>NC_138899.1:73842396-75042396 GCF_965194825.1 Balaenoptera physalus | reverse complement strand
ACCAAAGAACTTAATACAGGAAGAGATCTGATGAAATCACACTGCTATAAAGAAGTAATTTGATTCAGAAACTCTAAGTTCCATTAGAACAAAATTCAAGTAATAGTTTGCAAGAATGATTATATTGTAAGAAAGCACCACCTTATTTATCTCCTATAACAAGTAAGTAATGAGTGATTCCCAAAGCAAGAAACCTAACATCTACACAATACAATGTGAATTTTAGTTCTCACACATGTATCACTATTCAAGGCTGTCTCTTTATGTGTGAATATTGGTAAATATATATTTGCTCTGAACTTACATGGAATCTTTTAATAGCTTCAAACTACTGTGTAACAGCCCTTCAGTTATTAATGCCCAAGAAATTATGCCCTTCATAATGGTTCAGCCACATGTGTCTGCTTAACCAGAAAGAAATATAATTAAATTCAGGCTTCCTAAGAGTTATGTAAGTGATATGAACCTACTATTTCCTGGAATCAACTTTTAAGTTTAACGTTAATTTCTATTGAGCTTTTCTTCAAATTATATTTTAAAATAGCAAAGAAAAGAGGGAAGGAGGACTTAATCCTTATCTTCTGTAACGTTTACACTAATGCATACTTTAGATTTTCCCTAATATCCATCAATATGGAAATGGAAAAATAAATGATAGCACATCCTTACTATGGAAATTTCCCAGTCATTAAACGACGTAAGATATAGATCTATATGATTTGACATGGAAAGACATCCACAATATATTAAACAAAAACAAAATAATCCACATACCTCCACCCCATAAATACATAACACTAAGTGCATTCATGCTGCAAAGTTCTTGGCATTTCCTATTTTAGAACTGATATAATCACTGTCACTAATAAACTGATATCTCACTTTCATACTTAAAAGTCAACGGTCTAACAAATTTATGTTTATCTAGATGTTCAGAATGTTGAAAACTTTTGGCCTGTAGATGTGTTTGACACAGGTTAAAAAATATTTTTTTAAATGTTTACAGGTGGGCATGAACTTTTCAGTTTGACACACACCCTACTAATCTCAATATACTCACATTGGTCTGCTTCATACGCTTATACCTGGCTGGCCCCAGAAAACATTTAAGTTTATAATTCGTGGTAAAGTTTGAAAGTGGCTTTGGGCTACAAAACAGAAGCAGAGTAAGATTTTAAAACCTACTTAGAGGGAAACTAATCACCCCTTAGGGTGGGGAAAGGGGAGAACATGACAACTGCAAGAATAAGTCTAAAAGTACATCAATCTAAGAATTTATCAAATCTTACCATTTAACTATCTATAACTGACAGTAGCAGTTAAAGACTGCATTTGGAAAGAAGCTTAAGTCCAAAATTAAAACTAACAGCAATAAACCCACAAAATTAGGTGGCTGAGTAAAGTAACACATTGCCTGAAACACTTCCACTGCCTGGAACAGTGCCTGACATAGTAGGTGTTCAACCAGTATCTGTTGACTCACTAATATTCCAGTTTCTTCAGTTTCAAAACTCAAGTAGAGATGTAGACTAGATAGGTCAGCACCAAGATCCAAATCCAGGCTTCCACATTCTGGGCATTTTATTAAATGACAAGTGTAGTAAGTAGAATGAGAATGGATAGTAATTTTGTGGTAGTGACATGGACATGTGGATATTTCAATGTGTAGAACCCTCAATGTTTAATTTGTCAGGGTCTGGATCTTTAGTGTCAGCAATATGCCACAATTTATATAAATGCTATTATTTAGTAAGGCACTCTGAAAAGTGAAGTTAATCTTGAGCTACCATATTAACATGTATATTGTGCCTAGTTTTCAAATGAAGATAAAGACTGGGTTTATTGATATGTTAGATTAACAGATGAGTCTGGACTTGTTCCTATGCTTATATCTATGTGACAGCCTTGTCCCTAGACTAGAAGCATGAATCTATCTGCCTCAGTATGCAGTCAAGTATATCTTAGGACTGTAACACCAAGGGAGGAAAACACTGAATTCCCATCACTTCCTTTAGAAGAAATCCTGAAAGCAATCACCCAGACAAACATCTAGCTACACAGGTTGGTCAGTAGTTAATTGTTCTTATATTATAGTTAGAATCTCTCAGGCTTATTCAGATAAATAATGTCAACTGTAGCTCCCCTCAGTAAATATATAGCAATTCCTACAAATTTCTTTGTAGGAATTTTCTTTTAGAAGATTATGTATTCATTATTTAAATACTTATTAATGAAAGAACTTTTTACTTCTTTGAAGCCAAATCACTCTATAAAATACCTTAAAAGAACCTCTGCTTGTGAGGTAGTGGGATTCTCAACACATCAACAATGGGTTACAAACAACACTTTTATTGACAGCTTAAAATGTGATATACTGATATACATACTTATCTAAAAACAAAACTGCTAATCAGGACTCTGAATGACTTGGTATGACATGGAGTTCCTATTATGTAATGAAATTCCCAAGGGATGGCACTTAGCTCATCCAAATGAATTATATATTTTATAATTACTTTTGAGGCAAAACAAATCAAAACAAGACTATTAGTGTGGTAGAACTACCATGATAATTTCCCATAAGGCCGATGGAAACAACAGAAGCTCTTCCATGCATGTAATTTCAAGTTAAAAAAAAAAAAAAAGTTTTCGGTCAAATTGATTGCCATTCCTATTTGTTAGATTATATCAATTTGGAGAAATCTCATCTAGAGCTTAATTCACTCAACAATTTGTTTTCAGTTGGTCAGGATGGAAAAATTTAGAGGAAGGAAAGAGCGGGGATGGAAGATGGGATTAACTGGAATATAAACGGACAATTAGGAGATGGACCATGCCCTTTAAAAGAAATATGAAAATATGACTGTTTTCTACAAAAAGATCAACATGTTGATCAAAAAAGGAACTCCTGACTTCCCTGAGTCTCTGAGGAGTAAACTGAGTCCTGGGGCACTCTACTCCACTTCCTAGGGAAGCACCTTTGCCTCTGCAGTGCTCATTCCTGCCTTTTCTGCTAAAGGATGAATAAGTGGCCAGTGGGAAAGATGTCAGACTTTCTTTGAAAATCACTTTTTAAAAGCTCTCAATTTATCTCAAGGGGATTATACCCAGTAAAAAAAAAAAAGTCAATCCAAAGGGCTACATACTGTATGATTCCACTGATATAATGTTCTTGAAATGACTAAGGTAGAGATGGAGAAGAGACGAGTGGTGGCCAGGTTTTAGGAAGAAGGGAAGGCAGTGGCTGTGTTGATAAAGGAAGCACAGGGATCCCGGGGGTGGAACTGGAATGTGTGCTGCCATGTTAAGTGGCACATGAATCTGCACATGTGATACAACTGCACAGAACTAAGTACACACAGACACAAATGAGCGCATGCAGAACTGGAGAAAACCGAATAAAGTCTGTGGATTTTATTAGCATCAATTTCCTGTTGGGCTACTGTACTAGTTATAAGATACTACCATTAGGGAAAAGTAGGTGAAGGGTGTATGGGATTTTTCTGTACTATTCCTTACAACTGCATGTGAATCCATAATTACCTTGAAATAAAAAGGTGTAAAAACAAGCGCTCAACTTGCTAAAAATTTATATGGTATTATGTTTGTCTTTACTTATTTTTCTTATTTTCATTTGAAGGTGAAAAGTGCTTTTTAAAACATAATCTTGTATTAAAATAGCTACTTGATCTAGAGGAAAAAATATGAACCTACCATTGACTTAAGACAAGGTATGAAGCTGAAAATATATAAGCATCTCTTTGCTAGAGTCATGGATTGATAAACGGCATATTCTTAGTTTTTGATAACTGCATGTTGAAGAAAATGGAATGAAGGAGGAATGGGCTCATGCTTCTACACAGGACGGACTTAAAGCCAATTATTCAAATCGCTGCAGCGCCTAAATAGGATGATTATATATTTCACTACCTTTCTTTTAGCTGTTTATTTATCCAAACATTTTCTGAAACAGACACTATGTTTGGTGCCTGGATTACAAAACATTTAATATGAAATCCCTGGAGGATTTCATACCCTTGAAGCTATGAGACATACAAACATAATTATGGAGGACAGGCGTGGCTACAAAATGCTCAACCAATATTTGCTGAAGGAACATAAAAGAGAACAGAAAGGAGAACCTGTGAGCTGGAGATTCCAGGGTAGGGTAAAGAAGTAAAAATGCTACCAGCTTGCCATTTTTTGTGTGGCTTACTACATACGCACCTAGTTAGCACTAGCCTAGCCCGGCTCTGATGCAGGTGTTCCTACCCACATTTCAGAGTTGTGGGAATGAGTGTAGAGACCTTAGTAAGTGGGAAGCTGAGAGCTGAACCCAGCGCACTAACGACACAGAACCTGCTGTCTGCCATTCTGCTCAAGCAAACCAAGTGGTCCTGGCGAATTCCTCACCATGGTCTCCATGATCATTCTCTGTCATCTCGATCACACCTGCCCCCATTATGCCCCAATGACAGGTACCTTCTTTCAGTTCCTCAAAACTGCCAAGTTCTTCCCTGCCTCAAGGCCTCTACCCAGGTTGTTCCTTCTGGTTGGAACGCTCGGTGGCCCATGCTCCCCACCCCAATCCACACACACTCTGGGCTTGTATGTTTGAGAGGGGATGGCATAAAAAATTCTCCTGAGCCTAATCAGCCTGGATGAAACAATAAAACTAAATTTTTGAAAAAAGAGCAGGAGAAGAATTTCAAAGTAGAACTGAAGAAGCCAAGACAGCATTCCTACTTTTTACTGGAATGAAGGAGCAGTCCTATTTGTGAAGAAGTTAATATAAGGCATTCATGGAAACAGATTTTAACTTCTAAGAAAATACACCTGAATTCTTGTCTCGGAATTTACTTGTATTATGTAGTCATAAACTCAGGTACACTGAGACTTGCTAAATGGATTAAAACTATGGGATCTTTTTCTATCTTCTTTTTAACACTTAAAATGATGTAGAGTCTAATATACATGAAATATTAAATCTTTAGAGGTAAAAACTCAGTGGGATTCCTTATTTTTAATTGTAGAAACACTTACCTACCCTGAAAAACAGGTAAAGGGGAGGTCAGAGAGTTCTCTAGCTTAAGTTCCCAAGTAAAACTTTTACAACATCTCATTTTACTTGGAATGTTAATTTCCAGAACATTTGACTCATTTAAAAACGTAGGAGAACTACATCCCAAAGCCAACACTTAATGCTTTTTGAATTACATGAACCCATCAACTATTTATTCATTATTTTTTGACCACTGAACATGAATAAGAAGCTGCTGGACAATAAAAATGAATTGATAATAATAGTGAATTAGCCTACCTGCTTTCTATGTAGATTGACTTTTTTTTTCATCAGCGAAGAAACAAAGAAAATGTTGAGTTCTTATAAGTACAATTTAAAATCAAACAATGTAGCTTAATATTTATACAGCATTTAGTGCCTGGCACATAGTAAGTGCCTAATTAACTCTTATCACAAGTCACCTACTACCATCGTCATCATAACCATCATCAATTTAGTAAGTCATGTAATACTAACCACATGGTGCTCTTTCTTTAGATACTTTATAATGTACATTTACTTTAAAATAAGTTTGGGAAACTTGGATAAAATTAAAATTCCATGAGAAAACTGGATAATATATTTTCTTGAGAATCCTTGAAAATTATTCTTAATATTATAATTTTTCCTTCAAGTTCTAAATCCTATAAACTTAGAAAACATGTTAGTTCTGAAATTAAATTATGATTTTGCATCACTTTAAAACCTGACTATAGGATATCCCTTTAAAACTTGCCCCTAAATAGGATACAAACTAGCTGCTTTAACAAGATTTCAATATGAAATAGTAGCAGTCTGATTTCCTATACATACTATCAACTAAATAGCAACTTTGAATGAAAGTAAAGCACTCTCTTTGGGACACTGGGTTTGTATACAGGGAAACCCTTGTTTTGAGGATTTTTAGGTCTTATAACTCACTTTAATAAGAACAACAGTTCAGTACAATTGTTTCTGTCAACCAAGCACTCAATATATTAAATTACAGACAGGAGAAAGGGAAATGGCAAAAGCAAAGCAATAAAGGACACTGGGGAAGGGACAGAACGTTTTCTATATTCATAATATACATTTTCATGTATTTCAGGAAGGTGACAACTTTTTTCTCTGCCCATCTCTCCTTAGTGGAAATACAATGGTGTAAGTTTTTTGGCTAAAAGCCTGAAATCATGAGAGAAGAAACTAATATTTATTGAATACCAACTAAATACTAGAACTTTTCCTTACATACATTGTATTTTGGCACCTACTATATAGCACTTTCTCTTCTCTCTAATCACCTAGCTACTCCAATAAATCCAGGTATGACACAGGATGAATCTTTCAGACATCTATACTTCTTACACTTGTCTTGGCTTTGCCATTATTTGAGGTGTATGCCAGGTTACATTTGAGGTTCCTGTGGGTGTCAATTCCCAGATCCTCTTCCTCCTACTTCTTCTAAGCTATTATCAAATTCTCAGTACTATAAATGCCATGCCTTTTACAGTATTCCTAAATCATTCAACTTTTAAGATTGGAGAAGTCTCAGGATTCATCCAGCTCATAGACAGGGAACAGACAAGGCAAAAGAGGCCCTGAGGGGTCCTCGGGAAGATGGAGGAAGAGTAAGACGCGGAGATCACCTTCCTTCCCACAGATACAGTAGAAATACATCTACACGTGGAACTGCTCCTACAGAACACCCACTGAACGCTGGCAGAAAACGTCCGACCTCCAAAAAGGCAAGAAACTCCCCCCGTACTTGGGTAGGGCAAAAGAAAAAAGAAATAACAGAGACAAAAGAATAGGGACGGCACCTGCACTAGTGGGAGGGAGCCGTGAAGGAGGAAAGATTTCCACGCACTAGGAAGCCCCTTCGCGGGCGGAGACTGCGGGTGGCAGAGGGGGGAAGCTTCGGAGCCACGGAGGAGAGCGCAGCCACAGGGGTGCGGAGGGCAAAGCGGAGAGGTTCCCGCACGGAGGCTCGGCGCCGAGCAGCACTCTCCAGCCCGAGAGGCTTGTCTGCTCACCCGCCGGGGCGGGCGGGGCTGGGAGCTGAGGCTCGGGCTTCGGTCGGATCGCAGGGAGAGGACTGGGGTTGGCGGCGTGAACACAGACTGAAGGCGTTAGTGCACCACAGCTAGCCAAGAGGGAGTCCGGGAAAAAGTCTGCAGCTGCCGAAGAGGCAGGAGACTTTTTCTTCCCTCTTTGTTTCCGGGTGCGCGAGGAGAGGGGATTCAGAGCGCTACCTAAACGAACTTCAGAGACGGGCGCGAGCCGCAGCTACCAGCGCGGATCCCACAGCAACAGGGGCGCAGAGGGAAAAACGGAGAGATTCCCGCACAGAGGCTCGGCGCCAAGCAGCACTCTCCAGCCCGAGAGGCTTGTCTGCTCCCCCGCCGGGGCGGGCGGGGCTGGGAGCTGAGGCTCGGCTTCGGTCGGATCGCAGGGAGAGGACTGAGGCTGGCGGCGTGAACACAGCCTGAAGGGATTAGCGCACAACAGCTGGCTGGGAGGGAGACCGGGAAAAAGTCTGCAGCTGCCGAAGAGGCAAGGGACTTTTTCTTGCCTCTTTGTTTCGCGGCGCGCAAGGAGAGGGGATTCAGAGCGCCGCCTAAACGAACTCCAGAGAAGGGCGCGAGCCGCGGCGATCACCGCAGACCCCACAGCAACAGGGGCGCAGAGGAAAAAAACGGAGAGACTCCCGCACAGAGGCTCGGCGCGGAGCAGCACTCACCAGCCCGAGAGGCTTGTCTGCTCGGCGGGCGGGGCTGGGAGCTGAGGCTCGGGTTTCGGTTTCGGTTGGATCGCAGGGAGAGGACTGGGGCTGGCGGCGTGAACACAGCCTGAAGGGGTTAGCGCACCACAGCTGGCTGGTAGGGAGTCCGGGAAAAAGTCTGCAGCTGCCGAAGAGGCAAGAGACTTTTTCTTGCCTCTTTGTTTCGCGGCGCGCAAGGAGAGGGGATTCAGAGTGCCGCCTAAACGAACTCCAGAGAAAGGCGTGAGCCGCGGCGATCAGCACGGACCCCAGAGACGGGCGTGAGACGCTGGGGCTGCTGCTGCCGCCTCCAAAAAGCCTGTGTGTGAGCACAAGTCACTCTCCACATCGCCCCTCCCGGGAGCCTGTGCAGCCCGCCACTGCCAGGGTCCCGTGATCCGGGGACAAGTTCCCCGGGAGAACGCACTGCCCGCCTCAGGCTGGTGCAACGTCACGCCGGCCTCGGCCGCCGCAGGCTCACCCCGCCTCCTCTGTACACCTCCCTCCCCGCGGCCTGAGTGAGCCAGAGCCCCCGAAGCAGCTGCTCCTTTAACCCCGTCCTGTCTGTGCGGGGAATAGACGCCCTCAGGCGACCTACACGCAGAGGCGGGTCCAAATCCAAAGCTGAACCCCAGGAACTGTGCGAACAGGGAAGATAAGGGGAAATCTCTCCCAGCAACCTTAGAAGCAGCGGATTAAAACTCCACAAACAACTTGATGTGCCTGCATCTGGTGAATACCTGAATAGACAACGAATCATCCCAAATTCAGGAGGTGGACTTTGGGAGCAGGATATATTAATTTTTCCCCTTTTCCTTTATTTGTGAGTGTATATGTATATGCTTCTGGGTGCGATTTTGTCTGTATAGCTTTGCTTTACAATAGCTTTATTTTACTTCACTATATTATAGCCTCTTTCTTTCTTTCTTTCTTTCTTTCTATTTTTTCTCCCTTTTACTCTGAGCCGTGTGGACGAAAGGCTCTTGGTACTCCAGCCAGGCATCAGGGCCGTGCCTCTGAACTGGGAGAGCCAACTTCAGGACACTGGTCCACAAGAGACCTCCCAGCTTCACGTAATACCAAACGGCAAAAATCTCTCAGAGATCTCCATCTCAACATCAAGACCCAGCTTCACTCAACGACCAACAAGCTACAGTGCTGGACACCATATGCCAAACAACTAGCAAGACAGGAACACAGCCCCATCCATTAGCAGAGAGGCTGCCTAAAATCATAATAAGGCCACAGACACCCCAAAATACACCACCAGACGTGGACGTGCCCACCAGAAAGACAAGAGCCAACCTCATCCACCAGAGCTCAGGCACTAGTTCCCTCCACCAGGAAGCCTACACAACCCACTGAACCAACCTTAGCCACTGGGGACAGATACCAAAAACAACAGGAACTACGAACCTGCAGCCTGTGAAAAGGAGACCCCAAACACAGTAAGATAAGCAAAATGAGACGACAGAAAAACACACAGCAGATGAAGGAGCAGGGTCAGAACATACCAGACTTAACAAATGAAGAGGAAATAGGTAGTCTACCTGAAAAAGAATTCAGAATAATGATAGTAAGGATGATCCAAAATCTTGGAAATAGAATAGACAAAATGCAAGAAACATTTAACAAGGACGTAGAAGAACTAAAGAGGAACCAAGCAATGATGAAAACCACAATAAATGAAATTAAAAATACTCTAGATGGGATCAATAGCAGAATAACTGAGGCAGAAGAAAGGATAAGTGACCTGGAAGATAAAATGGTGGAAATAACTACTGCAGAGCAGGATAAAGAAAAAAGAATGAAAAGAACTGAGGACAGTCTCAGAGACCTCTGGGACAACATTAAACGCACTAACATTCGAATTATAGGGGTCCCAGAAGAAGAAGAGAAAAAGAAAGGGACTGAGAAGATATTTGAAGAGATTATAGTTGAAAACTTCCCTAATATGGGAAAGGAAATAGTTAATCAAGTCCTGGAAGCACAGAGAGTCCCATACAGGATAAACCCAAGGAGAAACACACCAAGACACATATTAATCAAACTATCAAAAATTAAATATAAGGAAAACATATTAAAGGCAGCAAGGGAAAAAAAACAAATAACACACAAGGGAATCCCCATAAGGTTAACATCTGATCTTTCAGCAGAAACTCTGCAAGCCAGAAGGGAGTGGCAGGATATACTTAAAGTGATGAAGGAGAAAAACCTGCAACCAAGATTACACTACCCAGCAAGGATCTCATTCAGATTTGATGGAGAAATTAAAACCTTTACAGACAAGCAAAAGCTGAGAGAGTTCAGCACCACCAAACCAGCTTTACAACAAATGCTAAAGGAACTTCTCTAGGCAAGAAACACAAGAGAAGGAAAACACCTACAATAACAAACCCAAAACATTTAAGAAAATGGGAATAGGAACATACATATCGATAATTACCTTGAATGTAAATGGATTAAATGCTCCCACCAAAAGACACAGGCTGGCTGAATGGATACAAAAACAAGACCCATATATATGCTGTCTACAAGAGACCCACTTCAGACCTAGAGACACATATAGACTGAAAGTGAGGGGATGGAAAAAGATATTCCATGCAAATGGAAATCAAAAGAAAGCTGGAGTAGCAATTCTCATATCAGACAAAATAGACTTTAAAATAAAGACTATTACAAGAGACAAAGAAGGACACTATATAATGATCAAGGGATCGATACAAGAGGAAGGTATAACAATTGTAAATATTTATGCACCCAACATAGGAGCACCTCAATACATAAGGCAAATACTAACAGCCATAAAAGGGGAAATCGACAGCAACACAATCATAGTAGGGGACTTTAACACCCCACTCTCACCAATGGACAGATCATCCAAAATGAAAATAAATAAGGAAACACAAGCTTTAAATGATACATTAAACAAGATAGACTTAATTGATATTTATAGGACATTCCATCCAAAAACAACAGAATACACATTTTTCTCAAGTGCTCATGGAACATTCTCCAGGATAGATCATATCTTGGGTCACAAATCAAGCCTTGGTAAATTTAAGAAAATTGAAATCGTATCAAGTATCTTTTCTGACCACAACGCTATGAGACTAGATATCAATTACAGGAAAAGACCTGTAAAAAATACAAACACATGGAGGCTACACAATACATTACTTAATAACGAAGTGATCACTGAAGAAATCAAAGGGGAAATCAAAAAATACCTAGAAACAAATGACAATGGAGATACGACGACCCAAAACCTATGGGACGCAGCAAAAGCAGTGCTAAGAGGGAAGTTTATAGCAATACAAGCCTACCTCAAGAAACAGGAAACATCTCGAATAAACAACCTAACCTTGCACCTAAAGCAATTAGAGAAAGAAGAACAAAAAAACCCCAAAGCCAGCAGAAGGAAAGAAATTATAAAGATCAGGTCAGAAATAAATGAAAAAGAAATGAAGGAAACAATAGCAAAAATCAATGAAACTAAAAGCTGGTTCTTTGAGAAGATAAACAAAATTGATAAACCATTAGCCAGACTCATCAAGAGAAAAAGGGAGAAGACTCAGATCAATAGAATTAGAAATGAAAAAGGAGAAGTAACCACTGACACTGCAGAAATACAAAAGATCATGAGAGATTACTACAAGCAACTCTATGCCAATAAAATGGACAACCTGGAAGAAATGGACAGATTCTTAGAAAGGCACAAACTGCCGAGACTGAACCAGGAAGAAATAGAAAATATGAACAGACCAATCACAAGCACTGAAATTGAAACTGTGATTAAAAACCTTCCAACAAACAAAAGCCCAGGACCAGATGGCTTCACAGGTGAATTCTATCAAACATTTAGAGAAGAGCTAACACCTATCCTTCTCAAACTCTTCCAAAATATTGCAGAGGGAGGAACACTCCCAAACTCATTCTACGAGGCCACCATCACCCTGATACCAAAACCAGACAAAGATGTCACAAAGAAAGAAAACTACAGGCCAATATCACTGATGAACATAGATGCAAAAATCCTCAACAAAATACTAGCAAACAGAATCCAACAGCACATTAAAAGGATCATACAACATGATCAAGTGGGGTTTATCCCAGGAATGCAAGGATTCTTCAATATACGCAAATCAATCAATGTGATACATCATATTAACAAACTGAAGGAGAAAAACCATATGATCATCTCAATAGATGCAGAGAAAGCTTTCGACAAAATTCAACACCCATTTATGATAAAAGCCCTGCAGAAAGTAGGCATAGAGGGAACTTTCCTCAACATAATAAAGGCCATATATGACAAACCCACAGCCAACATTGTCCTCAATGGTGAAAAACTGAAACCATTTCCACTAAGATCAGGAACAAGACAAGGTTGCCCACTCTCACCACTATTATTCAACATAGTTTTGGAAGTGTTAGCCACAGCAATCAGAGAAGACAAAGAAATAAAAGGAATCCAAATCGGAAAAGAAGAAGTAAAGCTGTCACTATTTGCAGATGACATGATACTATACATAGAGAATCCTAAAGATGCTACCAGAAAACTCCTAGAGCTAATCAATGAATTTGGTAAAGTAGCAGGATACAAAATTAATGCACAGAAATCTCTTGCATTTCTATACACTAATGACGAAAAATCTGAAAGTGAAATTAAGAAAACACTCCCATTTACCATTGCAACAAAAAGAATAAAATATCTAGGAATAAACCTACCTAAGGAGACAAAAGACCTGTATGCGGAAAATTATAAGACACTGATGAAAGAAATTAAAGATGATACAAATAGATGGAGAGATATACCATGTTCCTGGATTGGAAGAATCAACATTGTGAAAATGACTCTACTACCCAAAGCAATCTACAGATTCAATGCAATCCCTATCAAACTACCACTGGCATTTTTCACAGAACTAGAACAAAAAATTTCACAATTTGTATGGAAACACAAAAGACCCCGAATAGCCAAAGCAATCTTGAGAACGAAAAATGGAGCTGGGGGAATCAGGCTCCCTGACTTCAGACTATATTACAAAGCTTCAGTAATCAAGACAGTTTGGTACTGGCACAAAAACAGAAATATAGATCAATGGAACAGGATAGAAAGCCCAGAGATAAACCCACACACATATGGGCACCTTATTTTTGATAAAGGAGGCAAGCATATACAGTGGAGAAAAGACAGCCTCTTCAATAAGTGGTGCTGGGAAAATTGGACAGGTACATGTAAAAGTATGAAAATAGAACACTCCCTGACACCATGCACAAAAATAAACTCAAAATGGATTAAAGACCTAAGTGTAAGGGCAGACACTATCAAACTCTTAGAGGAAAACATAGGCAGAACACTCTATGACATACATCACAGCAAGATTCTTTTTGACCCAGCTCCCAGAGAAATGGAAATAAGAACACAAATAAACAAATGGGACCTAATGAAACTTAAAAGCTTTTGCACAGCAAAGGAAACCATAAACAAGACCAAAAGACAACCATCAGAATGGGAGAAAATATTTGCAAATGAAGCAACTGACAAAGGATTAATCTCCAAGATTTACAAGCAGCTCATGCAGCTCAATAACAAAAAAACGAATAACCCAATCCAAAAATGGGCCGAAGACCTAAATAGACATTTCTCCAAAGAAGATATACAGATGGCCTACAGACACATGAAAGAATGCTCAACATCATTAATCATTAGAGAAATGCAAATCAAAACTACAATGAGATATCATCTCACACCGGTCAGAATGGCCATCATCAAAAAATCTAGAAACAATAAATGCTGGAGAGGGTGTGGAGGAAAGGGAACACTCTTGCACTGTTGGTGGGAATGTAAATTGATACAGCCACTATGGAGAACAGTATGGAGGTTCCTTAAAAAACTACAAATAGAACTACCATACGACCCAGCAATCCCACTACTGGGCATATACCCCGAGAAAACCATAGGTCAAAAAGAGTCATGTACCAAAATGTTCATTGCAGCTCTATTTACAATAGCCAGGACATGGAAGCAATCTAAATGTCCATCGACAGATGAATGGATAAAGAAGATGTGGCACATATATACAATGGAATATTACTCAGCCATAAAAAGAAATGAAATGGAGGTATTTGTAATGAGGTGGATGGAGTTAGAGTCTGTCATACAGAGTGAAGTAAGTCAGAAAGAGAAAAACAAATACAGTATGCTAACACATATATACGGAATCTAAGGGGAAAAAAAAAAAAAAAAAAAAAAGAGGCCATGAAGAACCTAGTGGCAAGACGGGAATAAAGACACAGACCTACTAGAGAATGGACTTGAGGATATGGGGAGGGGGTGGGGTGAGATGTGACAGGGTAAGAGAGTGTCATGGACATATATACACCACCAAATGTAAAATAGATAACTAGTGGGAAGCAGCCGCATAGCACAGGGAGATCAGCTCGGTGCTTTGTGACCATCTAGAGGGATGGGATGGGGAGGGTGGGAGGGAGGGAGATGCAAGAGGGAAGAGAAATGGGAACATATTGTATATGTATAACTGATTCACTTTGTTATAAAGCAGAAGCTAACACACCATTGTAAGGCAATTATACTTCAATAAAGATGTTAAAAAAAAAAAAAAAAAAAAAATCCAATCGCATGTGAAGCAACTATAAAAAAAAAAAAAAAAAAGAGGCCCTGAAAGACTAGCCAGTTAGTGGCAAAGCAGAACAGGAACCCAAGCCTCTCTCTCCTAGGTCAGGGTTTGCTCCAGCATAACTTCAGTGCCTCCCTAAACCACCCTCCCAGTCTCCTCTAGAGCTTTCAAAATATTGGACTTATGTCTTATTCAGATAGGCACTCCAGAAGGGCTTGCTTTTCTCTTAGGAGTCATGCAACTTTTGAGGCAAAAATACTCCTTAATCTGCTACATACTAGCTGAAAACTAATCCTGCATTTCTCTGAATGATGGAACTTCTAGAGAATATAAGTAAATGTCAAGAGGAAAAGAGTTTTCATTTACCGTAAAATAAGTTTGGAAGTGCCAGGTTAAAAAATTCCAACAAGGTATCTGCCAGGAGCTTGGGGAAGGAGGAATGTGGAGTTACTGTTTAATGAGTAAAGAGTTTCAGTTTTTCAAGATGAAAAGAGTTCTGGAGATGGATGGTGGTGATGGTTGCAGAACACTATGAATGCCTTTAATACCAATGAACTGTACATTTAAAAATGGTTAAGATGGTAAATATTATATGTATTTTACTACAATCTAAACACACACAAAAAATTTATAAAACAAAATTCAAAGTTTCTTCACTGCAAAACTTTTCAGAATCTTTCATGTGCCAAAATGAATTTGTGAATTTCCAAGGGGAACAGGGGTCTATATCAGAGTATTCAAGACTGTTCTACTTTCAGCTGATATTCCCAGAGACTGAAC
Organism: Balaenoptera physalus; assembly: GCF_965194825.1. Classification (NCBI taxonomy): domain Eukaryota; kingdom Metazoa; phylum Chordata; class Mammalia; order Artiodactyla; family Balaenopteridae; genus Balaenoptera; species Balaenoptera physalus. Next base: position 75,027,170 of record NC_138899.1, on the reverse strand, counting down.
ACACAAATGTCTGTTAAACAAGCAACTAGGCTAGATGCTGTAGAAGATACAAAGATGATCAGTAGCTCTCCAGTACTCTGGGTTTGCTCTCAAGCATTCACCCACCTCCACAGACAGTGGGGCTAACACAAGAAGGTCACTGAAATTCAAGTTTGTTTCCTTGAATGTCACACAGGAGTAGTTTATGTGACCACTCCAGCCTACACTGCTCATTACAGATTTTCAAATTTGTCGGGCGTGGTGTACTGATGCAGAGCCTGATTTGCATGTAACAGAAAATCAGCCATCAGTTCTATGGCATATTTTATCACAAAAAAATGCTGAAACAGTTTTAATTAAAATTATCTACACCTGCTGTTAGAGGATGTCAAAATGACTTTCTTTACAGCGTAACTGTGAATTAAATATTTGCATCACTGTCAAATGAAAGGACAGTATATATCCAAAATGGTCTTTAATATTAGAGTAAAATTCACATAAGATGGACCCCTTAAAAACACACAATTGATAAGTCTTATCTTTCCCATATACTTTTTTTTTTTAATTAATTAATTTATTTATTTTTGGCTGTGTTGGGTCTTCGTTGCTGTGTGCGGGCTTTCTCTAGTTGCAGGGAGCGGGGGCTACTCTTCGTTGTGATGCATGGGCTTCTCACTGCGGTGGCTTCTCTTGTTGCGGAGCACGGGCTCTAGGTGCACGGGGTTCAGTAACTGTGGCTCGTGAGCTCAGTAGTTGTGGCTTGCGGGCTCTAGAGCACAGGCTCAGTAGTTGTGGCACACAGGCTTAGTTGCTCCGTGGTATGTGGGATCTTCCCGGACCAGGGCTCAAACCCGTGTCTCCTGCATCGGCAGGCAGATTCTTAACCACTGCGCCACCAGGGAAGTCCCTCCCATATACTTTTAAAAAAACATGAGGAAAATGGTTTAGACTTGATGGTCTGGCTGTGGCTAGAAAAGAAAATAATTTTAATGTGTGCCTTTGCCCTAAGAAAGAAAACTAATAGTTCTCTGAGGGATTGTCCCAGATGACTGTTAAAGTCCCTTCCAGCTCTAATATATGATTAATATTAAACCAAAAGGGCAGGTTATTTAGAAATATAACCATTTTATTATGCATAATAAAAATGCATAGGATATATAAACATTCACTAATGACCAAGTTATTCCTATCCGTCACACTTCATATTTGAATTAGCAGAGATGTAATGATGTAAACCCACTGCCTTCATTTCCTCATCACATCACTAACTCTTATCTTTAATTCCCTATAAACCAGTGCCTATTGAAGTCACACTAGGGAACTGTGCTCGTGAAGGTCACCGAGGGCCATCTAATAAAAAACATCAACTATAGATAGCTTCCTCTCATTTCTCATGTTCCTTAGTCTTTCTGCAACATTTGGCACAGTTTAACTCCTTCCTTCTTGAAAATCTTTCCTTGTTATGCTTCTATAATTCTCAAAATGTGTTTCCTGGAACACTAGCGTCCATTAAACACTAGCATCCATTAAAAACCCAGAGAATTCTTGCAATGAACAAATTCATTTAACTTTCACACAGTTGTAGTATTTAACCACAGAACCAATTTTCTTTCCCATATTACCTGTTACCATCCCACAGATCTAGTGTTCAGTAAAACACACTTTGGAGAATACTTTTCCTGCTCCTTTGAGCCTCTTTTTAGTTGTTCTCTTTCCCCTTGTACGTACTCTGAATATGGGCTTTCCAAGGTTCCCTCCTCAATCTTTTCTTTCCAACACCCTATCCAGGAGACATCCTCATCCACACCCGAGGCCTCAGCTGCCCCTATTTGGGACACCCCCATTCTCCATGGAGGACCACTTTCACTTCTCCAACCGCCGGCGACCATTTCTAATTAGAGAGCCTGCTGTCCCCTCAAAATCGTATGTTTAAATTTGAACTTACCCCTTCCTAAACAACAGGTATCCCTCCCAACTTATTTATTTCTGCTCAGCTCTCCCGGTCCCCCAGTCACTCAGGCTTGAAAGCTCAGAGTCACCATTTACTCTGCCCTATTTTTTCCTCTCCCCTCTCTGTTACTAAATTCTTTCAGGTTCTCTCTGCTGCCTCTCTCACCCCCAATCCACCCTGCACATTTCCAAACACTTTTGACAATTAAAATTGTCAGTGTGCTACAGGTAGCTAACATTTACTTATCACTTGAACATGCTACACAGTACTTTGCATGAAAGTATGCAGTTCATGGCCGTACAACCCTGTGAGACAGGTACTACTGTCTCCATCTTATAGATGGTAAATGGGGACACGGAGGTGAAGTAACTTCTCAAGATCACAGTCATGGTTGAAACTTCTCAGTCCAATCCAACCACAGCTGTCCCTCGGTATCCACCGGATTGGGGTTCCAGGACCGTGGCGGATACCCATCTCCCTTACACAAAATGGCATAGTACAGTAAGTAGGCTTAGGGTCTCTGTACCCACGGATGCGGAACCCACAGATATGGAGGGCTGACTGTAATACTATTTCCCTACGCAAATTTCTACTCCAGCCAAATTGATATATTCATTATAAATCCTCTCCTGGCAAGAATCACAGTTCTAATGCCTCCTTTGAAGCCTGTGTGACAACTCCAGCCTACGCTGCTCATTCCTACCTCAGAGTTTCTACCCAATCATGGGTGTATACTGGGGTGACCCTATGTGTCCACGTTTGCCTGGAACAATTGTGATCGTTGTTGTATAATTGTTGTCTCGCTATTATGATGCACAGTGCCCCCTTTTACTCTCAGAAATATCTCAATCTAGACAATAAATAATAAGGTCATCCTACATATATCATATCATTTATTGTAGGAAGATGCAGTTTATGTCATGTGTCTTAACTCTCCAATTAAATCATGGTCCTTGAGGGTGGAAAAATCAATCTTAAAACTTCATAGTAGGGGCTCCCCTGGTGGCGCAGTGGTTGAGAATCCGTCTGCCAATGCAGCAGACAAGGGTTCGATCCCTGGTCCGGGAAGATCCCACATGCCACGGAGCAACTAAGCCCGTGTGCCACAACTACTGAGCCTGTGCTCTAGAGCCCACGAGCCACAACTACTGAGCCCACGTGTTGCAACTACTGAAGCCCACGTGCCTAGAGCCCGTGCTCAACAACGAGAGAAGCCACTGCAATGAGAAGCCCACGCACTGCAACGAAGAGTAGCCCCTGCTCGCCGCAACTAGAGAAAGCCCACGCGCAGCAACGAAGACCCAACACAGCTAAAAATAAATAAACATAATAAATAAATTTATTTTAAAAAAAACAAACTTCACAGTTCTCTTCTTTCATAAGTTGCTAACTTAAGATTCACAAGCACAGTTGCTTATGTGTGTGCGACAAAACAATTTTGGAGATGAGCCTTTGGCTGTGTTTTGTTTCCCAATTAAATCCTACTTTTAGCTCTAAAGACGAAAACTGCATTTTAAATTAATTCATATAGTTAACCTCAGTCACTATGCCCGAAAAATATTAGGTATTTAATATACTGGAAGATGAATGAATAATGTACCAGAATATGCCAGACTATAGCCAACATTCCTAAAATATTTCAATAATGTAATGTAACAGGATACTTTAAGTATAACCAGGAAGTGGATCTACCAACAACTACCAAGAAAAAAATGTATTCTAATGTTTTTACTATTATACACAGTTAGGTGATGATAGACTCACTGTTTTCCACACACAACTATCATGGACTACATGCCCTGAAACAGCCCATAGTGATAATAAAAAACAGTTGCCCTGAAGAGGGAAAAAAGAAAAAGACATTTTAAAAACTCATCCTATTCTTTACAGTATGTTTGTAGTCAACTCATTATTCAAAAGTGATAGCAAACTCTCCTGTTTAAGAAGAATACATTCTGTCTGGCTATGAAGACGACGATTGTTCCAGGCTGCCTGTGCTTCACAGGCCTATTCAGCTCACACAGACAATTTGCATCAACCTGTGCCTAGTGATACTGTCACTCAGTGGTGCCCCAGATAGCCACAACCTCATGTGCCCTTAACATTGAGGTTCTCATTTATAAATTAATGTCTCTGGAATACTCATGAATTCTTACTTGAATATAATTGTTTTATTCATTACTATTTATTAAATTTTAAAACCATAATAAATGATTTTGCTTAGGTTTAGTGTGACAAAATTATTTAGCAGCAGAACTCTACAAAACAAGCAGGAAATGAAAAAGGCAGACATGTAAATGCATCAACATCAGCATGTAATATTAAGTACGATTATCAGGAAAATATAGCACAAAATTCTGCATCTATGCAGGGTATACCATCTAAGCTAAGAATGTTACTAATTAACATAATCGCTAAGTGTTCATCATTGGGGGTGACTGCATCATGCTATTCATTTAAAAAAACACAAAAGCTGTATGTTCATAAAAGTTGTTACTGAATATAAATAAATATAAATCCAGCAGCATCAAAACATTTAGCATTACAATACAGAAAGCAAATGCAATGGCAGCAGATGGTTTCAAAGAGGGGAAATAAAGAAGAAAACTACACAGTAGTAAAGTACAAATTAAAACTAAAAGGAAAAATTTTACAAAGAAATAGGTAACGAAAAGGGCAGATGAACTCCTGGGAAAAAGTAAATGACTAACAGAGAGCAAAAGAAGGAATATTTATAAAGAGGAAAGACTGTTATGAGCAGATTAGACAATTGTCTAGAGACATGGACATGAAAAGAGTAGAATGCATCTTTGCCAGAGAAACAATTCAAGAACTAAAGAACCCCTGGCACTGAGCTAGAAAATATCACTTATGCTTTCTGCAAATTTAGAAACTTAGGTTCAGAGTTAAAGAAAAATTGTCTAAGGTTATAAAAAAACCAGAAGATAGTAAGAAATCCAAATAAATTGGTGCAGGTCAGTTAAGTATGACTATCTTCTGACTTGGACTATATGCTAAATGCTGAGCAATGCTCTATTTTTTAAATCAATAAAATAGCCTACGCTCATGTCTATTAAACAAAATCCACAAGAATAAGTGAGGAATTTCAGAAGTTTCTAACATATATCAACAATAGCTCGGAGTAACGAACACCATAAAATAGATACAAAAGTCTGGGAAAGATATTTGATGAGTCTCTTGATCTCTCATTGTAAGAACTTAATAACAGTGTTCCTATCACTTTGATTTCTTATATTAGAGCTTATTTTCAGAATATTCATGACGTTAATGTTTGAACAATTACCAATCCCTAACATACTGTCCTTACTCTATCTTCCGTTTTAGAAAGTATTAATAGGGCATAAAAATGGCTTTCTTAGGGAATATAAAAAAATTATTTTTCCAGTTTTCTTCAGAAGTAATTCCACAATGCTACGCATTTGATTATGTTTTCTTGCAGCAGCTGTGGGGAAGAACTAAATGCATCAGGACTACATATAACAAAAGCAGAATTCGACCCAAAGTTACCATTATGATTATTACCTACTGGAGCCAGAATAGTCTTTTCTTGGCACTCCTAAATGATAAGACTTCAAACATTCATTTCACATTCAAGTATTCAGGCTATTCACTCACGAATGGAATTAGCGGTTTTGATCACATATACATAAATTTTTATGTGCATAGGACCTAATGCCTTCGAGGAACAGCTCTACTGGTAGTGACTTTAATCTAGCAAATACTAAGTAATCTGGATCCTAACCAACTCTAATTTATAAGCTTTGATGTCCCAAGGCTTCATGTGTAAATCCACTGTTTGAAACCTGGATTACATTTCTATAGAAAAAAGGCTATTACGGCAGTTAGTTTCCCAGCGAATTCCTAAGTGTATTTAATCTATTGTAATAATATGACTAAAATACACCTACTATGCAGTGAAAAGCAGCAAGCTTATTAGTAATCGCGAACACCCGTAACTCTTACTGTGTGCCAGGTCATCTTTTAGGTGTTTTTCATATATTGACTCATTTGATCCTCACATCAACCCTATGGGAAAGTTACTATTACTATGCCCGTGTTTACAGAGGAGGAAACTAAGCAGAGACTAAATAACCTACCCAAACCTGGTTAAGAAGTACCAGAGCTGGGTTTCAATCCAACCCTGGTTCCAGGGCCTGCACTTTTAGCCACTAGGCTAAATTGCCTATAATTATTAACAAGTTTTAGTTAGTTCAGCCTGCAGAGCATCCAAAGTTTTAAAAGTACATCATGGTTTTTTACTTCAAATGACTCATCTGATACTTTAAAAGATTCTTCTGAGGTTGGTTTCATTACTTCACTCAGTCACTATTATTTAATGAATTATTCACATACGTGCACGTAGAATTTACTTCAGGATCAGTGTATATGGTCAGAGCCCCTGGCCCCTGGCTGAAGCACCTGGACTACTCCACTTGTCTCCAAAATGTATGCTTCCTAAATAAACAAATCTGAGTTGTTCTGCTTTTTAAAAATAAAAGTAAAAACAAATAAATAAATAATCTCTATCAGGAAGTTAAATGGAAGAACAATTACCATGACTTCTACTAATCACTCCAGAAATATACTGAATTAACTTTGATTCCTGTTCTTAATGTTGTCTTCTATGTTGTATTTGCTGGGGGCTTGATAGCGTCATCTGTTGATTTTCTGTCAATTTCCCCCTCCACTGCTCTTGGCAACACCAATCTTGGAGCACCATCTCCTCATCCCAGGAAACAAAGATTCAAAGGAACTACTAACAGAGGTTCAAATCCAAAAGATTCACTGGTGCGCATACAGGACTAGTCTTGGACTAGCTGTTCTGTGAAGACAAAAAGGCAGGGGCAGGGATGAAGGGCTGGAGGATGGAGAGAGAGCTCAGTGATGATTCAAACTAGAGAGAAAGAAATGAAGAGACAGGGTCTCCAAGTTAGTTCTAGCTTCTAAAATTAGCTTTAATTTTTATTCAATTTACAAATCTGTCAAAATGTATCACTTGACTTTTGATTAACTTCTTAAATTTTAAACTGCAGTTATAAATTCAATAGATTTTTTTCCTTTTTACATATTTCAACTACCTGATGGCAAATCTTCCCAATTACTTAATAATTCCTATAAAACTAATAAACTAAACTTATAAAAACATGAACCTTAAATTCTTGTCAATGTCACAGTAATGTAAATAAACTTGTAAGTGTTTATCCTAGAAATCACAAGCAAAAAAAAAAATCAACTCAATTACATATTTTACGTTGGAAGTACATTGACCTCAGCATCATTTAGTCAGCCCTCAGAGAAATCAAAATCAAAACCACAATAAGATATCATTTCAAGCCCACTAGGACGGTTATAACGAAAACAATAGATAATAAGTGTTGGCAAAGGTGTGGTGAAACTGGAATCCTCAATATTGCTGAGGGGAATGTAAAATGGTACAGCCGCTCTGGAAAACAGTTTGGCAGGTCCTCAAAACGTTCAACGGAGAGCTGTCCTCTGATCCAGCAATTGCAGTCCTAGGCATGGTTGATTCTCATTATACGCAGTAGTTCTGTTCTACACAGTTTCATGAACACTGAGTAAGAGGATACTGAGCCACTACTATCAGGGTTAGGTTGTGAGCCTCTGGTAACAATTTCATCAACCAGTGAATACATAACCTGATTTTATATGTGTTTCTGATGAAAGATACCTTAAAAAGATGTTTACACAACTCTGTGAACATTCCAAAAAATCCACTGAACTGTACACTTTTTAAAAGGGTGAATATTATGGTATGTGAATTATTTCTCAATTTTTAAGAATTGGAATTACATTGAACCTGAATCTAATTGAGTCTCTAGACTTCAATACCAGTTTACAGGAAAACTGAGGAACAGAGGAAGAAATAAAATAACACTATGAAAAAGCAAGACTTAAACCAAATCCAAAATGCAGTACATTCTACAAGACATATGTCCAGCTCTTCCAACAAGTCAACGGCATAGGAAGAGAGAGAGAAAGGGGATTAAAGAGGGAGGGAACTACGAGAATAAAAGATACTCAAATGACATAATCATATGCAATGTGCAAACCCTTTTAGATCTTGATTTGAACAAACCAACTCTTAAGTAAAATAAGGGAGATCTCAATATGGACTGCAGAGTAAATGTTATTAAGGAATTACTGTGATAATGAAGTCATGATTATATAGATTCTTATCTGTTAGAGATTCATACCTAAGAATTTAAGGAAAAATGACCAAAAACCTGGGATTTGTTTTAAAATACTCTATTAAAAACAACTTGTTGGGGGAGGATGGTGGTGAATAGGTATAATAAGAATGGTATACATGTTTTTAATTGTTGAAGCATGGAAATAGGTACATAGGAGTCCTTTAGACTATCTTTTCCACTTCTATGAATGTTTGAAACTTTCTATGATGAAAAGTTTTTTTAAATTATAATTATAAAGCAGTCTTATTATTCAAAGAAGTCTAATTCTCTTAACTATGAAAACTACATAAACTGCCAAATATGGAGAGATTGCTTATTTGTGTATTCTTTTTAAACTTAATTCAAAATCTTCCAAGAAGTAAAAGACATTTGTCTAATAAAACAATTATACCATCACAAACAATTTTGGGATAACTTTCCTATGAAACTTTTAGGGCTACCATCTCAGCTGTTAAGATTTCTTCAAGATCAAAGAGGCCCAGGGACAGACTCTTGCCTGCAACCACAACTGCCAGCTGAACCTGCATGATAGCTGTTGCATCAATGACGCCAGAACTTGAAGAAGGAGACAGGTCCCTCAGCAGCCTGCCTCCAACCTAAAGGATGTCTTACTGACCTCCAAACGAGACACTGACCGTTACCTGCCAGAAAGTTGTCAAACATATACATACAAATCATCTGTCTTCGCAGTCAACGATTATAATAAAAAATGAAAAAAACTTTCAAAATAATCAACGATCCGTTCAATATGAATGGTGCCTCTACCTTGGGTGGGAAAACTCTGACCCTTAGATTCAAGTTTACTATTAATGTATATATGCTTATTTTTCTGTTTACTCAAAGAAATCTATAACTCTACTCGGGTGGCTACAACACTGATTAGATGTGGCATTTATCTGAATTTTAAGATGTGTGAATGTCTTCCCATGTAAATATATAAGAACCCTGAACTTGGTTTGTATGTATTTCATATATTTTCTACCTTTTGGAGCCACAATTCTTTTAGGTGATAAACTAATAAGGATATAATCTTGGATCTTTTTCATGACTTGGTCTGAATTCTGATCACAACTGGTAAGGCCATTCTACTGAAAGGCATTATTTGCAGATTCTTTCAGCTTTTTAATTAGGTACTGTTCTAAATTCAGCTGCTATTCCCCAAGGGTTTCCTATTCTAGATTTAAGGAAATGACAGGAAAATTTTAGGAAAAAACTTGAGGGCAGGAAGTCCCTGCCACGTAAAGAGAATATGTAAGTGTCTCTTTTCTTTAACAACTGACATTTCAATTACAGTGCCATGGAATAAGCAGTTCATGTACTTACACATTAATCATTTACATATTTATTAGTAGAAATACCTTACGAAAACACAACCTAATCAAATAGGCTCTAAAGAAAAAAAAAATCTTAATGTATTTTTCTTATTCCCCATATTCTGTGTTCTGTGCACCTGTGTGTTCTGTGCACCTGTGTTCTGTTGGTTTGTCTTTGTTTTTGTCTCCCCATCAAAACTGTACATTTCTTCAGGTCACAAAAAAGGAAAGGAAAGAGGAAAAGTATATGCTAGATGCTTTGTTATTTTGTGAATGAGATGTAATACAGTCAACACAAGCTTAGTTGGTGAGTAAAATGTGTTTGAGGAGTACAGACAGAATCTTAGAATTAAAGGAGGATAATGTCTCCATAGGATGTTTTCATCAACATATGGTTCTCTGGCGAATACCCCTCATCTTCTTTAAGGTCTCCTAACACATTTACATTAGGCCAGGATAGTGCTGGAGACTATTACTCTCCTAATTCCCCCCTGACATTCCCCAATATGTTTTCAAATCTGTTATTTAATTCACATTACATACATTACCTACATGCATTTGGGAGGCACTTTAATGACTGTTACTTTACCTCTAATGGCTACTGCAAAGATCAGATAAAATAAGTATGAACATTTACTCTAAATTCTAAGACCTTAAAGTGCTGTTAGTCTCATATTTATATGTAAGGGATAATTCGCTTCAATCAAATAAAATGGCTATCCTTGATTTGTCCTTTTCCTAACCTGCTCAATTATTTCCTGCCTTATATATGAGGTCTGCCATACATTTAGGCCTATTAATCCTCTGAATATCAATTAAACACGTAACTCCGATCTCCTCAATTAGACTATAAACTCCTCAAGGACAGGAAACACAAGAACTTGTATTCCTTCTGTGTCTGTACTTCCTTCTACGTCCCCTCACCGTTGGCCAGTTTTTTACAGAGTGGGTATTTGTGGCAGCATTACTAAATACCCTTAATGAAGGCATGGTACAAGTACTGAACCAGCTAATCGTTCTCCCTAAAGTGCCTCAATAAAATCATCAGGGGGCCATGAGAGAGGAAGAGAAAAATACCGTGATTACCAGGACCACGACGCTGTGTCTAGCAAGCCATGGCAACCACTGAAGAGGTAACCCTAAAAAGCAGCAGCTACATCCCACACGCTTACTAACAATCCTTATTCCAAAGGCTCAAGGTCCTCTGAATGTCTGCAATCACTCTACAAATGTTTCAGTCTTTAAACCATTATTATTTTGATCATTTAAATCTGAATAAGGTAGCCTGAAGCATGCACAATTAGAAAATACGTGGAAAACAAACCACTTCTAAGTGGTCTTACTATGCTGCAGCACAGCTATTATACAACGTATATGTGACTTACTTCTCAGATGAGGGAGTTCAGCAAAGAATTAAAAAACCTGTAAGGCTCATCAAACTACCATTCTAGTAATTTTTGACACGCTTGATATTATTGTTGGTGGTGATAACAACAATAGGATTCACTGACTACTTACCATGTGTGAGAAAGTGTGCTAACTAGAATTATATAAAGCAGATATTATCTTTATTTTCCAGATGAGCAAACTGAGGCTTAACTGAGGTTAACTGTCTTGCCAAAGTTAAGTGGAAGGTTTTTCCAGTTCCCTGTACAGCCTGGGTTTGGTTATCAGCCCTAGCACTTAATAGCTGTGACATCCCAGACATATTACTTGACTGTTCTGGAAGCTAAGTTTCTTAGTTGTAACATCACTACTATCAACATCTGTTTCATACTGCAGAGTCTGCAAAATGTTTTGATATATATTAAGTTACTGGATAATTCACACCACCCTCATTTTCTCATCCTGCAGATGACTTACTCAAGGTCACATGCCTGGTGGCTAGATCAGGGCTTACATACAGAGAATACCCTAACTACTCACAATCTATTCTGAAGCTCAAATGAGACAGTATGTGAGTGTATTTTGTAAACTCTACATCTTTTTGTAAAAATGTAAACTAGCATATTATTATCCATGTTCCCTGATCAGGGAGGTACTGATTGTATTCAATGATCTCGAAAGTTATATCTAGATGTAAAACTGCAAGTTAGAAGAGTTTTTTTCTTTTGCTATTATAAGTTAATTTAAAAAAACAGATTCCCACCATCTAAAGACTATTAACATTTTTTTTACACAGTATGATCACGCTCAATAAAATATAAATTTTTTGTTTTTCTCAAGATAATGTTAAGAATCTCTCCATGGTATTAATCATGCATTCAGCCAAAAGAATAAAATAAAATTAGCACCTACTATGGACACACTGGGTATGTAAACAAGCAAACACACAAAAGATAACCTGTAAGAAAGTGCTATAAGGGAAACAAGGCTCTAGAATAGGGAGCTTTAGGAAGGTTTCACTGAAGGGCTCTCTGAGGAGGTGATACTTACACTGAGACCTAAAATAGGAGCCAGAAGCACAAAGAATAGGCAGTAGGACACTCCAGGCAGTGGGAACAGCATTTATGAAGACTTCAAGGAAGAAAAGGAAAAACCTTGCCCATTTCAGGAAAGAGAACACAAATGCTAAGGGCAGACCAGCAGCCGAGGAAGACTGGTACAAACGAGGTTGAAGGGCACATGGGCCCGATCCCACACAAGCCGCGAGGAGCCTGAGTAGTGCTCAGAATGTACTGTGAAACCATTTAAAAGTTCTAAACAGGGAGGCACATGATCCAAATTCCACTGAAGATCACCTTGGCTGTTGCATGGATAAAGGAGCTAATAAGATAAGAAGAGAGTCCAGCCGGAGCCCTGAAGAAGGCTGACATTCAGAAAGCAAATCGAGAGCTGGCAAAGGAACCTGCGAGGGAGGAGCTGATGAGAGAGCAAGACAGCTATGTATGTGGGGCCCTGGAAGCCGAAAGAAAGTGTTTAAAGGAAGACCGGATGCTCTACTAGTTTAAGTTCTGCTGAGAGGTCAAGTAAGATGAAGACAGAGAAGCGCCTTCTGGATTTGTAACCTAGAGATCACTAATGACCTAGAACAGTTTCAGTGGCGTGCAGTCTATTCTGTGCACAACCTTTGTAAATATTTAATGACTTCTTAATATCCCACTGAGTGAAAATACAGCCATTTTTCCTATAAAAGTGAGTTTTCTACATAGGAATTAGATATTTTAAATTCAATTAAAGAACATGATTTACCTTATTTGAACTAATATTGTTTATAATACAAACTACGATGAAGAACTAGCACTCTGTAGGAAAAAGTAGCTGCACACAGGACACACAGGGACGCAAAGCTACTCTGTTTGAAAGGCTGGCTACTATGCTGGTGGTGTGTTTTTTTGCTCACCGTTAACAGTTATGAATTTCCAGCCTCTACAATAAAGGCCTGAAAGAGATACTCAGATCTCCAGCACCCATGTATGCATGGGCCCTTGACAACTTCAGGTTAATGGGGTACAGGTTAAAGTACCTGGGGAGGAAGGGCTCTTTCTCAAATAAAGTGCTGCTCAGGAAAAGCCTTTTGTCCTTCCACCTTTTCACCACCTGGAACATAATGTGATGTAATCTTTAGACCACGGGAAGGAAATCCACAGGCTAAGGAGAGTACAGCGGAGTGACAGGAGGAGGCTGGTCCCTTGAGGGCAGTCTCAGGCCACGGTATTAGCCCTAAAAAGCCACCTTCCAGATTTCTTGCTGGAGGAGGCATGTAAACCCCTCACTTGTTTTAAGCCATAATAGCTAAACACAATGCTAGCAGATACATGACGTGTTCATTTCATTCCTTCCTCAGTAAGCGTATTTTTAAAAGAAGCAATGTTTAATACAAGAAGACATCAGAACTATAGCAAATTCCACTGCAGCTAGGAGTGGCACGTGATCTAGTTGTGAACAGTGAGGTACAAGGAAGACTGATGGGGGCTCCTAGGGAAGGTAACCCTTTGCTGGTAAGAAGGAAGTGCTGAAGAAAATGGTAGCTGGGCTGTCCCTGCCACGCCCTCCACACCACCTCTTGCCCTCTGCCCTCCTGCCTTTCGAACTGGTCGTGATACCTGGAGCCACGTGCGACCTTGAAGCCGCAGGATAACAAGCACAAGGCTGAAGAGCGCATCTCCAATAACGGAAAAACCCTGGCCGCTCGACGGCACCACCAACCGCTCAACCAGACTGCCTTCCTCCAGACTTAGGATAGTTAAGTGTCTTTATTGATAACGTCATTTATTATTTACTATTCTTTTAAGTTTTTTTTCTTTTTTCCCCCAGCAAAAAGCATTCCTACCTTCTTTCAAATATCCAAGTGTAGCACTTCCTCCTTTACTCTGGCTTTGCATCTCCTTTCCAAGTTTCTCCTCCAATATAGGTTGAAATTGTACTAATGTGCCTGTCCTTGGAATGCTCTCCCTTCTAAATCTTATCAGTTCTTAAAGGGCCTAACTTAATTCCTGTGTTCCTCAAGAACTGTTCCAAAGGAGCCACAGGGATCATGTCCTGATGCCCACAATTCTCTCCAGTCATTTACTGACAGACACTCACCATTCTCCACCCCCTTTACTTTATTCCCCATGTAAACCCTCCCTTTCAACTCAGCACAGCAATTAGCCAATTCAGAATTCAATCTAAGAATTTTCAGGCTGGGAATGCAGAATACTTTCACTGTGGCTCTTTTGCTACTCTTAACTGAAAACCTAGTTGTAAACTCATGGTTACATTACTTTAAGTATATGCAACTTATTTTCTCTTCTGGATCAGTTATTCTTAAGTATGAATCAGAATGTATGTGGGAAACTTTTCCAAAATACATACACCAAAAACCATCCCAAACCTACTGACTCATTTCCAAGGGCACATGTTGAAGGTCCCAGGTGACGCTGATGTGTACCCCTGGGTAAGATTTTTCTGCTGTAGGTATTCTACAGCTGCACTGTTCAATAAGGTAGCTGCTGGCCGTATGTGGCTATTGAAGACTTGAAATTAATTTAAATTGAAAATCTGATGTGAGATTCAGTTATAGGAAAACTTTATGTCTGGAATGTGGGTGTGTGAATTTACTTTCGAAATGTAGATTTTATGAAATCTAAATACAGACGGTATTTCCAATGAAAATTTAACATCTGAATTGAAATGTGCTATAAGTAGATTTCAGACTTGGTATGAAAAAATGTAAAATACTATTAATAATTTTATACTAATTACATGTTAAGATGATAATATTTTGGATATACTAAGTGAAAATATATTTAAATAATTTATTTCCCCCATTTCTTTTACTTGTTTAATATGGCCACGAGAAAATTTTAAACTATCTGTATTGCTGCATTCTATTTCTGTTGGACAGTACTGTTCTTTAAAGAATCATTTTTACCCAATTGTGACTAAGAGTTATGCTATTTAAAACTCTCTATTACATTTACGTGGAGAGAGCTACTCACTGTACTACCCAATGTCTCCTTTATAAAGGCCTGTGTAAGTCTGAAATTTCTCTCAGACTTCAGTGTCAGGAAAAAAATTCCTTTTCCTAAGCAACTGGTATAGTTTTATTTTAGGAACAATGTTAATCTTATTACAAATGAGGCACCTCTTCTTGCTCTGCCCATAGGAAGCTCAGAGCCAAATAAGAGCCAAACTTTATTAATGGTATAGACTTTTCAGGAACACTTCTCTACCTAGTGCCCAGATTTTATTTTTCTTTTTGAAAGTCACAAATCTTTTTTTTTTTTTTTTTTTGGCAGTGAGGTAGGAAATAACCTTCAATAAGCATCAAAGCCTAGATAAACACTAAAACAAAACTTAGTTAAATTAAATATAAAAAATTGTATTCAAAAAATTGTATTCAATTCCTTAAACTGTTATTTCTCATTTTCTAATTTACTCTGCATAATTCATTCTTTTCAATGAAAATAAAGCAACCTTTAAACAACACACCACAATACAGCTGATCCTAGAACAACATGGGGGGATAGGGGTCTGGACCCTCTGAGCAGTTGAAAATCTGAGTGTAACTTATAGTTGGCCCTCCATATATACAGTACCGCCGTATCCATGGTTCTGTGTCCATAGATTCAACCAACTGCAGATCGTGTAGTACTGTGGTTTTTACTATTTTTAAAAAATCCATGTGCAAGTGGACCCGTGCAGTCCAAACCCATGTTGTTCAAGGCACTCTCATATACTTTGGAGAAGGAGAAACAGAGTCACTTTTGAAATAAGATGAAAATCGTTAGAGGACAAAGATGTCATTCGTGAATATTAGTGACACCGTTCTGCTTATCTAATGAAATAATGTTTAGAGTCACAAAAGAAGGAATCCAAATCAGGCTCCTCGAATTCATTCATGGGAATTCACTCCTATTAAGCCTAACCAAAGAGGAAACAGCAGTTTCAGGTCTAACTTAGAAGGTTTAAAAAAAAAAAAATTATGTAATGTTATCTGACTAAAGATTTTGTGAAATTCTCTCATTTATTTACGGCCAATATGATAAGTATAGATTGTTTAATTACCTCAAATATCATAAGCGCAACAAGATCTTTCAGCAGTTACCTATTTTACCCATAAGTCCTTAACTAAAACTGAGCATACCTACTAGCTTACAGATGTTATCAAGAAGAACAAATTTATATTCTACCAAACCGAAAACTTAATCTAGAAATGAAACTCATGGTAACAATCTGAAAGTCTGCTAAAAGCTTCTATTCTTCACATGAATAGATAATTTCATATAGATATACACCAACTATGTAATAAGAAACAATAATAAAGATTTTAATGCTGACTTTCCAAGCCAAATTTTCCACATGGGTAAAGGGGAGAAAAACTAACACTTTTTCAACAATCCATCAAAAAGTCACTGAACACCTACTCTTTTTCAAGCACCATAACAGGCCCAAGATACAAGGCTGAGTAAGATGCACAGGTCTCATGCTCTCACTGGGGAAACCAGAGTGTGATTGCACAGGGCCGAGGTGGGCTGCTGTCCAGGAGTTCAGGTCTACAGGGGACACTAAAGCACCACTGTCCACGTGTGGCTAAAGGCAGCTCAAGCTCCAAAACTGAACAGTATAGAGATTTTTATCAGGAATAATAAATGTTATTATCTAAATTTTAAATGCCCTTTAAGAAGCTGTCTGCTTTACAAAATTCATGAATTAAAACTACCAAAACTTGGGAAATGTTTTGTCTCATTCTTTTTTAGAAAATTGACCTTGCTTTAGCCAGCAGAAATGAAGTCGTAAGGTATTTGTTTCTATGTGGAAATGTTATGAAGATAAAATTAGTTTATCCTTATTCCATTAAATACATGTTGAGCAAACATTTTAAAAATATTATTATTAGTTCCTAACCCACTGAACTGACCCAACCCCAGGCAAAACAAAGTAGCAAGTGAAATGTCAATCCAGTGTAACTCAGCACTACAAAAGAAATCCTGTGTCATTCACAGGCACAGAGCCAACAAGCACCAACACAGACTTAAAAGGCCTAGAACAGCATCCCAGAGAAAGGGGCTCCTACACGGAGATCTCAAATCGTAGTCAAGTGGAAAGTAGATGGGGGAAATACCTCTTGTAATACATCGGCTTCAAACCTCTGAGATCCTCTAGTCTGGAGGCTACAGAATTGTAAATACACATACTTTGAGAAGTCACCATGAATTACCAATCTGCCATGCAAAAAGGAATCAAAGAGATTAACATTAAAATTACTTTACCAAGTTAGAAGTTTCCTGAATAAATTTGGGAGGGCCAGAAGTCAAGGAATATATTTAACCCACTGCAAAGCTAAAAACATCCTTGTTTTATTCTCAGTCTTCTGAATACTCTTTAATCCCCAAATATGTACTATCTTCTCAATTCAGAACCACAAAACAAAAATTCAGGCAACATTACTGGCATTTTGTGGAAATTCTCAGGAAGCTGTGCTTCCTGTACTGCATAGAGATCTAACTCTAAGTTACTAGATGAGTTCCACACCTGGGCAAACAACTGGCTTTATCATTCACAGGTTGGTTACATGGATTCCAGTCCAAACAGAAAAGCACGCAGTGGAAGATGTCTGGAAAACTCTCTTAATGCAATAAAGGAAACCCATACAGTCCTTTCTTTATCTTCTGGGGCCAACTAATCTATACATTTCTAATGGAGATAAGCTTTCAATATTTATCAAATAGCCAGTCCCTGCATGGAGCCGTTATAAATCTCATGTATCACACAATGATGCCTTTAGGACCTATTAGGCAGGTGCTCAGGGATATTTTCCCCTAAACTTTCAGAATGCTTGCTAGGAATTCTCTTTTTAGGATTTCTTTTTTCAGTCAACAGACTCTGAATCAGAAGAAATAATCTATTAAATAAGACAATATGAATGAAAGCATTTTGTTAACTATATGAAAAGCACTCTATAAATATACAGCAATTTTATCAGTATTATTTAATTATGTTAATGTTACTATTATTATGTTACTTTGCATAGAGTCCCTTCTTCTCCTCAGTTAAAGCACTGAAGTTACTGAACTGACTAGATTATGAAATATAATCACAGAATTTAGGGAATTTACTTTTAGAACCAACTAATAGTAAAGAGTTTTTTATAATAGAAGCTGCCTGTTGTGGCTACCCAGAGAGCTTTTCTCTTGCTATGGGCTAAGATAATCAGTTTTAAACTGTGTCTAAAATAAGAGCAACTATGCCGTCAATGTTGACCTCTGGAAATCTTGTAACCAAAATCTATTTGGTTATAAGAATTGATTATAAAAATTGCTGTTTAGAGGCCTTCATTGTTATTTTCTTGGTCTTGGCTAAACTCTACACAGCAGAGATTGCTATATAGCCACTAGGTAAACTAGGGGTTATCTATCCTATGCTGTATTATGTCTTGATTCAAGACATGGAGCACAAATTACCTTGGCTGCATGTAACAATCCTCAAGAGCAAGACAAAACTGTGGCAATGCTGCTATGCTGTGTCCGCTTTATCCCTGGACATTTTGTGCTGAGGACTGTTCAATTCCAAGCTACAGTGCTAAATGCTAAACCACTTCGATTTTTCAAATCATACGTGGAAGGTGAATACATGAATTTAATTTCTTGTCTGCTTTATTTTATTCATTCTGGAATAAAGGAACGGAAGCATTTTCTAGTTTCGACTTTGAATGTCAACATGGGGAAAGGCTACTACTACATAGCTCAGCATGCTATAATGTTTAAAATAAAAATGTAAATTTTAATAAATAAATTTCAGTTCCTCTGTTTACTTTGCCTCCTGTTTGACAGATCTGCAGAAGCAGCAGAAACCTTGAATTTTTGAAAATATGATTTCAGTTGTCCAGGCTTGCTCTTGTGATTTAATCACTGCCTTAGTCCCCTCCCCACTCTTGGGGGTTGGGGATGTGTGATGAGGAGGATAGTTGCAGTAATTGTAATGAGAGAATGGGTCAGGGGAGGAACAGGGAAAGGGCCATAAACAAAAGAGCTTAAACGTATTAGAAAAAACAGGGTTTCTAGAGGCTTGTGATGTTTTGAATGTCAACCTGTAATCCAACTCTAAAAGCAGAAAGTAATCATAGGAGAAAAAAAAATCGCCAGCCAACAGAAGATCATCAAGTTTGTTAAAAGGGATATTCAAGTGCAAATTCACAGGTACACATGTACATGTACGGATAAACTTGCACATGTGGCCAGTCCCTACTCGGATCCAGAACTGGGTCAGGGTTTTGAGAGAAGGGAGAGCAGGGAGCTGGGTGAATGGCAACCAGACATAAAGAAATGCCTTCTCTGTAAGCCAAGGGTTCCAAATGAAACTTGATTCAGAGAAATTTTTTAAACTTTTGCTTTTATTCAGTTCAGGCTTATAGAAAAATAACCTCTAGCTTGAACTGTTTGCAAATGTTTATTTTTAGCTCTCCATTCACCCTTAACTGCTTAAAGGAGTGAAGAAAAGGAAGAAGCAAAATAAAGCTAAAAAATAAGAAAATAGCCATACTTTACCTCTAGTTCAGCTATACTCACAAGCTTTCTAATTCATGATCAGGAAGTCTAAATTTGGACTAAGGAAAAAAGATACTATCACACACATCCTCTTCAGTCAGGAAGAGAAAGTTAATAGTATCTGCAAAGCCTTCAAACCACAGGAATTCAGAGACACTTAACATCAATTATTTAAATGACTACTAACCTATTGCAGAGCAAAGGAAAAAGAGAACAAACTGTTTAGGTCACTGACCAGACATACAAACACTATTTTCTTCCTTTTCCTTCCGATAAAAAAGGAAGATAGCAACCTAATGATTTCCCAGATTAAAGCCAATCAATCACCTGAAAGATATTGCTCTGTCCAAGAACTATTTTTAAATCTTTAGGCAATTTTTTTAGCTTTCAAAAATAGTTTCTTACTTATTGAAAAAATTCTTACTTCACATAATATGTATGTCACAAGTGCGCTTGTGCTCAACATTAGTGGCCAATGTTTAAGTTTTTAATGCTGACGGCAAAATACATTTTACTTCTTTTAGAGGTAAGAGAGAAAAACTGAGAACTCTAAGAATATTGCCTAAAGTAGGATTAGAAAAGAACTTTGCTATACTATGCCTTCAACATTTCTCAATGTTCATAAGACAAAAATCACTTTAATGCTAAACAGATTTTGAAATGTTAAATTTTTCAGTGCCTTCAGTTCAAAATTACTAAAAGGTAGCATAAAAACTTGTCTTTATATGCTTTTATATCTGTATGATTGATAATATTAGGTAATTATTGCTAACTGTGAAGCTGTGATGATTACTGTGGTTGTTTTAAAAGTCATTATCATATATTTCATACATATATATCAAATATCACATGTAACATGATAATTGGGATTTGTTTCAAAATCATTCAAGAAAAGCAAGTAAACATGATTGACTATGAGCTGATAATCGTTGAAGCTGGAATATGGATACGTGGGGGTTTCATTATACTCATCTCTCCACTTCTGTAAATATCTGAAATTTTTCATAAAACTTAAAATAAGTGTTTACAAAATCCCACCCAAGGGACTCTTAATGTTGTCATCTAAAGGAGTTGAGTCAAACTGTAAAGCTGGTCATTTAGCTTTGGGACAGAAAATGAGAAATATTCATAGTGTATACGGAAGAGAAAGGCCAAGTAAGGTGCTTTGTTGCAGTATGCATGCATACCAGGAGTCCTGGAATAAAGAAACATGATCATAGAGTTTAAAAGAAATACAGCCACCAGTGAATAAAAGATTCCACCAAGTCCATGAACTAAGGTGGGTGTTATAATGGTACTTTTACAAAATCCGGAAGAAATTAACCTACCTATTCATAGAATTAGAAGACTTAATATAATAAAACAGTTATATATTTTCTGTAATCCATCCTGAATAATTACTGTTTATTTACAATAATGAATTAAACTACTAGGACACTGCAAATTACATAGATTTATTTTTTATAAGTTTTCCAAAATAAAATAAAACGTACTCTTCTTTCCCCCAGAAAGGACATCATTTAAAAAAAAAAAAAAAAAGGAAAGTTAGAAGAGAATCATATTAGTAATTTAGAGAGAAACAATTCAGAAAGAATTCAAGGACCCTCCCCCCACCAAAGAATTAATGAGCAATATTCATTAATGTTAAAGGCTGATTAAAAGGCCAGAGACCTCCATCACAAGAAATAACTCAAGGGTAATAATCCCTTTTCCCCACTCCCTACCCCCCAAGTTTTTCTATAGACAACTGCAAGGATAAAATGTCAACCACTTCAGAAATGTGAAAGATTCTACAAATAAGCTTAATAGAATGATTTACAGTATTTGGATAAGCTTAACGACGTCTCCTAAACTTATAGTATTCCCCTTACATGGTATTTTCTTTGTTTTCTGGAAAGAAGCTTCTCTAATGAAGATAGTGGTATGTTAGTGACCCTGCAAAAAAGATGTACCAGAGATAGGCAGGATCTCACTGAGAGGTCCTTAGACTTTTTATAGTAACATAGAATGAATTCTGGATTTAGACTACTCCCAGATTCCTTGCAGTCTTAGAGTTTATTTTACATTCATGGTTCCTATATTTGAAATAGTATTAGACATTTAAAAATATTAAATTCAAGGTTGTTTTTTTTTTCCCTTGAGTTATCTTCCACTCCTTCGTTCTTTCAATCTAAAGAATCAGATATGGACACTGTTCAAATCAACATGCTAGGTTACAACCATGATATAAACAATAAACTTAACTGCATAATAAAGATATTAAAGGAGACCCTTTACCTGATTTGCTATTATTTGTTAAATAAACGCCCCCTTTTTGCTCTACAATCTTACTACATGTATACATAAAAGAAACTGGCTGATTTCTAATGTACATAGTAGTACTGAATAATACAGTACACCTTCCCAGAATTCCAGAGATGTTATAGTCACATAACAGGCTCTGGAAACAGAATACCTGGATTTGAATCCTGGTTCCATCAGTCACCAACAAATTGCTTAATTTCTCCATGTTTCCATTTCCATATTTGTAAAATGGAGATAATAATAATTCCTAGCTCATAGCGTTGTAGGGAAGTTTTATTGAATTAATGTGTGTGAAACACTTGGAATAGTGCCCACCTGGGCACTCAATACTAACTAAACTAAACTGTATTTACATATTGAAAACAACAGAAACTAGACAAGAAGGCTTATTGACTTAGGCTCCAAAAGGACCCTGTTATAAAAGACTGAAATCTGAGCAATGTTTCAGTATATCTGATACTACTTGTGGTTTTTTTTTTTTTAAACCTATTGTTTGTAGTACCTGATTTATTACACTAAATTCATCAGAGAAAAGTGAAATACCTCCCTTGTGACATAACAAAGCTGTAACACATACCAGGACGGAACCTGTGTTTATTATTTATAACTGTACTAAGTCATCTCATAGTAGTCATGGTTCTTGGGTAACTAATCAAATTGCTCAGGAAGCTATTCTGCCAAAGTTTCTTGGTAGGTCTAACTTTAAAACCTTTAAAATGAAGTAAGAGATGGTGCTACTATTGCTTTGCAGATATTAAATTTCACCTGGGGCTTGAAGACTCAGTCCTTTCCAGAAGAACACACTAATTTCTTTGGTTGAATTCTCTACCATTTTCTATTGTATATCCTTTATTCATTGAATATGTATTCCACAGATAGCAGAGTTTAGTATTCCAATAAAAATCTTTCAGAAAAATTAATATTTCTCTAATACAAAGCCATAATATAAACTTTGACTTTCTTTAAACCTACTTTCAGTTTATAGTATTGTGTACTGACTTTGTAAGAAATACATATTCTGAATTTTCTGATTGCACGTAAAAATCCCCAAAATAGAATCATCAACAGTGGCTCTCAAGGAATTCAGATGAAATTAAGAGTGTTTTATAAATAGTTGCCAGGTGATTGCAACTGGTCTTCTAAAGTCCTTTGTTAAATTACTTAAATTAGAAGATCTAGAAATCTGATCTCACTCAGGACTGTTGAGAAATAGTGTTGATGTTCTTAATTTTGATATAATTAACAATAGCATCACTGTAATATGCTGCGTTGGTTGAATATATCTGGCAGACAAAGTAGCTTATGAACTGGCAGAGGCTGAACTCAGTAAGTCAATGACCTTTACACAAATGTGATTTCTAAAGAGTAAACAGAACGTATAAATTTTGTAAATCATACACTCAGAGACTTGTTTTTATTTTATTTACTTTTGACAGGTGGACTGGAGAGTAAATAAACTATAAATAGAATTTAAAGTATAAGATTCTTTTAAAAAATCTTGCGTACCATAAACATGTATATAGACGTTATGTTTATATCATATATGTATTTCCAAACCTAGAAACAGGATAAAAGCAAAGTACTAATTGGAGAAGGGAAAAGCTCAAAAAAAAAAAAGGTTGAGTCCTTTTGTAAGATCAGAAAGCCTTTAAGCATTCTTGCAAAACTCAAATATAAATAAACTCAAACTCCTCCTTCTTTGATTCTACTGAGATAAAGTACTCCGATTTAGGTGAGTTTTTGTTTTGCTTTGACTTTAGGGGAGCTACCAAATAAAATTAGCAAAATATTTCTAGTCACTGGCACTCCATATTAGACTCCACAGAGTCCCCAGAAAGAAGACTGCATTTTAAAACGCAAAGATGGGGACTTCCCTGGTGGCTCAGTGGTTAAGAATCCGCCTGCCAATGCAGGGGACACGGGTTCGAGCCCTGGTCGGGGAAGATCCCACATGCCGCGGAGCAACTAAGCCCGTGTGCCACAACTACTGAGCCTGAGCTCTAGAGCCCGCTCTGCACAACTACTGAAGCCTGCGCACCTAGAGCCCATGCTCCGCAACGAGAGGCCACCGCAATGAGAAGCCCGTGCACCACAACAAAGAGTAGACCCCGCTCCCCGCAACTAGAGAAAGCCCAGCGTGCAGCAACGAAGACCCAACGCAGCCAAAAATAAATAAATAAACAAATTTATAAAAAAATAAAAAGCAAAAATGTACACCGCTATGTTCATAGCAGCACTATTTACAAGCCAAGACATGGAAACAACCTAAATGTCCATCGACAGATGAATGGATAAAGAAGATGTGATGTAATGTATGTGTGTATGTATGTACACACACACACACACACACACACACACACACACACACAACACTACTCAGCCATAGAAAAGAATGAAATGATACCATCTGCAGCAACATGGATGAACCTAGAGATTATCATACTAAGTGAAGTAAGTCAGAAAGAGAAAGACAAATACCATATGGTATCACTTATATGTGGAATCTAAAATACGACTCAAATGAACTTATCTATGAAACAGAAACAGACTCACAGTCATAGAGAACAGACCTGTGGTTGCCGGTGGGGGGTGAGGAGGGGGTTGGGGGAGGGATGGAGTGGGAGGTTGGGATTAGCAGATGCAAACTATTATATAGAGAATGGATAAACAACAAGGTCCTACAGTACAGCACAGGGAACTATATTCAATATCCTGTGATAAACCATCGTGGAAAAGGATATGAAAAAGAATACATATATTTGTACAACTGAATCACTATGCTGTACACCAGAAACCAACACAGCATTGTAAATCAACTATACTTCAATAAAATAATTTTTAAAAATATAAATATACAGCAAAAATGGTACCCATTAAAATATAAAGCTATTTTATTCTTTGGAAAAACCGAAGACTTAAAGGTTTCTTAAGAGTAAACGTAACCTTATGAGTGAATGTGTAAGACTACACATAGCTAAATTTGATCTTTAAGACCTCCCCAAATCAGAACATTTCAAAGTGAATCATCAACTGTATACATACACACATTTACATATACCACACACAGAAAAAGTCTAGAGGGTAGAGAGCAAAAACATTAACAGCATTTATACTAAGTAGAAGAATTTTATAAACAGTATTGTTTTCTTTAAAATGTTTTACAAGTTTTTCAATAATCCTATTGCTTTCTAATCAGTTACAGAATTAGAATAAAACAATAACAAACAAAACAATGAAGTTTACATTTTTAAAACTAAATACATAAAATAAATAGATTACGGCCAAGAAAGGACAAATAAGACAAGCTAGATAAACACCTGCTTTTAGAAAACACTGGTCAAGTACATGGAGACATCACAGAAAGGATAAATGTCATTCATCTTACTGTGGAAGATAAGTTATATTTCATTGATTGCTAAGTGGCAATCACACTAACCTACTTAATAATGCACAATTATGATTACCTTTCTAAGTAGTTTATCTTAAAAAAAAGTTACGCCTTAGCTAAAATTAATACTATATGACCACACAGGTACCGACTATGTTTTCAAATAGATAAGAGTAGAAGGGGGTACTACTGTTCCTGCCTTTGTACTACCTGATGTACCTATTCTGGGACATCTCCCTTCTGTACTTTTGATTATCTTTGGTGTTATGTCTCAGGTAACTATAAATTACTAAGTTACTCAAGTCATCTGGGAAACAAGAAAGGGCTTTACAATTTCAGGGTAGACTGCCCTCCCTTTTGTCCAACTGAGATGGCCACTTGAACTAGTCCAGGAAGACTTCAGCTTTATAGCTAGTGGTTCTACTTGAGAAATGAGATTTCAGATATGACTCGTGTGTTGCCATAATTTGAAAATAAAAATACAATAATAAGCTTACATCTGCACTCTGCACTATAAACAACCTAAGAGTGAACCCACCTCTACTTCAGAATAATGATATTTATGGAAAATGTTTTCCCAGTTTCTTATTTTTCTTGGCTGCCTGTCCTAAGTCCCAAAGGAGTGAGGCAGACAGCACTCTGGGAAATGAAAGAGCTGTTTGCTTGCTTCCTATGCCAGCTGGGAGTCTGACAGTACCTCTGAGAGGCGAGATGTCTCAATTTTTTAGTAAACTTGTCTTTCTCTGGGTATGAAGAATTAAACAAGAAACATCAAAGCATGAATGGAAAGGTTGCTACTGAACCAACAACCCTACTACTAGGTAATGAAGAGTATCCCTGTGCAGGATTAAAAAGGATCAATTTCAGAGCAAAAAACAAGTATTATTAATGCTTATCCAGATTATATATAATAGCAAAGCAAAATACTTTGAAAAACAGAAAGGGCTGAGAAAAGGTAGATATGGACACAAAAACTGAAAAATAGTAATGACTTCAAAAAAAGTGGACTTGTTGAATTCTTCTATGTCTAGCACTTCAATATGGAAGAAAACTCTGTGAATTATAACAAAAGCACTGTTTTGTCCACATTAAAATACTTGACAATGAATTAAGATCCACACAACCTTCACCAAATTACACAAAATGGACTTTAGTTGGTCCTCATCCAATCCTCCTGCAATCTCTGCTGTTGTCCAACCCTACTCCTCCTTGGGTTTTCTCCTTGCATAGCTTTCATGAGCATCAAACTTTTTAAAAAGTTTATTTTTCCCATAACTCTGTTCCTTTTCCCATTTTAAAAATTCTACCTCTAGAGGCATTGTACGTTTGGGCTGTTCCCCATCTCTTAGTGAATTCACATAACCTCATATCGGTATTTTTCTTCAATTTAATGCACACTAATTTCTATTTTTAGCCCTCTCTTCTTTCGTGAGGGCTATTCCAGTAAGAATGTGGAATAGCCCTCACGAAAGAAGGCTCACATTCTTAAGTAAGAGGGCTATTCCTCTTACTTAAGGAGAGGTCAAAGGTGACTCCCAGGTACCTATACTATTTGCTCTTTCTAAAAGAATTCCATTAGCTTGATTGTATGTCTTTCTATGTCATGTAAACTAAAACCCAGAAAGTTAAAAGAAAGGCTGATGACAGTATACACAATGACAGTAGCAAAAAATGAATGCTGACACTGAGAGAACAAAAATCACAAAAAGTAAAAGCAAAAGCTTAGCAATTTGGGACCATCTGAAATACAAGCCAAAGAAAAAACTGTCAGAGATCTCTTTAGTCCAGTGAGAGAAATAATTATGTAAACTATATAACTGCACTGTCCAATATAGTAACCATTAGCCACATGTAACTACATTTAAATTAATTAAATAAAATTTAAAATTCCATTCCTCAGTCACACACCACTTTGCAAGTGCTCAATGGCCACATGTAGCTAATGGCTACCTTACTGGACAGCATAAAGAATACTTCGATCACTGCAGAAAGTTCTATTGGACAAAGCTGCAGTGCTCATTCAACATTCATTGAGTATTCCCTATACAATAGGCACAGTGCTAGGCACAGAAGTATAGAAAGATGAGTAAGATAAGGCCTCTCTCTGCCCTCAAGGAGCACATAGTCTGTCTAGTGGACGAAACAAATAAAAAATATTTACAAGTGCTAGAATAGAGGTAATAACATTTATGAGAGTAATTGATTAAGAGGCTCAGCTCTGAACTCCAGACCAATTAGCTGGAATTCCAATCCTTTTATCTAGGTTCTCTGTGGACCGGGCCTTATTCACCTGGTGTTATGATGGTACAGCAAATAATGCTGAGACTGATCACTACCTAGCAATCCTGGGCTCATCGGAACCAAGATGCTGAAACCTAAACAGGATTTATGTTAGCTTTGTCCCTCTGGACTTGGTGCTTCACACTGCTGGCAACCCTTGAAGGAAAAAACCGTCCTGCTACTCTGGCTTTTTTCCCTTGGTGCCTCCCAGGAAACAGCTTTGCCTCAACTGTCCCTTTGGTTTGGAGCTCCTAGCATGTGCTATACTTATAATGATGAAGTCCTTGACCAAGTAATTAAGGCATTACCAAGGAATTAACACTGCAATCGAGAACAAGTCTCCAGTGGAAATGAAGCAAGAAGGGAGGGGAGACGTGCTCCTAAGCAGAAAGGGCAGGCTAAGCAAGGATGAAAGAGAGAAGCATAAACGTTAACTGAAAGATCTGTGGGCAAGCAGAGGATTGCTTCATTACAACCCAAACACAGGGCACACACAGGGGGCAACAGCAGGAGATGAGGCTGGATCGAAACCCAACTGCTAAGAGCCTTAATGCCACCACCCAAGGAGCCTGGCCTGTAAGTGATAACCAAGCGTTATTAAGTAGAACAGTTAAATGATGAGATCTGTGTTTCAAAAGACAAACCTGGGAAAAGGGTGAAAGGCAGATAAATAGCAGTAGATAAAGAGGAACGACATCTGGATGAAGACCCGGTTGAAGGCAGTGGAGATAAAGAACAGGAAATTCATTCGAGAGACATTTGAGAAAACTGGTTAGCTCTGACTATTGACAGGATGGATCTGGTATACTGGCATCTGATAAATGTTTGTTGCACAAGTTAGTGAGGAAGATACTGATCACTTAGATGACAGAGAAGGGCAGAAAACGAAAACCATGAGAAACACAAAAATTTAAGGGAAGGACTGGCAGTGAGAGAAACTGAAAAGGAACAAAGAAATCAAACGAGGCCATATTCCTTCTGCCTGGAATGTGATTCCCCAAGATACCTGGATGGCTGTAGCTCCTTCAGACCCTTGTGCAGATGTCGACATCTTAGTGAGTTCTCCCCTGATGGCATGATTTAAAACTGAACAGCACAGAGATTCTCTCTCAGCACTCTCCAACCCCCTCTCCTGCTTTATTTTTCTCTGGAGAAAAATACCAACATCTATTATACTATATATTTTACTTATTTATTGTGTTTAATGTCTGTCTCCCTACTACTTAAATGTAAGCTCCACTAGGGGAGGAAATTTGTCTGCTTCATTCACCACTGTGCACCAGAGCCTAAAACAGTGCCTGGCATATAGCACCTGCTCAACAAATACTTGCTGATTGACTGAATGATGCGAGGAAATAAAAATAGCAGGATTACTACGCGTAGACTGATGCGTATGGAAGTAAACTGATATCTAACTTGGAAATTATATTGATTATATTGAATGCTAAAAGTAAAAATCTGTATAACAGTCCTTTAAGTACAAAAGGCTCAAGCATGTTTTCTTCAAATATGTGTTTCATATATACTATATTCAAATATATGCAATTAATTGTAACATAGGCTTTCTGTTTACTCACAAAGTAATGAGAGAGATTTTATAGCTTGAAAAATCACTCACAATACTTGACAGCCACACTGCAAATCCACCACTTCAAGTATTTAAATCCTATTAATACCTTTTCAACTTCCATTACAAATTTCTAATTTCCTTTCTAAAATTTTGGCTATTTTAAAACATTAAGCAAACGCAAGAAGCTAAAGTTGAAATACCAGAATGTCAGTATAAGCACAGTCATTAGCTTTAAGATATAATGAAAAGGATATGACATTAAAAAGGTAAAGAATGGTCAAAAGTTAGAAATGCAAAAATATCCAAGAATACAAAAAGGCCCACCTAGCTGGCTGGCTTCGGGAAAAAGACCAAATATCATTAAGTCTCACTTTCCTCATCAATAAAATGCAGCTAATACTAGCACCTACCTACCTGATAAGCTTGTTCTGAGAGTTTTTGTTGGATTAAATCTGTTTCAAGTAATTAGCTTGGCACAGTGTCTATAATGTAATTTACTCCTTTAACCCACAAATATTTATGAAGGATACAGAAGCCATCATACTTACTGGCTACAGTGGCCAATGAAACAGATATACCTATCCTCACAGAATCTAGGACAACTAAAATAAATCTAAAGACAAACAAACGAATTACCAAGTGTGATAAGTGCCACAGAGGAAGCCTATGGGGTCCTGAGTCAGAAACCAAGGGAGTGAGAGAATTCAACCTTAGATGTGGGCAGGAAAAGTACCTCTGAGGACAGGCAAGCTAAGAAGTCACTACCCATACACGCAGGACACAAAAGTACACTGACAAGGATGTCAGGCAAAGGGACTGATACGTGCAAAGACTCAGCCCGAGTGTGGGAAAGAGCTTGTGGCCTCTGAGGAGCTGAGAGGACGCAGCGTAACTGAAGCACAGGAAGCCGAAGGAGGTAAGATCATAGGCAAGAGCCAGACGATGCGGGACTCGAAGGGCCACTGTAAGAATCTGTGACTTTATTCTATGGGGCTTCATTCTTCAGTGGAAAGCTGCTGAAGTTTTCTGGTTTTTTTCAGAGGGAAAGATGATCCAATTTACATCTCATAAAAATCACTAGAGCTATTTTTGGAAAGTGTATTACAGGGGAATGTGAAAAGAGGTAGAATAATTAGTTCCAAGACTAATGCCATAGTCCAGGAGACAGCGATGGTACTTGCAATATGGTGGTAGCAAGGAGATGAAGAGGAGTTGATGGATTCCAGATACAGTTTGAAATGGATTGAATTTGGGGGATGAGGGAAAGGAAGAAATCAAAGATGACTCCTAGATGTCTGACTTAAGCAAATGCTTGGCTGATGGTGCCATGGTAAGTAACACAGTTAAGAATTTAATGAATTTTAGCTATTCATAGCTACTGTTAGGATAGAAGAGAGAGAGGAAAAAAACCTGGTGATCCTCTAGCCAAAATAGAGGGAGGGAGGGAGGGGACACTAAAGCACAAACAGAAAGGACAGTTAGGTCCAGCTGTGAGGGAAGAGCAATATCAGACCAAATTTCCCACTGAAACAACTATAAAAGTGACATAAAATACCAAACAAACAAACTGAGCTATCTAAAGGCATACAGCGAACCAAGAGAGCCAGGACGTCAGGAGCCTTGAGAAGGGAGACACATAGAAGGTCCCTGTTTTCCCCTTGAGGTATTTGCCAATTACCACTACGGGGTATACAGGCCAAGCAGAAAGCAGCATCTCGGAGCTTATATCAGTCCCACTGGGCTGGGAAGGCAAAAATCGGAATTCTGTACTACACCAAGGCAGCCAGGAATTGAGGATCCCAGATAAAAAGGAACCGCAAAGGACGAGCCCATCATTCTGCTCAATTTTTGCCCTCCAGGAATGTGCTGAACATGGACTGAAATGCAGGAAAACTCCTCAAAAAGATGTTGCAAAGAGGTTAAAAGCTAAGCAGAACTTTCATCAGCCTCACAATACTTAAAATTCAGGGCTTGCCAAGAAGAGGCATCTTGGTAAATACTTCAAACTTTTAAATGAGACCTCAAAAGAGCTATGTGCTAAGAGGCTATTTGAATTTCTTGATTACCCTGAACTCAGGCTTATGTCTTATCAATCATTGATGAATCAAAGTGATCAATGTTGTCCTAACTGCCTGCCAGAAAATATTAATAACATTTTTCTGGGACTTCCCTGGCGGTCCAGTGGTTAAGACTCCACACTTCCACTGCAGGGGGCACAGTTCGATCCCTGGATGGGGAACTAAGATCCTGAGTGCCACGCGGTGCAGCCAAAAAAATAAAATAAATTAAAAAATTTTTTAAGAAATAATATTTTTCTATCTGAAGAAAGATAACATCATTCAGATCCTCTATAATTTTTCATCACAACGTTAATAAAATATTACCAGGCATACTGGAAAAAAGGATCAAATGATCAAAAGCCAGACAACAGAAATAAGCTCATGGGCGATGCAGGTATTTGAGTTATCAGACAGAAACATTACAACAATGTTTATATACTCAAGAAAATAGGTAAAACACTGTGAGAACTTGAATCTGTATAAGGTTTTGGACTGAAAATACAAAAACTGAAATTAAGAACTCAATAATTGGGTATAACTGGATATTGGACAGAGAAGATATGATAAGTAAACTTGAAGATAGTTCAGCAAAAATATCCAGATACACAGAGGGGGTAAAAATAGTATGAAAACTGTGAAATGACCTAACATACATGAATTCATAGTCCAAGAAAGAAAGGAAAGAATTAGGGCTTCCCTGGTGGCGCAGTGGTTGAGAATCTACCTGCCAATGCAGGGTACACGGGTTCGATCCCTGCTCCAGGAAGATCCCACGTGGCTCAGAGCAACTAAGCCCGTGCGCCACAACTACTGAGCCTGCGCTCTAGAGCCTATGCACCGCAACTACTGAGCCCATGTGCCACAACTACTGAAGCCCACGTGCCTAGAGCCCATGCTCCGCAACAAGAGAAGCCACCGCGATGAGAAGCCTGCGTACCGCAATGAAGAGTAGCCCCCACTCGCCGCAACTAGAGAAAGCCCACGCATAGCAACAAAGACCCAAAGCAGCCAAAAATAAATAAATAAACTTATTTAAAAAAAAAAAAAAAAGAATCCCAGCTTATGAAGAGGGTGTGGAGAAAAGGGAACCCTCCTACACTGTTGATGGGAATGGAAGTTGGTGCAGCAACTGTGGAAAACAGTATGGAGGTTCCTCAAAAAACTAAAAATGGAACTACCATATGACCCAGCAATCCCACTACTGGGCATATACCCTGAGAAAACCATAATTCAAAAGGACACATGTACCCCAATGTTCATTGCAGCACTATTTACAATAGCCAGGACATGGAACAACCTAAATGTCCAATGACAGATGAATGGATAAAGAAGATGTGGTACGTATATACAATGGAATATTACTCAGCCATAAAAAGGAACGAAATTGGGTCATCTGTAGAGATGTGAATGGACCTAGAGTCTGTCATACAGAGTGAAGTGAGCCAGAAAGAGAAAAACAAGTATCGTATATGTGGAATCTAGAAAAATGGTACATATGAACCTATTTGCAGGGTAGGAACAGAGAAAAAAGACATAGAGAACGGACACGTGGACACAGTGGGGAAAGGGAAAGGTGGGACGAATTGGGAGATTAGGAATGACATATATACACTACCATGCGTAAAATAAGTAGCTAGTGGGAACATGCTATAAAGCACAGGAAACTCAGCTCAGTGCTCTGTGATGACCTAGATGGATGGGATGGGTGGGGGGTGGGAGGGAGGTCCAAGAGGGAGGGGATATAGGTATACATATAGCTGATTCACTTCATTGCACAGCAGAAACTAACACAACATTGTAAAGCAATTATACTCCAATAAAAAAAAAACAAAAAACTATGATGCGTAAAGAGATTCATCTTAAGCTATAAGGACAAAGAAAGGTTTTAAAGAAATAGCTGGAAAGAGAAGTTAAAAAAAAAAAGGTACTATATAGTATCCAAAAAAATAGACGTTAAGGCAAAAATTATTACTACAGATAATGATAAAAGGATCAATCCAACAGGAAGATACAACAAATTTATTTGTAAATTTATTTGCAACCAAGAACTTAGCCTCAAAATATATAAGGCAAAAATTTGAGAGAACTAAAAAGACATATAGATGAATCCTCACACAGTTGGAGATTTTAACACATTTCTCTCAATGAAGTGATAAAAAAGACAAAGAAGTTGGTAGTGATACAGTCGATTTGAACATGATTAATAAACTTCACTT
The DNA here is from genome assembly GCF_965194825.1 of Balaenoptera physalus. Lineage (NCBI taxonomy): Eukaryota > Metazoa > Chordata > Mammalia > Artiodactyla > Balaenopteridae > Balaenoptera > Balaenoptera physalus. The sequence continues at coordinate 74,993,905 of NC_138899.1, read as the reverse complement.
ACATGATATTAATCACACCGCACTTAATTTTCTAAAACTGACCAGAAAACAAGTGTCAACAAATTACCAACAACTGAAATCAGAGAAAGAATGATCCTAGACCACAGTAGTATTAAACTAGATATCAACAATAAGAATATAGCTAGAAAATCCCCAAATGCTTAGACATTATGCAATATACTTCTAAATAACCCATGGATCAAAGAAACTACAATGGAAAATTTAAAACAATTCTAATTGAGTAATAAAAATATGATATATCAGACTTGTGAGATCCAGCTAAAGTTGCATTTATAGGGAAATTTCATAGACTTAAACACATACATCAAAAAAAGAAGACTGATCACTACTGATTTGAGTATCCATCTCAAGAAACCTTAAAAAGAACAGCAAATTAATTTTTTTCAGAAATAGAAGGAAAGAAATAAAAGTAAAAGCAGAACCTAACAGAAAATAAAGAACTTTTTAAATCTGAAAATTGGCTCTTTGAAAATCAATGGTGATCAAGAAGAAGCACAAATTACCAACAATCAGATTTTAAAAGCACATATTACAGATACTACAAACATTAAAAAGATAATGAAAGGATATTATAAAAAATGTACGCCACATTGGAAAATTTAGATAAAATAGACAAATGCCTTAAAAGCAAAACTTACCAAAATTGACAAAGAAGTAATAGAAAACGTGAATAGTCCTACATGAATTGAAGAAACAGAATCAATAATCCCCACAAGAAAACTCCAAATGGCTTCACCAGTGAATTCTTCCAAACATTTATGGATGCAATAAAATCAATTTTCACAAACTCAGAGAATAAAAAACATTTCCCAGGTCACTTTATGAAGTCAGCATAACCTTGATACCTAAAAGTGTCAAAGACTTTACAAGAAATTAAAAATTACTCGTCAATCCTTTTCATGAACAAAAATGCAATGTAAATGAAATATATTCTAGCATATTAAGAAGATAATGAATAGTGAAAAAGTTAGGTTTATCCAGAAATTCAAGGATGCTTTAAAATCAGTAAATGTGTATCCCTCCCCCATCCCCCCAATTTTAAACACATATCTAAACACACAGCAACTACATTCAAGAATTTTATCCTAAGAAAATAATCAGACAAGGCACAGAGATATACTCTAAGGTATGTATTATGACACTGTTTATAATAGCTTTTAAATGCTATATGAATATGGAATAGCTAAACAATTTATGTATATTTATCAGAATCAGTTCAAAATTATAATATGGTTCTATAACTTATTTGTATGGATAACTGTTAATGATATATGACTAAATGAAAAAAGCAGGATACAAAAGCAGGAGTATTTCTAAGGCAAAAACACTAATTTTATATGAAAGTGAAGAAAACTAAACATATATCATGAGAGAACATTTTGTCTGGACATAATGAATTGCCATCTTAATTTATGTTCATAAACAAAAGATATAATGCCTAACTTAAGACAATTTTCTTCAGCAGAAAGAACATTTTCTTCTCAAAATCTAGTCAAAGAAAATTGCCCAAGTATATATTTTATTTAGACCATTAAAAAATGCTACTAGATTTGAATCTATCAACAGAGATCTGCATCATACATAAGCAGTTAATACTAGTATGAAGACAAAAACAAAATACCCTGAAAGCACTAAATCAATCTATGTGTTTTATGTATATATATATATATATATATATATATATATATATATATATATATATATATATAAAGCAATAATAGTCTGCATTCAAAGTGGTAAGTTTATAGGAAAAAGTTCTATTGTATAATATAAATACAAGAGGACTCAAAGTTCCAACAAGTTTAAAGAAAACTCCCTTTAATGTTAGCAACTAATAAGAAAATCCACCTGCATTAAAATCATTCCAACGCAGAGGTTACATAGTATTTTGCAAAGACACCTGGAACAAGGTTTTGGGAGGGTTTTGGGAAGGAATCTGAGGTATTTTGCTTAGGAAGGAGTGCCTAAGGGATTTAGCACTGTCTGCTCAGGTATGGTAGGGGGAAAGGGCTTGGTGTGTTTATCACTATTGCCGTGAGACCCAAATTCCTACCCTAGCTCTGCATTTTCCTAGCTACTCCTGATTCCAAAGAAGTTCCTTACCCTCTCTGAACCTAGGTTGTGAGAAAGTAAAAACAGTTCTGCTGACAATCGCACTGTGATGCCTCTAAAAGACAGAGACAGACAAGGTCAACAGAAGACCGACAGGTAATAAACTCTCCCAGGGCCACTGTACAGCTCCAAAATGACTAACGCTCTCCTCCAGCCCCCTTCCTTTCTCCTGACTCTAAACAAAGACAGCTGAAGGATCTGATTACCAACCCACTTCCACTTTGTGTACGCAGCATTCAGTCCAGAGCTGGTCTCCACTTCCCCTGCTCTCTCATCAGAATCATCAGGCACAGTCCAAACCCCAGCAAGAACCTCTCGATACCCTCTTAGGAGCCCGCGCGGCTGCTCAGCACAGGTTCCTCCTCGCTGCAGCAAGTCAGTAAACCTGACTCGTTCCACTACAGATGTATTCCGGGTGGTCTTCACTTGGTGGGCAATAGCTGCTGCTTTTTCTATATACCAACCTATTTATCCAGGGTCACTGAGAGGATTAAACTAAATGTTATCCTGTAAAATGCCGAGCATCTGCCTGGGAAACTGCTAGTACACGACAAATGTTAGCATCTCTCCCTTATGAGCTCAAAATAAAGCTATACATGTAATTGTATTTTTTTAATCATCTACCTAGTTCATCCCTGCAAGAATCTACATCTCTGCAAAACACAGCTAACAGCCAAAAGCGATAAGCCCTGAAGTAAACAGAACTCTAAGCAACCAAGACAGACATGATCAAGTCCATGAAATAAAGATTATGCACTTTACCGTAAGAACTCCTAAAAATCTCACTTAGACACCATTTGCTCATTTTTAACACATTTTATTCTAATAAACTTTTTAAGTATTTTAAACTATAAAATACTTCAGCATATACTGCCAATATATATATTCATTTATAAACCATATATTTTATGTATATTATAAAACGTATACTAAAACAGAATTAAAAGATTAAAATATTGTTTTAATTATTAACTATTTTAAACATTATGTTTTAATATTGCAATCACTAAAAATACTATTACTGTTAACATACCAAGTAAGAGCACTGTTACTGAATACGCCTCTTTATTTTTTTAAATCTTGCTTTCCCCTTTTGTAAAGTTCAATGTACTCTGAAACTTGGTTTTAAGAGAAGTCGTTAAGTCCTAACTGAAAAACCTAGCTCACAAATGCACAGATCCATATAGAAGACTATGTCACTTACTGTTTCACAAAATCATATCACTTTTCTATTGTATCACTAAATATGCACAAGTTTTTGTTAAGTCAGTTACTTGATGTCAGTGTTATCACAATTTTATTTTACCTGATGTCAGTCAGATATTTTTGCAAACTAAGGAAAATGTGTTGCTTTTTACATTTCTAATAAATGGGTCTAAAGCCCACTGAAATTCTCTATGATGAAGATTTTTCAACAGACTGGAAAAGTCTAAAGATGTTTTCAAATGTTCTCTCCATAACACTTCTTCTGAAAAGCAGGTATTTTTTTTCACTTACTGGTTAAAAATGTCAATTTTGCCTTAAAGAGACAACTAATTGTTTTCTAAAAATTATATGCTAGGTAGCATACTGTTGATAGCTTCTTGCCATCATGGAAAAGATCAGCATCTAAAATATTCATCTTTTGTAAAATAAAAATGTGTAATTCAGCTTTGAGTTCTACAATTCTTTAAGTACTTTGACAGTGAACCTCTGCTTCCCATTTCCATACAAAGTATCATAGATTCTTTTAAAAAGTGTTTTTAAAAGTAACTATATAATATACTATGACAGAGAAGCTGCAGAAACTTTGAGAAACTCATGGTGCTGCTGTTGGTCTCTACATTACCAAATTCCCACACCTTCCCCCAGCAAACCATGCTCATGAGAACGAGGACCTAGAAAAGCCTGGAGGCTTTTTCAGATCCAATCCATATATTAATACAAAACCTCAATTCCTCCCTCTTTTTGGAGCACAAAATAACAACTAGAAGTTCTAATATTTTTATTCTCACGTCGCAACTGACTTGCCTCATCTCACTTTGTAAATTACTAGTAGTGAAGGGGCATAAGGCTTCACAATCTATATTAGATGCTGAGGGCATGACAGCTATAGTTTATAGAATAATGATACTACATTACACAGTGAAGGAGTCAATGAACTTCATTGAAGTTAATCAATATTATTCAAATGATGGCTCTAAGTCATGGAAAGTAAATTATGCGTAGCATATTACACGTAAGCAAATAGGACAGTAATCCAAAATAAACTGGGATATTCCCCAAAACAACCTTTATGTATTCAAAAAATTTACTGATTCAGAAAAATTTATTACCGAGGGTTTCCAGTTACCATGAATTCTAGTCACTTTCAGTTTTTCCCCCCTCAGAATGAGAGGAATTCTTAAAGAGCATATTTAAGAAGTATATACTTCAGGCTCCTAAATCATATTTACTGTTCCATGTTACGAAAACAAGTAGAGCCGTCAGTACTTTATCGATAATTTAAAATAACTTCAAGCCTTACACTAAAAATATATTTTTCATATTCCAAGTAGTAATAGAAGCAGACATCACAGACTTCATATTTAACACCATTATTATAAGTAGTAGTAGTATGGGACAATATTTACCTTTCCCATAAGTAACAGAGAGAGTAATGCTTTAGGAGTCAAGAAAACTCTCAACAGTTTTTAAACGTCTATTCTGTTTTAGAAATCACAGGAGATATAATAAAGGTAAGACACATATTCATGTAAATTTGACATCACGTAAGAATCTGAAATACACAGACAGAAAATGGTTCACAGGAAGAAAAGATCACTGTGGACTAGAATGAACTAAAAACCGTTTTCACAGGAGAGGGACATGAGCTTGAGTAGGATTCAGAGCTAGAAAGGAAAAGGCATTCAAAGCAGAGGGAAATAATGTGTTATTTGTTTTCTCAATAAAAATGCCTAATTCAGAACACCAAATTTAAGACACATTCAAGTAAAACAATTTAGAGAAACACTCCATAAGAGATATGTTAATTAATAAGCCATTCATCAAGTCAGCTACGTGTGTGTGTGTGTGTGTGTGTGTGTGTGTGTGTGTGTGTGTATAGGTATATACACATAAATGGTACTATCTACCCTTTAGCTTCATAAAACCTCCCAACTTATACTGGGAATAAGAAGTTCCGGCAAGAGAAAGAAAAATTAAGAAGAGATGTAAGTAAAGAGAAAATCTGTGCATTACATCTTTTTTTTTTTAACATCTTTATTGGAGTATAATTGCTTCACAATGGTGTGTCAGTTTCTGCTTTACAACAAAGTGAATCAGCTATACACATACACACATCCCCATATCTCCTCCCTCTTGTGTCTCCCTCCCACCTTCCCTATCCCACCCCTCTAGGTGGTCACAAAGCACCGAGCTGATCTCCCTGTGCTATGTGGCTGCTTCCCACTAGTTACCTATTTTACATTTGGTAGTGTATATATGTCCATGCCATTCTCTCACTTCGTCCCAGCTTACCCTTCCCCCTCCCTGTGTCCTCAAGTCCATTCTTTACATCTGCGCCTTTATTCCTGTCCTGCTCCTAGGTTCTTCAGAACCTTTTTTTTTTTATTTTTAAGATTCCATATATATGTGTTAGCATACAGTATTTGTTTTTCTCTTTCTGACTTACTTCACTCTGTATGACAGTTTCTACGTCCATCCACCTGACTACAAATAACTCAATTTCGTTTCTTTTTATTGCTGAGTAATATTCCATTGTATATATATGCCACATCTTATTTACCCATTCATCTGTCGATGGACATGTAGGTTGCTTCCACGTCCTGGCTATTGTAAATAGAGCTGCAGTGAATATTGTGGTACATGACTCTTTTTGAATTATGGTTTTCTCAGGGTATATGCCCAGTAGTGGGATTGCTGGGTCATATGGTAGCTCTATTTTTAGTTTTTTAAGGAACCTCCATACTGTTCTCCATAGTGGCTTTATCAATTTACATTCCCACCAAAAGTGCAAGAGGGTTCCCTTTTCTCCACACCCTCTCCAGCATTTATTCTTTGTAGATTTTTTGATGATGGCCATTCTGACTGGTGTGAGGTGACACCTCATTGTAGTTTTGATTTGTATTTCTCAATGATTAGTGATGTTGAGCATCCTTTCACGTGTTCGTTGGCAATCTGTATATCTTCTTTGGAGAAATGTCTATTTAGGTCCTCTGCCCATTTTAGGATCGGGTTTTTTGTTTTTTTGATATTGAGCTGCATGAGCTGCTTGTAAATTTTGGAGTTTAATCCCTTGTCAGTTGCTTCATTTGCAAATACCTTCTCCCAATCTGAGGGTTGTCTTTTCGTCTTGTTTATGTTTTCCTTTGCTGTGCAAAAGCTTTTAAGTTTCATTAGATCCCATTTGTTTATTTTTCTTTTTATTTCCATTTCTCTAGGAGGTGGGTCAAAAAGGATCTTGCTGTGATTTATGTCATAGAATTCTCTGCCTATGTTTTCCTCTAAGAGTTTTATAGTGTCTGGCCTTAGATTTAGATCTTTAATCCATTTGGAGCTTATTTTTGTGTATGGTGTTAGGGAGTGTTCTAATTTCATTCTTTTACATGTAGCTGTCCAGTTTTCCCAGCACCACTTATTGAAGAGGCTGTCTTTTCTCCATTGTATATTCTTGCCTCCTTTATCAAAAATAAGGTGACCATATGTGCGTGGGTTTATCTCTGGGCTTTCTATCCTGTTCCATTGATCTAGATTTCTGTTTTTGTGCCAGTACCATACTGTTTTGATTACTGTAGCTTTGTAGTATAGTCTGAAGTCCGGGAGCCTGATTCCTCCAGCTCCGTTCTCAAGATTGCTTTGGCTATTCGGGGTCATATGTGTTTCCACACAAATTGTGCAATTTTTCTTCTAGTTCTGTGAAAAATGCCATTGGTAGTTTGATAGAGATTGCACTGAATCTGTAGATTGCTTTGGGTAGTATAGTCATTTTCACAGTGTTGATTCTTCCAATCCAAGAACATGGTATATCTCTCCATCTGTTTGTATCATCTTTAATTTCTTTCATCAGTGTCTTATAGTTTTCTGCATACAGGTCTTTTGTCTCCTTAGGTAGGTTTATTCCTAGGTATTTTATTCTTTTTGTTGCAATGGTAAATGGGAGTGTTTCCTTAATTTCTCTTTCAGATTTTTCATCATTAGTGTATAGGAATGCAAGAGATTTCTGGGCATTAATTTTGTATCCTGCTACTTTACCAAATTCATTGATTAGCTCTAGGAGTTTTCTGGTAGCATCTTTAGGATTCTCTATGTATAGTATCATGTCATCTGCAAACAGTGACAGCTTTACTTCTTTTCCAATTTGGACTCCTTTTATTTCTTTTTCTTCTCTTGATTGCTGTGGATAAAACTTCCAAAACTATGTTGAATAACAGTGGTGAGAGTGGGTAACCTTGTCTTGTTGCTGATCTTACAGGAAATGGTTTCAGTTTTTCACCATTGAGAACAATGTTGGCTGTGGGTTTGTCATATATGGCCTTTACTATGTTGAGGTAAGTTCCCTCTATGCCTACTTTCTAGAGGGTTTTTATCATACATGGGTGTTGAATTTTGTCGAAAGCTTTTTCTGCATCTATTGAGATGATCATATGGTTTTTCTCCTTCAGTTTGTTAATATGGTTTATCACATTGATTGATTTGCATATATTGAAGAATCCTTGCATTCCAGGGATAAACCCCACTTGATTATGGTGTATGATCCTTTTAATGTGCTGTTGGATTCTGTTTGCTAGTATTTTGTTGAGAATTTTTTGCATCTATGTTCATCAGTGATATTGGCCTGTAGTTTTCTTTCTTTGTGACATCTTTGTCTGGTTTTGGTATCAGGGTGATGGTGGCCTCATAGAATGAGTTTGGGAGTGTTCCTCCCTCTGCTGTATTTTGGAAGAGTTTGAGAAGGATAGGTGTTAGCTCTTCTCTAAATGTTTGATAGAATTCGCCTGTGAAGCCATCTGGTCCTGGGCTTTTGTTTGTTGGAAGATTTTTAATCACAGTTTCAATTTCAGTGCCTGTGATTGGTCTGTTCATATTTTCTATTTCTTCCTGGTTCAGTCTCAGAAAGTTGTGCTTTTCTAAGAATTTGCCCATTTCTTCCAGGTTGTCTATTTAATTGGCATATAGTTGCTTGTAGTAATCTCTCATGATCCTTTGTATTTCTGCAGTGTCAGTTGTTACTTCTCCTTTTTCATTTCTAATTCTGTTGAGTCTTCTCCCTTTTTTTCTTGATGAGTCTGGCTAATGGTTTATCAATTTTGTTTATCTTCTCAAAGAACCAGCTTTTAGTTTTATTGATTTTTGCTACTGTTTCCTTCATTTCTTTTTCATTTATTTCTGATCTGATCTTTATGATTTCTTTCCTTCTGCTAACTTTGGGGTTTTTTTGTTCTTCTTTCTCTAATTGCTTTAGGTATAAGGTTAGGTTGTTTATTTGAGATGTTTCTGTTTCTTGAGGTAGGATTGTATTGCTATAAACTTCCCTCTTAGAACTGCTTTTGCTGCATCCCATAGGTTTTTGGGTTGTTGTGTTTTCATTGTCATTTGTTCTAGGTATTTTTTGATTTCCTCTTTGATTTCTTCAGTGATCTCGTGGTTATTTAGTAGTGTACTGTTTAGCTTTCATGTGTTTGTATTTTTTACAGATTTTTTCCTGTAATTGATATCTAGTCTCATAGCATTGTGGTCAGAAAAGATAAGTGATACGATTTCAATTTTCTTAAATTTACCAAGGCTTGATTTGTGACCCAAGATATGATCTATCCTGGAGAATGTTCCATGAGCACTTGAGAAGAAAGTGTATTCTGTTGTCTTTGGATGGAATGTGCTTTAAATATCAATTAAGTCCATCTTGTTTAATGTATCATTTAAAGCTTGTGTTTCCTTATTTATTTTCATTTTGGATGATCTGTCCATTGGTGAAAGTGGGGTGTTAAAGTCCCCTACTATGACTGTGTTACTGTCGATTTCCCCTTTTATGGCTGTTAGCATTTGCCTTATGTATTGAGGTGCTCCTATGTTGGGAGCATAAATATTTAGAATTGTTATATCTTCTTCTTGGATTGATCCCTTCCTTGATCATTATGTAGTGTCCTTCTTTGTCTCTTGTAATAGTTTTTATTCTGAAGTCTGTTTTGTCTGATATGAGAACTGCTACTCCAGCTTTCTTTTGATTTCCATTTGCATGGAATATCTTTTTCCATCCCCTCACTTTCAGTCTGTAGGTGTCCCTAGGTCTGAAGTGGGTCTCTTATAGACAGCATATATACGGGTCTTGCTTCTGTATCCATTCAGCCAGTCTATGTCTTTTGGATGGAGCATTTAATCCATTTACATTTAAGGTAGTTATCAATATGTATGTTCCTATTACCATTTTCTTAACTGTTTTGGGTTTGTTATTGTAGGTCTTTCCCTTCTCTTGTGTTTCCTGCCTAGAGAAGTTCCTTTAGCATTTGTTGTAAAGCTGGTTTGGTGGTGCTGAATTCTCCTAGCTTTTGCTTGTCTGTAAAGGTTTTAATTTCTCCATCGAATCTGAATGAGATCCTTGCTGGGTAGAGTAATCTTGGTTGTAGGTTTTTCCCTTTCATCACTTTAAATATGTCCTGCCACTCCCTTCTGGCTTGCAGAGTTTCTGCTGAAAGATCAGCTGTTAACCTTATGGGGATTCCCTTGTATGTTATTTGTTGTTTTTGCCTTGTTTGGGCATTAGATCTTAATATACCCTTTCTTCAAAGTTAAAATTTTTCTATTCTCTAGACCTTTATCGAGCATGACATTTTCCCCTGGCATACTCTATATCTGTCATTTTAACTTGGAAAAGTGATAAAACTTCAGTTTGAAAAGAAATTCATTTTAATAATTTCCTGTCCACTAGAGGGCTCCAATATTTCTTCCATAAATGTTACAGATATGACATTACAATAAAAATATTCACTAAGCACTGAAAAAACTCAAATTATTATTAACTCACTTAACCCCAGACTAAAAATGGTTACATCTGCTACAATTTTACATTAATAGTTTTAAAAGATACAGGGTTTTTCTGTATTTTATCATCTAAAACATTTCGAATAACCAAAATTGCTTTGCCATTATTCTCACACTAATTGTCAATGTCTCTCTTAGGTACGGTTTTCAATTTTACAGATATCATAAAGTATAATTTCAGTCCAAAGCTCTAAATAGTAGTTCAAATGTCTTATATAATAGTTTTATAAATACAATAATTTATTTCTTAATAACTTTCCAAATCCAGAAAACGAAATTACCAGCTTATCTACCCAGCCTTAGGCTTTATTACTAACAGAAAGTGTAAACATTTTCTTTCAGAAAAACCTAAGTCATTAACATAATTCATGCTACAATTATAAACAATGAATATTGCCCCATCATGAACTATGATTTGCGCTGAGGGGGAAAAAAATGAATCATTTAAACACAATGTATTATAATGATATTCTGTTCAGATATTTTCAGATTTTTCTCACAAATAAGTTATTATACTGGAATGTTAGTAAATCTCTTAGTTCAAACTCAATCATTCTTAGCAAAGGAAAAGCCAACATTTTAAGTAAACACATTTATATAATTTATAGGACATCTTTACAGAATGTTTATTGAAAAAGTATCAACTGCAAATTATTTTTTGTAAAGAATATAGCAAATCCATTCACTGGGGGTACCACTCCCACCCACCCCCAAAAGACTGGCTTGCTCAATTTGGATTATAAGAAAGAGACTACTAATGGTAAACAAAAAAATTTACTGAATGTTTAAAAATAAATTTTAAATGTTAGTTATATTTACGAAATACAAAAGTGATGCTAAAAAATCGATTTTAAAGTGAGTCACAATAATTGCCGTAAGAAGACTTTACCAAAAACATCAAATGATTTAGCAATTATTATAGCACAGGAATGAACTATCTCCAATGAAAACATGACAGGGGTTATAACTTCACTGCCCCACCTCGTTTCCTAAACAGGATTTTCCTATACAACTGACAAGCACCATTAACACGTGAAACAGCGTAACATTTGTTTCTAAATAGCACATACGAACTGTTGCTACTGAGAAACTTGACATTTTTACTGCATCTAGCAAAAATGCATGTATTCGTACTTGCAAGGGTGTGTATCCTGATCACTTAAGAGTTGTACTTCAAGGGAAATGTCAAGAGTGTGGAAAGAGGTGGGAGTGGACCAGCTGATGCTCTCCAAGAGTGGTAAAAGTCTTCTCACTTTAAGTCACGGATGTAAATGCAGATTGTCAATTACTGATAATAAGAAGTTGAACAAATATGAAGCATTTAATCGACAACTTTCAACCAGTATTTATGTCATATTTCAAAACGTTGAGGATTCTAGGTACATATCACATAAAGGCACTTCTTAAGCAAAAATGCAATGTAAGTACTAGCAAATGAAGGTTTAAAAGGTTTTAACGCTGGAAAAAACCCTCAAGACCTCCAACAAGCTGGACAACTAGAAAATGACACATAAAAAATATTCAGAACCATCTAATCTGAGCTGTACCTTAGATACACTCTGAAATAGCATCACCAGGGCATTATATGTTTATTACATAATACTGCTTTGCCCTTGCATATCACCTTTAATCAAGGGATCTCAAAGCACCAAAGAATCATCAAGGCCTTAAAATACAGTCTGAAACAGAAATAGTTGTATTTTATAACTGCAGCTATTAATAAAACCTTGCCACTACTTCCCAGTCCCCTGAGCCGAACACTAGCTTCCAAGCCTTCTCTCTGACTTGGAAACAGTATTCCCCAAATCATCTCAATCTGTGACTGATGCTACCCACATTCCAGCTTTTCTTCATCACTGGGCCTAAATAAAGTTGTGGCACTGTTTTAATGACACAAATCTATTTCACGACAACTTCTGTGACAGATAAATAGTACGTAGGATGATCATATCTCACAGTGCGCATGATGATATAAGATGGAGGCTTTAGAGAGAGAGCCAATCTTTGCTGGAGGTGATGAGCCCACAGAGCAATTATCCAACAGAGGAAAGAGCATTTTCCAGCTCCGTCCAGAGACCTCTCCAGACAACTTCGCCAGTAGGGTGGAGGAAATCAAGTCCAGCTATCCTTAAGCAGGCCGTAGACTATTCTCCGGTGTGCACACCAGGAGGGAAGGGAAAACTAAAAGGACAGTGTTCGAGTTTTAAGAATCAGGAAGGAGGGTGTAAGGTTGCTATGTGGCCACCCAAGAGACAGAACACTGTGGTTCCTTTGCATTTAAATAGTGCACTAAAAGGGAAATCAAACGCTAGCAAAATGTCTTTAAACCAAGGTCAAATTATGCCAGTTAGAACCATTTAATTTTTATTTTACAGCCTGTAAATGAGGTTCACTCTTATTGAAACAGCTGTCATTTTAAAATTTAATCACCAGGAAAGTTCAATTTTGATCTTTCGCTGAAATATACAAACACTCAAATGTTAACTTCATGTAAGTGAGCATAACTATGTTAACTTCAATTCTTTCATAAACAAGATTATTCACCTTCCTGTTAATTGCATTACGTTTGACCCTAGGACAGCAAAGTGTAATTTCACACTCACACAAACCCACCTCCCAGCACTGTAAACCTACATGGTTCCTGTTAGTCAACAGTCTCGTATCCTTAACCTTTATGCAGAGTACTTTTTGTTTCAGGTTCTTAACATTCCAGGATCAAGGCTCAATCAATAATGTGTTTTATGAGCTTTTAAAAGTCCAGTGATGTAATACTACTAAATATTTGGTACTAAAAGTCCTGGAATATTCATTAAAAGTACCAAAACACAGCCAGCCTAGATTTGTGAAAATTCCAAAACGTCTTAATATTTCTGTTGCCATACTTGTTCACCCAGACGTTTCAAAAAGCTCACAGCAAATTCTGGTCAAGTTTCTCTCCAAGAGATGACACGTCCCTGTTTTTGGAAATATCAAGCTTGTACCTACTGCATTAATGATCAGTGCCACCGAGCAAGATCCCCGTTTCCCTGCCCACCTCTGTATCTAGCAGGGACACCCGTCCTGAGCTCTGCCCACTGCCACTGACGTTTTCAGAAGCTTTAAAGACACAAGTGTTCAGAGGCTTCTAGCAAAGAGGAAGAGATTTTCTTCACTTCAGGCTACCTTGCTACGTGTTCCCAACTTCTCCATTGTCTTTAATCATTTAGAAAACACAAATGAGAAAAATCCGCATTAAAAGCAGTACTTCCTCAAGAGGGACACCAGACCCTCCAACTTCTCCAGATCTCCCAGCACCGTGTCTTTTCAACAGTCCCCCGCAAACCTTCACCCCACGCCTGTATCCTTTCTGATTAAATAAGACTGGAAACCACAATTAAATCAAAGGGTGTCGTAACTCTTATCCTTCACTTACCATATCCGCCGGGACATTACTGGACATCTTGCCGTTTGATATATACCCAGATGTTTACGCCGAAAAAGAAAAAATCAAAAAGAGACAACAACAAACAAAAAAGAGAAATCTTCGAGCTACAGAAATCAACCTTCACGATCTTGACTGATTCGAGACGTGCTTCCCCCTAAAATAAGTTCTTTCGGAGCCAAAGTGCCGGCCGGGCCGAGGTTCCGAGCGAAGAGGAACAATCGCCGGGAGCGGTGTGGCCAGAGCAGGAGGGAACTCCTGGGGTGGCAGCCCCGTCGCCGTCGTCAGCAGCAGCAGCCCCAGGACCGGCCGCGCCAGGTGGACCGAGCCGAGTGACACACGGACATGGAGCGGGGTGGGAGGGGGTTAAATCGTCTTCCTCCTTTCCCAGCCCGGCAGTGATTCACACTTGCTCCCAAGTCGAGTCCTCATTAAGCAGGAGGAGAATGCCCCGGCGCCGCGGTACACAGATAACTATGTGGCTATACATGGACGCGTCCCCCGGCGGACGGCGCGGGGAAACGGCTCAACTCGCGCGGCCGGCGTTGCCAGCCGGGCCGCGGAAACCCGCGCTCAAGGGCATTTAACTCGTTGGCAGCCGAAGCGCAAGCCCGGGCCGGAGAGCCGGGGCGGCGAGCGGGGAAAGCGGGGCGCTCGGCCCGGCAGGAGACCCCACGGCCCGTCGGGGCTCAGGCCGCGGGCGCCTCCGGGCAGCCGCGGGGCTCAGGGCACATAGTCTCCGGCTTCCCGGCGCTCTTCTCTCGCCTCCGCCTCCCCCGGCTCCGCCTTCCCCTCCCCTCCCCGGCCTCGCGAGCTCCCCGCGACGCCGACTTCGGCTGGGCCCCGGAAGAGCCCTGGTCCTTCCTCTCCTCAGTCCGGGAACCGCTTCCTCTCAGAGCTCTGTCTCTCCTCCTCCTCCTCCTCCACTTTTCAGTACCCGACGCCGCAGCCGCCTCCTGTCATCGCCCCTCAAGCCAACATGGCGGCGGCGGCGGCGGCAGCTGCCGGAGCGCGAGTCGGGGACATGGGAAGAGCACGACCCCCCCCTCACAGCCGCCGCCCCCGCCTTCCTTCTCCCCCTCCCCCTCCGCGAACACCAAATGCGTCACTACGGAGACCACCCTCGAGCATCACGGGAAGTGTAGTCTACGCCGTTGGGGGGCGGTGCGGAGGGAGGGGGCCGCCTAACGCGTCCTCGCCCGACTCCGAAGCCACGCCCCTCCTAGCAACAGTTGCTAGGAGAGGAAAGCTCGCTTTAGCCAAGCTGCTGCAGGGGAGTTAGGAGATACCTGCTACCAGAAGTGCTGTGATCGTGCGAATTATTGGGCGAAAATTATTCTGCACAGAGAAATTCCCTCGTGCACAATACACACGCAGAGTTAAAACGTGGTTTACCTCCAAGCAAAATCATTCATTTTAAGGATAGCACACTCTCCACATCCTGCAATCTCAAAGCATTTTGTATAGTGATTTCGTCTAGGTCTCTCCTCAACAATACATTTGGAAGATCAGAAGCATTGATTTCCAATAAGGTCATAGAAGTTCAACAAGAGTAAGGATATCGTTAGGCAGGGAGAATGTTGGAACATGTGTTTCTTGAAGACCCAGGGCCATAAAGCTACAATCTAGTTAATTGAAATTACCAAAAACTGCATTAGATGCAATAGTGTATGAACCAAAAACTGTATTAGATACGATAGTGTATGATGCTAAATCTCTATCAGGAAATAGCTACTACAAACTACATGAGGATTCGCCAGTTTCCCAGGCTAGCCCTGAAATTCTATTTAACTCAAGATGTAATAGAAAATTTATACACCTGCAGTGATTAGCAAACAGCAGAAAATAATACCATTAGTGAGAGACTTAGATGAAGAATACATCTACCCCAGATTTAGGAACAAAATGCAGAGACCACAAATGTCTATCTGACTCTCTATACATATCTCTATACATATCTCTATACATATCTCTATACATATCTCTCTTAGGGTATTTTAGGAAGGGCTGTCTCAGTGAGACACCTGCATAAAAATGCCAACAGAGTAAGAGTCTGAAAGCCACCTCTCCAACCTACAGTTATGTGACCTCATCTGTGAAACAGTCTTGCCTACCTTCCAGGGGTAAAGTAGGGGCACTTGTGAGGGTAAATTCATGCAGGGAAAATAAATCACTTTGTAAATAACAATGCATCATTTGATGTGAAACGTTACTACTTATTCATTCAGCAAACAAACACACCAGGCACTCTGCTAGGCACCAGGAGTTTAAAAATGAATAATCCAGGCAGTGTCCCCCATTGTCTAGGAGCCTGTGTCATTCCCCACAGCAATCTCTCCTGTCAGGTGTGTCTCATCATGATGGAAACTCACAGGACGTTTAGAGTACCTGCCTCTTGAGTAGCCCGGCTGGAGAAATTCCAAGCACTCCTGGAGGCCTACATCATCCTGGGGTGAGTTAGAGTGGTAACCAGGGAGGAAGAGGGTAGATTGAATTCCCAGAGAGACCAAAGGACAGAAGAAAAAAGAGGCCTGAATCTTGCCCTGATTAGGCTTCAGGACTTGGTATAGATATTTCTGAGTCCATAGCTACATGATTTTCCTTGGCCTCATTCTCCATGTTTAGCAACCACAGAGGCCTCTCCAGCAACCCTCCAGGAAATAAGGGCAGCCGAAGATGTTTCAGTGAGTTCAGAAGGAATATTGAAGGCTCTTGCTTACGAAGTTAGTCCTTCACCCTACTCCAAACCCCAACTTTCATCCAACTACTGCCCTGGCCAAGGCTCTGCAAGAAGCAGAAAGTGGCAGGATGTATAGAAGCCTCAACTCACTTCCTCTGCTGTTTCCCAGCAATCATGCGACGACAAGAGACATAATGACCACCACTGCCAGCCCAAGACCTTGGCATTTCTGATACATGGTGTTGCTGTTTGACATTGGTTACCCCAGCCACCTCCACAAAAGGCAGCATCTTTCATAAGTAAAGTCCCTGCACCTGGATGTATTTCCAATCTCTCTTCTAAGAGAGGCTGCGACATTATTCTCCACAAGATTCATTATAGCTCTTTCCTAATAGAGTTAAGGCACAAAGGAGCATTACTGGACACAGTCGCAGACTTTTCCACTCTCCTCTCTTTACTCTGTACTTCCCGACTCAGGTGGGTGAGAAGAGAGACTGGAAAAAGAGCCCATCTGTCCACGGCAGGAAAGGATAACATCTTCTTAATACCTTCAATCTACTCTCAGCATCAATTTGAAGGAAGCAAGTGACACAGCATTTTTGTATTACAAAAAGTAACTCTACGGGAAATCAAAAGACCTGGCTCTGGCGATGAATTTGCTGTGTGACCTTTGACAAGACACTTTGCTTCTCTGAGCCTCAATTTGTTCATCTGAGGGGGTGGGACTAAAATCTCTAAGGCCCCTTCTAAGAGTCTATGAAGTCAAGTCCTGGAAGAATAACACATGACACCCATGACCTGTTAAAAATATCTCCCTCAAGTGACTGCTCATGGGTATGAGGGTTTTTTTGGGGGGGTGGAGGGCAGGGTGTGATGGAAATGTTCTAAAATTAGATTACGGTGATGGCTGCATAACTCTGTAAATGTACTAAAAACTATTGAATTGTATACGTTAAATGGGTGAATTTATTTTTTTTTAAATTATAAATACACATAATTTAAAATTTACCATCTTAACCTTTCTGGGGTGCACAATTCAGTGGCATTAAGTACATTTACTCTGTTGTACTACCATCACCACCATCCATCTGCAGAACTCTTTCATCTTGTGAAACTGAAACTCCAAACCCAATAAACAACTTCCCATTCCCCCTCCCCCCAGCCCCCGGCAACCACCATAATACTTTCTGTCTCTATTAATTTGACAACTCTAGGTACCTAATATAATTAGAATCATACAGTACTTGTCCTTTTGTAATTGGTTTATTTCACTTAATGTCTTCAAGGCTCATCCATGTTGTACCACGTGTCAGAATTTCCTCCCTCTTTAAGAGGAAATAAATACTCCACTGTATGTATGTATGTATTACATTTTGCCTATCCATTCATCCATCGATGGACACTTGGATTGCTTCTACCTTTTGGCTATTTTGAGATGGATGATTTTTATGATATGTAAATTGTATGTCAGTGAAGCTGTTAAAAATATAATCTCCCCTATCTGCCATGTAAGGGGTCTGAAATGATTCCCATCTTAGGCTCATTCCTTAAGGGTCTTCACAAAAACCTCTGGAATTTAAACTAGAGAGAAGCATTATTTTCTATAAGACCAGTAACCTTGAATCAGATATTACTTTGCTTGATTATCTCATTATGCCATCCATTGTCGTTTATTAAAGATCTGGGAGTAGGAAAATGCCACAAGAGGCAGAGAAAGGTTTGCAGCAATGCCTGGGGGGTGGAGGCAAGGGTTGTGGATATACCATACTCTGTGGGCAAAGTGGAAGGAAGAACTTTGAGGACCGCCTTTGCCCCCTCTGTCCGGTTTTACCCAAGACTGGCCTGGTCCTCTTTGGTCCCAGTGTAAGAGTCACATCAAGGTTTTGCTTTGTAAAATTATACTACATTTCTTTCTCACGAGAAAATCTATATGAAGCCCCCTAAAACCAATGTGAAGACTCCTATCATAGAAGGATTCTCAAGAAATGTTCATTTCCTACCACAAAAAAAGGTCGAGGTCTTTTCTCTGAAACTAGACATAATTTGCTAGTTACTAGTTTAGTAATGGACTTTCCCCCTTTAGTCTTTACTCTTGCTGCAGCAGAATAAACGGACTATGTGTGTTTGTAGATTTGAGAATCATGCTCTGAAGGCGTTTGGGATATGAAGAAAAGAATTATATTGTGTAAGGCAAGGGAACAGCCCGGACACGTTGGCTGACCTATTTTCACTCCTGAGGACCACCCCTGCACACGCGTTGCAAATATGTCCAGCCCTTTAACCCTACACTCCCCTAACCAGACATTCTCAGCCCAGTTCCCATAAAAATCACTAGGAACCATTTAAAAAGACAGATGCCCCAGCCCTTCCCCAGAACAACTAAATCACACTCTCCTGGACCGGACCTGACACCGGTATTTTTCAAAGATCCCCTAAGTATTTTGATTGTGCAGCCAGAACTGAGAAACACTGTGTATGTCAAATTCCTTCAAGTTCAGCTTCCTTCCTTTGCCCCAGTCTTGTCTTAATAATAGGGGTGATAACCTGTAGGTACTGTGATTTGTAAAGGTGGCCACGGTCACAGAGACGTAAGGAATAATCATAATCCCACCGCTCTCCCCTCCCCCGCCCCGCTGTGTTCATTTACTCACCCAGACCTTGACCTCTCCTCTGATCCAACCCAAGTCTCTTTACCTCAAGACATTTCCCTCTGTTCAGAGTCCAGAAAGGGATAGAGATGGGGAAGGGGACATTTAAAATACCATGCGATGGGTTGATACGTGCCACCATGGGAACAAGCACTGGGCAGTTGGAAAGCACAGAGGAAATGAGGTGAATTCAGCCTGGAGGTATCTGGAGTTGAACCAGGTGAAGGCCAGGTGAGCAGCCGGGGTGTTCAGGAAGAGCATACACACACACACACACACACACACACACACACTCTCACACACACACACACACACACACACACACACACACACACACACACACACACACGGGTTGAGACGCAGACTAGAAGCCAAGGAGTCAAGGAGGGGAGATGGCTGAAGCCCAGATTGCTGCTTGGGAATGAGGGAGGGGTGGGGCAAGAAAAGGGCAGGAGAGAGAAAGTGGAGGCCAGTCACCAAGCACTTTGCAACTGAGGCTAAGCAGTTTGGATTTACTCTGATAGCAGATGGAAGCCACTGAAAGGTTGTAGGTGGGGGAATGCCATGATGAGATTTGTTTTTATAGAAGGATGGAAAAGGGCCTCTGAACTCCAACAGTACCTTTTATCTGGATGTTTTGGGTTAGTTGTCATGGACCCACGTAATCTAAAAACCCTAAGGCCGTCCTGAAGATGATCAAAGCCCAACTCTTTTTTTTTTTTTTTTTTCAGATCAGAAAGACCAGTTTTGGTCTTTAGTTTGACTCAGAATACAGTGCTTGTTACTCTGTCTTCTGCTAACAAAGTTCCACAAAAACAAGGAGCCATTCTACTACATAATACATAGTCAACCCAGTATGTATTTTTCTCTTTTATTTTTAAAATAAAGAGCAATGCCAATATTATAGAAACTTTGGAAATTAGAAAAACTATTTTTGTTTTTTGTATATTTCCTTCCAGGTTGTTTTATGTACATAATTTCACATATTTGTGGTATGCATAAAATTTTCTTTTCAATATTAAATGAAAATTCATTTTTTAAACATTAAAATTTTTTAATGTTACAAATGGCTACCTAATCTTCCTACTCCTCATTTGTAACGGTTGCATACTATTCCACTGTGTCCATGTACTATAATTTATACAATCACTTTCTGTTTGGGGGACATAAAGGTTGCTTGCAATTGTATGCTCTTTGTGCAAATAAGCCTTTCTGCATTTTGAATTACTTGTCTAGGGGAGAGTCCGGAAACTTGTTATCATGGAGTCAAGTCTATAAGCCTCCCCATGGCTCTTGAACTGTGCATTCAAGTTATTCTCCAAAGGGTTTGCCTGCTTAGAATGCTGTCGGTGAATATGAATACCAACTTTACCATCATCACCACCCCAGCCCTTATGTGTTTCTATAGCTGTACTACCTGTTTATAATATGTACGTATACCTTGCACACAGCAGCACACAGTGGTGACGGGGTGGTCAGAGCTCCACCCCGTTACCCCATCAGCCCTTCTCTCCTCCAATGAAAGACACAATCCAAGTAAAAACAAGTATTTTCTATGTAAGCACAACTTCAGCAACACACCCACACCCATATCTATACACACACACACACACACACACACACACACAACTCCAACCAGATAGGAGACCCCTCATATTTAGAAATTTTGGATCTGTCCCTGACTATGTATGCTATTTATTAGGTTAAAAAAAAAATCCTGTTCCTTGTGGTTTTTCATTTTGCATTGAGATGATTTCTATCTGGTTGAGCCTTTTTCTGTGTGTAAGAAATAAACATTTTTGAATGTTTATTTCTTACACACAGAGAGCAAGCAGAAACAGGACAGCAAATACAGTACGGTCTGGGGCCAGTGTGGATAAAGCCACAGAAGCTTGCCTGGTGCAGAGCTGGGGCGATTCCCTCACGTGGGGAGGATGCATCTGCCCTCCAGCTGGGCATGGGTGACGTGACCCTGGAGTTTTAAGGGTCATTTCAGTATAGATATCAATCAGATAACATAAAGAAATTATTTTCTTATTTACAAATAATTTATTGACATAAGACAGCTCCTGGGCCACCACGTCATGAGTGAAGGAGATAACACCCAGTTTTGCTACAGGTTGGCAGCTTTGTTATTTCTCCCTTGGGCTGAAGCCACCTTTCTTCCTGTTTGGATCGTGGGTCTTCAACTATCTGTAACCTCCTTAAGGGCCTGAGCTGGATTTTATTCATCTTTGTAGCCTCAACGCTTAGCATAGTGAATGAATAACACCCAACACCCTTGTCAGTAAGTGCACGGAAGAGATGAACCTTTATGTTCTCTTCCCAGTTCCATGATTTTGTAAAGTCGGGGATTACCTTTTGATGTTCTATTCAGACCTAGAGGTGTGCCTCATTAACGCAGAAATGATATTCAGGCTCAGCTCAATTGCTTTCCCATGTCTAAGAGAATATGCCAACAGAAAGACAATTTTTGTGTGAAGGCTGGAATTCGCTTTTGAAAAAACGAGAGTTATGTTTTTTAATGGCACATAGTTCTAGCAAGTTTTTGCAAACACACAGCCACGGGAGTTGGGCAGTCTGAGTTCATAGGCCACTAGAGAAGTAATACCCGTGTTTGACCTCTTGCTGAAGTCCCACAATGCCTTTCTTCCTGACCTGACCCCATGTTTGACCACACTATTGAATATCTAAAGCTAAAGCTGGAAGGAACCTTAGTGATGGCATCATCTTCAACTCTTTTAACAAGTGAGGAAATAGAAACTTTTTGAGAAGCACGCACATTTTCTCTGTACTTTTCAAATGTACGTGAGAATGAGTTTCCTCTAAGATGTTCCAAGAAACAAAAAGGCAGAATAGTTCCTAGCGGCATTATGTAATTGTTGAATTATTATATAACTTTGTGTTAAGTCATGACAAATATACCAAATGAATATAAAATGTATCATCAAATTGGTATCCTAAAATACAATCATTATTCTTGGTTTCCACTGTCACAGAAATCAGCCCACCATCACGGGATTATTCAATGAAGAAAAAAAAATTTTTAATGCCAAAAGTAATAAAACTCTATTCAATTAAAAAAAATTTTTAATCCTGCATTAGCATTATACTCCCATCAGTGTAGGGCAGAAGAACTGTCCTTAACACTAATCTTGTGGCATGTGGCATGAACTGGAAATTCTGTTTCTTTTGTACCCCAATAACCTCTACCATAGTCATTGGGCTTTTGTTTGCTCATTTTTATTTTTTTATGGAAGTTGATTTACAGTGTTGTATTAGTTTCAGATAGTCATTGTTTTTGACACTAGTTTTTTGATTGATTGATCCATAATTATGCCACGCTGTTCAAATTGTGTTTTTTTTCTTTTCACCAAGGCAGATAGTGACCGTGTCCATCAATAAATGCATTGCACATTATATTACTATCTAAGAGAGCAGAATGAAGAATCAAAGAAAGATTTCTCCAAAGCCTTGTGTGCGCTCTTGAAGGCTTCCAGTGTATCACACTGACAGGGCGGTTGCCAGTTGGAAAGCCTGGGCCAAAGAATGGCCTCTGTCATGACTGATTCAGTCCTTGAGTCAGGCCTTGTTGGGCAACTGCCCTTGTGGCTGAATTTCACGACCGTGTTTCCTACACTGAATAACCATCAATCTCATCCTCCATGCCGATCAGGGACTTCACAGAGGGGCCGGGACCTAACCGTCTCACAAGGGGCAGCAGCGGGGAAAGAATTGCCGTGTTTAACTGCGTGTCTCATCCAGCAGGCCAGGAACCTTCATGCCGCATCACCATCTCATCTTTTGGGGTGATTCATATGTCATTAATTTAGCACACAGCCTTTGACTTAATACCACAGATAAAAGAGAAAACCTAAAATGAACTTAAATCAACAGATTATAGTGAAAGAGTGAGGGGAAAATAACATATTGGTTGTGAGTGTGGGCCCTGGGTTTAAATCCTGGCTCTGCCATTTACCAGATGTGTAAACGTGGGTGAGTGACTTGATTTTCTCATCTAAAAAAAATTATGAAAGTAAAAAAGTGCGTACAAAATATATAAATTTAAAAGAGAACTCTTTCTAGCACGTAATAAGCTCTCAATGCTAATCTACGATTATAATTACCATAATGAAATGGGATACAGTGATAGAGGCTTCAAGTGTTAGTGCTACAGGTTTGTCTCACTCTACTTTTTCTGCTATGCTAGAATTTTCACATGTGATAGTAACTCGACTAAACCAACTTCTCTTAGGGCGAGTGTTCTCAGCTATTTGTTCATGCTCAGCTCGGATCCAGCAACAATGTTGGCCTCTTGTTACAGAGACCAACGGAACCACATTTATGAAAAGGTCGGCCTCATGGCTAGCAGAATAAAGCAAGTTGAACATGGAATTTGAACCCTAAACTGTGACCTCATGGCCTCTTACTTCACAGACAAAAGGAGTCAGGTAAGAAATCTCACAAATTTGTATCCAGCTCTTAACCTGTATCATTCATACTCTTCCCTCATCAGCTTTGGGGGAAGCCCTAAGCCTCTCCTTCTAAGAATCAGCCCTCTACCCACCCAGGAGCCACTCCTTCTGTCCCCAGAACCCTGTTCCAACAAACAACCCTTCTCTTGTCTTCCATCTTCCGTCTCTCCCTCTCCCAAGGTTCTTCTGCCCAGGGTGACCATATAACATGTTGTCCCAAATCGGAAAAGTTAAAGAAAAGGGGGCATTGTTGATACTTACACGGGGAAGCTGGGACTACCCCAGGCAAACTTCTCCTTACCATGGAAATATGCTCAAATCTCTCCTATCTTTAAAAAGAAAAAAAACAGGCTCTCCCATTTCTCAGAACTCTTTCTAATTCCTCCTGTATCTTGTTCCTCCCTTAATATCAGCTTCTTTAAAATATTGAGCATGTCCCATACACTCCATTTAACCCTCACTCAGGGCTGCTGCCAGGAAAGCCAGTCAAGTGAAGGGCCACGGGGCAGATGGTTCTAGATATTTCTCACTTAAGGGACGTATCATGCATACACATCTAAAATCCTAACCTTCCCTGTATGCCATCAGAGCACATGGTAGTTGCTCAGTAAATGCTGTGAGTTGGATAGTTTAGCTGAAGACACTAGGAAAGTTCAGCAGTCGGGCTCTGCATCTCTTAGGACTCTCCTACTATCCCCCGTTAAGAAGACATTGCTTTACAAGATTGGTCGGATTGTCATGGGGAAGCAAGGAAAACAGAGTCAGCAGGGAGTGACTGTGTTTCTGATTTGTAAACAAAGCTGCCACTGGCTCCTGGGTATGGCCAGTTCTGACAGTTTCAAAGTTCTGTGGGGATTTGGAGAGGAATTTTCTGTTTTGACCTTGTGCTTAGCTTTTTCATGAACTATTCCTCTGTACGTTTCCTACTATTATTTTCACCTTCATCACTTTTCCATCCCTGATCTTATACCCACGTGACATTGAAGTAGGAACATAAGTCTTCAGTGAGATCAGGATCCCAGGAAGAGAGAGTAACATGGTAATTTTGTTAATTTGTTAGAGCCCCGGAAGCACATTTCCCAATTCTACTTAGTGAATTTGTGTCTTGCCATTTTTAAGCAGAGCTGAAATCACAAGCATTTGGATTTAGCTTGAAAATGAAAACACACGTGAGTTCTAAACCAGCTTCAAAACTGAGAAAAAAAAAATGGTTGTTTCCTACTTAAAGAAAATCTAACATGAGAGATATCCCTAAAACACGTTATCCTTCAAAACACTGCAGCAATTTGCGCAAAAGTGTGCTTGGTGATGCTTACAATGCACATGATGGTAGCCTAAGGGTTTGAGAAGTAAAGCCCAGCCATTTCCATTATCACTGAAAAATCTCCATTTTTCATTACATTTTAGCAAAGTCATCTTTTCCCTAAATCCTAGAAAGCTCCAAGCACACTTCACCCCCAAATATTTCTATGTGCTACAGAGAATACATGAAGAACATAAACAGAAGAGAAGGGGGAAGAGACAGAAGCAATACACCCAGGCATAACATTTGCAAAAGAGTTAGCAGAAAACTAGGCAACAAGCACAGATGCCATGCGTGCCCCCAGGCAAGAGGCGGAGGATAGTTACTACTCCCTTTGCCAGCTCTGCTTCTTCCTTGAGGAGCCCAGGGCAAGGTCCTTGACCTTCTCCATCTCCTCCTAGCTCTCAACACTTGCATTTGTGGATTATGCCTAGGCTGTTTAGTTAACTTGCCCAAGGGGAATTACACCAATTACAAAGTCATGGATGGGAATGATTTTGTGAATGAAGCTCTTTCACTTTCAATTTTTCATACTGCACGGGGTTTTAATCAGGTAACAGAATGGGCAAAGAACATGGAATGTTCCTCCACAAACCTTCTAGACTCTATCCTGTGTCTGCCTGTTTTCAGGATACAGAAAGTGAGGACAAGAGACCTCACACCAATCAGAATGGCATCATTAAAAAGTCTACAAGTAACAAACGCTGGAGAGGATGTGGAGAAAAGGGAACCCTCCTACACTGTTGGTGGGAATGTAAATTTATACAACTACTATGGAGAACAGTATGGAGGTTCCTTAAAAAAACAAAAAATAGAGCTACCATATGATCCTGCAATCCCACTCCTGGGCATATATCTGGAGAAAACTCTAATTCAAAAAAGCAGCACTATTTATAATAGCCAAGACGTGAAGCAACGTAAATGACCATCGACAGATGAATGGAGAAGGAAGATGTGGTACATATATACACAATGGAATATTACCCAGCCATAAAAAAGAATGAAATAATGCCATTTGCAGCAACATGGATGGACCTTGAGATGATCATATTAAGTAAAGCAAGTCAGACAGAGAAAGACAAATATCATATGATATCACTTATATGTGGAATCTAAAAAAAATGATATAAATGAACTTATTTACAAAACAGAATAGACTAACAGATGTAGAAAACAAACTTATGGTTACCAGAGGGGATAGGGGGGTGGGTAGATAAATTAGGGGTTTGGGATTAACATATACACACTGTTATGTATAAAATAGATAAACAACAGGACATACTGTATAGCACAGGGAACTATATTCAATGTCTTTTAATAACCTATAATGAAAAAGAATCTGAAAAAGAATATGTATATGTATGTATAACTGAATCACTTTGCTGTGTACCTGAGCTAACACAACATTGTAAATTAACTACACTTCAATTTAAAAAATGGTTTAAAAGAGAGAGAGTGAAGGAAAAGACAAGAGGAGAATATAAAGAAAAGGAGGGGGCAGCAGAAGCCGAACTGAATGGTACCAGCTCTCCTAGGCAACCTCCACGTGTCAGGCACCATTTGGGGCTTTACATCCTTTATTTCATGCAAGCTTTACAACAACCCTGTGAGGTCACATCGTTTTGCCTAATTTTACAGATGAAGAAGAGACTCAGGAGATAGATAACTTTCTCAAGGTCCCTGGGATTCAGACTCAGATCTGTTTAATTCTGAGAAGGATTAAGGAGAAGGGCAGGGAACAATTAGAAAAAGTACCATGTGGCAGTTTGTGTTAACTCATGTGGCAGAGTTGAGTTAAAACCTTAGAAGGACATAAGCGTCACTCTCTTTAGCTCATGTATATACACTTTTCTTCCATAAAGAACAAAAACAGATAAGTAGCTTTAGGGACCCAGAAATAAGTTATTGGAATCATAAAATGCTGGCTTTTGAGTTTAGTTTCTTCTAAGGATATAATTTATCCATTAAATCCACCCCTGGGGTTCTCTTATTTCTGGAAGGGTGTTCCTACTTTCTGTACAAATAAGATTCCAGGTAGCTCTGCATCATGATGTAGTCAAAGAAATCAAATAAAACTTTGCCATTTATTTAAAATCAAATCACACGACTAACATTTATTAGTATAAAATGGTGGCAAGCTTAAATGCATCTCCTGACACTATAAAATACTTGGAGGCCTGAACAGATCTTGTGCTTTTTTGCTATTCTTTTTCTTGCAAGCTCCATCCCTTTAGGACATAAACAAGTGGCCCAAAGCTCATTTTTTAAAGTGTTCTAAAGAAGCACTTGTCAAATTTCAAATTCAGATTTCCTTGCAGGCTGCACATGGAACAAATGAAAGATGATTCTGTTGAAACTTGAGTGCGCTTTCCCCTACACCTAGTGGCTCTTTGGGGCTTATCTTGTACGGTCATTAAATTAAAAAACCAGTTTCCTCTGAATAAGGTTATTCCTTTGGAATATGCTAAATAACAGTTATAAAAATATTTGGGGGAGGGTTTTGTTGGCATTGGAGGTGGCTTTTTTTTCCCCAAAATTTAAACTACAATTATATTTCAGCATACGTGCATTCTTTACATGGACATGTGCTGTTTTGTTCTAGTTTCTGTGGTAAATCAAATGTGCAAAGTCTCAAGTTTATGAATAAATCATATTAACAATAATTCTTATGAGGCTAAGTATAAAATTGAAAGTCTTGATTAAAAACCATCAGTACCTCCATTGTCGGGGGGGCACTGTGGTTCTCAGAACAGCTGCCTAGTGGTCCCCGTGCTTTACTGGGTTGGGATGCCTTCGCGCTGGCGACCTTATTCACCCTTTATTTATAGCACTATGGGTGTGTTTATTTCCATTCTTGTAAAAACTTTCTGCTGATGGCAAGATACACAAAGCTTTCAGATCAAGGACAGGGACCTACCATTTTTGGAACCGATCATTTTTTATGGGATGATTCATTATGGATTCTTTAGCAAAAGTGGATGGTCTTTTTTTCAGCCTTTGTTTTTAGCGCAACTAACCTAACTGGCTGTGTTTTAACACAACTAACCTAACTGGCTGGAATTCACTTTATTCACACTGACAAGTAAACGAATATATGGTCCTGGGTGGAGGGTTGACATTTCTAGGTTTTGATCAGCCCATGTATTCTAGTCTGATTCTAGAATCAGAGGAAAACTTAGAGAGGCACATCCTGTAAGGGTTAATCCACTAGGTCTCCAGCTTGAGTTCCTTCACGTCAGGGATCTGAAAAGATGGTGATGGGGGAGAGAGGAGGGAAGAATCCTTGAAATAATTGCAACTCTTTAAAATGGTTAATAGAAGTTGTATATTTGTAACTGATAAGGCTGCTCAGGAGACTCAAATGTCACATTTCTTGGATTTTTGGCTGGAACATGATGGCATTGATCATCCCATGGAAAGATCTATTAATAAAAACTTAATAAATGCAGTTTAGGAGATGAAAATCTTTCAGAAAAATGGGGTGCGTTGGGGAAAGATAACAAAATATTATGCAAAACCACTGACTGTTTGTTGCTTTAAAATAAACCCTTAGCACCTCCTACGAAAAGACATGGCGGTGAACAGCAGGGCTACAGAGTGAACAAAAGACAAATCTCCGCTCTTGTGGTGATGAAAATTTCGTATGGAGAGGCAGAAAATAAACAGGTAAGCAAGAAAGCAAGTAAGTAATTGATATGGGCTGAATTGTGTTCCTCTCAAAATCCACATGTTGAAGCCCTAACCCCCGGTACTTCAGAATATGACCGTTTTTGGAGAGAGAGCTTTAAAGAGGTAATTAAGTTAAAAATGAAGCTTTTAGGGTGGAGCCCTATTGCACTCTGACTGGTGACCTTATAAGAGGAAACTAGGACACACAGAGAGACAGCAGAGGAATGTGCAGAGAGGGATGACCATGTGAACAGGCAGCAAGAGGGTGGCCGTCTGCAAGCCAAGGAGAGAGGCCTCGGAAGAAACCTAACCTGTCAGCACCTTGATCTTGGACTTCCAACCTCCAGAACCGTGGGAAAATAAATGTCCTTGTTTTTTGTGTTTTTTTTAAATAAGTTTCCATTGCTTATGCCACTCAGTCTGTGGTACTTTGTTAAGGCAGCTCTAGAAAACCACTACAACAACTAAAACAGATATTGCCACTTCAGGTTGTGTTAAGTGCTATGAATAAAATGACCCAGGGGGACAGGGCAGGGAGACTCCAAGGGGGGTTTCCATCCACTGTGGGGGTTGAGAAGGCGGCTCTGAGGAGGGATATTTGTGCTGAGACCTGATGCCCAAAAGAAAAGCCACTTAAGAGAAGAGGGAAAACCGATGTCCAGAGCCTGGATTTTGGTAAAGTTACCAAGGAGATGTCACCACTGAGACCTCTTGGGGGTCCAGTCACCTATGTTCTTCCCCAGGCGAGCCCCCTGACCCCTGACCCCGTTGTGCACTGTTGCAGACTTGGACACGGTTACAAAACAGTGTGGTCCATGTGCCTAGCAAAATGTTATGATTTTACGCAGTATTTATATATGGCCGTTGTATTTGAAAATTCGCAGTTTTTAAAGATATCTGTGATAAAAACCGAACTTAAAAAAAAAAAAAAAAAGAGTAGGTAAGAGTTTTCCAAGCAAAGGGACCAAGACTCTGAGAGGAGGACAAGAAATGGAGAAGTTGGTGGGGCCTGAACTGAACTTGATCCGTGTGGGAGCCAGGGCAGGGGATGAAGTCAGAGTCGGAGAGAAATGGTTGGTGCAGGTTTGGGGGCGCCCAGCAAAGAGTGTGGCTTGATGTTAATGCAGGACGGTGTCAGCATTTGACTTAGGTTTTATATAAATCACTCTGGCTGCCATATGGAGGATGGATTACAGAGGGGCATAAGGAGAAGCAGGGCGATCCATCTGGAGAGTTTTTCCATAATCTAGGTAAGAAAACATGATGACTTGAATGATCGGGGTGGGAGGGAGCAGAGGAGGGTGTGTGGTTGGATTCTGGATGTGTTTTAAGGTACAGTCGACAGGACCAGCCAAACTGACCCCTTCAGCATCCATGGCAAGCGGTCATATAAAGGAAAGGGTTACAGAAGAGATGGTGATAATTTTACAGAGGCAAGCTTCTATGTGGAAACATGCATGTTCCCAAGGAATTAACAGCAGCGGTGATAAGGAATGCCAATTTAATCAGCGTTGCTTCTTGTGGCAAAGATACCCGGGAGCGCGCTTCAGCAGCCAGACCTCTGTGTCCCTGCTTTGACTTCCTGAAGAGCTTGAAATTCTTCTCTCTGCCCTTGGCCCAAAGTCTGTCATCCTCCCTGTATTTTTCTCCTGGGGAGGTTGTCATCATGCTAGCGACACACACGCAGGCCAGTCTTTGCTAGCGGAGTGGTGAAAACCACTTTCCTCCAGAAAAAAGTGTAATTGACAAGAGTGCAATCTGTCCACGGGCGGGCGGCTATAGGTAATAAAATAGAGCCTCACTTGGTTCAGGTGACTCAGATCCCATGTGTGGAGAGCTCTGTCCAGCCTCATAAGTCAGGTCCAGGTTCATCTACCGTCATCCTGATTTCTGCCCGACGCCGGCGAAGTCCCACTCTTCTTTGTCCACCCAGCACTAGGCCACGCTGTTCCTCCTGAATAACAGAGCCCTATTTCTGCAGGGTCCTCGATTCCAGTCTCAGTTCTAGCAAAGCTCTCAGTTAAAGTTCTCTGACTCCCCAGAAGAGGTCTTTTCTGATGCTCAGCTTCAATTGAAATAAACATCCAATCTCTCTTTTGGAGCTATCCTCTGGTTTCTGCCTCTTTTCCCTTTTACGTTGTTGTTCACTAGACTCTATGCCATCTGGTTTTTCCTGGAGGAATAAAAGGAGTACTTTTTGTTTACACATTAAAAGATAACACTTAATAATCACGAGAGCCATTCAACAGATACATACACTATACCATGTACTGTTCTAGATGAACCCTGCCTGAATCAGCTTTCTGACCCATTCTGACATGAAACTAGATTATCACTACAACGGTCCTTTGGAATATCTATTTGTATCAATACATAAAATCAATGCCTAATCAGTATCAATACCTAAAAGGCTTCTTTTACTCTAATCTTTGCAAAAATAACAAAAGGATTAATTAAGAATGACTGAGTTCAGAAAAGGCATATAAATGAATTTGTCTTTTAAAACTTGTCAAAAATCACAAATACAAATGTAATACATCTTCATTAGAAAAATGTGAAAGGACATAAAGACAGAAAAATAAACTCCATCCACAACCCTAACCCTAAATCTTCTCCTACCCCACACCATTTGTCTTGTTTTCTACATTTCTTGTAAATATTTGGACTCAACCTATATATAAAAATTTCGAATCTTGCTCTTTTTTTTCACTACCATAAACACTTTGCAAGCGTCACAACTCTTTGTAAATATCATAGTGAATGACTGCATATCATCCCATCATAAGGTCATGTGACAACATATATATTTATATATATATATATATATATTTACATTTATTATTTTTACCTGAGCTGGAACAGGTCCTTGAATATGACTTTTATATCCTCTCTCTTGCTAAACCCAGCATCTTGGGAAGATCCTAAGGAACAATTGTCCAAGGTCCAGCTATAATTAAGAACAAAAAATTAAAAGTCCTTAAATTGTATCGTTAACTCTTAGTCAAAGTTGAATGTATTTTAAATGTGCATTTATTTTCTTTCTTTTTGATATTTATAGCTCAATCTAGCATCCTTTAGACCCAGGTCTTTGGGCTCTTGGCAATTGGTAAAGATTTATATTTTGACTATGTACCCAGTAGAACAAATATATTCATATAATTGGTGATCGATGTTTCCACCTCCAAAAGTCCTTAATGCCAGCTATATCTTTTTTCAGTTGAACTATATTAAACTTTATTTAGTTTTCCTTTTTTTTAAAGAGATTTCACAATATCCTTGAGTTGCCCTGGAATATTACATAACTAGGGTCTTGGAGCCAGGATGAAAGTTATGTTAATATCACGTCTTACATGACAGGAACAACATTCTTCTGGTATTTTGATGGAGCAATAGTTTTGAGGAGCCAAAAGGAAAAAAAAAAATGCCATTGTTTGCCTGGCTGATTTTAAAGTCTCATTTTCATGGAATGAAATTCATTTAAAAGTCATTATAAGGCAGTTTTTAGTTATTACATTCTAGTGATGGAGGAGTTTGTAATGTATTCATAGAAATAATTAAATGCTCATAATAGGGCTCTTGTTCACCATTTCTGAAAACAGCATTCTTTTAAACTATAAAAGCTCAGAACCCTCCTATTATCTTTGATTGATCCCCTGAAATGCCCTCTCGTTCAGTTTCAAGTAGTAAAACACATTGAGGATTTGGAGAACCCGAAGGGGAAGTTCATAGAGGCTGACTGAGCTGAACAGTCAGAATTAGAGGTTTTCTTTTTAAAATGCATTACCTTGAACAACATTCAGCTAAAAATCTTGAGAAAAATTTAGATAGATGGAGAGGCAGAGCCTTTAGGTGGGATAGATTTTTTTTTCCCCCCTAATTCCTATGTTGCTTGGGATGAAGTTCCAGAAAGGAACCCTTAAAGGCATGAAGGGTCTAGGCCACCAGCACAGCAGTCTTTATCCCAGGGGACATGACTTTAAATTTATCCTGTCTTGGTTGCAGGAAGGAAAATTCTTTCTCTGCAAAACCTACTCCCACTTCCACCATCAGATTTCCTCCGATTTGTAGAAACTGTATCAGCATTTTGTGAAGGTGAAAGAGCTCTGAAACAAAGGGCTACGTTTGCTTTGAAGGTCTGGCGGGGACAAAGCAAGGTTCTTTTTCTCCCTGGAGGATTGGATGGCACAATAAAAGACAAGAATGTGAGTGAGGGGCACAAAGGAGAAATATAAAGGACACGGTCCAGCCCTTCTTGATAGGGCTAGTTTTCTATTCTCCTGGTTAGAAAAACATGCTTCGCCAACTAAGTTTGTCCTTTTCCATCTCTGTGGTTTTGTTGTACAACATCAGTTTACAGATTTCCTTGCTCTGCCCTCATATCTCTTTGTGCTGGATTCACCCACTCTTGTGACTACCACTCTGTGAACAGAATCAGTTGTAAATTTATTCCTACTTTTTCAGCTCTGTGGAATATCAGGGTTTTCTTTGTTTGCTTGTTTGTTTTTGTAGGATGTAATCTCCCAAATAACCTGGTAAATTTTAAAAGAAAATCAAAGATATTCAAACTTCAGCCATGCAAGGATCTTGACCACCCCTTTCTGTGGCACAGTGGCTCCTAGGCCACCTCTGTACCTTGCGTTCCCTTCCATTTACAGCAAATTACCCTTTACACGCTAATCATCAACACTGCCAAAACCAGAGCATGATTGGAGCAATTGATTCTTTTATTCTTTAAATTAAAATTAAGCCAAAAGACCAATGCTCAGAGTAGCAAATAAAGAAAGGTCTACCTGTTTCAAGAAAGTCTGAAGGATTACATTCCAGATCTGCAAACCCCATGCATTTGGAAGTGATTATTTGCTTTGTAAAAGAATCTTTGACTTTGCAAAGGAGCCACTAGAGGATTTGCTTGAAAGCTCTATTGCGCAGAAAATCATTTGGTTTACTTACCTTTAATTTACACCAAGGGCTCTTCTCTTGGGTAAAGCCAGCGATATCCTGCAAATGGCCAAGGATGCCAACCACTTACTAGAGAAAGTCTGACAGGTAATACCTGTTAAAATCGCTGACTGGGTTGGTGGGAGTTTTTTTAAGAATGAATGACAGGCAGACATCCGTACATTGCACTAAACTTTGGAGAAGTCCCCACCTTGGAGAAGCAGAACGGTCTTGTCTGTCAATGGAGACCTGTTTGACTTGGTGAGGTAATTGTAAGTTGCTGACCTTAGATCTTGGCTGAGATAATCAGGTTATTAAAGTACACAAAGGAGAATTAGCTCTAATACAGAAACTTGAGACAAGAGTTTAAGGGAGGGTCCAGAATAATTTAAAAACTGTGAATATTTTCAAAGAGTTCCCATTGTGCATTTTAAACTCATCTAAATGGAGAAGCACGAGGTGAGTTAATGAAAAGTGTGGAATGGTCAGATCATAGCTTAATTGTACAGTTTTGTTAAAAATAATAGATTCACAGTTACCGAGCCCCACACACCATGGCCAGCCAGTGTGCTGGGCATTTTCTCTCTATTTCATTGAACACAAAGTCATAAATTGATGAACCCAACAATTTAAACCATGTTTAAAGGCAACGTTTCTTTAAATCTGGAATTAGAAGCAAAATCTTACTCATTTTAGACTGGGTTTTTCCTCCTAATGGCAAGAATTTTACATTTGCAAAGGGACAAATTATGTTGAACTCATGGGTAATTAAATATTGACTTCAGTGCATCTAAATTATTGCTCATTTTACAAAAAGATTAGAATTAGGCATTATATGTGCGTGATGTGGCTTAGAAGTAAGATTAAAACCTAGTTTCTTTTTCATTTATTTCCTCAAATAGCTTTTTAGTGGAAGGGTTTCTCTTTCCTTCCTCTCCTTGCATCCCAAAGGATTTTGCTGAAGAAGGAAACCCCAGGCTCTCTCGTAGGCAGCGACAGGAGAGAGCTACGTGTCATTCCTGCCCAGTGATGGGACTGGCTTTCCCACCGTAGAGAAGAAAGGGCACCCATCCGAGTCCTTTTCCTCCTAACCAGTGCCGAATGCCTCAAAACTGAAATTTCACAAAAGACGTTAACGGGATTAAGTTCTGGCCAAACAATTGCCTTTGGCAGTTCTGAAAACTCTCTCTGAAGTTGGCATGACTCACATTGCCCTCACTGGACCTTTCCGGTCATTATACCTGTCTACCCACCTAGTTCCTCACTCACCTTGGCTCTATTTTTAGGCATCTACATTGTTGTTTCAAGGACTGATTTATAGCATGACATCACTGTTAGTTACCTTCAGTTGATATTGTTCTCTAATTGTTGCGTGCGTTCTGTCTTGTCTCCCCCAACAAGACAGTCATGTCACCAGGTGACTCACACTTCCCTACGGCGCCCAGGAAATCACGAGTCAGACAACACATGTGCTCCGGCTCTCGACTCTGTGTCAGGGGCTTGGATGTCCGACTTGGTGAGCTTAGGCGGTAAGGGCCTGAAACAATAACAACTGTATAGTAAGGGACTATTTTTTAATATCCGCATATTTCCTTATTCAATATTAGACCTTTCCTGATGGTTTCTTCCTTGATAGACAAAAATTACATTTCTTTCTCCTCTTTCATCTTCTCAATATACTCGAGAAGGTCATAATTCTACCAATATGTCATAATTCTACAAATATCATATACTGCAGAGCCAAGACTTATACACCATAACTACAGTTTCTTTAGAGCACAGCGTTACATTGTTGAAGTTTCAAGCGGCCTCCTCTCTTCCCTTGTATAATGTGTCAGCCTCTATTTTCCCCAGGGCTCCATCTGATCATTTACATTTTTGAATTTCTGCTTTTTCCTGGTTACCCCCCTCTCAGAGCTCTCTGCCCTGCTCCAACCTGATTTCCTGCCTCTTCAGCCTGCTTTATAGTCATTATTCAGGCTTCCCTTCAACGCTGTCCTCACTGGATCCGCTTCTCCCAAATCCCTTCTAATTTTAGTCCCCAGTTTTGCCTGAGTCCATCCTCCAAAATCTGGGCACATCGCTTATATGAAATCATGGCTTTATTTTACACTTGAGTTGGAATTGCTAGTTTTGCTGGGTGGGGGACATGTCTTCACGTGAAAATAAGGTGTTTTGATAGTTGGGTTTTTTTTTTTTTTGGTAGTATTTTTTTTTTAACTCGTTTCCTGCCAGGGGTCCATTGTTGCAGCAGTGGGATGAAAGAGAGAGGGAGAAGGAAGAGGATGGCAAGATAAGGGCGCTGAAAGGAAAGATAAAAGGTCACCGTGAGGTTACTTGCTCCCTGCTTTCCAAAGGCCGGCCTTGCATTTCAAGGCACTGCTGTCTTCAAGGAAATTGGTTTTCAATTACACGTCTGTCATAAGCTGTTGCTTCGGGGTCCAGGACACAGGCTCAGATTACTATATTTGTACTGGAAGTGATGCCAGCAGAGGCTCAGAAAAGTGATGTTTATTCAGGCGGTATTCGGTGACTCAGGCGGGCTCCTGTACCTCCTCATTGTCTATTTCCCTGGCTGTTAGCCAGCTGTGAGTTATAAGAAGTTAGAGAGAAGCTATATATGAGCTACCGAAATAACAACAACTTATTACTGTTTCACAAATAATTATTAAAGTTGGCTTTGATGGTTTCAAGAAGTAAAAAAACAGAACATTGTGTCAATCCGTGGTAGCCCCATAATTTCCATATGGAAGGATGTTGAGGGGTCACAGTTTTGTTGGAAGGACCAGAGCTAAGGGACTTATCTAGAAGCAGTGTTTCCATGTGGCACGTACTGTTTTTACTTAGATTGTCTGCTTATTTGGGGTAGCAGAGGAATAGCTGATGGAGATTTTAGGGAGAGTCTGAGACTTTCCAACACATATTGTTATGTTGGACGTGGGGGTCTTTTTCAAACATTGTTTCCAATGTCCATGGTAGGAAAATCAGAAGAATACCATGTCTGAAATTTTAAAAGTTTTCAAACTGCAAACTTCCACATCCCCTCTCACCCAGGCTCCATGTATCTTATTTTGCACACCACTGGCATAGTTTTACACAAGTAATCAATATAAGGAGAAAGTTGAGATAAGTATCTGGGAATCCTAATTGAATCTGATGTGCTATGCATGTAAACTTGGAGCTGGCTGACAGTTTGCAGAACTATATTTCTTGTATCAGATGTCAAGAAGCCTGCCTGCCTGAAAATACCTACCATAATTACCTGCTAGGGTATGCCTGTTAGTCATTCCTTGAGTCTAGTCACCCAAGACCTTACTAGAATGTTATATTAGAATAAAAACACTCATTATGTCCCATGAATAATTTAGTATAAATTTAATTATTGCATTACCTAGTTGGTCACCTGCCAGATCCCAAGGGAATGGGATGTAGGATTGGTAAATCTGGATAAATGAAGAGTGACTAGAAAAATTGCAAAGCATGGGTGCTTCAGTGGAGGACATCAGTGCAGAGGCAGACAGAGGGCATCAGAGGACAGTGGGTTCTGGGAGAATATTCATAAAAGAGGGCCCAGAAGATGAAAAATCAATTCACCTAGTCACTATTTTAACTATGGCTAGCTCTGTATTTGTGGCATATAGTTAGGATTAAATTTGGTTGTAAGTAATATGTTACAGTGACTTAAGCAAGAAAAACTGTTTTCTCTTATGTTCTGTAAGTCCAGAGACAGTTACTTCTGAGCTAGATTGTACTTCATAGTTTCAGGAGAACCCAAACTCTTTTTGTTTGTTTGGTTGGTTGGTTGTTTTTGCATGTATAGTTTCCATTTTCCACGTCTGTCATCTCATGGCTCAAGATTGCTGCTGGAGCTCCAGCCATCGCCTCTACATTCTCATCAACAGAAAGATGGAAGGAGAAAAGAGAGGTATGACCCCTCTCTTCCATTTTCATTTATATCTCTTGGGCCAGAACTTAGACATATGCTCTTACGTTTAACTGCAGGAGAAGTTAAAAAGCATGGTCTTTATTTTGTACCGTGAGTGATGTATTCTATTACTGTGGAAAAAGGGGAGAGAATCCTGAGTCCCTGCCACAGGTTTACAGCTCCCATCTATGCTGGTTCCACTGTTGGGTTTCAGTCACACCTCAGCATTTCTACCAATTTTGTAAGCAGTGCTGGCCAGAAGTCTGATGTGTGTCAGTGAAGTAGGAGACTGGAGAGGCTGTCAGTGAGCAGCAGAGCTGGCAGGGTGCTGAGGGAGCCATACACTCAGGGACATGGCCACCAGTCACTGGGCCTGCGGATGTGGCACTCTGTAGGGGAGGAAAGAGCCAGGTCACCAACAACAGGGAGCCTGAAGAAAAAAAAGAAAAAAGAAACAACACCACAGCTGCCCCTGTGAAATTCAGCTCGGCTTTTTCACAAGCACATGGAGCACATGAGGAACTCTCAGAAACACTGGGAGACAGGGAGGCGGACCTTGCTTTGGACCAGGATCCGACATTAACTATCAGGGCAAAAGGAAGTGAAACACTGGCTACAGTGAAAACCTTCGATAATTCACAATTGAAAGAAAAGTTCTTTCTGTGAGTTTAGGTTATGATTTGGGCAGAACTTAGAGAAACTCGTTTCTTCACATGTCTCTTTTTCTGCTTGGGAAACCTGATGGTGGTTTAATTAACCCCAACTGAATATCAGCAGCAGGTAAGGTCTGATCTGGTCCTTTTTTTAACTCTGTCAGATACTAACATCAAAGCCTCCGTGGACTTTGTTATTGTGAGTATTACATTCTGCTCTGTTTCTTCCTTTTATGCATTAAAAACTAAAGACAGAGTTATTTCAAAGTTATGGTCTAAAAATTAGGGTTTTCATGGTAATATTAATTTATTTCCCCATTTTCCATGTCCTATTCCAAGATTTTGCAATTAGCAGGATAATTGGAAGTTTAAAATACCATGGTCAATATGACCGGTTTAATGTTTTGTTTTTGTTTTTTATAAAACCTTAGATGTTCTAACTTTATAGCTTTCAGTGTTTTATGGCTTTTTTATTGCCTCTGCAAAGGTTCTGTCTTAATATATATGAAAGTTTTTAATAGCTGCATCTGCTGACATCTATTTTACTCCTATTTTACAGAAACAAGTAAGCATGCAAAAGATGAGATTAGAACCTTGCTATATACACAACTGAAAGAACATTGGTGATGTGAATAACACCATTCAAGCTTAATGGCCTTTGTTTCCCTCACCAGAGGGCATGGATTATTATATTTGCATCTGAAGGTTGTGTACTTAGAATAGCTCACTACCTTGGGCACAGAGTGTGGCAGGTGACAGACATTGCTAGATGTCTACCTTACCATTCCTTCTAGACTTGCTTTTTTGGATAGAAGCCTGATGAGAAAAAGATGAAATTTCTCATCCTCTTTTGTATGGAGGTGCAGCTATGGGACTAAATTCTGCCCAATGAGGTTAAGAGGGAGCCTCGTAAAAGGATGAAGGATGCTCTTCTTTGATTTCCCTTCTTTCTGTCACTTGGAATGTAGATTTTTAGATCATGAAATGATGGAGTAAGGCTGATGAAACAAGAGGACAGAAGGA
Organism: Balaenoptera physalus; assembly: GCF_965194825.1. Taxonomy (NCBI): domain Eukaryota; kingdom Metazoa; phylum Chordata; class Mammalia; order Artiodactyla; family Balaenopteridae; genus Balaenoptera; species Balaenoptera physalus. The sequence goes on along the minus strand of NC_138899.1, from coordinate 74,955,021 downwards.
GCCTGGATTCCAGAAGAGCCGTCATATTAGTCCTGGAGGCAAACTCTGGTTTTTTACCTAAAAGAGAAAGTTCGATCTGGTGTAAACACTACTATTTAGGATTTCCTCAATTAGGCACCGAAGATGAATTCTAGTGGATGGACTGAGATTCTGAAACATGGGAAAGAGGATACAGATCAGAGATAGCAAAGGCAAGAATCTTGTATTCTACAAGTTGTGGGTCCTAGCTGGGACTCACAGTCACCTGTCAAGCTTCTAGACCAAGGAATGTTCGTCAACTTTTCTATCCTTTGCAGAGACTGGACAATGCTTGAGCAGGTACACAAAATAGCTGTTGAATAATGAATCAATAACCAAATGAGTGAAGAAAAGGAAGTCTTGTAGGGGGTGGGGAATGTGGAAGGGATGATTTTTGCTCATTAGACCAAAAATACATGAGAAAACTTGCTTTGTGTACTTAAAAAATTAATTTTAAATTCATGATGGATGAATATGCTTCAGAGTGATTCAAATGCTAAAGTAGTCTTAAAACTATTCTTAAAATTGATTATCTATAATTAGCCCATCAGGTATGTGTTGAACATCTATGGGTCCAGCACTGTGCTGGATATATAATACTGTAGTTTATATTTTAAAATGATTTCTCATTTGTGATATATGATATATGATGGGGCACTCCGGAGCCTCATTCTTGCTCTCTCTCACCTGTAGGGTTATTTCGAGGCAGTGGTAAGTCAAGGGAGAGCATCAACAAATACTCTAATTACCCTACAGATCTGTCTTTTTCTCTCCTGCCCACCGGTGTAGCCCATGCACCTTGTCCCAGTATGGAGACTAAAGAAGATACCTGTAAAGCCCAAAGGAATGAAGCTCTAATGGTGGAATGTCAGGCATCTTGCCAAATAAAAAAACTAATATAGTCTCGCTCTGTCCAAATGTGTTGTAATGAAGATGGAATTCTACTGTTTCTAGACTCCTCTTTTCCATGCTGCTCTGAGTTCCTCAACCTAAATCTTCATTGATGATCCAGTTCCCAGTGTTTGTGACTTTTTAGAGATCCAGATAGTCAAAGTTGCGCTATAGGTATTCTGGAGTCATCTGAAAGAACTGTGAACCACTCCTGGAATTCTCTTCAGAGAATACTAACAGGATTATTCCAGATTCAGTGATTTCAGTTTCACATTACTTGGATTGGGGGAATTTGGGGAAGATGCCAAAGTCAGGTTGGTCACCCCTTAGGGTTGGGGTATGAGTAGGAATGTCTCTAAATCAACACTGTTCGGTAGAATTTTCTGCAGTAAAAGGAATGTGGCTATTGTGACTGAGGAATTGGGTGTTTATATTTTATTTAGTTTTAAATGATTTAAATAGCCACATGTGGCTAGTGGCTACCACATTGGAGTGCATAGTTCTAGAATTTTGTATTCCTAGTTGTTATAAATGTGTCTAGAGAGCAAAGATTTAAAATCTTATCCGAAGGAGAATGCTGAGGTCAGCCAAGAAAAATGCTGCCAAAATGGGTGGTCAAGCTCGAGAGGTGATCGCAAGGAATCAAAGCTGAGTGCAGAGGACCAACTGGGGCCAGAGACGGACAAGGCCAGATAGAGACAATGAGGGCAGAGTGTCCAGTGGGACACACAGGCAGCTTCCCCTCAGCCCACAGTTTGGGACCCTTTGCCTACAGCTGTATTTTTTCTTTATTTACTTTTTAAATTTTTATTGGAGTATAGTTGACTTACGATGTTGTGTTAGTTTCAGGTGTAGAGCAAAGTGAATCAGTTATACAGGTACATATATCCACTCTTTTTGTTTTTTAGATTCTTTTCCCATATAGGCCATTACAGAGTATTGAGTAGAGTTCCCTGTGCTATACAGCAGGTTCTTATTAGTTATCTCTTTTATCTATAGTAGTGTGTATATGTCAATCCCAATCTCCCAATTTATCCCTCCGCCCCATCCCCTGTTAACCATAAGTTTGTTTTCTACATCCCTGACTCTACTTCTATTTTGTAAATAAGTTCATTTGAACCCTTTTTTTTTTTTTTGGTTCCACATAAGAACACATAACTTGCATTTGATTGCCTCAGCCTTCTTAAAAGGTCCAGGCCTGATGTCCAAGCAAAGTTTGGCCATAGAGAGAGATTTGAAGATCACATGTCAGAAGCCCACAGATTATACTATGTTGCCATATTTAAATACTAAGCTAGATTTTTTTTAAGTAAAAAATTTTCTTTTGCTAATATGTTGCTTTGGGGTTTTCCATTTAGTCTTTTTTTCTCCTGATATGAGAAATCTTATTTTGCCACAAATCAACCAAATACCAAAAAAGAAAATTTGGGACGAAAGCAAAGATATATCGATATTTTTCAGTTCAAAGTGTTTGTAATTTTATCTAAATACTTATAAGTTAACTTTCCCATCTTTAATTAAGAAAGTATGTGAAACTCTATTTGAAAAATTCATCAGAAAGCCCACCTGACTGTGACTGGCATTTTCAGTTGCCCTGGAAACAGGCTCAAGACTCTGTTGCATTGTTTCAACTTAATGGGACGATACAATAGTCCAGTGTCTTTCAGATCCGCTGTTTCGTGTGTCTTTAAATTTATCACTATAGATACTGGGTACAATTAACAAAGACTTTGGAAGGAGGGATCCTGAGAGCATTGACAACACTGAATCATGCCTTTCTAGTTTTTCTCAATGTGAGGCTTTCTTTGGAATTGTAGAAAAAAGTCAGGAGGAAACGTAATCCCACAGGGAACTGGTCTTTGAAAATCCTTAAAGTGAAAGGACTCTTCTTAAAGAGTTCTTCTTTCTCAGCCAAGGCTCAGAAGGGCTAGACTACTGGGCTCAGGACGTTTGGGGAGAGAGAAAAACATCGACGCTCCTTCAGTCTTACACTTGTGAGATCGGAAGTGCTCAGGCTCAGACTCGTGCTTGCCAGCCAAGCAGACAAGTAGCAGGAGAATGAATTCTGTGGTTAGGAAGTTGCGTCACTGGGGGTGGGGTGGAGGCAGGAGAGCCAATCCCGTGCATGGACACTGTGTGATTGGCAGAGAAGTCAACCTATCCAGGTGTGGTGGGGAAGAACACATTTTCAGGATAAGTATTCACCACCCAGGAGAACCCTGATTTGGCTAGCCCATTTTCCCGGGTCTCGTTATGTAGATTACTTCGGTGTTGGTAAAAGAAAGGATGGACTGATTTATACTGGAAGGGGCAGAGAACAACTCTGTGCTAACCCTTGCCCCACTCCTGATACACTGAATTAGAAGGTCTGCAATTGAGGTGAGAGCATTGTGTTGAAAGAGCTTCCCAAATGAGTGTTTTCTTCATGCTTGATAAAGGACCATTGTTCTAATCGATGCAACCATAGAATAGGTCAGATCTGAAGAAAAAGGTACATTTAGGAGTAGGCATGGCAGTAGTGTATATGGGAGGAGGTCATGGATTATGGTATTAGAGATAAATACATGGATTTTGGCAGTCGGATAATAAGCAGTAGCTGTAGAACAGAGCGTCGTTACTCACGGCGGGGTCTGCGGGTCAGCAGCATCAATGTCATCTGAGAACTTGTTAAAAAATGCAGAACCTTGGACCATATCCTAGACCTGTGGGATCCGCATCTGCATTTCAACGAGGTCCCCGGTGTCGTGGGAAAGGTGGTCTAGGATTCTGGTGGTGGGAGCAGCAAAATACCCTGGGATGAAGAGGCAAGGCTTAGGAGCCAGACTGCCTAATTCACATGATCCTGACATCCCATGCAGGCTGAGCCCATGGGCAAGGTGCACGAGTGCTCTGTGCGCCTCAGCTTCCCCATCTGTAAACTGGGTGCAGTAATATCCCCGCAACTCTGGGCTGTTACAAGGAAGAAATCATAAATCCAAGTAAAGCACTTATCTAGAGGGTAGTAGGTGCTCAGTAAATGCTAGATCCTAGTCATCTTTCCTTAGATGGAATGATGTTGGACCAGTCTCTTCACCTCTCTGGACCTCAGTTTCCACATTGAGAACATGAGGGCAATAATAAGTAGTCACTGGGCTGCGGTGAGGGCTATCAGAGACATACGTGGTCTGCGGTCTGTAAACACGTCTCCAGATGTGAGGATGCTGTCGTCGGCCGCCTGTCAGAGGGAGAAGGACAGGTACGAAGGCTAAGCTTTCAGCCAGTCCCAGCAAGAAGGCAAGACCTCCCGAGGGGAAGGGGACCACCGAGGTTTTTCTGAAGCCCAGTGAGAACCAGACCACCCTCAAATATGTGATAAGGTAAAAGGTCATTGGGCTCAAGTCATCCTGTCCTCTGTCTTATTCTCTCCCCCTCCACCCATGGACCGGATTGGACCACCCATGAAGAGATAGATGTTTGTGCAGTGGCTGGAGGGTAAATGACATCTTTGTGCAACCCTGGCTGGAGTGTGGCAGGGAGCAGCAGGGGGGCACCACCCCCAGTTCTGTCCTAGAGTCCCTCAGACTTCCCTCTTTCTTTCTTGTCCTAGACAATCCTTCGGCAAGCTGACAACTCAGAGTTTGACACTTTGGGTCCTCTTTTTATTTTTATTTTTTTTATACATTTATTTATTTATTTTTGGCTGTGTTGGGTCTTCGTTGTGGCGCACGGGCTTTCTCTAGTTGCGGCGAGCGGGGGCTACTCTTCGTTGCGGTGCGCGGGCTTCTCATTGCGGTGGCTTCTCTTGTTGCGGAGCACAGGCTCTAGGCGCGCGGGCTCAGTAGTTGTGGCACGCGGGCTCTAGAGCGCAGGCTCAGTAGTGGTGGCGCACGGGCTTAGTTGCTCCACGGCATGTGGGATCGTCCCGGGCCGGGGCTCAAACCCGTGTCCTCTGCATTGGCAGGCAGATTCTCAACCACTGTGCCACCAGGGAAGCCCTGGGTCCTCTTTTTAATCTTGACTTTCCTCTGACGGTGCAGCCGAGCAGATCTGGGATACATTTCATTATTTGCAGAACCGAGAGACATATAAAATCATTTACACTCACTTCCTGTAGCTGGCTTAGTGCCTAAGGGGCAGAAAAGCTGACCCTGGATTTATTGCTGCTGCTGGGAGACTTGGGAGGTTTCGGCAGCAACATCACATTTTTTTTCCATCACGGTTCAGCTAGATGGAAGCACTGTGAGTGAGACTCAGTCCCAAGTGCCTCGGGACACTGTCAGGGCCAAGGAGTTAATGCAGCCACTACAGGGGCCCCTAGAGGCCTCCAGAAAGGTCTGTGTGAGAATATGTACCAGATGGGAAGGAGAAGAATCCACGCCGAGTCATCGGGCGCTGACTGCTTGTTCCTTGTGCAATCCCCCGCCTCAACACTGGCCTTCTGCTTGGATCACCGAGTCCACAGTACCTCTTTCTGTGTCTTCCTGGTCCTCCAAGATGGCCTCTACAATTACAGTTGCAAAATCTAAAGCCCAAGTGAACACTTGAGGAATGTAAGCTGTGCCGAGCAAGTCTTTGCTTTTCCCTTTCATCATCCGTTGCCCCATCTAGAACCATCTGTCAAGGCTTTGACAGCAGAATGCCCCCCCTCACAGAGACAGCATAAAACTTAAGTTTAACCAGAGCAGAAATGCTGGTCCTGACCCTCTTCAGTCATCCGATCTCCTGAAGGAAGCCCCCAGCCCGGCCCTGCCCTGCCTGAGCTATCCTATTGTGTCTTTCTAGTTGGGGGAAAGACTCTTTCTGTCTCAGGAACAATGTTAGTCACTGTTCAGAAGAAAAAGCACATTTGTGATGCTCCAAGATATTAAATAAGAATGCCCTGATTCTCCCGAGGCTCTCTGGGAAGACAGAGTTCTGAAGACTGACTCAACTATTCACGACTTAACATGGCAAGGGCTGGATGGTTTGCCAGAGAGAAGCAGGCACCTGCTGGTCTCAGCGCTGGGCAACTGCAGACCCTCTTACTTGACAGAAGACAGATGGCCCGGTGGGAGGGTTGGTTGCGTAGCAGGGCATCCATGTGTGTGTGAGTGTGTGTGTGTGTGTGTGTGTGAAGGTTGTCTCCCCATTATCCTCTGAGAGGGTCCCACGTCAGGAGGTGAGTTCTCAGAAGGAAGGAGGGCACCTGGGACATCATGCCCATTCACTGGTCCAGAGGGGCTGATTGGACCCCACTTCCTAGGGTGGTGCAGCTTCTGGGTCCTTCCGGGGTGTTGGGGTCCCTGACCCTGGCCAGTGTGGAGGGGAGGTCCTGCGGTCCTGCTCGGAATGGAACAGGTGGTGAGGCCCCTTCCCCAGGGAGAATCGGGCTGCTCTGAGACAGTTTTGTCCTTCAAAACAAAAGGGTCCCTTGATGTAAAAGAAAATGCTGGTCCTAACTTCTTCGTTTACTCTTGGTGGGTAACAAGCCTCCCATTCACTTTCCAGAGGGTCTCTTTCTCTGGGGCCTCAGAGAAGGCGCATTGTTAGGAGACTGGAGGATGGAAATGTGGGCCAGTGAGGGCTGTGCTGTGAGCTCTCAGGGCGCTTAAATACTTGGAAACAAGCCCCTCCTTCCCCTTTCAGAGAGAGGCTTATTCAGGTTGGAGATTCGGAAACTTTCTCTTTTGTGATGTAGACTCTTTTGATCCATCAACCGTGACATTAGTTTCTTCTCAAACCAGGTGAAAAAATGACTAATAAAAACAAGTCTGGGTTTTCCTTGTTTATGATACATCCCGTCACTTGGACACATGCAATTAAGTCTTCAAACCCCCTAGACATAGTTCTCTAAAGAATAGGGGAATCGTTTGAAGACAGGTGATAAGTTCCTCGAAACAGAAAGGAATGTGTTCTTTGGATAAGAGCAAAACTTCAACTCGTCCTTTTTTTGCTGGGGGAAAAAAAGTCTCTGGTTTAAGGTATCCTTCAATCACTTCGGCAGAAAACCAGGAACATTGGCACAAAAAAGAAACCAATTTTCAAAAGGAATGAAAACACTAAGATTGAACTACACCCTCCCAGTCCTATTTTTTCACCTCTCATCTGTCTGTGGGTGACTCTAACACCTGTGTCTGGATGCTTCTCTCTGGACTCCAGATCTACCTTTCCAACGCCTGCTGGATTTGTCCACCAGTGGGTATCTTGCTGTCCCCCAAATTCAATGTGTCCCACTCTGGACTCCACCCTCCCCTTTGGAATGCCACCTCCTCTTGATTCCCTTGTTTCTGCTGATGGCATCAACTCTTGTAACCAAGCAGGACCCTATGGGAAAGAGAGCTCCTCATGTCCTCCGCCTGCCTCTTGTTTGTAGGAAAACTCTAGCCTCCCAGGCCTTTCCCAAATTCCAAAGAGTATATTTAATCAGAGAAGTGAGAAAATGCAAAAAGAAAGGAAAACAGTCAAACAAGACAAAATAACAATACTTTAGCCATTAAACAAAGTCAAAGACCTTTAGTTCCACCTCAAGGACTGTAGATAATATTCTGAGCCATGTCCTTTGAGCTCTTTTGCAGATACTAGAATTCCCACCATGTGGAAGAAGTTAACTGTGTGCTGCCCACAAGCACGTAGACCCCAGACCGGTTGGAACCAGAAGGTTGATGATGTTGACTCCCGATTACCTCACCACCAACCAATCAGAAGAATGTCCACGAGCTGATAACACACCTCACAACCCTCCTCCCTCACCCTGTCTTTAAAAACCTTTCCCTGAAAGCCTTCAGGGAGTTCAGGTCTTTTAAGCACTAGCTGCCTGGACTCCTTGCTTGGCACTGGCAATAAACGCTTCACTTTCCTTTACCACACCGGGTGTCAGTAGATGGGCTTTACTGTGTAATGTCAAGAGGACCCAAGTTTGGTTCAGTAACATTATCATTGTGAATGTTGTCAATTCTCTCTCTTTAGTGATTCAGAACCCCCCACCCCCACCCCCCGGTTCCCACCACTAACAAACATGATAGCGAAATACCTTATCACTGCTTCCTTTGACAATTGCAACAGGCTTCTCCCTTGTCCAGCCTTTTCCCACACCAATCCTTGTCCACAAGTCATGCAGAATTAATTTTCCTAAAGAACAGCTATAGTCATCTCCATGCTGTAGTGGACATTTGTCAGTAGAAGCTGCCCAATGTCACTGAACATCCTCCCATATTTTGGGCTAATGTCTTCCTAACATAGAAACTGCACATCCCAGACTACCTTGCAGCTAAGGCTCACGTTTATGATTTCAGGAATCCATTCTTCTGTAAATGCATGTGGGAGGTTGGATCTTCAGGAGTGAAGGTGGGATGTGTTTTCATGACAGTAGCTCCTGTTTCCTGGCTTCAGAGCCAAACTGTTTAGCTCACCTGAAGTTTCTGTAAGCTACCTAATATTGTGTGGAAATTCTCTTTCAGCTTGGACTAGGCAGAGTGGATTCTGTTGTTGGCAACTAATAAACAAAAAATTAAAAATAAATATTGATGGCTCCTCGGTGCTTAATCAAATCACTACCTGCTCCCCAGCCTGGCATCCACATTTCTCTGCAATGTCTCAAAGCAACAGGCCTTTCAAGGCCATCAGGGTTGTGTGTTTCTATTTTCCTACTTGTGCTGCCTTTGTTAAGTGCATTTCCTCAGATTTTATGATTTTCCCCCTGCAATCATAGTTTTCCTGCATTAGCTTCTACTTTGGTTTAACAACCAAAATAAAATAACCACCAGGAACAAGCTTTTTATGATGAGGACATTCCAAAATTTAGTGTGTGGCTCTCTCCTCTTTGATTTTTAGACACTGAGATCGACAGCTCCCAAAGGCCCCAAATTGTGCTAATATATGTCCTATATAAATATAAAACCCATGAAGTCTTGCTTGGGAGAAAACTCTAAAACATTAAAGGGGAACTTTATTAGCATCAAAAAAGCATTTTTGATGATGTCTTTCTACACACCTTTCATTTTCTTCTCATATTTTCCTATCTTTGACTTCATCTATACAACATCAAATGAAAGTGAAAAATTCAATCAAAGAAGTTTTTCACGTTATGCAGATAAAACATCTGGAAGATTTAATTTCTTCTTTTCCATCCTGTGGATGGTCTTGTAGAGATTTAGTCTGTGTCACTTACCAAGATAGCTACTTCCTCATCTCAGTCCATCCTTCACCTTCACATGAATTTTTTAAAATCTTTAATTTTTGAGAAGCTCTTTTCCACTTTAGAAAGACAAAGGCTTCACCAGACCTTTGAGGATGCCCATAGAAAGGGATGCAATATTCATTGCTAACCTGCCTCTTCCCAGTCTTGCTTTGATAATGTTGGAGATGATGAATTGAAGAAAAGGATATTTGGATCAGAACAGGAAGGTCCTGACTTTGTTAAGCCCTGTGAATATGGAAGTAATTGTTAAAATCAGTCCTGGACCCTCTGCTGGACGTGGTTCACGTGAAGCCTCCATAGGCATCATTGTTCACTGACTGCTGGAAGGGCCTAAGGCTGCCTGTGACTGTGGCCTTGGATCCTATACCATGTTGCTGACATTGAGCTATATTGTTCTCATTAGTAGCGACCACCTTGGTTTCCCAACTGATTGCAGCTGCACTGCCCTGCTTCAGTGTTGATGGTCGACGCTCTATATGAGATCTAGTCAGTTTAATAGCTTCCCTTTCCTTGGCAAAGAAAACATTTTTCTAAGATCTACAGTTATCATTGATACCAAGTTCATTTAGTCTCATCGTCCTTCTTCTTCTCCCATTCTCACTCCCCATGCATGCTACAAACATCACCGTGAACTGGCAGTGCCAACCACGCCACTGAAAACCAAAGTGTAACCAGATAAGAATGATGAGAACCCAGAACTTTTACACGATCAGGTGGCAGCCTTTTGGATTACGTTCTTAAAAGATTTTAACTATATCAGCCTAGCTTTAAGAACGGCAAACACCACGAAATTCTACTGTCAACATTCTGCATGATAAGTCTTTACTGATTGAATTTTAAAGAGGAAATGAAAAGCTTTTGGGGGGTTTGTTTTACCTAAATGAATTCAAGTTTTCTTTGTTCTGCATAGTTTAACTGCCATTACCGTAAATAGGTCATTGGTTTTGACTTCATGAAACTACTGGAAGTTCCCATGATAAATCCCTGTGCTGGCATTTTATATCATTATATAATAATAATATATAATATAGTATATATGTAAGAGCATTTATATATTTAAATATTTATAAAGATATAAATGAAATTATACTGAATTAAGATATTTAATTATGAATTAAATATATTTAAATATATCAATATTTAAAGATACATATTTAAAGCTTCCCCTCTAGTGTGGTGAATGAAATGTTTAACGCCAATTCTTATGGAACAATTGCTTATTGGCTAAGAGGGAGTAATGTTTGCATTCACTCCCAGCTTTGTTAATCATCTGTCTCATGATCACCAGTTTGCTGGATGTGATGATTTAGGGCCTGTTGGAGTCTGTGAGATTTTACAAAAGAGGTGTTCACCGTCTTTCAACACATTTCAGGAAGGTCAGGCTTGACCATAAAACCTAGACAACCGTATTGCTGGGGTAGATTTAATTTGTGTCCTGGTAAATTATCTACCCCATACGTTGAACAAAACTGGAAAATCTTGTCATCTGGTTGCCAGATGCTCTAGAGAAAATTGAGATGAAAACACTGAAATTCAGTTAGTACTTTAATAATTTGAGTTTTATTATTTTACAAAGCTTTTCAGATAGGGATCAAGCATATATATATGCTTGATATCTATCTATCTATATATATATTCTGACTCCCTTTTCAAAAGTTTATTAGAATCCACTGTCTTTCAATTTAAGGGACTAGAATACTACTCAAGTTGCCATCTCTTGGAACCCCAAGACACTCGGCAGGAGTGAAGTGATCCTAACATAACCCTTTAATATTACAGATTCTGTGGGGCTGATCTCAAAAGACTGAGGAATAACCTGGGGTGAACTTTATGTATTTAACCATTTGTATCCTTATCAAGAAGCTGAAATACATCAGAGATTTACTGTTTGGGCTGAGAGCCATGCTCAGAACGGGCCCACACTAATTACACTCTGGGAGTAATTATAAGCTGTCTTCGCACTTGAACTCTTAGTGAGGTGAATGCATTTTCTCCTTCCTTTATGAGGCTATCACGAGCTTTGTAGTGCCTGGTAATTAAAGACCATGATGACATAGTGGAGGCCCCTCAGCTGGACACCCCATGTGAAGCTGAGCAACATGGTGGAACGGGCTGGGAACTTATGGCTGGAGATCCTGGACCTGAATGCCAATCCTGCCACTTATGAGTGGTTTGACGTTGGACAGGTCTCTCAGTCTCTCTTCTTTATCATCTGCAAAAGGCGGATAATCACATGTTCTTTCCAGGCTATTGGACGAATGAAACGAGATAATACAAGTGAGTACATCTGGCACCTGGTGGGTCTTAATAAGCATTAGTTGAACCCGAATCTGGACTCAAAATCACCAAACACTGGACAATGTCACTGTTGCCAGCACTGGACCAAATTAGTGTGCCTGCATCCTGGAAGAAGCAGGGACTCTCTTGGTTCCGTGTTTACTTTGGAAATTCCAGTGAACGATGGAAGGTTCGAGGCATCAAGGTTTAGCATGATTTGGTTTGGAAGTCTCCGGGAAACCTTGGAAGAGGAACTTGCTCCGCCTTCCTGGGTACCCTTCAGGATGGACGGGGAACTTCTCAGACCACTCTCCCAGAGACCCTTCCACATTGAACAAGACTCTCAGGCCTCTTTGTAGTGCACTAGAATCCTTTGGGATGTTTGGCGGCTAGAATGAGCTTCCAGGGGCTGAGAAATCGTCTTTGGTCTGAAGTTGCTGGAGTAACATGCTTTTGATCACCCTGAGCAACACAAGATCATCTCTTGTCACCCAAACATAATGGAGCTTGTCTTACTCTTTAAAGAATCACCACTTCCCTAGTGCAAAGGCCTCCTTGTGATCTGAGGAGGCAGGGCTGGAAGGAGAGGGTCCAGGGAGGAGACGGTCACTGCTTTGGCCGGAGGGTCGCTCACTCAATAGAGTGGAAGGAGCATGGACTTCACAACTGCACAGCATCAGTTCTTGTCTTAGCTGTGCAACTTGGCCAAGTTCTCCAGCATAAATAAGCCTCAACTTCCTCATCTGTATAGTGGGTAGAATGCCACCTATCCACAGGGTGACTGTGAGGATTAAATGAGATCACAAGTGTTAAAGAATCTACACACCGTAGGCGTTCAATAAATCTCAGTTCTCCTCGCTGACCCCCAACTAGCTCCCTCATTTTTTCATGTGGTCTCAGACCGTGTGCATGTGCCCAAACCCCTCTCCCATTCACGGCTCAGTCCCGTTTTCCTGGGGCTCCATTCCTACAAGTCTCCCATTTCCCACCTAGTTTCTACATCCCAGCTTCTTTTCCCTTTGGTCCTTGAGACGCTCCCCTGCTAGTTGCTATGTCCTACCCAGCACTTCCCATCCCAGTGTTTTCTTGGGCAACCCCTTTGTGGCATTTCTGCTCTGGCTTCTCCAGGCGGCCGTGTGCCTCTCGTAGCACTGGGGTATCCAGTCTCCTTGGTCCTCAGTAAGCAAGTGTGCAGTGCCAGGCAGAACACCAGCTATTAGGCCAGGGTGGTGCAGACCCCCTGCCCCTCTGGCTCTGTGGGGAAGACAGCGTTTCCTGCCACTAGCCCGAGTGTGTCTGCGGGTGTGTGGGTGAGGGCACTCTCTGTCTGCACGTGAGTGGCCTTCTCCTGGCAACAGGGAGAGGAGAAGGGGAAATAAAATGCTGGCTCATGACTACAGAGCACCTTTCTTATTGCTGCATTTACCTCCTTGATTCTCACCATGGCATCCAGGGACCATGCAAACAAATAAAGGCGGGGGAAGCAGAACAGAGGGACCAGATATAATAAAGAGAGAAAGGCGTGCAGGTAATGGGTGAATTGATTTGATTTCATATACATTTATAGCAGCTCTTCTACCCAAACCTAGAAAGATGTCAAAATGTGGGAACAATGAGAGCCTGGGAGAAAACTGAAAGAAATCCAGGCTGGAATAAGAAAACACCCTTTAATACTCCTGCCCTTCCTTTCCGTGAGGGGATCCTGTGCTAGAGAGGGCCGCCAGGTATATTTGTGTCAGCACTGTTCTTCAAACTGTAGGTCCTGACCCAGCAGAGGATCAAGAGATCAACTTCGGCTGAGAACCGGCATTCTTTAAAACCTTTTGATTGAAGTATAATGTATACAACCACGTACATAAATCTTGAATGTATAGCTCAGAATTTAAAAATATATGTATATATGCATAAAACCAATACCGAAATCAAGATATAGAACATCTCCTGCAACCCGGGAGGTTCCCTCCTGTGACATCCAAGTAAATATTCACCCACTTCCCTAGAGACAACCACTGTTTTGACTTCTATGACCACAGGTTAGTCTTGGCTATTCTTAGTCATCATATAAGTAGAATCATACAATTATACTCTTTTATCTGGCTTCTTTCACCCGAATGTTATGTTCATATGGCAGTAGTTCATTTTTTATAGCCATGCGGTAGTTTATTGTATGAATACACTTCACTTTAAGGAATTAATTCTACAGTTGAACATTTGGTTTATTTCCAGTTTTGTGCTGTGATTTTACAAGTCCTTTGGTGGACATATTCACTCATTTTTCCTTGGGTATATTCCTAGAACTGGAATTGCTGGGTCTGAGGGTTGAGGCATGTTTATTTTTAGAGAATACTACCAAACAGTTTTCTAAAGCTAAAATATCCAGGGTGATAGCCGTTGGATGTAGGCTATCCTTATGGCTATTTAAATTTAACTTCAAACAAAATTTTAAATTGAGTCCTACAGTTACACCAGCACAGTTTAAGTGCTCAATAGCCCCTTGTGGCTCGTGGTCTCTGTTTGGACAGTGTAGACAGAGCCCATTTCCATCCTCAGAGAACTTTCTCTGATGTTCCAAACTGACTTCCAGCATTTTTCAAAACACGAAATCAGGTAGAACACATGAGAGTGCATTCTATCAAGTAAGGGTAACTATTGTCTCATGAGTCTTTTGTTTCAGCAATATTTTTGTGGATATGTGTACTCGGTTGTGGTGTGAAGTATATTTCTCACCATGGGTCATAGTAAAGGCTCTGTCAAGAGGCAGGTTTTTGTGACCTTTGGCTAGAAACGTGGAGGGAAGATGAAGAGGAAAGGAGAGGTTGTGAGGTAGGAGGATACATAAGGACTTTTGTGGACCAAGTGGGATTTTTGTCAACCTAATGCTTCTTGGTTATGTCGTACAAGACTGCATAGGGTACGGATTAATTTCTGTAAGTATATATACTTCCTGTAAGTTTATTCTTCCAGATGAGTAGGAGAGACAGGCGCTGTCTAGCGATAGATGGCCTCAGCTTTCCATACTTCCCAGCCTAAGGCATCTACTCGCTCCATGAGACTTGACTGGCCCTGTGTGGTGCTGGCTCACAGGGTTACTTCAGTGACCCACTGGGTACATGCAGGATGTTATGAACCACCGCTGCCGCCCAGAAGAGAGCTGCTTCTGTCAAGTTAATGCCAATGAGAATGAAATGTCAGATTAGCTTTGCAGGACTTCAGACTCTGATGTGTGCCATTTGGTCACCTCGTCTTCTGGTGGTAAAGTACATTGCAGATGTCCTTTGAAAGCTCATTAAATATAAGCAGTACCCCAAATTATTGTGATTGTACAAGATGTTCTCAATATGACATTATTTCTTTAATCAGGGAACAGTGACTCCTGCATAGTTTTAACAGTGGAAAGTGTTCAATCACCAGAAACAGACAGAAAATCAAGCAATTCTTTCAGACTTCTGAGCAAAGTCACAGAAAACTCTTATTAGTTCCAGTACCCTTGTATAGATAGCATCAAATTCTAGTCTGGTCCCCAAGAGCCCATCTCAGGCGATGACCCCACGTGGGTCTAGGAGGTGCCCGTGGTCTTCAGAAAGCCTTCGACCCTGGGTCACCCTTGGTCCCAATGTCCCTGGAGTGATGATTTGATTCCAGAGGCAGGTTGTTCCACGTGTGTCAAAGCTGCCTGGAGATGCCAGATTACACTGAGGACACAGCATCACGCCATCTGAGCGTATGTTGTGAAATCAGCCTCACTGAACGGACTGTGAGATTGGGTATAAAGATCTTTCCCCGTCCACTGGCATCTTACTTCTCTTCAAGGATATCAATAGCTAAGCCTTTTTTTGATAGACGTGTTCTTGAAAAGTCATGTACGTTAAATTTTGATACACTGAATCCTGGTTCCCCTGGACTTTTACTCCAGCATCAGTTTTATAAATGCTCATACCTGACTGCTCTTCAATGAAGAATGACTTCCAACAGTTACGCTTCTCACCCTGCCTCCGTCTTCTGCCACAGAGAGGATGGTAAACAACCCCTTGCAAGTACTGGATGTGTATGGACTGGTGGTGGGATGCCACTATTTAAAAGCATCTTCTCATTAATTAATTTATGAGTTTGGGTTTTCAAAGTCAAGTTTCCTTAAAATGAGGCATGCCTGTATCATTAATTCCAATCTGATCAACCATGTGTCCCATTGTCCCCACATCACATAGAACTGGTGGATCCCACTGCATTTTATTGAACCCATCATCCTAATACTTAATTTTCTATGGCAATTGTTGACTCAACATGTGATCTAAATTCAAGGCCTGAGCCTACAGCTTAAGACTCCTGGCATCCAGGATACATCAGAGATAGGAAGTACGTTGCAACAGATTCTTTGCTGCCTCTCTCGAGGCCAGCCCAGGTATCCCCCGTGCATCACGGCCCTCCTCGCTCCTGGGCTCCCACGTGGCTTCAGAATCTTTCTCAACACAGCAGTTCAGGCATCCACTAATCAATATTCAGAATTAGTGAGATGAAACTTACTTGCCTGCTCTGGAATCTATCATTTATGGGTGAATTCTCCTTCAATGAATCTTAGGCTGAAAAGAAATCTCATTGGTTTAGACTGCTTTGTCTGAACCCTGGCCAGAGCGCATTTATAGAAGATAGAATCGTGTGTTCTTCAGTCGAATGGATTGTCACAGTTTTACCCCTTCGCTCTTGGTGTGTCAGAGAGGCACCAGAGCAAGAGAGAGTCAGAGGGACCTGAATTCAAATCCCGGTCCTGCAGCTCACTTGCTGTATCACCCTGAACAAATGACTTAACCTCTCTGAGCTTCAGTTTCCACAGCTGCGAAATGGGATGATAAAATCTACTGCAGAGAGTTGTTGCGAGGTTCTATCAGGAAGTATTAGTATAATACTTAGCATATTGCAAGCACTCAATACATGGTAGTAATTACATTATTTTCAACTGCTGTGACTAGTTGTAGGTCTTAGGTTCTCCTGTGTTGGAATTTAAATAAAGACGTGCATTAGTCATAGGAAACATAACCTCAGTCCTCCGGTTGGGATCTACAAGGAGGGTGCCCACAGTAGAGGCAACGAAAGGAATCTCAGCTGGATTGTTTTTGCACTTTCTCTCCAAAACATGGCTATTCGGATGGGATCCAAAATTAAACCCTTAGGAGACAATAAAGTAAGCAGACAGCTGTTGCTGCAGAGCTGCATTAACCTCTCAGCCACGCCCCTTGGATCAGCCTCTCCAGAGAAGCAGAAAACATGTGAGATTCTGCAGCAGAACAAGAATATGACCTGGAAAATCCTGGAGGTGGCTCATAGCACGGGCAGACCTCTTCCCACACAGCTGTGCCCAGGCCTGTTAAATTTGATAGGAGGGCTGGCTCATAGAATTACTATTTTCTCCGCTAAGTATAAAGAAACGAGTTGATGTCCTTGTTAAGTAGGAAGTGTTGGTTTTAAGTGAGCTGTGTGGCTCTAGCTACCTGTCGGATGGCATCTCCCACAGACATCCAGAATACCTTTTGGCGAACTTACGCTGGGCCATGAGGACCGGACTATAGCCGTGTCATGCGAGCACAAGCCATTCTGATCAGAGAACATCAGCAAGAAAGAGTAGAGATATTTTTACTTGGGCCCTTTCAATTGAGTTCATCCTAGAAGCCAATGGAAACAATTCTTCAAATCACCACCATATTGGACAGAGAACGCATATTGTCTGGCCTCCTAAGAGAGTAATATGACTGAATCTCACGGAGATAAACACTGCAGCCACCAGAGAATCGGGTGTTTGGTGCCAGGAAATAGCTTCTGGAAAGCCCTGCCCACATGGTAAGGGGCTGCCTCACACTCTGTGCTTCCCTAGAACGATGAGCTCCTTCCACACACTGTTCTTACCTCTTTTACTTGAAACGCTTGTCAGTAATCCTCCCCACTCTCCTGTAACACACCCATACACGAGCTCAGTGGTTCTCAAACTACAGCAGCCCTGGGAATCGGGTAGTGGGCTTGTTCAAACACACATTGCTGGGCCCCGCCTCTGGAGACTGTAATTCAGTACTTTTGGGGTTGATCTGAGAATCTGCATTTCTAACAAGTGCTCAGGCGATGCTGATGTGGCTGGTTCCTGGCCCACATTCTAAGAACCACTGCTTTAAGGGCTCGTGCACAGAGCTGGGGTTAATGGTTGGTTGTGTGAATGAATGAGTGAGTGAGTGATGAATGAATGAATGAATGGATGGATGGATGAAAGTCCTCCTTAGCTACCTCTTTAATATGCTCAGGATTAATATTTTTGTCCTATAGGGATATCCTCTGCAAAGTGTACTTCCTACAGTAAAGGAAGGCTATTTTTTTTTTTTTCTATTTGAAGACAGTCTTTTTCATCCTACCAGGCCAAATATCCTGTGATAAGTAGTTTAGTCTCTCTTGCTAATTCCAGGGCACACGGAGTTCTCAACTGTGAAGGTGCCAGAAGTTCTCTGGATTCAAAGTGTGTCTATCCAGATGGACAGATTGGGGAGCCAGACTCTTCATTGCTTTCTCTGCTCTAAAAATTCTCAGCGTTTCATTTGAACACATCAAAGTGAGCTGGGCTGAAAGACAAAATGAGCTTGACGCTACAAAAATGGTGCCCGTTTGGGCGCCATGACACGTGAGCATGGCGAGGGCTGGTCTTGGGCCATTAACCAGCCGGGGCTTCACCTGGAGAGCCTGCTGCTGCTGGCCTGCCTTTTGGCCTTGGTGTGAGCACTTTTCACCCAAATTGGGCCACTCCTCATCCTTGGTAACAGGGTAACAGCAGGTTCTGTCAACCGTGGTTGTTTCCCAGCTGTCTGTAGCCATGTTCCATGGCACCAGATTTGCTCTTTGATCATTTTAACAATTAATTATATTACATTTTGCCATTGTAATAGACTGACATATTTCTATAGAAGAGTAGAAAAAAAGGATAAATCACTTCCTACCACTGTAAAAATAACCCTGTTGACATTGACATTTTGTGTATTTCTTTTCCGTTCAGTTTCTGTGCGCAGGATTATTTGTTTTTAATATATATGTCATGAGTCTGTATCTGTATCTTCTGCCAAACACATTTTCTGCAGAAAAGGAAGCCTTTTTGTTTTTAAAGACTTTGCTTTTTATTCTGCCTCACCAACTGACCTACAGTGGGTAGTTTAGTCTCTCCTGCTAATTCAGGGCACATAAAGTTCTCAACCGTGAAGGTGCCAGAAGTTCTCTCTTTCTAGCTTAAAAAATGATTTTATAAAGTAGATTTGCAATTTTCCCACTTTAAAAAGCTGATTTTAAAAATGTGATTACTTAGAATCTTAAGCGGATTTTGTATTCTTTTTCCATTTAAAGGAACGTGATATGTATTTCCCAGGGATAATATAAACTCCTATAGAATTACTTTAAAAGTCTCCTTTTGACCCTCCTTACTTAGATCAGTTGTAGCCAGAAAACAAAACAAAACTAAAAACCAAAACCAAAACAATGGTAGGACAGAAAGTGTGAAAGGCAGCACTGAATTCTATTCAGTGTACAACACCAAGGCTGTTCCAATGAGCCAAGGAAAAATGGCATCATGACTGTGAAAAACAGACTAATTGGTTAAAAATTAATCCTGAAGCCTGATCATTAAGTCTAAAATAAAATCAACTTTGAGGCTCAAGTTATCAAGTTTAGTGAGTCTACATTTATGCAAATGCCTAGATGCCTACTTCCTTTTGGGTAGCAGAAACCAAGATGGCAGGATGTGTTCTCTGGTTCAGGTTGAGATGTGTGATTTCCAGTAGATCTGAATTCAAGTCTTAATTTTCACATGCAGGGGATGATTCCTCTTCCTCAAATTGCCTTCAGGTAGCATGGCACTGCTAGAGGGCAATTTTGTTTTCCATCAAGGGCTGGTAAGCAGACATTTCTGATAGCACAGGGTACCAGCTAGGGGTTGGCTGGCGCTCTTAAAGGAGACAGTAACACTGTAGGAGAGCTGTTAAATATGATGATAAAAATGTAAACAAGGGTCCCCTTTTTGTCGAAATATATGAATTATTTAATTCATTTCTGAAAATTTTTTTAAAAACCCAAAGATTTTTAAAAATGAAAGACAACTCACTGTATGAATATACACATGCACATAACATGTATGCTTAATCTTTTTAGAACATGGAAAAGATATGCATCCCCAAGACAATTATGAAAACAACAGTCCTATCAAAATAAAGTTGCCATCACTGAGACCAAAAAAATATTCCTTTGGCACGTAAAGGGTCTAATAAAGTTTGTTCCAGTTATGCTGGCCTAGCGTGAGCTGACCACCGTAGTAGTTTGCTAGGGCCCCATAACACGGTACTACAGACGGGGCAGCTTAAATAACAGAAATCTATTCTCTCACAGTCTTGGAGGCCAGAAGTCTGACAATCTGGGTACTACTCCCAAACACATTTCACTCACATTCCAACTTCCCTCGGCGGTGGCACCACCCAAATCAAATCTTGTGTTGAATATGAGGGGCAATTCCTACAGCGGTCCAAGTGGGATAGATTTGCATTCATCCTACAGTTTGACTTTGCTTTAGACCGATAGCTGAAGGACTTGAGAGGCTCGTATTCACTGAATCTACTTTATCTCTGATTTCTTAATTTGTTTTGAATATTTTGTGATACTTCACCGATGTATTCTTGGTATGTAGAATGAAGAGTATATCTCTGTCTGACTCATCTCTCTGACGAGATACACGTTATCTGTCTGACGTTGAGTGTGCCTTGGAGGTGATGGTGGATGCTTCGTTACTAGCTTCGGAGATTTATCCGGAGAATAGCAGTTGTTATCCTTTAAAAATGACCCTCTGAGAAAAGAAGGCTTTCTGTAGGCTGAGACTGAACCACCTGCATTTCTAACTAATCCTCAAAGGTACCTTCTTACACCCTCACATCTGACTGTGGGCAAGGACAGCCCTGGAAACTTCCATCTCTTACTCCCAGAGGCGTGGTCAGAGGCCATAGGAAGATCACATCCAGTATTATGACAAAATGAGTAAGGACATAAGTGTAAAAAGTGGGGCGAAATTTCCTCGAGCTAATGTAATAAACACTCTGAACTGTCAGAGTGAAGCCAAACCAAACCAAACAAAAATAGCTTCAGGTGAGAAAGATAAATTCTCAAAATTTGCATATGTCTAAAAGCTGCAAGCTCAATACACACCATCAGGAGAAAATTTCCCTAGGGAAATAATATCTTATTGGTACTACCTCTGAGCAAGTCAGAATTGTTCAATGCGAAAAAACCTGCCACCTTGTCCAAATGCTTTCCTGCTACCAGGATGCGTGCAACTGTATTATGTAGAGAGACTATCAATCATGTATTTATTCGGCCTTTCATGATCAAGTCTGAGTTTGGGGTAAATCAAAGTGACATCATGACCCCCAGGGTTTCGTGATGGAGGTGATTGAGTGACCCAGTCGTTGGCGGTTTCCTGAGTCCCAGTGTGAGACGGAGTCTCCCGTTTTACATTCAGAGTCACAAATGCTCCCACAGAGCCATGCTGGGAACATACAGACATTGAAACGGTTGGCCTGGTGTTCAAAAGTTAAGCGGCTGAAAGCACAAAGCAAAAGCTTAGCAGCAGGAAGCTGAGTGAAAGTGTTCGCTTGGCCCGGCGTTGAGAAATGCAACCCGATGGGGAGATATGCAGAGATTTTGGACAGGAAGCCCTGCCCCTCCCCATAGTGTCGCTCAGGGGGGCGGGTCCCCCACCTCCACCCAGGCCACCTCCCACCTGTCACCTTATGGCTGGCTTCTTGCATCCAGCGTGGAGGAGAGGCGCCCAGGCGGGTGATTCTCATCTCCAGCCTGGCATCATGATGGAAGGCAGAGGCAGACAGTTTTTGAATGGTCACTGCCATAGATTTCCATTCACCTGTTCTCATAGCTGCTTCTTTCTGCGTTTCACAGATCTGCTCTCGGTGAACCCTTGGAACACCCTGGCCAGGGACATTTCAGGGTTAACAGCCTCACGAGGAATCAGGGGAGAAGTCAAGCTCTGTGTCGGGCCAGTGCAGGACTGACCAGGGAGACCTGAGCTCTCTTATCAATGGGGCCATCACATCGTTCCAGCTTCAGGAGCCGACGGTAGATGTGAGGCTCGCCATAGGCCAAGGTGTGAGAGCACGTTTATTCTTACTGCCCTTGTTTCTCTTTGGCTCTCCTCCCCTGTCTTAGTGAGCCCCAGTGAGTGCAACAGTCACCCTTGGGCTACCCCCTGGTTCTCTCCAAACAGCAGCATAAACCCCTGCCGTGCTCCACATTCCAGACTTCTGATTTCCTGTCCCTATTGAAACGCGCTGCCTCTACCATCTGACGGTGCTGTGCTGCATTGCCACCGCCCTGCAACATGGGTGAGCTTCATCAGGCCTCTTCATTCTCTGGAGGTGGGCAGGGGGACCAAAAAGAATTATGCCCTCTATATGCTTTGTGAGACCTTTATATATGATATCTCACTGAGCCCTTTTGACCATCCTGGAAGGCAGGGGATGTTAGCCCCATATTCCAGAAAAAGCTCAGAGAGATCAAGAAATTTGCTGAAAATCTCCTAGCCAGTCCAGAGGGGAACCAGGATTCCAGCTCAGCTGGCTCAGAAGAAGCCTGGGTTCTTTCCCCACCTCACTCTGGTGCTGGTGGGGTCATGGCTGGCAGTCCCCCGTGTCACACCTTGGGGGGCCTGCTGATACGGTGCAATGGTTCCAGGCCTCTGGAGAGGTAGCAAAGCCCCCAGCCCTGCGCCTTCCCCTGTTTCCTTCAGCTCCAGTTATTGCTGGTAGCCGCCTTCTCTCCACCTAGGGAGCCTTCAAATATCACAATTGCGGGATGTGTGAGGCTGGCACATGCTTCTGGGATCAATAAATTCAGTCTAATGGGTTTTAATGCATTGCCGTGAAACGCACCTACCAACAGCGTGGTTCTGGGAAGACTGAGTCCGTGGCCCCATCACCGGAAGAAGACCGGGTTCCATCCTATCACCTCGGTGCACGTGTGAGTAGGGCCTCTGACCTGCACAGCCGGGGCCGGAGCACCTGCATGACCTTGGGGGGCAATGTTCTTCCTTATTTCTGTGGACTAACCAACACTGAGAGTTAAAAGGGAACGTGAAAACACATCTGTCTGCTTGATGACGCAACGGATCCAAGGTTTAAAAGAAATGTCGCTTCAAATGTGAAAAGCCTGAAAATTATTCTCACTCTTCTGATCCATGATGGGGATTTAAAACCTGTTTTTTTTTTTACTTTCACCGAAAAACTAATTAGCGAAGTTAGTTTTAAAGCCAGTGCTCAATTGCTGCAAGAGCAAGAAATAGATTTAGCATCCGTGCCACGTTCTCCAAACGTCACCTCAACCATAAGTTTCCACCTTCTTGCCCATTAATAATTTAACCAGAGTTGCTAGTAGCATAAGCAGTGGATTATTTCCTTCTGTCTCTGCCCCAGATCTAGAGGCAGTGACCATTCTAACCTGAGGGCTGAGAAGGAGGTGGCTAGCTTCGATCATCTAGACTGTTGATCATGAATTATGGAAGCCATTTATTGAACAGATATTTATTTGGCGTCTACCACGTGGCCCTCACTCTGTTACGATTTCTCTTTCATCATGGCTGTGCTGCAAAATGACCCGAGGACCTGGTGGTGCACTTGGCCCTCGAGGAGCTCCCAGGGAGGGGCTAATGAAAGATGGAACGAAGCATGGAAGGAAGGAGGGGTAGTACGAAGGTGGGACTTTTGCTCCTTCTGAGGCCACAGTTACAAGCTTGGGATGTGGGATGAGGACTTCCCCAGGCTCTTCTAGGAAAGGTAACCGGAAAACCGTAGTGAAAGAGAGTAACTCAGATGGCTACTTGTGATGGCTCTTGCCTGGGTCAGAGCAGGCAAAGGATATACTGACCATGTGTACCTGAGGGGCAGGGGACGAATCGGAATCGGGGAACATGGAGGAGTGGGCAAAGTTAGCTGGTTTTGAAGACCTCACTCCCTCCCAACATCCTGGTCCCCACCCCCCACCCCCCCGTCCGGCCGGGCTAATGCTCACTACTTCCTGGATGAGTGCGGTTTGGAACCCTCTGGGCTGCTCCTAGGCTGGCCGACCCGGAGTCCCAGAGGTGCCTGCACCAGGAAGTGTCCCAGGGAGGGACCGGACCGCCCAGTCTGGAGGCTCTGGGGACGGGCGTGGCCCCCGCAGGCTGGCTCAGGGGTGACAAGTGCTGACCGGGCCTCACCCCATGCTGCCCCGTCCGTCGTCTGGAAGGAATGGCTGGGCGAACTTTACCTCCCAAGGTTTCTGGTCATGACTGTCTTGCTACCTAGCTGCTTCTCCTCCCACCTGGAACCTCCCATGTATTCCCAAGCCAAGGACACCATACTGGCATTGTTTCTAATAGAAACAGGGTATAACGTCATGCCTTCATTTGATCATTCCACCAACAGGCACAGGGCACCACTGTGGACCGCACAGCATGCTTAGTTCTGGGAAAGATGGCTAAGACAGGTCCCCGATATTAAGGGCTCAAATCTACAAGAAGGGACAGACATACAAATTTTTAAAAATCACAGTAGGGCTTCCCTGGTGGCACAGTGGTTGAGAATCTGCCTGCCAGTGCAGGGGACACGGGTTCGAGCCCTGGTCTGGGAAGATCCCACATGCCGCGGAGCAACTGGGCCCGTGAGCCACAACTACTGAGCCTGCGCATCTGGAGTCTGTGCTCTGCAACAGGAGAGGCCGCGACAGTGAGAGGCCCGCGCACCGCGATGAAGAGTGGCCCTGGCTCGCCACAACTAGAGAAAACCCTCGCACAGCAACGAAGACCCAACACAGCCAAAAATAAATAAATTAATTAACTAAAAAAAAAATCACAGTAGACTGATACATGCTTGTTGATTTCATTTATATGACATTCTGGAAAAGGCCAAACTAGAGAGACCAAAAACAGAATAGTGATTGTCAGGGGCTGGCGGAGGGGTAGGAGTTGGCGGGTTGGGAGTGTCATGTGACTACGTTGGTGTTGGTTACAGTTAAATACTAACTGTACTTGTTAAAACTTGCAGAAATGTACACTAAAAAGCGTGAATCTTTCTGCATGTACTGTAACAATATTTTTAAAAAGAAAGTAAATCACAATAGAACACGGTAAGTGCTGCAATAAATAGGGTGATGTGTGAACGGTGCAAAGGAAGAAGACAGCAGCTCTTCCTGGGAGTTAGGGCAGGTGGTCACAGAAGCCTGGACAGAGAAGGGGGCAATTGACTTGCAGTTTCTGAAGATGACACGAGTTTCCAGAGAGACGGGAGGAAGAGGACATTCCAGGTAGGGGAACAGCATATGTGAAGGTACAGAGGCTGGTCAACAAGCACCCTGTGTCCTGTGAGTTGCTGGTCACTTGGCGCCCCTGACGCATGGGCGGGAGTGCAAGTACGCCATTCTAAATGTGATGCTGAGTTTTCGGGACAAGGACTTTCGCCTTTCAACATTTAAAAAATTGTGCTAAAACATATCTAACGTGGAATTTGCCATTTTCATCATTTTTAAGTGTGCAGTTCACTGACACTAATTACCTTCACAATGGTGCGCCACTATCACCACCATCTATTTTCAAAACCCTTTCATCACATTACCCCAAACAGACTCTCTGTTCCCATTAAACAGTAACTCCACACTCCTTCCTCCCCCCAGGCCCTGGGAACCTCTAATCTACGCTCTGTCTCCAGGAATTTGCCTATTCTAGATATTCAATGTGAGTGGAATCATATAATATTTGTCTTTTTGTGTCTGGCTTATTTCACTTAGCATAATTTTTGTTTTGTTGTTCATGAAGTCTTTGGAAGACAGTCAGGTGGTGGAAGTTTCCACCACCTCTGAAAAGGAGGGACTCAGGACAGGGCTGGCATTCCTTTCTGTGCGGTCCTGCACATACTTTCGCTCCCCTTGTCAGTTCAAGGTCAGACGTGGTCAGTGACACCCCTGCACACCTACAGCTCCCCTGCACCTCCACGGGGCCCTGGTGTCTGTCAAGGGCCCCCTCCGCACTGATCTGTGGCACCCAGCCTTCTCACCCTCTACCAAACCGCAAAAGGAATTTTTTAAAAGGCTTAAGAAAATAAGTGACCAAGAATTGCAAATGAGGCAACCCAAGGAGAAGGGTTTGGAGTTAATTAGCCCTTGAACTGTCAAACCCAATTGCTTCCAGTGAGTTCTGACATTTCTAAGAATAATTAAGGGCTTGGCTGTCACATTTCACAAAGGTCCAATCACGACGCAAGCAAGTTCCACCTGCTGTCCCCGCACGATGTCCGATGTCCGGAGACACACAGAGGAGAATTAGATCCAGCGCACATTGCAGATCTTTGGGCAGAAGTGTCATGTTTTTGGAGAACTTTTCATATTTTTTGCCCCGAAATTTAATGATCACCATTTAAGGGCTAGATGTGAGTGGCAGAAGGGGTGGCACTTTAAAAATGTCTGAAATCACTGGTGATAATAATAGCTAACATTTACCAAGTACACTATTCCAGGTGCCACAAGAGCCTCGGAGGTAGAGACAGATGTATTATCCTCAATTCATAGGTGAGGAAGCTGAGGCCCAGAGAGGTTACACAAGTTTTTCAGGGTCACAGGGTCAAGATGAAACCCAGGCAGTCTAGCTCCAGAGCTGGCGTTCTCAACAATGGGACTCACATCTCCTGTCTCCAAGCCATCCTGAGTTACGCTGTCAGGGGACCCACCAGCCTTGCTGGCATGCATAATTAGTCTTGTCAGAAAGTATTTATTAATCACAAACTGGCACGTGATTCTGGTTCCTTGCCCACTAAGCACTATTTTTCAAGCAAGACATAATTCATCTATAATCTAACTCATCTCATACTCAAGTGACTGCTTCATCGTTATCTCCCACCACTTTCATTCACTCATCCACTATTATTTTGCCTTTATGTTCAAGGCACTGTATCAAGTCATGTGAGAGAGACAGAGATTTGTTAGAAATAGGGTCTGTCCAGGAGGGCCTTACTGTGAGCAAATAACACATATATAATACTTATAATAAAAGGTAGTATAATGCAAGATAAAATATAGCACAGGGTAATATGGTGCAAGGTAAAAAGTGCTCAATTCCACAAGGAAAAACATGCATTGCTGTGGTTGTTTGGAGGAGAGAAATAACCTCTCAGATGTGTGTGTGTGTGTGTGTCATTCAAGGTGGGGAGAAGTTGGTGGAGAGAAGGTGGAAGGAGGAAGGGGAGGGAAGGAGGGAAATCAGACAAGATTTTAGGAAGAAAGTAATGAGATAGGCCTTTGATATAGGCTGAATTGTGTTCCCCAAATTCACATGTTCAAGTCCTAATCTCCAGTACCTTAGGATCAGGCTGTATTTGGAGACGGGGTCTTTAAAGGGGGAATTAAGTTAAAGTGAGGCTGCGGAGTATGTGTGTGTGTCCTAATTTAAAATGACTGGTGACCTGCCCCATGCCAGGCGTCGCCAATAGCAGCCTGAAGGCTGCAGCTGTGAGGAGATGCTTTGGCACCTGGCTCTTCATAGGCTTGCACGGCTGGGTGGAGACAACTGGAAAACGGGTTAAATTGGGGAGCGTGCGGTGGGGGGAGACTAGTTAGAAGTCTTTTATCCTGGCCTGACTCAGTGCCTTTCAATCTTCTTTTGAAAGAGTCCAACTGACACCCTCCCCCCACCCTCCCCGGGAGGTGTCCACTCCTCCCACCCCTGGCTTGTTCCCAGTCATAAGTAGCAGTGTCAGCACGTCTGCATAGCTCCACTGGCCAAGAAAATGTGGTTAAACTCTACCGTCTGCATTATGGGAACACGACTTTTTACAATCTCTTTCAAATATAAACATAAAATTGTTATCTTCTCCAAACTCCACGTTCCACCAGGAGATTCTGAAACAACCCTCCCCTTGGCTCCACTCAGCGTATCGCTGCATCCACCACCACAGAAAATGGTCCTTTGATGTGAAACGGCATCTCCAAGGGATGATGATTGGAAAAACAGAAATACAGAAGCAATCCAAAACAAAATGAATCTGCGGCATGTCTACGGTGACAAGTCTTTCCTCAGTGTGGTAGGCAGAAGGATGGCCTCCCCAAGGATGTCCGTGTCCTAATCCCTAGAACCTGTGACTCTATAACTTTGTATTGCAGATGTGATCAAGTTCACAGCCTTGAGATGGTGAGAATAGCCTGCATTGTTCAGGTGGGCTTAATCTAATCACATGGGTTTTTAAAAAGAGAGACCCTTTCCCAGCTGTGGTCAGAAGGAGAACGACCATGGAGGAATGGTCAGAGAGATGCAGTGTTGCTTGCCTTGAAGATGGAGGAGTGGGGCCCCAAGCCAAGGAATGTGGGCAGCCTCTGGAAGCTGAAAAGGGCAAGGAAACGGAGTCTCTCCTAGACTCTCCAAAACAGGAACACGGCAGGGCCAACAGCTTGATGTTTTGCCCGTTGAGACTCATGTTGGAATTCTAACCTACAGAGCGGTAGGTGTAAATTTGTTTTGTTTTAAGCCACTGACGTTGTGGTGATGTGTTATAACAGCAATAGGAAAGGAATGCACTCTGTTTGCTGGAACTCAAGCCAGACCTGCTTATTTAAACAGTGTACCTTTTCGGGGTTGACCTTTTAGTGCCTTCCAATTCATGCATGCCCTTACCTAGTTGGTTTCATTTTTCCCACCAGATTCTAAACTCCCTAAGGGCAGGGACTGAGTTATTCATCCTAGCATCTCTAGTGCCAGCACAGTAGATGCCACATAGTAGATTTCAATAACTATGAATTAAGTGATTGTCTGAAAGCCCAAAGCAGCCTAGGGCTTCATAATGCCCTAATGGGACCTCCAAAGTGAGGCATCAGTGCTTCTTTTCAGACATAAAGAGGTCAAATCTGATGTCTCCATTGATGTATATGTATGTCATTATGGTGAAATGAATTCCTGTGCGCTGTAACCAAGACAACAAGAGATCCCATTCACATGGAGACACTGGTGAGTCATTCAGACAAGCGTCAGTGAAGGCCTGGCTTCCCAAGACAATCTTTGTACAATGTCACTCCAGGCCCCTTTTCATGAAGAGCGTTTATCAACAGGGCCTGTTCTAAATGGCTCACAATTTTTCACTGTTGGGTAGAAAGCTCTGTAGCTGCTTTCTAGAAAAGCTGATGGCGGCCGGTTACAGCATACATAACGCAGCCTCCTCCCCATCAGATCGTCGGTAATTATTCTCAACTGTCATTAGCAGAAACTGGGAATCAGTGGGGAAGGGAGTCCAGAGAAAGCCCTGCTGGCCAGGACCTGGTCTGCTGCTGCTCTGTCCACAGTGAGGCCGCCCGCCTTCCCTGTTGCGCTCGGCACCCTCCCTGCTGTCGTTCAAGCTCACAGCCTGGGCCGGCGTGAGATGCCCCTGCTGGGCCGGCGTGAGATGCCCCTGCTGCAAGGAACTGAAGGGCCTGGGGAGGGTACAGCGTCAGACCTCGACCCACCCAAGACTGGGAACTTTGAGTTGACCTGGAGATTTTATTTCTCCTCTTCTTCTCCCCAAACTCACTGGAGACCAGAGTTTTCCCTCCTGCTTCCAGCCCCTCTTCTGACCCATTCTATACCCAACACTGATGTCAGGTAATAGGTCCAACTATGGCTTCAACTGTCCCCAAAGTGGCCCTCTGAAAGTGTCCCTTTGAGGACCTTGTATTCCAGCCGATGACAACTTCCTTGAGCGATACTTCCTTCGCTGTCAGCTTCAGGGTTGAGAGACTGCTCGTGCTTATGTTTGCAGCCCAGGTGTGCCTTCTCCTTGCCTTCCTTCCAGTTGCTTCTCCACCGCTCGGTGCAGGCGGTAGCTCTGGCAGGTGAGGGTCCTAAATTTGTCCTCAGGTTCTGAGAGGACAAATTCTTTCCTGGCCACATCAGTGCAGTCATCCAGCAGGGGTTTTGGCGACTCCCATGTGCCTGGGGCACAAGCACATGCAGGTTCATCAAGTCATAAGCAGTAAACAGGAAGTGGATGGTAGGATATTAGCACTGGGCACTTGCCACGCAATTTATCCTCCTTGGCTCGTGTTTGCATGTTTCTATGACTACGGTTCTCTGATAGAAGCATATCAGAATCAAGCAATATTTAATGAGTGACTAATGCATTTTATCTGCTGTACCATAGGTTGGCCAGGAAAGAGAGTGGATGGGCTGACATTTGAAACAAGGGTATTCAGAAGGAACCATTACCTAAATCATTCCAAATCCTAAACTACTACCAACCATGGTGGTCCCGCGCTATTTGGTCACTGGGAGAGCTGTATGGGGATCAGAGCAGGTGCTCTAAAGCAGGTTGTGAGGCAGGAAGAGCCTGGAGGCGAGGAGACTCATGACCCCCCAGGTAAGGTGAGCCCCGCCAAGCACAACCTTGCCACGGAGAGGCGAGCCAGGTGCCAAGGACTGGCGAGGACAAAAGCCCTCATTCAGTCCAGGTGTACAAAAGGGTCAGGACTTAGGGGGAAACCTGACATGAATACTCCACTAAAGAGGCAACATCTCGGGAGAAAACCAGGAAGTGATAGATGGGAGAAGATGGGAAGACGGAATCTCTTAACTCCATCAAGATGGGGTAAAGGTGAATGAGCTGTAGAACCCCCAAGGGGAGGAAAATAATAGAAATGCTCACCCGAAAAAAGCATGTTAAAGATCAGAAGTCAAAGATTTGAGAGGAAGCCAGGACTCTGGGAAGGAGAGAAACAGCTTGGAGTATATGTGGGGTGTCTTGTGAAGCGAGAGTGTTATTGTGTGTGAGGTTTTTCACAAGATAATCAGTCAAGGATAGCTTCCTGCTGTCGACCTGGATCAGCCACGTGACCAAGACCCCCTCTTCTCTCCAAAACTCCTCTTCCCTCCTCAGTTTGCCCCCGTGTAGGTTTCACACTATGGAGAAGTTGGCAATTAGACTTTTTCTTTTTTAAGACAATTAGACTTTAATATCCATCTATCTCTATGGACCTGGTCGTCAACAGAAGAGCATTTTCCCGTGGGTCATATGTTAAAACCTGCCAACTCTAACCTATGCAGTTCAAAAACAAAAAACAGACCAAAAAAAGCAAGATGTACAAGCTGTTTTCTTTGATCATAGTGAAATAGACAGCTTAAAGGTGTCTTTCAAGTGACCCAGGTCCAAATCAATAATCCAGTCCTAGACAGAGAAATCACGACGGTATCTTGTTAAAGGGGGTACATGATGGTGAGCCAGAGGTCCACAAAGTCACAGGATAAACCTGGGACGTCATAACAGGAAGGGCTGGATAGATCATGGGAATGCAGATGTTACATGAAATTTTAAGATAAAACACAAAACTGCAAAGAAATGCAGGCTTTGCATTGGCCACATGGGCCACACCCCAGAATCCTGAGTCCCAGTAGAGGTTCTCCTTTAGAAAGTTTGGAAAGTTCTGCCCTCTGGAAACATAAGGAAGTCACACCTAGCCCAGCTTCCTGTGTCCTCATTTTCTTCACCTCTGCCTTGGTGGGAAAGTTTGATACCCTGCGTCATCATAGCCATTGAGGAAACATACAATATTTAAATAAATACATGAGCAACAACCCAAAATATGCAGGAAATATACCAGACTCTCTTTCACATGAAACACCTATAACAGCAATCACAGCTAACACAGAATAATTGACACATTGGGACACTGGTGTGGTCCCACCCAGCTAGGGGTGCAGCTCCTGACAGTAAGGTAGGTTTTGTGGAAGAGAACAGAGTAGCTCAATGCTGGTGAGATAAAACATTAGGGCTGTTTGCTAAATATCTTCCCAGGTGTCTTAGGCATTTTTTCCTTCTTCTTGGATCCACGGATTGCCCAGTGTCTTGGACCTGCTTCTTTCCCTGTAGATGACATTTCCAAGGCTCCCATAACACTGTGCCATCACATACCCTCTGTGGATACCTGCAGAGGTGCCCTGTTGCCTCCTGGATCTTATTTAAGATACCACAGTTTAGGGCAACTTATCTTTTTAGCCTTCTACTGCTTCTTCTTTTTTAACCTTAATCAGACCGGGCTCTGTGCCAGCTCTCAGCTGCTTTCTCAAATTTCTGGGCTCTGTGCTTTCTCCCTGAGTTCTCCTCTTGCTGCTACAAACCCCAGGCATCACTGGCCCTCAGCATCCGGGGCTCATTCTTCAAAGCTCAGTTTATCTTCTCTGTGAAGCCTTTACAAGTCCTCTCTTTCCCATCGTTCCATCATGCTTTGCAGCTCTGAGACAGCTGTCATCATTTGTGTATGTCTTTGCTCCTCTACTGGAAGGTAGCAACTTGAGGGTCATTGACTATGTCTTACCCATCTTTGCATTTTCCATGCTACTTAGGTACCCGTGGCTTCCACATATTAGAGCTCAGTGTGTTGGCCTTGGACAAGTTGCTGCATCTCCCTGAGCTTTGGTGCCCTTATCTGTAAAATGGGGCTAATAATAATGTGTCCTTCATAGGGATGAGTGCCAGAATGAAGTGAGCTCATTGGCACATAGTACGTGCTCCTTGCTACTACTATCAATAGTATATCAGTTGTACCGTATTCATTTCATACTGAAATGGTCTCTTTTCAGTGCTTGGGGTCTCTCCCAACTTCCTCATTTCATGAAGAAAATAGTGCCTACGAGATTTCGGTGTTCTCAGCCCTGCCTGTGTACCAACACCATCTGGGAAGTCTTTAAAAAATACCGAAGCCTGGATTCTACCTTCCAGAAATTCTGCTTCAGTGGGTGGAGTCCAGCCACCAGTAATTTTTATTCCCTGAGTGTTTCTCACGTAGGGCCGGGATTGAGAAACCCTGAAAATCATTAGAGAGTTTACCATTTCTGTAACAGATCCTTTCAGTCCTATTTCTAGAGCAAAGAGCTGGAATCTTAAGGGAGCCAATCTCCAGACTACGCCACTATTAACACCCAGAGACGTACATTTCTCCTTGTTCTAGAAATCTTCCGCTGTTCATTCTCTCTAAGCCCCCGTGATGACTCAGCGTTTTAATACTTCTTGGTGTCCCTCTCCATTCCCAAAACAGTCAAGTGCTGGTTCAAGATAACTTAGTGCATAAAATGCTAGGTGGTAAAAACACAAGGTAGTGACACATAGGAGAGGAGGAGGGACACGCAAAATCCTTCCAACCCTCCAGCTCTCATTTTTCCTCTCCGGCTTGTTATGAGAGATGGGCTCAGTCCCAGCAGCCACGAGTGGGCAGGGCCTCGGAGAGGGCACGGGAGGCCACGGTCTGCCAGCCTGTGCCAGTGTGAGCAGAGGCTACACGGACAATTGGGCCATTATAGCAATAAGCAGAGGGCAATTGCCGATAGAGAGATGCAGATTTCTGTTTCTTGCTCTCCAGCCTTTTAAAAGCCTTTACGCATAATTATATGTATAAACCTTGTCGTTCTTACCGGGCATTGAATTTCAACGGGAATTAGGCCAAAATCAGGACTGGAGAAGTGTCCCCACTGTGGCCAACCTGGGAATGCTTAGTCAGTCCCGTCCTGCTGACTCAATTCTCTCTTTGAACTGCAGGACTTATGTAACTTTAGTATAAGAGTCCAGCCCAGTGCTTCTATTGCCAAGATGGAGAAAAAGAAAAAAAGAAGGCTGATTAAATTCGAGACGTGGCGGATAATGCCAAAAGGCAGAGGAAATGTGATCTCTGAGGAGAGAGAAAGAGAAATGTGTGTATGTTGCAGATAGGAGATACGGATATTGGGAAAACAGATTCCGAGGGTCAGATGACTTCTCTGAAGCAATCGCTCTGAGGAATTTATACTGTTTCCCTGACCCCTAGTCCTGGATGGCCTAGTGATCGCTGGTGATCGCTGTTGTTTTTCCAGTAGACCCAGAATGTGACTTAAAACCTGCATGAAAGGCCCATGAAATGTTCAGGTGATTCTGAGGACAGGCCCCATTCGCCCCAGAGCCTGAGTTCCGGCTGACATAGAGGACACAGCACACCCACTCCCAAGAGGACCCACACCCCAGATCAGACTTGGAGCTGATGCCACAACCCCAAAATGCCCTGGGCCTTAGTCCAGACATGTTCAAGCTTAAAAGTGCAGTTGGATGGGACCTTGGACATAAGTTTTACTGGTCAGGAAACTAATGCCTGCAGGGGGGAAGCAAGTTACCCAGATCACATATCGTGCTTGTGGCAGAGACGGGACCAGCCCCTGAATCTTCCAACAGCTCTGCGTCTGCTCGCTCTAGCTCTGAGCTGGAGAACACTGGGTTAGCAGCAGAACGGCACAAGGTGCTGGAGGAAGAGACCCTTCCTGGGCTATAACCCCCCGGCCCTTCCATTTTGGGGGGACAATTTTGAAAATTCTGTCTGGGCACTAACTGCACAAACAAAACAGAAGAGCAAATAGAGACGGAGGGTACCAGCCAGGGAGGACATTGTTAATGCATGAGGTCACTGGCTCCAAGTGCAAGCCACCTATGGAAACAAGGTTCTCGGGTTGACTGCAGCCAACAAAGCTCTCCGAGGCTTCGAGGGGCAGCAGAGAAGACGTGTAGAATCTACAAAACAGTCTGCAGCTTTGCTCAGCTCTTGAAACTCAAATATTTGTGTCCTATCAGGAAGTGGCTCAGAGCACAGGCACAAACCCGCTAAGTACGTGATTCTGGCACCAGCTAAGCGCCCCAGCGTGATTCAGGATGTCCCCCGTCTTAGGCACGCCTCTAATCAACACCTTTCAACAACAACAGCACCTGAGTCAGAACCAGTCTGAAGCCCTTCATGGGCTCTGAGCCCAACCCTCCCATTTACTTACTCCCTTTGCCCCTGGAGGCAAGAGTGGTCCAGCGCCCCCTGCTGGTGACCTATCTTGCTCCTCTTCTGCTGGGTTTAGGAGCCTGGGCTGCCTTACCCCGTAGTGAGTCAAAGACTTTCTGTTCCCTATTTTACAAGACACCTCTCTCTGCTTAAAATGCCCAGTGCCTGGGGATGCCATGTCTTTTCTGCTTCCCTCTTCCTTTCCTCTCAAAGGGAAAAAGAACTTCATTTGGGAGTAGTTGGGGCGTGGATTATGAAATCCTTCCCTCACATCCTGGGTGCCATGGGGATGCATGAATTCGTGGCCGGCGGCAGGTGGTGCTGCCCTGAGCCCCATCTCCATGCCATCACCTCTGAGCACATTAGCGCCTTTAGCCAGTGTGCTCACCATGCAGCTGAGACTTGGACAGGTTTGCCAGCTGTCTCCTCAGATGGAATGCAAACAAACAGAGCGGGGAGAGCCTGGCCTGCTCCGGACGCTCTTGGCTATTCCAGCGGGGGGTTGGGCAGGGAGGGCGGGGGGGAGGCTGCCCTCCACCCAGCAGGGCTCCCTGATGCCTCTCTCAGCCAGGAAGAGCCTTGAAGCTGCTTTACTTCCGCAGGCCACTCCTTCATGCCTGCAATTCCTGCTACAGGAGAGGGAAAAAGCCTTTCACTTCACAACTGCAAATAAGACTTAAATGCCCATACTCCTTTGATGAAAAAAACAGTGACACTCAAACCCATCTAAATTGGAAGTTGCTGATTTTAAATCCTTGACTCAGATTGATAAGAAAAAAGGATTATGTAAGAGCTGGACATAAACTCTGGCTATTTCATAATATTGCCCAGGGCTTAGCCTTCTTGCATTAA
This sequence comes from Balaenoptera physalus, assembly GCF_965194825.1. NCBI lineage: Eukaryota > Metazoa > Chordata > Mammalia > Artiodactyla > Balaenopteridae > Balaenoptera > Balaenoptera physalus. The sequence goes on along the minus strand of NC_138899.1, from coordinate 74,919,992 downwards.
AAAATCTATTCACCACACTGACAGGGGTAGGTTTTCCCCTCTCCTCTCTGGATTGTCTGTTATCTTCCTTAGCTATGCCATGAGGCTTTCTCAATACCACTGCCAAGTTGTCTGTGAGCCCAGCTTTCCAATGGGCACTCCTTAGTACTGACCAAATAGTGATGAACTTTAAGGCATCCCCTAATCTGTGAGCCGCTGGAGATCTAGCTGTCAAGTCCAATGCCCTCCTTTTACAGACAAGGAAGTTAGGGCTGCTCCTGTAAGTGAGAGGTTGGCAGGGCTGAGACCACAGTCGGTTTTGCTCGGGGATTTAGTCCAGGTTTCACAAGTCCTTCTCTGGTTCTCTCAGGGGCCACCAACAAAACTACACCTCCATATTCTGCTGTCTCAGGCTTTCGGATTCTGACTCAGGAATAGCCAAAAGGCTTCTTTTCAAGCTTTCTGTGTAATAGAAACCCTACTTGACTAATTAGGATCCACCTCTCTGGGATTCCTGAGTCTCTGGCATTAATTAAACATAGAGAGCATTTTCCTTCCATAAAGTAGGAGAACTGAGCCATATAGATGAGTCACACATTGATATTCGGTAAAGGCGAAATTCTCTCACTGTCAGAGAATTAAAGAACCTGGGAGGGCAGGTTGAAATCTAGAACTAATTCCTGTCCTTGGGTCTGACTGTGGAGAGAGACCTTGGCACAAGGGTTTATTTATGCTCTAGTTCCCTGTACAGGGTGGGGTGGGGAGATGGGATGTGGGTTCTGTTTTAGAAAGTGTGCGTTGCATTGGCGGATGGTCTGGAGGAGGAGACTAGAGGAAAAGTATACGTATGCACACACACACACACGCATACACACACACATACACGCATACACGCACGCCTGTGGTTGCCATGGGCCTGGTGTTTGTTCCCACTGGCTGACTCAGCAGAAAATTTGGCTGAGTTGCAAGACTATGTTTTGAAGGTGGGCGCCGTAAAGAGCAAATACATTTTTCAGGTTCAGGAAAACACCAGCCAGGGAGAGCCAAGGGAGGAGAGGAAAAAAGATTTTTTTTTTTTTCTAGTAATAACTTTTGAAGTCAGAGCTCAAGTTCACCTGTTAACCTTGGTGATGTTGACTTACCCTGCTGGCTCTCAACACCCAGTGACTGAGGTGAACCCAACTCCAGCCCTGGAGGCACGCCCTCAGCTGGCAGCTGTGATGTAACTCTTTGTTTTCAACACATGCTCTGAATACCCCAGGACTGACCAAGCAGGACCGGGTTGAGAGCAAAAATCTGCAACCTGACAGTCATGGTGATATCAGGAACGTTTAGAAAAGCCGTAACTCAGGGCTGGGTCATAACTTCTTGGAATAGTTGTGCTTGCTTCAGGTGATATGTAATCAGCAGATGGCAGCTACGGATGTGGGAATAATTCAGGGGTAACCAGGGATCCTTAGATCTGGAAGAAGGAAGAAGCAAAGTCAAGGTTTTCTTCAAAGGTTTCACAATTTCCTTAGATTTTAATGCAGCTTAAATTCCCAAAGTGTAACCAAGGACATTGCCATAGGAAATAAATTAATTTGATATTGGCCAATTTAAACAGAATGAATTCACAAGCTGCAGAACCTCAGATGGAATTAGATTTGATTATTCTGACTTAAGAAAACACATTTTGAGAGAAAAATAATATGGGTTTATTGTGAAATTAGAGTTGTATAAATCAGATAGGTATTGAAAGATTTAGGGAAAGATGGTACTTTTTAGAAACAGAGTTCTAGGGTCCCCAGTCCATATTTTACAAGTACCAGCGTTGTTTCAATTTTGTCAGTGGGTTTAAAGAACTTATTTTTTAAATTCTTGAAACAACATTAAATCTTTTAAGCTTTTTTTTTTGGTAAGATGCCATGGCGCCTTTGTAGAAAAGAGAGAAGGGGTGATTACAACATCAAACCAAATCATCGTCGTTGAACTGGATTTTGAACTTCCAACTCAGAACAGGTCTGGATTTGCTTTATCACTTCCGCTGGCTCCAAACAGTGGGGCCTCCTCCACGGGGGAGAAGGGTGGTCACAGAGATTAGAGATATTTGTTCCCTCGAGTCCCTTTAAGTTGGGCTACTCTTTTGAAAAGGTCTCATTTAGCGTAATCCCTGTAAAATAACCACCATTTCATTATTAAACTCATTTTCTTTTGGCCACATGTCCCCCAAATGCTTTCAAATCACAAGTAGGTTGATGAACGAGAATATGGGGAAGGAATCAGTGCCTAATATTTCTAAATTTTTATGGATTTTTCTCCTTCAAGAATTAAGAATATTGTCTACCTTCCCAGGAATTGGAGTTGTGTTGAGAATTAGCTCATAGTGAAAAATGGTGAATATTCCCGTAACCCCTGTGTCACAGGTGCGAAAGCCCAGACCTGACCAGGGGAAACCAAATAAGGAGCCCAGCAAAGGGTGGACCCTGAATGCATGGGGCAGGGCAGGGCAGGGAAATGGGAATGAGGTGTTTGGGAAAACTGTCTAGATTTTATCCCTATATTTCTTCATGTATTCAATTCAGTCTGTTAAAAAGGAGTTCTACAAATGAATTTTTTTCATAAAGAAGCTGATTAGAGAGAACCATTTTTTTAATTTTCAAAGCTATTTTTTTTAACCTGATATACCCAGAGAGCTTGTTAAATCGGGGATGCTGAGTTTGTCTGGGATGACAAGACTGGGAAACGTTAGATAAAGCACCACTTTGCACCCGCCAGAAGACTGATTTTTGTTCTATAATAATAGCGTTCACATTCCTAAGACAGATGCACTCAGTCCAGCTGGCCGAGAGGAAGTGGGGAAGAGGAGGGCGAAGTCCAGATGGAAGGGAGCGCCCCATCGGCACACTAGCTTTGTCTTAGCCTGATTTCTCTAGAAAGCAGAGCCTGATGCAAAAGCACGTGTGCTACCACTCCACGGGGAAGTGCCATCCCAAGGAGAGAAGGGTCAATTATCAGTTGTGGAGGAGGGTGTATCTTGGTGTGGCCATCTTCAGCAAAAACAGAGCTTGCGTCTTTAGCCATGGAACCATCGTACGCCCACGTGGGACACTCCGTACCCAAAACCCGTTGTGGTTGGTGTTGCTTTCGGCCGTTTCTGCTGTCACTAAGTTGCAAGAACTCTTACCACATCCTTGGCATCTTTGGCAAAGGAACATCAATTATCAGTGTTAATAGAATGCAAAGAAAGCCATTGATTTTGAGCTTCTAATGTATGATGTGGTTTGTTCTTTCTGAGAAGATAGATCCTACTTGTGCCCAGGAATCCCCCTCACCCCAAAGCCTTGTCTCTCTTACCTCAGGACTGCTGCGCCAGCCACTTCCCTGAATTGGAGCATCTGATTGGCTACTCCGTGTTATAAAATAGGCGGAATCTGGACTCACCTCTTTACGCAAAGTTCTGCCCCACTTTCTCTGGGATCCCACCCTGCCCCCCGAGTCAGCCAAGGCGTGGGTTTGGGTGGAAACATCTCTCCCAACAATGAAGGACCATGGTGACACAAAGGTGGCCACAGTGCAGATTGAATGTCTGGGTTTCTTTTGAGCTGGATGTGTGAGTTTTTAAAATTTATTTATTTATTTATTCGTTTATTTATTTTTATTTTTTGGCTGAGCCGTGTGGCATGTGGGATCTTAGTTCCCGGACCAGGTATTGAACCCATGCCCCCTGTATTGGAAGCTCGGAGTCTTAACCAGTGGGCCTCCAGGAAAGTCTGGATGTGTGAGTTTTATTTTTAATAACTTTTTTGGTTTTCTGATGGTTATATTTGCCTACATATTTAAGGTTTTGCTTATGAACTGATTTGCTTTATTTATTTATTTTTATCGATTTATTTGTTTATTTATTTTGGCTGCGTTGGGTCTTCGTTGCTGCACGCGGGCTTTCTCTAGCTGCGGCGAGCGGGGGCTGCTCTTCGTTGCGGTGCGCGGGCTTCTCCTTGCGGTGGCTTCTCTTGTTGCGGAGCTCAGGCTCTAGGCACACAGGCTTCAGTAGTTGTGGCACGCGGGCTCAGTAGTTGTGGTGCACAGGCTTAGCTGCTCCGTGGGATGTGGGATCTTCCCAGACCAGAGATCAAACCCATGTCCCCTGCATTGGCAGGCGGATTCTTAACCACTGTGCCACCAGGGAAGTCCCTGGATGTGTGAGTTTTAAAGCCAAGTTTCCGGGCATGGGGACGTGTGTGAGAGCAGAGGACTGGTCCTGTAGTGGGGAGAGAGGACAGCTCTGGGAGCTGCAGGCTCTGACAGCTCAGGAAGGGGTGCGTCTGATGAGAACCTCAGGGGAGCAGCCCTGGTCCTCTTCGGCCTCCTGACTCACTAGTAATACTTGGCCTGTTCCTTCCACCCCCACGGTGTTGTGCTCGGGTATATTTGGAGAATGCACGGGGTTCCTCTGATAAAAGATGTACCCTGAGTACAAAGTATTATTGTCACGTATTACACAATGCGGCTAAAAATAGGAGTGTGCCATTCGGCAGGAGGGCAGGATGTCTCTTCAGCGTTTGCCTGGGACGAACAAGTGGCCCAGTGGACGCAGCAGCCAAGAGCTGGTGTGCAGCTGAGTGGCCTGAGAACAGGTGAGGAGAGAGAGGGAGAGGGCGGCCCTCGTCTGGGGCTCCTGGTGGGGCACCCCCGGGTGACAGGGTGACACATGAGGCTTGAGCCAACCAGGGAGTCTTGCCATGAAGCACATGTGCCCACAGTTGCCACCGGCCCGGCCAGGGATGGGGCAGGGATCAAACACTGCAGATTACAGGGCACCTGCGGACCTCAGCCGCAAAGCGCAAGGTGGCAGAGCAGGGCACTGAGGGTGTCCCAGTTGGAAGGTGCCACTCAAGGCCAGAGGGCAGGAGTCCCCTTTGGGTTTTTTTTGCAAAGCCCCAGGACAGGTCGTGGTACTCTGCCATGCCCACCGTGCCCTGGCTGTTCTTCACCGTGTAGGAGACAGACCAGTGAGAGCAGGGCATCCCCATCCCAGGCTCTGTGGTCCCCAAACCCCCTGTACCGAGTGTGAAGTTGTGGAGCCCACCTCGCTGCTCCGGGCGCTCCCTCTTCCCACCCGCAGCTGACTGTACAGGTGTGCGGAGGTGTCTGCTCTGGAGTGTTAAAAATAAAGCCAGGCTTTCCGCACTGGGGCTTCCCATTACTGTGCTGACAAACGAGCCCCGCAGCAGTTTTCCAGCGATTGGCTAAGGAGCTCTCACTTGAGCGTTTGGGCTGGACCTCGGTGGGGTGGAGGAGACGCGGAGCAGATGTCTCCTGGGACTGCCTGTTCGGGGAGCTGAGCACGTTTCCCCTCCGGAAACGTTTCCAGCCTCCCTGCCTAGGGAAGCCCCAGCGGGCGGGGAGAACCTCCCGGCCGAGAGCTGTGCTTTGGGGTGGGCGGCGGGCGTGGAGAGAGGCTGGCAGGTGCCAGGTGAGGGCACCAGCCGAGTTAAGGTCCAGGGGCGGAGGGGAGGATGGGGACCTTCCTCCGGCAGCTTCTGACCCCTGTGAAACGTTCCCACTGGAAAGGGGGACGCTCTGATGGGTGCTAAGCTCAAGATGCCTTGCGTGCTGGCTTGGCTGTCTCCAGCACTGTCCCGGTGATGTCAGAGGTGGTTCTGGGCCATGAAGCAAACTTTTCGGGGTTTGGCCAGTTCTTTTTCGGCCGGGTTGAGTGGTCTGGCTTTCGTGGACCTCTAAAAAGGAAGGGAGGGGACCAGCTCAGTTTCTCGGTGGAATAAGATGACATTGTGGCTGGTACCCAACTCCTCACCCCTAACTGCCTGGTCCCCTCATGGCCTTCTGGGTAAAAGGATCAAGGAGTGACCAGAAGCAGTATCAGGGGCTGAATGAAGGAGCTGGGATCCCCCAAACCCAGCCGAGAGGTCCTGCTCCTCTCTCCTCCCCTGCCCCCTCCCTGGAATGTCAGTGCCACGAGGGCAAAGATGCTGGATTCAGGGCCTGGAACGAAGCTGAAGCACAGAAGTGAGAGAATGAATGAGTCTGGAGAAACTTCTCGAAGTTTCTTTCACGGGCCCTCAGGAGCCCCCAGCTGTCGACTCCAGAATCTCTCCTGCTCACTGTGATTCTCTCCTCTTCTTAGCGTTTTTGCTACCCTTCTGTTCCGCTTCTAATTAATTATTGGTCTCCAGACAATACAGTTAGCCCTTCCCTATCATGCTCAAGGCAAACCCACTAACAGGGTCAAACTTTGCTCAAATAAAATATAGAAGTGTAGCTTTTCTTCTCTTTCCTCTGCCCTCCCCACCACTTAAAAACTGTTATCAGGGAAATTTCCAAACATACAAGAAACTAGAAAGACTAGGGTAATGACCCCACCCTCCATCATATACTCAACATTCATCAACATTTTGCCAATCTCATTTCACCTCCCCTCTGCCCTTTTCCGTTTGGGGGAGTATTTAATCCTCTAACTTTCTGAGAGCAATTAGAGAGCCTCCCTTACCTTCATGCCACTATTAACGTTTTAGCCCCATCAGGACGGGGCACATACTCGCTCCATTATGTCTGCATCCCGTGTCACTCAGTCCTATTTCTGTGTTGAGAGCTGTTTGAATTATACAGTGTTTACTGCATTAAGTGCTGTTATTTAGAATCCAGTTTGGCTCACTTTAGATGAGCTATCGGGTCTATATTTTTTCTCCTTTCCCATTTTCCTTCTTAAGCTGAAAATTAGAGTTGCCCAATTCCCACCCCCATCCCATAGCATGTTGCCTTTTCTTCCTTTCTTTTTCTCTAATCATATCCTGAAGCATTTCACCAGTACATTGCCTTTTCTTCCTTTCTTTTTCTCTAATCATATCCTGAAGCATTTCACCAGCACGCTTTATTATCTAACCACATGTCACCAGCCTGGGAGACATTCTGAATATTGACAGCAATAATGAAATAGCCCAGGTCCAGACTAGCTCTTCTCTGTGAGATGCTCATGTGCTAAGACAGACCTACTAGGCTCTGTCAGGAACGTTCTCTGTCTCCTTCATGGCTGGAGGGACAGAGGCAGATGGAAGGACAGCTGGGGATAAAGAACTCCCTGGAAGCATCTGGAAGGTCTGCCTACACACGGAATGGACAATTACTCCTTGGGTCAGAAATGTAAAACTTGTTACATAGATATACACATATATACATGCATACAGTATATACATATACATATGTACATACTATATATATATATATAATATATCTTTCTTATTTCTCACATTGTGTACAAGCTCAGTCCTGGGATGCTTTTGTTGACCTTTTTTTCTTAGGCAGAGAAGAAGATTGATCCCCTCCTTGCCAGGGCCCAGCAGGTGTGTGTGGCATTATTTGGGGGTTCCAGGTGTGCCCTTCCCTATAGCTAACCAGAGCCAGGGGCAGACAGGTGGGGCCCAGGGAGTTGGGTTCTTCCCTTTCTTAAGTCAGAACCGAATCATCCAAACCATCACCTCTCAACCCAGATGGTGGTTGGTGTTCTGTGAATTTCGATCAGCACAAAAAGCACATCAGCCAGTTAGGTTCCAGCGTCTGTTTTCCCTTTAAGTATCCAGCCCAGCTCAGCTAGGGAATGTTCTCCAGTCTCATCCTGTCTGTGCCCAGACCTTCCCCACCCTCCCTAATCCCCCTAAATGTGAATAATTCTAGGAATGGGAGCCAGTTGTCAGGGCCGGTGGACACAAGGGTACCAAGGGGGCGGAGCTGGCCCTGCCCTCCCCTTGGTCCCCTCTTTAATGGCTCCACCTCCTTTAGTTTCCCCTCCTTCCTGCTGCTTGGAGGCTTGTGGAGATACCTCAGCTGGGCCCAGACCTCAGCCCCTTCCCACGCCTTTCCCTTCCCTGGGCTTCCTCACCTGCACTGCGTGTTTAGTGCCCCCGGTCCTCAGGGTGAGTGCTCACTACGTGTCAGGTACTTTATCTGTATTAACTCACAATAACCCTAAGAGGTAGGACTACTGTTGTCCCCATTTTACAGATGAGGAAACTGAGGCACAGAGCAGTTCAGTCATTTGCCCAAAGTCACACAGCTAATAGTTATCAGGGTGGGGATTCAAATCTGAGATTCAAGTCTGACTCAAGAACCCAAAGTTCTTTCAAAGTAAACCTGAAACTGTGTAGAATTACATATGACATGGAAATAATTGAATAAGGTTCTGGCTCAGGTGATGGCATTCTGAGGTTTTCCTTTCCCCTTTTTCTTTTTCTGTTTCTATTTTTTTTATTATAGGATTGTTCATGCAGTGACCATGTCGAGAGTAAATATGATGGTGGATCTTTAGATAACGTGGAAATGGAGGTGACAGTTTTGGTTAGGTTGCTTTGCTGTGACCTACTAACCTCAGATAGGCAGGCACCCTTAGGTCTGGTTGACGATATTGCTTAAGTCCTGTAAAGGAAGACCAGAACTCCTGGAATCACTCAATGTTTTTGTAACTGTTATGGAAATACGATGTGCAAAATCTCCAAAAAGAGAGGATCCACCTTTAGGGATTTGAGGATCAACTAATATCGTAAGAGAAAGTAATTAAGAGGGAGAATGATCTGTGACTATGAGTTGGCTGGGAACCAAAAAAAATGAAAATATCTGCAAACTCCCCACAATGGATGAGGCATTGTGAGAGGAAAAGGGCATCCTTCCTGCCTTTACAATAGCTCAGAGGATGTCCTGAGCAGGAGAAATTCATTAAAGACGGAATTGCCAAGGAGTATCTGGTACCGGGCGTTGTGCTTTGGGGGTTTTCAGGGAGTATCAATTAAATCAGTGAGGGATGAGTAGAAGGATGAAGATGGGGGCTTTGAGGGAGGACTCAGGATGGTAGAGCTAGGATGTCACCGGCGAGACCTCGCCCAGACCCACGAGGTCACTGCCTCCGCTGTCCTTCCAAGATGCTCTGGGCGTAAACTGAGGGCAGGGACCGTGTCCATGCCCCTTGGTACCCTACCCTCTAGCTACAGTACCTGGCGCATAGCTGGTGCTCACTATACATTTGTTGGGAAAAATCAATGAATAAATGAATGAAGGTGGCCACTGAGTTCTCCGGCTAAGTCAGTCAGGCGTATGAAACTTGATGAGCCGCTTACTCCTCTCTCCCATCAAATTCCCCCAACTGTCTTGCCAACGTCTCCATCTTCCTTCATTGCATTGCTCGGATGGATCTCTCAGCATGGCCTTCCTTCACGGTGTCACTAACAGAGACATCCTTCAGGCATCGCCCACTGTGTAATTCAGTGTGTCACCAGCTGCCTCAGCTCTAGGGGAGAAATAGCTTCAAAAGAGTGGTTACCCTTACTCGTAAGCATTACACAGTGTCTCGGCTGCATCTCATGGGGCTTCTGGTCTCCATCTTGGTTCCGCCTAAGAAAACCTTTGGTAGGGGTGGGGGAAGTGGGATGGGTTGGATCATGGCACTGAGCCATGGCGGTACTGGCAAGAAGATGGGCACGTTTCTGGTTCTGCTACTACCTCCCTCTGGGCTCTGGGACAAGCTCCCTCAGCCCTGTCTGCCCCAGTCCCCTCAACCACAGAACAGGGGTAGCTGCACCTGGCCACCTGCCACGGTTCCCATGAGCGAGACAGATGGAGTAGCTCTTTGAAAACTTGAATGTTCTCTTTAGAAATGCTCTCTAGCAAATGAAAATTTCCTAGGGATAAGTCTTCTAGCTTTTCTTATAACTCCCTTCTTCTTAAGGCTTTTTTTTTTTTTTTTTTAAATGGGAGGGGGAAAAAAAACTGTGTACTAGCTCCCCTTCCACATTTTTCTAGTTATGAATTTTTTTTGAAAAGCAGCATTTTTCTCTGAATTTCTCAGCAACTGAACTTTACACAGTAGGTGATTCTCAATTCAGAGTTAAAATTCACATGCAAACCCATTTTCTGAACCTAATGGCTGTTCACGCATTCAAAAAGGCTTCGCTTTTCTGTCTTCATGTCACTGTTCACTCTCCATTTCGTCTGTGCTTGCTCATAAGTCTCTAAGCAAATCTCTGGGCAACTCCTCCCCACAATAAGCTCCTCCAAATCAGTGTGAAACCCTTAATTTAATTAACACCATTACAGTTTCCCAACAAGGATAAATGAGATCAACTACATTTACACCAGGAAGGAAGGAAATTAATCTTACTCAAATGAAAAAAAGGAGAAGACCTTGCAAACCCGGCAAATTAACAGTTGTCTTAGTGGGGATCACGGAAGATCCTGAATCCAGAGGTCGGGAGGTCACGTATCCTGGGTGGGTTTCAAAATAACTGCAGAACTCCCAACAGCAACAGTTCAGAAAAGACCCAGCGGGCGAGATATTCCTTAAGGAAGGGAAAAGGATGGGAGTGTGAAAAGAGGGAATTACATCATTATCAGAAATTATTAAGTTTGACACTGATAATTCACATGTTAATAAAGCATCCCCAGAGCTTGTCTCTCAGCTGCTTCAGACTTTTAGTTAATGTGTTGTGCAAATCATGATCAAAAGAAGATACCCAGCATTTTCTATTTTCTATCTTTTCTATTTTCTAGAACCAGATTTTTAGGGGACAGAAGGGAAGGGATCCAGGACTTAGGAGAGATTTAATGTAAAATATAAACTAAGGTGATTAAAACAAAATGGATCCTGTCTAGTAACGCTTAGGGGTGCACTTAGACCGAAATGTGCCGATTCATGTGAAGGCTGGCTGGAGGCTAACAGGTAAAAATCTGGGGGAAAGAGGCCTAGAATTCATCCCTGATCCCAAGCTGGGAAATATGCCAATTGCATTGTGTTACTGTGGGGGAAATACCCCACGGTGATTCTAGAATTCAGTAAAAAGAAAATTGTATTCAAGGGAAGGAGAAACGGTCATCTTGTTACGCTCCCCTGCTAGACGCCCAGGCAACCACATGCCATCTTGATTATTGTACTTTTCAAAAGATACAGAAAAACTTGAGACAATCCGGAAAGAGTGACACAAGGGAAAAGACAGAATGTGTGATGGAAAAGAAGTCCCAGAAGAGAAGGTTAAAGAATCAGGACTATTTAACCTAAGGAGGAAAGATCCAGTGGTGAAATACCATTGTTTTCAAACATATGACAGGTTTTTGGCAGTAGGATGCTGATCATATGTTTCCTGAGTATGTGGAGGCCAGGACAAAAGAAACGCAGATGAAAATCAGAACAGTAAATAGATCCTCTGATGGCTTTCTGTTTTCCCGCAGACCAAGGCAAAGCTCCCTCTCAGTGCACCCAGGGTCCCATCTCGTGTCACTGCTGCCACGCACTGCAAACCCAAGCCAAGCACGGCCTCCGCCCCTGCTTTGCGTGTCTTCCACACGTTTTCACTAGTAGCCAGCAACCGTGAATCTCCTCTGCGGGGTACCCACTCCTGTATCTGGCTCTGCCACAATACCAGGAGCTCTCAGCAGCACAGCGCTGGATCAGAGTTTGAATCCCACAAAGTGTTGTTAAATCAGTGAAGAATTTAAGGAAGTAATCCTTAATGCCACGAACAAAGACGAGGAGAGAGCGGTCTAATAAGGAATTTTAAAGTGAAATGCTGGCTGTTGTGTTCCAGAAATTCCTCTTCATCCCCTGAACAGTCTTCAGTAAAATCTGCAGTGCTCACTAATACTTTGTGAAGTGGATTTTTCTCTTTCGGGACATATTTCAGCGCATAATCCTGCTTCAAGGTTGATAGGGAGTGAAAACTCGTAGATATTCAGCATCCAGGTAATACTGGAAAACCCATTATGCCTTCTCTGAGAAAATCCTGCTGTTTATATGTAGATTCTAATCCCTCAACAGGAATTTTCTTGATCTCCTGTTCTCGCTAGTCCAGAAAAGGGTTCAGCAGAAAATTAGGTTCTACTTAGTATAGCTCTTTTCCTGTAGTAGGTTTACAATAAATTCTTGAGATCTTATGGTAATTAAACAACATGCCTATTCTGGGGTAGTAGCAACTCAATTACAGGGGGCCCTCTGTATCTTCGGGTTCCACATCCATAGGTTCAACCAACTGCAGATGGAAAATATTTCTTTAAAAATTCCAGAAAGTTCCAAAAGGCAAAACTTGAATTTGCTGTGTGCTGGCACCTATTTACAAAGCACTTACATTGCATTAGGTATTGTAAGTAATCCAGGGATGATTTAAAGTCTATGGGAGGATGCAAATACTACACCTTTTTATATAAGGGTCTTGAGCATCTGTGGATTTTGGTATCCCCAGGGTCCTGGAACCAATCTCCTGAGGATACCAAGGGATAACTGTATTCTGTTACATTGACCATCCATGTGTTGGCCTACACACCTGTCTGGATTTTTTATTTAGAACATATTGTCCTGGGAGCCACATAGCTTCCTGGGAGGGTGAGGATGGAGAATCTCCGACAGCTATTCAGCATCTCCACTTGGACTTCATTCACAAAGACCTACAGGGTAGACAGTGCTAAGCTAGCCCCTCTGCCACGGTCGAACTCTTTCAGTAAACTCCATTTTCCTGAAACCACACTGCATTCTGTGAGGCTGGAAGGGATCACAGGTAATTACCTAGTTCATGCTTTTTTGTCTGGGCAGAACGGAGCTCAGCCTTGGTAAAGAGCTGGGCTGTTCTTTCTCTATAAAATCCCCACGTGCTCCTTTTACATCTTACCTTTTTATTTGTTTCCAAAGCACGTTCCTCTCTAAAGCAAGCCTTCGCTGTGTTTACTTAAAGATACATTAGAACGCCGTGGTTTCCCATGGTGTCTCTTACCCATTTGCCAAAATTATGCAAATTAAGAATAACCCCAATCTGGCTGGGGTTGCTTGGGATTAAGAAGTAATTGGATTGTAATATGCTAAGCCATATGCTAATATTTGTCCCAGAAGATGAGACCCAAAAATGCTAATGTGAGATCCTTTCCAGGAAAGAGGATTGTGAGCTGGGAGGTCAGAGGTGGGGGGAGGAGGAGGGAGGGGAGCCCAATGGGCCAGGGAAACTGTTTGAGGGTTTTTGTTTATTTGCTTCTTTTTAAAAAAAAATTTTATTTTTTAATTGAAGTATAGTTAATTTACAATGTTATGTTAGTTTCAAGCGTACAGCAAAGTGATTCAGTTATACATACGTATATATATGCTGGATGATTAGGTGCTTTGGAGAGGGGCAGGAGCAGGGCTGGGACCTCGCTCTGGAAAACTTAAGAAAGAAATAAGGGGGTGACCATGCAAAGTGCCTGGAACTGTGACCCTCTGTTTGGGAGCTGCCTCGGGCCCTGTTCCATCCACCCTCGTCCAATCCTTCCAACACGTGATTCCACCAGCGGGAAGCTCTGAACTTCTGTTAAAAGCTACACGTTGTTCTTTCCTGATCACCCATGTCTTTTTCTTGGACACCCCTGAAGCCCTTTCCTGCCTGCTCAGAGATGTGAAGGGCTGCTTTAGCTCCTTTTCTCGCCCTCCCTCCACCCGGAAGTCATACATCATTACTGTCAGTGGATGGACCCCACATACATCATAGAGGTCAAAGACTCCAGCCAGTGAGTTTCAAATGCCATCAACAAAAACTGCCGCCCATTAGAAAATAATGTAAACCTGGACCAAAGGAAGCCATCTTCAAGGCATACTCTGCTGATGCCCCGGCTTCCGGTTCCCAAGTCCCTGGTCTCATTTGTCCTGAGGCAAAGTACATTAAGGCTGGTGCTGTTTAGTTGCACTAATGTAATGAAAAGGTGGCAGAAATGTTGGAAAACCTCTGAAGTCCCATTAATTGGACTGAGACTAGAACCCTGCTTTCTACTCTGGAAATTGGGTCTAAAGCCAGTAAAGTAAAATCACCCCAAAATGCAGATAATGTGCCGTGTGGTAACTGTGGGTGTCAATGATCAATGCTCAGTGTCCTTCCCAGGGGCAAGGTCTCCAGATGCCTTTCAACAAAGGGAATGGGCTGTTCCCTGGTTGTAGGAAAAGAGGGCGTTTGTTGATCACGCGTCTTTTTAATCAGTTATAGACACAGATGCTTCCCCAATTTTTTTCTGACATAAAATTAGTTCTCTAAACAAAGGTGCTCAGCATATAAATTCAGGAGACAGATTTCCTTACCCAGGAGTGTTTTCTTCCTACTTTCTGTATTGTTGGTTCAATGTGAATTACCCTGAAAAAGACCACCTCCAAAGCCCTGAAATTTCTCCTTAAATCATTTCACCCTGACAGGTTCTCTTAATTTCAGACAAACACAATACCCAGTGAGGCGCTATAGGTGGGCAAAACGCTGCAGGCGTTAAGCAAGGCTCGTGTTAGTGCATGTCCGTCCTGTTCATACCAGGGCTTTGCACGACTCCATGCTTCTCTCCATCAACAGCCAGCCATCCGTCCTCAGGAAATCCATTGCCCTTCCCTGGCCTCAGCTTGCTTGTCTGTAAAAGGATGGCTGAGCTAAGTGTATTCCCATGTCCCCTCTGGTCTAAGATCCCAGGTTGAAGACGTGTACCCAGCAGGACTACTGGGAAGTAAGAGAAAGGCCTCCCCTTTCCTGCCTGACAACCTGCTGGGTGCTCTTGGCTTCAGAATTTGATGTTTCTACCTCCTCTCTTTTCTGACTGGTAAAACCCTCCTCTTGCTTCAAGGCCTAGCCAGTCCCAGGCAGCTGTTGAGGGAAAGCGACTTTCCTCACTCTTACCTGCCCTTTCCCTGTCAGGAGGGGAGCTCAGAGGGACGACGTACAGGCAGGAAGCAGAAACACCGAGACAGTGGTGTACAGAAATTCCGAAAGGCTTGAGGGACTGTTTGAGAGCTAAGGGCAGTCTGGAAGCTGGGAGTAAATGACAGGTGTTATTTTCAGCTTCTGGGTTAAATGGTTAATGTTCTCTGGTTGGTCGTTACCCTGAGTTCTGAAGTTATAGCCTTGGTCTCTCGATGATCTGTCTCTGCCCGACTGAACAGGTGCAGGCAAGGGGGTCTGGTGCTCTCTGAGGGCCCTTGACTTTGGACATCCCAAGTATTCCTGTGGATTTCTCCACGTGCTGACGTACCCGGGACTGGCCAGTGGCGTGTGTCCATCCCACCTGGCTCTGCAAGCCTCACGATGGGCGGTTTATGACCACAGGAAACAGGGGTATTTGCAACTCAAGATGAACCTATTTCAGTGGATCCTAGGTCTAGAGAAAAAGCCTTTAACTATTAAAGAAAGGGAGATGCTGGATTCCCCCCACCCACACCATGGCTCTTTCCCCCTTTCCTTTAACCACTTTGGCCTGATGTCCTAAAGGGACCAGATGTGGGTTCCTGGGAGGGGTCTCTCGCTCTGCCTGTCTCTGTCTCTGTTTCTCTCTTTCTCTCTCTCTTACACCCTGCATAGATGCACCCTTCCACTCCTCTCCCCACACAATCCAGTCTCATGCATAATATTTCTTTCAGTTGCTCTTAAAAATGTACTCAGCTACTGAAAATAAACTCCTACAATTTGCTGCAAGTTTTCAGACTTCTTTAGCTCCCAGGCAGACACGAGAGCCTTCAGGAATCTGCATGCGGCTGCCCTGCTGGTTCTTGGAGGCTCACATTCTCCATCCCCCCCCGCAGAGGTGAACGGTAGGCGGCATGTGGAATATTTAGGTCTTTCCTTTCCTTTCCTTTTTACTCACTGCTGCCCCGCAGTGTGTCATCTCATTGGGCTTAGTATCTCTCCAGAAAGTGGCCAAGATCAAGGAGAAAGGGAGCACGTAAAGTCAAGGCCTTCCTGCCCCAGCTCTTACAAAAATGCTTCAGTGCTGGAGGATTTTGAAAGTAATAACACAAATATGATATTGTGGGCTCATTTCTAGATTTCAATAACTTGGGTAAGAGTGTTTCATGGTAGTCCAGAAAAAGAGCATCTGTTCATACCTTCTATTTCCTAATGAATGGAGTGTTGTGAATAAAGAAAGCCCAGAGGAAATCTGTTGATGAAAAACGCTTCTTCCCTTTATGTATTGCACTGGTGCTTGGGGCAGGGTTGAGCACATAGCAGTAGCTCACTAAATACATTCCGCTCTTTTGGGACTAGCTTCTCATCAAAAGTATATTTTATCTCATCACTTATATGTGGAATCTAAAATATGACACAAATGAACTTATTTACAAAACAGAAACTGACTCACAGACATAGAAAACAAACTTTTGTTTACCAAAGGGGAAAGGGTTTGTCCATCCCAAATGCACAAGATGTCAAGAATTCCCATTCCAGGGTTTGGAATCGCCGGGACAGCTAAAGTAAAATGAAAACTCGTTTCCTATTTGCCATTTTGATTTCTCCTGAGACCTGAACATATCCATTTTCCTGCTTTCTGAAGGTTTCCTCTCCTCTGTTTACTTAAAGGACTACTATGTTGCCTTTTCAGTAGGAGATGAGGCACAGCCCTTGCAAATTTCTAAAGACAAGCCGCCTCACCGTGCAGACCACTGTGCTAGCTGTAGGCATGTAAGGGAAATGACTTGGGCAGCCCAGTACGAACCTGGGAGAGGGACCAAATTAGCACAAACATTACTCCACCCAGTAACTACCAGCCTTTCCTTGAATATTTTTTGGGTTCAGAGTCACTAATGGCTGGAGCAGACTCCGGGACTCCCTAAATATCAGTAATACCAACCCACTCAATGGTGTGGGCCTGGGGAGACAGGTGGGGGGGGTTGTTAGAAGTCACATGACCTTCAAAAAAGAAGTACTTTGACAATTATGGATACAGGGGTGGACAATAAAATCTGCCTCCCTCCTCTCTTTTGGAGCAAATATTTGCTAGTTTAGATAACTTGCAAGTATTTTCCCAAGGCCTGGTTTGTGCTAAGCAGGACAGAAGTACCCCTGGAAATGGCTCTCCCCATAACCCATTCCCATTGCTGGTGCCACAGGTTACCATTAAGTTCAATGGGCTTCTCTCTACATCCTTTCTTTTGTGCCAACATATTGGAATGATAATATTCCCACTCTTGTGCTTGGAGAGTAGTTCTACCAACTAGATTACACTAATAAGCATGGTCACCCAATCCCTTTCTTTAGAGGGAAAATTCCTCAAAGTCCTCTGGGAAATGTAGGGGTTTTCCATGATTGGAATGAATTCATGGTCATCTAAAGAAATAGGACATAAGACGTGTGAGGGGTTTATGCATCAAGCGACAACCTTGACTTGTCCTGTGAAGAAACTCATACAACACATTCTTTCTGCCATCCAACAGACATGAACTGGGAGTTGACTTCTCCCACAGTCTGTGCTTGGTACTTGGTAGAGTTAAAAAGTTGAGATGTCTCAGCCCAGGTGGGACCACTGAGGCTGGAGACCTCACATTCCAGGTGGCAGGTAGGGGGAGAGGGGAGGAGCTGGGGTTAGAGGAAGAGGCCAGAAACGAGCTTGGGACGCATTTGAAGAAAACAGTTCCCTTATGTCGATATAGCTGGTATTGTGCCCACACATTTAGGTCCAGAAATAGATGGCACATTAGCATAACAGGGGAGACCTGGTTTAATTGCAGTGCCTTTAAAAAAAATACCTGGAGTCTTCCTTTGGTCAAAAGCTTAATGGGATACAGTAGAGTGATGTGGTACCTTTAAAAAGCTAATATAATTGTAGGCTCTATTAAATAGAAATAAAGTGTCTAGATCATAAGTAATAGCAACAACGTATGTTGGTCAGATGACAATTGAAAAGCATGTTCCATTCAAGGCACTGCAATTTAAGATGAATCATAAGGTGCAATAATGTAACTAGAGAAGAAAGGTATAGATGCTGGGCTCTGGAAATGCCAGGCATAAACTTGGGGGGAGGCTCTGAGTGTTTAGCTTGGAAGGGAGAAAACCAAGAAATAATAACTGTCTCCAAATATTGGAGGAGTTGTGGTGAGGAAGAAGGAATGGATGGGTTTTATTTTCGTAAAAGACAGAATTAGAGCAAAGAGTGAATAAATGTCAAGGGAAGGGCTGAGGGAGTAAATAAGGAAGGAAGTGGCCTGGAGGAGAGTTTAACTCAGTATAGGAAATCAACTTTCTAAAAAAGCTTTCTCCCAAACCAAAGTGCTGGGTGTGGGAAATGACACTCTCCAGAGATAGAGAGCTCTTTGTTCACCAGAGCATAAACAAGATGGACATTCGTCAGGACTTTGAGGAGAGAGTTCCAGGATCTGGCAAGATGTTTGCTGTCTAAGGTCTTAGATGCCGGGTTTCCATGATGGGCCAGACCTGAAGTGGTCCCGCTAAGAGCCACCAGAAGCCTATGCACGTGGAGCCCAGGTCCATACGCTTATTGATCAAAGTGCTTTTAAGCAGACGGACCACTCTAGACTCTTTAGTTAAAGCCCCAGCCTTTTTCTCAGGGATAGTTCTAGAGAAGGGACCTTTCCCTAAAGTAACAACGAGGTCACGAGTAAGATTGGCAAGGTCTTCACGAGACGCCTGCTCCTTCTGAGACAAGTATGAATGAGAAGCGTTGCTAGGTTACCAGTGACAGCTCCCATCTACGATTGTAGGTGCAGTTGGGGAGAAATGATGCTGAGATATGCAAAGGACAAAGAGCGAACAATCAAAGAGAAGAAGGAAATATGGACTCCATCCAAATAGAGTGTTTCCTCCAGGTGCTGTCTATGAGAACAGGCTGTCGTTCTTGTGCTAATCCAGAGCAAAGATTTAGGAAATAGAGACACACACAGAATGGTAATTCAAACTGGTTTATCAGATTTTTTAATAATAAAACGTTAATTCATTTCAGTACAAAATTTAATACGTGGGAGTATAACATTTTCAAAAAAAAAATGATTCATTTCCTTGCTATACCAAGAGCTCTTAGAGGATCGGGACAATCTTCTATTTATTTTGGTACCCCTGGAGTTTAGCACAGTGTGTGGCACAGAGTAAAAGTTGCTATAAATGTTTAGTGTACTATACAGAAATGTGTTTTTTGGGTGGTAGATAGGTTGAAGTATCTGAACAAGACCACAATGATTTCTACTTTCCCTGGTCTTCTGTTGCTCTAGCAAAACCTTCCTCTGCTCTAGGTGGAAAATTAGGCTCTGAAGCACTTGATTCCACCACCTTCCATGGCAACCTCAGTTTACTTGTTCACTAATGCACTCATCAAATGTTTATTGAACCCCTACTTTGTGTGAGGCACCGTGCTGGGGCTGAGGTACAGATAAACAAGGCCAGGAAGACCCCTACTTCCAGAAACTCCCCTCCCATGTCTGCGGCTGGGAGAGTCATGGCATTGGGAGTGAGTTCCTAGTGTCAGTTCAACAGAAGAATAGTTTCTTTTTCAAATGACCAGTTGAGATACATCGATGTAGTAAATAGAAACAACCTTTTAAAAAAATTTTTATTGGAGAAGAGTTGATTTACAATGTTAGTTTCAGGTGTAGAGCAAAGTGAATCGGTAATACGTATACCTATATCCACTCTTTTTTTTAGACTCTTTTCCCATATAGGCCATTACAGAGTATTGAATAGAGTTCCCTGTGCTATACAGTAGGTCCTTATTAGTTATCTATTTTATATATAGTAGTGTATATATGTCAATCCCAATCTCCCAATTTATCCTTTCCCCTGCTTACCCCCTGGGTAACCATAAGTTTGTTTTCTACATCCGTGACTCTACTTCTGTTTTGTAAATAAGTTCATTTGTACCCGTTTTTAGATTCCACATATAAGTGATATCATATGATATTTTTCTTTCTCTGTCTGACTTACATCACTCAGTCTGACAATCTCTAGGTCCATCCATGCTGCTGCAAATGGCATTATTTTGTTTTTTTTATGGCCGAGTAATATTCCACTGTATATATGTACCACATCTTCTTTATCCATTCCTCTGTCGATTGACACTTAGGTTGCTTCCATGTCCTGGCTATTGTAAATAGAGCTGCAATGAACATTGTGGTACATGACTCTTTTTGAATTATGGTTTTCTCAGGGTATATGCCCAGTAGTGGGATTGCTGGGTCATATGGTAGTTCTATTTTTAGTTTTTTAAGGAACCTCCATTCTGTTCTCCATAGTGGCTGTATCAATTTACATTCCCACCAACAATGCAAGAGGGTTCCCTTTTCTCCACGCCCTCTCTAGCATTTATTGTTTGTAGATTTTTTGATGATGGCCATTCTGACTGGGAAACAACTTTTAAAAGAACTTTGTCCAGGAATCTCTGTGATTTGTTTTCCCTTTGATCCAAAAATATGTTAACAAGTAGAGCTGACCCTTGAACAATGTTGGGGGGTGGTAACCCATGTATAATTTACGGTTGGCCCTCCGTGTCCACAGCTCCTCCTGCATCTGAAGATTCAACCAACCATGGACCGTGTAATATTACATGGTAGTATTTACTATAGTTTTTACTATTGAAAACAGTGGTAACATGGTAGTATTTACTGTCATATTTACTACTGAAAACAATCCACATATAAGTGGATCCTTGCAGTGCAAACTGTGTTGTTCAAGGGTCAGCTGTATAAACAAAAAACACCCTGCCCAGGAAGGCTGGGTAATCCTGAGAGGATTCAATCCAAGCTTTAACCATTTTTTTATGTCAAAAAGTAAAAATGATTACAATCAAATACTATTCACGATTGACTCGACCAAATACATTGCTATCAAGAGAAATTGTTCTATCAGATGTTCAGAAGCAGAAGCATTCTCTCTGGACCTGCCACCTGGTTGCTCATCAGTGGTTTCGAACAGATCAGCAAATAAGGAGAGATTTGAAAGGATCACTGCAGGCACACTGTCAAAAATCTGAATGTAAATTGGGTGGTCTTCTTTTTTTTTTTTTAATAAATTTATTTATTTATTTATTTATTTTTGGCTGCGTTGGGTCTTCGTTGCTGCCCGGGGGCTTTCTCTAGTTGCGGCGAGCGGGGGCTACTCTTTGTTGCAGTGCATGGGCTTCTCATTGTGGTGTCTTTTCTTTGTTGTAGAACACGGGCTCTAGGCACGCAGGCTTTGGTAGTTGTGGCACAAGGCCTCAGTAGTTGTGGCGCACGGGTTTAGTTGCTCCGCGGCATGTGGGATCTTCCCGGACCAGGGCTTGAACCCGTGCCCCCTGCATTGGCAGGTGGATTCTTAACCACTGGGCCACCAGGGAAGCCCTGGGTCGTCTTCTTAAAGGGTTCGATTCTTCGCTCATATCCTCGGACAAGAATGGGAAAAAGATGATTAGAGAAACGGAAAGGAAAGAGTTGAGAAGAGAAAGCATGAAGAAGAGAAAATCCAGCAGAACTTGAAGGTCAATTAAAATAAGAAAAGGCTGGAAGAAAGGGCACCTTGGATAAGAAAGGAGCGGAGGAAGTGAGAAATAAAGAAAAAGAGGAGCTAAGATTTTTCAGAATCACTAGACTCTGGCTGGAACTTGATGGAAAAAAGGCATTTCTTTGCTGTTGATCTGCGGGGGTCCCTGCTGTCAGGCTGCAGTGGTCCCTGACTTTGGAGGCCAGTGATGGATTGAATGTCACCAGTCGGATGCTACCCAGCACATGGCAGGCATCGACGCCGGGGTAGCCTGAGTGCAAAGGAGACCTAAATACAGAAGCAGATGGCCGAGATGCGCTTAGTGTCTTTAACGTATTCAGTCCCTCTGAGATGCAACCCTGGGAAACATTTTGTTTCCTCTTTCTGGATGGGTAAAGCAAGGCATTTTAATATTACCTAATTATCCCCCCCCTCCCCACATTGTGTATTTTTATATAAAGGCAGCATGAAGAATGAACTGGGCAAGGTTTAGCCCAAGTGCTGCTGAGGCAGGAGGGCTCTTCAGAAACCCACACCCCCTCCCTCTATATAGGGGCTGGAGGAGTCCACAGAGAGGTGAGGCATCAGAGCCTCCTGCCTGCCTTACATAAATATTGAAAAGACTGATATGATCATGTTGGCAAACCGTTCTGCGCTCCTGAGAGCGAGAGAGTTACAAGGCTGTGATTTTATTATGCATAACACGGCATGTGCTTACTGCTGGTGAACTCAGATGCAAACTGCCTGGGGGTTGTGATTTCACTCTGCTCCTTCCTGCTCCTTCTGTGTTAGGGACCAGCAGCTTAGGTTTCTATACTGGAAAAATCAGTTTCTTCATCACCAACAACTCTAATACATCAGAGGAGAATGATGGAGGAGAGAAAGTTCGATAACAGCGGTTCTGTTGCCCCAGTGAGATTTGCCCAAATGGGATGGTTCAGCCAGTTGAGGAGGAAATCAGACCGACAACGGACCTGGTCTCCACTGAGTCGGGATTCTCTCTCAGCAAGGCACCACTGAGCAAAAAAATCAATAGCAGGAAAAACGAGATCAAACCATGCTTGGGTTTCAACACCGTGGGGAAATAACTGGGAGAAGGAAACTTTATTAAGACTGTTCCTCCAACCCTACCCGTTCCTTTGAGGCATCTCTGCTTTAAACATTCCGGTCCATTTTGGGGAGTGGAGGACATCGTAGGGCAGATTGATCTTGCACTGAATAGCCATTTAGTTACATATTCGATGTGTAACAAGGGATGGATTTTCTTGGTGAAGTGCGTCAGAGGGTAACCCTTCCAACTCACACCGTCCAGACAGGTCCAAGACTCACTGGGCTGTTTCCAAGACTGAGAAGAAGCTAGACTATCATCCACAGTGGAATAGGGACCCATCAGAAGAAAGGAAGAACAGTCACAAGTGACTTGGAGAAATGATGCAAGATGGGCATTGTTTTCTATGTATTGTACTTAACTCAACCACAAACCAATGACTGCAACTACTCAGTGCTATGCAAGGAAAAAAAAATGTTTTCTGGTCTTTCTTCTCTGTCTCACTCTTAATAAGCCTCAGACAGCTGTGAGCCCCTACCTCGTGCTCTAACACTTTACTGCAAAGCTCTAAATGGGATCAGAGATGCACCGTGTTCAAGGCGACGCAATTCAGCAAGTCCTTATTTTTACTTACTTAAAATGAGTGGCTGTTATAAGCCCAATGCTTTCCTGAGCACTGTGGGGTTAGAAAAGAAAAATACTCTTTGCCCCTGTGCTGATGGAACTTACAGACTCGCCAACGTGCATGAAGGTATTAGAGACTATATCACAAAGTAACAGTAGTAACCCAGTGCTGAAATGCATGGGACATCGAATAAGCGCTGTTTCTCCAATCTTGAAAGACGGCCCTGAGACGGACAAGCCTCCCTTGGTGCCCCCCCCCCGTGACCCTTCTCACAGTCTCAGGAATCCCAGTGGGCCCAGTGCCCACCCAGTCGAAGGGATGGTCTCACCTCTGTTCTTAACACCTGGACTTGAGGTAGGGAGTGTGTACACAGCCTGCATTTCAGTGGAGCCTGAAGGAGAGTAAAAGAAACTCACTTGGTAGCAGCGAAAGCCCCAAATCGGTTAAAACGCTATCATTTATTTTATGTAAAAAAAAAAAAAAAAAGTCATTTTTTACATAAACAGGCAGAAACCCTTAAATCCTCGTGCCTGTTCTACCAGCTGCCCAGGGCCACACCTGTCAAGAAACTGCAATAGCACTCAGCACCCACCTCCAGCAAAGCTGCACGATGGGGGCATGTGAGGAAGACTGAGATGAACTGACCATTAAACACTCACACAGGACTGGGTAAAAGAAGCACCAGGAACCACCGGGCACTTAGTTAGGAAGGGATACAATACCCTGCCTCCCGCTCACTACTCAGACCCTTTTATTGGTGCCCTGCTGAGTATTCCCCGACCTCTAGGAACCTGACCCGCCACCTGCCAGGTCCTGGAACCTGCTCCAGGTTACAGAGCAGGGCCATTCAGTCCTATAAAAACAAGGCCTCCGAGCCCACATAGGCACAAACATCGAATCACGAAAACACGGCACTGAGAAGGTGAGAAAGACACAGTGTCGACAAAGATCTGGCAGCTCTTAGTGGACCACCCCCAGCAGGGGAGTCAGCTCAGCCTGCACCACGCTTTTAAGAGGAGTTAATGAGCTCCAGGTGAGCTGCCTCTAAGGGCTTCTGTGGCCCCGAGGAAGATTCTGTTATGCATCCCCAGACTCTGACCTTCTCACCTCACAAGTGCATGTCCCTGGTCTCAAGGGACGGGTGATGGGAAGTGATGGACAGACTGGACGAGGCAGCACTTCTGATTATTGAAAGTGGCAAGAGGGACCCGACGCTCTCAGCTAAAGCACGCAGTTGGATCACGGGTTCCCCTGGGGCTTCTTCTCAAGTCGCCACCTGAGCTCTGCCCCCAGCTCTTGCCCTAACTGCGGTCCAGGAGGATAAAAGCTCGTCCCTTCAATGCCCGCCCCCTTCCCCTCCCCCAGCCTGCAGGCCCCACCCAGCAGCCATCACGAGTGGTCAGGAATCACCGAGGCCCTCCCGGGGGACCTCTGGTAGGGCTTTCTAGCAAACAGGCCACTTCGGATGAAAGCAGCCCAAACAGCTGAGCAGTTAAAAGTGACAGCAGTCGCCAACGATGTGTGGGCCCTGTAGGAAATGGCAGGTCGATAAATATTCAGCAGCCGCACTGCACACTCTCAATGCAGCCCCGATCTCTAATAGTGGATGCTTGCTTGTATACGAACGGGTCCTTCTGCCACTCGGCACCCAGCTACCTTGAGCTAAGACGCTGATCGGCTCCGCTAAAGACAAGTTCAAGGCAGCGCTGAGCCCAGGAGCCTGGAGAGAAAGGGGCAGAGCCTGGGTCCTGCGGAGTCGCCCGGGGCCTTTGAAAACCCCAGACCAGTTAAACCAGAACCCCGGGGGGGTGGAACTGGGGAATTAGGATTAAAAACATTTTTTAAACTTTTATTTGGAAATAATTCCAAACACTGAAAAGCTGCAAGACTAAGACATACTACAAAGAATACCCACATGTCCTTTATGCTTGTGAACATTTTAGCCTTTTTGCTTTGTCATTTCTCTGTCTCTCTTTACACACACACACACACTATTAAAAAAAATTTTCCTGAACCATTTGAAGGTGAGCTACATCATGTCCCTTTGTCCCAAACACCTCAGCGCGTACTTCCTACAAATACGGCCATTCTTCCATACAACCACAGTAGGGGTTCAACAGCAATAAATAGAACATTGACACAATACTTTTGGAATCAGTCTGTTTTTTACTGTCAGGTGAGTTCAGTGTGTAGCCAAGTGAGAACCCCTGGGGCCACTACCACTCACCCCAGGATCTTTGTTCCTTGTAAAGGAAGCAGAGAAGAGCTTGATGGCCCAGATCTCCCAGTCACTCGGATGTATTTATTTTTTATTTTTTGAAGGGTATTTATTTAATTAACAGTGGAAGGCTACAAAGTAAATGTTCCTCATTAGTTAACTGGTTAAATAATTTATTTCTTTTTCTTTTTCTATTTTCATATCCTTATTTTTTCACTCAGATTTATTAACAGAGCAAAGTGGCCGCTGCACTATTGAGACCCAGTGGGCACCTGGGTCTGGAGGTCGTTCTGGAAAGCTCCAACTCCCCTTTATTCTTCCATCTCACCCCTTACTCCATTTCCCCCTGAGAGACTTCTCTTGTGACCCGGCTTGTTTCATAACCAGCAGGTGATTTATTAACAATCTAATATGGCACAATGGCCTCTCGAGAAATTACCCTGAGCTTTGTTCAGACTGTTTCGGGACTTTTATAACTAAAATGATCTCTCTCCTTTCTGGTAATTCAGGCTCACAGCCTTTGAAGAGGAGTGTGGTGGCTGATTTTCTGTGTCAACTTGCCTGGGCCCTGGGGTGCCCAGATACTTGGTTAAACATTATGCAGGGAGTTTCTGGATGAGGTTAACATTTGAATCGGCAGGCTGAGTAAAGCAGGGTCCTCCACCCAATTCTGGCCTGAGTAGGACCAAAGGCTGAGCAAGAGAGGACTTACTCTCTCTGCCTGACCGTCCTCCAGCTGGGACACCGGTCTCCTCCTGCCTTCAGACTTCAACTTGGGCTGGAGCCACACATGGGCTCTCCTGGGCCTCCAGCTTGCAGACTGCAGACCTCGGGACTTAGCCTCTGCCGCCACATGAGCCTATCCCTTATAATAAATCAGATACATCTGTTTCTCTGGAGAACCCAGACTAATACAAAGAGTGAGCTGGATTTTTCCAGAAGGGAAAGGAATGGGACAGAGAAAGTTGAAGAGTTAATTTCCAAACTGGAAGGAGGTAGTTGGGTACTCAGAGATGGGGAAAGAGGATGGTGGGCTGCAGGTTCTCCAGGGACCTGACGCCTCAAGGTGTCCCCTCTGAGGTGGTACGTCCTTAGATGGGTGGGTTGTAAAAGGTCCAGGTGAGGCTCCCCTAGGCCTGAGCCTGGTCCAGGGTGGGTGGAGCTGCCAGGCAGACAGACAGACAGCCCTTGAGGGACCACTCTGACCTGGCTGGGGGCCAGCAACTGCAGCTACTGTGCCAGGCAGGCAATGCAGGACCAGCTCCACGGGCAGCCTAGGTGCCATCCAAGAGATGTGGCAGAACGAAACACCCTTAAAACCCCAGGAATCTTATATGGCCTTGGGAAGGGAAGGAGGCCAGAGAACGACTGATACTGGGTTTCCAGCCATGTTAGTCGGAGGATACCCTGCTTTCCATAAGTGTCACAAGGCAGTTGACACCTGGAACATGCATATAAGGCCAAAATCCATCTCCTTGTCCCAGTATTTGCCTAGGACACATATTTCCCATGTAGAAAATTCTCTCTTCCTCATAACATTCCTTTAGATATCAGGACGTCATCAGGAGGGTTTCAGAGACTGTTCCCTGGGGGAGGTGGGAGGGAGGCTCTGAATCCTCTGAAGTTGATTGTATTTGAAAATGTGCATTTTTCTGGGGAGGGAACCCGTACACCTGATCAGATCTTCAAAAGAGGTTGGACCTAAAATAAAATCACACACCACTGTAGCAGAGTGAAAAGGTCCTTTCGGGCAAATTGCCTTCTTTCTAGTCCCCCTTCCCTGAATTGGTCACTCATTCATGCATTCATTATTTTCATTTATTTAATTTTTTGGCCACACGGCGTGGTCCATGGGATCTTAGTTTCCCGACCAGGGATCGAACCCGTGCCCCCTGCAGTGGGAATGCAGAGTCTTAACCACTGGACCACAAGGGAAGTCCTTCATTCAGTATTTTTAGAAGCCCTACCGTTCCTCAAGTCCTGTAGCTCCAAGTAGAATAGTCCGCACAGAGTGGCTCTTACCTCTGGTCTTTGCTCCTCCAATTGTGTGTCGGGCTATGCTTTTTAATCACAATTCCCTTCATTGCTCTCCTTCCGTCCTAAAGTCTCAAATGGTTCTCACTGCCAACCCATCGTCAGAGCAGTCAAGCAACGCAGGCTCGAGGAAACTGAAATTTTCCACTTTCTCTCATCCTGGTTCCACCTCCACCCTAAGAACGCCTCAAGGCTTCTACTCAGAAAATACCCTAGTCAGGTACTAGCAGAGTTTCCTCCTACTAGGACTATCTGCAGTTTTATTGGGATCTCGGAAAGAATGGAAAATCTTTACCAGTTGAAGAGTGCATCTCTCTGCGTGACATTGAGGCTGGGTGAAATGCAGGGGGAGGGATTGATTTGGGGTGGGATCAGGCCTCCCTGGAGCCCCATGGGCTCATACCACCTGGGCGAGCATCCTTCTCAGTGGGTTGGCCCTGCTCCCAGCAGCCCCTGCGTCTCATTTGTCTGCCCACAGAGGCTGCTCCATAGCCCATTACTGCCCACCCAACACTCTTCCTCCTGGGCCTTTGCCCGTGCTGTTAAACCCTGCTGGATGCCTTCTTTCCATTCTGAGCCCACACAAAGCCTCTCATCCTTTTTTCAAATCCTCACTCAAGTTCCACCTCCTCTGAGTCCTTGTGAAGCTGCAAGGTCTCTGGCCACAGGGCAAGTGTATTTCACTTCCACAGCACCCTGTATCCTCTCTCACTTTCATAGTGTATATTTTGCACTTAGTTACTTATTTTTCTTGAATTCTCTAATTGCGTTAAACAGGAAGGTCTTCCCTCCCCTAATGAAATGATTAACTCTGGGGGCTGTTTTTTTCTTTTAATCGAGATTTCACTGTTTTTTGGTTTGATGATTGGTAAAAAAATGTGAACAGAACACACATAATTCAAAATACAAGTGCTAAACAAAAAAGCCACATAATTGTAATACTTTTTCCAAACAATTATCTCACTTTCCAGCTTAACTTTGGAGGAAGTTTTTCCTTAAAGAGAGCTATTAACCATCAGTATTTTCAAATGTTGACAAGTTGTTTGCCCAAAAGTCCCACTAATTCATGACAATATTATGCATATCACATACTGACAAGTCTCCAATTTGTCACAGAAAGCTAATACAGTTATTAGGGAGAAAATTATGCTACCTCTAAAGAGATTACAGACAGTACCCAATTCTGAGCGGGAGAGCCAAGATCAGGGAGCAGTTTCCTTCACAAAGCAATTGTACTAAAAAATAGCTTAGATATAGAAAATAAATTATTTAAAATGCTTGAGATGCAAGATTGGGATTCCAAATTATCATTGTTATGCTTCATATCAATATTATAGGTTTTAAAAACTGCCCTCACCCCACTGGTTTGTGGAATGTTAGGTTGATACATGAGACTGTCAAAGCCCCCTGCAGTTCAGTAGCCTGCTTTGTTTTAGTTGATCAGAAAAACAACCACCCAGGATGTGATTTCACCTCTTTAAAAGCTTTCACACTTAGCTAAATAGGGAAAAAAATGAGATGAAGTATGTGATGCTTAGCTTTTTGTGTCAATCGGCTAGGCTATGTGATTAGGACTCGCAAATACGGAGAGAAGGAAGGCCAGAAAGGACCTTGGGGTGTTGAATGGAAATTGAAGGTATTGGTGTGAATGCATTTAAAATATACATCCAGGGCTTCCCTGGTGGCGCAGTGCTTAAGAATCCGCCTGCCAATGCAGGGGACACAGGTTCGAGCCCTCGTCCGGGAAGATCTCACATGCCGCAGAGCAACTAAGCCTGTGAGCCACAACTACTGAAGCCTGCGTACCTAGAGCCCGTGCTCTGCAACAAGAGAGGCCACCACAATGAGAAGCCCGCGCACTGCAACGAAGAGTAGCCCCTGCTCACCGCAACTAGAGAAAGCCCGTGTGCAGCAACGAAGACCCAATACAGCCAAAAAATATATATACACATCCAGGGATATGTGTGTGTATGTGTGTACATTTGTGTGTGTGTGTGTGTGTGTGTGTGTCTTCTAACTCTGAACAGTAAGAGAGCCTGGGAGCAATGAGACTTTAGTAGCAATGAGTACAGTCAGCACCCAGACACTGGGTTTTTTTTTCTTTTTCCAGACATTGGTTTCTGAATACTACCCTCCACAAAAAAGAACCCGGGGGCTTCCCTGGTGGTGCAGTGGTTGAGAATCTGCCTGCCAATGCAGGGGACACGGGTTCGAGCCCTGGTCTGGGAAGATCCCACATGCCACGGAGCAACTGGGCCCGTGAGCCACAATTGTTGAGCCTGCGCGTCTGGAGCCTGTGCTCCGCAACAAGAGAGGCCGCGATAGTGAGAGGCCCGCGCACCGCGATGAAGAGTGGCCCCCGCTTGCCGCAACTAGAGAAAGCCCTCGCACAGAAACGAAGACCCAACACAGCCAAAAATAAAAATAATAAATAAAAAATTAAAAAAAAAAAAAAAAAAGAACCCGGGATTCTCAGAGAAATGGCCGATTCCAGGGTTGGAATTATTTCACAATAAATTTAAAAGTACCCGTGCCCAGGCCCTGACTCAGACCAGTTCACTCAACACCTGCCAGGCCTTGGCATTCTTTCTTAAACGCCCCTGGGGCCTTAACACGTGGTTGTGAACCAAGCCTTGCCATCTCAGCCACCATCTGCACAGATGTGATACTTGCTTTCCATCTGCAGACTCAGGCAGGCCCAGCCCTCCAAGATCAATTCAGTCTCTGTCAGGAATGGTTTTAGGAGTTCTAGGCTTAGCGTTAAATCAGCCTTACTCCCGTTGGCCATGCTCTGCCCTTGTCCTTTGACATTGGGCTCTGGCTTGGCCTTACCATGTCCTCCTGCCATGTAGCCTGGTGACCAGAGCTTTACCTTGGTTCCCTCAGCCTCATTTCCTGGTTCTCCAAGGGTCTCCCTCCTGCTCCCCCTGGAGGGTGAAGGGCTGTATCACCAGTTGTCAAGACCCTTGGATGCCAAGTGTCTTCCTGCCTGCCCACTCCCGTACCCAGCTGCCTGGCTTCCCGAGCTGTGATCCATCGTGTTTGGGGCACCGCCTTGCTTCCCCCTGCGGACTCTCTGCGTGCCACCTTTCTCTCTGGAGCTCCCCACACCACGTGTCACAGCTTCCCTGGACATGCCCTCTGCCTGCCGCCTGCCACTGGGGCTCCCTCTAGAGCATCTGCTCCCGCAGCGCTCTGCACTTTCATTGCCAGAACGTGCCTCACACGTTAGCGTTTAGTTGTCTGCTTTATGCGCTGGATTAAATTCCATGAGGGTAGGAGCCGTGTCCTGTTCATCGCTATATGCCCAGTACCTATTAGCACATAGTCCCAAGTCCATTACTGGTGCCTGAGACGTATTTGTGGAATGAATGGATGAATGTCCAGTATCCAGGTCCTGCCTGGCTGTCCTTAGCAAGATCGATCCCGTCACCAAATAAATAGCATCATTTGCACAGACCTGGACACAAAGCATGTTGGGACCACAGCAAGGTCAGCAGCTGGGGAGCCCGGTGTTCTGTTCCCAAAAAGGCAAGGAGCGTACTGATTTCTCAGGCAGGCGTGGGGGGCCAGTCTTTTAGCAGGAGCACTGCAGGGGGCTCTCAAAAAGCTCTCTTCTTGAAATCAAGAAGAGTAACGTCACTCCGGTGAAGGAGTGTCCCACCACAGACAGCTGTAGGATCCTCAAAGTGGGCCTCAGGGATCTTCACTGAAATGCAGATTTTAGAGTCCTGCCCAAGACCCCTTGAATCAATGTTTGGGCCCGTGGTCCAAGGCTCTGCTTTTAAACAAGTTTTATGAAGATTGCACTTGGAAAAACTCAGAGCTGTAGAATGGAAGCAAGACCCCACCTTCTCCAGGATTCTGGCATGAGCTAAGTTGGAAAGCCAGACCCCAGCCAAGCTAAGTGGGATTTGAGGTTGTTTGTAGAAAGCATGGTTAAATTTTTGGAAGCAGGCAGACTGTTTTTTTGGTTTTGTTCTGTTTTTTTTAGTTGTATGTGGTGTTGATTTTATTGAATGCTTTTATTAATTTTCTCCTTGATATTTTTTTACTTTAAAAATTAATAGACAATTTTTTAGAGCAGTATTAGATTTACAGAACAATTGAGCAAATAGTATAGAGTTCCCATATACTCTCCTTCTCCGTACACAGTTTCCCCTTATTTTTTTAACATCTTGCACTAGTGTGGTGTGTTAATTATAACTAATAGTTACAATTAATGAACCAATATTAATACATTATTATTAACTAAACTCTATAGTTTACATTAAGGTTCACTCTTGGTGTTGTACATTCTATAGGTTTTGACAAATGCATATCAGGTATTCACAATTATAGCATCACACGGAATTGTTTCACTGCCCTAAAAATCCCCTGTGTTCCACCTATTCACTCCTCTTCCCTCCCCCAAAGCCCCTGGCAACCACTAATCTTTTTACTGTCTCCACAGTTTTGCCTTTTCCAGAATGTCATGTAGTTGGAATCCTACAGTATAGAGCCTTTCACATTGGCTTCTTTCAGTGAGCAATGTGCATGTAAGTTTCCTCCTTGTCTTTTTGTGTTGATAGCTCTTTTCTTTTTATTGCTGAATAATATCCTATTGTATGTATGTAGCAATTGTTTATCCATTCACTTATTTGAGGACATCTTGGTTGTTTCCAGTTTTGGGTAATTATGAATAAAGCTGCTATAAACATTCTTGTGCAAATTTTTGTATGGACATGCTTTCAACTATAGTGGGTAAATACCAAGGAGAGTGATTCCTGGATTGTATGCTAAGACTGTTTCACTTTGTAAGGAAGTGGCTGGACCATTTTGTATTCCCACCAGCAAAGTATGAGAGCTCCTGTTGCTCCATACCCTCATCAGCACTTGGTATTGTCATGTTTTTAGATTTTAGCCATTTTAATGTGTGTGGTGGTATCTCATTATTTAATTTGCAATTCCCTAATGACATGTGATGTTGAGCGTCTTTGCATATGCTTACTTGTCATCTGTATATCTTCTTTGGTGAGGTGTCTATTTAGATCTTTCACCCATTTTTCATTTGTTTTAAGAGTTCATTGTATATTTTAGATAAAAGTCCTTTATCAGATATGTGATTTGCAGATGTTTTCTCCCAGACTGTGACTTGTCTTTTCATTCTCTAAGCTGCGTCTTTTGTAGAGCAGAAGTTTCAAATTTTAATAAAGTCCAACTTACCAATTTTTTCTTTCATGTATTGTGCTATTCATATTGCTAAAAACTAAAACTCACTGTGCTTTTAATTCATCACCAAACCTAAGGTTATCTAGATTTCCTCCTAGGTCTTCTAGAAGTTTCATAGTTTTGCATTTTAAATTCAGATCTATGATCCATTTTGAGTTAAACTTCATGAAAGATACGAGGTCTATGTTTAGACTCCTTCTTACCATAGATTTTGGCAAACTCAGCATATGATTTTTTTCTTTCTTTATTAAGTCCAGAACTTTCACCTTTTCACTTCATGGCTTCTCTTTGGCATGTCCGAATCGCCAGCATCACTCCTCTTGAGCTTTGGGGCCATTAAGCAAAATAAGGGTTACCTGAACACAAGTGATATTGTGGCAGTTGATCTGATAACCACCATGGCTGCTAAATGCTGTACAAAATGTGCTGGACAAAAGGACTCCTGGGTGGGATGGTGCAGGACAGTTTGAGATTTCATCACACTACTCAGAAAGGCATGCAATTTAAAACATGTGAATTGTTTATTTCTGGAATTTTCCATTTAATATTTTTGGACTGCAGTTGGCCCTGGGTAACTGAAACCATGGTAAGTGAAACCCCAGATAAGGGAGAACTAGTGTAGGTAAGATTTTTTTCTCCCTCTGGCTTTTTTCAAGAAGTTCTTTCTGACTTTGATTTTCTGCGGTTTGACTATGATATACCTAGGTGTGGTTTTTAGGTATTTACCCTGCCTGGTGTACTCTGAGATTCCTGGATCTTTGGTTTGGTGCCTATCTTCACTTTGGAAAATTCTCAGCCATTATTATTTCAGACTGGGTTTTAAATCCTGCCTCTGCCATTACTAGAGAAGTGATCCTAGGTGAGCTATTTAACCTTTCTGAGCCCTAGTTTCCTTAACTCTGTAACGGGAGTAACAGCTATGTGTTACAGGATATGGTGGGGCGGAAATGAGGTCCAGCTTTGCACAGTGTCTGGCATAGCATGGAGGGGGACTGGTGGTTAGTGAGTGCCATGGAATAAAGGGAACTGTCGCTGAGCAGGCAGGGTGATGGACCTTGAACATCAGGCCCACAAGACAAAGTCCCTGGTTGGTACTGAAGCTACTCATATGCTTCTTAGACTGATTAGGAATTCACTGAAGGGGAGGTGGGGGGCCCAGAGTGAGCCCCAGAATTGACAGAACTTCCTGGAATCTAGGCATCTTGGAATTGCCCCAGTAGTTGCCAGGCCTACTAGTAAACCCCAGATACTGATATTTTCTCTAGCATTAATTATGGGCTTGAGTATCCAGAACAGTCTCACACAATAAAAGTTTTATGAGGGCAGAAGTCAGGCTACCCCAGCCCAGGCTCAGAACTGGCTTCATGAGGACTATAGCTAAGCATCCAGCAATGGTCTAGTGAGGTCTCGCCTGGCGGTCCTGGGGGACCCTGACTGAAGCTTCCAGCCTGGCATACCTCAACTGCCACCCCTAGACTGTAAAACCCCTGAGGCTGAAGGCTGCTACTCCAAGGGTCCTTGCAAGCCTTCCTCTGCAAGGACAATAATTGAATATTCTTGCATGGGAAGAAGAGGGATTCAATTCAAAGGGAGGCAAAGAAAAAGATGAAATACAAATGTAAAGGTTTTTTAAATGTTCAGCATAAGAGCCAAGGTAACCTACCTTTGATTTACCTGACTTAAAAACATGCACTCTGAAAAACACTCAAATAGGCTTCTGGCCAAGATGGAATAATGGAGACCAGATTTATTTTACGAACTGAAATAATGAAAACCATATGACACAGGCATGCCACTCTATTTACCCAAGAGAAATGAAATCATATGTCCACACACATTCTGGAGCATGGATGCTTATATTAACTTTATTAGTAAAAGCCAAAGAATGGAAGCCACCCAAATGTCCATCAAGAGATGAACGGAAAAACAAATTATGGTGTTTCCATACAGTGGAATACTATTCAGCAATAAAAAGGAATGAACTATTGATCCATGCAGCAACATGGATGAATTTTAACATATTTATGTGGAGTGACAGAAACTAGACAAAAGTAGAGTTCACACTGAATTATTTCTTTTATATAAAATACTTGAAAATCGAAACTAATCAACAGTGACAGAAAGCAGATCAGTGGTTGCCTGGGGAGTCGTGGGCAAGATGGGGGTGGGGAATGAGAAGGTAGGATTACAAGAGGGTCAGGGGAAACTTTAGGGGGTCATGAGTATGTTTATTATCTTGATTATGGTGGTGGTCTCATAGGTATATCCATATGTCAAAACTTACCCCATTGCACACTTTAAATATGTGCAGTTTATTAAGGTCAACAGAGCTGTTAAAAAAACCTTTTCTTGTTCCAACATTATCTTTTGCTGTTTTCCCTCTTTAAAAAAATGTTCAATTTCCTAAATAATCAAAGAAATGAAAATTAGAACTAATATAACCAACTCCAGTGTATGGAAAAACTTTATAGACATAAAACATGGACTCAGAGAAATAGAATCTCTCCTATGCCCTTGTAAAGGAAAACGACTTCATTTATTCACTGCTCACTGAATACTTCACTTCTGGTCACATAATGTGGCAGTTTTCCCATGCCAAGCAATTCTGTGACATCAGCTGAGTGTCCTACAGCTTAACTCAATTCTGGTGCTATCTACCTGTAGATGCCACAGATGAAGGGCTCGGTCCCACAAGACTGGCTTCCCTTCTCCAATTCAAACATCAATCTCAAATCCAGGTTGTCTTCTGAGATTCTGACCAATTGGCTATAAATCAGACATTCTCATGACCCCCTCCTCAGGTTGATTAATTTGTTAGAACGGCTCACAGATCTCATGAAACAGTTAACTTACTAGATTTCTGGTTTATTATAAAAGGATATATCACAGGAACAGTCAGATGGAAGAGATGCACAGGGCAAGGTATGTGGGAAGAGGCATGGAGGGAGCTTCCACGCCCTGTCTGGATGGACCACCCTCCCAGCACCTCTATGAATTCAGCACCCTGGAAGTTCTCCAAACCCTACAATCCAGTTCAAGGATTTTTAAGGAGGCGCCATTACTTAGGCAAGATTGATTAAATCATTGGCCATTGGCCATTGACCAGTTGAACCTCCGGCCCCTCTCCTCTCTCCCAATGTTGAGGGGTGAGGCTGAATGTTTCAACCCTGAAGTCACAAGGTTGGTTCCGCTGGCAACCAGCCCATTCTTTGGCTTTTCCAACAGCCACCTCCTTAACATAAACTCAAGTGTGCTTGAAATTTGTTATGAATAACAAAAGGCACCCACTTCACCTTTATTCCTCTGGAGCTATTTCAGGAACTGGAAGCAAAATTAAATATTATATGAAAGATGCCCCTATAGCTCTTCTATAGGAAATGACGAGGGTTTTAGGTGTTATGTGCCAGCAACCGCGGACAAAGACCAAAATATGTATGTCTTATTATGTCACAACATCACAGCCCTCATACATTTTTGGTGGGAGTGGTAATAGGCTCAACATTGCTGAGGGCAATTTACCAATATATATTAAAAGCCGTAAAATGTGCCTAACATTTTAAAACGTGCCAGCCGATTTTAGGGATTAGCTCCGAGGTTATCTCTTGTCTTAGGATGTGAGAAAGACATAGTTTCAAGGGTATAAATTACAGTCCTGTTTATGTTTGCAAAATATTTGCAAATAATCTGTAATCAAACAATGTGAGATTGGCTAAGTAATAATATAGTCACACAAAAATAGGTGCTCCACTATTTACAATATCCAGGTCATGGAAGCAACCTAAATGCCCATAGACAGACGAATGGATAAAGAAGATGTGGTACATATATACAATGGAATATTACTCAGCCATAAAAAGGAACGAAATTGGGTCATTTGTAGAAACGTGGATGGACCTAGAGACTGTCACACAGAGTGAAGTAAGTCAGAAAGAGAAAAACAAATATTGCATATTAACACATATATGTGGAATCTAGAAACATGGTACAGATGAACCAGATTGCAAGGCAGAAATAGAGACACAGATGTAGAGAACAAACATATGAACACCAAGGGGGGTGCAGGGGCGGTGCGGGGGGGTGATGAACTGGGAGATTGAGATTGACATATATACACTAATGTGTATAAAATAGATAACTAATAAGAACCTGCTGTATAAAAAAAATAAAATCAAAAAAAAAAAAGGTGCTCCAGAAACAGACATAGAAACAGTTGGGGGTGCAAGATGTTGACTTGGGTCACTGTCTGTGACACAGAATGGGAGGAAGCAGGATTGGTCAAGAAAACAGCCAAGCGAAGGCTGGGCCGACCCAAGGGGGCTCAGGCTGAAATGGCCAGGCTCTCAGAACCGCCCCGTACTCAGTCACTGGGTGCAAGTAAGATGGCAGGCTGGGTGGTCCTCGGCAGCTGAGGCCACCCTGCAGGAGCTGGGAACGGGAGGGGCTCTGCTGACTGCACTCAGCTGGACAGCACGTCCTTCTTCCAGGGGCATCTGGACGGCGTGTCCCTGCTTGTCCACCACCATCCTCAAAGCCTCCGCTCCCCTGCCCCTCTCATCCCTTGTGCTGGCTGTTCTAATTCTATTGTCTCCACCGACTTTCAGAGTCAGTTTCTTTATGAAATGTTTATTGTACAGTTATTTGTAGAACTCTCTGGAGGAAAAAAATGCTATTGAAATTTAATTAATGGGAGAGACAGTAAGTAAATAAAATGAGATTCTGGAGAGAATTCAGTGCACGGGAATGATAACTACATTCATTGTCGCTTAATTTGATGGGCCGGGCAGAGGAGCGGGAAGAGTTCCCTCCTCTCCCAGCATCCACAGGATGAGCCTCTGCAAAGCAAGAGCAGGGTTTTCCCGTCTGGGTTGGAAGTCAACGAATGGGCTTTCTGGATGCAGCCAGAGGGCCAGGGGATCAACGTGTTTGTGTGTGTGTGTGTGTGTGTGTGTGTGTGTGTGTGTGTGTGTGTGTGTGTGGTGGGGGGAGTGTTTATTACCAGGACAAGGACACAGGACAGCCTCTCTCTGCTCTCCATCTGGGGAGAGGTAGACTAGGACCCCGGGACCAGCCAGTAGACAGAGCATAGAGCCCAGAAGGGAAGGAAGAACAGTGGTATCCACAGTAACGTCAGCATTCTAGGTCAGCAAGCAAAGGCTGGAACTACTACAGAGGAGAACTGATAATTATGAAAGGAGATAAGGGCAGGTGGCTATTTCTGTCTGAATCTCCATTAGAATCTTATTATCAGGCAATGAGTCAAATGCAGAGCTGTGGTTTGACTGCTAAAAAATACTAAAATAAAATAAGATAAATTATCAATAGCAACGTTTTCAAAATCCAGAAATTCTGCCCATGGCAAATAGTAGCAAGGATGTGGGTCAATAGGATCTTTTATTTTGCTGGTAGATTATTATAGCATTTGGGAAGCAGTTTGGCCTTCTCTTGTAGTGCTGAACATTTGCCTTCCCTATATTTCAAGCCATCCACCCCAAGAATATACCCCCGAGAAACTCTTGCACATGTGCCCAGGAAATACTGTGGTATGATGTTCATAATAACACTGTTAGTAGGAACAAAAAACTATGAACAAAGAACCCAAAGGCCCATAAACTAATGAATAGATAAATAAAATATGGAATATGTTTTGGCAATAAAGTGAAGCCCCCTGATACGTGCTACAAATGTGGATGAACCTTGAAAAGATTTTGCCAAATGAAAGAAGCCAGTCACAAATTACATGACTCCATTTACATGAAATGTTCAGAACAGGCGAATCTGTAGAGACAGAAAGTAGGTTAGTGGTTGCCAGGGACCAGAGCGATTGGAGAAACTAGTGAGTAGGGATGCCCCCTGTGAAGCGGCAGCAATGCCAGTGGTCTCTGCCCGCCCGACATCCTCTCCTCGCTGGTCTTCATTGCCCGAGAAGGTACTCAAACAGTCTGCATTTCTCACCCACAAGGGGGAGGCATCTTTGAAGAAGCTTCGGGGAGCTTTCGAGTCCTCCTGAACCACAGTTTGGGGCTTTGTCAAACAAAGCACTCAGACCAGATTAGCACATCTATTAGGGAAGGGTAGCGGGGAGCTGGGTTGAGTAAAGTAGTCTTTCCAGGCACTTGTCTTCCATCAATTCTCCTTGGATACGTTCAGTGTTCACACCAGTTCTCAACCCACACACCTCTTAATCTACTTTAATTTCTGTTTTGGAAGGAGGGCAGGAGGGATTTTTGTACAATGCTTCAAAAAGTAGGCGTTAATAGACCCTGAGGGCACAGTCCCTGCGGTGGCCACTTAGCACTTTCACGCTGTGTCCTGAAAGCGGTCCACACTCTGAGAGCAAAGGAGGCTCTGTGGACAGAGACACCGGGACACCAGGATCACAGTCTCGGAAGGGAAGAACATGACCCTGAGTCCGACCCATATGCCACTGAGCGTATGGACCAATCTGTTTCCAATATGAAACAGTACTTATGAGCAAAATAAAGGACCCCTTCCTTATCCTCCAGAAACCTGTATTGCAGCTGGTGAAATGATACCTTTAGATGCGGTTCGCTTCCATATCACCACTCAGGATTTTTCAAGGACCCCGCCCTCCACCCTGAAAGCAGATACTCCAGCTTCAGAGTTCAGAAAACATTCTCATGAAGCGCAAGGCAGTGTTTTCTTCCTTGATACCATCCTGCACTGTTTTCACTATTGTTTCTGTCTTTGGCAACTGAGTTTCAGAAGACGCAGTTCAGGCAGAGCTCGGGGTAGGTCTTGATGGTTTAGAAAACATTCATGCAACTAGATGTGCGATTATTAGCATCGTGATGCCCCCCGTGAAGCAGCAGCAATGCCAGTGGTCTTGTTAATTGGGCTTT
Organism: Balaenoptera physalus; assembly: GCF_965194825.1. NCBI lineage: Eukaryota > Metazoa > Chordata > Mammalia > Artiodactyla > Balaenopteridae > Balaenoptera > Balaenoptera physalus. The sequence continues at coordinate 74,880,817 of NC_138899.1, read as the reverse complement.
TGTTACGAGCAGACGCAGGCTCTGGACGAAGGCCTGGGAGCTCCTCCCGCTGGTCTGGAGTTTGGAGTGTGAACAGAGTTGGAGCAACCCTCTGAAGGCCAAGTCCTGCCCACCAGAGCCAGATGGGGGTTGGACTGGCTCACATATGTGAAAACTTTGAAATGAAGAGGATTTGACCTTAGGGAGACAGACGCTGCTTTCCTTGCCTAATTAGCCATTTTGGAAGAGAATCTAGCATCTTCAGTCCTGGAAGAGTTTCCAGGTTGAGGGAGCTCTCCATGCCACCCCCAGGCATGCCCCGGCACTGCCCAGAACCCACAGCTGCAGCAGCGCAGGACCAGCAGTCTACCTGGCTGAATTCAAGGAGGCAAATGTGCTCTTAAGCCGTAAATTCGTACCCAGGCACAGGTCTCCATGGCAACCTTTCCCACTAAAAGAAGGACATTTGTAAATATGCATTTTGCAAGCCTTCTTTTTTGATTCGAAATATCAGCCTTTTGAGAACGATTTGCTTTGCCAGCTGCGTCCTGCTGTGGGAAGAGAGAGAGCATAAGCCTTCTCGCCTGCCCCTCTCTGTTCCCTCACAGTCCTTTACTTCTGGGCTCACTGAAATCAAGTGGCAAATGCACACTGTGCTTCCTTTCTGGGCCCAGTGCCCTGCGAGGAGCTGGGGACACAGAAGGAGGTGGGGTGCACCGTGCCCAGGGCCCCCTGGCACATTGCATCCCCACCAGCTGGTCACAGACCCTCAGGGGACCTGAGCTCCGGGTGTCTGAGCCGTGGAGCAAACTGTCTTGGCTGTTTCCCTACAGGAGCTTCACCAGGGTGTGTATGAGACTCACCTGTGGAGCTTTAAGATTTACAGAGGGCTGATCGGGCACGCTAGTCCTTTGGTATTTACCCAAAGGAGTTAAAAACTTACGTCCACACAAATACCTGCACATGTACATTTGTAGCCACTTTATTAATAATTGCCAGAACTTGGAAGCAACCCAGACATCCTTCAGTAGGGGAATGGATAAATAAACTGTGGTACATTCAGACAATGGGATACTATTCAGTAATAAAAAGAAATGAGCTATCAAACCATAGAAAGACATGGAAGAAACTTAAATGCGTGTTGTTAAGTGAAAGAAGCCAGTCTGAAAAGGCTACATACTGTATGGTTCCAACTGTATGATATTCAGGAAAACGCAAAACTAGAGAGATAATAAAAAGATCAGCGGTTGCCAGGCCTTTTGGGGGGCTGGGGATGGAGGTAGAATGGGATGAATAGGCGGGGCACAGAGGGTTTTTAGGGCAGTGACAATACTTTGTACGATACCATAATGGTAGATACGTGTCATTATTATACATTTCTCCAGATCCACAGAGTATATAACACCAAGAGGGAACCCAAGTGTAAACTGTGGACGATGGCTGATGTTGATGTATCAGTGCAGGTTCATCAGTTGTAACAAATGTGCCCCTCTGGGGGCGGATGTTCACAATTAGGGAGGCTGTGCACGTGTGGGGACAGAGGATATATGGGACATCTCTGTACGTTCCTCTCAATTTTGCTGTGAACCTAAAACTACCCTAAAAAATAGTCTTAAACAAAATAAAGGACCACATAGTATATGCTCAATAAATAAATAAAGGAAGGACAGAAGGACGCAGTGAGAGACAAAACAGGCATTTCCTCTTGATCTCTCTCAGTGATTAACCTGTTGGTATTTAATTTCCGATGCTATGGCCAACTGGTTCTTTGAGTCTCTAATTAATTTGGTCAAAGTCACAACTTCACTCTGTCATTAACAATGAATAAAGAACTTAAAAGCAAGCAAACACACACACACACAAAACAAAAACTGCAGCTGCCCTTGTCTTATTGCCAGGACTTCCTAGACCTGAGGTATGTTTAAAAGTTCTTGGGGTGACTGTGACATTCACCCCTACGTGAAAGCAATCAACTAGGTGTTTCCTAGAAGACAGGCTTAGCCCCTCCAACAAAGACCTAAAGTCACAGAGGCTCAGAGAGATGGAATTTCATCTTTCTCTCATTTAACAGTCCAAAGGCAGGCAGGCAGGCAGCCCAGGGCAGGGGGCTGACTACTCCTCAGGCGGTCCTGTGATGCAGGCTAGTCTTCTTTGCTGCTCCAACACCTAGAGAGAGGCTCTTGCCCGCATGGCTGAAGCTGGTGCCCACTCTCCAGCTTTTGGGGCGGGGAGGGAAGAGAGGCGGCTGGGACCTGAAAGAGGCACAGGTCACGCTCACACAGAAACAAATCCCACCCTTCCCGCAAGCGAGGTGAGGAAACGCAGTCTTTGGCTGGGGTCCATGAGCCAGCCCTGCCGGAGGTTAGGAAGGGGAGAATGGACACAGGGACACACCTCCACGTGCTGTTAGAGGATGGCTCAGACTTTGCTGCATATTCGAACCACGTGGAGATCTTTGAACAAATGTTGGCCCCCAGGCCAGCTACATCACAATCTCTGGGGGTTGGACCCAGGTGTCAGTACTTGTAAAATCATTTCCACAAATAACATTTTTGAGACCTGGAGCTGACAGAGAAACATCATTCCTAGGAGAGCATAAGGAAGTTTCTGGAAAGCTGCACAGACCGTTGCGGTCTGGAGGGCGTAGCTGTCCTGAGTGGTCTGCAGATGCAGGAATGCTAGGCTTTGCACTGCTCAGTCGGGCCGGGACACAGCTCCACCTCCGGCCGTGCCTCTCAGACTGGGTCTCAGTGAGTGGCGATGAGTCCACAGCCCACCACGGGGAACCTCATTCAGACGAGTCACCTGCTGGTGGTCTAAGGTGACCAGCAAACTCTGCACACATCGTAGAAGAGGTCGTACTGATGGTAACTCCACGGACAACACACTCTTTGGGATAAACCTGCCTAGAGCTATTGAAGTGTGATGTGCAAGGGAGCCCTGACCCACAGCCCAGCTCCCACCACGGGCTTTACCTCCCTGGGCCTATTTCCTCAACAACAAAACGTGGATGAGGATAATTCTAAGCCAACATTTATACGGCACTTACTGTATGCCCTGCTTAGAACTCTCAAGACTCCTGCAAACCTCAACCTTCATGAAAGGGACGGAGCAGCAGAGAGAGTGCCCAGGCGTGGCGCAGACGGTGATGAAGATTCTCTACTGCGAAGCATCTCTGGTACTTTCCAGGGCTTTGCTGTTTTCAGAATCTTTTTTTTTTTTTAATATGTTTATAAATATCTGTAGCCATATTCTTCATTGTGAATGTGAGTTATCAAATGTATCCAGCAGGGTATGTGGATACCCTACAGATGAGTGGCCAAGGCAGGATTTGAACCCTGGTGACCTGGCTTCAATGTCCACGGTCCCAGGTCCACGGATCCACTGCCCGGTGCAGCTTAGTTCAAGGCCTTGTTGTGGGGATTAAATGGCGTGATGACTGCCTGGTAAAGCGGGGTGAGGCCCCTAGTAGATGTCCATTATAGGGGTTATTATTAGTAAAGTCAAAAGTGGATCCTTAGCTGTCACAATGAGCACGTCTACTGTCCCAGGATCTAGCAGAGCGTCTGGTGGGCACTCAGTAAAAATGAATACAATGCACAGTTCTTTTCAGAATCCCTCTTTCCCTCTGTCTCTGACTCTTTCCACCTTTCTCTGTCTCTCTCTCTCCTTTGGCGTCCTTAGCGTCTGGAGCCAAAGATGTTTCCTTTGTGCTTGTGGTCTGGGGAGGCAGCGTCAGGGGCCCGGGGACGCTCTGATGACCACAGCCGGTGCTCCAGGGCAAAGCTCCTCTCCCTTCGGCCGCGCCAACCATTTCTGGGCACTGCCTTTGGGTACAGTCATTTCTTTGTTGCTTCTGTCTGAAACTTCACAAAATCACTCCCTTCGATTCACCCAAAATGCTATTTCTTGTCCTGAAATAGGATCTTAACAGACTCACGGGCACTTCTGTCCCCCTGGGCTGTAAATTCACCCAAAGCCACAGCATCATGAGAGCGAGGGCGTTCGTAGATCTCGTGGCGGCCGGGCCCCGGGGCCAGAGGCAGAGACCCAGTCTCAGTGTACACCGAGGTGACTCAGGATCAAAGCCGAGCTCGGGTCAGGGGAGAGGCTCAGCCCGAGGGAAGTCCCGTCCTCACAGCTGGGGGGTCTTCCTCCTGCACGTTCTCACCTCCCATCCCATCTGAGGGAGTCAAGTCCTCTGCGGACACTTTCCCGGCCTCAGAGAAAAGCATGGCTCCTCCTCGGAAGAGGTGGTCAGGGAAAAGGAAGGAGGTGAAATCGGTTTTCAATTAAGATGCTCGGGGAGGGTGAACCCCACATCAGGGCCTTGATCCGGGGTTTCCAACATCTTTGCTACGAGCCCACAGTGAGTGGTGTGGAGAGAGGCTCTCACCCACCCCAAAGCACCAAGAATCAAGCCGCCACCTCCTGCAGCTATTTTTATTTTTGGAGCTTTTCTGAGCCTGACATTTTACTCAGGGTTAGTCAGAGCCCTGCGAACGCAGCTGTGTGCCCCGTGCTGCCTCAGCGCTCGGGGGCAAAGCCAGGGGAGCTGGGGTGGGTCCGGGACCCGGGGACAGCTGTGACCCGAGGCCTCCTGATCCTGTGGGCTCAGAGAGAAGCCTCCTCAGTGTGTGTGAAGTGTTGTCTCCTACACTTTATTTCACCGTCTCCCCTCCCAAAGCCATTGCTCTGTGGGTTCAGAAGAGCGAGGTCAGATAGAACGCAGGTGAGAAAATTAGGGATCAGAGGGGTTATGTCCAAACCAAAGTCAAATCCGAGCCTTCCGACCCACCAACAGGGCTCAGTACGGTCCCACGTGGACAGATCTGGCACCGTCCTGTCGCCCCCCTGGATGCGGTCAAGGCTGACTATGGGCCCAGCAAAGGCTCTGGGAGAGTTTTGATGCATCGGGAACCAAGTTCAGTTGAAATTCACAGGACTGAAGTTCTCCATAGGGCCTTTTGTTATTTCTCTGAAATGGACAGTTGCTACATCTCAATAGACACACAATACATACTTGGCTTCAACGGGGAAAGAATTGCTTAAACTAGAACATAAAAGCGTAAGAAACGACGTTCTGTGGGAGGGAGAGAGAGGCTCCTGTGTCGTGGGGATGGGTTCTCATGTGCACCTGGTGATTCGGTGAGCTCTTCTCCAAGGCGGGGAGAAACCTGCACTGTTCCAGAAAGTGCCGGGCCATTGTGCAGGCTCCTAAGAAATCCGAATTACACTGAAATATAGTTAATATCCCAACGTCCTCTGCCCCTCTTTCTTCCTGTTTTGATCAGAGGGTTTCAGACCCATCCCTGTTGGTGGAAGAATTTTTTTAGCTCTTTCTCCATCTCACCCATGCCCCCAAATGATTCCATCAGTTTGACGAAGGGAAAAAAAACAAACCAGTAATGATACACAGAACCCCTCACTACAACAGTGCCCCCTGGAAAAAAAAAGTTTATTTGGATTTTTATTTTAAACCATTTATCCAGTGTTTGCTTTACTGCACATTAGAATCACCTGGGGAATTTAAAATAATCTCTGCACCCTGGGCACTGGACTCAAACATCAGAATTTTTTTTTAACTCTTCAGATGATCACAAAGTGCCACTGAGTTGAGGACCAGTGATCTGAACCAGTCTGGCTCAAGTTTGTGGTTCTAACGAGCTCCCAGGAGACACCAGAGCTGCTGGTCCGTAGACCACACCTTGAACAGATGGGGCCAAGGTGTATTTCTTGCTCCCTGATGCCAAGTGACTTGTGGAGAAATAGAAAATGTTGAAGGCAGCTTAGGCAAAATGGACATGGGGAAGCGAGAAAGCTCCTTTGATTGTAGAATATCCCCCAGGTTGTTAAGAAATGATTCCTAGGCTTCCTACATAGATGGGGTTGACAGCTCCAGTTTAGGGGAAGACCTGGACTTCCATAACCTAGAATGTTCCAGACCAAAAGGACCTGGTAGGTCATGGGGTCCAGTGATCCCCAATCCTGGCTGATTATCAGAATTACCCAGGAACTTTCTAAAAATTTATATAGTCCTGGGCTCCACCCGAGTAGCTACTCATTCAGCATATTTTATTTTATTTTATGTTTTAAATTTATTTACCTTTTAATATTTATTTATTATTTGTTTTATTTATTTTGGCTGCGTCGGGTCTTAGTTGCGGCATGTGGGATCTAGTTCCCCAACCAGGGATTGAACCCCGGCCCCCTGCATTGGGTGTGTGGAGTCTTACCCACTGGACCACCAGGGAAGTCCCTCATTCAGCTTATTTAAAAATAGCCGATTTGAGTTCAGACAGACTTGGGAACCACTGATCTAGTCCACCCCAAGCCTCACCTCCTGCCCCTCACACGTACATATCTTATGGAAGAGGAACCCAGGGCATGGGATTCTCTGTGACAAATTGGCATTTTTCTGCTGTGAGAACTGACCCAGCCAGAAGGAAAAAAAAAAAGCCTGAGTGAACAATAGGGAGACCTCCTTCCAGGTCACAGCGTTTGGGGAGCCAGATTCTGGCTAATAAATTCAGACGATGTGTCTGCCTTTGCTTTCTCGGGCTGACAGGCTAATTTTATGAGACAGTAAAGACAACGGCCAGGTACACGGATAGCTACTAAACAAGGAGGCTTGGCCCAGCTGGAAGGGAAGATTTTGTGCTTGCCCAGAACGCATGCCCACACGCAGGAGAGGGCGGTGATGGCCCCCCTGGGCTGCCCACCCCTCCAGTGGAGTTGGGCGTGGGCCCTGGTCATGGCTTTCTCTCCTCCTATGATTCTCCAGGCATCCTGTGTCCTTTCAAAGACAGGGTGAAGGTTTTTAAAGCCTCACGACAAATCCTAGCCACAATCCAACCTACGAGTAGAAATACTTCTGCCTGCTCCCCTGGGACTTCCGGCAGCCCCCCCCCCCCGCCAACCCCAGCCCCCTGTCTTGTCAGGATGCTCCCATTCTACTTGCCTGTGTCCATCCAGCTCTGCTCACAATGAACGTACGAGGGACACGGGCTACTTCCAGGTCTGCCTGATGTTCCACACCCAGACCTGGGGCCTGCGTGTCCCCAACTCTGCCCAAGATCCACTGAAAACACCACCTGAGTAGCCCTTAGAGATATGGCCATAGTTATTCATGTGATTTTGTAAAACCACTAGACTCTTCCCTCTTTGAATGTTTGATTTTTTTGTTAAATTAGGCATAAATATTCAGCTTGAAGTCTTAACCCATATTTAATCATTCATCCATATGTTTATTTCTTGAACACATATTATGCAGCAGTAAACACCATATTTGTGTATTTTAACGCCACAGTCCTGTTGGGTAGGTATGATGGCTGTGTTTTACATAGAAAGAATCTGAAGTTCAGAGATTATGAGCTATTCAATCAACATCACACAGCTCGAAAGCCATTTAACTGAGGTTTGAACCCAGATCTCTCTGGCTCCAAAACACCTTCTCCTTCCCCCAAATTTGCCTCCGAAATGACAGTCCCTCTCCTTTCAGAGACAGAGGACGGCTGCTAATTGTAATTTTTTTTGAATTTTATTTTTATACAGCAGGTTCTTATTAATTATCTATTTTATACATATTAGTATATATATGTCAATCCCAATCTCCCAATTCATTAAAAAATTCATTTATTTTTTTAATGAAAGATTTTTTACGGCAAAGTCAGGAGAAAGCCGAAAGACATACACCAACAGAAAGTGGTTTCAGCACATAACAACTTACTATTCATAACTGGCTAGCAGACCCATAAATCGGTAAGCTAAAATTTATACATCTGAATTTCTCTGAGACGCTTCCTGTGACTCTCCAGTCTAATGAGGGCGCGAGGTCGAACACTTCACAGACCCCGAATTTCTCCTCTTCTGCATAGACCTGCATCCCTTGCGCTGTGACAAGGGCTCGTTCTGCACAGGCTGCGCGGCTCAGCACCGATTTTGGGAAGGATGGAAGAGCAGGATGACGAGAGTGATCTGCATTGCATCCCTTTTGGAAGGGCTTATACTTCCAGGCTGTGGCCTATTTCTTTAAAATAAGCTTCGTATTTGGCAAGCGTCGTAGATTTCCGGAGAAGCTGCAAAGAGCGTACGGAGTTCTCACTCTGTTTCCTCTCCTGTTAGCATCTGCATTACCATGGCTAATTATAATGTCCGGTAATTTTTAAAATGATTATGTTCTCTCTCCCTGTGGCGTGTGGATAAGCAACTGCTGGTCATGCAGCCACAAGGAGTCTTGGGAGTTACAGCCTCGGTGACCTTGATCCCCTGGGTCTGAAGTCTCAGGGCGGGGTGGGGAGGGGTGAATAATAGGATGGCTTTGCAGGGGTTCCTTGGGAGGATTAAATGAAAGGCCCCAGCATGGTGCCTGGCACACTTGTTGAATATGAGCCTTGTACTGTGCCTTGGAGCAGCGGTTTCCATCAGGCTGTGTGGTTCCCTGTTTTGACTGTGTCATTCCCCAGCACCGCTGAGCCATTGCCTAACTTGTGTTTACTTAATATACTCTGAATATTTGTCTCCTCCCTGCTTCCGTCGCTCGTCCTTTCCCCATAAATCCTGTTTGACAAATTCAGGCCAAGGGCAGTTATTCTCAACGGAGAGATTGCTTCCTCTTCCGGGACTGCATATTTCAGAGCCGTTGGCCGGGCCAGGTGTTCCCAGCCAAGCTGACGAGCGGCCCTGATGCACAGCTCATGCCAGTTGAATTCTCAAGCAGTGGTGGAAAAACACGGAAACTGTAGAGATTAACCAAGGTGGTACAGAGTTGAAAACATTTCCACATCGGTCACGTTACTGGCGGCGAGAGGAAGGTGGGGACAGAGAGGGGTTGGCCTTGGCGGGAGAGAAGGAGAGAAACCAGACATAATTAGAAAATGTAGGTTCTAGACATTTTCCTCTCCTTCCTGATTTATTTTATGTCCCCTGAGCTGGATGCCAAGCTGGCACACGTTTTCAGAAATGAATGGGATACTTGAAGGCTTCAGAATGAAAATGACAGTCTTCAAGTGCCTACTTGGTGACGGAGGCTGCCTGCGTCTGTCTGCTCTCTGAACAAGAAGCCTCCTCTGTGCACATCTCACCTCGCCCACGACGTCTTGGAAGCCAGCAGATGCCCGGAGGGAACCCGCTCGGGGCTGTGCCTGTATAATGAGGCTTCTCTTTAAGGCGTTCTTCCTTGTTCACCCCAGTCCATTGAGAAGATTCCACTCAACGTGAGTAGTTGCTAAAGCCTATTAACAACAACTGTCCGTATTCCTTAATTAGCACAAGAGAATGTGAAATTTTAAAAATTTACATGTGTTATTTTCTTCTTTTCTCTCTCTCTTTTTTTTTTTTTTTTAGCAAACAAGGTTGTCCTTTGATGTGCGTCTCTCCTTGCATGCCCAGTTTTTTAACTGAGCATGCAAGGAGAGCCCACTCCCTGCGTTTTGGGTCTTTGGCAGGAGGACCATGCGGGTGGAGGGAGTCTAGGCTGTCTGCTCCTCAGCCAGGCAGAGCAGACAGCCAGGAGAAGCAGGAGAGAGATCTTTCTGAAGTGGGAGAAACAAGACAGAGAACTGTCAAACTCCCACTGGCAGCTGCTGTTCAAGTCGGATGCGGAAGGGATCACACACAGCCAGCTTCAGAAGCGATCAGGGAGCCAGAGGTTACACACCAGGATTCTGAAGGGAATTATGGCTATCTTGAAAATGATCATGTATAGAAGGTTCTAGAAATCTAGGTCTTTTTTTTTTCTTCTGCATTGAACATAGCTTGAAAGAAGTCATTGTTTATCGTGACCGAGATGTTTCTATCTGCTACCTGTTGAAATCAGGGTTGACCTACACTCCAAAGTGAGATAACAGAAATTATAGATGTTTTTTGGCACACAGAGCCATCGGTATGTGGGGAAGGGCTTTGAGTTTTATCTGTAAGTTGCAAAACAGTGATTTTGCTGCCTGCGTCTCCATTCCTTCCGGGCAGATGCAAACTTTTGCAGACGGGATCTCCTGTCTTCATTATTTTCTTTCCTTCCTCTTTTATCTTGCATTTTCTCTCCTTTTGCCCTTTCTCCTCTGAAAGGTCCAGAGCTCTGAAGAGGAGGGTGAGAAAGGAGGGAATGGTCAAGGGTCAAGTTTCAAAGGAAGGACACAGAAGGAAAAAGAGAGTAAGAACAGCTTTGACCCAGGAGTTAAGAAAGCTGAGCTTGAGTCTGAGGTCTGACACCAAACAAGAACAACAACAACAATTATAATTTAAAATAATAATAGCGCTTACTGCATATCAAGCACTTACTACTGCCAGGCATTATCTGGACTTTGGATTTAACCTGCCAATTGAATGAGTGAGGTGGGTGCACCCCTGGTGCCCACGCTGCAGATGAGCAGACAGTTCTAGATCTCTAGGTGGCCGCCCATGGTCACGCAGACCTCAGAGGCTGAGCTGGAATTTGTGATCACAATACTGCGTCGCCTCCCTGGTGCACGGGGGCAATTAATGTCCATCCCCTCAGTCTCTGCACAACGAGACGGTCTTAACAGATGCTTTAAAAGCTCCTTCCAGGCCTTCCTTCAATCAATGCCAGTGCTACCTTCTTCTTCCACTAGCCGTTTTCTCAAGACTTAATACAAGAATGTGGCACCCTTGGCTACTTGAGGCCATTGGAGGCAAAGGGAGAGGTGAGCGTTTAACACCCAGTGTTGCCTCGTCACACCGCTTCCTGGGCCCTTTGAGAGGAGCCTTCACATTTCATGCAAAATATTCGTGTTCAGCAGGTCCCAAGCAGAAGACCTTGCTGGAGATCCCTGCAGATGAGCTCTGCAGCTTAACAGAGTGTAGGAACAACACCAAGGTGCCTGGAGGATAAAGCAACCGTGGATGAACCTTGAAGACATTATGATAAGGGAAATAAACGAGACACAAAAGGGCAAATGCTGCATGATTCCACTCATAGGAGGTACCTAGAGAAGCTGAAGTCTCAGAGACAGAGCGCAGAATGGTGGTTACCAGGGGCTAGGGGAGGGGGACGGGGGGGCGGTTAGTGTTTAACGGATGCAGAGTTTCGGTTTGAGAAGATGAAAATGTTCTGGAGATGAAGAGTGGTGACACTTGTGCACTGTGAATGGGCTTAATACCACTGAACTCTCGCTCAAAAATGGTAAAATGGTAAATTTTATGCTGTGTCTATTTTTCCACAATAAAAAGAAAATAAATGACTATATGAAAAAGTGTCTTATTGTTTATGACTGTATAATATGCATTTGTTGAAAATTAAATACAGAGAAGTATAAAAATCAGATTAAAATTACACAATTTTCACCAACTAGATTGAACTATAATTATGACTTCTATCCAAACTTTTCCCTTTGCAGCTATCTAATATATATACAGAAACTCAAATATCTGAGTTCATACTGTATGAACATTATTTATTCATTCCTTTTCACTTAACATTATATTGTGAGCATTTTCTAAACAATTAAAATTTATTTGTAAACATGATTTTGTAATGGCTGCCTCCTAGTTCAGGCATGCTGTAATTTATGTAGCCCTCCCTCTGTTTTTGGACTTTTAGGTTTTTTTGATTTTTTTACTTTGTAAATAGCATTAAAGCAATCGTCCTAGGACACTCATCTTTGCCTGCCTCTGATCATTTCCTTAGGACACGTTCCTAGAAATAGAGTTACTGGGTCAAAGGACAGGTTATATATTTGAAAAATTGTTTCACTATTTCTGTGTGTGTGTGTGTGCGCATGTGAACTAGTTTCAGAAGCCCTGTCCCTGTCCTTTGTTTGTCTGGGGACTGTTTGAAGCCCCTGGAATCTCATCCTCTTTAGAGGATGCTGGCTGAGTGGCCCTCACATTCGGGCTCCCTGAAAACCGCCTTTAGGGAAGATGTGTTTGAATTCTGATCAGACCTTAAACCAAACCTACAGATCTGAGCAAAGGAGTCCTGTTGGGCAAAACTGAAAGAGACAGGGTCTGAGGTTTTGTTTGTGCAAACATGGCCCGTTTCTCACAGGAAGGTGTGAGATTAGGGCGAAGCTCAGCTGCCCCAGCTCTGTCCTGGCTGCTGACTAATGGCTCCGGCGCACTTCCTGCTCTGAAGGAGAAGGAAAGTGAAAACTTGCTGGAGCTCCTTGGATGCTGGTCCACAAGGGGTTAAAGGTAGCCTGGACCACATCGACCTCTGGGCTCCCCTGCATTCTGTCACTTACTCCCAAGGGACACACACAGACCCACCCTAGAAGGGGAAACAGCAAATCTCTGATCCCCAGGAGACTTTTGGTTTCAAAAGTCCTTCTTGCATCTTTTCATCAGGGTCTGCTGACTCTTTTCTCACTGTTTCCCGCCTTCTCTGTAACTCCCTTCCACTCTTCAGAGCTCAGCTCAAATGTGATTTTCATGTGGAAGCTTCTGCGACCCTTCTAAACTAGATCAACACTCTAACGCACTTTTTTCACAGAGCTTTTCACAATTTGTAATTATCCTAATTTGGGTAATCATTTGGTTGATGTATCATTTAATGTTTTCATTCAACAAATATTTTTTAAGTGCCTCTGTGTGCCAGGAACTGTACTATTTGCTGGGATTACAGGGATGAGCAAAACAGATTTGGTTCCTTTTCTTGGGGAGCTTACAGTCCAGTGGGAAATACCCAAATAAAAATCTGATTGCAGTTTTCAATAAGGGCTATAAAGGGAATGAAGTTGGTGCACTGACAAAGATTGGTGGAGGGACCCCATCAGTGGAATGATTCTGAAGGCCATCCTGAAGACGGAAGAGTAGGAGGAACCAAGAGTGGGAAGAGTCAGGGGGAAAGAGGGAAGCAGCAAAGTGTCCACTGGAGCTGGTAACATGTAGGACGGTGGGGCCCCGGACAGTGTTTCCCAGAGTGCAGTTTGTTGAGAAGTGAATGGGTGGTGAGGAATTAGGAAGTATGTGCATAGGAAGAGCAGTGTGGGCTGTACAGGGGGATAGAAAAATCAGGTGGATGGAGAGAGATGAGATGGGCCGAGGGAGGAACTGAAGTTAGTTTTCCAGATTTTCTTTCTTTTTTTTCTTTTTTTCAAGTGGGAGGTAGTAGAAGGTGTTGATAAGCTGTGGGATGACTCGGGGAGAGAGGGAGAGATGGTGCTCAGAGAGGCAGTGAATGGAGAGCTAAGTCCTTGAGGAGATAAGATGGGATGGAACCCAGAACAGAGGTAAATAGATGGGACGTGTATAGGAGGAGAGCCACCTCATCATTGTTTAACCCTTTATTATGGAAAATTTCAAACATATAAAAGTAGGGAGAACAGTATAATGAAACCCCATATACCCATCAGCCCAGCTTCAACACATAGCCAATCGCATGTCATCTGTATCCCACTCCGTTTATCACCCCTTTCCCAGGTTATTTTGAAAGAAATCCAAGACACTCTAACTTTTCATTTATAGAGACCTTAGTAGTATCCCTAAAAATAAGGACTTAAAAAAATTACAACAAAACTATTAACACACTTAAAAATTAGTGATTTCTTTTTTTTTTTTAATTACATATTAGCATCTGCCCAGCAATTTTTTTTTTTTTTAATCTATTCATGGCTGTGTTGGGTCTTCGTTTCTGTGCGAGGGCTCTCTCTAGTTGCGGCAAGCGGGGGCCACTCTTCATCGCGGCGCGCGGGCCTCTCACTGTCGCGGCCTCTCTTGTTGCGGAGCACAGGCTCCAGACGCGCAGGCTCAGCAATTGTGGCTCACGGGCCCAGCTGCTCCGCGGCATGTGGGATCCCCCCAGACCAGGGCTCGAACCCGTGTCCCCTGCATTGGCAGGCAGATTCTCAACCACTGAGCCACCAGGGAAGCCCTAGTGATTTCTTAACGTCACCAAGTACCCAGGGTTCAAATTTCCCTGACTGTCTCTTATATGTTTTTTATTTTTTACACATGACTTGTTCAAATCAAAGCCAAACAAGGTGCACGTGCTGAATTCGGTTGATATGCTTTTTAAAGTCTCCTTTGAGCTATAGGTTCCCCCTCTCTCTCTCTTTTTTTTTTTTTCCTTAACATCTGTTAAGAAACCAGGTCTTTGTCCTATAGAATTTCTCACATTCTGGACTTTGCTGATGGCACACCCAAGGTATGATTTGACACATTCTTTCCTCACCTGTAAATCCTCTAAACTGTTCGTTTACATCTTATTACATCAAAGGCTTGATCAGATTGAGGTCTGACTTTTTTTTTTTTGGAGGAGACAGAGGTAAGAACACTTTGTAGGTGCTGCTGTGTCCTTCCTGTGACATCACATCAAGAGGCACTGTGATGCCTTGTTGTCCTGGGTCTTGTGCTGTTAAGATGGGTCAGTGGGTTTCGTGCTATCAGCCTGCTCCACTCACTGTAAATTTCCTCATCAGCTTTTTGCTGAACGGTTTTAGCAGTTACTGATGGCCGTTGCCTGGATCCATTATTTCATAAGGAATTACAACATGATGCTATTCTATCATTCTGTTATGGGGTGAATTAGGGCCCCCCAAATTCATATGTTGAAATCCTAATCCCCCATATCTCAGAATGGGGCCTTGTTTGGAAATAGGGTCGTTGCAGATGCAATCAGCTAAGATGAAGTCATACTGGAGTAGGGAGAGCCCCTCATTCAGTACGACGGTGTCCTTACAAAAAGGGGAAATTTGGACACAGAAACAGACTCGTGCCCAGGGAGAATGCCATGTGGAGATTGGAGGTATGCTGCCACAAGGCAAGGAACCCCCAGAAGCCAGGAGAGAGGCCTGGGGCAGATCCTCCCTAGAGCCTTCAGAGGGAGCATGGCCCTGCCGACACCTTGATCTTGGACTTCCAGCCTCCAGAACTGTGAGACAATAAATTCCTGTTAAGGTACTCAGACTGTAGTACTTTCTTAGAGCAACCTTGGAAGCTCACATGTGTTTCTTTGGCAGATTTTGATGGTAATTCTTAGAGAGAGAGAGAGAGAGAGGCTTTCTCTCGTCAAGTATTTGGTTTTTCTGTTATACTAGAACTAGTATCTAATTACTAGTTTGGGAATACTGAATGATTTCCTAGTATCCTCCAAAGGTGACCAGTGGGGTTTTGTAAATTTAATATTATTATAAACCATAGATTTTAAAATAATTGGTGGGTGCGTCTCAATCCACTGCAGTTATGAGTCTTTTTGATGATCAAATCGTCCTAGTTTGGCCAGAGATTGTCCCTTCCAGATGACTCCGAGTCCTTTGGAAGAATCTTCGATAGTTTGACGGCTTTCTTGTTTTTTGGTGCAATAAGATGTTGCAGGTTCATCTTTCTACAGCCCTGTAAGCTGCTGTTTCCCCCAGGGCCTCTGATGCTTTTTAGTGGGAAATGATATTTAGAGACCACAATCTGGGCGCTAAGGGTACTCGTTGCTACCAAGCTGATTACTGTTTCTAGACCTTTTCAGTGGATAGAGCTAGAAAAAAATTTTTGTGAAAAATCATGAGTTTATAATATTTATGTCTTTTACACTGCAAATTATAGTTCTTAGTCATGAACTGCATTCTAATTTTCATTTCTCCTATTCATTTTACTAGTTTTAAAGGGAGACAAGAGGAAGAGGGAAGGTAGAAGTGTGAGTATGCGTGTAGATTTGATATTAACTAGATGTTTGCCCCTCCAGACTCTGCCGCCACGAGGGCAGGACGATGGCTCTTTGTTTCCCACGTGTATTTCCAATGCTGGGCTGTGCTTGACATTGAGAAGGCACTCGCCAGTGTACGACGAAAAGGAGGAATGAATGAATGAATGAATGAAAGGGTGAGTAAAATACAAAAACTGCCCCTTTTGCCCATCTTATGACTGCACTGGGGTATATTCAACCTCTTACCTTCGTTCCGTCCTTCACCTCTCTCCAGGCTCAGACCTATACTTAGGGGAGCCATTTGGAAGTCGAAATTAAACTGTGAGTTGAAAAAAAAGAAAAAGAAGTCACAGAAAGGGCTTGTCTACTGTCACATCCGGAAGGTTAAGGCGCTGTGCCTGTCAGTAAGGGGTAGGGAGAGGACACAGCAAGAAAACGTTAGCACTTGTTGACAGCTGCTGGGAAGACTGTCTTGGCTGGTGGGCATTAGCGCAGGAACGATGATTTGCTAGTTTAAGGGAGAGAAAACCGTCCACGTAAGTCCCTCCATCTCCATTCCGCCCCATTCACAGACTCAGCTGACAGCAACTTCAGGCTTGTTGGCTAGAGTCCCCCGGTCAAGGCCACAGTTCCCTAGAGCATTCCCGGCTCCAGCCAGCCCGTGCTCGCCTGGCTCAGAGGACCAGTCCCGCCGCACTTCGCAGGACCATCTCCCTACTTGGGCATGCACTCAGTGGAGAGGCTCTTTGACCTACAACCCTCCCCACCGTGTTGGACTCTCACTTCTCCAGGCGGGACCCCTGAGGGAAGGAACTCTGTCTTTCCTTTCTGGATACTAGGCTCCTAGCACCGTGTCTGGCATATTTTATTTATTTGCATTCATTCATTCGTTCATTTATTTATTCCACTACCTCATTTCAAAAAGGATTCAAGGCACTGTCAGCTACGGCTGAAGGTGTTTGCTAAATGAATAAATGCAGGTGCACCGGAAAGAACAAACGAGTGGGTGATTCCCGGACATTTCCATCACACTCTGAACTCCTCCTCAGGATAAGCTCCAGTATTACAAAAGGGGGTGACCAGTGCAGAGCACAGGGAGCCCTTCTGTCCCCTGAACGAGGCATTCCCCAGCTTATAATACAAACCAGCACTGCAGTGGCTCTTTGGACCTCCACTGATGACTCACAGCCTGCCGTAAACCAAACCTCCCGTGGCTTTTTCATATGAACCGCATCTCTGCCTTGCCTTTGTGCGGTCAACTTTTTTTTTAACCTGCTGAATATTATTCTTTTAGATAGAAAATAGATAAATAGATAGATAGATAAATGATAGATAGATAGATTTAGCTATAAACCGTCTATTCAGAATATTAAATTGGTTTGAATCTAGTTTGGGTCTCCCAATGTATTGGCCCTTCCTCCTAGTTCTGTGTCATCTGCAAGTTGGTAAGAATGTCTTCACTTACTCTAAGTTGTTGGTAAAGCCTTATGATCAGCCATGTCTCACCTTTAGGATTTCCTGCTTCTGAATTCTTACAGACATGCTGCACTAATCTTCTGTCACTTACATTGAATTTCTCTTTCTCCATTTGTCACGCTCCTCCTAAAAGATATCATGAGAACTTTGCAAAATACCCCCTGAAATCCAGCTATACTTTCTCTATGCCAATCCCTGGATCTATCAAAAGGATTTTGCATCATTGAACCATGGGGTTGGAAACATATGTTAGATGTCGTACAACTCAGTACTTCACGGACGGGGAAACAGAAGGCGAGAGTACCTGCATAAGTACTCACGCTGAGCACTCACACAAGTACCTGCACTAGTACTCACGAGTACTCAGTACTCACAGGAGTACTCCTTCCTTCAGGTCAGGGAAGTGCTCAGTGACAATGTCTTGACTTGAAGCCTGGGCTCCTGACTCCGCATACAAGTGACTTTACAAAATGTCCTGCCACTTCAAGAGAGACCATGCAGACTCCTAGCGACTGCCCCTTGCTTTTGCTCACAACCTATTAAATAAAACTCCTCCATAATGTTAGGAGGCTTTGTGTGATACTGAGAGAATTGAAGCCAAGGGAACGTCCAGGGCTTTAAATACACTAAGTCTCTGGATCAGACATATTACGTTCCAGAATACAAAAACAATCTATGTGATCCTGAAAACATGGCAGGCAGTGTTTGGGAAAGTCTGAGAACAGTTTCTGGAGAGGATTGGAATTGAGTAGACTTTGAGGAATAGGAAAGATTTTGATAGAAGGAAAGTGCCTTAACATTGGGGAAACTGGAGCCACAGCAGCTGGGAATACACGTTCGGGACAATTACAAGAAACAAAGGGATGGTATCAGCTCACCTAACTGGAGAGGACAGGGGTCCACTAGGACAGCCAGATCCACAGGCTCTAAAGACATGATGTGGATGTTCCTTTCCATCTCTCAGCTCTGCTTCGTGTGCTGACTCCTTTCTCAGGGAGGCTGCCCCAGCGGTTGGTGACAGCGGCTATCACGATCCTAGTGGGGAAAGGGTGCCCTTTTGCCAATAATCCCAGAAATGTCCCAGGGAGGGCTCTCATTGGCTCCCCTGAACAGGGTTGCCAGATTTAGCCAGTAAAACTACAGATGCCCCATTACCTTTGAATTTCAGGTAAATAATGAATAATTTCTTAGTGTTAAGTATATTCCATGTAATATTTGGGATATATACAAGAAATTATTTATTTTCCAAAAACCCAAATTTAAATTTGAATCAAATTAAATAGCATCCTCTATTTTATCTGGCACCAATCCACGTGGCCAGGCAGGTGAGGAGCTTAGCCGGTCCACCCTGGGTCGTGTGCCTGTACCAGGGATCCCAGGAGTGAGGTCACCCTGAGGCAGGAGATAGATGGGCCCCAGGGTAAGCAGCTTGAGTTCATTCCCTGTGGACAGAAACGCCACAATATCAATAGTAGGACAATCGAGAGAGGAGGCTGGGCCCTGCCCAGATAAGAGATAAAAGACCACATATTCCTCATTCCCAAAATCAAGGAGACCTCCCCGACTACACATGCACAGAAAGGGTCCTTGGAGGTCAAAAGGGAGGGGGCGCCACCCCATAGTAAGTGATGTCAACTACCCATAGGCCTCTTCGCTAGAATCCATCTTGGATAAGAGATGCGCGCGTACACATGGGAGGGCCCTGAGATACACCAAACACAGACTCAGAACCAGGCAAAGCAAGATGATTGGCCAAAGGAAACCCAGTAGAAATGCCCCATAAAAGTGATTCAAACTACCACGAGGGTGCAACTCTCTCTGAGTCCACCCGTATGTCTATCCACACATACTCTTTTTCCTCCTAATAAACACTTTGTTTCACTACTTTCCACCTCTACATGGAAATGCATTTCTACGCAGCTGACGGGCCAGGCCCTTGTCACTGGCCGCTGGTCCCTGGTGGTCTAGTGGCTAGGTTTCAGTACTCTCACTGCTGCTGCCCGACCTCAATTTCTGGCCGGAAACCAAAACCCTGCTTCAAGCCACTGTAGGCTGAGGCCATCAGAGATCAACCCCATCCTCATGCCACGGACCGGGAGTGGGGAGTGGTCAGCGATCAGATGCTTCCCCACAGAGGCACCGCTTGTGGGGCAGACAAAACGGCAGATGTGCACCATAGTCAACTCCAAGACCAAGATAAAAGAGCAAATGGGACTCAAGCAAATGAGTCTTGCTTCCCTGTTATCCCACAATAATGCTGGGACTTCACCACCTGCTTTTTCTGGGTCCCATGACTCACGCCCACTAGTCTGTAAGCTTCTAGAGAAAAGGCCTATGCGTCTGTTGTGCACCACTTCAATCCTGTTGCTAGGCACATAGTAGACTCTCAATTAAAGATTATTGAATGCCAAATGAATGAAGCATTACAAGTCCTTTGTACTTCCTTGGGCAAATTTAATTATTCACACTAGATGCAATTCTTCAGAAGAGACCTTCAAAATGTTTTCACATGAGCAAGGACGAATGCTTTGATAACAATGGCAATGCTAACATGCTGTCCTTCCATGGGACCGTATACCTCTGGCTCTCTCTCGATGTTCTCTGAAAAGCTCATAAGTTTCACGTGATAATATCTCTGCAAGATAGATGAGTATTTTTCCATTTTACATATAAGGGAGCTGAATCACCAGAGGCTGGGTCATTCCATCAAGACCACAAATAGGGTGGATAGAATCTGACAGAGTTTGGGATCCCCATTTTGGGCTGTTTCTCCATCTTCCTGAGAACTCTGTGTTTTCGGAATCATAATATTTTCTCTCCATAATGTAGCATTTCAGCTTGGAGAAAGCTGGCCAAGTCCTGTGGAAAGTTAAAGTGTCTCTACTATTTTGTTTCTGGCAAAATGCATAGTGGGTGTTCTTTTACAGGTGGATTTAGAACATGAAGGAAGGGGAGCTGGAGGAGAAGTCGGCAGACCTGGGGTTCAGTCCTGGCCCTACCAATCATCCCAGGTCCCCTCCTGAGACAGACTGGGGACAAAGGCTGCTCTGCCTGGTGACCGCTGAGAGCTTGCATGTACCAGGCGCTTTGCAAAGTCCCTCCCTGGAGCAAGGGGGGCCCCATCTCAGGGACAGTTTACATACCACAGCCATCACAGTTTCCAATAATTTTCTGACAAATGGAAATAAAATGTCTTGAGGAAAAGGCTTCTTGTTCTAATTTACCCAGAAGTTTCATATGTGCCCCAAAGCCTTCCTCGTCCTGGTATAATCCCCGTCTTCCAGAGAAAGAGCTTTGGCTCAGTTTTTACCCAAAGTAAAATACAGTAGCTGACAGAGACTTCCCTGGTGGTCCACTGGTTAAGAATCCACCTTCCTACACAGGGGACGCGGGTTGGATCCTTGGTCAGGGAACTAAGATCCCACATGCTGCGGGGCAACTAAGCCCCTGCGCCACAACTAGAGAGCCCGCACACTGCAACTACAGAGCCCGTGCACTCTGGAGCCCTCGCGCCACAACTAGAGAGAAGCCCACGCGCCGCAACGAAAGATCCCACGTGCTGCAACTTAGACCCGATGTAGCCAAAAATAAATATTTTAAAAGATATATACAGTAACTGACAGAGCTGGGATTTAAAGCCAGAGTGTCTGACTCCAAAACACTGTGCTGTTTCTGCTACCCCAGCCCTGCCTCTCACAGGGGCGGTAGGGCAGGAATGAGACGGTGGGTGTAAACAAGGGGCGTGCCCCCCAGAGCACCATAAACCACGGGGAATCGCTGTTCAGATCCGCCTTTGAGCAGGACGGTTCATGTTGCCGATGGGCTTTTCCTGGCGGGGGACAAGCCATCGGGCTATGTGGCCTTTGAAGAGCATCCCACACTCTACCAGGACAGGAGCGCCCAGAGACTGGAGCCACATCTGAATCAGACGATGCTGACGGCAGAGAGCAGTCATGGCCGTGGCTCACAGTGGGCCCGGGTACCACATCTGCCACCATCGTGTGCACAGGCACCTCTCGTGCACACGCCCCCCTCTTCGGGGACAACAAAGGGCTTGGGTGAAAGTTACACTGGCTCTCAGCTCCCAGCCCCACACTCACTTTTGCTCGCCCTGTTCCTCGTGGCCTGTCCTTCGTGGCCTGTTCCTCGTGGCCTGTCCTTCGTGGCCTGTCCTCCGTGGTGCTCTTGTTCCCGCTCCTCTGTCCTGGCCGCCCACCCCCTAGCGCGCCTACCACGGATGTGTTCTGTCTGCCACCGGGGCCTCCCAGCCTGTCCCCTATATGATTCTGGCCTTTCAGATGAAGCTCAGAAGCTCCACGGGCCTTTGGCATTTCTTTTATGTGCGAGGAGTTCGAGAATGTAAGCGATATTCACTTACGCTACCCCCAAGTGACTCAGAGACCACGTGGAGGAAGGTGCCAGCTTCCACCACGCGGCTGCACTGGGCGGCCCAAAGGGGGTTTAGATGGTGTAAGGCCCCCCTCCCCTAGAAAGTTCCATCCGGTGCCCCCCAGAACTAGCCCCAGAAATATAAAATCTAAGAAGAAACGAGGTGCTTGCTGTGCACACCCAGAACCCCTTCCTTGCCGCCTCTGTAGGCACTTCGTCGCCCTACGCCCTCCAAGTTACGATTCCTGGGGGTGCCACCGTCATGCAGGCAGCTCCCAAAGCCCCTCCCCTGAGTATGCTTCAGCTGCCCGGATTGAAGGCCAGGCGCAGCTTTACCTGTTTTCTGTACTAGTCCAAGGCGAGTTCCCCCAAGCCCCCCTCCTGAAAGCCATAGATATGACATCTAAGCCTAGAAACTAAAGTGATTGTCCCTCCCCTGGTTCTGGTCAACAGAATCAGGCTGACCATGGCTCGGAAGTGAAGACCAGGACAAGGGGCAGGGCTGAGGGCAGGCCTGAGCATTGCCCACGGTTTGAGAGGGGGCCCTGCACCTGGCCGTGAGCGGACAAAACCGCTGACCAGCCTCTCAGCCGTGAACTTCCAGCAGCGGCCGGGCCCCGCACACCGTGGGCGCGTGGTGAGCAGCTGTGGACTTGAATGCTCCAGATGCATGAAAAGCGGGCTATTGTCAAAGAAAAGGAAGAAAATCTACCTCATCTAAGATGTCCTGCTTACACAACAAAAAAGGGGACCTATTTTGACTTTTAAGGGCTATTTTCAGGAGCCAGCGAAGTGGAGAACTTCAGGGGTGCACAGCCCTGGCTTCACTCTGGGTCCGGCCAGCCACTCGTCTCCTCTGGAACTCAGAGGAGCTGGAGCTCCCGGTCCCTAAGCGAATCCAGCCCCGCCGTGCTGTGACGCTGATTCTAAAGTCGTTTAGAACATACGTGCACACATATGCACATAAGTACGTACATATTTTTTTTCTTTGTAAAGTAGGCTAATTAGTGCTTTTCAAACTCTTAGAGAAAGTACCAAAAAAACAATGTTTTAAGTGACCAAAGGGCTTTTGTGTTAGCACATTGTGGGGAGGCCTTGTGGCCTGGTGGAAAGAGCTGTGAGCAAGAACCCAGAGAGCTGGATTCTAGCACCATCTCTTAGACCAAGCAATTCTGAGTGATTGGACATGTGACCTAACATCTCTGAGTCTCATATTCCTCATCTACAAAATTTTTAAAAGCTGGATTACGAGAGCTCTGAGGTTAGTCGCTAGTGGTTTTATCCACTCATAGGATCTGCTACAACCTTCTCCGTAGCCCTTTCTCCGAGATGAGTGAGGGGGGACCCACCGGTTGAGCACCTGGGCCACGCAGGTGCCAAGGGCTGCAGGCGGGGACGAACCAGGACCTAAGGGTGGTGCAGAATTGGAGGTCCCTACCCACCTCTAGGAGCATTTCTTTTGATTTCATTAATTGTATTTTATTTAGCTCATGTAAGAGCCAATTCCTGCCTCAAAGTCAAGTCACAAAAAAAGAAAACAGTGCTAGATGGGGTGAAAGACGGGAGAGGCCCAGCATCCCTTGGCGTTCCCAGTGCCTCCCGCCCAGTGTCATGGAGGTTTTTTCCAGGACAAGCCCCCGAGAGTCCGCTTTCTTGGATGGAGCTGAAATTCTTCTTAAAATGCCCCACTCCCATGAGGAAGTCGATGCCGCTGAGCATAAAACATACAGAAGTGTGCGAACTAGCAAGAGGGGAATTGAACGGAAAGTTCTGGAATTCTTAAGTAAAATGTAGAGGAGGAGAAACCGGACCAGAAAGAGGGGAGAAGCAAGGGAGCAGAGAATCCGGAAAGCGACAGGCGGCGGCGGGGTGGGACCTCCGGAGAATCGGAAGCAGCTGCAGGCAGGCTGAGCCTCAAACAGTCAGCCCAGCACCCTCTGCCTGCCTCCAGGGAAAGGCCCTGAGCCAGCGGACTGTCTTGAAATCGTAAAAGCAGGTGACAGGAGAAGGAGGTGGGAATCTTGCGCTCACTCCGCAGGCACCGAGGGAATCCAGGGCAGGGGGAGATGCCTGGAACAGGGGCTTCAGAGGGGGCGCCAGCCTTTCCCACATCACTCACTCTCCGGGAGCCACCCAGGGGAAACAGCTCCCTTGTCATCAGCTCTGATGTGTATTAGTATTTTTTTTTAAAGACTTTAAAATACTATTTTTACCCAGAGCACTTTTTTTTCTTCCAAAGGAACAAAAGCATCAAACCCACATGCTCCTCAAACTGGCAGCCCTGAGAAAAGGCAGGGCTGGGATCTGCATATGGAGGGAGCTTCTACCCCCGCTTTCCCACCCCCTCCTCATTCCCACAGAAATGAAACCAAAAGGAATGCCATGGGCTTGCTATTGTCACCCATCCTGAAATACACGAGCAAAAATAGTACGAAAAGATGAATGATGGGGCTTCACAGCTAATGTGATCATCTGTAGTAGTTTTGGCCATTAATAGTGTCGTGGTTCTAAGAATGGAAGGGGGTCTATCTCCCTCTCTCTCTCTCTCTCTCTCTGTCTCTCTCTCACACACACACACACACACACACAGCCTGGTAGCCTGGGTTTTTCCACCACAAAGGAGTTATGTTCTGCTCTTTCGTATTTCAGATTTCCAACGTCCCTTAAAATTTCAGCTAATTTAATATTATTGGGTCATTTGGTAGTTTACGAAAGGCTGAAACTTCCACTCACTGTTTTTCTTGTCTTTCTTTACTTCAAAATAACTACCACTTAGGGATCTTGTTCAGAAACATCCACATGGGGTTCTCCTCCTTGTTTTCCCATGTGACTAGGTCAGAGTTTGATAGTGAAGGACTTACCTCTGATGTGTGCGTGTGGGAGAGACATGTTTACATATATATATGAGGATTTTTTTTAAAGAAAAAAATCTGGTGAAAGTCACACAAGAGCCCCCGGTCTATCTTAGCTTTCTGAATTTCTCTTAAAGTGGAAAATATGAAGAGTATTACTCATACACTCATTTTAGAAATGGAAGACAAAGGGAAAGTAGATGATTCATTCCAACACCAGAGACAAAGAACAAACCAAGGCTAGAATGACTTTTCTCAGGCCTTTGAACTTTGGGTGAAGGACTTGGTGTCCCCATGTGGGAGCTGCACGGGGCATCCCCCAGAGCCACTCAGCCTCGCTGCCCTCCCACCCGGAGCCCGTATTCATCTGGGAGATCTTGGATGGGATCTGCCTGGGACCTTGCACAAGACCAATGGGGCATCTTGGCTCTGTGTGGGGTGGGTATTCCTTGGGTACCTGCTTCCTGGCACGCTGGGAGTTCCTCCCAAAGGTCACAGGAACCCGGGGTAGCGCCCTGCTGAAGGTCATGCTCTTCCTTACCACTTTCCTCCTGGCGTCATCCCTGATGCTCTGGAAATGGTCTCGCCCATCAGAGGCCGAGGGGCCAGGTGGACAGGGCCTGGCTTAGCTCCTGAGACTTCCTGGGCCCCAAATCCACACAGCACTTAAAGCACAGAGAATCAAGAGAGGCACTGAAAATTCATGACAAAAAAAAGTACAGATATGACTTATGGAACACCCATTACTGGATATTTGCTGCAGAGGAAACAATAAATCAAAGTAATGATCCTTAGAGCAGGCACCTGATAACATTTTTTGTAAAGATAAGCCAGTCTATCTTAAAGAAGGATATTAAACAGATCCGTCAACCCCAGGCAAGCTAGGTTTGCTAAATAAACTGACAATTAATAGATAGCCCGGAAGATAAACACCGTTCAGGGAAGAGTCGCTAAAAGGCTGGTATTTTAAAGGTGGGTGTTTACTTTAGGAAAGAGAAAATGAAGTTAAAAGATCAAGTACCAGATAGAAAACGCTCCTCCCAGGCCCCAGCCCCAAGTGTCTGGTTCTGAACCAATGCTCTGCCTCTTAGAGCTGAAATCTTACCTTGTGAATCACTTTACCAGAAAAATCACCTCTCTTTAAAGGTCTGATTTTTAAAAGGTTAACCCACTCTTCAGTGTTTTTCTTTTAAATGCAATAAGGTCTTTTTTTTTTTAAGTTGAGATAACTTTCCAAAACACATAATAGACACCTGGAAAGATGGTATATTACTATAAAATAACATGATTTAAAGCAGTCTCCTAGAAACACACCCGAGCCCGTACATCTGAAGACTTGTTTACTGTTATTTGTTCACAGCTGAAGACAGAAGGTCAACCCGAGGTCAAACTCAGGTTCATCAGCACATTTATTAACTGTGGTTGCGGTTTGTAAATCTATTCCAGATGTTAACTGTTTAAGTGGGAGCTTCTTTGTGATGATTTCTGATCGGGAACCGCTGTTTCACAGCCATGTTCTGGTTTCTACAAGTGTCTCTTTTTCCGGTTTGCTGGCGAGCGGGGACCAGGGCAGGTGGAGAGCATTGGGGCGCGGCAGCGCGATCGCCCCATCTCTCCACGGGCCGAACCTCCTTGTCGCCACAGCACGGCCTCCCGTTCCTTTCCTACGAGTGCTCTTGACATGAAATGACTCCACGTCACCGCAGCGCAGCTAAAACGGTCTCCATGCCAACTCGGGCTCCGCGGGCCCCTGGGAGGGCCTCGAGAACGCTGCAGAAGGCTGGTGTGCCGCATCTTCAGCGGCCTGGGCCTGCTGCATCCCTCTTCCCAAGCAGTCAAGTGAGAGCTGCTCTCCTCTGCCCCGCTAGCATCTTTCTTCTCCGGCAGGATTAGACAGCAGGAGTGGGTCAGGGAAGGGAGGCTCTCCCCTTCGCAGCTTCAGTCTCTTCCCAAGTCCCTGCGTCCTTTGCTTTCTCCAGGACCTGTACACACACCGTGCACGCCTGAGTCCGGGACCCGGAAGGGGTTCCCTGTTTCTTCCACTTCTGCACCATGTAGAGCCAAGGCGCGGCTTCCCGTGGTGTTACAGACAAGCCGTGTTCTGTTGCCACTCCCTGTTTTGGCCTTTGCTCTGCCTTTGGGGTCTGGATGGCTGTCCCTAACGTCGCCGCGATCCTCGATCCCGGCAGCTACACTCTCCGCCTGACTGCCACCCAGAGCCCGTGCCCTCCGCCCTCCGGCCTTGTTGCTAACCTAATCCCCTTCCTGAGAGCACAGCGCTGCCTCCCTGTGGGCACCTTTGCAAATTGTCCCAGGATGTCCCCGCCTGCCTGACATCCAGGTCTTGAATTTGGCTTGGGGTCCTTGCCCCTGGGCTCTTCCCTTTGAGGGGACTCTTCTTCTTCATTCCGGAATTCCCAAGGTTAAATATTTCTCAGAACCACCCAGAGGATGTGATGTCTCCTGCCAGCTCTGTCTCTGGTACCAGCTGTTTCTCTGAAGCTGGATGGGTTCCCCTGACTCAGCCCGACAGGTAGGCTGCCTCCTTGCTCCCTGCCTGCCCAGTGGTGTGAGAAGTCACAGGGCTGGACCCATGGCTACCCCTGGCCTTCAGGGAGGACATCACACATAAAGACATATCCGTTCAGCCTGGGACTGGGCAGTAACGGCCCAGCCATCGGACCATTAGGGAGATTGGGCTCCTGGCTGTATGAGCCCCCCACCTGCCGAGTTTCTGCAGTAGTGATGCACGGGGATGTCCCCAGACCTGCTGACAAGGGGCTGCAGATGTGGGCACCAGGTCAGCGCGGACCACTGGCCAAGCTTCTCCAGATGTGCTTCCTCTTGCAGTGTCAGCATTCAGATTTGGTCTTTGGGGTGTCCTGTTGCCGCTGAACCTTTTCGTACCCTCTCCTCACTCAAAGATGTTCTTTCTATTGTGAGAGAGAGAATATAGCAGTGTTCTGAATAATAGAGGGACAGTCACCGTTGTCCATGGCAACAAAGCTGCGCTAGAATGCGCTGTTTGGTAAATAGAGTGAGTCTGAATCCTGTGGATGTGGGCTTATCGCACCTGGGGCGGGGGTGGCCAGGAGCGGGGGGTTGGGTATGGCCTCTCGTGGAATCTCTGCTAGATCTCTTCTGCCAGTGGACCTGAATCTCTACGTGGGATCTTGGCCTGCATTATAGGGAAAGAACCCGGAACAGATGCCCGGAGAGCATTTGCCATCATGAAGGGAAGGGAGGGAACTGGCTAAGGGCCAAGTTCAGACCTTATGTGCATCCTCTGTGTCATCATTTCGTCCTCCCAACAGCCCTGCATGGTGGATAAGCTTAGCCCATCTCACAGATGAGGGGCCCAAGGCTTAGGGAGAATCCAGCCACAGGCCCAAGGGCTTGAGTGCCGGCTGTGCACTTTGCAGCTCTGTGGCCCGGGACAGCCCCGTGGGTGGGACGGCAGCTTCAGAGGCTAATCCCAGTGGGGATTAGAACCAGGCCCATCTGACTCCAATGGCTGTGACATCCCACTGCGTCCTGAGCCGAGATGCTTTCAGGACCACGGCATCTTCTGTCCTTCCCTCTCCTGCAGGCGCCAGTGCTCTAAACAGCGGAGGGTTTTCCGAAGGCACCTGGCTTCCAGTCCAGCTCTTCTCAGGGGTGGGAAGATATTTGGGTTCAGTGTCTTGCTTGCTGACACTGTGGCAAGCAGGACGTGGCAGTGAGGAGTATCTACGAACAAGCGTTTTGTAAAAATAGAATTTGATTATAAACAGAGACTTCTAACCCCAGGTGTGACCAAGAGGAGATTTAAAGATGGGAAAGTGGACGCGACCGTAGACTCTGTGAACCTGGGAGAACATGACAGGCTGCTGGGGACAGCCCCAGGGTCACATGGGAGAACGTCCCCATAGGGCCTGGCCACCTCGTTTCAGGACCAAAGCAATCAGGTCGGAGATGACAGGACCCAGAGCAGGAGAAACGCAACGGTTTCATTCTACCTCAGGATTCACCTTTGCCTGTTTTCAGGCAGAGCGACTATGCGCAGATTTTACAGCAGGAGGGAGGGGAAGGGGCCAGTGGGGCGGACAGAGCAACAGAGTCAGCGGCCGAGCTCCCTCTGCGGTTTCTCAGCACCGGGAGCCCCGTGCAAGCTCACAGGAGCCTGAGAGGTGCAGGACCCACGATGGGCTTCACCGCATGTTTGGAACCGTCTCCCAGTTCCTTCCACGCTGAGGGTCACGGGAAGGGGGCTTGTGGAGCGGCGAAGAGCACGTGGGCTTTGACAGTCATGGCCACGGCTTGAGCTGAGCTCACTCACGGCCACCAGTGAGAGCTGAGCCTCGGTTTCCTCAGGTGCAACAGGGGGGGCAGTGGACGTGTTCATCAGGGTCTTGGCGGGAACCAGATGGCACCACGCGAGTGGGATGGGGAGGGTATAATGAGACGCGGGTAGGGTGGTGGAGCACACAGCTCAGGGCCTGGCAACCCAGGGAGGCCAAGGTCAGCTGTGTTGGAACTTGGTGAGAGACAGAGGTGGGAGACGACACCCCCCCGCCCCCCCCAGCCTGCAGGGAGGGGAACAGACGCCCTGGTCCCTCTTCCCGCCCTCCCGGCTCCTATCTGTACCTCCCAGGGGCCAAACCCGGTCAGAGCCAGAGCACGAGGGGCCTGAGTGATGCAGCCCGTTAGGAGCAGCCCCCAGGACATGGGGGAGGGGGGAGGGAAGGGGGAGGGAAGGGGGGAGGGAAGGGGGAGGGAAGGGGGAGGGAAGGGGGAGGGAAGGGGGAGGGAAGGGGGGAGGATGGAGCCTCGGCGTCAAGCGCGGACGAAGCAGGACTTTGAACTGTAACTCACGGAGTGTCCCACACTCTGCGCCACACCTGAAGCTGCAGACGTGAGGGCTCACAGGCACCGTGGTTGTGGCCTGGTTGGGGAGCCAGTTAGTTGTTCAAAAAAGTGGAAATCATCACATAATTGCAAACGATAAGAGGTCATGTGAAGAAAAAGTATAAGCAATAATGAGAGTCACATAGTAGCCCCAGACCAAGGGCATCAGGAAAAGATGCATCCAGAAGCCACTCTCAGGACGAGGTTGGAAGGAGATGGGGAGGTCATTTCAGGAGAAGGGACGGAGGGTGAGTCGGGGAGGAGAACATGCCGAGCACAGGCTCTGAGACGGGGGTGGGGCTGTGCATACCTGACTTTTCAGCCGGTGAGGAATATGGTCTATAACAACATGAGCCCCGGGAGGCCGCTGGGTGGGAGAGCGAGTCGTGCATGTTTGTTAAGAATCAAGCTGGCTACAGAGACAGAACTAATTGGAAGGTCCAGGGTGGATGCTGGGGGACCGGTCAAGAGGCTGCTGCAGGGACCCAAGCGAGGGTGACAGCAGCTTGGCTTGCAGCCCTGGCGATCACTCCTTCATCTGGCCATCCATCCAGTTAGGACTGTCTGGGCTTTGGGCAACTGTCAAGGCCTGTAGATGGTGCAATGAAAAAGACGATGAGGCTTCCGTCCACATGAAGCTTAGATTCTCGTGGGGAAAGATGTGACAACGGCTGGGAAAAACGAGAAGATGGAATCAGGACATACTTAGGGGATGCAGCCAGTGGAACTCAGGTACTGGGTCAGGGAATGGGAAGTATGGAGGAACACACGGGCTTCTGACTTACACCCCTGGGAGAACAGTTGGGCCATTCCCGACCTAAGGGACTGCGGTGGAGAAGCGGACTTTGGGGAACGAGTTCTGTTCTGGACGTGCTGGGCTGGAGCTGGCTTTGCTGCGTAATGCATTGCAGAGCAGCCGAGGTACCTGAATGATGGAGGGTCTTGGAGGGCACCGCGCAGAGTCTGGTATTAGGTGCTCAGTGAGTGTTAGCAGCTCTTACCCTGTCTGTGAAAAGCTCCAGTGAGAAACGTCTGTTGGAGGATCAGTCAGTGGAGGCGTCTGAAACAGCTGGACTCAGTGGCTTCTGTTCTGCTGGGGGGGCCAATGAAACCTCCCCCAGAGCAGCATCCGACATGCTGGAGGACTTGGTCCTGAGGGGGAAGTGAACTGTATCCCCCTGGCCCTGGCAGTTGGCAGCTGGGTCGGTTCTGAGACAGATCTAAATTCCACAGACTCTTTGAAACTCTCAGATGTCTTAGGGTTCCCCCAGAACGATCTCAGTGGGAGAAGTCCCAGGGGTTGGTTCATCTTGGAGTTTTTCCTGGTGGGCAGTTGGAAAAAGGTCCAGGTGGCTTCAGGTCAGTCTGTGCAGCTCCAGAGCCTGGAATGGCTGGAATCCTTGGCAATTCTAAATTCTGGGTCTGTTCTAAAATCAGGGACTTCTCAGGGGAGTTTGGGGCCTGACAAAACACACAGGGTAAGTCACTGCCCAGCCAACTGCGCTAAAACAAAGTCTGCTTAAGATAAAAATCAAAGAGAGCCTTGGAGCGAGAAAAAAAGGGAGAGGGCCTCAGAGGAGAGCAAAACACAGCCTAGGGGCATCTCCGGAAGCGAGCAAGGCTGGACCCATTGATTGCCTTGTGCCTTGTTTTGGGTAAGGACTGTTATGGCCTTTTTTTTTTTTTTTCCCTTGCAGCATCTGATGGAATCAGCTTCTGCTCACAGGCTGCCAATCCCAGCTTCTGGGTTAAAATAGGACGGGCCCCTAGACCCTGTGAAGCCTGGTTTATCACATCTCCAGTTGTAGCGACCACTGGGGATTCCTTGGGAAGGAGTGGCTTGGGCTGGCTTTGTGCTTTGTGCTTTGTTCAACACCGAGCTCGTAGCGTTCTCCAAGGCTCATTTGTCAGCCTTTATTGAGCATCTGCTATGTGCCAGAAAATGTGCTCAATAGTGAGGCTACCACAGAATGAACCCACAGGTGCAGGAATGGGAGGGGAAGGTGCAGAGGAAGGGTAGGGAAGAGAAGGGAGGGAGCATTTTGCCCATTGTCTTTGCTGGTCTATTGATTGAAACCTCAAAGAGGAAAGAGGAAAAACACCTGAGGCAATAATAGCCCAGAGCGATATCAGTATTGATGTCAGTTTTATTTTTAAATAAGCATAAATAGAATCAAGGATGCTTGTTTCTGGAATTTTCTATGTGAGCCGTCAGAGATGATAGCATCTAGGGCATGGTTGATACCCAGCAAGCCTTAGATGAGAGTCAGTGCTGAAAACATTTTTCTGCCTTTAGCACAGGCAAGCTGACAACTGAGATACATTGGCTGTAGCTAGAATTCTTTTTTTCCCCTCCTTTCTTTTATAGTGATTTTTAAAATTTGACTTCAGAATTGGACAGAAAAAGCATCTCAACCAATGTTGTGTATTTGAAAAAGATGGCAAATCACTCGACAGAGAGATGTATAATTCAGGCCACTACTGAATTATATGCCTAGAAGCCAACCAAGTAAGTACTTTGTTGCTAAGGGGATTAATTAGTTAATACTTATAAAGGGCTTTAATGGTGAAAAATGCTCTATAAATGTAAAGTATTATTAATATCACCAGTAGTTCTACTGCTTTTATATTAGGCAGGAAGACTTGTTCTTTAGTCTGGTTATGGATTCTTATGGTGAAAATGAAAAGGAGAAAAAAGAACAGCAAGAACTTACAAAAGACTGCGACCCACTGGTTTTTGTTTATTTTAAAGGAATTTCCAGAACTGAAGAAGGCTTTCTGGACATCTCGTCCAAAACAGGAATGTGTGCTTACAATTCTTTGTATTTTATATGTTGGCATAACATCCCCCTGCCTCCTCAATTTCTCCTGCTTTCTTGGGCAAGTGGGTGGAGTTTTGGAAAACTGGGTCTTGCAGAAGGAGAGGTAGCTGTCGTCTCCCACTCAGTGTCAGGCTGAGAGGACGAACAAATGGTCCAGCCTGCCGGGGGAGTCGTTTTGGTGTGCGAGTGGCCAGTGGCGGTGATTTCCCTCACTGTGACATGTAATGCACTGCGGGGTTTGGTGACAACATAGCCAGGTGTGACCCAGGTAATTCCCAAGGGCTTTGGAACATGAATCATTTTTATTAACATAGTAGCTAAGGTGGGTGAACTAGAGGGGGGTGGCCTTCCCAGAGGCCTTCTTCTGGGAGCCTCTGGTTACATCTTGTGCCAGTTTAAATGCTAAAGCGTTGAGTCAAGGGGCCTAGGGACCTAAGGTGGCACCGATGGGGAGAAGGCAGATCCCTGGAAGGTTCTCGGGAAGGTGTATGTTCAGCAGTAGGTACCGACCACCTGTAATTCTGGAGGATGCCCTGGAATAGAGGACAAAACAGGGTCGGCCAGGCCGGAGGTGACCGTTAACACTGGATCCCTTTGCCACGTGACCAGGCACTTCTTCCTTATCAAGCACATATGACGGGCCTCCCCAGGTGTTGTTCGCAAAGTTACACACTTTGTGAGGCTCAGAGGAAGTTAGGAGAAAGGCATGTGTGTAAATAAGATCAGGAAGAAAGCAAGGTGGGCAGGATGATGGAAAGCGGAGACATTCCAGAGGATGGGATGGGGTCTCGCGTGGAGCTAACCTCTCCGGTCTCCAAGTGAGGTCTCACCTACTAATAGGCCTGTACACATATTTCATAGGCCAGGGACTGAGGATCTGTTTTTGCAGCTGGAAAACGAATGCACACAAGGAATCACACGGCAGAGAGCTGGCAGTTTAACCCATGTTTTGTGAGTTCGTCTGCACTTCTGAGTGCCGCTCTTCTGGGTTTTACATGGGCCCAACGAAAGGTGCCGTTTGGGGAAATGTGGTGGAGCCTCAGGCATCTTCACAAATAAAACCATTTTTCAAAATACCAGGATCGTTCCCCTAGTTCGACCGCTGCAGGGCAGCCATGCCACCCGTGACATCCCTGCAAAAGGTAGAACGCTCCAGCTGCCTTTTGTTCTGGGCTTGGTGTTGAAGCTGCTCCGGTGATTGTTTCTTCCCCGTCATTCTCCAAGGCTCCCGCATTTCCTTAACAGCCAGAAAGACCCACCCAGTGACGCCTGCAATCTCCTTGTCTTAGAATATTTAACCATCGCTCCTGACATGCAGTATCTGTGTCATTTTAACACCTGCCTCATGGCGGGAATACTAGAGTCAGGGAGAAGCCCAGGTACCAAGATGCTGAACCGAATGTCAAGAAGAGATGGGAAGGGATTGCAAGAGGCAAACACCCCCCAGAGAAAGGAGAGTGGTGGCAAGCCAATTGCTCCCTCCCCTGTTGATGGGACTCTGCACCCCCTGTCACGGGAAGGTGGTCCCTAGGGTGCTGGGGTGGCAGAAACTGGGAGGAAATCACTAGATGGAGGCGTATAAGCCTCCTTCAGGATGCCCATTTTGGAGTTAGGCCGGAATCATCCACGCTCTAGTTCCCTGATTCCTATGGTGTTCAGTTGGATATCATAATACCAATAAAATTATCATGAATCCAGCAAGGCAGACAGACCTTTGTTTTCTTCTAAGATAACCCAGAACCCAAAAGGGACATGGCTGCTGTAAAAGGAGCCCCACCACCAGCAACAATGCCAATCTATCAATCTTCCATCACTTCCGCATCTCTTCCTCCTGTTTCCATGGGTGCATTTCAGCAAAGCCGATAAAGGAAACTGCCAGGAGTGACCATGTAGCAGTGGAAACAGATTTTGTGTTGTGCATGTGTGTACGTGTGTGTGTGCTTGTGTGTCTGCATGCACGCCTGTGCACGCGCATGTGCCTCTAGCGTGTGCATGTGTGCGCGTGTGTGCGTTTGTGTGCGTGTGTGTGCACACGTGCCTGTACCAAGGGTGGCCAGCACCGAGGGCAGTATGCAAGGCTGAGCAGCTGTGCACTGGTGTCCGCCCCCCCTGCCCACGAGGCAGAGAACAGGCTGCGTTTGTCACTAGTAACCTGCTTGCTCCTGGACCTCCGCCTTGACTGCTTTTTATTTCCACTGCCTTCACTGTCATTGTTTCATATTTTTCTGTCTAGGTTTGCTCTCCCAAGTGAGTTTATAAATTGCTCGAGAACAAAGACCGTGTCATATTTTGTGTGTGATTGTGAGACAGCTCCTGTGGACCTTTGTTCAGACTCTCCCGACCGCCAGGTGACTGCACCACGGCTGCCTCATTTTGGCTCCTGGAGTAATAAACGGGCCTGTCTGCAGACCGTCACGGAGGGTCCAGACCCCAGCAGCCCGCCATCAGTAGGAGGGCAGTCTCTGGCAGTGATGGCCGGCAGGCGGGACACACCGAGCCCCCCACTCTGTGCTCTGGGCGCAGGGGCTGGGTGGGACTCCAGCGTGAGCCTGTTCAATCCTTTCACCCCATCCCACCCCCCAGGGCACACACAGGGGCACCGGGTTGCCCCCTCTCATTGCCGCCCGCTCCATTCTCCCCCTTTCCCTGCTGCTCCGTGCCTGGATGCGATCCCTGAGGTCTGCAGCCTATGGGTGTTCTGGCCCTCTGGCTACCAAGTGGGTTCAGCCCTGGGAGACCAGAGGTGGGAGGGGAGAAGAGGTCATGGCATTTGTCAAACGCACCCCCTCGCCCTCCCCCCTCCCCCCGCCAGATGAGATTCTGGCAGAGGCTGCATCCTCTTCCGGGTCCAGCTCCTATAGGGTGACCCTCTCAGCAGAATTCTCTCGTGGGCTCTACTACTTCCTCTCTTGCCCCTTCGGGCTGCGGCAGTAACGGCTTCTCCTGTTACTGCCCTAGTGCCTGAGTATCCCTCACTGGTTCCCGTAAGCCCGCCCACCCTCAGTGAAGAGTCTCCTCCTTAAACTTGCCTCCGATGAATCCTTTTAATGTGCCCTCTTTTGTCCTCACCCACCCTCCAACTTAACAATAAAGCCACAAACTGTGAGCGCCCCGTTGGGGGGGGGGGGCTCTGCCTGATTCCTTGTTGATTCCCAAGCTTAGCAGGTAGGTCACCAATGGATGTTTGTTAAATGAACACGGAACGGGTGATGCGCGGATGAATCGTATGTGTGAATGTCTGGTAACCACAGGGGAGTCAGTGGTGTCTTAAAGCAAAAGAACAGAACGCAGAGGGGACGAGAAGGGCCTTCAACAGGAAGGGCGGTGGAATTCTTGACTATGACGGCTGCGGCGTGTCACTCGGCCAAACCGTGTGACGGTGTAACGCAGTCAGTTTGTAGCTGGAGCTCCCCGTTCCAGCCTCAGGGATGGCTGCGCAATCGTTGGAAACATCCTCGGGCTTCCTGGCAGGTAGAGGCCACACGATGTTTCTCTGGAATGCTGACGATGGCCTTCAAATGCACCTGGAGAGGCGATCGCTTCCCTTCTGAAGCTGGAGCAGGCTAGAAAGAGGAAGAGGGACAGCGGCCGCAGAGCCGGAGGGCGGAGGAGGGGTGAAGGCTGCCTAAGTGGATCGGCCTGCGGACCTTTCTCCGGCCTCCACGAGAGCTGAGAGCTGCTGAGCATAGCCCGTCGGAGAGAGGGCGGATTTGGAGAAGGAATGAACCACGTCCGTGACGGGAAACTTTTCCTAAGCACGCTGCACATTCCCTGTGGAAGAGCAGAAATGCTTTTCGAGCAAGGATTCCTTTGGGTAACTCCTTTTGCATTACTGCCTAGGAAAGAATTGCACATGTAGAGGTAATGAATAAACATGTCCCGGAATTGGAGGGTTTCAGGGCAGGTGGTGGAAGGGACACTACCCGACGGTCATCCCGGGAGGAGACTCCAGGCTCTTACTCTCTGCTACAGGAAGTGAACTCACTCACGGGACGAATTGGGTCGGGTTCCCCCAGTGTCCCTCCAGGTGCCCGTAAAGCCACGCCCCCCCCTCCCCTCCGCTCCAACCAGACAGCGTTCCCATCACTGATTTACGTGTTAAGACAGCCCCATGAACAGTAAAGACAGTGAAGGCTGATCACAACGGACTACGCTCTGTCAAGGATCTGTTTCGTCTGGACGACTTAAAGCTCTTTCCTGGTCAGAGGGCATCCTCAGCTCCACCAAGGTCTCAGGGGAGCTTGGACTCATGATAGTGGTGCACGTGGCCGTATTTATTACTCATTCACTTACCCTTTAGGGAACCCTT
The DNA here is from genome assembly GCF_965194825.1 of Balaenoptera physalus. Taxonomy (NCBI): domain Eukaryota; kingdom Metazoa; phylum Chordata; class Mammalia; order Artiodactyla; family Balaenopteridae; genus Balaenoptera; species Balaenoptera physalus. The sequence goes on along the minus strand of NC_138899.1, from coordinate 74,844,511 downwards.
TTGTGGCCTCTCACGATATTTTCTCCTCTAGAAGAATCTCATCTCTATTGAGCTGGACGTCTATAACGGGAACCAATTCTATTATAGGTATATTTAAGGAAGATGATTTCCTTATCTCTCTGAATAGCACGCATCGTATGAAAGCTCTTTGTTACAGCATCTATCTCGTTCTTAACCTACTTATTAATCAATTGATCAATTTGCCAGGCACTATTCTAAATGTTCTGTGTGGTTTAACTCATTTAATCCTCTACAACCATGATTTGGGTATTATGATCACCTACATTTTTAGACTGAGACTCTCTGAGGCTCAGAGAAGTTAAGCCACTTGCCCCAGGTCACACAGCTAGGAAGTGTCAGTGATGGTTTTCATACTCAGGCATTCTGATTTCACAGCCAAAAAATAATCATCCACTACATTCCCCTGAGTTTTTGAAAACATCTTTTATATAATATGGTTTAACTGGGAATAGAGGCTACCTGGGCACTGTCCCTTAACAATGTCTTTCTACACTACTTTGGTTTAGTATAATGTCTTTAGAAAAAGTGATCAAGTATGGGGTTAAAAGATGCAGCAGTTCATTCCAGCAGGGAATCCATTCCTATCAACGGGAAGGGTGTTCAATTCTCCCAGTGATCCTACCTGAAGAATGTGAAGGATACCTTTGACTAGACTTTATAGGGTCTTTGCCTTGGTTTCCCGTCATTGAATATCTCCTGAGCATTTTAAATTACAATTTGTTCTAAATATTTTGTAAAAGCTTTCAACCAGTTTCCAATACTTTTCTTTTGAGTATATATAATTTCCATACAGTTTAAACAAATGAAGAGAAACACAAACAAATTGTTAATGATTTATTTATATATTGCTCACAAGGGTTCTCTTTTGGTCCGTTTAATGATGAACTGTCGCCAATATTTATGAAAATCTTATGCTCAATCTTTGGGGCTTTCTTCTTGTATTATCTACAGAGAAAGAAATCTTATATGGGCAATAAGAGTTATAAAGAATTTCCTTGCCATGGAGTGAGTTGTATACAACAAATTGAGTTCGAAATGTACCAAAGTGAAATAAATTGGATTCGAATGAATCTATGTAGAAACTTTATTTCATTTGAATTCAGATTCACTATGAAGTCAGAACATTGCTGGCTTGATCTATTAGGGCTTCTAAGACCACACCATCTTGTGGTCCCTCATAAGCTCAATGCCATGGCTCGGGGCTCAGTAGGGGCTGTCTCCCCTACACCCCACCCCCACTGTCCCCTGCAGTCTGTGGCAAATGACATCGACAGTTCTTTCAATTCAGTTCAACCAACCTTTATGGAGCTAACGTTAGGCTGTATGCTTGGTGGGTTTGGGGATGTTTTGGATGGTATATAGCGAGAGATGTGTCTTATAGAACTAGGAGTTACTAAACTCCAATATGTTACTAAATTTATTGATTGTCTCTTATTATTAATAATGTATTGTTTACAAAGCAGTCCACATATATGTCATTGTACCATTACACCTGTCTTTCCAGGTCTATTGCCCTAATCTTATTATATGGAAAGGATGCGGAAACTGGAAAGGTCAAGGAAGTTGCCCCGAGTCGTCGTACAAGTCCTAACGTCAACAGCAAAGTCCACGGAGGCTCTGATGCTGCATCCGACACAACAGATGCTTGGTAAGTATTTGTTGAAAAAAATCTATGAAGCAGTGGATTGGTGGGAGGTGGGCTGAGAGGATGATTTTTACTTTGTTTCCACGTCCATTGATGGGAAGAGATAGCTGCCCGAGATAGGAGAAGGAATTTCCCCCCTTCAATGCCAACCGCCCCAGGCTATTGCCCAGGATGAGTGCAGGCGCCATGTATTCAATAACGATGCAGGACGCTGTCTGTGCAGAATGGTCCAGGAAGTGGAGTACAAGGTCGGTTAAAAAAGAAAAGAAATCAAAAGAAATGAAATGGGCTGCAAAGGCCTTGCAAATAGGACTCAGTCCGTATTTAAAACCAATGACACAAAAACCATTGCTCTTGGAAATGATGGAGGAATATTGTCTCCTGGCCAGGACGGCACAGACCACCCTCCCCACGTCGCCCCAGAAATGTCGTCTTCTTTCTGCCCAGCTGCAGGCAGCTTCAGCCGACCCTGGCTTTCTCAGGATACCTGCAACCTTGGTGAAGTCAACAGATATAAAGCTGGAAACCAGAGGCCAAGCCAAGTCACGCAGAAGCCTTTCACAAGCGACAGGTCTAAAAGTCAGACCTCTGTTTTCAATACTGTCACATGACCACTTATGAATGGAACCTCCTTGGAAAATGCCAGGGAATGCCTTGCTTCCACACTATCAAAGGACCAAAATGACAATATAGCATTTGGGATCTAGGTGAGAAGTTTCCCATGTTGGAACTCTCTTCCTGAGCTGGGTGACAAGGCAAGATCCCATTGACCTTGTGGACAAAATGTAATAGGCACCTAAAAGGTTTTTTTCTTTTTAATTTTTCTTTTTAATTTCACACCATCGTCAGAGTTGTTTCCTAGAATTTAGCTCATTCCCTCCTTTCAAAAGCTCACCACTGTCTATGGGATAAAGACCAAACTCTTGGGTGTGGCCTTCAGGTCTGTCTGTTCCAGCTGTTTACTCTCCCAGTGCCATCTCCCTGCCACATCTCTCCTTGCTCTACTTTGCTTCCAGAAAGACCCCAAACAAACCCACATGGCCACATGGCTGTGTCTCTGCTCATGCTGTTTCCTCAGCCTTGGGTCTTTTTCCTCTTTTCCAGTTACCAAAATCCCATTCATCTTTAAAAAGTGATCCCAGGGCTTCCCTGGTGGCGCAGTGGTTGGGAATCTGACTGCCAACGCAGGGGACACGGGTTCGAGCCCTGGTCCGGGAAGATCCCACGTGCCGCGGAGCAACTAGGCCCGTGAGCCACAACGACTGAGCCTGCATGTCTGGAGCCTGTGCTCCGCAACAAGAGAGGCCACGATAGTGAGAGGCCCGCGCACCGCGATGAAGAGTGGCCCCCGCTTGCCGCAACTAGAGAAAGCCCTCGCACAGAAACGAAGACCCAACACAGCCAAAAAAATAAATAAATAAATAATTTTAAAAATGCTTAAAAAAAAAAAAAAAGTGATCCCAGTTGCCACCTCTTCTGGGATCGTTTATCCATTGCTGACCCATCATAAATGATTTCTTCTTCCAAACCCCCTCCACCCTTTGCTGCAACCTCTAACTTACTACCTATTTCGTTTGGCCTCAGGTTCCCATGAACAACCCTGTCTCAAATTAGATGTCAGTTCTTTAAGGTTAGAGTGAATACCCCGTTTTCACCCTCTCCTGCTCCAAAACTTCCCCGGGCTTTGCAAACGGCGGCTGCCAGTGCATGCTTGCTGAACGCACTTGGTTGAATTTTCACGCACTCGGTCCAGAATGGAAAAGGCAGTTCCCGCTGGGATAGGTGGCCAGGGATGTTTTCAGACTCGCATGATGGGGAAGGAGGCTGAGAGGTTACCTCATCTCTCTCCGCCTTTAGGCAAGCTCAGCAAAGCCCGCCAAGAAAGATGAGCCTCGTTGTGCTTGCTAAGGAAGGGGAGCGAGCCTGAGGTGAATCCTTAATACTCCTTGTCAGGAAATCCTCCTCACAATCCATCCTAAAGCCTGTAAGTTGGTCATTATTGTTACAACAGCATTTTAGCTGCTGGTTGTTATTATTATGGGATTAACTGAGATTGCTGTGCATCCCCCCAGAGGCTTTTTAAAGCAACTGCTTTAAAAATTGAAAGCACCGTCAGTGAGTAGAGCTAATAAAATGTGCTTGGTGGGGACATCCTATTTAGCAAAATTTCATACCTCCAGCCCCCAGGACTGGTAAAAATTAAAGATTTCCCCGTATTTCAGCATTAGAAAAAAAACTAGCTGTGATTTTATCTTCCACATTGGTTTGGAGTCACCCTGTCATTGCAAAACGGGGGTGAGGAAGGAAGGCTGTACGGCCCCCTCTTCTTTCCCATTTTCTTTTACATCATTAGTGGAGCCATTTCTTGTAAAATGGCTTTTTTTCGGCACTAACTCCCAAGCGATGGATCTTTACTGAGACGTTAGAGTGTTGGTGGCTGGATTCATTTAGCGAATCTTTACACTATTAATTTAAATCATTGCCAAGCTAAATCCAATGAGTACTTGACACAGGGGGTGTGAACCACCCAGTGGGGAAGTCAGAGGGCGGTCTGGCCCTGGGCTCCCAACAGGCAGGAAATATTCCCACCCCCATCTCCAGCTCCCCCCGCCACTACTCACCCCCTTTCCCTGAACCCCCAAGACCCTTCCTGCCAAACAAGCTCATTCTCTGCCCCTGGGGGATTCCACATGGGCCTGTCAGGTAGAAAACACCTGACCACTAACCCTAGCCCTAGCCCTGACCTTGTCTAACCCCATGAAACAGTCATGATATTCATGGTGGTTGCTGGTGACATAGTCTAGAGAGAACAGTGTGAAGAATGTTGGCTCCGGTATCAGAAATCCCAGGGTTTGAATCCCTCTCAGTAAACTGATTAGCTTTGTGACCCTGGGTAAACTACTTACCCACTGAGCCTCCATTTCCTCATCTGTAAAATGGGGATAAAAATAATGACCTCGGGACTTCCCTGGTGGTGCAGTGGTTAAGACTCAGGGCTTCCACTGCACGGGGCACAGGTTTGATCCCCATTTGGGGAACTAAGATCGTGCATGCCGTGCCGCGTGGCCAAAAGAAAGAAAGAAAGAAAAGAAAAAAAAAAGGAATGAGCTGTTGATATATGCAACATGGATCTCAAAATAATTAAAATAATAATAATAGTGACCTCATGGGAGGTCAATCCCTCACGGGATTGCTGAGCTGACAGGATGAACCCTGTGAACAAAGCACTGAACAGGGTACTTGGGGCTCCATGGTACAGGTTTGCATGTGGACGCCACGGGCAATGCTATGATTTCAGTTTCAGTTCCATGGGAGGTTGCCAGCGGGCCCTCTTTGGGGAACTGAAGAACCTCTGCACCTTGATTGCCACCGATACCCTCCGCCTCAGGGCTTTGCAAATACTCCTCCTCTTTGCTGACCCACTATTTCAAATGGCAGTTGACTACCCCGCCTTTGCTTTATTTTTCTCCATCGAATATCTCCCCATCTGCTGCTCAGGACATCCCTCTAAGTTCATATTCTAACGGTAGGATCCCTCTGGTTTTTAATTCCCTAACTTCAAAGAATATACACATCTCAAAAGCAACATTTTCTTCAGCTGACGCTTATATAGGAAAAACGTATACTTCCATCCCACTGGCTCAACGTGACATCTTTAATAAAATGATGCACAGTAGAATCTTGAATTAGAGTCCAGATACGGTTGGTAGAATGTTGGAGGCATGTGTAGGTGTTTTGAAAGGCTTTCTGGGTGACAGCAAAGGGCTGTGCATCTAGACGTTTCTCCACCCCTCCAGCCTCAAAATTCTTCACTTGGGGAATAACAGTTCATTTTAGGAAATTGCTTTGTGCTTTTTACTGGAAAAATAAAAATTTACTGTAAATATTATCTGTGTTTTTGTCTACAAATGGTTCATGACTGACATTTGCCTTATTTATTTGCCATGACTCACCTTAAAGGTAATGCTTGTGACATGGCATGCAAACCATGTGTGTCACTGCACACAGGTGACTGTCAGCAACCTTATTAATTGGTTAGGGACCAAGAAGTGATGATTTAAGCATTCATAATTATGTACTCTATGGGTGTTAGCCGAGTTGGGTTACGCATTAGGAAACTGACTGGAGGTTTTGATAGATTTGTAACATCATGATTTTCCCATTGAATATAATGCATCGAATTATATTATTTATCTTTTTTATTTTCTATCTGTCCTCACTAAAGCGTGAGCTCCGTGTGAGCCAGACCTTCAGTCTGTTTTTTCCCTGTCACCTCCCAGCACGAAGTAGGAGCTCAGTAAGTACTTGGAGGAAATCTGTCTCTGGTCTCCTTGGGCTACAGCAGGAGTTACCTAATAAGGACCTGCTCGCCTTGGGGCAGCCCTGCGTCCTGTTCTAGGCTCACTCCTCTCCCCCAACGGAAGGCTGCAGTGTGGGGAGGGGGTTCCACCTCAGGGAAGATTGAAAAATCTGTGCAGCTCCGGATGGCTTGTCGCCGATGCCCGCGGTCCATAGACTATACCCTATCCAAGTGGGGATGTCATTGCAGCACTAAAGCTCTAGATGTCTGACAGCTAGAGGAAGAAGGCTGTGATGCCGAAAGCTCGGCTTCTCTGTACACTGGTGCTGATTCGAATCTCGGAGACAGAGTTTTGGGTGAAGTAGAAAAGGATAGCTTTATTACTTTGCCAGGCAAAGGGGGACACAGTGGGCTCCTGCCTCGAAAAACTATGTGTCCCCATTTGGAGAGGATAGTGAGAAGTTTTATAGTAATGGTTCAAAGAGGGCGTGATCGGCTCATGGACATTCTTCTGATGGGTTGGTGGTGAGGTAAGTAGGAGTCGGCAACATCAACCTTCAGGTTCCAACCGGTCTGGCGTCTACGTGCTTGTGGGCAGCACACCATTGATAATCATAACTTCCCCCACCTGGAGAGGGTTTCAGTATCTGCAAAACAGCTCAAAGATATTGTTGTGTATATCCGTTGATGGGGAACCAAGACCTTGCCCCAAGGCTCCACTATGGTTTCTCTTGACTGTTTGTTTCTCCCTGGTCTTGCAACCCCTCCCTTCCCTAATTAGCTTGAATCTGCCCTTTGGAACTCAGGGAAGTTCATGGAGGCTGAAAGAAGGCTATGTCCTGTAATCAAAGGAATGGGGGACACAGAAAGGCTTTGTGCCCAGGAGCCCCTCAGGGCCCTGCTCAGTATCAGCTGCTGCATTCACTGAGCACCAACCAAGGGAAGCAATGATAGGCACTTTATGTATGCGCCATGGGGTAGACTGCTTCTGAAATGTCTCCCAATGATCCCGCCTCCTGGTATCCAGACCCAGCATAACCTCTTCCTTTGGGAGGTATGCAGATCTAGTGTCTCACTTTTTTTTTTTTTTTTTTTTTAAATTTTTATTTATTTATTTATTATTTTTGGCTGTGTTGGGTCTTCGTTTCTGTGCAAGGGCTTTCTCTATTTGCGGCGAGTGGGGGCCACTCTTCATCGCGGTGCGCGGGCCTCTCACTGTCGCGGCCTCTCTTGTTGCGGAGCACAGGCTCCAGACGCGCAGGCTCAGTAGGTGTGGCTCACGGGTCTAGTTGCTCCGCGGCATGTGGGATCTTCCCAGACCAGGGCTCGAACCCGTGTCCCCTGCATTGGCAGGCAGACTCCCAACCACTGCACCACCAGGGAAGGCCTCACTTTTAACAAATAGAATACAGCGGAAGTGATGGGATGTCCTTTCCAAGATTAGGCTATGAGAAACCGTGACTTCCTTCTTTCTCCCTCTAACTCTGCTCCCTGACTTGCTCTGATGAAGCAAGCTTCTGAGTTGTGAGCTGCCCTATGGACAGACCCACATGGCAAAGAACTGAGAGAGGCCCCCAGCCAGCAGGGTGTGAGGACCTGGGGCCTCAGTCTGACAGCCCACAAGAAACCACAGCCTGCCAACAGCCACGTGAGCGAGCTTGGAAGTGACGCCTTCCACTGAGCCTTCAGATGACCTCAGCCTGGCTGACACCTGGATTGTCCTCTTACGAAACCTTGAGTTAGAGGACCCAACTGAGAAGATACACAGAAACTGTGACATAACACATGTTGTTGCTTTAAGTTAGTAAGTTTTGGGGTAATTTGTTACGCAGCAGCAATCGATCACTAATACACGTTATTTCATTTACTCTTCACTACAGCTCATTTTACAGGTCTGGACACAGAGGCTCAGAGAAATAAGGCAAATTGCCAAAGATCACTACTATTGCCAGACCAAAAATCAAACCACAGATTGTCTGGGTCCAACCCTCTTGTACTTTCCCACAATCTGGTTCTTCCTCTGGAGGTTCACCACAGACCTACCAGGAGTCCGCTCTCTGGAGCATCTGTGCTTTCATTTCACAGATTTCTGATTGTCTGTCTCACTGCAATACGCAACATAAAACCGCATGGACATCTTCAGAGAGGATCCTTCAAACACTGGATCCAGCTACTTCCCCTCAAACAGGCTGCAAAACTTCAGGGGATTAAATCTATTTTTACTTTCAGGAAGCCATCTGCCTCCCTTGCAGTTTAGAAATTTGACCAGAGCTGGAAAATAATAATGAGATATTTGAGGGCAGTGTGCAGTTGGGCTAATTTCCCTCACACCCCTCTGTAATCTCTTATTTTGTCAAAGGGCCGGTGCCAAGGACAAAGGAGGATTGAAGGATTGGTGTATCACTTATTATCAATACCTGAAGTGTGGGCTAAGTGAAGCAGATGTTAATCTGGGCTACACGCTGCTCAGAAAACATGCGGGGGGCCTGATGAGACAGAATGAAGTAGAAGAGACCCTCCCCGGCCTCCCTGGGCGCTCTGCCTCCCCGCACCCGCACTTTTCAGGGTGCCTATTCCCCACGACATGGCTAGAGCTCCCCTTCCAGGGATTGTACCCCATTCAGCACCCCCTAATCAGAGGGCAAGGCTGGCCAGCCTTTTCCGGAGCTCTTCAGGGATGACTTGGTGATGGAGTGGCTTCCATCTGTGCTAATCAGAGGCTGTGTCCGCAGGCTGGTTCCTCATCCTAGAATAAAACACTGAGCTGCATGGCTTTTATTATTTCTTCAGGGAAAATCTACACTAACAAATGAAATTAATTCAAACCTGACCAATGTCAGTCATAATATAGACTCAAAAAGGATTTCTTCCTATAATAGTCGAAGTGTGGACCAGAATCACCCAGAAAACACGTCCACTCTGCGTTTTGTCTGGGGGGCTGCCTTTCCTGTTCTACTTTCACTTCTGCACGTTCCTTCTGGTCGTAGAGAAGGAGAAATCCTCCTCCCTCTGACTCACTCTCAGGGTCATGAACTCTCTCTGGAAAGTTCCCCAGCAAAACACCAATTGGTTAGTTCAGAACAACATTACCTGGTTGGTTTTAGCTCTGGCTGAATAAATATGGTTAATCAATATCTAACCAGGAAGCAGGAGGTTATATAAGGTAGAGATTAGGGCTGTACATAAATAAAAATTAAAATTAATCTAACAAGACTAATGTGCTGTTTTACTCAAGGACACATTTTTTATTCACTATTTTTATTGCAATATCTTATTGCACATGGTAATTAGGCAGAAATTCAATTTATAAAAGTGATGGGTGTACTAACAAATATGGGATCCACCTGCTTCGAGAGTTCATAGTGTTCTTATGTATTTGTAATCAAAAATGGTGGTCCCCATTCTCTACTGTACTATGCCCTCTCATAATTAAACAAAAGACAAAGGTAGAGATGAACACTCTGGACCTGGGTGCCATGTCCCCACTCTCTCTCCATGGCGCTGTCTGCTGGGCACAGAGACCTTATTTCATCAAAGGAGCACATCTTCAGGTTTTGCACTGGGAAAGAGATACTGCTCTGGTGGGAAGTGGTGAGGTCATGATCAGGGAACTTGGGGATGATGGGGAGGGAAGAGGGCAGTTTGGGCTGACCGGGAGCGTGGAGAAGGAGGCCAGGACGAGTGCAAATAGAAAAATGTTGAGCAGAGGAGCACAGGTGCGAGAGTCTTGGAGGCGGGACTCAGGCAGCTAAGAAAGGTCCAGCTGGAGGAACAAACACCGGGACGAGGGCAAGTCAGGACCTGACCCGGGTGATCGGCAGAGTCCAGAGGAGAGACTGTCCCCAAGCAAGTCACACAGGGGGTGGAGCATGAAGGAACAGCAGGAGTGAGTATCTTAGAGAGGCATCTCACGTCCAGAAATATCTGTTCCTCTACAAAAAAATCCCAGCAACCAGCAAGCCGTGGAATTACCAGGAAGTAGTATGTGCAGTGATCCCAAGCTTGGGCTTGCCATGCGCCAAACATTAGTTAACTAACTAGCTCAGTGACCTTAATTAACCTTAAACTAGTCAGCTCCCTTGCCCTCCATTTCCTCACCTGCAAAATGAAGGTAATAACAGTAGCTAACTTACTGGTTTGTTGTGAGAATTAAAGAAGATAACGCATTAATGAATGTGCTTAGCACAGCTTCCAGGCTAGTTGGTGCTCAATAAATGGAAACAATGTTTACTATCACTGTTAACAATAAGCTTGAGTGTGACTTCCAACGCTGGTCCACCTTAAGGGACGAGAGGAAGCCCAGTCAGACATCTCTTGCCAGGTGCCAGGTGATGCCTTTAAGATGCTGTAGGCGGGAATCTTTTACAAGCAACCCTGAGACTTCCCACAAGGTGGAATTAAGTAATTCATCTGGACACGTGTCCAACAGTCCTCACCCTGGTTATGATGCCTGCGGTTTCAGACTCTGAATCTCCAGCTCCTGCTCTGAGGTGAAGCTTCCAGAACCTCAAAATAGCTATGAAAAGGAATATTCTCTGCACTGTATAGAGGAGGAAACCGAGGCTGAAGAGGTTAAATAAATTGCCCGCAGCTCACGGTGAATGAAGTGGTAGAGCTGAGATGAAGATCAATCCAGATTCGACTCCAGAGCTCTCGTCTGGTACCCAGCACCTCCCTGCCTCCCAGATGCATGGGACTGCGTCAGACAGGGAGAGGGCTGGAGGTGGCCTGGATGGTGAGTGCCTAAAGGGAGAGGGAACAGAGAAGGAAGGCTCGAATGCCCAAGATAAAGTCTCCAGCTTTACCCATTGCTCAGACCTCCTGAGCGCTTCCAGCGGGGTGTGTCCCGGCAGAGAAAGTACCCAGACATGGTTTGTGCTGGGGCCAGCCAGACACTTGTACACCAGGCCAGGGTCCACACCCAGGCCAACAATTACACCCAGGGCCAACAAAATATCCCTAGCCAGGCCTCCTCCCACCTAGATAAGCTGAGTCAGCAAGTTGGTTCCACAAGGGCTGCAGAGACAGCATCTTGCCTATCAAGGAGGTATTCCCGTGCCCAGGGATGACGGGCTTTCTAATTTTTAAAAAAGTATCAGACAAACAAGTAATCATCTCATTTAGGGTTTGAAAGCTTCATCAGAGTTAATCCTCCACGTATAGGCCAAACATAGCATCTTACTCTTGTAAGCCCCCGCAAGCACTACCTCTAATTAAGGATTATTGGAAGCCCAAATGCCCATCTTTGCTGACTGCATGGGAACATCGCACTGGTCACCTTTAAGAGCAACCGATATAGTTCAAAGTAAGGCATCCTCAACCTAACAAGAGGCTGTGGTTCCAAACATCTATTTGTAAATAGGGTGCTTGGGATGAGGGTAGTATTTCTGCAAACAAACAGTGCTGTTAGACATCGGCTAGCGCACAATTAGCACACACCTTAACTCTGGCACACAAACATCTAAAGAACCTATGGTAAGCATTCTGTAGGGCTTGGCGTAGCCATGGAGTTTGGGCTTTGCTCTGAATTTCTTGGGGAGCTGTGAATGAATTTTCTTCCTGGGAGTTACCTGATGAAAGTGATGCTTCGAGACAATGAATCTGGATGAGTTACGCAGTGTCAGCTGACGCAGAGAGACCAGTAAGGAGGGCATTGCAAAATTCCAGTTTTGAGTCGCTAGAGGCTTGAATTGAAGTAAGGTGATTACAATTGAAACAGACAGAAATTTATTTATAGTCATTAATTCAACCAATTCTTATCGGGCATCTCCTATGTACCCCGGAGATTCATTCATTCGTTCTTCAATTATTAGACAAAAATATTATTGAGCATCTTTTATGTGTGGAGGACTGTGCGGACCTTATGAAAGTCTGCAGCTTAGAAAGGAATATATATATGAAAACTAATAATTACCGCGTGATGCCCGAGAGGAAGAGGGAGGGAGAGGTGTGATGGAACTGTGCCCCAGGAGAAGAGTAAGTGGTGAGGGTGAGTAGGAAAAGCCTGGCCAAGGAAGTGGGACTTATAAGCTGAGACTGGAAGATTGAGCTGGGGTCAGTCAGATCAAGACACGAGAGAGAACTATTCCAGGGAGAAGGAACAGTGCGTACAAAGCTCAGGAGGGAAGAGAGAGTAAGCGCGTTTAAAGAACGAAAGGAAGTTTTAATATGGTGGGAACAGAGTACACGGGAGAAGCTGGAAGCAGGTGCCAGGTTGCCAGTGGCTTTGTGAACCACAGAAAGGAGCTCTGCCTCGATGTTTAGGGTTACTGTAGTTTTAAACAGGGTAGTTATGTGATCAGATTGAGGTGGGCTGATTTTTTTTCCCCTAAATCACTCTTGGTATAACCTAGGGAAGGGATGGCAGAGGAGCAAGACGAGAGGCGAGAGAACCAGATAGGAGGTTACTGATGGAGCCCAGGTGAGTGTACCGGGTAGCCTACACTCAGCGGCGGTGGCGGAGAAGAAAGTCAGTCATTCTAAAGATACTGAAGAGGCTGACTGGTCAAGGCTTGGTAATGAGCAAGACGCAGGAGGAGAGGGAGAAAGAGAAACAAAGGATGCCGGGTGTCAGCAAGTGGGTAGAGTCACTTACTGAAGTAGGAATCATTAGGGGAAGAGCCGGTTGTCAGAGAAAATGACAAGATCGGTGTGGACAGGGTTTGCCCAGCACTTCCAAGACAAACGAGTAGAGATTTAAGTAGGGTGTTGAAGAGCTGAGTCTGGAACTCAGGTCATCTGAGCCCATGATAAGGATCCGGAAGTGATCAGCATGGAACTGGAAATTGTGGTCACCGAGGAGAATGGAGACATGGGGGTTGGCGGGGGAGTGACGGGGGGCGGGGATGTTTGGAGCGAGAAAGAGTTATAGGGACAAGTCAAAGAAGACTGGGCAGAAACTGATGTCCAGCTAGCTGCAAAGGACAGAGAGAGGAAGGAGGTAAAGATGGCCAGTGCATCCTGGGTGACGAGGAGAATTTCAACCCGGAGGATTTGCCAGGCTCCTCTCCCTGTGAAGACAGAGCGGTAATGAGTAGACGGATGATTGACTGATCATTCGATAGATAGAGTCTGTCCGTATTTAGGGAACACCTGCCCTAAGTGTGTTAGCCACTTTCTCTTGCTCTGGAGACACTAAATAAAGACACTAACCCACTAGAGAAATCCCATCTCGAGGAGGAGATAGACATGAAAACAGATAACAATCCACGTTGTGACTTGGTCAATTACGTGCCAGGAACTTCACTAAAGGTGTGAAGGAAGGAGTGGCCCTTCCAGTTCCCAGAAGGGGTTCAACCCAGGATCTGTGTTGGTTTCCTAGGGCTGCCATCACAAGATACCACTAACTTGGTGGCAATAAGAAATTTGTTCATAAGCAACAGAATTTGTTCTATAAACAACAGACATTTATTCTCTCGTGGTTCTGGAAGCTAGAAGTCTGAAATCAAGGTGTGGCCAGCACCATGGTCTCTCTGAAGTCTCTAAGGAGGAACCCTCCCTTGCTTCTTTCTAGACCCTGGTGGCTCCCGGAAATCTTTGGCTTTCCCTGGTTTGTGGCAGCTTCTTGGCCTCTGTCTCCACGTGTCCTTCTTCCCTGTGTCTCTGTGTTCAAATCTTCATTCTCCTATAAAGATGCCAGTCATTGGGCTTAGGCCAAGCCTTGTCCAGTATGACTGCATCTGAACTTGATTACATCTGCAAAGACTCTGTTTCCAAATCAGGTCCCGTTCACAGGTACCAGGTACTGTACAGAGGAATTGTACATATGTTGTATGTACAGGACTTGAACATATCTCTTGGGGGACACAAGTCAACCTACTAATAGTATTCTTCTCTTTCTAGCGCCAAGCTTGGTGCCTGATACCCAGTAGATGCTCAAACTATGTTTGTTTAATTGCATCTGTGGCCCTATCACATCAGAAGAGGAGAGATGAGTGCCTTTGCTGAAACGGATGGCAATTTGTATCTGATATGCAGTTCTAAGGTCAATTCTGGGAAAGGATTTTCAGCTCACGATCATCAACATTTCTTTGCTGAATCCCTCTCAATTAATAAATGAATCTTACAGTACCTTGTACCCAGTTATAGGGTCTATTGAAGCCTTTCTCCTTTCAAAGGAGAAAAACCAATTACTTCACCAAGAAATATTCTAAAATGGAGTTAAGCTTTTGATCATGTGTATACTAAAGGCTTAATATGGATGACTTCGCGCCAGAACATTGAGAATTCTCCAAGAATTGGTACCACTTTATGGAGACATACCAGCAATATCTATCAAAGTTAAAAATGTATGTACCCTTTGACCCAGTGATTCTAATTCTAGGAATTTACTCCATGGATATACTCTCATGCATGGAAAACTACAAATTTTTCTTTTTTAAATCACAGTATTTTCCATCTAGAGAAGACTAGTTAAATAAATAATGATCTATCCAGACAATGAAATAGTATCACATCATTTAGGATTGGATTCTACTGCACGTAACAGAAATTGGACAACTCTGGATTTAACAATTAAGAAGTTTCTTTTCCCAGATAAGGAGAAGTCCGGAGGTTGGTGGCCCAGAGCAGATATGATGGACCCATCCCATCTCTTAGGTCAGGATGGCATATAAGTCCAAGCTTCACGACTTGCCCTGGGGTCTCATATCTTTACGGGGCTCCTGTATGTACGTAATTAAATTTTTCTCTTGCTAATCTGTCTGATGTTAATTTGATTATTAAGCCAGACAAAGAACCAAGAAGGACAGAGGAAAAAATTTTCCTCCTCTACGGTATGTATACTTGGTATTTATAATGCTAGTCACATTTATGAGAAGTTGGTATATAAGAGCAGCTAACAGATTAGCCTTGTGATTCCAACTTGATATGTAATGGAGTGATTGATTTAAATTTAAGATTTTAAGCTGAAAAGTGTAAGAGAATAAAGCTAGTAAACAAGATTGAAATGCCTAAGAGAATTTGAGTCACCATACTTATAAGTTTAACTTATATTTATAAAAATCACCGAATTTGGGGCTTCCCTGGTGGCGCAGTGGTTGAGAATCTGCCTGCCAATGCAGGGGACACGGGTTCGAGCCCTGGTCTGGGAAGATCCCACATGCCACGGAGCAACTAGCCCCGTGAGCCACAATTACTGAGCCTGCGCGTCTGGAGCCTGTGCTCCGCAACAAGAGAGGCCGCGACAGTGAGAGGCCCATGCACCGCGATGAAGAGTGGCCCCCACTTGCCACAACTAGAGAAAGCCCTCGCACAGAAACGAAGACCCAGCACAGCCATAAATAAATTAATTAATTAAATAAAATTTAAAAATAAAATAAAATAAAAAATATATAGAGTTACTTTCTTAAAAAAAAAAAAAAAATCACCGAATTTTAGGGAAGGCTGTGTTATTCTACTTGAAGTACTAAGGAAACAAAGCAAAGTTTTTTGTTTTTTTTTTTCAAACCAAAGTATTTATACATGTTTAAGGAAATTTAATTAACGAAATTGTAAACGGCTTTTGAAAGTAATTGTTAAATTTTACTAATTTTTAAAACAATTATAAGAGTTATACTTTCAAAGCCCAAGGAAAGAGTTTTTTTTTTTTAATTTGTAACTTAAATTAAATATTAGATGAAGTAACAAAATAACCATAAACTACTTTTTTTTTTCCCCCATTTCTCAGAGTTGCTTTCAAGGATCTAAGAAATTCTCATTGACATCTTTGAGGCCTAACTAGCAGAAAAGCTTCTCAAATTCCCCTGTGACAACCTTGCTGGTGGCTGGGTTTCCACCAGGATGGCTTTCCCTGGCACCTGTACAGAGCATCCCAGGGGGCCCACCTGCACAGACACTGTCCTACCCCCTTACCCTGCTGTGCCCATTCTTTTCCATAGCACTAGTCACCTTCAAACATACTTTATAATTTACTTTTAAGAAGTTATTTATTCGGAGATTTTGGGGGTGGGTGGTAAAATATAAAACTTACCATTTTAACCAGGTGTAAGGGTAAGATTCAGCAGTGTTCGGTACATTCACAACGTGCTGGGACCACCAGGTTGCCTAAGGAGGGGTGAACCGGCTCAGGTCGGAAACGGAGCAGGTCAAAATTCCCGTGCTGGTCAGGTTGCCTTTTTATTGTGCTTATTGTTTACTGTGACCTTCCCCTCAAGAACATAAGCACGTGGAGGGCGGGGGTCTGGTTTTGTTCACTGATGTCTTCAAGCACCTGGCCTAGCGTGCTCACCACCTGAGTGGGATCTGACCAGCTGCCCTGCACTCAGCTGCTGATGTGCTGGGGAGGGAGCTGAGAGATGCAGGTTGCTGGTGTCTTCTGCAAACCACGGCTGACAGCAGCTCCCCTTGACTGTGATCTTGAAGTCTTACTATCAGGCCACAACATCCTCATTTTTCTATCCTTCATGCCCACTCGTCTACTATTAAAAATAGAAGTACCCTTGAACAAGCTCCTGTTAACAACCCCCCTTGACTTACAGCATCAGTATTGACTGTTCACCACTTGTTAACCCTGAAACTGGCTGCACCAAAGGAATTGATTAAGGCAGCGCTGCTCAAAGTGTGGTCTGCGGGTCTGTAGCTGTCTGCCAGCTGTTACCACCCCATGACAAGAGATTGAGAGCAATCAGTTGAAACTTTTCTAGCAATTTGACAGAATATTTTTATGTTGTTGACTTAATAGTAAAAACTGGCATTTACATTTTGCACGTTTGGAGGGATTTGCTGTTTCATTTTTATACTGATTTTTCTAGTAATTCACATTTATTATATTTTCTGAAAGTACCAGTCCATGATGGGTTGGACATTTTTAAATGAACTGAATGACATGGGGAAGCTCAGAGATTCTCGCAAGGGCTGTGAATCAAGCTGGGAGGCTACCAGCTGGGAAGAAGGCTGGAAACATACCAGGCCCCTCCCGCCTTTGGACACCAGGCCCCAGCTCTCAGTCACAGTTAATTATCAATTAACATCACCTCCTTACTTCCTTCCACCATCTACTTCCTGAGCGAGGCTAGTGGAGCAAGGCCACTGCTGAGAAACCAAGAGACAAATTCTTAAAGACTACTCGAATCAGTAGGAGAGTTTGGTAACGTGGCCAGACACAACAAGAAAGTAGAACGAAGACCCCAAAACCACTAATATTAGTAAGAGAGTTTTGGTATTAGTAAGGGAGTTATATATATAAAATAGCTTTTATCTTTACAGTAATAAGCACATAGAATAGAAATATGGGGCTCCATTCATAATAATAACAAAATCTGTGTAATGTCTTATTGAAGAGCCTAAAACAAGATCTGAATAAAGGAAAAGATGTACTATGTATTCAGATAGAAAGGCTAAACAACAAAAATAAAAAGTGTCCAAAAAATTATCACATGTATTTAATGAAACTCAAATTTGAAATAACAAATGTGTTAGTGTTTTATTTGAAGTAAGTAATCTTGACTTTATTCGGAAGAATAAATGCCTGAGAATAGCCCAGAAAAGTACTTAAAAATGGTAAGGAAGGTTTTTTTTTTAACCAGATATTAGAACATACTAGAAAATCAGGTTAGTCAAATTAATATTGTAACAGCATATAGAAAAATGAGAGTTTAGTAGAACAAATGAAATAATCCTAAAATTATAGATTTTATAATCTATATAGATTTTATACATAGATTTCAGGATCTATAGAAATAGATCCTAAAAGATAAGGAATTTAATATAAGCAAAGGTGATATTTAATCCAACAGGAAATTTTGATAAATGATGCTATCACAACTGATTAGTCATCCAAAAGAAAAGTGGGACTCCAATTTCAGACCAAAAACAAAAATAAACCCCACTTGAATCGATGGCTTAAATGTGAAAACGAAAGCAAAATGGTTTTAAAGGAAATCTAGGAGACTTAGTAAAACCCAGGAGAGAAGCCCCTCTCAGCCAAGTCATAAAACCCAGAAAAAAAGACAGAAAAAAAAAAGATAGACATATTTGACTCCATACAAAAAAAGAAATTTTCTTAAATGACAAAAAAAAAAAGAAAAATTATAAAGGAGATCAGTAGAGGAACAATTGATTTGTAAAAACATTTTCAATGCAAGTAACAAAGGACCAGTATCTATAACATATAAAAGACATTTACAAATGGACAAGGCAAACAAGCCGATGTAAAAGCGGGCAAAGGATGTATCATTGCAGTTGATAGAATACAACAGCTAACTTCCTTCTAGCATTTCTGCATGCTAGACACTGCTCTGCAAGCTTTGCATGTATTAAATCATTTAATTTTTATAACAGTCCTGTGAGATAGGTCTTGTTTCTATCTTTATTTTATATATGGGAAAACTGAGGCACAGGGAGTTTAAGCAACTTGCTTGAGGTCACACAGCTAGTGAGTGGCAGAGCTATGATTTTAACCCAAGCGTCTTGGATCTAGAATACCTGTTAAATTGCCAATTCAAATGACCAAAAACGTGAAATAATGTTCAAATCTGATTGACGTCAGGGAAGTCCAAATTAAAGTTACAGTAAACAATGAGTTACCACTTTAAATCTACTAAACTGGAAAAAAAAATGTATAAAAAACATTAATACCTATTGCTCTCAGAGATGCTGGGAAAAAGAGTACTCTCTTACATTACTGGTAGAAATGTGAATTGTAGCTGCCTTTTAAGAAAGCTGTTTGAAAAACAATCTGGCAGCATTTATTAAAATTTTTGAAAATCCACATTCATTTTTGAGCCAACAATCTCACTCGCTGGGAATCTAGCCCATAGAAGCCCATAAAAGAATCAATTTGAAGAATGTAGTTATAAAGTTATGTAATGCGTCACTGTTAGTACTGGGGAGGGAAACTTGGAAACAAAAGAAGGCTCATCAATGGAAAGGGGTTGTACTCATTGTAGAACCTTCTCGCAGTAGATTGCTGGAATCAGCTCCCGACACAATGCACACACCTCTTCCCAGAGCCACTCTATCCCACCAGCATGTCACTCAGGTTTGAAATGAACCAGGGTGGGAATATTTAGGGCACGATATCAGCAAACACTGCCAATCAGGGTTTTCCCTGAGAGAGCTGGTTGTTAAACATTTACCAGCACAAAACTGCCTCCACTGCATAAAATGATATACAGCCATTAAAAATCGTGCACCAAAACTGCTACATTGTAGGTATTTTCATGAGGTTTTAATTGGGTGGAAGAGGAGAAGTATTGCATACAATCCAGTTTTGATACAAATAATGAAAAAAACCTTACAGAAATACATGTGTGTGTTAACAGTTTACATGATTATATCAACTTGGAGGAAAGTATGAAAGATATGTAGGGAAGAGGCAATATCTTTAGGGGCAGTGGTGGAGGGGAAGATTTTTTTTAAATGATTCCATACACAACTCACACACACATATGTTTGTAGGTGTGTGTTCATAAAGAAATTAAGGAAGAAATACCAAGTAAGTTCACAACCACAGAGTGGTAGGGGTGTCTACGATATACCATCAAATGAGAAAGCAAGTTGCAAAGCCATCCACTCGGTGTGATTCCACTTCAGTAAATAGAAATAAACCCAAATCCCAATATAGGTGTGTATTTGCCTGTTTGCGCAGCATAAAAGCTTGTAAGTGCATAGACTCTGGATAGCTCGGGAGAGTAGGATTGGAAGTTAGTCACGGGGAGCTTTTCTTCATCTATCTTTAAACTGTTTCACATGTTACAACCAACAGGTATTTGGTTGAAAAAAATCAAATCCAAAAAAGTTTCAGAAAAAAAAAATCATCCTTTCTAATTGTCAGTGCTCTTTCACCCACTGTATCACCTTTGCACCTCCTAACTGTGTGAAAAGAACAAACACTGTTATCGCCATTTTACTGTTAAGGGAACAGAGCTCAGAGATGCAAACTGCCTTGCCCAAGACCACACAACTATTCATGGTGGAACCCGTCTCCCACCCAGGCCTCTGATCTAGGGTACAGCGGTCTGAGCAGATACCCCCATGGATACAGGGGGAGAAAAGCAGTAGCAACACCAGAAAGGGACCAGTGGTGTCTTTCCAGGTCAGGACAACTATGCAGGCAAGAATGAAGTCTGCTATGAAATAAAACACCCCTGAATACGTAATTATCAACATTTACCATGTATGACTAAGAAGTTTGTCTAACCTTTCTTGAAGCAGTCAGCATTTGCTAGCAATCTGATTGCATCATCTGGAGCCTTCGGTGCTAGTTTCACAGGGTTGTGTGAGGTCATGTGACCCAAAGGATATTCAGAAACATCACCTACTGGGGGAAGAGGGAGTGGTGATGCATCCTTCCCCGGGATCAGTGAGCTGCTGTCCGAGGCCCCGGCTGATGGCGCCACAACAAGGGGACCAAGTTGGAAACCTGGCCAGTTCTTAACCTGCTAGAAGCCTCCTCGGGGCGCGGATCTGTGTACTTTGCCATATCAGCGTCTTTAAAAACACACCTGTGCTTATTTAAGAGATCTCCGAGTCCCTAAAAATGGACGCGTGTGCACTGTGACGTGGCCAAATGAATCACAGTGGGAGCCCTGGGTGGCACCAGGCCGGCTGGCACTGCCACACCCGTCTTATCGTCCTCAATGGCAGTGAGCACATTCTTGTCTCTATGGGCAATGCTTGTCTTTTGCAAATGGAATGGGAATTATCTTTAGAGGCTCAGAAATGCTCTTTCCACGTCTCCATTGCTTGGGGTGTGTTTGACCAAGACCAGTGAGTTTTGGTGGATCTGGCTGTAATGTGTTGAGGACCTACAGACAGGCTCAGCTCTGCTACCAGCTGTGGGACTTCGAGCAAGTCAGAACCACTTCCTGGGTCAGTGCCCTCATCTCTAATATAAGGATTGTAAAATCCTTACAATCCTCTCTTGTGGACCATTGTGAAAATCGAACTAGGAAACGTATGAGAAGATGCTTTGCAGATCATAAAGCCCTTTATTGCTTTGCCGTGTCATAAGAAATGAGAGATCTCCTCCACAGGGTCCCTATTCTCAGGTCCATATTTTTAAAATATGTATCTATATATCTATACAGATCTCTATCTATCTATCTATCATCTATCCATCTTCAATTTGAAATCACTCACGGTTAATCCAAGTTCCCTGGGAAATCATTCTGTAATGTTGAATGAAATTCCCTCAAGAGATTCTGTTGATATAAGTGCAAGAACAAAAAAACCAGCAATGTTTGCCATCAACAAATAGGAATTTTTAAAAGATGCTTTTTTCTTGGCTGTAGTGATTTCTGCTTGGCGCTATACAAATGCCTTTATTTCAACAATGTTTTCTCCTTGTTTCTGAGAGGGGAGCTTTGGGAACAGGCTTAGTACAATGTGTTGCTTGAGACTTTTAAAATGCAAATAAGTCTTTCAATTCAAAGTTCAGAATATTCTTCTAAATTTAAACGATATCTACTGTAAAATTTTGGAAAGCAATCTGGCAAAGATTGTTAAAATTAAAAATAATAATCTCTCTGGCTATGAATATGACAGAGCACGTCGTGACGCTAACATCTGTCGACTGTTTCCTACGTGCCAGGCACAAGGCTAAGTGTTTGGTGAGGCTGGTCTCATTTAATCCTCACAACTCAGTGAGTAGGTGTGTTTTTATCCCCCATTTTGCCAACCAGGAAAGACTCCACTTTTCCCCAAACGTATGCGTGGAAACGTCACTGCTAAAGTGGATATCGGTTGCATTTAGAACATCACCAAGCCCTGACAGATGGGCTAAGAGCACAGGAAGAGCCACCCTTTCTGTACGCCAGCCACTGTGCGAGACCCTTGTCACAAAGCATTTCCTTGCAGCTCCCGCCCCCCACCATTCCCAGAGAAGGAAACGAGGCTCAGAAAGGGCGCAAACTCATACTTGCTGAGATGGCTCTTGCCTGCCAGGCCTTATCCTAGGCGCCTTCCAGCAGTTTTCCCAATTAAACACATAAGGAAGGGCAGAAAATACAGATAATAAACAAACATGGGGGGAAATGATCAACATCTCTGGTGGTTCAAAATTACAACTTGAAACATCAGTGAGGTACCAAGGGCACCTATCACGTTAGCCAAAGTTAAACGCCGATGGCAGTGACTTCATAGTGAAGCTAACTTATGTATCCATTGCTGCTGGTGCTTTTATGACCAGACACTAAATGAAGAAGCAGATTACGAGTGCACGGTGCTCTCTCTAAGGGGATCCACGTGCATGACGGGGGCCCGGCAAAATGAAAACAGCTGGTGTGTTAGAGGGGATGAAATTTTTAATCTCTTAAGTTGTCTTTACTATTTTCTAATATTGTTTTTACAAGAAATAAAACTGGGAAGGAAAGAGATTTTTCTCTCCCCATTGCACCATTTTACAGCTGAGGGTTGCCTTCCTGACTTAAATAAATCAGGGACATCACCCATAAATGACGGAAAAGCCAAGATTCAGTCATTTTGAACTTCTGCCTTCACCTGAATTATTGAAAGTGTACTTTCAAGTAGCAAATTTGATGATCATTATTCAACCCCTTCATTTTCTTGATGAGGAAATAGAGGCCCAGAGACTTGGATTTCCTGGTCAGGGTCACGTAGCTGCCTGTAAAGCTGAGGCTAGCGCCTGTTGTTTCATTTTATAAAAATTCTATAAAATGAAAATGCATATATTATTTATAAGAAATCACCTTGAGGTGTTTTACGACCAGCACTTACTTCTGACCCCTCATGTGTGGTGCTTTTCCCAGCACCAGCAAATTCCCCAATTCTCTGGACACCAGCTGGATGTCCAACAATCCGATTCTGGCGCTACCTCCATGGAGTTGGTATAGACCCCCCTGGTTAAGGGCTCAGTCCCGCAAGACTGTCCCCACTTCAGACATCCAGTCACAAGCCCCAGGCTGTCACCTGTACTTCTGACTCACTGGCCATAAACCTGGAGCGCCCATGAGCGCCCCCTCTGCTTCAATAATGTGTTAGCACAGCTCACAGAACTCAGGAAAAGGACTTATTTATTATTACTGGTACATTGTAAAGGATCTTATAAAGGATAAAAATGAACTGCCAGGGGAAGAGGTACACAGGGTGAGGTCCCGAGTGTGGAGCTTCTGTTCCCATGGAGTTTGGCGTGTGCACCCTCCCAACACACGCATGCCTTCACCAACCTGGAAGCTCTCGGAATCCCATCGTTTCGGGGGGTTTGTGCAGACTTCGTTAGTGAAATAATTGACCCCTGGTGATTGAACTCACCTTCCAGGCCCTCTTCACCCCCTGGAGGTTGGGGGTGGGTCTGAAGCTCCCAGTTCTCTAATCCTGCCTTGCTCTTTCCGGCCACCAGTCCCCAATCTGAAGCTATGAAGGGGTCCCCAGCCCCTAGTTATCTCATGCAAAAGACACTCATACAAAACCAAACATATATATATATATATATTTATATATTTATAAATAAATAAATAAATATATATATATATATATATATTTCTTACCGTATCACACCAAAAATTCATCACTGAAGAAAATGGGTAGACCTCAGAATCCAAACAGCGGAGCAAGCATGTCCCTAGGGTTCATTCTAGAACTTGTGGTCGGGTATGTTGGCCACCGGTCTTGAGGTCTGGGCTCGCTCTCGGGCAGTGTTCTCACTGTGGGGTCCCCGGACCCCAGCTGCATCACGTCACCTGGGGACTTGTTAGACATGCACATGCTCAGGACCTGTCCACCATGTAGTGAATCATGAACTCTGAGAGGGGAACCCAGCAGTCCGTCTCTTCTTGGGCTCTCCAGGGGCTTCTGATGCATGCGAAAGGCTGAGAGCCAAGCTCAAAGGCAGTGCTTCTCCAAACTCCATGGGCATCAGAATCCCCTGAGGGTCCAGTTAAATTGCAGGTTCTGATTCTCTAGGCCTGGGGGGATGGGTTCAGAGAAAAAGCCTTTCTAACAAGCTCAGGATCTGTCAGTGCTGCTTCTTTGGGGACCACAGTCCTAGGAGCAAGATTCTACTACAGCTGCGTGCCCACAGGCAAGCTGTGAATGGGTTCCAGCAGCTCAGATACTGAACGTCCGCCCTCCGTGTCCTCAAGACTCAGTGTGGCGCAGGAGTAGCAGCTCGGGCATCCAACGAAGCTTGTGAGAAAGGCAGAATCTCAGCACCTCCCCAGACCCACTCAAGAAATCTGCATTTAAACAAGATCCTCAGATTTGTTCGTAACATTAATGTTTGGGAAGTGCTTCTGGAAGCTGCTGGATGCCGAAGTTGCTGAGCCAGCCTCCTCCAGCCCAGGCAGACTCAGACGCTACCCCAACGTGACTTCCAAATGTTATCAACTTCCACTTTCGAAAAAGGCTGGTGGCTCGGGTGTAAGAGGTGAAAACCTAGGGTTTCACCAGACACAAGAGCCAAAGTGGGGATGCGGGGGTGAAAGAATGGGGAACAGTCATCATGCAGAACTATTTTTAAATGTGAAAGCTTTGAGAAATGAGGACTCTGCCCCATCCCCACCAAAAAAAAAAAAAAAAAAAAAAAAAAAAAAATTGATATTGATAGTTTTTCCCAAGCAGTACAACTTCATTCCAGGGGCGTGGGTGGTTGGCAAACACTGAGGTTACCTTTACCCCCTCTAAACCTTCCCTCCCACCCCTGATCCTGCTCCTGACCCTTCCAGAAACAAAGGAAGCAAGAAAGAAATGCACGATGAAGAAAGGGTTCTATTTAGAAGCATTTTAGAGCAATTGTCTACAGTATTAGTTTCCTGTTGCTGCTGTAACAAATTACCACACACACTTAGTGGCTTAAAACACCACAGATTTACTAACTTACAGTTCTGGAGGTCAGAAGTCAGGAACTAGTTTCACTGGACTGAAGTCAAGGGGTAGGAAGGCTCGCATGCCTTCTGCAAGCTCTAGGAGAAAATAAATTCCCTTGCCTTTTCCAGTGTCTAGAGGCCACCTGCATTCCTTGACTTGTGGTCCCTCCTCCGTCTTCAAAGCCAGACGCACAGCAGGTTTAAACCTTTCTCCTCTCTCCAACTTCTGCTTCTGTCACCCCATCTGCTTCTCTGATTCTGACTCTTCTGTCTCCCTCTTTCCCTTGTAAGGACCCTGTGATGACTTTGGCCGACCCAGATAATTCAGGATCACCTCCATCCCAAGGTCTTTAACTTAATCACACCTGCAAAGTCCCTTTTGCCATGTAAGGTAATATATTCGCAGGTGCCAGGGATTACGACATGAACGTCTTTGGGGAGCATTATTCTACCCACCCCAGCTCCTTTTTAAACTTCCTCTGAAGGGTCTAGGGTGAAGGATGCCACCTTGCCAGGGGCTCTGCTAGGCTCCAGTGGGCCCTGTCTTGGAGCTGGTGATGGTAATGGATGTGTTACTGCCTCATTCAGAGCCGGGAACAGTGCAGTAGTTCAGTGTCAGACTTCCCACTGTCAGCAGGACTCAGCTTAAGTTATTTATAGTGTCAATGGCTTGCCTTTTGCATTAAGTAACCATTTGCATTAAATGAATTTTTAAAATAGGAGCCGCTCGGTGCCAAGCTGGAGAGTGTCTTCTGTTCGTGGGGCTCACAGTGAGAGCTGAAAGATGCTGAATGAGTATTTTTATTTATCGGGCCCAGCTGCCCACACGCCAACCACAGTTACATCTGAAATACACTTATCTCATGACGTCTCCGTTGAGGACCGGCTCTTCTTTCTTGCTCTAAATGACCAGATCCAGTGATGGGCGTTGTATAGGAGCTGGTCATCAAGGCCTTCCGCTGCTCAGAGGACCATGACCTTGAGCAGGAAGTCTGTGGATTCAGAGGCCCCTCAGCCCCTGGCCGTTGTGAATTTATGCTCACACATTTCCTTCTGGGAACCTGAAGTAATGATAGAGGTACTCCCTGCAGCTGGGGCTGGGGGAACCCGTATTCCTTCAGCAGCCCTGAGCACCTGGGGATACGACAAGAAAAGGCCCAGTGCCTGCCCCGCGGGAGCTTCCTTAGAGTGAGGAGGAAAGAGTAATCATGCAGAGTGGCAGATGTCACACTAACATTAAGTAAGGGGCATCATGGGGACAGAGGAGGAGCCCCCATCCAGCCTGGGAGACAAGAGCAGGGGCTTGGAGAATGGGGAGTTAATAGGCGCAGACAGAAGCAGGATGCATGGAGAGCACTGGGTAGGTGTAACCTATTAGTACGTATGTTACTGTTGTCGTTGTTATTATTATAATTATTAACTTACTGTTGCACTCATGCTACACACAAAGGCTGCTGTGATCATAATAACACCTAACACTTAACCCAGCACTTACCACATGCTGTGCACCAAGGGTGTTCCGTCCACTGACTTCTGTAATGCTCACAACCACCTTCTGAAGCAGTGGCCATCATTATACTGGAAGGAAACTGAGGCACAGGGAGCTGCAAACAGGGATGACACACCCGCAAGTGTTGCCCTTCCTCAGGGTCTGACTCCCAGAGCCCTGGCTCTGGGACTCACGATGCTCTGAGTTCTGGGTACCAGGTACCACGGCAGACACAGGCGAGGTGGAGTGAGTAGCAGCATGGTACTGGATACAGGGTTCTAGAATCTTCCAGTCGAGAGCTCTGTGTCTTGAAGAAGGTGAACAGGGCCCAGCCTCCATGTGCCGCGTGTGGAAGCTGTAAGAGGGGAAGGAGGAGGTGGGGACAGGTGGGGGGCAGGGGGAGGAGAAGCAGGCCTTCCAGGGACAGGGCGAGGGGGTCCCCGAGTTCGCCGCTCCCCGCTGCGGTTGGTGAGTGGCTCCTGGGCCCCCAGCAGAGACCACAGCCCACACTTTGGCTCTCAAACCTTTGAACCTGGGAGGACAGTGCCCTCCGCGAGGCCGCCCCTGTGTAGCACAGCGGGTGCCCCGGCCACAGGGGAGGAGCGGGGACTCCCTAGGCTCTGTGGCTGACAAGCCCACGACAGATGGCCCTGGAGTGGCCGATTCGAGGTGGTGGAACAGACCAGCGCCAGGGCCTGGGTCCAGGGAAACATCCATGGACGCTCACAGAACGAGTCCCAGAGACCCCACTCCTGCACGCTCTCCCTCTGCCGCCTCTGTCACAGCCCCTCTTCCAGCCCCGGCAGCAATGGGCTCTTCAGGGTCTGGTACAACTTAGCAACAACTCGGTCCTTCCGACGACCCACCTGAGGCCTCCAGAGCTCCATCTCAGCCCTGAAACTTCTTCACTGGGAGGTGAGGAGCCATGCAAAGGCTCTTTGGGCAGGCTTCCCATCCACGTACCCCGTTAACTCAACCTTGCCAGCGGGCGATTGGTGGGGGTTCTCGCTCTGACGACCTGGGTGCAGCCAGCATCCACGTACCCCGTTAACTCAACCTTGCCAGCGGGCGATTGGTGGGGGTTCTCGCTCTGACGACCTGGGTGCAGCCAGCATCCACGTACCCCGTTAACTCAACCTTGCCAGCGGGCGATTGGTGGGGGTTCTCGCTCTGACGACCTGGGTGCAGCCAGCATCCACGTATCCCGTTAACTCAACCTTGCCAGAGGGCGATTGGTGGGGGTTCTCGCTCTGACGACCTGGGTGCAGCCAGCATCCACGTATCCCGTTAACTCAACCTTGCCAGCGGGCGATTGGTGGGGGTTCTCGCTCTGACGACCTGGGTGCAGCCAGCATCCACGTATCCCGTTAACTCAACCTTGCCAGCGGGCGATTGGTGGGGGTTCTCGCTCTGACGACCTGGGTGCAGCCAGCATCCACGTATCCCGTTAACTCAACCTTGCCAGCGGGCGATTGGTGGGGATTCTCGCTCTGACGACCTGGGTGCAGCCAGCATCCACGTATCCCGTTAACTCAACCTTGCCAGCGGGCGATTGGTGGGGATTCTCGCTCTGACGACCTGGGTGCAGCCAGCCTGGAGAGGGAGCAGGGGGAGCCTCAGGCCATTCTGAGGAATCTCCCGTCATCACGTTCTTCTCTCTAAACGCCCTATAAAAAAAAGTCTTGATATCCGAGGGAAAATTGGGTGTCTTGGGCAAATCATTCCAAGTGCCCTGCCAAGTATTACCGGCTTTTATTGTATTCTCTTAGTTGTTTTTAGTTGTCCTGATTATACTTTAAGAATAGAGTTTTTGTTTTTTTTTTTTTTTTTACTTTTTGGCTGTACCACGTGGCAAGTGGGATGTTAGCTCCCCGACCAGAGAGCGAACCCTCACTCCTTGCAGCGGAAGCGTGGAGTCTTAACCGCTGGACCACCAGGGAAGTCCCCAGAGAATTTTGAGTTAGTCAGATTCCTCTGTTCTTAACTGTCACCAGCAGCCATGGTGAAGAGCCGGCAGGTTCAAATCCTGGTGCCACCACTTAGTGACCATGTGGCCTGGGCAGTGTGCTCAGTCTTTCTGTTAACTATGGATAAAAACGAGACCTGTTGGGGCTTCCCTGGTGGCGCAGTGGTTGAGAATCTGCCTACCAATGCAGGGGACACAGGTTCGATCCCTGGTCTGGGAAGATCCCACATGCCGCGGAGCAACTAAGCCCGTGAGCCACAACTACTGAAGCCTGCGCGTCTGGAGCCTGTGCTCCACAACAAGAGAGGCCGAGACAGTGAGAGGCCCGCGCACCGCGATGAAGAGTGGCCCCCGCTTGCCGCAACTGGAGAAAGCCCTCGCACAGAAACGAAGACCCAACACAGCCATAAATTAAAAAAAAAAAAAAAAAACCAGCACCAAAAAAACGAGACCTGTCACCAGAGCCTGTCGTGAGGATAAAATGAGTAATTGCTCGTAAAACACTGAGAGCTGAGGCTGTGCGTAGTAGGTGCTTTGTACGTGTTTCTAATATTGTTATTATTATTGTTTATCTAACTTTTCTCCTTCTTCCCTGGTCCCTGTTTACCTTCCCCTCTCCAGGAAAGCAGCCTAAAGTGTTTGACATATGACCTGCTTTCCTTGTAGACAGGCTTTTCAAGTCAGAATTAATTCCGGGCCACAAGTCACAGCTAACAGCCCATGATGCTGTAGTAACAATTCCCACGAGGGCCGTGTGAATTATGACCAGCTACAGTGATCGCCATGCTCTGGCCTAACAATGCAATTTACCCATAAAGTAAATTCCTTATAGGCAGATAATTTTTACTGACAGTGTTTATGTCTGGATCCTTAGTGACAAGCAACAGAAATTGATCCTGGCTGAGAACCTCACAGAATGACCAGCAGGTGGTGAGAGCTGGGGAGGTGCTCCTTTAATCCACGCCCTCTTACGGGAACCTGGCCTGAAAAAGCTTCTGTCATCTTCAGCATCAGTCTTCTAAGGCTGCCCTGGGCATCAATATCCAGAAAATGGGAAGAGAAAGTGGAAAAAAAAAGAGGGGGTCATGCAGGGGACGTCTCATTGGCCAGGCTTGGAAGTAGCTCCAAGCCATTGGCTAGAATTCAGTCACATGGTCTAACCACAAAGGAGGCTGGGACTATCTTCTGGCCACGTGCCTCGGAAAGAAAAGGAAACAGGTTTAGTGATTAGCGAGCAGTCTCTGCAACAGAAAGCAAGCAGGTGGTCCTTTCAGGTACCAGCCCTCCTCAAAGCTCCCACTACATAGGCTGCTCCAGACACTGAGACCGCCCCCTGTGACAGGAGATTGTGATAAATTGCCCTGTTATTTCACTCTTTAAGACGCCTTTCTTCTCTTAGGCAACGGCAAGTCCCATTTGATACATAAGGCACATAGCTCTTCCTTTCATTTTACAATCCGGCCCAAAGGGCAGGCGCACAGCTGGGTTCTAACATTGGCGGGAGCTCGGGGGGTAGGGGTGGGGAAGCAACGTACCCCCTTCCCTACCTGCCTATCTTGCTGTCTCAGTGCTGCCTCGAAGACCTTTCTTCTCAAGCCTACCAAGCACCTTGTCACGTCCTGCTCAGAAGTTGTTGATAAGAGGGCTGGGGGCAGGGCTGGGGGGAGAGGGAGTGAGCGTTTCACGGGGACAGAGCTCCATTTGGGGAAGATAAGAAAGCTCTGGAGATGGATGGTGGGGAGGGTGGCAGAGCAGTGTGAATGTGCTTAATGCCGCGGAACTGTGCCCTTAAAAATGGTTAAAATGGTAAAATTGTGTATTTTACCACATTTTTTTTTAACGGAAAGAGCTATTGATAAAAAACAACAGCTTGCATGACCCTCAAAGGGCATTATGCCAAAAGAAGAAAGCCAAACGCACAGGGCTAAACGCTGGATGGTGCCATGGATAAGAAGTTCTGGAAATGTCAAAACTACAGGGGAAAAAATCCAGTCAGTCATTTGCAGGAGCCAGGCTTACGGGAAGGCTGCTCATTGCAGAGGGGCCTGCGGGAGCCTCTGGGGGTTCCATACTGTGATTAGGTACAACTGTCTACACTGGTCGAAACACACCATATGTACGCTTAAAATGGATTTTTATTTTATGTAAATTATACTTCAATTAGCTGATAAATGAAACTGTTGCCTCAAAATTGTGGGCTTCCTGCCCCCGTTTCCCAGGGACCGGAGGGACTCCACACACCTATAGTTTCCCACATTTAGAGAGAAAACAACAGGGAGTCCCGAGAAGGGGCAGAGCCACTGGCGAGATGGAGATGGGGAGGTGGGTGAGGACAGGTAATGGGGTGTCGCAGGCCCTGTCCGGCCCCGGCTCTCCTGCGGCCTTGCTGGCCCCGCCCGGTGAGGTGCAGCCTGTCGGGGCCTCCTTGCGGGAAGCCGTCGGGTCTCCTCGGGGGCCATACTCTGTGCTCAGCCCAGTGGCCCACCGCTTGTACCTGAGGGCACCTTGCGCAGGCTGCCTAACACACCGCCCTTCCTATTCCACACTCTTCTGGTGGTGAGTCTGGAAAAGCAATGCAGGCTCAACTGAACATTTCATTTCTCTTTACTTCCCATCCTTGCTGTTCTCTCAGCTCTGGCCCTTGTCCTGGTCAGGACCAGGCCCTGGGTAACGTGCTCCAGTGTGATATCTATCGGGAGGCGTCTGTGGGTGTGGGGAGCAGAGCACCAAAGTGCAATGAAAGGGTCTGCGCTGGGTTGGGCCCCCTGCACCCCAGCACCTCCCTCGAGGTCCCAGCCCCCAGGCCCGGCTCACTCCTTATGCTTCTTTCCTCTGCGGCCCCTTAGGGGTCCCTGTCCAACCAGAAGTCAGAAGGAACCTGGCTCATGAAAGTGAGTTCCTCAGTCACAAAGACAAATCACTGTTAAAGGCAGACCTCATGGGGAGAAATTGCTCCCTTCTGATGGGCTCCATCCCCCTGCTGGCTGTGGATTCTGTAAACTGGGTGACCGACTGCAGGGGTTGGCTATGTCCCCAAAAGATACGTCCAGGTCCCAATCCCCACTACCTGTGAGTGTGCCCGTATTTGGAAACAATGTCTTTGCCAATTTCAGGAAGCTAAGGCTCTCGAGATGAGATCATCTGGTGGCCTTATAAGAGGAAGGGGAGGGGGATTTGCGACTCAGAGGCACAGGGGAGAAGCCCTGGAGGCGATGAGAAGATAGAGGCAGAGCCTGGAGTGAAGCGTCCACAAGCCAAGGAATGAACGGAGCCTCCAGAAGTTAGGAGGGAGGTGAAGAACAGGCTCCCTCAGAGCCTCCAGAAGGAGTGGCCCTGCTGACACTTTGCTTTTGGACTTCTGGCCTCCACAACCGTAAGAAAATTAATTTCTGTTGTTTTGTGTTAGTTTTTTAAGGCAGCCCTGGGAAACTAACCCACCACCTCTCCTGGAGCTCAGGGCCTGCCTTGGGGAAGCCCCAGACGGGGATGGAGAGAGCAGGTCCTCATCCCATCCTCCACAGACATGTAGCAGCTCCGGGCCGGCCTCCAGCTGTTCAGCCCCGGCCTCTCAGTGACATTTTGATGGCAGTCTGGAAGATGAATTTGATGGTCTTTGGGGGTCCCTTCCAGTTCTCATATATATGATGGCTTACCAATTTAAAGAGCCAGCAGAGCGAAATAAAGTGGTGTTCAAACTTTTTTAAGCAGTGGAACCCTTTAGGTATCAAAGGGAATTATATGCCAAACCTTAACCTATGAAGTGGAGTCATCTGCTTGGAGCATGATGGCGGGGCTGTCCTGGCAGACCCGGTGAGAGGCCTCAAGCCCCACCCCACCCGCCGCCAGCCTCTCCCTCCCCACAATCGCCTCCAAATAGCCACTCCAGCCCTGAAGCACCTCCAAGGTCCTGGGAATTCCAGAACCCAGCCTGAAGCCACAGGTGCTGGGGAACCTGCATCCACCCTGGAATCAGACACGGGGGTCTCAGTGCCAGCTCCACCAATGGCCACCAGGTGGCCTCAGACAAGTAGTTGCTTCTCTGAGCCTCAGTCTCCTCATCTGTAAAATGGGGATCCTATTTCCCACTTCCTCTGATATTTGGGGGGTTAAGTGACAAACGTAGGTGCCTGCAGCAGCCCACAACAGACATAACATGACTTCCTGTCTCTCCTCTTTTCTCACTCCGCTGTTCCTGGCCCTCCCCTGTCTTACCTGAGCCTCGACCTGCAGCTTCATTCTGAGCCGCCCCACTCCACGCACACTCCTGATAA
Organism: Balaenoptera physalus; assembly: GCF_965194825.1. Classification (NCBI taxonomy): domain Eukaryota; kingdom Metazoa; phylum Chordata; class Mammalia; order Artiodactyla; family Balaenopteridae; genus Balaenoptera; species Balaenoptera physalus. Next base: position 74,812,055 of record NC_138899.1, on the reverse strand, counting down.
ACTCACAGCCGTGCCTTTGCACAAGCAGGTCCTTCAGTGTAGCCTGCTCCTCCCCTTACTTTCCCTTCACACACACACACACACGCCCTCCAGGCCCACCTGACAAACCTCTGTTCATCGTTCAAGACCACCCCAAGTGGCTCGGCAGAGGTAGTCACCCCACGTGTCCCCTGCAGGGCCGCCCTGCCCACACACCCTGCTGCTCTGTAATTTTTCACACGATCCTCCTCTCACACTTTCTCCCCTTGTTGCTCCACTGAACTGTGTCCATTTCCAGAGCATGACTGCACGGCAGGCCCTGCGGGTTGACTGTGAGCAGCCATGCCCGCCCCTCCCTCACAGAGCCCTGGTTCTACGTGAATCGCGCCTGGCCTGAGCCCCTCGTGGAAATTCCCTTCCCTGTGCCAGTTGTTGGTCCAGGGTGTCATGTGACCCAACCTGCCCAATGAGCTGGAAGGGGCGGTGGGCTTCCCCTCCCCGCCCACACCCCCCGAGAGAGAAGGATGCTGTCCTGTGAGGATGGGATGCTTGGCCCTGCTGCAGTCACAGTGTCACCAGGAGGGACCAGAAGAATCTCGGAGACACCAACATATTGTGGAGCCCCTGACACAACTCTGGAATCAAGTACTTCCAAGCTTCTTCTGAAGCTGGGTAATAAATATCTGTATTGTCTGACTATAAGTCAGGAATTGTTAAACACGTTGCGCACCTCACTGGGTTGGTCCGGCGATTAAGTGGATTAATTCATGCCGACCACTTGGCACCTAAAGCAGTCCAGTCAGCCTTGATCTCCCACCATGTGTCCCCGTGCCCCGCGCTGAGGCTGCCCATGGACCTTCCACATCCATCTGAGGAAAGAGCACACGGGTTCTTATTGCTGACGACCGAGAGGAAGCACCAAGCTTGGGGCCGCTTCCCAGCACACGCCTGGGACCGAGTAGCCTAATATCTCATCACTGGCAAAACCCACGTGCAGGTGCGTAAAGTACCCGGTGGGTGAGGGTCACCACGTTTGGCCTGAGTCAAAGGTTACTGACTTGACTAGAAGGTAGGCTCACAAACGTTTGTCCCTTCTCACATTATCACTTTTCTGCTCTCATGATCTTTTTTTTATACCCAACTCACCTTAAAACAGTTGCCAACAGAGCCCAGGGCCGCGTGGCCCACACAGCACAGCCAAAAGCCCCGAGGCTCCAGCCCATGAGGCACTTTCCAGGTGGAGACTCTGCCTCCCGGCCTAGAGGTCCTGGTGCTCCGCAGGCTACTGGACAAATGTCCACTTGCACCCCAGAGCACCTGACCCTGCACGGTGGACATATAGCTACTCTTGGAAAGATAAGGGGATCGTGGACAAATGCGCATTAGGCAACAGGGCAGAGGACAGAACTGGTCTCAGAATCACGAGCCCCAGGTTTTGGTTCTGATTTTGTCACTGGCAAACTGGGGCACTTCGGAAGGTTCCCACAACATCACTGAAGCCCCTCCCTTGCCTGTGCAATAGGAGCCTGAGTTAGCTAGCCACTGGTAGCCTGTGAACTTGAAAACTGACTCCACCACTTGCTAATTGTATAACTTTGGGCTAGTTCTATGTTTGACCTCCCAAAGTTCCAATTTTTCTTATCTGTAACATAGTAAGGCATGATAATAATCCCGATTTTGTAAGCTTTACAAATAACACGTGTAAAGTACCTGACACAGGACGAGCCACACAATAGGCAAGCACATAGATATTCTCATCGTCAGCACTTCTGGCTTTAGGAGTCTTGACCTCGTGATAGACTCGTGAGCCAGGCCAACACTATCACTTTATAAACTCAAGGATCACAGGAGCCCTTGCCCCGTGGGGCTGGTGAATAAATCAGGGATGAATCCGGCACAGAGCCAGGGCGGCAAGCCCGGGCCCCTGCAATGTTGCCCAGACCAACTTCCTCCCGAGTATTGGAATTTAAAAAGACATCTAGGTCAGAGTCATAATTAGAAGTGACTGAGGGTCTTCCATGAAAACAGCAGGCTTTCGCTGATCAATAGCTGCCATTTATTGCAAAGAGAGGAAGAGAGAATTCCAAAAGGAGTCTGGGATTGGATATGTGTCTGGAGTCCTCAGCCTGAGGGCTGAGTGGGTGTTGAATAGCAGCCCAACCTCAGAACGGGAAAGATCCTTCTTCCTTCCCCACCAACCAGCCCCACCGAGGAGAAGTACCCACCAGTAAAGCCCCTCTAAGCCCAATGACTCCCCGCATTGGGAACCCCCAGGCTCTGGTCAGCCAGCCACCCTGGGACCAGCTTTCTCAAGATTTCCAGCGTCTCGATAGTAAACCATCCTTCTGCTTTTCTGTTCTGGAAACCAAGCCCCTCTGACATGACATAGAACTGTTTTATCTTCTCACTCCTTCCTCCTAGACAGCTACTTTGCAACCAAACAAATGTTCACGTACTATCCTCAGACCTTAAATGAAGCCCCTGTGGGATTAAAAAAAAAAAAAAGTTGTCAGAAGTCCCAAAATCAGAGCCTTAGGAGCTCCTGATACTAAACTCACGGACACGCCAACCCAGCCACACGTGGGCACACGCCCTCTCAACGTGGCCTACGTACTACCCAAGCACCTCCAAATATGCATGAATATTTTTGTTTGTTTGTTGCATTCTGGTTCAATTCTGGTTTAATTCTGGTTTTTAGTTGGCCAATGGTTTCAGTTCACTTATCTCCACATCTGTGCTCCAAAAAAGGAACAAGAGAGTTGTTTCAAAAGGACCTTTCAAATCCAAGCTATGAAAACTCTGAATTTTTTCAAGGCTACTTTTAAACAGATTTTCATTATGAGCATCCTTGCGTGCATGCACATACGCTCCTCTGGCCAGTTGCTTTTCAGCAAAACTATGGCGGAGACGATGCTCATTTGCATTCCTCTGTCTCTTGTAGCTCCGCCCCCCAGTCAGGTTGGTGTCATGTGACCAGTGCTGGCCAATGAAATGTGAGCAGAAGTCACTCCTTTCATTCCAGGCTGAGGTAGTTAAGAACTGGTATGACCCGCCAGTTCCTCTTTTCCAGCCCCAGTGGCCTCCATCTCCCTCATCTTCTGCAGATAGTGTAGCTGCAAGATGGAGAAGGGCTGCCTGACCCACCCTGTGAGTGAGATTCAAGCCTGGGACTGAGGGGTGTGGCTACTGTTTCAGCATCAGTAACTTGGACTAATGTAGGATTAGTCTTCAGACTGACTTCACCTTCATTCAAAGTAGATCGTTCACTTTCAGTCCATTTCATGTTCTTAGAAGTAGGTCATTGGTGTAATTCATTATCCCACACTCATTTCTCGAGCTTGTATGGAGCCCTACCATGGGCCAGGCACGTGTGGGCCTGGGGTTAGGGAGCTGAGTAAATCCTTCCCCACATCTTCCCTAAAGGATTGTACAGTCTATTGAGGCAAGACAGACACACAGCCAATGAGCACTCCTGAACACATCTGTCTAGACGGTGTGAGCCAAATAATCATCTCCAGGGAATTGTCTCAAAGCTGTCATAGGTGCTGACGGGAGATACAGGAATCAAAGCATATACTTTCTTTGATCAGACTTAATTGGACAGATGTTCCACTGAACGATATTCAGTTAGGCTATTGATTCTTTAATTCCTCATCTATTAAGCACATAGTGACCCAGATCCATCCCATGTGTGAGAAAGATACCCCACCCCAGGAAACAGGTAAAAATATGACAATCAAACAAACTCATGGCAAAGTGTTCCTTCTCTCAAATTACAAAAACTTAAAGCATGCCTGAGGGCTCATTTTGTACCCGCTAGGTTGTAAAAAAATAAAGTTTTTATATGAAACGTCTATATTAGTTTGCTCAAGCTGCTGTAACAAAGTACCACAAACTGGACGGCTTAAACAATAGAAACTGATTATTCCACATTCTGGAGGCCAGAAGGCCAAGGTCAAGGTGTCAGCAGGGTTGGATCCTTCTACAGATTGTGAGGGAGAATCTGTTCAGCCCACTCTCCCAGCTTCTGGAGACTGGTTGAAGCCTTTGCTGTTCCTGGGACGCTTTACCTTGATCTCTGCCTTCATCTTCACATGACATTCTCCCTGTGTGTGTACCTATCTCTGTGTCCAAATTTCTCCTTTTTATAAGGACACCAGTCATATTGGATTAGGGGCCACCTTCTCCAATATGACCTCATCTTAAGTTGATCATCTACAACAACCCTATTTCCAAATAAGGTCACATTCGCAGGTCCTGGGGAGTTAGGACTTCAGCATTTTTTTATTTTATTATTTTATTTTATTTTATTTTATTTTATTTGTATTCAACCCATAACAATACCCAGCACTGGCAAGGTTGGGGTAAACTGGTATGCTTATACTGTGATGTTTCTAGCAATAAAATGTTAGGCACCTCTAAATTAGACCAGTGCTTGGAACACAGAAGGCCCTCAAGATATATGTTAAATATATAAACGATGGCTCTGGGGACCACATGCCACGTAGATAAGATTGCCAGTTTTGCTCTTTTCTCACTGCGTGACCTCAGGCAAGTGGCTTCCCCTCTCTGGGCCGTAGCTCTCAACTATGAACTTGGGATGGTCATGCTTGCTGCTTTGTAGGACTAATGTAAAGAGCTAATGAGGTCGTATCTGTCAAATGCTTAGCAGAGAGATATGCAAACAAGTGCTTAATAAACATTTGATATTATTGTTAAAAAATGTTAGGGAAGTAACGTGCATCAGTAACTATCAAGATGAATACCCTTTGGCCCACAGATCTCACGCTCAGGAATGTATCTTATACCTGCTGTGCGGGTCAAATCTGGGTGTTAGCTTTTCCAGGGTCATACAGAGATGAACAGAAAGAGTCAAAGCAATAGCTTACAAAAATTATTCTAGATCCAAGTCATTGTAATTATACTTAAATATACTTATATATTATAGTCACGGAGGTTCATTTTCTACTGCTGCTAGAACTTTGATGGGAAAGTCTGAAAAGATCTGTCTTCAGGAAATAATCCAACTGAAGCTGAAGCCGCTAGATACAAAGATGATTGTTGTGGCATAGTTTCTATTCCCAAACTGGAAACAAAGAGACATTATTTATTCAGCTAATATTTACGGAGCACCTTCTATCTGCAGGGCTTTCTGCTAGGGGCTGGGGATGCAGTGGTAAAGAATCATTCTAGTCCCTATTTGCAAAGAGCCTACAGTCCCAACTGGTGAATGTTTTCATGAATTTTATTCTTAACATGTTGGCATAACATGCAGGCATTAATGGTAATTAAGAAAGATGCAAATACCATTTGAAATTCACAAAGATTAACTTAGAATGGTATCTACGCTATACTAGAACTCTTTGAAATATGCATGCTTGTTGACTTTAATCTATTTGGTTCACTTCTGTTTGCTCCATAAGAACTTGTTGAACTAAATGAATGCATTGAGGACTGGCAGGTTATATGCAAAATCAAAAAATCAAAAAAGCAAGAGAGACCATTGTTGTACTTGGGCAATAGAATTATGAATATGTTTTCCAAAAATTTCCTTGATACAGTTGTTACTATAGTTTGTTGAAAAGTAAGTTAATAAATTAAAAAAGAGAGTCCTAGCTGCCTCTAGAACTCATATGTCAAGGGAATGGAAATCTTAAAGAAATTAAAAATAAAAGAACTTTGAGTCTGGGATGTCCCCAGGGCTGAGAGGCTGTGAACCTGGATCTTGGTCATTCTTCAATCCTCCCCAGGGCAGACAAGTCCGAGGATGTTGCGAAGGTCCGAGGGAGACGTGGTGAGGGTCTGAAGTGAGAAAATGACAGGAGTGGTGAGGAGGATCCAATAGGAGAGAATTGCTCATCTTCTGTGCGAGATTCTCCACTCCAACTTCCTGAATGCTGCACTGGCTCTGCTCCCCTTCCTCTCTGTGCTTTTCTAGAAGGAGTGAGACTTGTTATCCCACATTTGGATGACTTCTAGATACGTTTAGAAAAGCTTATTTGGACAACGTTCTGGTATGGTCAACCAGTTGAGACAGGAAGACAAAATTTCTGCCTGTTTTGACAAAATACGTGCATGCAAATAAAACCCAAAATGAACTCTTAATATCCAATGGGCCTTGCAAGCCCCTTGACTGATGTGACTTGACAGCTCCCTCTCTCTCACTGCCCCCAACATATACCCAAGCGATCCACCCCCAAACCTGATAGATTCTACCTAAAACCACATCTCAAGTCCTTCCACTCTCTCCACCCCATAGCCACCGAGTCCAAGGCCCCAGAAACTCTCGCCTGTATTCCTGCAACGCCCCCTACTGGTCTCACGGCTTCTACCCTTGGTCTCCCTGGTCCATTCTATGCACAGGAGCCAAAGAGATCTTTTTAAAAACACAACTCAGACTATGTCACTCCTGCTTCAAGTGACCTTCAGTAGCACCCATTTCACTTAGGCTACGATAATGAATCCTTAACACGGACGGCAAGGCTCCCCACGTGCAGCTTCTGCCCGCCTCTCCAGCCCTTCTCCTTGCTGGACCCTCACTCACTTCACTGACCACATTGCCCTCTTTCAAGCTCCCAAATGAGTCAAGCTCTTTCATGCCTCGGGGCCTTTGCACGTGCTGTTCTTCCCGCCTGGAATGTCCTCTCCACTCTCTGCCTAGCGAACAGATATTCATTTTTCAGCTCTCAGCTTAAAGTCATCTCCTTCAAAGGGTCTTTTCTCACCTCTTCATATGGATTAGAAACCCCTGCTACTACTCAGTACTTTCATACAATTATCTAAATACATAAATTTCTTGTTTATCTGTGCGATTATTGGTTTAATGTCTGTCTCTCCCATTAGCTTATAACTCCTACGAGGGCAAAGACCGTGTCTGCTTTGCTTCTCATTGTATACCCACCCGGTGCCTAGTGGGGTTCATGGTGAGCCCTCAACATTGGATTTACCGAATGAATGATTCAATGAACCAACCCAGACATCAGTTCAATCACAAGAAATATTTCCTGGTTGTGTCCTTCATCTGTTGAATGCAAATTTATTCAACAGTTACACAATGAAGAGTAACAGAAACATATAATAATTCTTTTGCTAACATGGAGGATGTAGTCCAAGGACATACTTCTTGGTCTGACAGTTTATTGCTAGAGATAGAAGTGCAGCAGGCAATGAGATTTGGCCCAGGGTGCCAGATAAAGAATTGTCTTGGAAACATCATTAAATACTTTATAAATTAGGCAATTTCAGGCTGTGAGGGATAAAGACATACTCAGTTGGTCTCAGTAAATGGAAGTCTATCAGTTAGACTCTTAATATTGTATGTGACAGAGGACCCATCTCAAACCGCCTTGAACAACAGAGAGGATTTATTGGCTTCATCATGGAAAAGTCTAGAGACCAGTCTGTCTTTCTTAGGGAGAGGCTTGATGCTGGGGCCTAATGATGTCACCAGGACCAGTTTCTCTCTGCCTCTGCCCTGCTCTCCACCCGAGGCTTTGTCCTGAGGCTGCACAAGGTCACCTAGGTTCTCATTTCATAAAAGCAAAAGGGTTGCAGCTGTCCAGACCTCACGTCCTCACACCCCCTGAGCTACAGAAGAGAACGCCTTTCTTCTAGAAGCTTCTATAGAACCTGACAGATCAGCAGAATCACATGACAAGCTGATTCCTGACACACACACCCCCAGCACCTCCCCGCACAAACGTAGTGTAGCTGGTGGATAGCCTGAGAATCTGGAATTTTTGAATTTTTTTTTACAGTATAAAGGAGAAACCAAAATTGCTCCATCATTCCACCATCCAGAAGACACTTAAAGTTTTCCAGTAAAAGTAACCAATGCACAAAGTAAGAAAATCAAACAGTACAGAATGGAGTGTTAAACCTTCTCTTCCCATCCCTTCCCTCAAAGGTGTTGCTGTTATCACTTTCTTGTATATTTTCCATTAAAAAAAAGAATGTGTGTATTAACCAAAGTACATAGTGTATCATTTTTTAAATTTTATGGAAAACAGATCCTACTATTTGTATTCTTCTGCTTCTTACTTTTTTCACTACACAATGTTACTCAGAGTCTGTGCTATCTCAGCAAACGGAGTTCCTCTTCAACCTTTAAAAAAGATATAAGAATGTAACCCCAGTTTATTTAACTGGTGGTTCTCTGTTGATGGACATTTAGGTTGTTTGTTACAAGAACAACGCTGCAGTAGACTTCCTTCCTTATCTGTCTTGACCTTCTCTGTGGGTGATGGCACAGAGCCAGCTCCTAGCGGTGGGATCACTGAGTCAAAAGTTATCCACGTTTTAAAAATGTTAACAAGATCCTACTGTATAGCACAGGGAACTATATTCAATATTCTATGATAAACCATAATGGAAAAGAATATATATAATATATTCTTAGTATATATATTAAGTTCCCTACACATGAACCTTTAAGTTGCGAACTTTCAAAGATGTGAATGTGCATTCCATCAACGTCAGGCGTGAGTGAAATTGCAGCTTGCCCTCCGTCTCCTGTTGCTGACGATCCTTCAGCTCTACCACCTCCCACCTCCTCTCCCTCCTCCAGTCAGTAACTCTTCTTGCCTGTTCACTCAATACCAGCCCCTATGTCAGCTGTTGTGCTGTACTACTGTACTTTTCAAGGTACTGTACTGTAAGATTAAAAATGTTTTCTTTATTTTTTGTGTTTGTATTTTTATTTATTATTTGTGTGAAAAGTATTATAAAACTATTACAGTACAGTACTATATAGCCGATTGTGTTGGTTGGGTACCTAGGCTAACTTTGTTGGAACTACGAACAAACTGGACTTAACGAATGCACTCTCGGAACGGAACTTGTTCGTATATAGGGGACTTACTGTATATAGCTGAATCAATTTGCTTTACAATAGAAATTAACACAACATTGGGACTTCCCTGGCCATCCAGTGGTTAAGACTCCATGCTTCATGCAGGGGGCACGGCTTCCATCCCTGGTCGGGGAACTAAGATCCCGCATGTCACGCAGCGCGGCCAGAAAAAAAAAATTAACATAACATTGTAAATCAACCACACTTCAGTAAAATAAAATTTTTTTTAAATGTTGATGTACGTTGAGGTTCATGAATGCAGTCTCTATTACCATTTGAACTTCACAGTTGTTGCCCTTAACTACACGTGGGTGAATATGATGATACTGGAGTGGGGGGTTCTGGGAATCTGTGTTGTTCAAAGCCCATTATGTGATTCTGGAGCTCATCCAGCTGTGAGGACCACTGCCCCGCCAGGCTTCCCAGGTGCCACCAAAGTTGCATTCATTGTCACTCCCTCTGAGCTGTTAAAAGCTGGTCCTTCCCCCATATTCTCACCAGCCTGGGCGTTATGAAATTTTATGATTTTTATCAATCAGATTCATGACGAATGGTCATGCGTCACCCTGATTTGCATCTCCTTACTTCCGAGTAAGGCTGAATGACTCTTCCTATGTTCATTGGTCTCTGGTATTTCTTCTCGCTCTGCCAGTTTGGATCTTCTGCCCAGCAGTTAGTAGGGTGTTTGTATTATGTACAGGAGCTCTTTGCAAATTAAAGATAGTAGTGCGTGTTCATCTGTGTTCCAAAGAGTTTCTCCCTTGTTTATGATTTCTTCTGACTGATTCATGGGTCTGTTTGCTTGGTTTTTTAGCTATAAAGATTTCGTTTTGTTCTGTTCTAATGTGGTCAGAATTTAAAATCTTGTGCCTTTATGGTTTCTGGAGGAATTTATTTTTTAAACGCCTCCCCCCCCAGGTGATTTGCCAAGTTTGTGAGTTACTGCCTTACAGGATATAAATAAGGAACAGAATACAGCCCCTGCCCTTAGGGAGTTTACAACCGCTTGGGAGAGAGAAGTCGACACAGGAAAGAGCACGAGTAAGAACAAGCGAGCTCTGAGAACTTTCAAATGAGACATATCCGACCTGCCTCCAAAGACCTGCTTGGTCTCTGTCCTCTCCTGGGGGCTCCCACCCACAGACCCCGTTGTGGAGAATGGGAGACCCTGTAAGGTAGCCGAAGGCACAGAAAAGCCAGCCACACAGAGTGAAGGGGGAGGTGACGGGGTGACAGTGCAGGGCAGTAGAAGCAAGGCCTGAGGGCCGACTCAACACAACAGGGTCTCAGAGTACCTGTTGGGGGGCTGGCCCTGCCTTCCTCTGGATGTGCAGCGGGGAGCAGATTTCTTTCCTCCTTTGTCTTGTCTAACGTTCAACAATCAAGTAAACAAGTCAAAGCACTTGAGTCAGTTTCTGTTTCTCGCCACCCAAAGATCCTGACTCACGTGGGGCTGTAGGAATTTGGAAAAAAGCTAGATCTCCACGGGCAGGGTGAAGAACATAAAGTTTTGTGGGAAAAAACAGAGAGATTTCTAGCCGGGGGGGTCTCTGGAGGGAAAGAACTAGTTTTCACTCAACTCTGTAGCCCTCATAGCTTCTAGAACAGGGTCCTAGTTTAGATATATTATGAATGATTGAGTCAACTAATGAGTGAGTCAATTGATCAATCAACATGAAAGGATTTGAGTTGGGCCTGCAAAGGCCAAGGGTGAGAACCGCTTCTTTCTCTTCCCAGGGAAAAGAACACCTGAGCCGTAGCACCTGCTCGGTGGCGCTGGTCTGAACCGCCAGGTGGGGTGGAGGTGAGAGCTCAGAGGTGAGAATCTGAAGATAACATTCACAGGGCAGGGAGAGTAGCTTATTTGATGACGAAGGATTCTATGAGGATATGCAAATGGAAAAGCAAGTTGAGGGTCTGGAATGCCAGGCTGTGGGTCTCAATCTGTCCACGGTATGGAGTCACTGACGATTTAGTTCAGGCGCAGACATGGCTCAAATCAGCGTTTCAGGAAGACTTGCCTGATGATGTAAGTGGAACGGATTCCAAGTCAGGAAGAAATTGGAAAACGTTCAGATAAGAGGGGCTCGGTATCTGGGCTACGGTTGGGACAGTGAAAATGGAAAAGTAGGGACAGATTCTAGAAACTTCATCAAGGGAGACCTGAGGGGACCCAGTGACTGATCTGTCCTGGAGGGGAGGAAGCGGGGTGGGGGGGTGAGGGGGGCACGGACAGGTCGGGAGACACAGTTCACCTGCTCTCCCCATGCCAGCTGGTCCTTCCTGTGTTTTCCAGTCCCTGGAATCTGTCACTAGGGTCTTCTTAACCCCACTCTAGTCTCACACTTTGTCTTCTTAGAACATCTAGAATGTCAAAGGGAAAAGCGTCAGGAAGACAAAGACAGAGACAATTGCCAGGCGGAAGCTACGCTCTGGGCCTGGGCCTGTGCTTGGGATCAGGGAGGGGACAGGACCGGCTGGGCAGGAGGGCCCATACTAGGGGGCTGTGTTTCCATAAGGGCACCCAGGGAGGGTGGAGCCCCATCAGGAAAGGTCTCGAATACCAGGCTGCCTTGGGACTCTTTCCTGCAGGGAATAGGGGAGACCCTGGAGAGTTCCAGGCAGGGGAACGAAATTGGCTGCCAGCTCCGGGTATCACAGACTGGCGCACAGAACCCAGAGGCAGAGGAGCTGTTGCACTAAGCAGGGCGGGAACTGACAAGAACTGACACTAGGGCAGCGGCAGCAGGAAGGAGGGGGCACAGTAAGGGAGGGAGGGACGGGACCGCGGCCAGACAACGAGGATGACGCGGAAGGAGGCCTGGAGCCGGCCCGGGGCCCCCTTCTCCTTCCCTCTTCTGTCCCCTTCAAGCCTTTGGCATGGCAACCCCGGCGGTGCAGGAGCCCTGCCAGTCAGGCACTGGAGGGAGGAGGGTAAAGGGCGCTGCCGGCTGGTCCCTCTCCATCCTGAGTCCCAGCACAGCTCACGGGGCTGGCACTACCGATGGCTTAAATCCCAGAGCCTGTTGCCAAGGGGAGAACCTCAGCTCTCGCAAGGTTGGTGTCGCTTCACGGGCAGCTGGTCCCTGAAGGGGGACTCTACCCGGGCTTCATTACGTACACAGGGTCCCCTGAACTGATGGTTCTTGCTGGAGCCTCGTAAAAAATATGTCTAAATTCTGACGTTCAGCTTTCCATACACCTGAAAGGTAGCTTTTTAAATAGTTAATTAATTAATTAATTGGCTGTGCCGTGCAGCTCATGGGATCTTACTCCCCTGACCAGGGATTGAACCTGGGCCGTGGCAGTGAAAGTGCCGAGTCCTAAGCACTGGACCGCCAGGGAATTCCCGAAAGGTAACTCTTTAGAATTCCGTATTCTCAAGAAAATGGGGCTCCTCATTACGAAGAAAGGTCAACAGCTCTCCCAAGTTTAAATGCGTGGAGAAGAAAGGTTGATTTCACAGCACCAGCCTATGCCCAGGGTCTCTGCTCCTGACTTTGGGTCACGCCCATCTGCATCAGAATTGCTCAAGCCTATTTCCTTCTTTAATAAAAAATGGAGTAATATTCCGTACATCCCAAAGAATCAATATATTTACACAATTATAAGTCCAATAATATTATATGATGATGAAGCTTATTAATAAAACCCACCATCCAGGAAGATTCTCGTCTTCCAGAGGTTGGGGAATGCCTTTAAATTCCAACTTCACAGCACCTGGTGGCCGTGTTCCCACCACGGCACTAAGGATGTAATAAAAGCATGAGAATGAGCATGCAGTACTTGAAACCAGTAAGGAAAATTATTGTACACTGTTTTAATCATGGCAACTCATGCAGTTTTGGTGTAATTAGCCTTTTCTTCTTACTCATATTTTAATTTTGAAACAAATATGCAGATTTATGCTAATAGTATAGCTAAGCAAATTATCCATTGCATTTGAGGAAGCACTCCAGCAAATTATAAAATGGGATCATCTTTCTGACAAAGAGATCCAGAAACAGATTTAGAAACAGTGGACAAAATGCACGGTGAACTTGGCCCTAGAGACACAGCTCTTGGGAGAGCTTCCGTGAACGTGTATTGAGAGTTTCAGAGAGAAACGAAATGTCCCCCACCCCTCAGTTCCTTCTGAGACTTCTGGATTCAGAGCCTGGATCTGCCCAGGATCCAAGAGGGGCTTGTGTGCTAAAGCTTCCAAGGGTGTGGAATTATGACGTGCTTCCTTACACGGGTATTTCCATAATCCCATTGAAGCCATGACCCACGTGGTCAGTCTCAGACGAGCATTAGAGTCAAGAAACACCATCCATCAACCCCAGAGCGACCCAAAATAATCGACATTGTTTCTATGCATTTCCTAAACAGAGTAACAGACACTCGGGCAACGGCAATACTTCTTAAAATCTCTTTCCCTTTTCCATCCAGTTCCCTTGCATCTCTTTCCTCAGGTCTACCTGAAAAATCTCTCCCTGGCCATTGACTGAGCAGGCAAAGCCGCCCTCTGACAATGGCAGACCCTTCCTGGTGGACAGGGCAGGGAAGGAGAGCCTCCCCAGGTGCAAAGTCCTCCTGATGGGCAGGAAGGGAAGCCTGGAGTACTCATGCCTCACTCATTTCAGCCCATCGTCACTGTCTCCTTTTGCATACGTTAGACCGTGAGCCTCTGCAGCAGGGGGACCATCACCTGCAGAGGGAAATCCAGCCGCAGATGAACAGCTTGGTGAGACCTGTGTTGCCTTGGATGCAACAAGCAGGATGCTGGTGGGGGCTCCCTGGGCGCAGCTCCAGTGATGAAATCCTTCTGTTGCCAGAGGCGTAAAGAATCATCAGATCAAGTGAACAACAAGGTCGGAAACGCAAGCATCGCCAGCAGATGCCATTTTAATAGATCTGGAGAATACACCCCTCCTTCCCTAGCTCGGGGTCTTAACCGAGCTGCCTTCAGCCGATGGCTCCTTTCACCAGCCACGCCCCCTGCTGCCATCTCCTACCTGGTGCCCACCTCCCTCCCCATCATGCCCTGTGAAAACCATCGTCTACTGAGCCACCAAGGGAGGGCTCAGAAGAAACCCCTGAATCCACCTTTTAAATGCATGGGTTGGTCTTAAACCCAGGCCTTTTCTCTTACTATTACTCCCCCAAGCTGAATAGTTCTTACCCTCTGCCAGTGTTTCCTGGGCCCATTTTAAGAGCTGGGTGCCCAGAGGAAAGCTTCAAGGAGATAGTAAGGTAAAGGGGGCTATAAAAAGAGACTCCCTCCTTCATACCAGGGATCTGATCTTCCCCGCCTTGTTTTGCCCTCAAAGACAAACTGCTCTAGCCTGGCTTCCCACATTGATCTAATCAAAAGTCCAAACACAATTTCGGGACTGTCAAAACAAGCCCCGAAGACCTGACACAGACAATTAACATAAGTCGAGGCAACCCACCCTCCTCCTCCTGACTCTCCTCCGCGTCTCATCCAGATGCCTTGCTCCTGGCCCTGCCATCGCCGCCAGCAGGTGGTTGTGCTGGGATCTCCTGACTTAGGCTGGAAGCTATAATTACCTGGTGTATAATTTGGCTGCTAAATGGACTGTTTACAAAGGTGCACGTGATGAAATCACAGTCATGGCGGCGCATAGGGATGAGGCTGGCTGGGAGGGGCCGGCTCCACCTGCCACCACGGCTGCTGCAGACTCTGAGTGCCCAGGTCACCTGGGCCCGGGCCCCGTGACGTATGGAAATACCTGGCCTTCCTCCCTCAGGTGTCATCAGGTAATGAACCCCGGGTGGAAGCAGACTCCCCTCGGCACAGCACAGGAGGTGGAGCTCTGCTGAGCCACTGGCTCCCAGCTTGGAAGGAAAACGGGCCCAGCGGGAGACCCAGGGGTCCAGTGGAAAGGTCAAGGTCACAGGGCTCATTCCGGGCAGGTCATGGAATTGGGGACTGTCCTATCAAAGTTGCAGGGAACCACAGGCCATCAACCTCTCTGCACAGTGGCTGAGATGTCAGAAAGCCTTTCTGAGATCAGAGAAATGACTTGTCAAAAGGAAGATGACATCCCATAGGGACAAGGGCAAAGCCAAGGCCCCATTTGGGAATCTGGAACGAGCTAGCGACCCACAATATGAATAAGGGGTTAAACACAAAACGACGAGCGGGGTCTGATCATCTCTCAGGTCCAACATGCTTTTGTAATGAAATGTTATTTTAAAACAAAACAAAAGAAACAAAAAACAGACTCACAGACACAGAAAATAAACTTATGGTTACTGAAGGGGAAAGGGGGTGGGGGAGGAATAAATTAGGGGTTTGGGATTAGCAGATACAAACTCCTATATATAAAATAGATAAACAACAAGGTCCTACTGTGTAGCACAGGGAACTATATTCAATATCTTATAATAAACCACAATGGAAAAGAATATATATATATATTTATATATAACTGAATCCCTTTGTTGTACACCAGAAACTAACACAACATTGTAAATCAACTATACTTCAATAAAAAATAAATAAATAAAACAAAGAAAAGTCCCAGGATAATCAACGGGTATTTACCCCCAAAGAATTTAAGAGTAAAAGAATTTAAGAATTTGAAAGAAATGATGTTTCTAGTGCTAAAAATGGAAATTTTGGAAAGGCATGGGAATATTAGAGAGGGTTGGTGAAGAGGAAATAAATAACTAAAGGGATGGAAAACTGGACCAATGAAGAAAGGGTAAAGAATTCAACGGTATTCACTCCACAGAGAAGCAGGTGAGGGGGATTATACCCTCATAGCACTAGGTGGTCTCAGAAATTCTAGGCACAGTGGTGCTGAATTCCATCTAACACAGGTCTTTTTGGACCATGTCCCAGGAGAGTGAGTTCATAATGCCCTGCGATAATAATGAGTTTCATCTGCAAAGCGGTCCCGCTCTTCCTACCAGAAACCCAGAAACAGGCTGGTGGCTGGAAAACCAGGAACCAAGTCTTCTTTCTCTGCAATGGCGACACTTACAGAATATATGGGGCACCCACTTGACACCAGGCATGCTGGGAAGCCTGGGCATCCTTGCCCAGCAACACTTCAGCCTCTGTCTTCACTGTCAAAGGGAGTCACAGTGAAGAAAGCGCTTCCCAAGAGTGTGGATGATAAAATCCACAGTAAATTCCCATCAATTTTAGGGACCTAAAGAATGGAGCGGACAACTTTACATCTTGGCAGGGGGACAAAATCTGACTGAGGGACTTCCCTGGTGGTCCAGTGGTTAAACTCTGCACTTCCAATACAAGGGGCGAGGGTTGGATCCCTGGTCGGGGAACTAAGATCCCACAGGCCACACGGTGTGGCAAAAAAAAAAAAAATTCTGACCCGAGGACCCTTCCATCTCCACCAAGCAGCCAGTGGAGGAGCCTGAGATCGCTCAGAAACCCTCTCTGCTCAGGGACCTGCCTCTCGTCTTCCCAGGCTGAATAGTGTTTCCAGGCAGCAAGCAGGAGTGACGGCCGTCTAGTCCTATCATGTGTCTGTCTGTTCCGTCTGGCCTGTGTGCTGACTCTGAGCTTGGGGTCCAGATCCTCCCAGGCTGCTTTCTGATGAGGTGGACAGTTTGGGTCTAGTCTAGCCCCTAACAAGAGCTGGGGTCCCCCAGGGCCCCACCACTGCCAGCAGGGACGGAGCAGAGGAATAAACACCCTGACTCTTCTCTCCTCCTGCCGACGGCCAAGCCCAGCTGGAAGAGAGAGGGCAGGAGAGCTGGGGGGACACAGCGCCTGGGGCGCTGAGCAGGCTGGAGAACGTCGGAGAATGAATGGGGATTTGGGAGACAATTGGAGACTGGCCAGCACAGAGGGTAAAACATGCAGCCAGGATTGAGAATGACTGCGGCATCCAGCTTTTCCCAGTGAAGAGGAGAAGGCAGAGCATTTGCTGTGGAAAAGTCAGCTCCAGCAGGACTTCAGAACAAGCAGCCTCCGGGCAGTCCAGGAGAGCATTTTCAACAGATAAACCACCTATTTTCCTGCCCTTGCCATTGCCCACCAGGACCCGAGGAGACAGGGCTGCAATCTTGAGTCCCCCGCCTATCCTCCCACAATAGCTGAGGAGGGTGGTATGTGAGCATCTCGGGGAAAGCACTTCTGCAGCTGCACAGCATTTACAGCTCCGCAGCACAGGGCCCGGAGGGAGAGTGGGACAAAATAAGCTTTCTATTTCACAGACACCGTCTCATCTCCTTCTGTAAGGATGCCCTCTCTTTTTCTGACATTATGCTGTAAAACCCAGAGGATTCCGTCCTCTGCGTTCAGGTGAGCCAGGATCTTCAGCAGAAACAAGAGTCTGTGCTCAGCTACTCTGGGGGACGAGACAGGGTGCCCGGGGGGTGGGGAGCCGCATGGGATCGAGATCTGGAAGATTTGGTACAATCCCAATTAGAACAGCCACGGAAGATGCCTCACATTTCTGACAGAGAAGCAACAGCTCCTGATAATAATAACCATTTCCGCTTTGCTCAGTTATGATGCCTAGATTACAGGCGTCTTGTTACCGCCCCCAAACAAACAAACAAACAACTGACTTTATTCCATTAGAGTCAGAGCCGTCGGTTTCTTTTTGATTGAAGAAAGCCTACTTCAAGAATGACTGAACGCATTCTTCATTCAAACCCAATCCAGAGCCTGGGCTGGGGCTGCAGTCATTTTTGTCTCCTCCTTGCCTCTGCCCGGGGCTCCATCTAGTGTCCTCTGGAGGGTACTACACCCTCCATCCCGCTTCTTAAAGATGCCTTTTCTCCTAATGAGCTGGCTTCACAGAAAATCATGAGACTTGAGAGGGGAAAAAAAAAATTGGCCTCTATGACAGACATTTTACAAAAGTGGTTGAGCAATAAAGACTTCCCATTTATTGGATTTCACACATGATTTTGCTTGAGCCAAACCAAAGACTCATGACTCTTAAAAAACAACGAATAGGCAGAGTACAGAGTTTGGGCAATTTTCTCATGACTGTCTTGTTTTTAGGAACAATGTCTGTGTGGACACATAAAAAGCTGACTGATTTGCACATGGAACATGGAGTTTTCAGGGTCAGGCCTCATACGGCTAAGACTTATCTGAGCCCCTGTTTTGGGCTGAATTGTGTCCCAACACCCAAAATTCAAATAAGTCCTACCCCCAGTACCTCAGAATGGAACCACATTGGAGATGAGGCAGTTAAAAGGAGGTCTTTAAGGTGGGTCCTAATCCAACGTGACCGCTGTCCTTCCTTATAAGAAGAGGAAATTTACACACAGACCGTGCAGGCACAGGCGGAAAGCCAGGTGAGGACAGAGTGAGAAGGTGGCCACCCACCAGCCAAGGGGAGAGGCCTCAGGAGAAACCAACCCCGCCGGCACCTTGATCTTGAACCTCCAGCCTCCAGAGCTGTGAGACAATAAATTTCTCGTTTAAGCCCCCAAGTCTGCAGTGTTTTGTTATGGTGGCCCTACCAAACGAGTACACCCCCTAAACGTTTTTTCCCCCGCAAGCTGGGCAAATGTTGGGATACCAGAGGAAACATTGGTCACGCTGAGTTATGAGTGACCAATGCAAGTTTGCGTCCCTGCATTTCATACCCAGCGAGTCCTGAACCTTGCAATATTGGGCAGTAGCTCTGGGAGTCCCCCTTTGCCCACTCCTCCCTTCTATGAGCAGGGGAGCTAATAAGGGTTAAACCTATTCCAGAACTGGGTTCCTGGATGGAGGTTTAAAGGAATCAAGACCCTCCCTTGGGGTGGGGGGCGGCAGTTGGGTGACAGATCTGCCTTTGACCACAGCTAGGTGTGTAAGCTTTGGGAGTTCCTGCACCTCTCCCAACCCCGATTCTGTCCTCTGTAAAATGAGGGCGATCAGGTTGCTAGGAAAATTAAAGGTGCTCATTTAGTCTGAGGCTTAGCGGGGCATCTGGCCTGTGCCTGCTCAGGACACTTCCGCCAGCCACACCTAAGCCAGGACGTGAAAATCGTGAAAATCGGAATCGCCAGACTTCCCAAGGTGAAGGGGTGCAGAACCCCGCCCGAGCGGGGAGAGGAGCTGGCTGCGCGGGTGTAGACATTAAACACCCGTGTCCGTGTCCCCCACCCCCACCCCACTGCAGTGCCCAGTGGACTCTCGGATAAAAGCCAATTTCAGAAAATTGCTTCCAGTGACCTCTAATTTCAAATGATCTCCTATAAGGATAGGAGCCTTTGGCTGGAAATTTAGAGACACGATTTTTTAAGGCACAGAAGCACGATGGCTGCAGCGGTTGCACGAGGCAAGGGCATCCGGAGCGAGGAGCCAGACTCCGGGAACCGCAGCGCCGACTCAGCCGTTTCCGAGCGAGATCAATCTCCGTCCGGCAGGGCCATTTCCTCTGCCGGCGGCTCCGGGCCTGCGGCCGCGCGGCCCATTAGTGACTCTGGGACCAGATCGCGCAGCGCGCTGCCCGGCGCCGCGCCCTCGCCACCCGGCCGGAGCGCGACCCGCCCCGCCGCCCGCTCCGCTGCGGACGCCGCAGGGCCGGGCAGGGACAGCCCCCCTTATCCCCGCAGCCCGAGTCCCCGCGCAACGGGCGGTGCACACCGTGCGTCCCCGCGCGGCCGCGCCCTGCAAGTGAGGATGCCCTGGGGTCCCCCCGCGCGGTCCCCCCGGTTCCCCCTGGCGGACACCAGCTCCCTCGAGCCGTTTTAGAGGTTCAATTTCAGCCATCTGGGGGGTGGTTTTCCAGCTAACACACACACACACACACACACACACACACACACACACACACACAAAGTTGGCTGCATCAGCGATCTCGGTGTCAAGATTCACACAGGCTAAGGAGTCAAAGCACAGAAATGCAATAAAAATGAAAAGTGGGTTAGGCCAGAAGAGTGCCGAGAATGCTTTGTAACCGAACGCTATGTACCAAACAGCCACAGAGCACTCAGTGTTCCGTCTGGATTTATCTGCCCCGGGAAACAGAGGCGTGTTGGATTTCTCTCCTGGAACCACTGTATGTTTGGCAAGGAATGAATTCCTTACAAATGCAACATTATTAAAATATATATATTGAATGTATAACACTGAGTGGGAAGGCTTCTGTCAGAAAGGGGAATGCATCCTGTAGACTCCATGAAGAAGAGAGTTAAAGCACCATAAACTTTAGGGGTTCCATTTGTTGGTTTGATGGAAACAGAAATGATAAATGGGTTTCCATGAACATCTGAAAAAGCTTGTAACTCTCACCAGCAACCCTAATCCAGCCTTGTGTTTTATTCCCTTAATAAAACATATAAATGTGGGAAATGTCCGGGAGTTTCGGCCATCTAAGTTGGGCAGTCAGCCCCCCGTGATGTAGACCCTCTTCTGTCATTTGTTCTGTGCGTGGACAGCTGTCAATCATGCAGAGGGACCTCACACAAGCCCCAGCAGCCGTGACACGCTGACACTTCTGAACGAAGCTGCTGGCGATGGAAAGAGGAAAAAAAGGAGGAAGAGGAGTCAAAGGGGAGAGAGAGATATATTCTTGTTTACTTTGCAAACTAAACTAGCAGCCATATGCCTTTTGGACCAAATTGACAAGGTGGGGATGTGTCCCTCTGGGCCTGGCATCCTCAACCCTAGGGAAACCAGAGAGGCAGAGAAGCTGAGAGGGATGAAGGTTCTCCTGGGTGGCCCAAGGCCCAGCCTGACTTCGCAGACGTCTCTTGGCCAGCACTTGGCCACGTGGAGACCATCTTCGGCCACTGAAAAAAGCCAACGTGATGGTCTAGGCTTTGTACCCATCACTCGGCCTGACCAAGATAGGACTGTACTTCCTGCCTGGAGGAAGCCTGCCATTACTGTTTAGGAGAAACAGAAGAGCCCAGGGCGCTGGAGGTTGAAATGGATCTAGGGAGAGGAGACTTTCAGAAGTGGGGGAGAGGAGTGGTCTTAAATTTACATAATTTGGATAAAAAATGGTATATGTTCTGCTTTAGCCTCTGTGTTAAGCCTTCAACTCAAGTCATCATGTGTTTACAAATGCTTTTTAACTGGAGAAGACAGGAATAATTGGAAAACAAAGAAGTAAGGAATGAAAGTAACTTGATGTCCATGTACTGGTGAAAGAATAACTTTTCCTACCTAATCGAGACTACGTAACACCAAAGAGAGCCAGCATCACTCCATTATTGTGTAGCAAATATGTGACACCTGTTGTGGCCAAACATGCTCGTGAGGAAAGTCCTGACATCTTTGTTTATCTGAAGATGTAATGGAACTCTGCCTACTTTACATCTGTGATTCCCAAAAAGCATCACCTTGGAACATATGAGAAATGCAGATTCTCAGGTCTCTCCCTAGACCTACTGAATCAGAAACTCTGAAGGTGGCCCCAGCAATCTGTATTTTAACAAGCCCGCCAGGCAATTCTGAGGCACCCTAAAGTTCGAGAACCTCTGCTCTGCGTTATGTCTTCCTTGTGGTGTCAAGTATTTAACTTTGATTTAAAAGTCAGAGTAAATCCATGAGTGATGAGTTTAAAATAGGGTTTGGAATATGGGAAATGAAGCTTGATAAATACGAAATCATCACTCCCAGCTCCTAGTCAGTGCAAGACACTACATATATCAGCAGAGAGCCTATGAGAAGAGACAGATGAGATGAAAGGGGAGGAGAACAGGCTTCATGGAACCTGGAGGGAGGTTTCCAGTGATGTACCACAGGGCTCTGCTTCCAGCCAGGCCCACGAACATCTTGATCACTGACTGATAAAGCTGCTTACCAACTTTAAAATTTACAGATTTAAATAAGTTCGTAGGAATCCCAAGTGTTTCATTGATAGGTCTGGGAAGACAGCAACAAAATTGGTACGATGGTTTAAAGCTAATAGCATGTCGTTTATCTCGGATAATGTACTGTAGTCAGGATCAAGCAGCCAACAGCACCGATGCAAACTAATTAGGGTCTGTAGAGACAATATACTCAGTGTAAAAGTCAATAGTGTGAGGTGACTGCCAGAGGAAGTTTGTTTTTTTCTGGCTGCACCACACGGCTTGTGGGATCTTAGTTCCCCAACAGGGTATTGAACCCGGGCGCTGGCAGTGAGCACGCAGAGTCCCAACTGCTAGACCACCAGGGAATTCCCAAGAAAGTCTTGTCTTTTAAGAGGAGTGTGGTAGACTGGAACAATTCCCTCCGAAGATATCCACATCCTTATCTCTGGAACCTGTGAATGCTACCTTACAGGGGGAGAAGGGGCTTTGCAGGTGTGGGGGAGTTATGGTTCTTGAGATGGGGAGATGATCCGAAATTCTCCAGGTGGGCCCTAAATGCAATCAGATGCCTTCTTCTAAGAGGGAGGCAGAGGGAGAGTTGACTAAACACAAAAGAGACAGTGATGTGAAGACAGACAGAGGGATTTGAAAGCGCTGGCCTTGAAGACTGGAGCAATGCAGCCGCAAACCAAGGAACGCCAGCAGCCATCAGGAGCTAGAAGAGGCGAAAGAGTCTCCCTTAGAGTCTCTGGACGGGGCACCATTCTACCGACATCTTGATTTTGGCCCAGTGATACTGATTTTGGAATTCTGGCTTCCAGAACTGTGAGAGAATACATTTCTGTCGTTTCAAGCCACCATGTTTGTGGTAGTTTGTTACAGTAGCCACAGGGACAGAGAAGAGAGTTCCATCCCATCTTTCCCTTGGTAGGACTGTGTTTGGTTCTGAGCACACTTGGGAGATGTATCTACCAAGCGTGGCATTAAGAGTTGTTCTGAACGGTCCCAAGAGGGCAAGTTAAGACCAACAGTTGTAAACTACAAGGTGACAAAGTTCAGCTTAACACAAGGAGGCTTCCTCTGGGCAAAGAGGGAATCAACAGCCTCAAAAGGTAGTGACTCCCCCATGACTGAAGGTATTCAAGCTGAGACTGAGCAGCATTTGTTAGGAATGTGAATATCATAAAGGAAGCTCCAGCCCCAGAGGCAAGGTGGATTGAAGGCTAGATAAGTTCCCTTTGAACCCGGCGGGGGGTGGGGGGGTGGGGGTGGTGATTTTACAGCCCTTCTCTGCTCTCACTGGAGCTGAGACAGACAGGAAGAAGGCACAAACGGTTGTAAAAGTCTGAAGGTGCAATGATTAAACCCAGGCACGGATGTGGCTTTGGAGATGGAAAGGAAGGAATGCATTTTTTAAAAGGTTTTGGAGGCTTAAGTAATCAGTCTTTGGCCGCAGCTTGAATTTGGAGACAGAAGAGTATTTATTAGGTGTCTACTAAGAGCATTGACCCGGGAGCTGTGGGCAAAATAAATATAGGATGGACGCTTATCCTTGGGAGGGAGGAGAGCCTAGGGGAAATAATTAGGGAATCGGGTTCAGTAACGAAGTTGCTGTGATGTGGGTGACAGTGTAGAATGGAACGGATCAGAGAAGGCTACAGCCATCCGAGTTTGGGGTTTGGTTTTTGAGGAGGTGGGCATTGAAAGGGGGAGGAGGGGAGTGGGGCTGGGCTTGGAGCTGCAGTGCCAACAAGGACAAAGGTTGTGAAGATGCAAAACACCATCGTTCAGTTGTCACCTTCAATTTGAATATGGCTGCAGTGCCTCCAGAGAGGATCTTGGTGGCCTCGAAGTGGGAAAGCACTTCTTAAACAAAACCTCCAAAGTGCAAAGCCTACAGCAAGCGCTTAATGGATTTGAATACATCAAAATTAAAGGATTTTAATCAGAGGAAGGACAAGGTCATCAGACAGATGACAGATTGGTAGAAGATACCTGCAACATCAAAACCGACTAGGGACCAGTATCTAGAATATGCAAGAACCCTGTGAATCCACAAAAGGTGTCGAAGTCCCCTCTCCTAAATCAACAAAGGATCAGAAGAGGCAAGTCACAGAAGAGGAAACCATTCCGAATAACAGGCATGTGAAGAGATGCTCAAACTCATTAGCAGTTAGAAAAATACAAATTAAAGTAACAGTGGGGTATCACTTACACCCATTTGATTGGCCAAAATTGGGGAGCTGGATATTGCCAGGTGGTGGCTAGGATGTGGGAAATTCCCGGGCTCTGCGGGAGGCTTGTAGAACAATGCAGCCATTCCGGAGGGCAGCACTTAAGTCAAACTCAATATACGGATCTGTAACCCAACACCACCACCCCACGCATGGTCCCTAGGGACATTCTCCTCTGCGTCCTAAGGGCCGGGCGGGAAGACGCTTACTGCAGTTCTGTTTGTGGCTGAGGGGGGCGTCCACCTGTGGGCGGGGGGATGGGAACAAGTGGAGAAGGCGCTCTCTGAAATACTCTGCCGGAGTCGGAAGGAACGGCGGAAATGAATAGAACTTTGAAAACAGTGTGTGTCAGGAAGTGAGAAACAACGAGAGCTGCCGGATATTTGCGTACATTTCATAGCACGTGCATATGAAACAGCACAGGTTTGACGATCACATTAGGGTGGATGCCTGGAGGGGAAGGGGAAAGGAAGTGGGAAATGAAAACCAAAAAAATAAACGCGTGCGTACATGCCTGGATGCATGAAGGAATGAGATGGGGCTGTGCGGGAACCAGGGATAAAGTGCAGTATCACCTGAGGACCGTCATTACCCCAACCCTCCGCTTCTGAGAGCAAAATGAGAACTCTTAGGCATTATATCAATTACTCGTGCAATTCTAGACCTGAAGAGTAAACAGATGACTTCTGAGATGGGCTATAAAGTTGAAGTCATGACACACACAAAATATTTTTTAATGTAGAGAGCAACCAAACTAGTAGATCAAGGAATGTTGTTTAGACATGACATTGCATTTTTCCGCAAAACGTTGGCATGGTCTCTGTCAAAGGAGCAAAGAAAGGTGGCCAGGATAAGAAGTACCGGGTATGTAGTTTGTAGTTAAGCAACTAAATCCAATAACACTTGGTTAATCAATTTAATTTCTGTCTAGAGCTGTGATTCTTAAGAGTTTTCAGGTTTGTAGTTTTCGAGACTCTTATCAAAGTGTTGGCCCCTCTTCCCAGAAAAATACACACAGGCGTTTACAAAAGTATGTGTTCAATATTGGGAGTGGGGGCAGCGTGAGCCCTTGGAGCCATGGGTCTCAGGCTAAGAACCAAGTTCAAGGACCAAGTTTGTAACCAGTGATATTCACCATTGAGACTTGAATAGGAATCTCTAAGGGTGACATTTGTGGTTTTAAAAATGTCCCCAGGTTGTCTTGATATGTATCCATAGCTAAAGTAGTACATCAAAACTGCTGACCAACAGAATCACACAAGGACCTTTTGTAAAGAGATTTTCAGGCCTCATCACCAAAGGGTTCTGCTATATTAGGGCCTAGGAGTCTGTGTGTTTCTACTTTTCCCCAAGTTGATACAAGAGTAGGACCTAAGCTGGGCCAATCGCAGCCCTTCCTTGGGATGTTTCTAAGTATAAGCAGTGTGGGAGATGCAATCTATAATCAACCTCAGACACTTGCCTTTGCTGGGAACTCCTGGGGGAGCATGTATCCTTCACTTACTAGCTCTGTGATCTTGGGCAGCCTACTTAACTTCTCTGCTTGGACGTCGTTAGCAGTGAATTTGAGAGAAAAGCAAAGTAACTCAGAGGGAAGAATTCAACAAACTAAATGTTTGTTACAGAGCCTTGGCACCCAGAAGGAACTCAACACATGGTGTTACTACACTGTATCTTACTTTTATCATTATTTGATCATTATAAAATTATATAAAGTGATATAAATACAAGCCTCTGGGGAAAGATAAGAGCCCTCTGCAAATGTTTCAAGGGATAGTGATGAGAGAGGGATTAGACACATTTAGAGAATCACCAGAAAGCAGACCACCTGGACCCAAAGGACGGGCGATACAGGAGGCAGGGTTCACACAATATATCTAGCAAAATATATCCGGCTCTCTCAAGAGGTAAGGAGAGAAAAAAGTGGAAAGGAGCTCCCAGCCCTGGAAGTGTTTAAGCGGAGGTTGATTGAGGAATCTCTGTCCACATGACAATTTAGAAAAGTAGGACTAGCCTTGGATATCTCTTCTAGTTCATAACTTCAGATGTGTTAACCAGCTCTAGAATCCTGGGCTGCTAAGAGTTAACTCTCATTGGGCATCGACGCTGCCTTTTGAGTGTTTGCTCAAAAAAAAAAAAAAAAAAAAAATTTAAGGAAACTCAGTAATTGGGCAAGCATACAAAGGTGCAACAGTGTCTCAGCCTCATTTATACTAGGTAATGGGGAACAACCTAAATATCTATCAATAGGGGATTTGTTAAATAAAGTATGGGATGTTCACATAACAGAGTAATCTATAGCCATTAAACATGGTACTGATAAACATTAAAAATGATAACACAGACCCAGGGGTGATGTCTGCAACGTTTACTAACTGGGAGGGCAGAGGCACTGACCCAGCAGAGTGGACCCAGGCACAGCCAGAGGCTCTGCTAGGACGCACCCCCAGAGGACCGTCCTGTGTAAGATCTATGCCCACTGACATTCATGTAAAATCATGTATAGATTGTATGTGCAAAAGAGGTACCTAAAAAGGTAGTCACCAAAAATCAACAGTGGTTATTTTCCATGGGGGTGAGACTTGGGGTGATTTTTTTAAACTTTCTTCTTTACATTTCCTGTATTGCTTGAATTTTTTTTTTAAATGAGTGTACTTTGTTTTAATTTAAAAAATAAAGTGTTAATTTATAGAATGAAGGTAAAATCAATTAGCAGTCTTTCATGAAAGGGCTCTTGGGTTTCTGTGTCAATTTGAAGGACCCTCTTTCAGAGTCTGGTTGGGCGCCCTGCTCTTTCTCCTGCTTCCACTCCTGAGAACTGCCTTCCTTCCTCCCCTTATCCTGCTCACCCCTCGCATCAGGGGTCGCTGCGGAGCATGCTGTGGTCCAGGCCACAGGAAGCAGCCCTGCCTCTATCACTAACTAGCTGCGGGACCCTGAGAAACTCTCGTATGTTCTCTGTGCTTGATGCCTTGTCTATGAAATTGAGTTGATTTAGACTGAATGGTCTTTCAGCTCTATGATTTATGAAATCTGAATAACATATCCATAAGCTTTGGGTAAGAGTCATGAACATGAAATATAAGCACAGTTCGAAGAACTCTTTTTGCCCCTGAACCTCTTGAGAACAAGCAGCCTTAGTTGACCTGATGCAGAGCCCCCTGAATATCTGAATGTGTGTTTCCTACGACCAAGGATATTCACCCACTTCACTGCAGGGCAACCATCAGAATCAGGAAAACAACAGTGATGTGTTAGCACCAGAGACCTCGTTCAAGTTTCGCCAATTGTCCCTTTCTAGAGAAAAGATCCGGTCCTGAGTCACGAGCTGTGTTTAGCTGTCCTGTCTCCTGAGTCCCCTTCAGCCTAGGACACTTCCTCACAGCTCCCTGAACCCTCAGGAACTGGATGCTTTTGAAGACGACAGGCCAGTAATTCTGTAGAACGTCACTCAAATTGGCTTTGTCTGATTTTTTTTCTGGTGATTCCACACAGGTTACACATCTTCAGAAGGAGTGTTCACAAGTGTGATGCTGTGTATTTCTCACTGTATCCTATCAGGTGGCACAAAATTGTGATTTGTCCCTTTACTGACTGACCCTTTGATCACCTGATTAGGAGAATGCCAGCCAGTCTTCTCTGTAAAATCACTCATTTCCCCTGTGTTATTAATAACTATTTCATGGGGAGGTATGTTTAAACTGTATAAAAACCATGTTCCTTATCAATTTATCCTTTCATTTATGTACATATATTCTTTCTATTTATTATTTCATGTATTTATATCTATATATACTTGCGGTCTCCTATTTCATTCATCAGGTTTTCTCTTACTATAATTTTATATTTTGATGTTCATACCGTCCCTGCTTTGGCCACTGAAAGCCCCTTCAAGCTGTCTTGTTATTTAGAAACCAAGATCTGGGTGCCAAATGTGCTCATTGCAATTTGAGTGTCACTGCTCCCAGACTCTCCCAGCGGACAGAGCTGGGGAAGGTATGTATAGACACAGGTATAGACACAGATGTAGATGTCCATGTAGGCGGACACATACACAGCTATATTTCTCTCTTTATCTATCTATTGAAAACTGAGTCCAGACAAATACCTCTAACTCCAGTCTAACCAGGGATTCTCATTTTCTCCCTCTCCATATTCGCACCTTCTTTCCCTGACAGTGACAAACTTGCTCCTCACCGTCCTTAATATATTCACTTATTTGGCCAATCCCCCTGCGAGTGGCCCATCTCCTGCCTCCACCATCACCCCCTCCTTCCCCCCGCTAGGGCTCTGACCCCCCCCAACTTTGCCAGCACGCTGCCCTTCCCCCTCGAGGATTTACCTAATTGAGTTGTCGGCTCCTAAGCTAACAGAGACCTTAAAACTATAAATAGCTCGAAAAACATTCAACGTATTTTTACTTTACCTCCTATTTTAAAACCACAGTTCCTCCCACCTCTGTGCATAAGATGATGAGAAATCCGCCACCTCCGCTCGCACGCCTACAGATCGGCACAGAACCTACACCCAGCAGGTAAGCCCAGGGCAGGTAACCCTGCATCGCCACCGCCGACGCCCTCGGAGCCCCAGCTTCATGTCCTGCTGCCTCCTGGACGTCCCCGCACGGAAGCTTCATCAGCACCTGGACAGAACACGGCCGAGCAGACCTTCAGCCCCCGACCTGTCCTTCCACGGCCTCCTCGGCTCGGGACCGGAACCCCCTCCATTCAGTTACTCTGCAAACCCAGAAGTTATTCTTGATTCTCCTCTTGCCCCAATACCCACCTCCACACCTAACACGGAGACCCTACCTCCCAAACGGAGCCCAAATCCGTCCCTTTCCGTCCACCCCACACCCGTCACCCTGACCTGGTCGCCTCCACCAGCCCTTGAGCCATCCCAGCCACTCCTCACGGGTCTCCTGGCGCCGCCTCCTCCCGGTGGGTGGTACTGCCATCCTACTGTCGCCGTCGCCACACCTCCTGCCCCATCAGCTTCGGCCTGTGCGCTTGTCCGCGGGATGGGATGTGAGCAGGGCTGAGCTCCACCTCTGGCTGCTGGTGTCAGCTGCAGGCGACGGTCCCTGTGTCCCCGCACCGCCTGGTCCTGGTGAGAAGGCGCGGGGGCAGGGCAGCGGCCTCCGGAAACATGCGCCGGAACTAAATGTTGCCATCGGAAGCGTAGGCAATTTGGCGGGGGCGTATCTTACCGCGGGAAAGCTTGCTAATAAGCCCTGGGCAGTCTATTCTGTGAGCAGCCGTAAGTCATCCTTCAAAAAAAATAAATGGGACTTCCCTGGCCGTCCAGTGGTTAAGACTCCGTGCTTCCACTGCAGGGGACGCGGGTTCGATCCCTGGTCAGGGACGTTCCACATGCCACGCGGTGGGGAGGGGAAAAAAAAAAAGAAACACTCCCAGTGACTTCACCCAGCCCCTGAGGCTGCTCTGCAAAGGCCCTGAGCTCTGGGCCTCCTTGCCCACCACGTGGTTACAGTGACCTGCCCCGGCCCCGCCGCCGGTCAGCTGTAATCGCAGGACTCCTGTCACTCATCTTCCTGAGCAGGAAACTCGCCTGCTTCTCCATTCACTGATGTGGTGGTACCAGCCATGCCAGGCAGTGGGGAACACACACTCCATAAATATTCATTCCTTACTTCTCGTGCACTTTTCAGCAGTGCATTAACTTGGTCCTGCAAAGAAACGCTTTTCTGCCTTCTGTAAATTAATGCCAGTAGCCAACAGCCTTGGAGGGTTATTTTGCTCCAAGCTCTGGACTGGGTGTGTGTTGAACTTCTACCAGCGCTCTGTTGCCAGTTGCTTCTACCACCTCGGGTTCCAGCAGCAGGCTGTAGTGTGCCCTGTACACACACAGCTTGGAAAAGCTCTGTGGGATAGATGCACGGTGTTGGCTGGACATGAGTAATTGTCATAGGTGTGGCAAGGATTAAGTCGGAGCCAAGTGAGGCTACAGACAGAACACTCAAAACAACTTCTGAAAGCATGCAGAAATGCATCTTGCTCTTGAGCCTGTATGTGTGTGTGTGTGTGTGTGTGTGTATATATATATATATTTTTATATATATATATATTTATATATATATATATATATATTTATATATATATATATATATATAATTTTTTATTTTTTTTGGCTGCACATGGCTTGTGGGATCTTCGTTCCCCGACCAGGGATTGAACCCGAGCACTCGGCAGTGGAATCGTGGAATCCTAACCGCTGGACCACCAGGGAGTTCCCAGGACCTGATACATATGTAAAAATTCTAATTTTGCTGAAATGTTTTATTGATTATTCTAAAAATTAATTACCTAAAGTTTTTCTTTTTTTTCAGTTAAAAAGCTCAGGGAGAAAAACCGGATTCTTCTGATTCTTTTTTTTTTTTCCCTAGGCTCTTACACATAATCATGAGACTTGTGAGCTTTGAGGAACTGTAGAAATCATTTACTTCAATCCCTTCCTGTTGTAGTGAGCGAACTGGGACCTGGAGACGTTACCATGTGGTCAAAGGCACTTGGTGAGTTAAAAGGAACCCAATTTCTAGGTGTCTTTAATCAGAGCCTCTCAGGTTAGGAACTTTAAGGACCAAATGAGTCCAACTCCCCTGCCAGAAAATTTGTGTCTCTTTTACAACCTGACCATCCTCTGTGCTTGAGTCTGTCTAGTCTGGCAGCCCTCAAGGGGGCCTGTCCATCTTTAAGGAGTTCTGAGTGTTAAAAAAACGCTTGTTATTGATCAGGATGTGATCTCATGTGACTCCCACCTGTACTGACCTGCTGCTGGAACTCGAGAATTCAGAATCTAGAGTTTCTGAGTCCATTCCTGGCTCTGGACTACATGCAAAGTACACATGTAGTTTGCCTGTACATTTCCCTGTGGATAAGGACCACCGAAAATAATATCACGGCTTGAGCTTATCCCTAGTTTCTGCTTTGGATGAAATTTTTCTAAACCTGGGCAGAGGGCTCAGCCCTGGAGGAGACCCCTCTGCCCTGGGCATCAATGCCGCTTTCACGGGTGTCGTGGTCAGGCTCGCGGCTCTGACGGTGCTCCCGTAAGAGAGCTCCCTGGGGGGTCTCTTCCTGTGTGGCCACCAGCTAAGAATCCACCCAACCCATAAATCACAGCCAGCAAAGTGCTACAAAACCTGCCCAGAGCTTCTGTGCTGCACTCAAGTCAAGAACACCTTGTCAAGGTCTTGAATCAGAACCTACAAGGTGCTGAAGGCTAGCTGGCCTTTTCTGAGCAGAAAGTGGAGGAGCCAGAGTTTACACAGGGGTCCTAGCCAGCTGTCAGGTGGTGGAGAAGCAAAGCCAGGTGGAAGGGCACAGAATTACCGGGAGAAGGAAAGTCATCAAGTACACTGCATCTTAAAGAAGTCAGTAAGAGGTACCATTTGTTAATTACTGGATGTCAGCCTCTATGCTAAACATCTATGTATGTTATCTCATTAAATTGCAATTAACTTCACTAAACATAGTAAGGAAGTGACTGTCATTCTATTTTGCAGAGAGGAAATGGAGGCACGGGGAGGTGGGATCATTAGTAAAAGTCCTTCTTTAATAAACAACAGAGAGAGGATTCAAACCTAGATTCTCCAAGTTGAGACTCTGAACCCCTACCTCCTTTGCCTCCTTCCTGTGCAGACCCTCCCTGAAGCCAAGGGAAGGTGCCCCCCCCCCAGACACCTTGGCCTGGAAGTGCCCAGATCTTCAGCATCTGGCTGTCTCCCACCCCCAGCCTGAGTGTCAGATGTCGCTGCAGGATTCAGTTTTTTGAGCGAAACGCCAAGTCACATGGTGGACCTAACTCATTTCCTCTCTCAACGCTTTACCCTCCCCAGAAACCAAGTGGCCAGTCAGTGGTCAGAAAGGCCATTCTCTTCAGTGGAACGAGAGATCTGATGGAAGGCTCCAGTCACCTCCGGAGCCTCTAGGTACTTCAAGGGCTTCCAGAATGAAAGCTTCTGGAGGCCTCCTCCAAGCAAACCCCTGAAGCGCTAGCAATTATGGTGGGGCTGCCCCCAGCTGAAATCCGACCAAACTTCCTGAACACGGATAACCAGAGACTGGGGCCCAGAGCGTCTCCAGTCCATCCAGGGCAGCTGCGGCGGTCCCACCTGCCTGGGGGCAAGACTCTGCATTCCGACGCTGGCCGAGGCTCAGGGCGAGCCTATTCTTACCCTGCTAGCGATCCCCAGCGTCGCTCCTCCTTGCCAGCAGGAGCAGGCGGGGTCTGAAGGCCATCTCACAGCACGCACGGCCTTTTACAACCTCCTTTACTAGTGCCACTTGCTATCTGACACACACTCCCCCTTCCCTGCTTCCACACTCCGTGACTGCCAAGGTCTTCCTTGATCTGAGCCTGAGCGCACGCCACTCTCTCTACCTGGAATGAACTCCTGCTTATTCTTCAAGACACAGCTCAAAGGTCCCATCGTCTCCAGAACCTTCCCTGATCCCCAAGTGATATTTCCTCTTATGTATCACATGGTCAATTATTTGAACATCCGTTCTGCTAACGAATGTCCTGGACTCTTATTACGCGTTTGTGTGCGTTTTCTCTGTCAGACCCCAAACTTCTCATAGCCGTTGTCATAGCAACAACAGCACTATCTCTACCTGGTATGGCATGTCGTCTGGTAGGACACTGCCATGACTATCAGTAAAGAATCACCATATCTATTCAATAGGTGTCAGGTTCTCCCCAGCACCTCACTTTGCTTATACGAATGGTCCTTATTTCCTGTCTTGGAATCTTAAGTCCCTATGGCTTGTTGGTGACTCCCGCCTGGTCCTGCAATTTGATCAACCCTGCAGTTTTCACTTTTCTCCTTTCTAACCATTCCCCTTTTCCTCCAGGCTGTGGGTCCATATTCATGAAGTTGTCATTTGGCTCTCGTGGCCTGTTTGATCTCTCTTCCAGTGTTTGATTACCATTTCTGCATCTCTTAGACTTGTTATACACAAGTCAGCCATTTTTAATTGTCTAAAACTTTTAAACCTTGCATTAAATAAAATCTAGAAATGCATACAATTCTTCCAAAGAATCGCTAATAGTTACTATTAGTGATATCAAAAGTTTGATCATCACCAATGCGGTCACAGCTGCTTGAATGTTACTGGCTAGTGTGGTCACAGCGCCTCACACCCAGTGGTCCTTGGGGACATGACCTAGAGTCATTGGTGCAGGCAGGTATTGAAATTGGTATCCAGTTCCGGAGAGAGATGAAGGCATGGCATGCAGAGGTGGTGACGACACTTACAGGGTCCTAGCCACGTGCTGCCAGCTCCACCTAAGAGCTTTATATGCTCAAGAGCTGCTGAGCCTTGTAATAACTTCTGAGGAAGCTGTCAGGATAAGAAAGTCAGAGGGGCTGTCTGAACACTCTTTCCCCTCCCTTTACCCTAGAGCCCAACATGGTGTTTCTTCAATAGATCATCCCTATACATGTTAGGAGAATTAATGATTGGGTAAGAGTAAATGAACGGATGACAGCCTTATACATGTCATCAAGACATGGGCACCTCAGGAACTAATGGAAACATCGCGTCCACTGGGATATAAGATGCTGGTGATGGTGTTGATGGGAGGATGATAGGAGTAATGGTGCCTAAGAGTCTGGGTAATTTCACCCTTCCAAGAGATGTGGTCTCTTAAGCAGGTGACGAAGCAAATCTACTCAGATGTGGGAAGAGGAAACTAAAAGTTCTATATATAATCATTTTGTTTAAAAATAAGAATTTGAGTTCTTAGTTGATAATATAAATATTTGATATGTAGAATGACAGCAACAATATTTAAGTGTGCAGTATATATAATTTAAAATAAACATATGTATATTGGGGGATATATGCTCAGAGGTTTTTAATGATGGGGAGCAGAGTCAGAATAGCTTGGAGACCACTTATTTAGGGAGGGAGCAGCCAATCCGATTTGATTTACGTGGGGGGAGCTTGGAAGGCCTGGAGGAAGGCTCCCATCCCCCTAAAAGGGCCACAGACCGCCTGGAAGCAGAGGAGATACAAGTTTCTTTCCAGAAGAGCGGAAGTGTCTCTCTGAGGACCCCAACCGCCTATAGCCATTAGGAAACTATTCTAGATTTTTCGGCCCACAATAGCCCACTCCTCTTGTGCGCTGGCATCTCCGACACACAGAGCGGATCGCGGTCAGCGTTTCGAAGATCGCGCGCCACTTACCGAGGTGACCCTTGCCTTTTCAAAAGCTTCACCGGATTCTCACCACCTCGAGATAGTTCCAGCTAGTGAGTGGCAAAGCCGAGATCCCCACCGAGGCCTGTCCAGCTCCGATCCCCACGCTCTTTCCCCACTAAGGCTCGGATGACGCCTGCGCTGGCCGCGTGGAAGACATCCTCTCCCAGGATTGCTGGGACCCCCTCCGGGCTTAGGTTGCTCTGTTCGCAGAAGCGACTTTGCAGTTCCTCACCTCAGCTGGGCATATGTCTGGGCGCCCTCCGTGGTGTAAGTTACTTAATATAATCAGGATAAAAGCCAGACATTAGAAACCTTGATCGGAGTTCCGGAACTGGGCACGAGGAATAAAATAACTCAAGGAAGCCCTCAGGCCATGCCAAGGGCTATGCCGCGTGGGCCCAAACCAAGGGCAGACTCTTACCAGAAGACTAAAGTTTAACCAAACATACCCACAAATAGGGACGCCCACGCCTTCCTGCCAAATACCAGTGATTAATAAACACATTCACTTGTGTGTTAAAGAAGACACATGCCCATCCCTCCCAGGAGATCATTATTTCCCTGTCACACTGAAATAAATGTTCAGTTCTAAAAATTCACAATCCTGGTGCTGAGTTTGAGTTTTGAGAGTTTAATGATTACTTTCTATTTCCTTTCCTATAACTATTAACCTTTTTCTTGTCTTCTGAGATGAAATTATATCCAACACACATTGTCAACTTTCAACGGGCATTCAGTGTCAACAGCTGGAATTGGCAGGAGGAACGGCAGTAGGAAAGAAAATGAGGAAAAGAGGAAAAGGGTGAGGGAAAACCGCAGCTTTTAAAACTTTTAACAATTGCCTGCAATCTCCCAGGCCTGCTTCTCCCTTTGGTGGGAGGAGTTGGGGGCAGGGGAGCAGGGAGAGGGCGGTCCTGGTTCTCTCAGCCCGTGTGTGGTATCACCAAGCGTGACCAGCAGAGGGCGGCTTCTGCTTGTTTAAGGCAGAAAGCTGGGCACCTGGAGATGCTATTCTCCCCGAAGGATGCAGATTTAAAGGAGCTTGCATAAGCAGAGATCTTCCCACCATGAATTGTAAATACATCTCCTCTTAGCCTTTGCCTCTGTTGAAAGGGCAAGAAAGGGCTGGCGAAGAAACAAACCGGTTGGCAATGTCGTCAGCCCACACGCACACGTGTTCATTCATCATCCAGCTCTGGCTGAATAAGGGTTTGGCGGTGGGGCTGGGTGTGAGGACGGCAAAGCGGGACGAGACCCACACCGCTTGGAAGGAGTTCAGTCTTCGGGAAGGGGTCCGAGGTCCATGGACGAGCAAGGGGAGCCCAGAGGCCGGCCAGACAGCCCCGGGGAGGCGGGGGCACGCGTACCCACCCCTCCTTGGCTGAGCTGTGCAGGGGCAAGACCCCCGTGGTCTCTCCTCCCAGGTCCCCAGAGCAGCCTCCCCTCCCATCCCTTCCCCTAGATTTCTGCTTCTCCCTGACCAACCCTCACCCCATGTCCTCGCTGCCATCAGAACTTTTAATAGAACCTTTTTAATAGAGCAGTGGGTGGGGTTTCTTGGGTACCTTTCCCTCCTCTGCCCTCCTTTCCTGTAGCTTCCTTCCCACCCGGAGGTGTTGGCCATCCACTCCTGACACAGGTCGGCCCCTCGTGCATGGCTGTCACCAGCCCAGGCCACAGCCCAGCCACGAGGGGAGCTCCCCCCCCTGCAGCGTGGGGCATCTGAGTCCAGAAGATATCCCTGGACAACTGGAGCTATTGTAACCTAAGAGGTCCACTAACTCCTCAGACCGCCAGGCTGTAAGTGATGTGATGATACCCAGACTTTTTTTGGCCTCAGATCCTGGGCCCATCTCATCACACGATTCCATCTCTGGTGGGTTATTTATTCAGTGTTTTAGGTTGACTTGTCCTCTTTTACATAAACCAATAAAGGGAAAGTGGGAGAAAATAGGAAGTGGTACCAGGTTATTAGGAAGCCAGAAATCTAAAACTAGCTTCTGTGAAGAGCAGCAGACTCAGCTGTGGTTTCTCTTTATCCTGAAGAAGCCGCAGCTAATGACCAACACAGGCCTGCTTCATCTAGGCGGTAACGAGCCACCGGACACCGGCGGCATGGTAACCAGGATCACAGCCTCCTGAGGACAGGGCGCCTGCTGGCAGCAGGGGGCCAGGGCAGGGTGCCGGCAGCATCCTGGGCTTCTCTGGGGACTTCAGCTCGCTCAGCATCAGCAGAGAGGGGTGGGACAAAGGTCAACCAGCGAGGATATTTTAAAGTAGTGATCACAAATACTTCAGTTATCAGCCCAGGAAGCCAGTCACTGCCTCCCCCCCTTCAGATCTTATAAAAATGGGAAAAAATTCCATGGCACCTCTAGGTGACAGCGGTGCTGAGTGTTTTACTTGTATCATGTTATTGAATCATCACAACTCTGTAAGGTACCCCATCTTACAGCCAAGGAAATAAAGGCTTTAAGAGGTTAAGTAACTTCCCAAGACTTGCATGGCTAGTAAGCTGCAGAAGCTGGATTTAAACCCAGTTTTAACCGTCTTTCCGCCATGGTCTGAACTGCTATGCTCGGCTGCTTCAGCTATGAAACCGTGATTCGGTAAAAACAAATGTGAGCTCGGTCAAGCAGAAACAGTGTCCTAATCTGGAGGGCTCTCAAACCTTAAACAGCTCCTGAAGGAAGACAACAGACCTTAAGACATTGTTTAGCTCCCTGGGATAAGACGGGCTTGCACTGCACATGCCCTTGCAACTGTGCAACGCCCATCAACAAAGGTTTAATTGAGCACCTACTCTGTGCGGGCAACAGCAGCGCACAAGACCAAGTCCTTACTCTGATGAACTCGTGTTCTAGGACGAGCGCAGCAGGTAGTAAGCTGGTGAATGAATGCGCAAGATAAGTCCAGGAAGTAAGAACTGCTGTGACAACAGGGTGATGTGACAGAGAACCTGGGGGAGGGGGGGCAACCTGGGCGGGGATGGGTGCAGCACAAGCTTTCCAGGGTTGTGATTTGCAGCTGAATCTGAATTCATTGTTCAGAACATCACTCAGGAAGGATCAGCTGTTTACCTTCTGAGGTAGGTCCTTTCCAGCCAGGGGACCAGCAGAGACGCCCAGGTGGAAGCAGGCTTGAAACTGGGGGGGCAAAGTGATCCGATTAGTGTTTTTAGGAGGCCACTCTGGCTGCTGTCTGGAGAATGGGCCGCAGAGGCCAGAGAGGACTGGAGACTGTGGTCCAGTGGACCTCAGTGGGCCAGGCCAGAGAGGACGGGGCCTGCCTTCAGAGGGCAGAGCGTCGGAGGAGACGCTACCCACCGCGCAAGCTCCCGCAGGCGGGGGTTCCACTCCAGTCCCCGGGAGAGAATCAAGGACCACTTCCGGCCCCGCCGCCCACGGGGAGATTGACGAGCCCACCGGGAAGAAGGGACGGTGGGCCTCACAGCTTCCTCCCTCGCCCTCCCCCCTTCCCAGTGACCCCCTGGGAGCCGTCTGTCCTCAGAGAGGACACATTCTGCTCGGCTCTCCTCCTCCAGGCTCTGCCCGAGCCCCGGGTGTGGGTGGGGTGGTGAGAACTGGGGAGAGAAGCTGGTCCAAGACCTTCTCCAGCCCAGCCTCGGGCTCCAGCTGATGGTCTGGCCCCTGGAGGACTAGGGGGACTGTCATTGATGGGCCCCTAAACGCTCCCCACAATCGGCGCATTTGGGAACGAGCTTGGAGGGAGAGCCATCGAGGGGACTTGCTGGTTGATTCTGATGGTGCCAGGATGAGGGATGGGGGGAGGGGGAAGGTGTTTAAGGATGCCTCTGGGGTTTTTGGTCCAGACAAGATGATGACAAGATGACCATTTCCTGAGACAAGGAAAATTCAAGAGTTCTGTTTATTTAAGTTTGCACCAGTCCGTCGACCTCCAAGTGGCGAAGTCAAGTCGGCAGTGGGAGGAAATAGGGAGAGATTGCTAAGGACTAAGGCTGTCCCCTCCCCCCTGACTCGCCTTTCCACCCTCAGTCCTCACTCCCCTGGGACAGCAATGAGATAATCCAAGGGTGCGGGCCAACCCCAGACTGCTTCCTCCTGGAAGCTTAATTAAAAAGTAATTTTTTTTTTTTAAGCCATGGGCTCAGTTATAGAAGAACTGACCCGACAGGGGAGACGTTGAGCCCAGCAAAGGCTGGCTGAGTTATAAGGGGTCTTCTTCCTGCTGCTTTGTCTGGGGCCCCTCCCTCAAGGAAGTAGTAATAAAGCCAGGTGACATGAATAGTGAGCCTTTGCAATGAATCAGGCCCTGAGGCAAGCACTTCACATGTTTCATCCTTTCAAGGACCCTGGGCGGTGGCTAAATACCATTGTCCCCATTTTCAGGTGGGGTAAGCGAGGTTTGGAGATTTTAGTGAGTGAGTAACCCAACATCTCACAGGTAATAATAATAATAACCAGCGACAGAGGTGACATTCAAACCCAGGCCTGCTGACCCTAGCATGCTGTGCTCCCAGCCTGCCCATGGGCCTCTGGAGCAGCCCAAGAAGACAGCCTAGGAAGAACCAGGCCTTTGCCTCAACGTCTGTTCCCGGCCTGTCCTTCTCAGCTGAGGCAATCCCACCACTGCCATCAGCACACAGAGAAATCAGTTTCCCACACACAGGTTCCCAGCTACCGCTCGCTGCTGGATCCTCTCTCTCCTGAACCAGGCTCTTCGTTTGTACGTCGCTGCTTTTCCCTTCTTCCTCTAGGCTGGACCTTCTTGGTCTCCTTTGCTCCCTGCTCTCACTCAAAGTGCTCCCCCAATCTTGACATCTTCCAAGGACCAGACCTGGCGTGTCTTCATCTCACTCTGCACACTCCACCCCTGTGTTCTGTCTGCCCCTAAATCTGTGACAAGACACTGTGCCCAGACAATGTGGCCACACTGTCTCCCAGGCCGGGCGGTCCTGGCTGCTTCCCTCATTCAGCCCCGTCCATGGCTGCAGGAGGTGTGGAGGAGCTGGGAAGGCAGTGAGTGGACGACCGAGAGGGTGACAGCAGGGCCCTTGGCGTTGCTGCAGCCACGGTTTCCCCGACCCATTCCTCCTGGAGCGCAAGCAGGAGATGACGTGAAGACCACGTGTGGGGAGGGGAAGCAGGGGCTCCAAGCAGAATCCGTAATCCGGCTCTGTCTCGTACTAGCTGATGACCTGATTCAGGTCACAGGCTGTCTCTGAGCCTCAGCTTTCCCCATCTGTACAACGGGAACACCTACGTTTGTAGCCCTACTGGGAGATCAGTGATGGTGAACGTGAAGACAGTGCCACGCCGATCTCAGCCCCTCAGAGAGTGAATTCTGGAAAAAGGCATTTGGATTCTGCTTCCAGTAAGTTATTTAACACATTTAAACCTGGTTTACTCAAATGTAGAAAGACAATAGCAACAGTACCTACCTCACAGGGTTGCTGTGAGGATTGAATAAAATGATGCATACAAACAGCTTAGCATTGAACCCGGCAATAAGCTTTAGCTGTTATCACCATAATCATTTTTTTAATTACTGAAAGGCCTAGAAGCAATGACATCTCAATAGCAACAAACACACTAGCGGCCACGTTTTGTTTTCTAAATACCATTCCTACTAAAAGAGGCCAGAGCTCCATAGAGAAATAGCCAGGTCCAGGTTGGGAGCAAGAAAAGTCCCAGGTGAGCCTAGAACATTAATCAGGGCTTGGCTAAGGGGCATGTGTCAAAAGTACAATAGGAGCCAACTTGAAGGAGCTCCCACTGACCAAATTTGAGACAATGAGGCCATCAAAATCAATAATGATGGCAGTTGATTATAACACATTGAATTAAAAATTTATAATCCATAGTGATACCAAAAACAAATCGAAGGGATTGAATTTTGCAACCCACCAATGTAGTAAGTAATTCAGGCAAGGATCATCAACGGACCAATGGATGCTAAGGCCGTCAATGAAGTTTGCTGGGGAACGGAATATTCCCACGATCTTAAAGTAACACCCCGCAAGCTTCTCCTTAACTACAGAATGTAAAAGGTGCCTTTTCTGTGGAAAGATCTGGCTGTCATTACTTGTTATTAAAGTTAGCATTACCAATAATGGGGTTAGGGTCGTTGAAACAGCCTCCCAGGATGTTTCTCTGGGAAGAGAAACAGAGAGATGGCAAATGTGGCAAAATGTCAGTTGGTGAATCCAGGTGAAGGATATATTCGTCGTACTATTCTTTCAAATTTTCTGTAGGTGTAACATCTTTCCAAATAAAATGTGTGTGTGAGTGTGTGATGGAAATGGGGGCGCGGGGGTGGAGCATTGGGATGGGGTGAGCTCTGGGGCTGTGTTGGCCTTGACTCTTCCTCAGCTTTGTCCCAAGCACAAGGCTCAGCTCCGGCTGCTTGAAGCTTGTTGCTCTAAGAGAGGCAAGAATTTCAACACGGGAGAGCTCAAGCACGGCATCTTAGTAGTCGGAAGGAATCTTTCCTAGCTGTCCATAGGGAGATGGGGGCAGAAGGAGAGCTCTCTGGGCTAAAGGACCAGGGGGAGACGAAAGGTGAGGCCTGGCAGATGTGTAGGAGGAGCTGGTGCAGAAGACCTGGCATTCGTTCAGCCTTCTGATGCAACGGCACTGGGGCTGGAGACCTTCACGTCATCCCAGCGGGAGTCAACACCCTCCCCTTCTCTGTCCTCTTCCCTTTCTCACTCTACCCATCACTCAACTTGGCTACCGCTGCTGGATCCTCTCTCTCCTGAACCAGGATCTTCAGCTGTACGCCTCTGCTTTTCCTTTCTTCCTCCAGGCTTCGCCTTCTCGGTCTCCTTTGTTCACTGCTCTTCAAACTGCTCCTCCAATCCTGCCATTTTCCAAGGATCAGACCTGGGGTGTCTTAGCCTCACTCTGCACACTCCGCCCTCTGTGTTCTGTCTGCCCCTGAATCTACGTCTTTCTCCCCAGTCGGTGGCCCAGTATCCAGGCACGAGCTCTCCGCTCTCTGCTGGACACCTCCATGTGCACAGCCTCCAGTCACCTTAAACCGGACAGACCCCAAATCAATGAGGCGCGTTGCCCGTACCCCAAACCCACTCTTCTCCTCTGTATCTTTTCCGGGTTAACGGTGACTCTCTCCATTCTTCTGAAATCTAGGCAACCTCCTGGCTTCTCCACCTCACCCATCCCCTGAATCCCATCAGCCACCCAGATCCTGCAGATTCGACCTTCTGAGTGCCTCTCGCATCCACCCCTTCCTTCCATGCTCACCGCCTTTGCGCAGATCTCACCAGTTTCCCTATGGATTAACTGAGAGAACGTTCGATCGCTCCCCAGGTTTTCAGCCTTGCTTCCTCCCAAACAGCTCCCACGCTGCCCACACAGCAAGCTGAGATACAAACCTGGGCCTGTCACTTCGCTGTGGAGCAAGAAGCCCTACTATAATCAGCCCCGGGTTCTGGTATTTCCCTCGTTCTGGTCACAGTGGACTATTCTCAGAACCCCAGCGTGATGTTGTGATTTATAATAAGAAACATATATTTGGTCTCAGTCTGTCAGGTTACCTTGTCCCCACTTTCCTGGCAGAGTTCTTAAACGCTGGGAATTTCCTAAGTGTTGACAGAGATAAAGGTGGTTTTTGTTATGCTAATGAGGTGAGTCTTGGAAAGCCCCTAAGTCACCGAGGGATTGGGGGCTCGTCACCAGAAGAACCAACCACAGGATTAGAGGGTTGGAAATTTCAGTCCCACCCCCAGACCTCCCTGGAGGAGACAGGGGCTGGAGGTGGAATCCAGCACCCACAGCCAATGACGTAGTCAATCCTGCCCACGTAATGAAGCCTCCATGAAAACCCTAAAGGAAGGCGTTTGTTTGCAGAGCTTCCAAGTTGGGGAGTGTATCCACGAGCTGCCGTGCTAGGCCCCAAACTCCACGGGGACCAAAGCTCCTTTGAGGGAAACCTCACCTATGTATCTCTTCATCTGGCTGTTGACTCTTATCCTTTGTAATAAACCAGCAGTCTAGTGAGTAAGCTGGTTTCCTGAGTTCCGCGAGTCCCTCTAGAAAATTAATCGAACCGCAGATGGGGGTCGGGAGAATCTCTGATTTACAGGCAGTTGGTCAGAAGCACAGGGCGAGTGATTGGCGTCTGAAGTGGAGGGTCTTGTAGGGCTGAGCCCTTGACTCCTAGCATCTGATGCCCCCCCTGGGTAGAGAGTTTCAGAATCGGGTTGAATTGTGGGATACCCAGCTGGTGTCGTGCAGGGAAACCCCCTACGCTGGACCTGGGGTCGGGATTTCACCCAGATGCCCCTTGCTGGTTCCCACCTCTAGGCTCTACCCCGGTTTCCCTCCGTCTACAGTGCTCACCACTTCAAGGACGCCTGACGTCCTGCCAGACTCAGCACTGACCGCAGAATCCCTTTCAGGGCTCCCGCAGCAACTCGGATGTGAGTCTAGCACCTCCAGTTGTGCACTGTGTTCTAAGAATTCACTTCTACGTGTGTGTCCCGCTGGGCTCGCGAGAGGCAGGGACAACATCTTACTCCCCGTATCTCCCCAGTGCCCATCATTGCGCTTGACCTTGTCAATATCTGACTGTTCCAAGAAATCAATCTGAGAACATCTTGGAGTCATGAAACATTTAGAACTGGAAGGGAAGCACCGAACACCTAGACAAACACCCTCATTTTCACCTGAAGAAGGTGAGGCTTATTGTTGCTAGAACTGAGATTTATCTTTCCCTTTAGTCCGTGTGAAATCAGGTGCGTAGATGAATAAAAGAACGTGCGTGTGGGTATGAGGAGACTGCAGGCGCCCCCATGCTGTACCCGGGAACATCTCCCAGTTTTGGAGATCCTTGGAATTACAAAAGATAGGCAGGTACATCGCGTATCCTCTCTAGCGTCCTGCCTGCATTCAGGACTCTGACTCCTGGCCTGATTTCTGTCACACCCTCCCTCCCAGCACGAGGCTAGCTCATGTGACGGATGAATCTTCTGCCTGGCTCAGAGGGCATCTCCAGGGCCCTTGTTCCTTTTATTACCATTTTATACTCATCAGGGTTGTTAAGCCATTTGGTATCCCAGGCAACCTGAAAACAGCTCCTGGACATTTTAACCCAAAAAAAAAGACAGTTCCACCGGGAAGAAAGAGCAATCCTCACCAGGTTTTACCGTCACACGCTTGGAAAAGCTACTGTATAACCTTTCAAGGGACTCCTCTCCGGGGACGGGAAGGTCTTGGGCTTTGGGGGGTGGAAGGGAAGGACCGAGAGAAGAAGACCAGCTATGTAGGAACAGATCTTTGGTTTCTAGCTATGAAAATAGATTTCTGGGGTGTGAAACCCCAGCTGAGTGTTTCTGCAGGGGAATCCACAAGTTTCTCCATCAGCCCAAATGCAGGTTCATCTTGAAATCGCTCAGCCTGAGTTATGAGGTGTAGACAGTGGTTTCCTGAAACGTTCCGAGAACCCCCCAACCCCCTTCCAGAGGGCATCATCCAGCCCACTGCCCCTCACACAGCCACAAAAGTGCTACCAAGCCAGCCTGCTTGAGAAGCTCGCTGTGCCTGCCCCCTCC
Organism: Balaenoptera physalus; assembly: GCF_965194825.1. Classification (NCBI taxonomy): domain Eukaryota; kingdom Metazoa; phylum Chordata; class Mammalia; order Artiodactyla; family Balaenopteridae; genus Balaenoptera; species Balaenoptera physalus. The sequence goes on along the minus strand of NC_138899.1, from coordinate 74,768,471 downwards.
TCCCATGCCACCACCTCTTTTGCAGCTCCTTTGAAACCTTGCCCTTGAATTCAGCTTCAGGATTCCTGTAAGTCCTCAGATAGAGAACATCAGGTGTGATGATTTTACAGGGCCTCCATTCATAAAACGCTGGGCCACTTCCACGTGGGGTGTCTTGTTCCTCAAAGGAAAAGAAACAAAGGAAGTTGCCAAGCCTGCGTCTCCATGAGTCGTTAAACCCTCCCGCTGGAGGACCGCGGGCCTCTGATGCCCCGAGGTCTGCACACTCGCAGTGGGGAAAGCAAAAGGATGTTTGTTCTGAGCCTCCAGGGCAAGCAGAGCCTTTGATAAACAGACACGTTCTTCAGGCCGGAGGGCGGCCTGGGAACTCTTTGCTGTGTCTTAACTGTGTCGTCGGCAGGGAGGCGCGGGGTGTCCACGCCGCGCAGCGCGCTGGGGGGAACAGAGCCTGGCGCGGTGCACCCTCCGTGGGTGGCGCCCAGAGGCGCGGCTGCGAATCCACCTTGCGGAAGGTCCCCTGCAAGCTTTCTGGTGTAGCCCGTCCTCCCCAGGCCGTCCGCGAGGGGTGCGGGTGTTTCCCTCGCCCGATATTTCGCAGAACCTGGCGCCTCTTCGCTCTGTTACTTCTGGGGTCTCCAAGGCCATGTGACATGCTCACCATGAGCCCTGCGGGCGGCCTGGAGTCTACCTTGCCCCTTCTCCACCCCGCTCTGCTCCTGTGGTTTCTAATGCCCTGGTTACGCAGGGGCTGTGGTCCTGAGGCTACCACCGATTGTCAAGGGCACAGGCCCCCCCGGATCTTCGAAAGGCACTGACCCCCATTAGCCCAGGAAGCTCGCACCCTGCTGATGCGTCAAAGCTTCACCACTTCCTGAGCCAAGGCTGGAAGAGCTCTCCCCCTCCCCATTCCTTCTGGCTTGTTTTCTTACCTGGGCATCCACCTCCCCCCCCCCACCCTGCCCCCCCAGAGCTCTGACTCAGCCCTAAGGTGTGTAAGGGTGGGGGAGAGTAGAGGTGTGGCCAGGGGACCCTGTGGCAGCAGATGCTCTTCCCCACTAAGATGTTGGTGAGGACTCCAGTTCTTTCTTCCTTTAAAAGAACTCATTGCCTGGAAGGAAACTCAGACCCTCCTGGCAGGGCCATTCTCCCGATAGGGCTAGATCCTAGGCTGAATGCTGCTTAATCTTAAACTGAGACCCCGTATTAGTAAACATTAGCCTCCACCATGAATAACTGAAAAAAAACCCAAACAATAGTAGCTTAAACAAGACAGACGTTTGTGTCTCTCTTTCATCCCCACAAAGCCTGGAGTTGGTTAGTCCCAGGCAGTTATAGGGAGCCTGAGGGGCCTAGGCTGCTTCCATCTTGCAGCTCTGCTATCTGTGCTTCGGTTCCCAAGGGCTCCTTGGGTGTCGGCATCCCTGTTCCAGCAAACAGGGAAGAGAAAAGCCAGAAAGGGTACAGCCCTTCTTTTTAAGGGCGCTTCCTGGAAGCTGTAGCCACCACTTCTGCTGACATTCCATTGGCCAGAATGTGGTCACTTAGCCATATTGACCTGCAGGGAAGGCTGGGAAATGTAGTTTTTATCCCCAGTAGACTGCGCTCAGCAAAAACTTGGAGTAAGTTCTAAAAGGAGGAGACAATGGATAGAAGTCTCTGCCACAGGGGACGTCCCTGGTGGTCCAGTGGCTAAGACTCCACGCTCCCAATGCGGGAGGCCTAGGTTCAATCCCTGGTCGGGGAACTATGATCCCACATGCCGCAATTAAGCCCACGCGCCGCAACTAGAGAAGCCCGTGAGCCGCAACGAAGACCCAGCACAGCCAAGATAACTAAATTAATTAATTAATTTTTAAAAATTTAGAAGTCTCTGCCACAGACTCCACTCCTTGTTCATGTGAGTATGAATGCCCCAGAAAAAGTGTAAGTCCCTAAATGGACACCCATTTTGGGAATCCTTAACTATCACGCTGGGCCCCCTCACTTTCCTATGTTGATGAACACACTTGCCACTTCCACACCCACCCCACACACACCAGGCAGCTTCTCCAAGTGCAGTCTGCAATCCACCTGCCTCAGAACCCGTGAGCTGCTTGTTAAAACTGCAGAATCCTGAGTCCTCCAGGCTCATTGGATTTGAATCTTGGGGTAAGCCCTACGAATCTGCAATTTATATACACTTCTTAGGTCATTCTTACACACACTAAAATTCCAGGTCCACAATTTAGTCCATCTTGGAGAAATCAGAAGATGTCTGAGACTGCTAAACGTAAGAATACCAGAACTAACACTAATACTTAGTGAGTTGGGGGAGAAGGCGTTTAGGAGATTACAAGTTGTGACGTCTGGTGATGCCACTCAAAAATCATCTGACCCTGCCTCGAGGACTTGGTCCCGGACCTTCAAGGGCAGGCTTGCTATCTTCTGGTCACCAAATAAAAATCAGTCATCATTGGAGGTAAAAGAGCCTTCTCCCGTGCAGTGGAGGCAGGGGGGCGGCCTCAATGGTGAGGCCATGGGAGAGAGGCGAGGGGTCGGACATCAGGTAAGCACAAGCCAGCGCCACGGGAGCCCAGAGCTGCTGGGACCCTCGGAGAAATGGAAAGTCCAAACACCAGGGCTGTCACAGGGCTGAGGTTTAGGAAGCAAAGACTTGGCATCCAGGTGAGCTGGTCCCCGATGGGGACAGAGCTACCATTTGCAGGGAGTGGGTGGGCATTTTTATGGTCACAGTGATGGGGGAGGGGGATGTTACTGGCATTTAGAGACCAGTGATGCTAGACATTCTGAAATGTGAAGGACATTCCCACACCGTGAAGAGTTTTCTCAAGTCCCACGGGATGTTAAGGTTTCTATAATAATTATCTAAGCTTAGAAATGAACTCCATTTGACATAATTTACCAAAAACTACATGTGATATTTTTTGAACTACTTAAATATATATTGAAATCTTCAAGCGTGCAACTGTCAAGGTTTTTTTCAGAACTCTATGAAGAGTTGTTCCCAGTTTCAGAAATATATGTCAACTGCCACAGCTCCATTCATAGTAACTGACTTGCCATTGGAACAATTCAGCCTGCTTCTGGTGTCAAATTCAGAGGGATTTACATATATGTGCAAACTTGTGAGTCCCCTCTTAGGCCTTGTAGAAGAGACATGACCTAGCATTTACAATTTTTTAAGTGTACTATTTTGTTATGTTACTTTCCCTCTAGTTTTTCTTTAGGGTAATATATGGATTTTTTTCCCCTTAATTCTATGAATTCAATTTCAGGAGGATAAAGGAAAGTTACAAAACATTTGTCATCAAAGAGGCTGCTGGGTGTGATGGGGAGACCTCTGCCAGATGCTGGCCTGGGCATAGCCTCAGAGCAAATGAAGGCTGACCATGACCTCTGTGTGCTTCCTGAGCATCTACACCTCTTCTCATTTACAAAGGCTCCTGCCAACCAGCCGGCTGCTCTCAGTTGACTGTGGGTCTGCAGCAAAGACCCAGCTCTCAAAACCCTCCCCCTTCAGTACAGGCCACGTGGTTTCCCGTGTTGCCGGCACAGACTCATCCAGGAGGGTTTGTGACAATTCAACACAGTCATTTTGTGACCAGGGACATTCCAACATACTGGCTTTACTCTTGCTTTGACCCAAGAACATTTTGATACGGACAGAAATCAAGCTTTCAGCTATTTTTATTACCAAGTAACAAATGAAACAGACATTCTGTCCCCACACCTTGGCCTCACCTATGTCTCCCGCCATGCCAAGCCCCCCACCTCCTGGGAAATGGGGTGCTTACGGCTCAGAGATGGGCTGAAGGTCAGGAAGGTCTGCTGTGCCAATTTCTTGGTAATAAGGATCTCTTTCTACATGTTGCCGTGGGTCTTTCTGGTATAGAACAGCCACCCAAAATGGCCTCATCAAAAGGACTTTCTCAAAATTCCCTGTTTCTCCCCAACACCAGAGGAAATAGGGCTAAGAAATGGGGCACACCAATAAGGACCATCTTGGCTGACCCCAGATGAGCAGAAAGCACCCAGAAAGCTCAGCAGAGGTGACAGGATGGGCTCTTCCTACCCCGCCTGTCTCTGCCTCTTCCCTGCCTTTGGACAGGGGTGACAGCCGAGGGGCCCTGGATGGGATTCTATAGCCCTGGGGTTCTCAACCTGTTGGAATCAGCTAGATTGCTTTAGACAAGTACAGACACCTGGGTCGCACCGCAAAAGGGTCACCTTTCATTGGTCTGGGGTGCACCCTGGGCACTGGTATTTCTCAACCCGCCCCTGCCCTCGGTGATTTGAAACCTGTACCACCAGGAACCTGCACTATAGCTGCTCTCAATAGCTCTCTCCAACATGCCTTTATTTTGGCTTTTCCCATTTCTTCTAGCTCCAGGGAGAAGGCTTTGGTGATTAACTGCAAAGCAAAGCTGTTCATTACTCCTTAATAAGATGAATTTGTGTCACCCACGATATGTCATCCTGTCTCTGCCCTGATTCCACTCCTGACAAGTCTGTGTGCCAGCCCTTTCTTCTCTTCAGACTGATATTCGGATAAGTCCCTATATTTTGAAAGGCATCCTGGTCACCAAAGGGCTTTCTTGCAGGGGAGGAGAGAGGATGCTGTTACGGGGAGAGCTAATACCCAATACACCAAATTTAACGCAAGGAGATTTTGCAGAACTGGGAGCTTTGAGACACCTCTAGAGGTTCCCGGTCCTGGGCGGAGGGCTGGCACTGGAGTAGGTAAATTCTGGGAAGGGGCTAACTCAGCTCTTTTAACAAGTTGCCACTCATGAGTGGGCAGCTTATATGCCTTTCCTTTAGAGTCATGTGCGCCCACCCAGCTATAAATCAGAGTTACTTCCCCCTTGTTTTATGTTCAATGTCAATTAAAAATAATTACAGCACCTGTTAGGGAGGGAATTATGTCCCCCCAAAATAGATATGCTCAAGTCCTAATCCCCAGTGCTTCTGAATGTGACCTTCTTTGGAAATAGGATCGTTAGAAAAGTAACTTGTTAAGTTACAGTATGGTCATAGGAGTAATCTGATATGACTTGTGTCCTTATAAGAAGCTGGCCTTGTGAAGACAGACACGCACATGAAAAACGTCACATGGAGACGGAGGGCTGGTGTGATGCGGCCTCAAGCCAAGGGACACCCAGGATTGCTGGCAACCCCAGAAGCTAAGAAAAAGGCACGGGACAGATTCTCCCCTAGAGCCCTTGAGCAAGCACTGCCCTGCCGACACCTTGATCTTGGACTTCTGGTCTCCAGAACCATAAGAGAAAAAATTTCTGTCGTTTTAAGCTACCTGTCTCTTGGTACTTTGTCACAGCAGCTGCCGGAAACGAATACAAATCAAGTTATAATGCCCACTGTTGTTTGTTTAAAAGAGGCAGTAGATTGTGATGGTTGAGAGCATGGGCTTTCGTGTCAAGCAGACCTGGGTTCTGCACCCTCCTAGGACGACCTGTGTGACTTTTCTCATCTGGCAAATGAGGACACCAACACCCTAATGCATGGAGCTGTTTAGGAAACTTGAAACAGACGATGTCTGAGAAGTGCCCAGGCCCGGCACTCAGAGAGGCCCTCCCGAAGCACAGGGGCAAGCGATGGACGGGGCCTTGAGCAGGGAGCCGGGCCGTCTGTCTGGACAGTGGAGGGCAGAGGCCAGGCCAAGTGCCTGACCTCCCGGGATGCTGTCGGGGTTCGGGGGGGGGGAGGGGACGTGCGGGAGCCCTTGGAGTGAGCTGCGGCCTTAGCGTCATGTCACCATCATTATTTTTCCAAATATTCATCACTGACTGTTTCAGACTTTCAACAAGACGGTTTTCAGTGCAACGCAGAGAGCTGTGTGCTGGGCCTTGGTTCACACCCCAGGCATCTGGCTGTCACGCGGCAACAGCAAACCCATTCACTTGGGTCTTACTGCTTAATTATTGCAAATTGGCACGGCTTTGGGTGCCTTGAGAGCCCTTGGACACGCACCATACGTTTTGGGCAGGAAGGCTCTCCTGGCACAGGGAAGTGCCTGTCACGCCTGCAGCTCCGCTCTGCTAAGTGGTGGATCCTCTCCAAACGCTCGGCCCCAAATGCACAGGAAGCAAAGGCCTGGCACTCGGAGGCGCCAGTGCCATGCTCACCCAGGACCAGCCTGTCAGCCGTGCCGTCCAGCATTTGTCACCAGTGGCGGTTTCCGGCCTGGCAGTGGAAAGAGGCAAGCGGAGGGGAGTCAGGCAGTCGCTCTGATGTTTCATGTATGAGCAGGACTCACGCAGGACACGTAGAACCCAAAAGCCCCTCCCCGCCGGCCCGAGTGAAGAGCTATGTCCCTGCCCATCTTGGGTGGCCCTTGACTATGGGCACAGAGCAGAGGGGAGCTTGACCGGAACCTACGTCGCTCACTCATTCATTCCTTCGATCAATCAACCAATATTTACTGAGCATCTACTACGTGTCAGGGCTGTGCTCAGCCTGGTGACACAGAGATGATGGAGAAAGGGGGCTTCCCGAAGCTCAGTGGGGAGAGGGCAGGACCTGGGTGTGGGCGCCCCGTGTTCCAGGAGGAGCCTTGGCTAGAGCGCCCTCGGGAGGCTGGAGGGAGCTGGCCCAGTCACCAAGCCTGTTAATGACACTCATTTCCTCATTTCTACCTCTGTGATGGGCTGGGCACGGGCCTGGGAGCCTGAGTTTCACTGATGAATTTTACAAAGGTCTCAGCCCTCAGAGTTTACATCAAGGCCCCGGGAATGTGAAATCTGCAACCTGAATATTTTCTAATCCTTCTTGACCTGAGAATATTCCAGTGAAACTGGGCTCCTGGGAAACCCAGCCTCTGCCTCACCCACATCAGCCACGGGGCAGAGCGCTTGGTCTGCGCCACCCCTTAGGATGTGGAACCCTCTCCTTCCCTACTCTGCCGGCAGCGCGAGGTTGGCCAGAGGTGGGAGGGCTGCGTGTTAAGCGCTGTAGTGGGACGATGCTGGTGGGAGGGAAGAGCGGGGGGAGGGCTGTTTTCTAAGGCCTGATGCCAGGAAGACTTGGCCCCAAGCATTTCCTAGAGAACTAGGAAGATAATCCTGACTTCTCAAACTCCCAGCCTAGCGACAGGGTAAACACAGTACACTCTCTCTCAAAGAGCTGGACGCCGAAGCCAGAGCCCACGGGCCATCTCAGCGCTTCCTGCTGGACAAGGCAGGCCTCTCGCAAAGGGGGATCCAGCTCCTGCCCGAGGCCGCAGCAAAGCCACCGGCTCCTGGGAAGACTGACGTGGCCGTGACCTACACGGTCCTCCTTGGGAGGCAGGAAGAGGGTCTGGCGCTGGTCAGGCAGAGGCACAGGGAGAGGGGCCCAGCAAGGAGGCCGTGCTGGCCTGTCCGGGTTGGCACGTCCCGTCCTTGCGCGGAGGCAGGGACAGCAGGGGCACGTTCTGAAGGAAGAGAGGCCTTTATCTTTAGAGGTTATTAGAGGGATATTCCTGCCCCAGGAATTGACATGGAAGCGGAAGGCAAGTGAAATTTCAGAAGGGATTCAGGACCGGGAATCTCAGCCGGGACGGACATCTGGGGCCAGGTACTTAATTCTCTGTCGTGCGTCGGGGGGTGTCCTGTGCACGGTGGAATGTCTAACAGTGTCCTTGGCCTCTGCCCGCTACATGCAGTGGCATCCCCTACTCCCAGCTTTGGCGGCCACAAATGTCTCCAGATACTGCCAGGTGTCCCCTGGGGACAAAACCACTCCTGGCTGAGAGCCGCGGGTCCAGCTGTCTCCCTGGACCAAGCTTCCCCCGCGTCCGCCCCGCCAGCTCTTAGGCTCCGCCTCCTCTCCCCAAGGTGCCGGGACTTCGGTACTGAAACTCCAGCATCCGCTCAGGCGCAGGCGGACTGGGGCGAGTGCTCACTCCCGGCTCCTCCCCCGCGCCCGCGGGAGCGCCATCCTCGCCACGCCCGAATCCGTGCTCGCTGCAGCCCCGCACCAACCTCCCCTGCGTTCCCTGTCTCTCCTAGTCTGCTCTCCACTCTCTTTATTCCACAGCACTTACACCTTCTAGCATACTATTTCATTTAGTGTATCGTTTACTATCTGTCCCTCCTCCTGCCCACCGTCCACCGCCTCCATAAAAGCTACTTCAGGGCCGGGATCTTTGCTTATTCCACAGATGTGTCCCAAGTGCCCATAACAGTGTCAGGCCCATGGGAGATGCTGAACAAACATTGTTGCATGAAGCATCAGGACTCTACAAACATTATGAGCATCTGTGACCTTTGTCATCACTCCGCTGTTGGTTGCTTTCTCTTTCCCAGCATGTTGCCTGTCAGTGCTTAGCAGGAAGCCCTTCACAGGAGCAGGGCCTGGGGTGCGTCTCTGGGACGGCTGAGACTCTGCCTTACTGCAGCTGGTGGGGAAGGGGTGAGGAGAGAGAGTCCCAAGGAGTGGGCAGCCCAGGGTCCGGGGGAGGCCACAGGTGAGTTCCCTGGCCTGCTATGAGGATGGCGGGCGTGCGGGCCTGAAGCCAGCACTAGGGAGGCCAGTGCTACACCGATGCTGCCAGGGCCCACCTCTCAGCATCCTGGGGCAGGATTTGTCCTCTAAGGCCTGGCAGTGTGCTGGGCACAAAGCAGGATCTCAATAAATGCTTTCCGGATTGAGCATTTACAAGGAGATATAATGTAGTGTTGTAGGTAAGAGCTTGGGCATTGGGGCCGGGGGCTTTGTGTTCCAACCCTGGCATTGCCACCTGTCTATCTGACCTTGGGCAAATCCCTTCCCCTGCCTGGGCCCTCACACCTTCATCTGTTAGATGGAATTAAAAACAATACTCATCTCATGAGCATCACTCTGTAAGTGGGAGCTAGTACAGGATTCCTTCCGAAGAGAGCAGCAGGAGGTACTGTACTTATTATCTAATTCTACAGAGCAGATCATCCCAAACTTTGTGGCTTAAGACCAGCAATGATCCTTTATTGACATCTCTCACAGTTTCTGTGTGTCAGGCATTCAGGAGCAGCTTGGCTGTAGGTTCTGGCTCAGGCTATGTCGTGAGCCTGCGGTCAGATGTCAGCCAGGGCTGTGGTCTCATCTGAAGGCTCCACCGGGACTAGAGGCCCTGCTCCCAGGCGGCTCCCTCACGTGCTGGCTTGTTGGCAAGAGGCTTCAGTTCTTCTTCACGTGGGCCTCTCCACTGGGCTACCTCAGTGTCCACAAGACATGTTGGTGGCTTTCACCAGAGTGAGTGGTCCAGGAGAACAAGGTGACGTTCAGTGCCCCTTAGGTCTAGCCTTGGAAGATGCATATCATCAGTGCTGTCGTGCTCTGTCTGCTGAGGGCTCCCAGACGAGCCCTGGCCCCATGTGGGAAGAGACTACACAGGTGTGAGTACCAGGTGGTGAGGCCACTGGGGCCACCTTGGAGGCTGGCTCCCATGGATACACCTGACAGTCAATCTCGAAATTGGGAGCGGCTCCTTCCAGCCCCTGGAGACTGCATTGCATTTCCACCTTCGTCTGCTCCTCTGCAAAATGACATACATTGCTGAGCACTGTCTGCCTGGTTGGTTTAAGCATCTGTTTCCAGGCGAGTCTGTGAGCTTTTTAAGAAAGGGGCCTGCAGCGTCTTTGTATCCCTGTGCTCACAATGCCTCAGTAAATGCCGGAAGAAATGAATGTCATCTCACATCTCACTTTCGTACAGTTTCCACTTTGTCCCCGAGTTCTAACCAGCGAAAGCCCAGGAACATTCAGAGCCTCAAAGGTCCAACACGGCTCAACACTGGGCAGAGGTGTGGAGCTGAGCGGGCGTGGATGTGACCCTGCAGGGATCTGCTGGCACCCAGTAAGGGCCGTTAAGACACAGCTGTGCCCAGGCCGGCCCTCAAGCCACCTCTGGACGCCTCCTGCCCTGATCACATCCATTGCCAAGCCTGGGTGGACAAGGATGAAGCAATTATAAATCACATCCTTCCTTCCTCAGTTTTGGGATTCAGTCCAGGCATTAGGATCGTGGATGATCTTGCCTTTTCTGTATTTTTTCAGATTTACCACAGTGAAATTGCATTTGTTTAATGATGAGAAAAAAAACAGGGAAAAATATAAACCTTACTCAGCTTGTGATTTTCACCACGACTGGTCCCAGTAGGGCCTGGGATCTGGTTCTTCCGCAGGACACGCTGAGGTCTGCCCGAGGGTCACTTCCCCTGAGTCCCCACTGTTTGCTGGAGGACTCAGTGAGCGATCTGTGAAATGGGCTGTTGAGTTTTACTTTTCATTTTGCAGATTGCTTGCAAGGATTAGTGGGGCACCCTGGACACATGGTTGATGGAGGCCAGATGGCCTGTGACAGAGGGGCAGAGGACGGTCTCGTTGTCAGGATAACTCTGACCACCGCCTAGAAGTGAGTTGTGGCCTATATGGCCTGAACAGTTACACCAGCTCTCTAAGGGATCGTGCCAGAAGAAACCTGGCTTTGAGGCTCACATTCAATCATTATCACCATTATGATGGTAATTAGCAATGTCTGGTGGATTCTGGACTTCCTGCTTTGCTACAACGTAACAGCTGAGCTCCCAGTTCCGCGCTGGGAGAAGACAGACATTCCGGGGTCTCATGAGAGATCATCGTGACATGTATTAACACCACTGACATCCTGAGATCCACCAGGCCTGACGTTAATAAGCATTTTTTCCCTGTTTCTTTTCCGCTCCCTCTCCAGAAACAGCTTCTCAGTGAAAATTGTCATGACAACCTGAGCGCGGGCACTTCGGCGGGCGGAGCAGGGACAGAGGGTCTGGGCGTCGGATGAAAGAGCCTGATGACGGTGGCGGCCCGGCCGCGGGAAGCTTGGCAGCGCAAAATCAAAGTGAGTGTTGAAGGTCACGCTCGGTTTCACGAATGGAAAGCTAGGTGAGGGGCTTCTCTGCGCAGAGGCTCCAGGTCCCCAGCATGGTCTGGAGGATGCCCGGAGCCTGCATGGGGCTGGTCCTGCCCGCCGGCGCCCGCCCGCCCCGCCCTGGGGATCACGGTCTCATTGTGCCTTCAGCCTGGGTAACCTTTGTGCAAACAGGGGAGTGACACCCCTTTGATTCCTCCGACCCAGAGCCGTTGGGGAAAGCAGGTTGTTTATCACAGCAGAGCTGTAAGAGCTCTGTACAAAGCCTGGCGGGCTACTGGGGGCAGCGAGTTCTCTGCAGCCTGGAACAGAGAGCGAGGCCCGAGTCTCCTCTCTCTGGCTGCGCAGGCAAACCTTAGCCTCCGGGTCCCTGGCCTGTCCCTAAGGTGGAGCTCCTCCTGCCCGAAGTCCCTGGCCTGTCCCTGGCCTGTCCCTGGCCTGTCCCTGGCCTGTCCCTAAGGTGGAGCTCCTCCTGCCCGAAGTCCCTGGCCTGTCCCTGGCCTGTCCCTAAGGTGGAGCTCCTCTTGCCCGAAGTCCCTGGCCTGTCCCTGGCCTGTCCCTAAGGTGGAGCTCCTCCTGCCCGAAGTCCCTGGCCTGTCCCTGGCCTGTCCCTGGTCTGTCCCTGGCCTGTCCCTAAGATGCAGCTCCTCCTGCCCGAAGGCACATGGCTCCCCGGGCGCTCTCCCCAGTCCCTCTGACCAGAAGATCTGAGATCCCAGAAAACTGGCTTGTGCCACGGAAAGAACAGGCTTCAGTTGTCAGGACGATCTGGATGGAATCCTAGCTCTGCCACCCGCCCTGTGTGACCCTGGGCAAGTTACAGAAACTTCTCGAAAATGCAGCCTCCTCACACTCCCGGCTCTCAAGCCCAAGGGGGGCTACGCTAACCTCTCGGCAGACACCGTTCTAAATGCTGTACGCACGTTAACTCAGAGCAGCCCTACAATGTGCGACATCTATTACCATACACTTCCACTTTATAGATGAGGAACCTGAGGCCCAGAGAGGTTAGGGTTCTTGCCCCAAATCACAGACTAGGGAGAGGCAGAGCCCAGAATTAGACCCAGGCGGTCTGACCCCACGTCCATACACTTAGCCCCACCCTGGATTGTTCCAGACCCTACACCACCTCCTGCAAGACCCTCACCAGTCTCAGTTTTCACCACGCTCCTCCGTCCCTACGTTCCACGCACCCAGGCCTTCATGAAGCGGCTGAGCCCACGCTGACCCCGGGGCCTTGGTGCACGCTGAGCCTCTGCCCATGTCTTCATCCCCCTCGCTGCCTGGCGCACCCTCCCCCTTTGCCCCTCTGCCTACACGTCCCCTCCTCAAAGGGACACCCTGACCGCCTGGTCCAGCAACAGCGCAACTGCAAGGAGAGAGGGCTCTGTTCATTTCCCCGGGTCTGTGAGACCCGTGAGGACGCGCCCGGGTCCGCTCCCTTCGCCGTGGTCCACGCTGGCACAGAGAGCTCGATGTCCAGCTCTACTCCAGGTGGGGTACCTGTCAGAGGTGCCGGGGAGGGGACTTCAAGGCTGAAGTGAGAGCCAGAAGAGGTCGTACCGGAGGGCTGCCCGTCCAGCCGGCGGGGGCCTCGGGTGTGGGCACGGCAACGGCGAGGCTGAGAGTAGCGCGGCCCGCCCTGCTGGGAGCGGTGGCGGCTTGCCTCGAGCCCACCAGCTTCTCCCCACAGAGGGCCGGGGCCGTTCCGGATCAGAGCTCGTGGGCGGTGTGCCATGGGGCCGAGCAGTGCAGAGGAAGGGAACCGCCTAGACCTGCATCCGGGCCCCCTGTTAGATGGACGTGTAACTAGATGGTCCTTATCCACCAAGGGGCCTCGTTGTCACCCACTCCTGTCTGCTGGGGGGGACCATCCATCCCGTCCTCTGGGCTCAGTGTCACCACACTGTCCAGTTCATCATCCCACCTTTACGGGACCCGGCGCAGTACAGGGGCGACACGCCAGCCTGGCCGTCGGGAAACCAGGTCTGTGGTCTGCCGTTACCTCCCTGATCTTGGACACGTCAGTTACGCTCTCTGGGCATGAAAATTTTCATCTTTCAAGTAAGAGGCTTAGATTAGAAAGGTAGTCTTTCAACATTTTTTTAAACAGTTGGATACTTTTTTAAATTAAAAAAATTGAGCAAATATTTTAAAAACTGAAATCTTCATGGAACTTCAATATCGAGGGCAAATAACCCTCGATAAACACCGCTGCTGTAATAGGGATGGGCAGGCCCACCTATTCACTGTCTCCCCAAACTCCCCTACCCCTCGGCTCCAAAGAACTGCCAGGGCCCCAAGGAGCGCAGCTTGAAGCCTCCTGACGCAGGTGCTCCCCAGGAACGCCCTGCAGTGTCCCCCACGCTCCCTGGAGGCAAGAGGCCTGACATAGGGCTGGACCCCAGAGTTGCCAGGAGATGTCCGTGGGCCCTAAGGGCGTGGTGGCAGCACCGGCGTTTTCCATGCAGCCGGGAGGCCACGGAATTCCTTCCACGCTGGGGCAGCTGTCACCAGGCATTAACGGTTGGGTTGTCTAAGAGTGGACGCTGGGGAGTCCCAACCAGAGGTGTGATGCGTTGCCTCGGCAGGTACGGGGGCTCGTGCTACTGCAGTAAAGGTGCCGGCAGCCCATACACGGGGCCTGATGAATGTCGGCTTTGGCAAGTCCTAACCCAGGCACTGATGCTAGATCACAGACAACATCCACTGAGCCCATCGCCCCACAAACATCCGTGAATGAGAACGCCTCAGGGCTGTGACTAATTAATGCTGATCAAAAACAATTAAATGTTAAATGTCAAAAAAAAAAAAAAAACACCTCAGGGGAACGGTACCACTTTGTGGTTCACAGCCCAGGCTGTGCAGGCGGCTAGATTTAGTCAAATCCCCCAGCTCGTTTTCTCATCTGTAAAATGGGAAAACTAATATCGACATCCTAGGGTTGTTGTTTGGAGTAAACGAGAAAGCATGTGTACAGCTCACAGCATGCTCAGATACCATTATTATTAACATCACGGGGGCCTGTTTCCAAGCAGCTGCCAGGAGGTATCACACACAAAGAGAACACACAACTACAGAAAACCCTGGACAGCACCCCAGCCATTTCTTAACCCGGATCTTAGAGCTATCTGTCTGCCTGTTTTGAATGCTAGATATGCTGCATATAAAATTATAGAGATAATCTGAGGGGTTTTTAAAAATTAATTAATTAACTTATTTTTGGCTGCGTTGGATCTTCGTTGCTGCGCGTGGGCTTTCTCTATTTGCAGCGAGCAGGGGCTACTCTTCGTTGCGGTGCGTGGGCTTCTCATTGCGGTGGCTTCTCTTGTTGCAGAGCACGGGCTCTAGGCATGCAGGCTTCAATAGTTGTGGCACACGGGCTCAGTAGTTGTGGCTCGCGGGCTCTAGAGTGTAGGCTCAGTAGTTGTGGTGCACGGGCTTAGTTGCTCCGCAGCATGTGGGACCAGGGTTCAAACCCGTGTTCTCTGCATTGGCAGGCAATTCTCAACCACTGTGCCACCAGGGAAGTCCTAATCTGAGGTTTTAAAAGGATGTTATCTGCCTGCCTCCAGAGAAGATTTACTTTTATTTTGAGTAGGCACTTGGGCAGATTATCTTAACCCATCCTACATGAGCTGATTCAAAGCTGGTTTCAGTCTGTGAAGGCTGGTCCATTCCTGACTCACCCTTATGCCTGGGGGTAACCCCTTTGTTGCCCCACTCAAAAGCCTGGAGTGTTTACTAAGCCCCCTCCTCCTTGGCAGGACCCAAGCTCGAATGTTTGTTCCTCCAGCCTCATGGGACTGAAAGTTCTACTCAGTTTCTCAGCCCCTCAGCTGGCACTTAGAAATTAGCAAATGCCTCATGGGGTAGGGGAACGGAAGGCTCCCCTCTCTGTAACTCCCTCTTCTCCTTGATTTTGGCCCCTCAAGTCCCGGCTGCCTTGGGAGCTCTCTGATAGCTTCAACAGAGTTTGTAAAAACAGTTCATCTGGTTTTTCTAGTTGTTCTCAAGGTGGGGTTGATGTGGTTATTAGGTAGTCCACCATACTGGAAGTGAAAGTCTCTGTTTGAGTTAATACTCATTTAGGTTTTTTGGGGTTTTTTATTGTTCTGTTTTCCCATGCTTTGTTAATTTAAAGGTCTCACCAAGATGGTTGGGGGAAGTGAGAATCCGTCTCTTTCATGCCAGTCTAGGATCAAATTCCTCAGGAGGCAGAAAGGTAGGATGTGAGGAGGGTGTCTGGTCATGGATTCAGATGGCACCTTGTCATAAAGCAAAGTCAAAGAAGGCATGTTGACTGCAGGTTTCCTCAGCAGCTGAACTCTGGAGGCATTTTTCCTCAGCAAGTCCACACACTAGTTTGATTAATGCTAACTTTTCCTCCAAATGATACAGCTTAGAAACAAGGTAAGACAGCCATCTCCTGGTAAGAAATATGGTGATGTTGAGACTTACAGAGATTCTCAAACTGTGTGGGACCCTGAGGGTCCTGGGAAGAGGGGGTTTGGGAAGGTGTTCAGAGTGAATGCATTCCTGTCTCTGTCTTCACATCACCTTCAACCAGTGCAGCTCCCACTTTGTCCATTTTATGCACTGGATTTCTGATCCAGGTTTCCACCATGTGGAATCTGAGAAATTGTTCCATCAAACAAGTTTGAAACAGTTTCATCTTATCGATAATCTGAGTTCTCCGGACATAAGTGACTTTCCTAGGGCCGTACAAACGATTCCTGGTAACGCCAGGACAAAACCCAGCTGTTCTGACGCCAGTTCAAGCACTTTCCACCACCCCACACTCTGTCACTTGGAGATTCAGTTTCCCAAAGGTTCTTTGCTTTAGAAAAATGTTCTCTTAAAGAGCACTGTTCCTTGCTTTTTGTAGAGCTTTGTGGGCTCTTCTCACGAGCTCCCCCTGGAGGACATGGAGTGAACAAGGCTGCTGTCTTTCCACTGATGGGACCAGAGGCAGCAAAGCTCCCTGGAAGCACAGTAGTGCTTTGCAGCAGATGCCCCGGGAGACCGTGCCATCCTAGCTCTCGTGACTCACCATGTGACCTTGATAAGTCAGGCCGCCTCGCTGGTCCCAGTTTTCTCTTCTGTAAAATTAGAAAACCAGGAAGCTGAAGATCTTTGCACTTTGTTGTGGGAGGTCCTTCAGAGAATCCCCCAAGAAGGCCTGAGGCACCCCGACGTGGGCACGTGATTCCTCCTTCTCTTGGGAAGCCAAGGATGTCAACAAACCCAGATTATTGGTCCGTTCTAAGAGAGGAGCTACATCTCTGCCTCAAGGGAGGAGGATATATAACCTCAGAGTTCTGGGCTCACCTGTGTCCCCCCGCCCAAATTCCTATATTGAAGCCCTAACCCCCAGTACCTCAGAAAGTGACTGTATTTGGAGGAAGGGCCTTTAAAGGGGTTAATGAAGGTAATAAGATCACTAGTTTGGGTCCCAATCCAATATGACTGGTGCCCTTATAAGAAGACAAGGAGAGACGCCTCAGGAAAACCCAAATCTGCCGACACCTTGATCCTGGACATCTAGCCTCCAGAACTGTGAGCAAATAAATTCCTGTTGTTCAAGCCCCCCCGTCCGTGGTACCTTGTACGGCAGCCCTAGCAATCTAATACAGTTGGCAAATTCCCTGCTCAATGACCGACTCCCCGTTTTGGGAATCATCCCTGTTTGCTCTTTTAACAATCTCTTTGTCAATAAATTGGAGAGAAATGCATCCCTTAGAATGAGTAAGATAAATAAAGTTATGATGAGATGTGACTACGGACCTACAATTCCGGCCCTGAGGGAGAAGTCATGGCAACTCGCACGCATCCTTTTGCTAGAAGAGGCACGGGCTGTCCTTGCAAGGGCTGGGCTGAGATGGGCCAGCAAATCCTCTGTTTGCCCTCATCACTAAAGGATCCGTGCCAGCTCTAGGGTCCCGGACTGGTTGGATCATTGAAGAATCCCACGCTTGGCAGGGGGCTGGAGCCAGGCAGGTACGACCTGGGTGGTACTTGGCATTGCATTTAGCAGGAAAAAATGGAACATGAAGCCCATAGCTTGTCTCTGCCTTTCGGCGTCCTGCAATTCCCATCTCATTGGAGTAAAATGAACCCAAGTACCATCTGGTACAGGAAGGTGAAGTCCATGTCTGTCAGACTCTAAAACACACCTGATGGGGTTTACTGACTTGGGGCCAGGTGGATGGAAGCTTTATCCATTGAGGAAAGAACAAAACAATGGCTCCCAATACAGAGATATGTACAAAAAGCTAAAATAAAGTCCTCTGCTTAGCCAAGCAATGGCCTGTCAATCTAGGATTAATAAGCAACAGCGTGGCTGGCCTCTGCTGCCCTGTCACCACACAAAGGTCATACATTCTCTTGAGTTCAAAGGCTGAGGAAAGAGCACGAGCTCTGGAGTCAGGCCTGAGTTCAGACCCTGGCTTTTCTGCCAACAACGGCATAACTTGGTCTCTCTCATCCTCGGCTTCCCGATCTGTGAAACAGGGATAACAGTGCCTTTCTCGTGGCTGTGAAGAGCACATGAAATAACGGTGTTAAGGTCCAAGTGCGCGGAGCCTAGGGCCCTGCTATTTTTCAGTGTTAACGTCGGCGTCTCCCACTGTCCGTCACTGAGCCCACGGTGGGACCAGCACACACAAAGGCACGCCCGGCATGATCAACAACTTGAAAATTTGATCAGGTTTGTTAAGGCTGAATGGGGCTCGAAAGAGTGGAGAGACTCTTTTTCCTTTGACTTAGAAAGACCCAAGGGCAGGTTTCAGACAGGATGTCCAAATGCCCAAGGCCCCCTCCTGTGACGAGGTGTGCAGTTTTGATGAGGTATATTGAGCCCCATCAGTCGCCTGGCCCTAGAAGCTGAGTCTGCTGGCAAATAAGCCTAAAGGAAAAGTCTTTGGTCTGGTCAGCGAGCAGAGTTCACCAAGAACATATGCAAGAGCACAGCCAACCCCATGTCCCTAATTAACCAGGAAGGGAGGCCCAGCACGAGGAGAAAGGCTCTTAAACGGAACTCACTCCCTCTCCATGCTGATTAAGCAACAGAGTCTGTCCTTACATGCACTGGTGGTCTTTACATCATAGCCCAGGGTAAGGGCTGCTGAGAGTCTAACATCCCATAATTAGTCCCCCACTGTCATCGGGACTAAACCCAGACAAAACCCAACATGCCTCGATAGGACCCACAAGAGACGACTGCTTGCATGACATGATCTGGGAAAGCCCCACAGGCTGGCCCACTCTCAGATCTCTCTTCCAGTCTGTGTCAGGCACAGTCCCCATGAGACCCATGTCAGAATGGACGCAGGTCGCCAGAGAGGGAAGTTGGCCCGTGATCTGTAATCACCACCTTCGTACTGCCAGCCCACCTCAATGAGAAGACAGCTCTACGGGGGACTAGGACACAGACACTCTTTGAGAGAAGTAGGAGAGTCAGGGAAAGATGCTAGAAACAGGGTATCACCTGGGATCATCACCTGGGATCACCAGGTCTCAGTGAGATGCTAGGTGAAGCCCCAGTGCCCCCCAAGTCAGACAGCCCTGGGTTCCAATCTAACTCCTCCACTCACCTACTAGCTCTGTGATATTGAGAAGATTACTTAACTTCTCTAAGTAACAGCATCTAGAAAATGCAGATATTTTCTACTCCGTGGTGTTGGAGGCCTAAAGGAGCTCCCGTGGGGAAGACTAAACAGTGCCTGGCTCGCTAACTATGCCTTCCTCTCATCTGCGGGCAGGACTGTGGCGGCTTCCTCTTCCTCGTGGTCCTTTGGCCTCTTCCTCAGGGTACCCTCTCCCACATCTCCCCATCTTGCCTTTGCTTTTCCTCTAGTGACAGTTCAGGCAACACTAAGGGCCAATTCACCCGCAGCAGCTCTGGGCTGAAGTTGCAAGTGGATGCCCCCTTACCTGCAGCCCTGAGCCGCGCACACTGGAAACACTAACAAAGGCCAAACATAATGACTTTTATGTCTTTCTTTACTCCCCAAGGACTATCTACAAGGGCAACTCAGACGGCTATTAATTTTTTAATTGTGTTACAATCAGATCTACCTTTAGGCTTAATTGCAAGACTTGCATTTTTCACCTCTGAATCAATAGTGAGTTGTTAATTTTCTATTTCACCACGTGATGATGTGGACAGTTATAATGTCAACAGTCTAAGAAGCCCCTGCTGTTCCCCAGCAGCATGCCGGGCACTAGGAAAACAGATCTGAGACTAATCCGTACCCTCTTGGCATTCACAGCCTAGGTGAGGAAATGGAAATTATGTATAAGAAGAATGAAAAGTGTATCAGAGAGAAAATGGTTAGGTGGTAAATGGGAAAGGCAGGTGGTGAGCCTGATAGGAGACTGACATGCCCTTGGGACTTAGAACTGGAGGAAATCCGATTGCTGAGGCAACTATAAATCTACACAGGACAGGAGGTAGGGAAAGTTTCCTTAAAGAGAGAGGGTGGAAGGGAGCCTTGGCTGTAATCTTATAGAAGGTATTCAAAGCTGAGGAATAAATGTGTCAATCTGGAGAGACAGACATGGTAACCACAAAGGCAATGGTCCCCCCAAAGCAGGGGGCCTCCATCCCAGGGGGTACCAAAATGATCCACTGGGTAATGGGACAAAAACTAGAACTTCTTTTTATATCTTGTTTATCCTTTAAAATTTCTATATGTGGGTATGCTTTTTTCTTTAAAACATCTTTATTGGAGTATAATTGCTTTACATTGTTGTGTTAGTTTCAGCTGTATATAGTTTCTGCTGTATAACAAAGTGAATCAGCTATACATATACATATGTCCCCATATCTCCTCCATCTTGCATCTCCCTCCCTCCCACCCTCCCTATCCCACCCCTCTAGGTGGTCACAAAGCACCGAGCTGATCTCCCTGTGCTATGCAGCTGCTTCCCACTAGCTATCTATTTTACATTTGGTAGTGTATATATGTCCATGCCACTCTCTCACTTCGTCCCAGCTTACCCTTCCCCCTCCCCGTGTCCTCAAGTCCATCCCCTACATCTGCGTCTTTATTCCTGTTCTGCTCCTAGGTTCATCAGAACCATTTTTTTTAAGATTCCATATATTTGCGTTAGCATACGGTATTTGTTTTTCTCTTTCTGACTTACTTCACTCTGTATGACAGACTCTAGGTCCATCCACTGCACTACAAATAACTCAATTTCATTTCTTTTTATGGCTGAGTAATATTCCATTGTATATATGTGCCACATCTTCTTTATCCATTCATCTGTTGATGGACACTTAGGTTGCTCTTATGACCTGGCTATTGTAAATAGTGCTGCAATGAACATTGGGGTGCATGTGTCTTTTTGAATTATGGTTTTCTCAGGGTATATGCCCAGTAGTGGGATTGCTGGGTCGTATGGTAGTTCTATTTTTAGTTTTTTAAGGAACCTTCATACTGTTCTCCATAGTGGCTGTATCAATTTACATTCCCACCAACAGTGCAAGAGGGTTCCCTTTTCTCCATACCCTCTCCAGCATGTATTGTTTGTAGATTTTTTTTTTTTGCTTTCCTATATCCTTTATTTATTTATTTATTTTTAACATCTTTATTGGAGTATAATTTTGATGATGGCCTTCCGACCGGTGTGAGGTGACACCTCATTGTGGTTTTGATTTGCATTTCTCTAATGATTAAGGTTGTTGAGCATTCTTTCATGTGTCTGTTGGCAATCTGTATATCTTCTTTGGAGAAATGTCTATTTAGGTCTTCCGCCCATTTTTGGATTGGGTTGTTTTTTTGATATTGAGCTGCATGAGTGTCTTGTATATTTTGGAGATTAATCCTTTGTCAGCTGCTTCATTTGCAAATATTTTCTCCCATTCTGAGGGTTGTCTTTTTTGCCACACCACATGGCTTGCAGGATCTTAGCTCCCCCAACCAGGGATTGAACCTGGGCCCACGGCAGTGAAAGTGCCAGGTCCTAACCACTGGACCACCAGAGAATTCCCCGGATATGCTTTTTTTTTTTTTTTTTTAATATTTATTTATTTGGCTGCACTGGGTCTTAGTTGTGGCGTGTGGGATCTTTTTAGTTGTGGCATGCAGGATCTTTAGTTGTGGCATGTGGACTCTTAGTTGTGGCATGCATGTGAGATCTTAATTCCCTGACCAGGGATCAAACCCAGGCCCCCTGCATTGGGAGCGTGGAGTCTTAGCCACTGGATCACCAGGGAAGTCCCTTTCTGGGTATGCTTTCTAATGTGCAAAATATACTAGTCCAGAAGAATATGATTTGTAAATAATTAAATAGGTTCTTCGGGAGTTCACACTCAAAATGTGTCTTTTCTGTGGAGCAGAAAAGTAATGATCAAAGCAATCTGGTGACCACTGTAAAATCATTGTTTGGGGCTGGATTCTATCCCCCCCTCCCCATATTCATATGAAATCCTAACCCTCACTACCTCAGAATGTGAGTGTATTTGGAGAGGGGGTCTTTAAAGTGGTAATTAAGTTAAAATGAGGTCACTAGGGTGGGTCCTAATCCAATAGGACCAGTGTCCTTATAAGAAGAGGAAATTTAGACACAAACAGGCAGAGGGGAGACCATGTGAGGGAGAAGAGAGACGCAAACAGGCAGAGGGGAGACCACATGAGGGAGAAGACGGCCGTCTGCAAGCCAAGGAGAGAGGTCTCAGAGGAAACCAACCCTCCTGACATCTTCATCTTGTACTTGCAGCCTCCAGAACTGTGAGAAAATGCATTTCTGTTGTTTAAGCCCCCCAGTCTGTGGCACTTTGTGAAGGTAGCTCTAGCAGACTAAGACAACGGCCCTCATTCTGACCCCTGCTGGAAGGAGACTGGAAATCTCTCCCATCTGAGTCGAATCCTTCCCTCTTTGTATAGAGTCCTGTGGGTTCTCCATCTCCTGGCCTCACTATTCTAAGGGTACCTCATGGTGGAGTCCTTTGTAAGCTGCAAAGACATATCAGGAAATACCTCTCCTGCCTGGTCCCACACTACCGCCAGTCCAGCCTTCCACTTGCCCACCCCCCCCCTTATACACCTGGCCGTGGAGACCCTTATTCCAGCCCCACCAGGATTGAGGCCATCGCTGGGTCAGTGACTTGCCCAATTTCACTAAATAAGTTGTTGGCTAAGAATGGTGTCAAAATCCATCCCTAATTATTCAATCTATAACCTTGGCAAACATGTGTTCCCAATGTCTGCCAAGTGACTTCAAAACATTTTTGACCAACTTCCCCTCTCCTAGAATAAGTATCCACTAGTAGCCTGAAAAAAACCCTAAGATTTAATTAAAATTATTAGTTGCCAGTGTGAATGTCTTTCTTTCACCTGAGCCCTCTTGGCTGGAGTTAATTTGTCATGATACTGTAACCCAAATTTTATAATTACCTGGTTGTGGCACAGTCAAAAACTTTCAAGTGGTATAAAATGTCTGCTCTAAAGCAGGGTTACAGGTTTGGAAAATAAACCATTTAAAAGAAGTTCTAAGTCTAGCCATCCTACTTAAACCTGTTACTCTTAGTGTAATTGGTCACGTGCATCTGTGCAGTTTTATGTGTTTGTTTTTTAATTTATTTTTGGCTGTGTTGGGTCTTCGTTGCTGCATGCGGGCTTTCTCTAGTTGCAGTGAGCGGGAGCTACTCTTCGTTGCAGTGCGCAGACTTCTCATTGCGGTGGCTTCTCTTGTTGCAGAGCACAGGCTCTAGGTGCGCGGGCTTCAGGAGTTGTGGCGTGCAGGCTCAGTAGTTGTGGCACATGGGCTTAGTTGCTCTGCGGCATGTGGGATCTTCCCAGACCAGGGCTCGAACCCGTGTCCCCTGCATTGGCAGGTGGATTCTTAACCACTGCGCCACCAGGGAAGCCCTGTGCAGTATTTTTCTAGTAGTTGACACACAATGTATTAGAATATTTGGCAAAAAACAAGCATGAGGTATTTTTATTCAGATTGTGATTCCTATGCAAAAATTCACAAACGTAAAAAGAAATTCTTCCTGGGAGGTGATATTGATCTCACGAGGGGCAGTGGACACTGTTGTGAAGAAAACTCACTGGCTTTAAGCAAGGTATTTACGTTCTTTGGCCTCAGTTGTCCCATCAATAAAGTGGGATTAAAACAGTTTCCTCGCCTGGGTGCTGTAAGCATTGTGTTTAGTACCTAGTTAAGCTCAGGAATAGTCAAGAAATAACTTTTGGGGAAAAAAAAAAAACGTAAAGTTGCATGACATACAGGCATACACATTTCTATTTCATTAATATCCTGTGACAAAGTGAGATGCAGAAATCTAATGAAAGGATACAATAGTAGCTGATTTTTCATTGAGAGGGGAAAAGTGGTTTCTTTCTCCATCCCAGAACCAAGGGCTGGTCAGAGGAAAGAATGAGGACAATTTCAACAGAAAATAACCAAATGTTGGAAGAACATTTGCAAAAACAATGGATTTCCTTCCCAAGGACTGGAAATGGCGTGGCCAGTTGGGCAATAAAGGAGCTGCAGCCATTTTCTGTCCCATTCCTACAAATGGCAACAAAAACATGATGGCGGAGAACGACGCCAAGTGACAATCTTCATTTCATTCCTCGGGGATAGAAAACACATCCGTTTATTAAGTCTTTAAAAGCTATAACCACAGATTGCAGCAACAAGACGCTACAGAGAAAAGAGTGCTTGGGTTGAGCCAACCGTATGTGGCAACCAAATGAAAAGATGATTCCCGTATGGAGGAGGAGCGGGCCAGCCCCTGGGGAGAGCATGAACACAGAGCTCTCATTTACAGCGGAGATGTTGACATGCGGTGTGTTTTCCTCCGCAGACAGGCAAGCTCCCTGGAAAAGGAAGATGAATGCAAGCGGAGAAGATGAACTCTCTCTAGCAAACCATGTCCATTTTCTGCCTGGGGAGACGTCTAAGAAATGGATGGCCCTGACCCTGGATTAGGAGGATGTGAATGAGTTCTGCCCCAAGTACTGCCCCTGCTTCCCGACTCTGCCCAACTTGACTTTCCCAGTGAAGTCTCACTTGCCCCATCATCCCTGGGCAAGAGTTTGTCCACCTGAATTCATTTTACCAAAAACGGAGCCTTTCCCGTTTAAATTGCAAAGGTTTGTTTATGTCAAGTTTAACATATTTTTGTAGAAATCTTTTCAAAATGAATGTCAGACTCCCCCCCCCCCCGATCTCTCAGCATACACTGAACGTTAGTGAGATGGCACACAAGTACAGAGCGCGTGGCACCGAACACGCACTAGGCGGTGCCCTATGCCTGTTGCTCTGTTTATTCCTTTTTATAGTGCAAGGTCATCAGTGTGACTATTGCTGATGGAGGGATGTCTCTGCAGAGGGGGACAAGGTGCAAGATGAAGTTGGAGAGACACAGACGACTATGCTTTTTGAGGATTTGTGTCTGTGGTTTCTCTCCCCTCCCCCCTTTCACCATTAGGCTATTCATGGTCATTTCTTGGTCCCCTTCTCTACACTGTTTCGCTTACGCAGGCTCAGTCCCTTCCCTGAACAACAGATCTGTTCATAAAACTCTCTACAAGCAAACTCCACGAGGGCACCGACTAGGTAACACAGCCACACACGCCCTGACACGGCAGCAGTTCTGGTTCCCCAAACCTCTGTCTCCCACTCTTGCCCCTCTCAGCAAGGGAAACTCCACCCTTCCAGCTGCTGAAGCCCCCAGACGCCAGAGTCATTCTTGACAACCCTCCTTCCTCGCTCCCCACCCCCAGGCAATCAGCAAATCCTGTAACCTCTCCTTTCAGAATAGGGACAGAAGCTGATCACGCCTCATCTCATCCTCTGCTACCACCTTGGTCCAAGGCACCGCCTCCTCTCTGCCAGATTACCGGCCTTGTCTTCCTATTCTCAGCTCATAAGCAGAGGTCATCCTTTTAATCATGTCACTCCTCAAAGTCGAACTCCTTTTAGTGGCCTTCGAGGCCCACTCATCTGGATGCTCATGACCCCTCTGACCTTGTCTCCTTATACTCTTCCTCCTGGGTCACTCAGCTTCACCCACCGCCCTGGCCCCCTTGCTGTGCTTCGCACAAGCCAGACACTTGCCTGCCTCGGGGCCTCTGCACTTGCCCTTTCTTCTGTCTACAGTGCTATTCACCTAGATGTGGACATGATTCTTCTCCCAGCTTCAGATCCCCGCTCAAACATTACTTTCTAGCAAGGCCCTCTCTCTTCCTCTCCTTATTCTGCTTTAACACTTATCACTACCCAACATAAAGTAGAGTTTGCTTGTATATTTTGTTTATTGCTTCCACCAACTAGGATGTGCGCTCCATGAGAACAGGGATTTTTTTTTTTTCATATCTTGTTCACTACTATATCCCTAACTCCTAAAACAGTACCTGGCACACAGCTGGTCATTAATAAATATTTGCTGAGTGAAGATTTTTTTTACGGTAGTCGTTGAGCCTGCTCCTAGACGTATAGGGTAGTGATTACGAGCAAGGATTTTAAAGTCAGACTAATGAAGATTCAAAAACCTGCTCTAACCCCATTTTAGCTGCGTGACCTTAGGCAAGGTGTTGAACTTCTCTAAATGTAGTTTTATCATCTTTAAAACAGGCATGATGGTGTACAAAAAAGTATGTAAAGCACTGAGCACAGAACCTAGCAAACTCATCATTCAATACATATGCCTTGTTATGAGTATTATTCCGATGGCCACCCCTCAGTGCAGGTGGCTATCGTCTGTCCCCTGTTGACCACAAAACCCCCAGCTCATCTCCTTGACTCCAGCGTTTCCCCACACCCCAGCATCTTCTACACACTAGGACCAGATTGATCTTCCAGAACACAAATCTAATTGGTAATACAGCGATCCAAAAAATCTCTCTTCCAAAAAAACTGACAATAAATTGTCAAAACCAACTTGGCCAGAAGTCATGAAGTTATTAAAGGCTTGCAGTAATCTGGGAAGCTTTTACTCAACCTAAATGGCTAAATCTTGGTAAGAACAGTTTGGCTTATGGTGTTTTAACTTGCCCTGTTCCAATCTACCCACCTCCAGCTCCATGGTTGCCTTGAAAACCAGTCCTAGTAAAACCAGTAGCCTGAGAGCCATCAGACAGATGGAAATGGAGTCGGAGCTCCTCTAAAGCTTCATGCCTGGGGAACTGTCAGTGTTTGACCTCTCTGGTAGCTCCCTGGAAGACTCCACTTGCAAAGTCACCCTTGTTTCACCTGACTTGGCGTTCACTCCACCAAAATGCCTTTTCCCGGGGGGTGATTGTCAAAAAAAACATGAAAGGCAACTGTTTAGCTTTGCGCTGGGAGCTTTGTAGCTGCCTGAGGCAGTGAACAACAGTTGGGACAAACAATTAGCTAGCCAAAAAGCTTCAGAGGAAAAGCTGAGGAATGAATCTCCAAAGGGGCTTTGAAAAGCTTCCACATATTCATGGGAATCTCGAAGGCCATGTGCGTGTGCAGGGCTATGAGTGTGCCTAGGGCTGTGCGTATGCTCACAAAAGACCTCAGAAGGCCCTAGTTCTCACCTCTAGCTGACCTTGATGCTCTGCACAACCACGAAGTGAAAGCTAAGGCATAGGTGTCGACTTCCTGGCTGAGTGTTGAAGATGAGCCCCACCAAGCACACAGAGCCCTTGGCAAAGACTGGGAGGTTTATAGGTTATAGAAATTTAAGGAAATATCTGTCCATTCATTAACTGACCACTGAGCTAACTGAGCACAGAGTATAATGACTAAACATGAAAAAGATTACAGACTTTACAGAATTAGTTCAGAAAAGCTATTAAAAAAAACCAAACAATAACAACAACAAACACTGGAGAAAGGGCAGAATCTGATTTCCAGAGTTACCATATTATCAGTTTGCCCAAAAAGTTCATTCAGGTTTTTCCATACGATGAAAAACCCGAACGAACTTTTTAGCCAACCCAACACGTTATTTAAAATGTCTACTTTTCTGGACGGAGTCAAGATGGCAGACTAGGAGGACACGGAATTCACATCTTCTCACAACGAGGGCACCTACCAGGCACCGGCAGGGGACCACGGACACCTAAGGGGACGGGAGGAACCCCCAGCGACCGGGTAGGATGTGGGGTGTGGGGGGAGTGAGGGGGGAGGAGAAGTGGAGGCGGGATGGGGCTGGTGCCCCTGAGGGGCAGCTGGGGGAGAGGAACGGATCCCATGCTAACACCTATCCTTCTCAAACTCTTTCAAAATATAGCAGAGGGAGGAACACTCCCAAACTCATTCTACGAGGCCACCATCACCCTGATACCAAAACCAGACAAAGATGTCACAAAAAAAGAAAACTACAGACCAGTATCACTGATGAACATAGATGCAAAAATCCTCAACAAAATACGAGCAAACAGAATCCAACAGCACTTTAAAAGGATCATACACCATGATCAAGTGGGATTTATCCCAGGAATGCAAGGATTCTTCAATATATGCAAATCAGTCAATATGATAAACCATATTAACAAATTGAAGGAGAAAAACAATATGATCATGTCAATAGATGCAGAAAAAGCTTTCAACAAAATTCAACACCCGTTTATGATAAAAACCCTCCAGAAAGTAGGCATAGAGGGAACCTACCTCAACATAATAAAGGCCATATATGACAAACCCACAGCCAACATCGTTCTCAATGGTGAAAAACTGAAACCATTTCCTGTAAGATCAGCAACAAGACAAGGTTACTCACTCTCACCACTATTATTCAACATAGTTTTGGAAGTTTTAGCCCCAGCAATCAGAGAAGAAAAAGAAATAAAATGAATCCAAACTGGAAAAGAAGAAGTAAAGCTGTCACTGTTTGCAGATGACATGATACTATACATAGAGAATCCTAAAGATGCTACCAGAAAACTACCAGAGCTAATCAATGAACTTGGTAAAGTAGCAGGATACAAAATTAATGCACAGAAGTCTTTTGCATTCCTATACACTAATGATGAAAAATCTGAAAGAGAAATTAAGGAAACACTCCCATTTACCATTACAACAAAAAGAATAAAATACCTAGGAATAAACCTACCTAAGGAGACAAAAGAGCTGTATGCAGAAAAGTATAAGACACTGATAAAAGAAATTAAAGACGATACAAACAGATGGAGAGATATACCATGTTCTTGGATTGGAAGAATCAACACTGTGAAAATGACTATACTACCCAAAGCAATCTACAGATTCAATGCAATCCCTATCAAATTACCAATGGCATTTTTTACAGAACTAGAACAAATCATCTCAGAATTTGTATGGAGACACAAAAGAGCCCAAATAGCCAAAGCAATCTTGAGAAAGAAAAATGGAGCTGGAGGAATCAGGCTCCCAGACTTCAGACTATACTACAAAGCTACAGTAATCAAGACAGTATGGTACTGGCACAAAAACAGAAATATAGATCAATGGAACAGGATAGAAAGCCCAGAGATAAACCCACGCACATATGGTCACCTTATCTTTGATAAAGGAGGCAAGAGTATACAATGGATAAAAGACAGCCTCTTCAGTAAGTGGTGCTGGGAAAACTGGACAGCTACATGTCAAAGAATGAAATTAGAACACTTCCTAACACCATACACAAAAATAAACTCCAAATGGATTAAAGACCTAAATGTAAGGCCAGACACTATAAAACTCTTAGAGGAAAACATAGGCAGCACACTCTACGACATAAATCACAGCAAGATCCTTTTTGACCCACCTCTTAGAGAAATGGAAATAAAAACAAAAATAAACAAATGGGACCTAATGAAACTTAAAAGCTTTTGCACAGCAAAGGAAACCATAAAAAAGACCAAAAGACAACCCTCAGAATGGGAGAAATTATTTGCAAACCAAGCAACTGACAAAGGATTAATCTCCAAAATATACACGCAGCTCATGCAGCTCAATGTTAAAATGTCTACTTTTCAACAAAAAATTATGAGGCATGCAAAGAAAAAGGAAAATATGGGCCATACACAGGGGGAAAAAATAATTAATAGAGATTTTCCCTGAGGCAGCTCAGACACTGGACTTTCTAGATAAAGACTTGAAATCAATTATTTTAAATATGTTCAAAGATATAAAGGAAACTCTATCTAAAAAACTAAATAGGCTTCTGTGGTGGCACAGTGGTTAAGAATCCACCTGCCAATGCACGGGATACGGGTTCAAGCCCTGGTCTGGGAAGATCCCACCTGCCGTGGAGCAACTAAGCCCATGCACCACAACTATTGAGCCCACGTGCCTAGAGCCCATGCTCTGCAACAAGAGAAGCTGCCGCAATGAGAAGCCCGTGCACCACAATGAAGAGTAGCCCCCGCTCACCAAATTAGAGAAAGCCGGCACACTGCAACAAAGACCCAACGCAGCCAAAAATAAATACAAATTTAAAATATTAAAAAAGAAGAACTAAAAGAAAGTATGATAATAATGTCTTACCAAATAGAGAATATCAGTAAAGAGAGGAAATTAGGAAAAAAGAACCAAATACCAAATCTGCAGTTGAAAAGTGCAATAATTAAAATGAAAAATTCACTAGAGGGGCTCAACATCAGATTTGAGCAGGAAGAAGCTTGAAGATGGGTCAATTAAGATTACCCACTGTGAAGAACCGAAGGAAAAAAGGAAGAAGAAAAATGAACAAAGCTCAAAGACCTTTGGGGCACCATCGAAAGTTCCATTATGTGCTTAATGGGCATCTCAGAATGGGAGGAGGAAAAAGGGCAGAAAGAACATTTGAAGAAATGATGGCAAAAAACTTTCTAAATTTGATGAAAAACATTAACCCGCACATTCAAGAAGGTCAGTTCAAGAAGGTTTGGCTAGGATAAACTCAGAGAGATCCACACCTGTACATCACAATCAAAATGTCTAAAATTAAAGAGAAAGAGAGAATCTTTAAAGCATCAAGAGAAAAGTGACTCATCACATACTAGGCATCCCCAAGAAGATTAACAGCTGATTTCTCATAAAAAACCATAGAGGAATGGGACCTAATTAAACTTAAAAGTTTTTGCACAGCAAAAGAAACTATCGACAAAATGAAAAGACAACCTACTGAATGGGAGAAAATATTTGCAAATGATATGACTGATAAGGGGTTAATATCCCAAAAAAAACAACAAAAAAAGAATAGCTCATACAACTTAATGTCAACAAAACAAAACAAAACAAAAAAAACAACTGAAATAAAAAATGGGCAGAAGACCTGAATAGACGTTTTTCAAAAGAAGACATACCAATGGCCAACACACATGAAAACATGTTCAACATTGTTAATCATCAGAGAAATGCAAATTAAAACCACAATAAGATTTTACCTCACACCTGTCAGAATGACTATCATCAGAAAGAACATAGAGGCTTCCCTGGTGGTGCAGTGGTTAAGAATCCGCCTGCCAATGCAGGGGACACAGGTTCCATCCCTGGTCCGGGAAGATCCCACATGCCACAGAGCTACTAAGCCCATGCACCACAACTACTGAGCCTGCACTCTAGAGCCCATGAGCCACAACTACTGAGCCCGTGAGCCACAACTACTGAAGCCTGTGCACCTACAGCCTGTGCTCTGCAACAACAGAAGCCACTGCAATGAGAAGCCTGCGCACCACAACAAAGAGTAGCTCCCTCTCACCGCAACTAGAGAAAGCCCGCGCCCAGCAACAAAGACCCAACGCAGCCAAAAATAAAATAAAAATAAATTTATTTTTTTTAAAAACCCACAAATAACAAATGTTGGCAAGGATGTAGTAAAAAGGCAACCCGTGTACACTGTTGGTGGGAATGTAAATTGGTCCAGCCACTGTGGAAAACAGTATGGAGTTTTCTGAAAAAAAACTAAAAATAGAACTATCATATGACCCAGCAATTCCACTCTTGTGTGTATATCCAAAAAGGAAACACTAATCTGAAAAGATACTTGCCACCTCAATGTTCATAGCAACATTACTGACAAGAGCCAAGATATGGAAACAACCTAAGTGTCCATCAACAGAGGAATGGATAAAGAAGATGTGTTATATGTATGCAATGGAATACTACTCAGCCATAAAAAAGAATGAAATTTTGCCATTTGCAACAACATGGATGGACTCGGAGAGTATTATGCTAAGTGAAATAAATCAGATAAAGACAAATACTATACAATATCACTTACATTTGGAATCTAAAAAATAAAAGAAACTAGTGAATCTAGCAAAAAGGAAACAGACTCACAGATATAGAGAACAAACTAGTGGTTACCAGTGGGGAGAGGGAAGAAGGGAGGGGCAAGATAGGGGTATGGAATTAAGAGATTAAAAACTACTATGTGCAAAATAAATAAGCTGTAAGGATATATTGTACAACATGGTGAATATAGCCAATGTTTTATTATAACTATAAATGGAATATAACCTTTAAAAATTGTGAATCACTATGTTGTACACCTGAAACATATAATATTGTACATCAACTATACCTCAATTAAAAAAAAAAAAAAACGATGGAGGGCAGAAGGCAGTAGGATGACACGTTCAAAATGCTGAAAGAAAAAGAGCACCACCCAAGAACTCTACACCCAGCAAGAAAGACTATCCCTCAAAACATGAAAAGCAAACTTAAGACATTCTCAAATTAAAAAAAAAAAGAAAAAAAAAACCTTGAGAGAATTTGTTGCTAGCAGGTTGGCCTTACAAGAAATACTAAAATGAGTCCTTCAGACAAATAAAAGGACACTGGATATCAACTGAAATCCACATGAAGAAATAAAGAGCATCACTAAAGGTAACTGCTTAGGTAAATACAAAAAAGAGTATAAATGTATTTTTTGTTTGTAACTCTTTTTTTTCTCCTCTCTGCTTTAAAAGACATTTGCCGGGACTTCTCTGGTGGCGCAGTGGTTAAGAATCCACCTGCCAATGCAGGAGACACGGGTTTGAGCCCTGGTCCAGGAAGATCCCACATGCCGTGGAGCAACTAAGCCCGTGCGCCACAACTACTGAGCCCATGTGCCACAACTACTGAAGCCCGTATGCCTAGAGCCCTTGCTCCGCAACAAGAGAAGCCACTGCAATGAGAAGCTTGCGCACTGCAACGAAGAGTAGCCCCCGCTCACCGCAACTAGAGAAAGCCCGTGGGCAGCAACGAAGACCCAATGCAGCCAAAAATAAATAAATTTTAAAAAATGACAAAAAGGAAGTAAAAGTTCATGACAACAAAAAGTTAAAAAAAAAAAAAGACGTTTGCCTACAACAATAGTTAAAATCCATGTTGTTGAGCACACAATTGTATAAAGGTATAATTTGTATGGCAATAACAGCACATAGAAGGGGGAAGTGAATGAAACTATTTAGAAGCAAAGTTTTTGTTTACTATTTAAGTTGATTGGTATTAATCCAAACTAGATTTTTGTAAGTCAAGAGTTAATTGTAACCCCGAGAGCAACCACTAAGAAATTAATTTAAATATACATAGTAAAATAAATGGCAAAGGAATTGAAATAATACACTAGAAAATATCTAACATAAAAGGAGACAGTAATGGAGGAATAGAGGAATGAAAAAGCCATGAGATATATAGAGAAAACAAATAGCAAGATGACAGACATAAATGCTGCCTTATCAGTAATTATGTTAAGTGTAAATGGATTAATCACTCCCATTAAAAGAAAGAGATTGGTAGATTAAAAAAAGATCCAACTATATGCTGTCTACAAGAGGTTCACTTTAGATTCAAAGACACGAATAGGTTGAAAGTAAAAGGATAGAAAAAAGATATACCACACAAAAACAGTAACCAAAGGAAAGCTGGAGTGGCTATATTAATATCAGACAGAAGAGACTTTAAAACAAAATTTGTTACTAGATATAAAGAAGGCCATTTTTTAATGATAAAAGGGTCAGTCCATCAAAAAGATATTTTCTATTGTATCATTTTAATTCCTTTGTCATTTATGCTACTACAAATATAG
Source organism: Balaenoptera physalus (assembly GCF_965194825.1). Classification (NCBI taxonomy): domain Eukaryota; kingdom Metazoa; phylum Chordata; class Mammalia; order Artiodactyla; family Balaenopteridae; genus Balaenoptera; species Balaenoptera physalus. The sequence continues at coordinate 74,735,635 of NC_138899.1, read as the reverse complement.
TCAGGAAAGTGAGACCAGCAGTCACGGCTCTGGGGTGCAGGGCTGTGCTCAAGGTAACAGAGGAAGTGCTGAAGGACATCATGAAAAGGGGGTGAGAACTGCCCCCGGCAGGAGAAACTGGGAAAGGCCTGGAAGTGAGAACAAACACAGTGTCTTGGAGAAAAATGAGGCACATAAGGTCCACTTGGGAGGGTTTTAAATATCATGTCAATGAGTTCAGTGTTTTTTCCTGTTGACAATAGGGAGTCACTGAACACTTTTGAGCCAAGGAGAAAGTGATGTCATGCCGAGTGGTGTTTTTGAAGATTAACCGGGCAGGGGTTTGTAGGGCGGTTAGAGAGGTTGAGGAAGGAAGCCCAGCAGTCCAGTCACCAAGCAGGGTGGCCCTATCAAGAAAGGAGGAGAGGGACTTCCCTGGTGGTCCAGTGGGTAAGACTCCATGCTCCCAGTGCAGGGGGCCTGGGTTCGATCCCTGGTCAGGGAACTCGATCCCGCATGAATGCCGCAACTAAGAAGTCCGCATGTCGCAACTAAGAAGTCCACATGCCGCAACTAAGAAGTCTGCATGCTGCAACTAAGAAGTCCACATGCCGCCACTAAGACCTGGCGCAGCCAAAATAAATAAATAAATATTAAAAAAAAAAGAAAGGAGGAGATAATGAGACACGGGTGGGAGGGGAAGTGCAAATGCTCTGCATGTGCCAGCTCAGGAGACCTTCACACCCACCTGCGAAGGCATTGTTCTTATCTCACAGATGGTTCAAAACCAGTCCCAGTGCAGTCAGGTAACTTGCTGTGGTCATACAGCCAGGAAGTGGCAGGGGAGGCGGGGCGTGGCCCCTGAGAATCTGATGTGAGCATCCCTACTCTTCACCTTCAGGCAGATCTGCGGGGGGAACACCTGATGTGCCTTTAAAACACCCGCGAGCTGTTTGAAGTAGTCATTAGCTGAATAAATGCTTTTCCAGCAAGGGATAATAATTATATCAATAATCAGGTTCATCATGTATTGGGTGCTACACTTACAAGCACTACCAGAGCAGAATTGGTCTCTATCCTTTTCACACGCACCAGGTAGTTTGACACAGTCCCCGAGCCTCACCGGATATTCATAAGTACTTATTGACTGAAAGTCCTGGGGCCGCTTGGAAAGTCACTGGAGCGAAATTATCGGAGTCCACGTGTTTTCAAGCGTCATTTCAATAGGTTTCCATCTGGAGGCAGCATGACATTGGTGTCACCCTCAGTTCTGTCACCCACAGGCTACAGGCGGTTTTTAATGGACCTGTTTAACACCAAACCGGTAGGTGGGGTCCGAGTGGCCATTTTTTAAAATGGCTCAGCTCTGAACTGGTTAATTTTTGCTCGTGTTCAATAACTTTTAAAAACTAGAATACGCTCAGGGTTAAAAGACTTTCTCAATATCCCTGCCTCACAACTAAGAAGGAGTGTAGTATTAGAATCCACTGCGTGTCATAACCTTAAGGTGACATTCTGACCCGACTTTGGAATACACAGACTTAAAACAGTATTTCACAAGAAGAAACAATTCTATTACATCCTAAATTTTAAGAGCTTTTAACTTTGCCTTTTTTCTCCTCTTGTAACCATTAAGGTAGATGGAGCATGGAAATCATCTTGCGGGAAGAATAGCATCCTTTGTTGGCTAATGTTTTTTCCTTTTACTCACTGTTGTGAAATGGAATTCTTTAATAGGTGATGCTTAATGTTCTGTGTTAACCTGTCTTAAGGCTCTGTTGAGCATGACAAATGTGTGGATGATTACTTCTCGGTTTTCATTGAGAAGATAAAACATTAATATATTAAATTTGTATTTTAAGCAAGTTCTTCTACACGAGGCCTTTAACTGTTTAGCCTTGTCGTTGACACATGTGAGTTGGGTTGCCCAGTTTCCAGCCGATGCTGCCCTTTCCCTTCAAGGTGCCGGGTGCTGTCCGGCTTCTGCAGAGCCTTCTCCATCCGGCTTTCCCAGGAGGCAGAGCTGGTGTCCAGAGCAGCTCCATCGTGTGCTCACTTCTAACTCTGAGAACTACAGAGCAGCTGGGTGTCCCTCACAATTCGGGGGAGTAAGGGGTGCTGCTTTTGAATCGCACACTTCTCTCTAGCATGAGCTCAATCCAACACACGAAGGACTGCACATTCACTTCCTGTCTCGTCAGCTTGTCATGGAAAGTTTCGAGTTGCAAAACAGCCTGTCCTTTTATCTTCAAAGCTTGAAAGCTCTTGGATTTAAGAAGGAAATAGCTTATTTGGGTTGAAAAAAGACAATTTGATTTTAGGATGGTTAAACACAGGGTTACTGAAACATGAAAACCAAACAACTTTTAGCCTAATAAGAGATTCAGGTGGTTATCGATCTGCTGGTAACTCATTAATGCCACCTAAAACCAGGCATCCTTCCATTGGAGATGTGCAGTACTGAGGGGCTTACGGGGTGAGGGGAGAGGAAGCCGCCTTAGAGGCTCTGACGAGACAGGTCAGGAGAGCATATTTTGGAACAGAACTGTGAGCCGTGAGACAACAACCACGTGGTCCAAAGTTATCTTGTGCCCAGACACACGTGTGCGCGTGAACAGACGCCCCCTCCCCTCCACACGCGCACAGCCGACAAGCCTGTCGGCGTTTGCAAAAGTCACTTGCCTGCAAAGCCAACAGGACTCTCACTAACCATGTGGTCTGGCAGGACTCTGACAGATGAGGTTCGACCATAGTGATTTAAAACCTTATTATTACCGGGTTATTCAATTACTCACTGTGTGACCTTAGACCAAGTACCCAACCTTTCTGAGCCTCAGTTTCTTCATCCATGACATTGACTAAATAATTCCTTTTAGGCAGGGTTGTTGGTGAGGATTAGGAACAACAGCTGAAACACCCAGCACAGTGAGTGGAACACAGCCGGTGCCCAGTACCCAGTACTAATTGCTGTGACTTTTATTCTTACTTTTAATCAGGGGATGAGGATCAGGGATTTGAGGAAAATGAATGTCAATTGTCTTCTTAAAAGAAATGTTGCAGGGCTAAAGTAGTATTTCTTTAAAATGTTGCCCACAGTATCCTTACCAGATCTTTATGATTGTGACCCTGTGTGTGTGAGATAAAACCTGCTTTAACAGCTATTTTTAAAATTAATTATTTAATTAATTTATTTTTGGCTGCATTGGGTCTTCGTTGCTGCGCGCGGGCTTTCTCTAGTTGCGGCGAGCGGGGGCTACTCTTCGTTGCGGTGCGTGGGCTTCTCATTGAGGTGGCTTCTCTTGTTGCAGAGCACGGGCTCTAGGCACGCGGGCTCAGTAGTAGTGGCTCGCGGGATCTAGAGTACAGGCTCAGTAGTTGTGGCGCACGGGCTTAGTTGCTCCGCAGCATGTGGGATCTTCCCGGACCAGGGATCGAACCCGTGTCCCCTGAATTGGCAGGTGGATTCTTAACCACTGCGCCTCCAGGGAAGTCCAACAGCTATTTTTAAATCTTTTAAAATGTGTTGAAATTACATGTTTACAGGAAAGGATGGGACTTCTGTTTCTGGTTCTGCAGGTAAGAAGCTTGCAAGTTGCCCCTCTGTCCTAACAAGTAAAAGTTGAACAGACTGAAAACCAACCCTAGGGTCCAGTAAGAGAGGGAGGGGACACGGGACAAACCTTGGCCCCCAAGATTTGGAGAGACAGCAAGGCAAGTACAGGGAGGGGCAGCTGCCCAGAGCAGACTCAGTGGGAACCAGTGCCGGGAGGAAAACCTCGGCTGTGACGGACAAACCCCTAGAGGCTCCGAGCAGACAAGTCTGAGAGCTAAAATCTCCGGGGGGACCCAGTCATAGGGGGCCCACAATCCCATGAGGTTTACCTCCAGCAGCTCGGCCAGGTTCCCACAGTAAATATCAGAGCAAAGGCCCTTCCTGTTCCCAGTTGTGGGAGGGGAAAAGGAACTGTGTTGAAATACACCAGACATATTTGTCTTGGGACTGACACATACACACTACTATACATAAAATAGAAAACTAATAAAGACCTACTGTATAGCACAGGGAACTCTACTCAATATTCTGTAATGGCCTATATGGGAAAAGAATCTAAGAAAGGGTGAATATATGTATATGTATAACTGATTCACTGTGCTGTACACCTGAAACTAACACAACATTGTAAGTTAACTATGCTCCAGTAAAAATAAAATAAAATAAAATAAAAGGAAATACACCGGAACCCTCTCTTCTTCTTAACAAGGCCTGCCATCAGGGGAAACTAGGTAACAAGACCTGCTGGGGTGTGCTCAGAGCCAGACTGACCAGGAACGGGACACAGCCACCTCCAGCCCACCCCAGCCATCTTGTTCCACCTAAAAGAGGAGAAAAAAAACCTGAGAGGGGCTTCCCTGGTGGCGCAGTGGTTGAGAATCTGCCTGCCAATGCAGGGGACACGGGTTCAAGCCCTGGTCTGGGAAGATCCCACATGCCGTGGAGCAACTGGGCCCGTGAGCCACAACTACTGAGCCTGCGCGTGTGGAGCCTGTGCTCCGCAACAAGAGAGGCCGCGACGGTGAGAGGCCCGCGCACCGCGATGAAGAGTGGCCCCCGCTTGCCGCAGCTAGAGAAAGCCCTCGCACAGGAACGAAGACCCAACACAGCCAAATAAATAAATAAATAAATAAATAAATAAATAAAAATTAAAGGTGCTAATAATTAAAAAAAAAAAACCTGAGAAACACTTGTGAAGCTCACAGGCCAGAGGCACAGACTCACGAAAGCACTGTCACCTAATCATAGAATTAGAACACTTTCCCGCCCTTCACACCTCGCTGCCACATCACTGAAGGCCTATTTACGGCAGTTCCTTTTATCCAGCTCCAGCACATCATGTCTGGCTATTAAGAAAAATTACAAGGTCTACCAAAAGGCAAAAATCACAGAGACAGAGCGAGCATCAGAACCAGACCTGGAAAGCACGTTGGAATTATCAGACCAGGAATTTAAAACAACTCTGATTAATATGCTAAGGGCTCTAATGGAGAAAGAAGACAGCATACAAGGACAGATGGGCAAGGAAAGCAGCGAGACTGAAATCCTAAGAAGGAACCAAAAAGAAAGGCTAGAGATCAAAAGTGCTGTAACAGAAATGAAGAATGCCTTTGATGGGCTTATAGGCAGACCTTGTTTTATTGCACTTTGCTTTATTTTGAGTCACAGATACTGCATTTTTTTACCAGTTGAAGCAACCCTGCCTAGAACAAGTCTATCTGCACTATTTTTCCAACAGCATTTGCTCACTTTTATGTGTCTGTGTCACGTTTTGGTAATCCTCACAATATTTCAAACTTTTTCATTATTATTATATTGGTCAGAGTGCTATGTGATCAGTGATCTTTGATGTTCCTATTGTAATTGTTTTGGGATGCCTCATACCACACCCACAGAAGATGGAGAACTTAATAAATGTGTGTTCTTTTTTTTTTTTTTTCCCCCTTTTTTTGGCTGCGCCACATGGCTTGCGGGATCTTAGTTCCCCAACCAGGGATTGAACCCACACCGTTGGCAGTGAAATCACGGAGTCCTAACCACTGGACCGCCAGGGAATTCCCAATAAATGTGTGTTCTGACTGCTCACCAGGGCCATTACCCTGTCTCTCTCCCTCCCTATTCCTTGAGACACAACAATATTGAAATTAGGCCAATTAATAACCCTACAATGGCCTTTAAGTGTTCAAGTGAAAGAAAGCACTGAACATCTCTCACTTTAAATCAAGAGCTAGAAATGATTAAGCTTAGTGAGGAAGGCATATTGAAAAACTAGATAGGCTGCAAGCTAGGCTTCTTGAGCCAGTTAGCCAAGTTGTGCATAAAAAGGAAAAGTTCTTAAAGGAAAATGAGCATTGGCTTCAATTTAAAGTCACCAGCTACATTAGTCCTTAACCAGAGTGTCAGCCTGTCCTTTGAAGCTTTGAAGCCTTGAAGCCAGGCATTGACTTTTCCTCTCCAGCTATGAAAGTCCTAGAAGGCTGTTTAGTCCACGTTGAAGACCCGGATGACAGCACATCTGTTGACAATGTGGTTTACTGAATATTTTAAACCCACAGTTGAGACCTACTGCACAGAAGAAGAAGAAAAAAGATTCCTTTCAAAATATTACTGCTCACTGGTGACTGCTGAGAAAAAAACACACCCACCTGGAATTCTGTACCCTACAAAATTATCCTTCAAAAGTGAAGGAGAGGGCTTCCCTGGTGGCGCAGTGGTTGAGAATCTGCCTGCCAATGCAGGGGACACGGGTTCGAGCCCTGGTCTGGGAAGATCCCACATGCCGCGGAGCAACTGGGCCCGTGAGCCACAATTACTGAGCCTGCGTGTCTGGAGCCTGTGCTCCGCAACAAGAGAGGCCGCGATGGTGAGAGGCCCGCGCACTGCGATGAAGAGTGGTCCCCACTTGCCGCAACTAGAGAAAGCCCTCGCACAGAAACGAAGACTCAACACAGTCATAAATAAATAAATAAATAAATAAAAGAACGTGAATTTCTTTAAAAAAAAAAAAAAGCAAACTGGGCTATTCATTTCAGTAACAGTCAAGTGGTCTTAGTTTGCATTCAATTTCCAATCAGTTTCTCAATCTATTTCATCTGAAGTCTTCACATTACTCACTATAAAAAATACCTATTAAAAAAAAAAAGTGAAGGAGAAATAAAGACGTTTTCAGACATTCAGGAAATCTGTTGCCAGTAGACCTGCAATATATGTCAAAAGAAGTTCTTTCAAGAGAATGAAAAAATATACGTCAGAAACTCAGATCTATGTAAAGAAAGAAAGAATATCAAAGAAAGAATAAGTGGGGACTCCCCTGGTGGCACAGTGGTTAAGAATCCACCTGCCAATGCAAGGGACACGGGTTCAAGCCCTGGTCCGAGAAGATCCCACATGCCGCGGAGCAACTAAGCCCGTGCAGCACAACTACTGAGCCTGTGCTCTAGAGCCCGTGAGCCACTACTACTGAGCCCGCGTGCCACAACTACTGAAGCCCGCATGCCTAGAGCCTGTGCTCTGCAACAAGAGAAGCCACCGCAATGAGAAGCCCGCGCACCACAATGAAGAGTAGCCCCCGCTCGCCGCAACTAGAGAAAGCCCGCACGCAGCAACGAAGACCCAATGCAGCCAAAAATAAATAAATAAATAAAAGAATAAGTGAAGGTAAAAAAACAAAAACTTTTATTTTTCTTATTCTCAATAATATTAGCAACAACATATTTGATTATGTATACTTATGTATTTGGTAACCTAGGTGAAATAGACCAATACCTTCAAAGACACAATCTGTCAAAAAAAATGGAAGATATGAATAGGCCTGTATCTATTAAAGAAATTGAATCAAGAATTAAAACCTTCCAACCCAGAAATCACCATGCCCAGATGGGTTCACTGGTGAATTCAACCAAACATTTAGGAAAGAAATTATACCAATTTCCTACTATCTATTTCAGAGGATAGAAACAAAGGGAATACCTCTAGCTCATTCTATGGGGCTACTATTATCCTGATACCAAAATCATACAAAGACATTACAAAGAAAAAATTAAAGATCAGTATCTTTCATGAATATAGAAGCAAAAATCCTCAACAAAATATTAGCAAATTGAATCCAAAAAAGTGTAAAAAGAATTATACACCATGACCAAGTGGGATTTATTCCAACTATGCAAAGCTGGTTCAACATTCAAAAATCAATTAATATAACCCATCACATCAACAGACTGAAAAAGGAGCACGAGAATGTTCTGTAAGAGTTTAAGCCCAGCTCTCACCATTCCCCACCACACTGTCTGGGGATTACTGAAGCCCACCTGTTCCCACAGAAATAGGCAGCAACAGCCCAGTTCTTGGTAATACCGGCTCCCCTCAACCCAGCTGAGCTGAGGTGCCGATGACCCCAGGACTGGAGCCTGGCAACCTGGGGGCCCTGAGGGTTTACAGGTACAGCTCTGGGCAGTGCCATCGGTGGTGGGGTGACTGCAGTGTTTCTGTGGTTCCCGGGGCTTTACTCGGGAGCTTCCCTCCCCTCCCCTTAAACTCACCGCAGGAGACACACGAGGGCCTCCATCGTGGCTTCTTGGTAACACACGTTAGCAGAGAGGGAAGCGGACATGGTCAGGGAAACAGAGCTCCTAGGCCAAACCACACCTCTGCGGAGAACAACCACTAGAAGAAAGACATCAAGCCAACAGCATGCATCCCTGAAGCAGAAGTGTTGGGATAAATGGACCAAGGGGTAAGTTAACACAATAAATAAGCTCAAAGAGGTAAGGGAGCATAAAAGTAATGCAAACCAGGAAAAGAAGTTACCGAATAGGAAGAAAGTGTCTGGTATACTCAAAGTGGGGCCGGAGGTCATTCCGAGATCCAGTGGAATTCTCAGCACAGCAGATGGAACTCCAGCTCCCTTGTCTACCCCCCAGTGAGAGTGAGAGAGGTTACGGGGATACCGTTAGCCGCAGCCTTCCTCAGATGTTAAGGGTGTCCTCTGCAGACCTTAATCAGTCCCTCACCACACACCAGCGAGTTGCAGCGCAGACGTGGAGAACAGTGCACTGCACTGCATAGAGAGTTTATTTCTAAACCACGGGTCTGACTGGGTGATTCTCCAGCTTAAACACGTTTAGTGGCTTTCTGTCATCAGCAGAAGGAACTCAGAATGACACGTGAAGCTCTTTACATCCTGGCCCCAAACTACCTCCTGCCATTCTCCTCTAAGCACCTTACGATCTAACAACACGGAAGTTTGCATCCCAGATGGCAAAGCAAAGAGGTTCCTTCCAAGCACTGATTCTGCAGATCTGTGATCGCTGCCTGGAACCTCTGGGGAGGATGAGTGGGAGAGACGGCTGTGGTCCATCGGCGTGTCTGCCAGGGGCTCACGAGGTGGGGAAAGATTGCCATGCTGTGAATAAATGAGCCTCTGCCAGAAGTCCTCACGCATACCATGGTTTTTCATAGCTTCATGCCTTAGAAAATGCTGTTGCACTCGCCTAGAAGGTTCTTTCCCACTCTATCCACCAATTAAACTCCTACTCATCCTTCTAGACCCCAGCCCCTCACCAGGAGCCTTAGCACCTTCCTTTCCACGAGGCCGCAGCTAGGATTACAGGCACACATCACACAGCACTGGGGGGTTGTCTATGGATTCACCTCTCCAACTGTGAACGCCTGGAGGGCAGGGACCAGGTTTCACTCCCCTCTTCATCCCCTGTGGGATGGGCAGTGCCTGTCACATAGAGACCATTTAATAAATGCTTGACTTATTAATTAAATATGAATGTCTAGCTAGCTAATTAATCATAATGGATAATTATACATTACTAGAGGACCTGTCCAGGATGATTCCTTGGAATTCCTGCCTTGAGGGAAAGTAAAACTAGTGTAGTCGGGCTGATCCTAGAGGCAGCTCAGCATCATTTAATTACAGGTCTTGTTAGGCCTCCTCTGAGCACCTGCCGTCCTCTAGCCTGAGGCCATCCCCCCCACCCCAAAGGGTCCCCTGGTTTCCACCGCAGAGGCTGCCTGCCTAGCAGTGCTGGCCAGTGTCAAGCAGGGAATGTGTCCGAGATTAAAGGTTTGGTTTTCAAATCTCCCAGACCCCCAAAGATTACCCTGTTCTGCGGAGGGAGACTTCACGCTCTTTAACAGGCAGGAGAACCGGGGCTTTCTGAACAGCCAGAATGAATGATTTTCGGTATCAAGCTGAGCTTCCTTGAGGGTAGGGGCTCCATCCAGAGTGAGCACAGGGGTCCTGGGCACCCTTTACTGTCTCGTCTCTCACTGCACCCTCCCCCATGCACATCCCCTGGGCTGCTTCGTCTCTGGGGGAGGTGTTTCCTCAACCTGGAATTCTCATCCCACTCCCGCCCAGCCCACCGTCTACTGGTAAACACCTACTCACTGGTCTTTTAAAACTCAGGTCAGTAGGTTCATTTGTACCATTTTTTTAGATTCCATATATAGGTGATGTCATATGATATTTGTCTTTCTCTGTCTCGCTTACTTCACGCAGTAGGTCAAATGAACCTACTTACAAAGCAGAAATAGACTCACAGATGTAGAAGACAAACTTATGGGTCCCAGGGAAGGAAGGGAGGGAGGGATAAATTGGGAGGTTGGGATTGACATATATACACTAGTATGTATAAAACAGATAGATAAGATAGATAGATAAGGACCTACTGTAGAGCACAGGGAACTCTACTCCATACTCTGTAATGACCTATATGGGAAAAGAATCTAAAAAAGAGTGGATACATGTATATGTATAACTGATTCGTTTTGCTGTACAGCAGAAACTAACACAACATCGTAAATCAACTATACGCCAATAAAAGTTAATTTTTAAAAATAACTTAAAAAAAATAAAACTCAGGTCAGGCATCACCTTGCTGAGGAAGCCTCTCTGATCCCCCAGCCCCCAGCCCCAGGCCCCAGGAAGCACGGACCCTCCTTCTTTCAGGCCCTTCTAGCCAAGCCCCTCCCACTCGATAGTGTTATCTGTGGGACTGAGTCTGCAGAGATCCCTGCTGGGAGGCCAGGACAGTTAGGGACAAAGCGACAGGTTCTCCCACCATCACAGGAAACAGTCCCAGGCCAAGGCCTGAGACAGCTATCCCAGCAGCAGGGCAGGCAGGCGGGAGCATCTGGCACAGCCATGGCGGGCTGTGTGGTCCTGCTGGGCGTAGACCATCAAAGGCAGGCAGGGCCGGGCTTTGGTGCAAGCAGAGAGGGCTGGCACCACTGCGGCTTCAGGCCTCCCCTGGGAATTTGTCTGCCCTCAATGTCAACATGCATCTTTGAAGCACTTCTTCCTTCCTGCCTCTGCTAGAGAAAGGAAACTAACTTGGAGCACAAGAATATATTGCCAAGTAGGGATTCCCTGGCCGTCCAGTGATTAGGCCTCTGCGCTTTCACTGCTGAGGGCGCGGGTTCAATGGGGAACTAAGATCCCACAAGCTGTGCGGTGTGGCCAAATTAAAAAATATATATTGCCAAATCAATTAGGAATGACAAATATATTGCATTCCTTCATTGCAAGGAATGCAAACCTCCTTGGCGGGCTGTAGAGGCCACCTGGGGTTGACGGGAGCTCAACCTGCCTCGCTGAGGGATGGGAGCCCCGCGGGGCGACAACAGCCAGAGGCAGCAGAGAACACGCCCCCCTGGCCCCCCATCAGAAGAGCTTCGGAGCTAAGATCCTGAGTCAGTTGACAAAGGAGGATAAGAATTAGAGAAAATGGTACCAACTTTCTGTAGGCATTTCTTCCATGGTTGTTTTTCAAGAACTCTCTGCTTCAGGAGTTAATACTCAGCTCAACTTTTTTAGGGGAGAGAACTCTTTCTGAAAGTTACAGACAGAAAAGCATCTGGAATTCCCTCCCCCTCCCCTAAACCTGGTTTTGATTTTAGCCTGCCCATCCAGGCTGGGCGGCCAGGCACCCTAGGCACGATGCAAGAGCGGGGCTCCCAGAGTTACAGAAACAGTGTTTTACAGCTGGCTTAGCTTTTAAAGATTAACCTAGAAAAATAGTAAATGCATAGCACTTATTATGTGCTGGGCCCTGTTCTAAAGTCTTCATGTGAATTATTTATTTAATCTTCCCAACAACCTTCTCGGGTAGCTACCATTATGACCTCTGTTTAACAGATAAGGAACCTGGGACTGAAAAGTGCCAGCGACTTGCCCCAGGTCTCCCAGCTAGAGGGAGAGACAGCTGGGGTGAACAGAACCAGGCAGCGGCCGGCCTCCAGAGCGCCCGCTTTTAACCACCACACCGTCCCACCTTCAGCATGAAAGCCAGGGGGAGGTGTGCAGGACACAGAGGATGGTCACCCCATCACGGTGGGGTGACGGAAAGGCTAAATTGGATTTGGGGGTGACTCTTCCAGGGCGAGGATGGATGAGGGAAAGCAATGAGAAGCTGGGGCGTCCGTGGGGCTCTGGTCAAAGATGCGATCGCCTGGGATGAATAAGAGCAGCCAGAGGGCCAGTGTGGACGCGTCGGAGGGACAGTCAAGGGTCAGAACTCGAGAGACCCAGAAGACAAGCAAAAGCCAAGATGCATCCTCAAGTGGAGGGTAAGAGCGGAAGCCACCAGGGGCCGAAACCAACACGGACAAGGAACCAGGAGGTGGGAACCCATGTGCAGAGGCAGTGATGGCCCAGCTGGAGCCTCCTGGTGTGTCCAAAGATCAGCCACCTGAAGGCCACGGGGTCGGGCTGGGCACAAGGAGGAGGTCTGGGTCAGGGGTGTCATATGGTAAGATGACCACAGGTGTTTGAAGTCTGACCACCAGCGGTGAAAACTGCACCCTAGAGAGATGAACCAGGATGGACTCCTTGGGAGCATGTGGTCAGGAAACACTTGGACCGGCCTCTGAATCCCACTGGGTGGGGAGGCCACGATTTCGGGCCTCTCCCTAAAAGGCCCCGGGGAAAATCTCCCTTCTGCGGCCACCGACTCACCTGCCGTGGCCTCGTTCACTGAGGGTGCTGATGACAGGGCAAACCTGCCACCATGTCACGTCCTATAAATTCTGGGCACTAAGCATATATTAAGCTATAAAACAGGAGCATGGAAATCATTAGCAATGTACCAGTGATCTCATAATGTCACTGTGGAGATTTCCCAAGGAAATAATTTCCTTTCCAAACACCAAGTACCATAATGATACAACCAAGACGGGTTTCTATTTATTCCTGGCCAGTCTCTCTCAGATTTATGTTCCAGTCCTGAGATGGGACCTCTCACTGCATTTCGGCGCATTACTTAATCGAATGGTATGCTGGTTGACCCCAGTGTGTTTTAAGGTTGCGGTTATTTATGGATATGGTTTCGCCTGTGAGGTCACTGTGAGGCCTGATCCGCACATGTCTGTCAGGAGAGCTGGGGCGCTATTTGCATAAGAAGCCCTAGATCTCTTGGGAGGGCCCACAAAGAGGACCGCGGCGCTGCTGAAGGGCAGATTCCGCACGTTTAGGGACCAGCTACCCAAGGGACGACTCTAGTCAAGCCCCAAAGGAGAGCACTTTGGGAAAGCGGGGTCCCCACCCCACCTCAAGTCTAAAGTGAGCCAGTGAACACGTGCTCTGCTACAGAGGGCATCTCAGTGGGTACCGTGCATCATGGCACCACGAGCGGCTGCAGTCTCCCCAGTTCCTCCCAGGCCCTTCCTGGAAAAGGGGGTATCCTTATGAGCCACACTGCACTGCAATGGACTTTCACTAAATTTTATGAAAACCGTTTCTTAAGCACCTCCTGGGGCAGGTGGGGCGAGAGAACAAGACCAGTAGGTGTGATTCCTGCCCTCCAAGTCTCTTAACGGTCCTGTGAGGAAGAGAGACTTGTGCCATGGAAGCCAGAGCAGTGGTTTATCTTACTGCTTTATGTCTTCCTGGTGACCTGAGCCCTCTGTCATATGTAATGGCCCTCTTTGCCTCTAGTAATTTTCTTTGCTGTGAAGTCTACTTTACCAAATGTCAATATAGCTACTCCTGCTTTTTATTATTATTATTATTTGCATGGTATATCTTTTTCTATTCTTTTAAATTCAACCTACCCATGTTGTTGTATTTGAAGTGAGTTTCTTGTAAACAACATATGTTGGATTTTTTTATCCATTCAATGTCTGTCTTTTCATTGGTGTACTTAGACCATTCACATTTAAGGTAATTGTTGATGTTTCAGGGCTTAAATCTGCCGCTTTATTATTTGTTTTCTGTTTGTTTCTTCTAATTCCACCATTTCTCTTTTCTTACCTTCCTCTGGTTACCTGAGCATTTTTTAGGGTTCCATCTTGATATATTTATAACGTCTTTGAGTATTTTGTTTGGCATAGTTTTCTCAGTAGTTGCTGTAGACATTACAATATGCATATACAATTTATCACAGTCTACTGGTATCAGTGGTACTGGTGCCACTTTGAGTGAAGTATAGAAACCTTATTAGTCCTCTTACCTTCCCCATTTTTAAAAGTTCGTTTTCTTAAGTATTTCCTCCTCCACATATATTGAATACTAGTCAAATGATGTTATAATTGCTTCAACCATCAAATATGTTTTAAGAAACTCATGAGAAGTAGGATTGTCTACTTACCCCTATTCTTACCCATTCTGAGGTTCTTGTTAAAGCTCCAAGGATTCTTCTGTTATGTCCTTTATGTCTATAGAACTTTCTAAAAGGATAGGTTTACTAGCAACAAAATCTCCTCGTTTTTCTTTGTCTGAGAATGTCTTTATTTCCCCTTCATTCTTGAAAGACATTTTCAATAGATACAGAATTTGTGGTCGACAGTTCTTTGCTTTCAATACTTGAAAAATGTTGTGCCACTTCCTTCTGGCCACCATGTTTTCAGATGAGAAATCTGCTGTCATCTGATTATTGTCTCCATATAAGTAAAGCCTTGTTTCTCTCTGGCTGCTGTCAAGAATTTTCTTTTTTTGGTCTTTAGCTTTTAAAATTTATTACACGTCTTGCCATGGGTTTCGCACCATTTGGGTTCATCCCATTTGGATTTCGCTCAGCATCTTGAATCAATAGATTCTTGGCTCAACCCCACTGGTAACCCTCCCTGCAAAAGTAGGGCACCTACTCCCACTGCCCCTTGTCTCCCAGGATCAATGTGAGCTCAGCTTCCCTCCAGGGTCCCACCGACACCTGGCAGTGGGGAGGTGAAGGGCTGACTCATGCTGTTTTGCTACTGCAGGGGTGGGGCAGAAGCTCAGCTCCTTGCTGGGCCCCGCTGACACAGGGAAGTGGAGGAGGTGAATCAGCCTGCCGTCTAGCCCCATTCTGCTTCCCACCTCATTCTGTCTCCGATACCAGAGACAGCAGTGTGAGGCTCAACTAGCTACTGGACTCCACCGCCACGACCCTGGCAGGGAAATTGGAGCTCTGCCTACTTCCACTGAGCAGGGTGCAGAAGATCAAGTACCAACTTGGTCCCTAGACATCACCCAGCCAGAGGATTAGAGCATCACTGCTTCTACCAAGTCAGAGACGGAAGAGTAGCCCTCTGCTGAGCTGTACTGAGCAGGGCGCAGAAGATCAAGTACCAACTTGGTCCCTAGACATCACCCAGCCAGGGGATTAGAGCATCACTGCTTCTACCAAGCCAGAGACGGAAGAGTAGCCCTCTGCTGAGCTGCACTGAGCAGGGTAATCAGGGTGCTGCTGCCTGCTTCCACAGGGCAGCGGGGCTGTGGCAGAAGACCAGCTCCCTGCTTGGCCCTGCTGAAACTCGGGGGTGGAGATGTAGCTTTTCCACTGGTGTTTGGCTACAGCAAGGCGAGTATTGCCAAAAAGGGTTTCTGTTCTTAGGTCACCCCTTTCTCAGTCTTTGGGCTATGGGGAACAGGCTTTTCTTGAAGATATTTTCGGTCTGGGTGGGCCTGTGGGCAAGTCCAGGTTGGAGGTTTATGTAGAACCCTGTCTGGAATATACTGGAGGCAATAAAGGAACCCCGGGGACCCACCACGGTGATGTTCCTCAAGCCCTGGGGACCCTGGGAAGTCTGCTTTCTTCTTTCTGCCTTTCAGAGCCTTCTTATGCTTTTCTGTTGTGTTATGTCCACAGTCTTTTAGTTGTGAGAGGGAGGGGCTGGGAGGAATGCAGCTACTTCATGTTGGCTGGAACCGAAGTCTGACCGTATCTGGCATATTTAGGAGAGATCAGATATGTTCCGAGAGACCTATAGCTCCCCTTGGGGTTACAGGCAATCTCAGAGTTCCCTCCTGACCAAGTGGGGTGGAGAAGTAGCTGAGAGAAAGAGCCAGTGAGCTTGCCAAAAGGTTACCATGACACGATAGGAAGTTTTTATTGCTTTGAACATAATGCCTTTCCCACAAATTAACACTAAGTCAGGATCCAGGAACCCTGCACACTGAGCCAGTTTCAAAACATAAACTACAAACTTTATAGAGCACAGCTCACTTTCCCATGTTGGTCGGATACATTTGGTTGTTATTAATTACTCAGTAGGCGACCCAAGGCACTTAAAACACCACCATGAACACCATAAGTGAGTCAACGTTTCTAGAACCTAAATTCTAACATTTCTTAACTGTGGCTTTTTCAGCCTTGATCTTCAAAGGCATTTTATGAAGCATAACATACACAAGGCACCATGGTTGCATCCAAGCACGATGGAGCAGCACGTGCGGTTAATCGATACGGGCTTTACTGGGAACTTGACGTGAAGAAACTGAGTCAATAAGATGCCCACTGAAAAGGAGGACTTTGATATGCTGCAAGAAATAGTGACTTTTGTCCTCGATTTCTGACATCTCTTTTAACAAGACGTTTTTAAACATCTGTTTCTGAAGCAGAGCCGGAAATCTCTAAGCATCCAGAACTCTTTGGTTGTGTCACGTGGCAACTACAGGCTGTATTTTTTTTTAATCCAACCAGGAAATCTTTCTTTTTCCTTTTAAACTAGTTCAAAGCAGAGCATTTAACGGGCATTTATACGTAGGGAGAGTTTGAGAGGCCACTTTTACAAATGGTGTCATGAGATGAGTCATGGTAAAGGATGTGATTCTGCTTTTGGCAAGTTTATGAATGGGGCTGCTTTATTAGCAAGCGGGGGGCGAGAGGGGTGCCACCTGATATTCTGAGTCAGTCCCATAGAAAAGGAAGGCAAATTGCAAGTGTACTTGTCAGGTACCTCGCTTCTGGGCACCTCTTTGAAGCAAGAGTAACTGTTCTGGCCCTTTGTTTGACTGAATGGCTTTCGAAACTGTGTTTCCAATCTCTATGACAGAAGCTTCTATGGCTTCAGTGGTCGTGGATTACACAGAGAGGGTGTGTGTGTGTGTGCGTGTGCGTGTGTGTGCCTGCACAGTAGGGGGAGGTCAAGGTAGTTTTTTTTTTCTCGGTGAAATATATGAGGTGCCATATGGTGGAACAACCTGAGAATACCAGGTGTGTCTGCATCGGAATCTAATGTGCCGTTACCATGGAGACCAGAGCTCCCTCAGCTATGCAGGGCCTCTACTTCCCCCATTGGAGGCGCTTACTTGTCTAACAGAAACAGGGGCTCTGACATACAAAAGAAGTAAACCTTGAAGGCAAGCCTTTAGCAATTTCTAATTTGCTTTTCCTTGATTCTTTCTAAAGAGTTTTCTCCCTCTCTACTCATGGCTTATTTGAGCAAAGGCTTTGTTGAACTAGCAATAATAATAGTGGCATTTATTAAGATGGTGCTTTGTGTTATACATACTCTATCTACCCTCTGGAGTGAGTGTTTTATCTATATTTTTACAGAGGAGAAAACCAAGGCTTCAAGAAAATAGGATATTTTTCCAAGTCATAAATCTCATAAATAGCTGTCCAAGTTGGAACTTGAACCCAGACCCATCTGATCTCAGCCTGTGCACTTAACTCCCTGCCAAAGGGCGCTGAATTCTTTACATCTGGAGTATGTCTTTTCAAAGGATCTCAAGCTTTTTAGTCCTATGAACTAAGAACTGAGAAGTAAAAGAAAAAGGATGTGAAGTTCCTGAAAGCTTTAGAATAGCCAAGTAATGACCTATTAACGGAACAAACCACAACCACATTGAGAACAAATGGCTAAGATTTACTGAGCATCTGTATGTGTCACTCATTCTTTCAGCAAATACATATTGAGACCTACTTTATGCCAAGCATTGTTCTAAGTCCCGTGGATGCAATGGTGAAGAAAACTAACGAATCAGACAAAAATCCCTGCCTGTGGGGGCTTCTTAGACTACCCAGTTTGTGTCTGCATCAGACACTTGGCCATGGGAACTCAGAAGTGGTAAAACATGGTCCTTACCCTGGAGTTTATGATTAAGAAGCCAAGACAGACTCACAGATAACCTAACTGTAATGCACTGAGATAAGTGCTAGACTCCAGAGGGGTATAAAGTGCTGGGAATGGTGGTACTGGGTGGGCATGGGGTCTTCCAAGGTTCTTCTTGCTAGCTTTAGATGGCTAGAGCCCTCAAGAGATCTCAGATCCACTGACCTGCCTGGAGGTCCTCTGGGACCTTCATGGCCAACTCTTGAGAAACAGGAACCCCTCAGGTGGCACATTCTCAGGCAGGCCTTTGTCCTGTAGTGACTATCCTACCAGGTCTCCCTCACTTGTGTATCAGGCAATTGATAAGTATAGGATTTTACATCTGTTCCTAACTCACTGCATTTCTTTACATTTCAATTTGCTCATTCTAGCTCTTCCTTCCACCTGAGCTCTTTTTAAACATTGTTTCAATAACCTTAAATATAATCTGTTCTTCCCAGCTTTGGGTCATCTAGAAATTTGATATCTTCACCTTCTATTAAAACACTTGGAGAACAGGGTCAAGGACAGGCCTAGAGCAAGGTATTAAAGCCTTCTTTCCAGGCCAGCAGAAATCCACTAAATAATACCCTTTGGTGTAGTTTGACCAGCCAAGTACCCACGTAACTATCACTGAGGTTACATCTCTCTACAGTGTCCATAAGGACATCATTGGAGATGTTACCAAATGCCTTGGCAAAGTTCCTCCTTCCATCCCCACAGACACACACACACGCACACACACACACACTTTTATCTTGGTAGACGGTTGAGGAGATTACAGTTGCTTTAAAATTCAAAATGTAAGATGAGAATACCGAATTATCTGGCTCTAGCCATGACAGTAAACTCAGGCCTGTTGTTTACACTTGGGTTTTGCTGAAACGGTGCCAGACTGTCAAACACATATGAAAACTTACCAAACAATTGTCCCACTTTGTTTTATTAATTTTTGAGTAGACAAGCAGTATCGGAGCCACACATAAATGGAGTTCATTGTTAGCATTAAATAAAACAACAAAGTAAATCTAATATATTTTAATGAAATGCACAGCCATGATTGTGCTGTATGGTAATTAAATAGAATTATAAGACATTTACAGCAATTGAAATAACTTTCTTACACAGTAGAAAATCCTGGGGGTTAGAACTGGGTAAAGAAAGATCCTTAAAAAAAAGGAAAAGATACGGGTAGGGGGAGGAAATTAGGGCCATCTAATAAGTTCAGGGTTAGGGGTGGGTTTTGCCCTTATTTAAGCCAAGCAATTCCAAAGACTGTGGAGTTTCCAATCCCTGCCCCTGACTAAATTTACAAGCTGGGAATTTGGGCAGGGAGAATAGAGTCTAAGAATATTTGTTCAGCTCTTCTAAGAGAAAAGAAACTGAAGAGTTCTAAAAATCAAAAATCAACTAGAGCTGACTCTAGGAGTATTGTTAACATGCTAAAAGGTGAAAGGCAGTGCTTCCCTCTATTACAGCAACAAGAGGAAAGCGGGCCTTCCTGTTCAAGAACTTGGTGAGTCAGTTCAAATTATCTAGGAACCCATTAAAATTCAGGCACCTAGATCACTCCGAAGCCTACTAATCAAGACCTCAAGGAAGGGGGTTTAGGCATGTGTATTTTTAAAAGTTCCCTAAATGGTCCTGACAATTACCCAAGTTGATTATCTAGAACCTTTATGCAGATAAATTCTGCACCTAAGGGTAATTAGAAATCACAGCCAAAGAGAGAAGAAAGATTGGGGAAAGCAAGCTGAAGTAGTAGAAAACCCCAAGGGCTACAATGCCAATGTGTGTAAGAAAATTTAACCAGGTTGCTTTCCTAACGCCTGCCACCACTCAGGGGAAAGGTACTCTGACGGAGACGGTCGAGGCGGAGCTCGTTTTGATGCAGCATCGAGCAGGCCATGTGGGATATTAAAACATGAGGCTTGAGAAAACCTAAGTGAGGGAACTGAGCACTTGATTTGCGGAGAGAAGCTGTTTTAGGAGGCGAGAGGAAGTGATGAAACAGAAAGAGGCCTTTTCAAAATTTAGTCAGACTGATCTTGCCTCTAGTCTGCAGAAGCCAAAGCAATTTTCAGTTAACTCCTTCCTCCTCTTTTCCCTTTCACTGCCACAGGCTAAGGGTGGAAACTGTGTGTCCAGGGAGGGGCGCTCTCTCCAGCCTACAGCACAGCCCATATGAGCCACTTAACCTCGACGACGCTGGCAGCTCTACAAGAAATTCCGTACTTCTGTGACCTATTTCATCTAACACACTCACAAATGCAAACAAATATTTAAATTATGCTGGTCACAGATCTAAGAGATTTTAGAATGTGAAGTGTGACTGTCAACCAAGCTTTGTGCATCGGTCGGTGCTTGCCTGGGAGCTGCCCCTCAGAGAGAGGGACCGCACTGTACACTGAAGGCTTACTGGGGCACACGGGCCGTCACCCCATTCGCGTTCCTTCTGAATCTTATCTGTGAGCCTCTCATGCAATAGGCACTGGTCTCCCCGATAACCAGCCCCTCCCCAAAGCAGAGGCAGCTCCTATTCTGCCTCTTTCTGTTGTGTCCCAAACACAGTCCTCTACACGAGGCTCTTCCAGTAACTTCCATCTACTGTATCACTTTTCCGTTGGTCCCTGACCTCAGAACTTGAAATCTCTGAAGAGCAGAAGTGGGGTGCTAGGAAAACCAGTGGCTAAATAAAGGTTATCCACATTTCCCACAGGCACTGCTGGGTCTTGCTATTTTTTATCAGCTGAACCCCTCGAGAACATTAGAAGCCCACGGAATCCCCGGCGAACAGCTCTCACACAGTTTAACGTCTCCAGTATTGACAGCCCTCCACCTACTGTTCCCCCCAAAGGCTAAACGTACTCCATACAGGTTTTATTTTAAATCAAATCAGCACAGGGTGCAGACTATTTATAAAATAGAGATGCAATCTGCCTTGGCAGGAACTGTGACTTACTATTGTACTAAACAACTCCGGGTGCTCTGTTGATGCTACGTGGTAAATTTAAATAAGTTGCCTCTAATGTGAATGGGGCTGGGAAAAAAATTGATAGAAAATTGCGCCAGTTTTCATCCCAAGACCGACCACTCAGGTTCTGTGTTATTCCTGCCTCCAGAAGGGGTATGATTTCAGCAATGGTAAAAGCATTTTCTTATCCGATTAGCAAAGCACTTCTTCCCTGAGATTTTCACGAGTTGATGTTATGAAGAGAGTACTGTTGTGAGGTCTTGCTGTGTGACCTTGGGCAAGTCACCTCCCTAGGCCTCAGTTCCTCCACTGGAAAAATAAGAGCATGAGATCTCTAAATGTCCATCCAGCCCTACAGCTTTCCGGCCTTCTAATTCTAAAACTTCCAAAACTGAAAATTAAAAACAGAAAGCCAACTGAACAGCCTGCTCGGCCAGGATGGCAAGTGGCTGTGAAGGGCAGTTACATGTGTGGGCACCACCTGTGCCCAATTACTCACCCCCTCCCCGGAGGAGGATTATACATCTCCAGCCTCCGCCATGTGACGCCTCTTGGAGAGAATATTTCCCGGTTCCACTGACAAAATGTTTGGCCATATGACTTGTTTTGACCAGTGGAACGTAACAGACACGACGTATGCGACATCTCAAGAGGAGTTCGAAGAGCCTTGGAGGGCTTCCGAGACCTCCTGCTCTCCTCCCTGTGCCACGAGGACAGGGGCCACTGAAGGTTTTAGGGGTCTCAAGAAGACACCGCGCAGGGAGCAGAATCAGAGCCAAAGCAGAGCTGCAGGTGACATGAGAACAGGAAGCACGCCTTTGCTAGTGCGGCCACTGAAAAGTGGGGGTCACTTCACACCCTCAGTCTCACCTAGAGAAAGCTGACTGGTCCACCACGCCACGGGGCACATAGGATAAACACCCAAAGAAGGACAAGCATGACCTGGCTAACGTGTGCTCTTTGGATGAGCGCTCCTGGCGGCGGCCGCCTTATAACGCGGCACCACGGACACCGGAAATACGCAACTCTCCAAATTCGCAGCACCGGCTGCCTCAGACAGGAACTTGGGGCTGGCAAGACGCCACCGTTACGGTGAGGCCCTCGATTCACTATGTATCTAACTGGGGCTCAATGGGGTAACGAGGGACCCGGGACCTATCAGCCAGAGGCGCCGGGCCACTCCCTGATGACTGAATTCCCGCACGTCTGCAGAAAACCTTGATCCTATCCCTGAAGCCAAGTCACGCCACCTTTGAAACCTCACAGCGGTTCTCAGTTCAGAGAGGTCATCTCCAGGGGCCAGTCTGTGCTTCTATTGTTTTGCGGTTGTTCATCTGAATGAAAACACAGTATTTAAAGATTTCGCATAG
This sequence comes from Balaenoptera physalus, assembly GCF_965194825.1. Taxonomy (NCBI): domain Eukaryota; kingdom Metazoa; phylum Chordata; class Mammalia; order Artiodactyla; family Balaenopteridae; genus Balaenoptera; species Balaenoptera physalus. The sequence continues at coordinate 74,713,455 of NC_138899.1, read as the reverse complement.
AACAAATGTCTTCTCTCACTCAGTATGAGGAACGCCCGATTCAATGATCTGCAAGGTCCCTTTCAGCTCTGAAACAGACCAGGCTTAAACCATTACCTAATCTGGACGTCACCGTCCCCACCATGTGACAGGCGGATATCGTATCTATTAGTGGCACACATCAACTTTATGCAGCAAATTAGGGCAGAAAAACAGATGAATTTTCCAAGTGAATTGACATCATAGTCTAGGTGAGATGAACATGGTTATAAGGCAAACCTGCGCCTACTTATCAGTCTTTGTTCAGAGAGTAATGTGTATGTTACTTTAAGAGAAAAAAAGAGAAAGAGAACTAATTAGATTTACATGTGAACACAGTCAAAATAAAGAACTCAAATCTATTTTTTTTCATTCTTATACAGCCTGAGGGCAATAGCCAAAAGAAATTACTATTAAGCGTGAGTAATGCAAAATAGATTGTGTGAATTTCAATTTGAAATGTGTGAAGTTAATATACAACTGCAAATTAAGAAGTGCCTTTTGATTTATAAAGTAGGCTTCATCCACACGTGGAAAAAATTCTATCCCATAGACAACTCCAAGATGGGCTCCCAGGCCGCACGTGGACCTGGAGGAATGGAGGGGAATTTCGTAGCACTGAGAAGACCCTGTGACCGCGGAGCAGTGCCGTCATCCACGGCAGTCACGACCAAAGCACCCGAGGCGTGCTGCTGCGGGGCCTGTACACGCAGGGACTATGGCCGGGCCACCGCCCCTCCTGAGAAGACCGGCAAGGCAGTCTCGCGACAACTCCACAACCGGTGCTCAAGATAAGGGACCTTTAAGCTACATAAAAATGAGCGGAAATGAAGTTTTGTGTTTACTAACGCCAGGTCCACAGACTAACGTCCAGCTTTGCCATCATCACACAGTGAATGTTTCCTCGTGTCAGGTTCTTCACAAGGGCTTTGCTTACGGGGTCACAGTGAAGAAAGAGGCTTCTTGTAGGATTCTCACTGCCCCCTGGGGACGGAGCCCCCCCTGTGTGCGGAGTCCTGCGGGGGAGACGGCGATGACCCCCGCTCCCTGACCTCCCAGAGCTCACCGTCTAGTGTGTAATAGAACCTGCTCTGGTAAAAGGCAACTAATAACTGTAACACAAGTCAGCAGGAAGGCGGTGACCGTCGCCGCTACTGGGCTAGGATTCCCACTCTCGCCATGTGGTGAACTCCTCTTCATGATTCAGGACATCACCTCCTCTGCGGTTCTCCTCCTCCACACCGCTGCTCAGTCACATGCTCACCGTGGCTCATGCATCTAGGATTCGGTGATGGTTTGTTTCAGGGCTTTCTCGACCGGGACGAGTTCCTTAAGGCAATGGCTGGGCCTCAAATCTACCGGGCACTCAATAAGTTAAACTGACTTTATATAGGTCTAAATAATAGACCTACATAAATCAATTAATATCTGTATGAGATTCAAATTAGAAAACCTGGAGAAATAAGTCCTGGCTAGACCTTTCCAGGCGCCCTTTGTGCACAATCCCCCATGGATTACACAGAAAACTTCCTTACCCAGAAAACCTTGGAAAACTCCCCTTTATGGAACCTGAAACCCTCTGACATCATGTAATGCTTTTTCTTTCTGTGAAAAGCAAATGAGACTAACAAACTGCAACTCTGGTCTGTGATTCTTAAGCGAAGTGCACGAAGCTCTACCTGTGTGACCTTCTCTAGGACATGTACATGTATCTGCAGTAAGGAAAGACAGTGAGACAGTGTGTAGTTTGTAAATTCCATATTTAAAGTGCCTCTTCTTGAGAAATTATGCTTGCTTTTTTTGTTCCTATTGTAAAGAGGGAGAAATTTGAGCTTTAGTCTGCTAAATGAGGCAAGAGAGTTCGAGCTGAGCGCTACTACAACCCGTGTTTTGGTTCACAAAAGGTACTAAAAGCAGTGAGAGCAGGACCCTCTCTTCATCCTGCCTCTCTTACCTTTGCTGAAAAATAGCCTAAGAGCTCTCACAAGCATTTGGCAAAACACTTCTGTGTACACGGGTCTACCATGACCGCTAGGGAAGCCACGCCAATCCAGGGGTGACTGCAGAATCTCACCTTTGGTGAGAGGCTGAAAGCAGTGTGGGTACCGCCTAGATACAGCTCAGGCAGTGTGTGTCAGGGAATGAAAGGGTAGTGGGACACTTTGGTCTATTTCTGGTGTCCTAAGATTTCTGTTACATCACAATAAAAGTGTCGGAGCAAACTCTAGCTCAGGGAAGAGAGGGGTCCCTAATTACGGCAGATCCAAAGCAGCCATTCCCCCCTTGAGTCCAAATGGCACACTGCCAAGCAAACAGACCCCATGCGCTCTGAGCACAGGGTCAGGAGTCTTCCTCACCACTGCATCGACGTATCTGAGAGGGACTGACAAAGAGCCAGGCTAGGCATCCAGAGCTGCTTTATTTGCAGGAACAAACAAAACCCATATTAAATAAAAAGAGCTAACCAGTGATGTGCTGTCAACTGGCTCCGCAAGGGGGCGTGTGGAGGAGGAATCCTCACTTGCGCTGTTTGCCGATTTCCACGGTGTAAATACTCTCACCATAGCCAATTTCAGGCTATCAACAGGTTGAAAGACTTGCAACATTTTAAAATATTCAACAATTGGCTCCGAGGGACATTCATGGTGGCTCAGTGGTTAAGAATCCACCTGCCAATGCAGGGAACACGGGTTCGAGCCCTGGTTCGGGAAGATCCCACAGGCTGTGGACCAACTAAGCCCGCGCACCACAACTACTGAGCCTGCGCTCTAGAGCTCACCAGCCACAACTACTGAGCCCGCACGCCTGAAGCCCGTGCTCTGCAGCAAGAGAAGCCACGGCAATGAGAAGCCCGCGCCCCGCAGCAAAGAGTAGCCGCCACTCTCCGCAACTAGAGAAAACCCATGTGCAGCAACGAAGACCCAACGCAGCCAAAGGAAAAAAAAAAAAACAAAACAACTTAAAAAAAAAAATTGGCTCTGAGAAAGCCTGTGGGGAGCCAGCTCGAGCAGACGGGTGCGGCTCACATTTATTGAGGGTTTATTATGGGGCCAGAAACTGACAAGCACTTTATATTTCAAGTATCTCATTTCATCTTCCCAGCAGTCCTGTAGGGAAGGTCCATCATCATCATCTCCATCTGAAGGTGAGAAAACAGAGGCACAGAGAGGATGAGCAACTTGCCCCGCGTCACCCAGCTGGGAAGCGGCGGAGCTGGGGCTGGAATCCCGGTTCTGGCTCCCGAGCTGAAGTTCTCCCAACCCCACAGTGCTCGCCTGGGACAGATCCTTGTTCCCAAAACAACAGATCTCTAGCCAAAGGGCCGGGATGGTGCGATGACCAGAGTATGCACGGCCCAAATAAGACCAGACATTTGCAGTTCATGCCAACCTCCCTCACCCAGTCACAGAACACACGGAGATTGCTTCCCTCTGAAAACTCAGCCTCCTCCTTTCTCGATTCTTCCTTCCGGTCTGACTCTCACCCCTTTGCACTTCCCTGTCAGGAACGAGAGCCTCTGTTCTGCTCTCCGTCCCCCGACAAGCCCACTCACATTTAGCTGAGCAGCTCTATCCCTCCATGAACAAGGACAGGCGGGCAAGCGCCATCCTCCTCGGGAGCGACAGCTACTTGCACGTCCCCCCAACCAGGACAAGAGCCAACGTTCCCAGTACAGGAAGCAGCGAGCGCACCGCCCGGGGCATGCTTTCCCCACGCGGTGGAGGAACCGTGGTGGACGCGGCGCAGGGATCACTGATAAATGAAGAGGAAGAAATGGACAGTGATAGATTCATATCATATCCAGAAGTCAGGAATTATTCCAAGTCTGACGAGAAATGAAAACTCAGGACGGGAATTAAACTTGTCCTAAGTCATTTAAGGACCATCACCTCCAGACTGAGAAGAATCAGGAAAACAATCAGTGGGACTGACTGAGAACTGGAATTTATGGGCATATGAGGGTCAGGGTGGCCGGCGGAGGGAAGACTCCCAGGCCCTGATCACGAGGATTTGTTTCCATTGTTCTGTCACTTTGTTGCCGAAAACAGTGAGTTTCTTATTAGAAACTCTAATATGTGCAATTTAAACTTGAAACAATTTTCCCTATTTAAATATCTTCCACATTGCAATTATTCAAAAAATATTGATCATTCACAATGCAAATTATGAAACACATATATGCCTGTGTAATACATTATGAAGCTAATTCACAAAGATAGATTTTAGAGATCTTGAGCAAATTCATCTTAAGAGGAACCCATTTTGTGTTCCAGCTATTACCACGTTTAGGTTAGATTCTCCTCAGCAGTGGAACTGTAGTCATTCACATTATAATGTGCACACAAGTGTTCTTTAGAATAAAATAAAATGTAAACTCATGGTGATAAAAAAATAATAATAAAAATCTTCCAAATGAAGAGGTTCAGTGGGTTTTGAAACTATTCATACAAAATGTAACCTTCCAATTAATTTGCAAGAACTGACTGACACCAGGGAAGATGCAAATTTAACAGCCAAAGTTAAATGAAAAGTTCTGCATAATTAGTGGCTGTGATTAAAAAATGAAGCTCATGATTTATAACTGCAGCCAATGATTTATTTCTTCCACTTGGATCTACACACTTTTGTCAGGTAACTTTTTCATCTACAAAAGTCATTAAAACTAAGCACTAAAATTAACTAAATCGCTGTACCTAGTTAGTCTAGCCCAAGGTTTTTTTTTAAAAAGTGAACCATATTTAATCTCATAGTTCTCGATACAAATATTATTCATGATTTTTGGAGGGCATTTTGTGCCAATAAAATTATTTTTCATGTTTTCATATTTACAGTCCTTAAATTTTCTAATTTTGTGCATATTTTTATAAATTGCAAATATTCTGTAGATTATCAATATAGTAAATATATTGTAATATGGTGTAAACTATCGTGTAAAACTCACAAACGTCTTCCTGATGCAGAGACATCGTCACAGGAGCTTGTAGAGCGCTGTCCCCGGCCACACGAAATGCCCAGCACAATCCTGCCCTACAAGGCACAGGCAATGAGGTCAAGAGCCGCGACTCACTTTCAGGCCGAGGGCTTTTAGGAGGCAGAAGCAAGGGCAACCACTGACTGGATTTCTATAAATACTGCTCCTTAAAAACCACCTTAATAAATTTGTAAGCATATTTCCTTTATAAAGTAAAATAATTATCATATAAAAGCAAAAGGTAAAAGTCTCCCTTCCTGCAAGAGGTTTTTCATTTCAGTTTGAATAAAGAAAAATTCAGGTGCTAAATTTCAAAAGGAATTCATCTATCATAAAAGATTTTTCTAAAATATTAAAAGTTCATTTATAGTACAAACTAATAAAATATATAAGAAACTGGTATACTTTGAAAAGCACAGAAAAGATGTTTTTCATTGTTTAATAATCCCACACTAAAAAAAATCAGGGGGAAAATGAGAGTTGTCATTAAGAATAGGAACTAAAGAGGTTGTTTCTTATGATAAGCAAATATGTATTTCATACCATTTCCTAATGAGAACCTAGGAGAATGGTGCTTTTCTTTTACCATGAATATTTCTGGATGCAGTTTCTAGCTGCCTTGAGCAAAGTCCATTCTTATGTTGCTATGTTTCTGCAAATCTCTTCCAGAGCCGCTGTGCTGGATGACATTTTGTCCAATTAGTTGTCAGCATATTTCCTTTTACCTTCACTGCAATAACCTTACTTTTTCTAAGAAGATTTCACACCATCAATCCGTTCATTTAAAACTATACAAAAAACTGTTCTCAAAGACCCACTGCTAGGCAACAGAAACCTGTGAACTAAATCTCAGGTGAAAAACAGTGCTCTTCGAAGAGAGATGAGAACAATTACGGTCATTTCACAGTAAATTATTAATTTAATCCAGAATACAATATCATCTTGTTAAATTTCTAAATAGAGGTCAAAACAAAAAAGACAACCTACAAGGACTTAAGCATTTTTATGAGTGTGTACATGTATATCTGAATACGTACAAACATGTATACACGATCAGCACACGACAGATCCCTGATGAACAGCTAATTCGGTTTGCTGTGTTTGATCAACGCATGTCTGTCCCCTGTGCTACAACTCCGGGAGACGGCACGGAATGTCGGTGTGCTGGGTTTTCAAGAGAGCACTGTTATTACCAGCTCTTCACAGAGACGTGCTTTGAAGAGACACAAACGAAGCCAGTTCTTACAGTAAAGGCAGAATAACTTGTACTAAATTCAGAACTAGCTTAGATTTTGAAACATGGGCTCTGCATTGTAAACCAAACTAAAACATTTCACACACATTTATCTTTGAGGAAAAAAAGTTTGATTCAGGAAAAGGCTTTTAAAAGCTTACAGATTTCATGAGAAGGGTTTCCTAAGGCCTTAGAAACCAAGTTGTTCTTAAAAAATAATTTCTATGAGTTAGGCACAAATGAATCATAAACTTATGGATTGAATTCACCTTGAAATACACAAGGGTTTAAAACTTAAAGGAAATATGCTTGGTAAAGTATGTTTGAGAAATGTTATAAAATATATTTCAGAAAGTTTGAAAAATAGCTGGACGTATTTTACAAATCCCAAATGAAGCTTGATTCACCCATCTCTAATTACAACACTAATTACTAACACTATAGTTTAGGATTTATGTTATGGAATACAGTAGTCATACCATGATTAGTTATTTGTTGAAAGAAGTTATTTAAGGTGTGCTGATTGAAAGCATTTTGAACGTTCAGAGCTAAACTCAGCTCTGGGGTAGTTCTTCAAATACGGACACTGAAGCCAGGGCAAGTACATGGGGCTGCTCTCCTGGTAACTGATGGCGACCATACGTACAGCTGAGGACTTTGGAGCTGCCGCCCTCTGTGCAGAACACGGTCAGGAATCTTATTAGTAAAAATAAACGACTGAGCTCTATATCACTTAAGTTGGTGATTTAAATATGATTCATGGAAACTCTTAGAATGATCAGTTCATTTCATAAAACCGGCCCTGAAGAAGAAACAGCTGTATATTGACACTCTGATATAACGTAGAGCAACAATATTCCCAAAGTCATGTCAATCCCACAACACAAGCCATTATTTTTTCCTATTATTATAAACATAAATATTGTAACAGAATATATCACTGTAGTCTGCCCAGAAGTCTCCTGGTAAAAAAAGCGTTACAGGAAAGGGACGGTAAAACGGTGATTAATAACCTCAGAAAAATGGGTGAATGTTAACATATTTATTTCAAGAATTGAGTACTTTTGCATTTAACGTTGTTGAAAGTAACCTTGGAATATGGCAAAGGACTAGGCTCTGGAACTAGACTGACTTAGGTTCCATTCCTTCTTCTACTTCTTAGGAGCCAAATGACTAGAGCAAATCACTCTATAAGCCTCAGTTTCTTCTTCTGCAACAAGAGCATAATAGTAAATACATCTTAGAACTAATGTGTGGATTTAATAAAGCAATAAAAGTACAGTATCTTGCATACAGTAAACATTATAAATGTTAGTGCCAGTCCTATGATGTTAATTTATCTGATACTTCTTATTCTTAACTATCATCAACTTAGGTGAACAGTCTGTATTGGCACCATGCTGCAGAGGCTTTAAGGTCCTTAATAAATGTTCCCCTGTCTGGCTTGCTTTCTTTATACCTTACCTGCATATTTGTTAAGATCAGAAATAGATGTAAGTCCCATTTCCCAGTTCAGAATGTGATCTTGAACACAGATCTTAAAATCTCCCTGGGCACAGTTCCTTTACCTGTGACACGAGGGGACTGGACCAAGTCATTTGCTCCCAGGTTCGGGTCTGCTGGGCCAGGAGCAGCTGAACGCGGTGATACCCAGACAGGCAGGGAGGAAAGCACGGTGCACCAGTCTCCTGAATCTGAGCCTGGGTTGATGCAATCAGCCAGGTGAGACTTGAGCCCACCCTGCCTTTCCACCCAGCCATTTGCAAGGCAGCTGCTGCCGCTGGCCAGGCAACGCTTCCATCTTGCCTCGCCGTTTCCACCTGAACTCCTGGCCCCGAGCAGGCCCCTAGCACTCCAGTGTGTTCTGCCGTGAGCCATCTCAGGGCGGCACCGGCCATACACCTGGAGAAAGTAGGAAGGACGGAAGGGAAGGCCCGAGCCACACATGTGTCCTACTTTCGTCCTTAATTAATTTTGTCCCTCATTCTTTTTCTTCATATCCTTTAAGAGATCAAAACCTCAATGGTGACAGCAAGAAAAAAAGTGGAGCCACGGAATTAAATTGTTGCTAGGTGCCTTCCAGCTATAAATATTATACAACTACATGACAAAATAATGATGCATAAATATCTACTTCACACTTGGTCTACCTGGAACACTCTGGGAACTAAAGATAAAGCTAGAAAGGGCACAGATGGCCTAGATAAATGACACAAACACGAACGCTCAAAGAACAGACCTCCCTATCACTCCTTATCCCCAAATGGCTGTACTCCTAATTTACCCGCAATTCTAACACGCCTAACAACTGTTCCTTTTCATTAGGTTCACTGAAGACCGCAGGTTGGAAATTGGAAGAGAAATAAAGGTTGACAGCCTGATAACAGAAGAGTAAAAATGCTATAGAAGCAAACACCAAAACTCAAAGACCACTGAGTGACAGGCAGAAAAGCCCTGCTGTCCCTCCACTAGCTGCTGAGGGTAGCACATCACAAGGAGAACTCTGAATCACAAAGAAAAGGTTACGTTCAAATTCTCTACAAAGTCAGAGAACAAGGGTGATATCTTTTAGAAAGGTTTCAATAAAAACCAATTAAAAATAGATGAGCATATGAAAAGATGTTCAACATCATGTCATTAGAGAACTGAAAATTAAAACAGCAATGAGAACCCACGACACACCTATCAGCACGGCACCGTCGGAACCCTGACAACACCAAGTGCCGGTGAGGATGTGGAACAACGGGGCTCTCACTCATCACCGGTGGGAATGCAAATGGTGCGGCCACTCTGAAAGGCAGTCTGGCAGCTTCTCACAAAGCTAAACATACTCTTACCATACATTCCACCAACAGTACTCTTAGGTGTTTACTCAAATGAGTTGAAAACTTATGTCCAAACAAAACCCTGCGCAGGAATGTTTATAGCAGTTTTATTCATAAATGCTAAAACCTGGAAGCAACCAGGATGCCCTTCAGTAGGTGATGGATAAACAAACTGGCACATCCATGTCATGGAGTATTATTCCATGATGAAGAGAAATGAACTATCAAGCCACAAAAAGACAAGGAGGAACCGTAAATGCATATGGCTAAGTGCAAGAAGCCTGTCTAAAGAGGGTACATACTGCATGATCGCAGCTATATGACATTCTGGAAAAGGCAAACTGTGGAGACAGTAGAGAGATCAGTGGGTGCCAGGGGTTAAGAGGAGGGGCAAAGATGAACAGGCAGGGCAGGGAGGATTTCAGGTCAGTGAAACGATTCTGTACAACACTGTAATGGTGGATATGTGACACTATGCTTTCGTCCAAACCCAATGAACTGTAATATAAACTATGAACTTTAGTAATAATCAATACTGACCCAACTAAAACAAGCAGATCACACTAAAGCGAGATACTGATAAAAGGGGAAATGGCGGGGGGGGGGGGGGTGGGGAGGGGGAGAAGTATATGAGAACTCCCCTCATATACAGGTTAATTTTTCTGTAAACATAAAATTGCTCAAAAAAATGAAGCCTGTGAACTAAAAAAAAAATAGTTTTGGAGAATTCATAACATAAAGACACAGTCATGTGGCGCAGATGTAGAGAACGGACTTGAGGACACGGGGAGGGGGAAGGGTAAGCTGGGACAAAGTGAGAGAGTGGCATGGACATATACACACTACCAAATGTAAAATAGCTAGCTAGTGGGAAGCAGCCGCATGGCACAGGGAGATCAGCTCCGTGCTTTGTGACCACCTAGAGGGGTGCGAGGGAGATGCAACAGGGAGGAGATACGGGGATATATGTATATGTATAGCTGATTCACTTTGTTATATAGCAGAAACTAACACAACATTGTAAAGCAATTATACTCCAATAAAGATGTTAAAAAAAATGGAAACAGGAAAGAAAAAAAAAAAAAGACACAGTCACGTGGAAAATTCACCTTATGGAACATCCACCTTGCAATGGTGCTACACAAATACGTGTATTTGTTAAACCAGTTAGAATTAATTGAAAAGCCATTCTTATCTTACCCGCATCAACCTTGAAATTATTAGCATAATGCACGGCAAACACAGAATGTCAGGTTCACAATATGTGATTTTATAAGAACGAAAACTCCGGAAAAAGCCATCCCTTACTAGTGAGGGATTTGTTACTCCCACTGGCGGCAATAAGTGGACCAGCGACTGTAGATCAAATATGAACCACAAAGAAAACACTGACAAGCCACACTCTAGAAATTTATTACCAAACTACAACCTATGCACAGACACAGCTAAGCTCATGAAGCTAGTGATGTAGCCGCACAAAAGGTAAGGAAAAGCACATTTAATAAATACAATTTGGAAACGTCTTTTTCTTTAAATTAGGTTCAAAATACTGGGAGACAGACACTGAAACAAAAATCTTAACGAAACACTTACAGCACATAGTGATCTCGCTGGACACTGTGTCCGCACAGTGTTAACCGAAGGCGACGCCTGCTGCCCTGCTGCCGTGTGAACACACATGTCACGTGTCCACCTCTGTGTGTTTCCATGAAGTACTTAGGTCCTTGTACAGGAACAGTGAGGTCCCAAGTCTTTTAATGCTGTCACATGAGTCTGTATTTACGAAGCTATGAGAAAACGGGAGGACGTGTATTGTGTTTGAAACCACTCCTTGACACGAGGCACATGGAGGGATGAAGCCGTCCCAACAACGAGGGCAAGCCTCTCCCAGACATGCTGTAGAGGCTTCACTTGGAATATATGGCTTTCCCAGAGGAGGAACAACAAATATTTCCAAGGGAAATTTCAGTGTTAAAAAAAGTGAGTGAGAGAGGAGAGAGAAGGAAGTGCTTAGATGAACACATAGGTACGATAGATAACGAACTGAATTTCAATATGGTTTCAATTCATTCGCACCTAAAACTAAGCCTGTTTGACTGAGGTAGACTCTGGAAATAACACGTGCAAAGACTCAGGTTTTCCAAAGGGCAATATTTAGTCATTTCAGAGGTTGTAAAACAAAAGTGCATTTTATAATTTTGAACATAAAGTCAAATGGGAGTCCTAGGAGGAAAACCTCCACGTTAATTCCCTACCAAATTTCCATATGTACAGAAACCTACACACTGCTGGTGACAAAGCAGAATCTAGGTTATTTCTATACATATAAAATAAAATCAATCAACAAAGGAGAAAGGTAAAGTAAAAAGAATAAATTTGATGACGTTACCTTAATATTTTTCCTGTTTTTATTAACAAGTCATGTGGAAATTGAGAAATATTCCTAAAGTTAAAGAGTTGTCCGGAGCCAAAAAACCTAATAAAAATTCAAAGAATTATTGTTAATTTGTGAATGTTTAAAAACATATGTGTTATCTTAGGGACTTTATTTTTTAAATATTCATATAGTTTTCACAAGAGAAAACAACATTAAAAGCAAATGTCCTAAAAAATCAAATAAATAAGTACAAAAAGCCTAATTTAAAAGTATAAATAAGTAAACATAGTAATTATTACAGTTTTTAGCTTTTTCTGAAAAAAAAAATAATTAGCGGATATAAGGATAAAACATTTGGGGTTTAAATATTTGTATTCCCCTAACACGCCTTCCAACTGTAATTCCTACCCTTTTCTATGGTGACAGATTCTTAGATTCACATAAATATTATGTACATCACAAATTAAGTGGTATGTAAAAACTACTACACAATCAAAACCATTATGGAACAGAAGATACAAAACAAATGTTAAAAGAAGGATTACTCTTGTTTCTTCATATGGTTAAAGTGGCCCTTTCTTGGAAAAGGGCAGCAATTATCCTTAACATTTTATGTCTATCACACAGGAAATACCCTGAGGTGACTTATCATTCACAAGAGAAAAGGAGTGGGCATCTACTATTATGCCAAAAGATTCAATAATCAAGACAACACAGAAGAAGCCAAAGCCCACATGACAAGCAATACCTGCCTCATCCTTCACTTTACCTCAAGGTTGTTAGGGTCAGGAAAGTGAAACAGAACTGCATCAACTGGTCTATGATTCTCATCATGGATACGGCAGTGTATACAGAAACTGCCAAGGAGGGAATTCAAACAAACTCAAGCTGTTCAAAACCTACAGTATCAATACTTTCTGTTCAAAAGAGTCAAGCTACATGTAGCAAAGTGAAAGAGTGACACTTATATTGAAAATCTGGGCTGTGTACACACATTTTTCCTGATGTAGATGTATGTTGTTTTACGGTAGATTCACCAGACACTTGCTTGCTCATTTTTTGAGTAATTAGTGATTTCAGCCTATTTTTGGACAGTCAAATATCACATCATAAAAACTGCAGTCTCTGGAGCCCAAACGAAACCCCCAGTTAGGCAGCTAGACCACAACATGTTACCTCTTCCAAGCTGTCTTGGCATTTTGGGAGGTAGAGGTCCAAGCCCAGAGTGTGTTTGGTCATTCTGGAATGCCCACACTGCTGCTGACTGAAGATAAAGTCTGTGATGTCATCGTCTATTTTCTACGTGGATTACTAGAAGGTTTCAGCCTACATTAGAGAGCCATTTGTCTGGCACATTCCATTGATATTAATTTCTTTTTAAAAATAAAGGAATTGTGCAAGCAAAATGTTTGAAATAAACATGTAACATGTTTACATGTTTGCCATAATTGCATGTGTATGTGTTTACAATAAACATGTAGCTTGGGAAATGACAAAAATTGTTCATGAAAATAGACAAGATCTATAATAGTTCTGTTGTTCAAGCAAATGGATACCACTTCTAATTTTAAAGCAAATTTAAAGAGAGAAAAACTTTTAAATGTTATCTTTCCAAAGCAACACGCAGGTTACTGTGCCTTCCATTTATAAACTGAAATCGCTTCATTAGTTGGAGCCAGAAGCTACACGGTGTAATTACAGGAAGTGCCCAGTCGGTACTGCACTGCCTGGTCCAACTCTGTGGCCACAGAGCGCCCACCCAAGGGGCAGGTACACGGTAAGCAACCAACATGATCCTACTAAAATGGAGGACTATCTGATCAGATATCTGCGAGACGGAAGTGTAGAAAACTTAGTCCCGACATCGCTGTGTTGAAGAACCCCCAGCACTCAGGTTTTCAGATGAATTAAAGGAACCAGATCTTTCTAATTTGATAATACAACAGAAAAAATAAAATAAAACACAAAAATTCTCTCATTCTGGGTAAGGCAACACAGTCTTGCAATAAAGACAATGTACATACCACGTGCAGGAAAGGTTGGACAGAACGCCCTAGGGATCTCCTCAGGATCCTTTAAGGGGTTAATACATACAAAGCATTCACCATCCACTGACAGAGCAAAATGAGAAACAAGGGAAATAAAAAAGCACACCGGACTGACTTAACACAGTAAAGATAAGCTCCTAGGAGGCTTGAGTCTCCAAATACTGCTCAACTGATAGTTTTTAAAAAATCAAAATTACCATGTCATTATGCATGAAGAATTCAGAAAAAAATTGAAATGTAAGCCAAGACAAATAACATGAAATCTAGAAAAATGGTCTGACTAATCAACTAAACTATGCAAACAAGTTTTGGCAATCAAAACACTAAGGTTTTAATGACTGCCCCCTAGGACTTCAGGAAAAAAATAACTTACTGGATGGCAATAGTCTGCAAGATTATCTTAGTGGGATTATTTATTTCTTTATTTTAAAAGTTCATGAATAAAAGGAAAGTTCTCTCATTTCAACTTTTAAGATGAACTAAATCAATTAAAATAAAATCATGATATCTCATGATTTTAACTCTTATAAATCTATGCCTCAGAGGAAAGGGGGGTAATTTAAAGCATTAGATGAATACTGTGGTATATAGTTCTAAGTAGGGGGAAGAAATCTCTTAAGGAAGCTGTTAAGAGTTTATCTTTAACTGTCAAAAAAAGCTATATGTTATTTTTGGTTTTAAACTGTCCAAAATTGAAAATTCAGGATATCATCAAATACAAATTTTTTAAAGCTTGACTATTAAAGCAGAGGTTGCCCAATCAAAATAGGATAAATACAATTTTTAAAAACTAACACTAGGCTTCTCTACTTGTGACTAGATACATGGCCTCTCCTTTTCTGGCCTCCTTCTACAGTCTAATTCCTGCTGAAAAGAATGGGCATGTCATATTTCTAACCTAATCTTAGCATGCGTACAAGCACTCAACCTAGACAAGGAATGATTCCTAAATGTTCGTTGTTCATTATGCACGATGTTATTTTGTTAATAAACAAGGCTCGAAAACCATAAAGATTTTGCTTTGTTTGTTTTGCATTAGCCACAAGAGAGTGGACTTGTTTAGAATACCAAAGCATTTATTTAGAATATGAAAGGCAAATTCAGCAAAAAACAATGTTTGAGCTGAGAAAAATCAAGGGTTTATCTGTTGAACATATTGAAAGAAAAGTGAAAACAAACTCAGAAGTCTAGAATGAAAAAGAGCATCTTACGCAAACATGATGTTCTTTCCACCCTTCCAATATGAAATATTGCCAGCAAAAAAAATACTGAAGACCGGAGAAGCCACTTGGCAAAAGGATTCAAAAACCACAAAGCATGAGGCTATTCCCCCATAAAGCTCAATAAGTGATTAAATAGCTAGTAGAGGGAATGGTGAGGGAAAGGAAGGGAAAACTCAAACTATATAACAGACTCTAACAGTAGTAGGTGAATTCTAAAGGTTTAACTAGCAGATTCATTATTTAATCCAAAACCATAATTCTTAACAACAAATAATAGATCTGACACAAACCCAGTTTTGATGTTAAAAGCCAACAGATATAGGTCCCTCATGTTCAGAGCAAAGAATAGAAAAAACTAAAAAACAATGAACACTAGTGAGAAACAGAGCTCCTTCTACATTTTCTGTAAACAAGTTTCTACAATAGCACACTGGTCGCTTTCTTCAGCCCCCGATACTCTGGTTAGGGTGTGCAACTGTAATGCATGGATACGTGGCTATCAGGCTCTCTATGTAAGCTTTTCTTACTTCTCAAGTATATGTATGTTCTTTGTGTTTTAAATTTTTTCTTTAAGAGAAAATCTCTCCAATGTAAAGTTCCAAACCTGTTTTTTTAAAAAATTGCTGGAATTTCTTCACATTTTATAAACAAAAATACCAGAAATGAAAGAGCTGACAGAAATTCAAGCAGATCCAAATTCAACCATCCACTTTTCATATTTCTCCAAGTCTGCAGCAGAGACAGACTTAGCAATTTTCTTAAGAGCCAATTCAAAGTCTCCTTTGGTAACAGGCATCTGAAGTTCCTCTTTAGAAAGTGCACGGATCTCTTCTGGACTTAGGCCATTGATTCGTCGTCTCATTGCCATTAAAGAGGCATCCCTAAAAATATACCAAAATCAGTGAATACTTATTGTTGCAAATGTTTTAAACATACTCAATTGTGATAATGTTAAGGGAAAACATTCAAAAGATCATTTTATATGTTTTTACCATGCTGCTCAGAATTTTCCACTTCAGAGACATCCTGAGGGCTCAGGAAAGGTTAAAACAGGATGCAAAGGACTTAAACATAAAAAATACTGTAATGAATCCTAAAAGTCTAGGTTGGGCTCAGATGGTACTGAATTTTCTTTTCCCCACTTGCTCCTCAAAGACAGCCCAGAAGTCTAGGAAACTGAAGGAGAATTATAAAATACTGAATTGCATACTTGGAAATAAACATACGGCTAACATTAAGATAACTCAAATATTATACCAGTTTGTCTACAACCTAATTAGAGGAGGTAAAGCCAGGAACCTCTCTCTCTCTGGAGCATGAATATATCTAAATACAGTGGATGTGGAATTCCCTACATGGAATATTTGTGGGCAAGTGAAGAGAGAAAATCTGGCTTCTCTGGATCCTATTTTCAGCTCATTCTGATCACTTGTAAATAATTACGCAGGTTAGGAAGAAGTGTACAACTAGTGCTCACGAAAAAGCTATTAGGCAGCCAAGCCAACCAAAACTTCAGATTTTTATACATTTTACTATGGTAATAGTAGAAGCTATTGTGAGCTTATTGAGTGCCACTAAACTTACACGCGTATAGGACAAATACTCGTAGAAAAATGAGTAACACAGATGTTATGGTTTTAAAGAAAGGCTACTGATGTCAATTTAAGTATTGTTAGGGAAGTTAAGTACTAAAAACAAATCCTCTTCACTGAGTGATGTGAATTGTCTAAAAGTTATGATGTCACTAAATTGAAAGGGAAATTTACATACATATATCTATATCTATCTATCTATCTATCTATCTATCTATCTATCTATATATAATTGATCACCTTTGTTCATCTGCATATAGTAAAATAATGCCAACCAAAACAAAATGATATTATTTTATGTTGATGCAGCTAGTCTCCAATTTAGGGCTAAATTAACCTTAGGTTGTCAAAGTCATTTATTACCAAGTTGGGCAAAACAATTTCTTAAAAATCAAAGGCTATAAAAGGTGAACTACAGTTGACCCTTGAACAACACGGGGGTTAGGGGTGCAGACCCTTGGCACAGTTGAAAATCCGGGAATAACTTATAGGCAGCCCTCTGAACGAGCAATTCCTCCTTACCCACAATTCCAGATTCAACCAACCGCAGATCCTGTAGTACTACAGTATATATTTAGTGAAAAAAATCCACACAGTTCAAACCTTCATCGTTCAAGGGTCAACTGCACACTGACTTTAAGACAAGTCCTCCTGATAAATCCATAACTAATGTCTAACGTCACGGATCATTAAAAAAAAAAAAATACCTGCAAACATTAGTTATATCAGCACCAGAATAGCCCTCAATCTTCTCTGCTATATCTTCCAGTTGAATATCAGGATCCAATTCAACCTCACGAAGATTGATTTTCAGAAGCTCAGTTCTTCCTTTTGCTGTTAGAAGATTTTTTTTGTTGTTATTATTAGACGTTTTACTTTACAAATCATTTTGATAAGAAATCACCTATTCAACATTCAGGAAAAGAAAGAGTCTAATGCAAAGAAAAGTCAACAACTGTGAGTCCACTAATATTACTAATTCACTGCATGACTAGTGGAATCATTTAACTTCCTGTGTGCCTTGGCTGTAATAACTAATAATTGAAACAAAACTCAGAGTTTTCCTAATAGATTGTGAAGATACTTGCTATGAGAACAAAGGGTCTGAGATCCTTTATGAAAAATAAAAACATTAGTATTCAAGCACCAGAAATGCTTTTGTAAAAAAAATATTTAGCCTAGCTTTATGAAACTAGATTGCATGGTGTGTAACTCCTGTGAGTTACTTTGCTCACCTTTTAGTGTGACATAGGAAAAGATTTCCAGAACTCTAATCAGTATTTTTTAAAAATCCAGTTTTCTTTTCCTAGCAATCAGCAATTGGCACAAAACGCTTATTAACATATTTTTTACTTGGAGAGCTGGCCCACAGACATTTGCTGTTCCAATATGATTGAAATGTGTATCGAGTAAGCTGAAACAAACAGAATTTTTTAATAACCAATCTTGCTTGCTGTTTCACCATCAGTTTTTGTGACAAATCTGCTTAATATAGCACACTAAGATAATGCAAAATTAGCTCGGATCCGGCTCTCTACGATTTCCTGATATACAAAGTGAAATTTAATTTTCCCAATTTTTATTCTGAAAAATTTTAAATCTTCAGGTAAAAAAAAAAAAAAAGTGAACACTCATTTACCTTTTCTCTAGATTCACCAATTGTCAACATTTTGCCATTATCACTCCCTTGCCCTCTCCTCTCCTCCCCACTCTCATTTATGAACTGAGAGCTAGCTATAGGCCACACAACACTTTACCTTGAATTCTTCAGCATGTATCTCCTAAGAACAAAGGTATCCATACAATCATCACACTTAACAGGAAATTTAACACTGGTACATTAGTGTCATCTAATACACAATCCAGATTAAAATGTACGCATTTGTCCCAGGCCTTTATTACTTTCTTAAAAACCATTACACATTACATTAAAGTTATTGTCTCTCTTTAGTCTTCGTCAAACAGTTCCCCAGTGTTACTTTGTTTTGTCTTTCATGACATTGACAATTTCCCCCCCAAATGATCTTACAGAGTTAAGGCATTCCATCGAAGACCCCAACGGGTCTGTTTGTGGAACCTGACAGGCAGATATGAAAATGTTAATGGAAAGAACCAAGAATAACCAAGACACTCTGGACAATAGCAAGGCAGGAGGAACTGCTCTACTACAAAGCAATAGGATTCAAATCTGTCTAACACTCTTGCAGAGAGAGACAAGCAGATCCGTGACACAGCATGGAGAGCCTAGGAGCAGAGCAGAGCCTATACTATGGACACCTGATTTGTGACGCAGGTGGTTCGGGGCAGTGGGAGAAAGGAGGGTCTTATCAATAAACGATGCCAGAACTGACTACTCACAGAGAAAAAATGGGACTGGGTCATCCTCACCATACATAAAAATCAGTGCCAGATATATTACTGATCTAAACATAAGGTGCAAAATTATAAGCATTTTAGAAGATAAAACAGGAATCTATCTTAATGACCTCACAGTAAATATTCTTAAGATACATTAAAAAATCGACTACAAGGAAAAAGACGGATAAACTGACCACATTAAAATTAGGAACGCCTATTCATCAAAAGACACTGTAAAACAGTGAAAACACACAATCTACAGAGTTTGAGAAAATATTTACACCAGATTTAACAAAAAACTTATATCTAGAATATTTAAGGACTTCTTACAAATCATTAAGAAAAAGTCAGACCACCTAATAGAAAAATGGACAAAAAACTTGAACAAATATATCACAAAATCAAAATGGCCAAACAATAAAGGAAAAGATGTTCAAATTCTTTAATAATATAGGAAATACAAATTAAACCGCAATAAGCACTGCACACGAAAAGACTGGTACGCATTTAAAAGTCTGACAATACCAAGTGATGGAAAAATGTGAAACAACGGGAACTCTCATACATTGCTGGGAGGAGTGTAAACTGAAGCAACCACTCTGGAAGACAGACTGGATTTATCCACTGACAAATGTTTCACTGATGAAACATTGTATGAAACAATGTATCCACTGATGTTTCAGCTATGCAACATGACCTAGCAATTCACTCCTAGGATGGAATGCTCCATCCTGGCCTAAAGAAACTTAGGCACTTGCACCATTATACATGTAGAAGAATGCTCACAGCAGTATAATAGCCTAAAACTGGAAATAATCATAACGTCCATCAAAAAATATGATGGATAATTGTGGCAGAATCACATAATGGATGTTATGGGCTGAACTGTGTCCCCCGCTAAATTCTTATGTTGAAGCTCTAACCTCTGATACCTCAGAATGTGACTGTATTTGGAGACAGGACCTTTGAAAAGGTAATTAAGGTAAAATGAGTCAGATGGGTGGGCCCTAATCCAATATGACTGGTATCTTTACAAGAAGACTAGGACACAGAGACACACAACATGAGGAAAGACCACATGAGGACATTAAAAGAAAATGGCCACCTACAAGCTAAGGAAAGAGGCCCTAGAAGGAAACCAATCCTGCCAACACCTTCATCTTGGACCTGTAGCCTACAGAACGGTGAGAAAATAAGCTTCCCTTGTTGAAGTCACCCAGTCTGTGGGTGTACTGTGTTATGGCAGCCCCAGCAAACTAATACAATGGAACAGCACACCGCCACAAACACGAGCTGCCTCTACATGTCACAACATGGATGAATCTTAAAAACACACTGAGCAAAATATGCAAGATACAAATGAGCACAATTAACGTGATTCATTTATGTAAAGTTTAAGAGGAGGTAAAACTGCGTGTGGGGGGATACATGACTAGGTGATAAAGTTATAAGGAAAAACAATAAATTATTTCCATAAAAGGAGTGACAGCGATCGCCAGCAGAGCAGGAAGGGAGCTGTGCTGGGAAGGAACATACCCGGGGCGTCGGGGGTCTGGTGCTGGGAAGGAACATACCCGGGGCGTCGGGGGTCTGGTGCTGGGAAGGAGCACACCCGGGGCGTCGGGGGTCTGGTACTGCCCCACTTCCTGTCCTAGCAGGTGGCTCGACGGTTGTTGGCTTTGCCAATTATTGGACAAATTGGACATTTTAACAGATTTTTTTGTATCTGAGTTATATTTCACTCTCACACACACACACACACACACACACACACACACACACACTTGAAGTAAGACGGAGCAAAGCAACGCAAAGAGCAGCCAGAGTAAAGAGAGAAGCAGCAAGCAGGCAGGACCTGCGTGTGACTAGGAAACTGTGACCTCCAGAGTCCCTTCACCTCGGGCGCTCCTATCCTTGACCACCTTCAGCCACAGGCCCCCCCTGCGGTGAGCAGGGGTACCCACAGGCGGTGCGGGCCCAGGAAGTCCTCCGCCCAGGTGGTCGGCCAGAGGGCTGTGGGGAGAAAGACGGGGAAGGGAGGGAGCTCGCAGGGCCGCTGCCGCGCGAGGTGCGCGTGCCCCGGATGCCGCAGGGGAAGCTCCACGTTCAGCCCAAGAGCTCCACACACAGCAGGTGGACGGTAGTGAACGAACATCGCTTTGCTCTTTCAGTTCCCATGTTAGAACACCACTGTATCTGCAAATCAGAATGCTTTACTGTGGCCTGCCCTAAGAACTTAAAGCATCGAGTTTAATATAACGCATTCGCCCCCAGAAACAAAGTTCCTGACAGTCAACTTAAATGAACTTTGGAGCATAAACCTGCTCATAAGTGAGGGCCTGGTGGGACTGAAGCTTAGTAGGAAGCATTCTCCTCTTCCCTAGTAACTATGATTTGGGAAAGATAACTTTTAACACTGGTTGTATCTATGATTTGTTAGAAGATTCTAAGCAGGATTTATCATCTCTATAAAACTGAATTAATGATATGTAATAAGCTTGTGAAAGGATTTAACGAGGGGTTAATGTGTTAACAACAGTATAAAGAACTGCCAATGCTACATAACCAAGTTAATACACATTTTAAATTTAAATAAACACTGTTAGATGGATCACACAACTTCTTCTTGAGTACCGGAGGCAGTCCAGCACGGCAGATAAGGAGCGTGTGCTCTGGGGCCAGATGGCCGGGGCGCACATCCCTGCTCTGCCGCACCGGGCAGGATACCTAACTGCTCGGGGCCTCAGTTTCTCATAAGTAAAGATAAGAACAGAATCTACCTCACAAGCCTGATGTGAGGGTTAAATGAGCTAATACACGTAAAGCCCGGTCCACAGGCAGCGCTCAGTAAATGGCGGTTGCCCCATCACACACACCACCTTCAGTCAATCAACAAACAGGATTAGAGGGAGACAGAGAATAGCCAGATCCCTTCTATTAAGGACCACCTGGGGGATAGATAACAGAGGAAACACCCAGGGGAGTGAAGTCCACACAGGGAGAGAGACCAGGGCAAAGAAGACTTCATAGAATTGGTATGCTTTCATGTCGACTTTGAAAAATCAATAAAATTTAAATACAAAGGAAGAGAGAGAACAATCTGGGAAATGAGAGCACCATAAATTATGACATGGAAGTAGGAAGAAGCACTAATGAAAAAAAAGGTAAGTAGAAAAGTACAACACAGTATTAAGAAATGCAAATAGACACAAATAGGATACATAAGGTATGAACTTACAGTTTAAAAAAAATGTACTCTGACCCTGATGTGATAGGAAATAAGAATCACTCAGAGTCTAAGAGACTCTGTGATGCCTTGGTGGTTTAGGGAGATTAGTCTAAAAGCAAAACGTAACTAAATGAAGGGGGCTGGAGAAAGGAGTTCATTAGGCTGAGCAGTGGTTGCTGCCATAATTCAGATGCATAAAGTAAGAAGAGACTTGGTGTAAGGCCAAGCTCCACCTGTGCCTGTTATCTGACTTCTCCCATCTGTTGACTACGGCAGATTGTATTTACCAAGATGGTGCAAGAGCCCCTCCTCCCACACACGCTTCTACAATGTGGCCTTCCACTCCTCCACCCAGAGGTAGTCTGATTCCCCTCCTCTTGAAAATGGGTGGGCTTGCAAATGCTTCAACCCAGAGTACAGCAGAGGTGACACAGCATGACCCCCAAGGCTAGGTCATAAGAAGCAGTGCACCTTCCACCTTTTCCAGTGGAACAATCACACCTGGGGCGCTGAGCTACCACGTATGAAATGTGACAAGCTGAGGCCACCATGCCTGAGGAAGCCCAGGCCACATGGAATAACCCCAAGTAACACAGCGGTGCTCCAGAAACACAGCCCCCCCTGAGGCCCCAGGCCTCAGCCGCCAGGCATGTGAGTGAAGACACTCCAGATGATGCCAGGCTCCAGATGTGGAGTCACCCTCAGCCGCTGATCTTCCAGTTGTGACCCAGACATCGTGGAACAGACACAAACCATCCCTGTGGTGCCCTATCCGAATTCCTGATCCCAGAATCTGTGAGCAAAAGAACACTGTTTGGAATGGTATGTTAAACAGCAAGAGTAACTGATACACTGACTCTTCTTGCCATCAAGTTCTAATTGCCTCGCAATCTTAAAGAAATCTGCATATTTCTTCATGTAAATTACATAACTTACAATATGCCTTTTTGGGTGGCTTTCCTTGTTTTATCTATTTTCATTCTTATACTTCTTGCCTTTTCCAACTAAAAACTGCTTTTCATGGTTGCTTTTGTTCATAAAATGTCCTCCAATTTTTTTACTTTAATATAATCTACTTTTCTTTCCATTAATTTTACCCTAGATTTCCAAATCATTCTTTCAGTTCTCTCATCTTTCCAAATTTTCTTTATAGTTCTGTCTCTTCCAGACCCTTTTATCCCACCAGATGCTCCGGCCACAACAGCTGTCCATTCACTTTCAAGCAACCATGCCTTTGTTTCTGTGCTTCTCTATGGAAATTCAGCGAAAACGCAACTTCCTCCATGAAGTCTCCCCTAAGCACCTCAGTCAGAATTTACTATTCCACGTTTCTACCCCAAAAGTACTATGGGCAACTCCAGTATCACATGCTCCCTTGTTTCCCTGCAGTTAGGGTAGGTGTATGCCCCCTTCCAACCACACGGTGAGTTCTCTAAGGACAAGGATTGTACGCTTTATATTCCCACAGTACCTAATAAATGTCTTTCAGATAGCAAAGAGCTAAATAAACACCTGTTAAATTAATTAACACAGATAAAAGAAGTTAGAAAGGGTGGGGTTCTAATTATGATTATTTGTTTGGGAGCCCTTTAGCAGAAAGCAATTTCTCAAGTTCTATGGTCATGAGGTACACACATTCAGACTAGTAATGAGCAAAGAGAAGCACCTAAAAGTCATTACCTATAATGACTATTACCTTTACCATTACCTATAACATAACCTTTTCATAAAGGAAAACAAGTTTAGAAAAAATCCCAATAGTCAGCCAGGTCTATGTTCTTCTCCAATATTTCAAAGAAAGCTGAATTCCTACCTTTGTATCATAAAGTATATCTTTCTCCCCAACCCAAGCTTTCCTCAGCGGTTTATAAAATTCCTATCATCAATTATTTTTCTAACTATATTTTTTCTGTCTGTTATAGTGGATTAAAGTTCAAAGTACAAAAGCTCAAATGATGTCAATTCAAGCAGTAAAGCTTTTATTTTCCTCATCAGTATTAATTTTTTATTTATAATCATTGTGCACAATAGCAAAATTAAAAGATTTCATATAAATATACTAGGTGTCATACACATATTTTGTTTAGAAAGCAAGGAAGAAGAGAAAAAAGGGGGAAAGAGAAAGGGAAGAAATTTATTAAATCAGAAGTGATAATAAACCACTCAAATTTCAAATCTTCATGTGACTAACATAAGAGCAAGACAGACACTAAGGAGCTGCTTCTGGGAGGAGTAATAGTTCAGGACAGTTTGAATCACTTCCATTATTGCTTTAAATAAGTTTATTATTTTGTAAGCTCAATTAGTAAGTTAAGCATTATTTTAAGAAAATTTTTTTCTGTTTAAGTAATGATATTATTAGAATTAATAGAATATGTAGTAGCAGTCAGGAAAGACAATACGAGATGTAATCTGTGAACTAGAAATCTACCAATTATTTATATACACCCTTGAGATCTAGTTGCAAAAGTGAATAAGGAATATATTACAATAATTAAGTTTCAAAAGTCATAGGTGAGGCTATGACATCTGGCCATCATTAAAAAAAAATGGTATCAGACTTATCCTTCTATGGTAAACAACTATTAAAATATAACAGGCAACTGTTTTCATGCATTAGCCAACAGATAGTAAAGAACTGCAAAGTGACTTTTTAAGTTCTGCCCATAATTTGAGTGCCTGCCAGAACAAATCTCAACACCGTTTAAAAGAAAACAACATAATCCAGACACTCTAAAATGTAGAGCATACAATAAAAATTACTGAATGTGTGAAGAAACAGAAAAATGTGACCCATAAACAAAAAATTTTTTAAATAGCAAATAGAAACAGATGTTCCACATGTTAGAATTAGCTGACAAAAACTATAAAGTAATATATCAATTACCTATTTCAGAACAGCATATTATACTAAAACTTAGTGGCTTAAAACAACAAGTTATTACCCGCATAGTTTCTGTGCATCAGGAGTTTGGGAGCAGTTTAGCTAGAAAATTCTAGTTTAGGGTCTGTGATGGTTAATTTTATGTGTCAAAATGGTGCCCAGCCATAGTGCCCAGATATCTGTTCAAACATTATTCTAGATGTTTCTGTGAGGGTGTCTTTGGATGAGATTAATATGTAAGTTGCTGGACTCTGAGTACAGCAGACTGTGCTCCATAATGTGGGTGGGCCTCAATCTATCATCTGAAGGCCTGAACAGAACAAAAGAGGTCCCCAGAGCAAGAGGGAATTCTGTCAGCAGATGGCCTTCAGACAAAAAGGTTTAATCCTTTTTATGATCTAGCCTTGGAAGTCATATGGCATCACTTCTGCCATATTCTTTTCCTTAGAAGCAAATCACTAAGTCCAATCCATTTTCAAGAGGAGGGGAATTAAGCTCCACCTTTTGGAGAGAAACATCTCAAAGAATTAAAGGAAAATATACAAAAAATCAATGATCAGATGAGGAATCCCAGTAAAGCAACAGAAACTATAAAAAAAAAAAAAAAACCAGAAATGCTAGATTTGCAAAATGTCAATACATCTGAAATGAAAAATTCACTGGACAGGATTAAAAGCAGATTGTCGATGGCAGAAGAAAACAGTGTCAGTGAACACGAAGACAAGTGAACAGAAACTACCAACCTGAGGAATAGAAAGAAAAAAGATTGAAAAAAAATTTAACAGAGTCCCGGTGATCTGTGCAGCAATATCAGAAAGTCCAACACACATGCCGGATAAATAAAAGGAAAACCCCACAGAGGTACATCACAGTCAAACTGCTGAAAAACAATGATAAATAGAATATCTAAAAAGTCAACTGTAGAGGACAAACACTCAAGAAAATACCAGCTTGTTTTCTATAGTTAAACATATACTCACAGGTATTTATCCAAGAGAAATGAAAACATATGTCTACACAAAGAACTGAACATGAATGTTTATAGCAACTTTACTTATAACAGTCCCAAACTAGAAATTATCTAAATATCCATCAATAAGAGAATAGATAAATAATCTGTGTACGGTCATATAACAGAATACTACTCACCAATAAAAAACAACAACATCGATGAATCTCAAAATAATCATGCTGAGTGAAAAAAGCCAGTCACAAAATAATACACACTGTATGATCCTATTTATGTGAAATTCAAAATAATCTATAGTGACAAAAATCAGGTCAGTGGTTGCCTGAGGTGGGAAGTGTTTTGGGGAGAGAGGAATGGACTGCAAAGGGGCACAAGAAATCCTTTCAGGATGAAAGATATGCTCTGCATCTTGATTGTGGTATGTTTCATGGCTGTATGCAATTGTCAAACTCATCAAATTTTATGTGGATAAAGCTTATTATATATAAATTATTCTTCAATAAAGCTGAATTTTAAAAAATAACCAGAGGGAAAAAGATATATTACATACAATGATAGGAATGGCAGCTGACCTCACATGAAAAAAACAATGGAGGCCAGAAGATTACAGAATGACATCTTTAAAAGCACTGAGAGAAAAAAACCAAAACAAAAAACAAACAAAAAGCCCTCTCCCAACCCAGAATTATTTATCAGTCAAAAACAGCCTTCAGAAATAAGAGTGAGATAAAGACATTTCAGAAAATAAAAACTGAATTTGATGCTAGCAGACCTTAACTACTAAATGAAGTTCTTTAGACAAATGAGAGATGGACCCAGCTGGAAACTTGAACCTTAAAGAAGGAAAGCAGAGCAGTGGATGGTAAATATGTAGGTAAATAGAAAAGACTACTATTTGTGCTCCTCTTAATTTAAGTTTGAACTGACAATTTAAGCCCCATTATATGTTTGGATTTACAATGTATGCAGATGTAAAATACATGACAAAATAGCGCAAAGGCTGGGGGAGGCAAATGGTTCTTACATTTTACATGAAGTGGTACAATATTAGCTCTACAGTGACTGTAATAAGTTACAGATGCATATTGTAAATCTCTAGAGTAACTGCTAAAAAATATACAGTTAAGTATAGCTAAAAGCCAATAAGGAAATTAAAATGGATACTAAAAAATAGTCAACTATTAAAAGAAATTAAGAAAGGAGGTACAGAGTAACAAACAAACAAAAGGGACAAATAGCAAAATGGCAGACTTAAACATAACCATATCAATAATTACATTATATTTCAATGGACAAAATATTCCAATTAAAAAGCAAAGATAAACTATACAAATAGTAAGACCCAATTATATGCTGTCTACAAGAACTGCACTGCAAATACAAACATGTACAAGGTGAAAATTAAAGGAAGGAAGCAGATATATCATGCAAACAGTAGCAAAAGAAAGATGGTGAGGCTATATTAATATCAAAGTAAACATCAAGTCAAAGGATTTAATCAGAGGTGAAGAGATGTTTCATAAAGGTAGAAGGATCAAGAAGATATAATGATAACTGTTTATGTACCTAATGACAGAACTTCAAACTGCATGAAGCAAAAATTTACAGAATTAAAGTGAAAAATAAACAAATTCACAATCATACTTAAGGAGTTTAACCACCCACTCTCAATAATTGATAGAAAAAACCAGAGCAAAAAATCATTAAGGATCTAGAAGATTTAAACAATACTATCACAACAACTTGATCTAACTGACATTTATGGAATATCGTCTCAACAAGTACAGAATAAACATTCTATTCAACTGCAGCTGAAACATTCAGCAAGATACACTATATGCTGAATCTTAAAATCTCAACAAAATTCAAAAATTGACATCTTACAGAGTAGCTCCTAATTATAGTGGAATTAAATTAGAAATCAACAACAACAAGACATCTAGAAAATCCTCAAATATTTGGATACTAAACCACATACTTCTTTTTTTTTTTTTTCAACCTTGCCTCATGGCTTGTGGGATCTTAGCTCTCTGACCAGGGATTGAACCCAGGCCCTCAGCAGTGAGAGGACGGAGTCCTAACCACTGGACCGCCAGGGAATTCCCTAAACCACATACTTCTAAATAACTCAAGAGTCAAAGAAAAAAAGAAAAAGAAAAATTTTTAAATATTTCTAATTGAATAGTAAAGAAAATATAACAAAATTTGTGGGATGAAGCCAAAGCAGTGTTTTAAGAGAAATACAACCTTAAATGTTTATATTAAAAAAAAAGAAGAAAGGTTTAAAATCAACAGTCTAAGTTTCTAACTTCATAAAAAAAGAGAAAATTAAACTCAGGAGTATAAGGGAGAAATAAGAAGAGACAAAATCAATGAAATACAAAACAGAACATTAACAAAGCAAGAAACTGGTTCTTTGAAAAGATTATTAACACTGATAAATGTCTAGCAAGAATGATCAAGAACAACAGGGATAAAACACAAATTACCTCTTCTGGGAATGAAAATTGAGCCATTATTATAGATCATACAGACGAAACAGAAAATAAGGTGTGTGGATTTGTACTGTGTCAACTTCAGTGAAGCTAGAATTTCACTTCTCAGAATTCTCTTCATTACATAGTTCTGGGTTAGTGGGGACCACATCAGTCATTATGGACGAGATGTGAAAGGCAGAACTGAAATCAACTCAGAAAGTTAGTTCAGGGCATGAAGAGCATTTGCAGCTGAGGCCCATTTCACACTTACTAGAATGACTAAAATTAAAATACTGGCGATACCAAATGTTGGCAAAAATGTGAAAGTATTGGCATTCTCATTCATTGATGGTGAGAGTATAAAATGGTACATCCACTTGGGAAAATGGTTTGAGCATTATGAAGTTAAACACATACCTACCCTATGATCCACCTATTCTCTTCTTATCTATATTACCCAAAAGAACTGAAAACATTCATCTATAAAAAGATCTATACATAAATATTTATAGCTTCATTCATAATAGCCAAAAACTAGAAATAACTCAAATGTCCATCAAAAAGAGAATAAACAAATTGTCATGTAATCACACCACAAATAAACTACTGATACATGTAACCACATGGATGAATTTCAGAAACATTATGTTGTGTGGAAGTAGCCAGACACACAAGAGTACATATGTCATGGTTCCATTTATATGAAGTTTAATAATAGGTAAAACTAATCTATGGTGTTAAAAATCAGGAAGGTGAATGACTGTTCGGGGTTTGAATCAACTGGTAGGGGCACAGAGAAACCTTCTGAGGCAAAAGAAATGTCCACATCTTGAGTAGGGTATTGATTAAACAAGAGTATTCATTTGTCAAAACTCATCAAACTATACACTTAAGATATGTACATTTCACACTGTATGTAAATTTTATCTCAATATAAAAGAAAAAACTCACTTATGAAAATGTCAACATTCATCAACAGAATGAAATATTTTTTTCAAAGCAGCATACTTCAAAAAAGATCCCAAGAGAACTTTATTTTTAATCACTGAAGTTTTTTTCATTATAAAATGTTTTTAAATTTTCACATTCTTATCAACGTACATTGTTTTTTGTAGTACAGGGACACGTAAGTATCACGTAAGTTTTAATGAAGACTCAAGTTTAAAAGTAAAACTTAGGGACTTCCCTTGGTGGCGCAGTGGTTAAGAATCCGCCTGCCAATGCAAGGGACATGGGGTTCGATCCCTGGTCGGGGAAGATCCCACATGCCGTAGAACAGCTAAGCCCGTGCACCACACTACTGAGACTGCGCTCTAGAGCCCATGAGCCACAACTACTGAGCCCGCATGCCACAACTACTGAGCCCACACGCCACAACTACTAAAGCCTGTGCGCTCTGGGGCCCACGTCCCACAACTACTGAGCCCGTGTGCTGCAACTACTGAAGCCCAAGCACCTAGAGCCTGTGCTCCGCAACGAGAGAAGCCACCATAATGAGAAGCCCGCACACCACAACGAAGAGTAGCTCCCACTTGCCACAACTAGAGAAAGCCTGCGCGCAGCAACAAAGACCCAACGCAGCCAAAAAAATAAATTAATTAAAAATAAATAAATAAATAAAAGTAAAACTTAGATGTCTTATCAACTTATTAACACAACCACTCCTCTGAATGTAAGAAACTTCAGCAGAGTACTGCGGTCTCTGTTTTGATAAATAACAAATGGGTTTTGTGATGCTATAAACTTCTTTAAGCAGAATGCCAAGGGAATAAAGACTTAGAGAAATAGAAAAATGTAACAGAGAGTAAAAGAAAGATCAAAATATAGTAAAAGGAAGGCATCATACCTGTTGGGAGAGGTATATATATCCTTTTTTCTAATCTCCTTCGCAATGCTTCATCAATGTCCCATGGGAAATTAGTAGCAGCCAATACCATAACCATTTTGGAAGGATCGTCATTCTCTAAAGCTCCTCCAACTCCTATATACAGTAAGGGGGAAAGAAGAGTGTTTTTCTTACAGTCCTTTATTCTTTCATTCAACTATCATTTCTAAGCATCAGCCACAGGCTTGGTGGTAGGCTCAATGACGAACATGATGCAGTTCTTCTGACCTCTGGATGGTGTCAGAACCAGACAAATGAACAGATAACTATAGAACAAACACAACACAGTCACTCCTTTCTCTCATATTATACTTTAACAGAAATTAAGATGGTTAACTCATTGAGGGAAGGAACTCCTGGTACTACATTATTTTATGTATCTTATAGTGCCTGGCAATGTATGCAACACACGTTTTAAGTATTCAATTAGTATCTATGGTTGGTGGATAACCACAGCTATTTTAAAACAATGCACTGTGAATATACATATATATATACATATATACATATATGTATATATATATAAATAAATATATACTTTTTTTTTAACACACTTTATGTTTTCTCATAATTTGCCTAAATAGCCTCCTATTCACCATACAACTACCAGAGTGATACATCTCTAAAAAGTAGCTCTGGGCCCATCACTCTCTTCCTCCAATGGCTCCCCAAAGCCTTTTCTTCTTTGTCTGAATGACTTCTACCAATATTTCAAAGCCCAAGTCGGCTATTCCCTTCTATGACTCCCTTAGTCCGGGTGGTACCTCTTGTACTGTGTTTTCACTACACCCAGAGTTTAGTGCTACCACAGAATTCATAATGTATCGTAACTGTCTGTGAAGTGCCTGCTTCTCAACTAGATCAGTGGTTCTCAAACATTTTGGTCCCAGAATCCTTTTTATACCCTTAAAGACTACTGAGCTCCAAAGAGCTTTTGTGTACATGTAGTATATCAACATTTATTATTAAAAATTAAAAATGAGACTTGTGAGAGAATGAAAGTGAAAAAGGTAAATAACATCTTGACATTACTATGAAAATAGTTTGGCCTTTGCACACCTTTTAAAAGAGTCTTAAAGACCCCTGGGACCCTGAGCCACAACTCTAAAGGCTTTGCTCTAAATAGTAAGCTCCTTGAAGGCCACATCAGTCCTTTTCTTTGTAACCTCAGAACCGGAGATGGTGCAAGTAAGCAACAGATGCTTTCTGAGTGCATGAGCAAATGCACAAGTGCGTGGACGAACAAATGATTACAAATACATTCAGGCTGCCTTCTAGTCCAGTCGTTGAGAATTTCCAAAGTATGAATCTACACACAATTCAAAAAGGAACCAGAACAGTTTAGAGACAGTAATTAAATATCAATTACCATCCATCTGAATGAGCAGCTCAGACTTGACCCTGCGACTTGCCTCATGCTCATCAGAGGTCCCTCTTCGACTGCAGATAGAATCTATCTCATCAATGAAGATGGTGGTGGGGGCATAAAACCTAGCCTTTGTGAAAACAGTTTAAAGACATCATTTAGTGACCTCCTGAAATAATCTGAAGTTTTTAAAAGACATTTCCTCCGACCAAAACAATGGTGAAAAAGCGCAGAAATTTCTCACTGCTTTAATGCCATCACTTGCTTATAGACAGAGGTTAAATTAATCAATCATATCAGACACAGGAAAATTTCTAAACATAAAAGATAAGTTATATGGTTGGTGAAGTCAGGTGACAGATACACGAGGATCCACGGTACTGTTCTTTCTACTTTTGCGTTTGAAAATTTCCATAATACAAAAAGTTTCTAAAGATAAATCACCAATCTATCCTCAAATATGCAATCTTAAGTAACTACTGCAAACTACTTTGAAAAAGGAACAAACTTTAATGATAGATCAATTTCTAATTGATTTGCAAAATGTATGTTAAAACATACTTCTGCTCACCAGCTCATGAGAGATCCAGAAATGTCAGTCAAACCACACACATTCCCAAAGTCTCTTGTACCCTCACTGGACGGGATGCCACAGGGCTCTTACCTCAGAGAGGAAGGTACGCTGAAGGCACATCAAGCACTCCACAAAACACGCCGCCCCGTGTCTTATTAGTGTGTCAAGAACCGTGAAACTACAAGTACACTTGCCCTTTCTTAAAAAGATCCCTGGGTGAACGGATCTACATTAAAGGGATACCATGTGCTTACACAAACAGTGCTTTGAAATCCGAATATAACATCACTCACCATTTCAAACAACAGACGAACTAACTTCTCAGATTCCCCTCTGTACTTCGACGTCAGCGTGGAAGAGGAGACGTTGAAGAATGTTGTGCCACACTCAGTGGCGACAGCTTTAGCCAGCATGGTCTTTCCAGTGCCTGGGGGCCCGGCCATCAGCACACCCTGAAATTCCAAAGGACACACGAAATGATTTACCAGATTAAAGTGCTTTCTTATAAAATATCAGCAACTATTAATGTACACGAAACTCTTCCCATCAAAAGATAAGCTCAACTGTCACAGTAAAATCATGGTGCATTTGGCACGAATATCATTTCATAGAAAAAACAAAAATGAAGAATGATTTCTCAAAATGTCTCAAATCAGAGGTACTCAGAGATGGGCTAACAGAGGGCCTAGACAACAGGGAATCTCCTGGCACATTTAGAAAGGACCCACCGAGTTTACTGAACCTGGCAGAGGACAAATATGTGTGGTCTCGAGCACCGCTTAAGAGTGACTGCTCTGTTTAAGCAATGAAAATAAGATGACATTTTCTACCACATGGAGCAGAATTATATATCCCTCGCCCTCCTAAGGTACAAAAGCTATCTTCAACAACACACTTACAATGCACACTTTCAATCAGAAATAAAGATCCATTCATCAGTTAATAAATAAGGTAGCTAAAATCTAGTGGTGATTCAAACATAATCAAATTAGCTAGCCTTTTATCAGTTTAACTGTGCTAGGCAGTTAAGAGTTTACATAAAATAGTGTCAGTAATGAAAAAGCCACTAAATATAACATAGACTAAAATATAAATTTTAGTTACTTCTCACCTTTGAAACGAACAGAAAAATGTTCCATAAAAATAAATCAATGAGGAGTAAAAATTATCCAAGAACACCAATCCTCTAGTCTTGAAGACTAACGGATTTTTAAATACTTATTATTTTCTTCTAACACTTTTAATGAGAGTTCAGATATATAGTTAACACTACATTTCTTTTGCATAATAGTTCATGATCTTAAGAGGAATTAGGAGCCATTTATTAATTTAATTCAATAAGCTTTTGGGGATTTAAACTTTGAAAACTATGTGCATATCAGAGTTTCATAAACTCTAAATTCAGAAACTGTCCAAACACTCTTCTAGCTATAGAATTTTGATACCCAGGACAACCAGGGATCACTAGGATTTGAAACACTAGTTTTACAAGAAAAATTTTTGCTTTGCAAGAAGCCTTTATACATGAGATTGATATTTTGAAAACTGTAAAGACAACTAATGGTATTGGCACAGCTATAGAAAAGTTCCTATTTCTCTTTCCACCATCCCCTCTCAATGCCCCCTCAGTTCCCGTAATGTCATTAACGTGGTCACGTCCAGCAGGAGATAATTTCCAGGGTTAGCATCTGTGTGCAGACACAGCTCATAGATACAGTACAGCGTTTATAAATTTCCCCTCCTCATGACATTACCCTGTCAATTATCTCCTCTATTTCCTGTATCTCCTCCTGTGTTGGCTCTATTTATTTTAAAAATAAAATCCTTCACTTGACCCTACAAATCCTCTGGCTACTATCTACCTCTTCCTTCCCCTTCCCAGCCAACTTTCTTAAAGAAATGGTTTACGTTTACTATTTGTTCTTCACAAGCTACAGTCTGACTTCTGCCTCTACTCCTTCACTAAAAATACCTAATTTACTAATCCAATGGTCACTTTTCTTTCCTTTTCTGTTTTGAGTTTTACGTATTTTTTTTTGGCTGCGCCACTGCGCAGTACGCGGGATCCTAGTTCCCTGACCAGGGATCGAACCCGCACCCACCGATTGGAAGCACGGAGTCTTAACCACTGGATCTCCAGGGAAGTCCCAACCAATGGTCACTTTTCAACTCACAGCTTCTTTCCGTCTCTCGGACCTTTGATGGTGCTGATACCTGGTGTTCATTCCCTCCTCCCTGAAACCCTTTCTCCCTAGGTTGGTTCTATGACACGGTTCTTTCCTGACGCTTCTCCTACTCATGACCATCTTCAGTGGCTTTCAGGTCTCCTCTTCCCCCTGCCCTTTACATTCCCAAAGCAATTCTAAATCTTCTGCTCTTTTGAAAACCCTTTATAAAACCCCTTGAACAATTTCATCCATACCCAAATTATCAACCACCACTTATATCTCAAAATTTTAATTTAAACTTAAACTCTAGCCCAAGCTCCAGACCTCTATTTCCAATTACCCACTGAGTTTTCACCGAAATATATTTTGTTTCTATTTAAACCTGCTCCTCTCCTCAATTTCCAGTATCAGTTCACTGTATCCTGTTTAATGAAGAATTTGGCTGCCCTTTTCCCTAGTTCCTGGGAGGCAGACTCTAAACCTTTGGAATTTCCCAAGTGATAGGAGTGCCTTTGTTGTTCATGTTGGGCCCTGAAATTTTAGGCTAATGAGGTGGCTCATGGTGGGTCCCTATATAGATTATGCTAATGAGATGACTCAGGATGGGGGCTGGCCTTGCCTGAAAAAACAACCATGTGATTAGCAGGCTGGTGCTTTGAGCCATGTGATATCAACCAGACCTCTGGGGAGAGAAGGGAGACTGGAGATTGAGACATATGGGCAACAATTCAATCAATTATGACTATGCAGCAAAACCCCAGTAAAAACTCTGGACACTGAAGCCTGAGTGAGCTTCCCGGTTGGCAGTACTGTACGCACTGTCACACATCCACGCGCTAGCTAGGCGGGTAAAGCATCCTGCTTGCAAGGGAAAGGACAACAGAAGCTACACTTTCAGCATCCTCCCAGATCTCACCCTACGCATTTCTTCCTTTGGCTAGTTCTGATTTGCCTCCTTTTGCTATAACAAAAACCACAATCGGAAGTACAATGCTTTCCTAAGTTCTGTGAGTCATTCTAGAGAATTATCAAACCTGAGGGTGCAGTGAGAACCCCCAAATTTACAGCCAGCTGTCAAGAGTGAGGGTGACCTGGGGACCCCCCAATTTGTGGTTGGCATCTGAAGTGAGGGCAGTCTTGTGGAAAACTAACCTCAACCTGTGAAGTTTGGTCCAATTTTGGGTAGTTGGTATCTGAGCAACTGCATACTCCTTCAATTCAAGCCTGGAATCTAAGAGTCATACAACTTGTTCCTCTCCCTACCCCTATAAACCATCACGTCATAATGTTATCACTTATACCTTTTAAATATCTCTCACAAATCCACTCATTCTTCATTGGCCAAATAACGAATGCCTTTGTCCAGGTCCTCATCGTTTGGCTAGACTATTGCAACAGCCTCCTGACCAGACTCCTCTCTGTATCCATCTACGCCCATCTCCAATCCAGCCTGCATACTGCTGCCAAGGTGATCGTCATACATTTGCAAATTACCCTCTTGCTAAAAGTTTACAGGGCTCGTCATGATACATAGGTTATACCTACCATTCTAGCTGTTTTAAAACTCCTTTAAATACCTATTTTATCAAGGCCTTATTATTTATTTTAAACATTGTTTTTAAAGTTATAATAAAGGGGAAATTTATGGTAATATGGTCCCCAAATTAGGTAAATCTATAACAAACAGTCTATAAAAGTTTTTAAGTTGTGAGAGGCAATCAAAATGCCATGGGTGTTCCAAGCCATTTATGTAAACGCACAATTTCTCCTCCTCTCTACTTTCAGGCACATCGAACAAGGAAGAGGTACTGTGAAGGTAAACGACCTTCCCAGCTAATTCAGAAGGGCAAAGTAAGATCATGCTTTTATTTCACTCTACCAGTCAGAGTAAAGAAAGACTCTGCCTATGGCTAAGACCAAAAAAAGTTCCAGGCAGCAGCTGTTGGAAGGGTTTTTAATATGTTAAAATGAAAACACTGAACTTAGGAGGAACTAGTCCTGGGCAAGCTAGAAAGATATAAACATTCTGATTACATCTGAGAATTACACCAAGCCTAGATGAAGTGATCAAACTAATTAATTACTGAGAAATATGCCGGTTTTTAAAAAGATAATTTATTTGATCAAACACTTATTCTATGACTATGCACTCTTACTATTTAATTTGCTTGCTAACTTTTCATTTACAAAAACAGACATCTAGAAAATTCTTAAAACTCATCTCTAGCTCAGCGCCCCTGAGGGAAGTGACTTTAAAGACTACAGTTCCAACACTCCAGGCCCCTCTCCCGCCAGGCAGAGGCAGCATATCTCAACTACAAATCCAAATCCAGGTATCTGAGGTATGCCCAACCTCCCCCAACCTTTACAAACTGTGTTAATAAATACACAAAGAAACTACAGTGCTGGCTTTCTTTACCATGCAAGCAGCAGTTTTATACCTATATTATTTCAATAAATTCTCACCTTCCATGGCCTTCTAATCCCTTTGAAAAAGTCAGGCATCCACATGGGAAGAACAACAGCTTCCCTTAGCAACCTCTTAGCTTCTTCCAGATCTGCTATGTCATCCCTTTGTAAGAAGAGCAAAGTTTCATGCTTATTCAGGGACACCTTTGATTTATGATCAATACTAATTGTTTTTTTTTTAATTATGAAATTTTTCTTACATTAAGAACATTATTCTAATTTTTACTGTATAAAATGATCAGTGAAAACATATTGCAATTATAAATTAGGACATGTTATTCAATTAACAACCTTTGTCAGTTATGTCAACATCAAATTAGTATGAAAATGTCTTGGTTATATTCTGGAAGAAGAACTGTCCTACCAATTCTGCACACTCATATTACGGATGAAGTCATAATCAGGAGATGAATGGATAACAAGACAAGACTCACACCAAGCCAACCTACAATTTGTTTTCTCCACTACTGTAATTCAAGAACTTAACAGACTAACCAGTGAATGCTAGGATTCCTAGAGACGATGTCTCTCTCAAGGGCTTCCACCAGATCCTTATCATATGCAGCACCATCAAATTTGGGAATTTCACCATCACTTGCACCGTCTTGCATATTTTTCCTTCCCTGGGGACAGGTACAAAAAAATGCTGATCAATAACAAGATAATTTTAATTAACATCATTAAGCTTGCAAAATATTGCAATGTAACCATTTTAAATGGCTTACTATTTTTTTAAATACTGTTTGCTAACTACCCAAATGCCATCCTCCCCTATTTAATTCATCAGAAATAGATGAACTGGCCAACTTTATTAGACACTTCAAATTTACATTCTTGAGGGGACAGTTGCACGTAAGACTGAAATGAGCTAGATACCTCTAAATTTGTGGATGCAAGGGATTTCTACCACCACTGAAAAATACTTGAGTATTAACACAGAGGAAGAAAAGAAATCAATTGAAAACCTACTGCATGGCAAGAAATCTCACATATATTATCTCATTTAATACAACTACCCTACAAGGTAGGTATTATAACCCTATTTTTACAGATAAGGAACTGGGACTCAGAAAGTTAAGTAACTTAAGTTCACAATTATTAAATGTCAGAGTACAGATTTTAACTCAGATCTTCCTGACTCCCCAGATCCATGCTTTTTCACAGCATCAGACCACCTCATGCCTGGCTGAGTCGGCTTAAAGCTTAAAAGCAGGTTATGGCGGAGAGGGATAAATTAAGAGGATGGGATTAGCATACACACACTACTGTATATAAAATAGGTAACCAGCAAGGACCTACTGTATAGCACTATATAGTACTATACTCAATATTTTGTAATAACCTATAAGGAAAAAGAATCTGAAAAAGAAATATATATATATATATAAAATGTGTATAACTGAATCACTGTGCTGTACACCTGAAACTAACACAACGTTATAAATCAACTCTACTTCATTAAAAAAAACAAAAGACTAGGTTATGTATGGCAGAACTATCCTCCTAAGCATCCAAGAAAGAGGCTGCAGATGAGGAAAGAGGTGGGGCTCTGAACTGCATCTTACAAAGCCTTTTCCCTGTCACTGTAGGTACCCACTCAGGGGTGAGGGTTTCTTCCTAGTAAGGTCCTGGGACCACATCATAAAGTCACTGTAATGACAACGATAAAAGGACCTTTTAAAATAGTATCATTAGGACCATTAAAGCAATACACTTTACCCCAAATTCTTTATTTAATAATATAGTAGCTTTAAAAAAGAATTATATGCTATGGAGTTCTGCCAAGATTTACTCGGCTCCGAAGAGCTTTAAATGAAACATGCTCAGCTGCCAGAGATAGTTCAACCACTGGAACTACTTCAGCAGACAGAGCCAAGCACCTCCCCAGAGCTTCAGCTCCACAGTTACTGTTAATGTAAAAATGAAAGGAAATATGGTCCAAAAATGAGTCAGTTTCCTAAGCTTCAATCTGAAGAGAAAGAACAGGATGAACCTCTCCTACCACACTCCATCTGAGATAAACCATAAACTAGATCCTAAGTGCTGAGAGAGGCCTAAATGGCTCCCTTTGGGCAAACACTCTAGCTCTTTAAGCCACTAGGTAAATGACCAAACAGTACTCTGGTGACTTGACCCCAAAATGAATAATTTACTGTCTCTGGGTAGCGTGGCAACAGTATTAAGCTAAGTTTTCAGAAAGATTCTTGTATTTCAGATGACAGATCCCAATACTGACACTTAAAAGGAATAAATTTCTGACATGCCTACACAACAAAAATAACATCAACAAATTTAAAATAAGCACGGCCTAGAATCACATTTTATAATAATGATAGGCCAAGGCTAGTCACATTCAAACAAATCACTGGGAACACTATGTAATCATTTTAAAACTCTTCTAGAAATAAATCAACCAAAGAATGCAACAGACACTGATATATCTGGGACTTAACAAGTTTTGACATGACTGTAACTTTATTTTATTTATTTATTTATTTTTGGCTGCGTTGGGTCTTCACTGCTGTGCATGGGCTTTGTCTAGTTGCGGCGAGCGGGGGCTACTCTTCATTGCAATGCACGGGCTTCTCATTGCAGTGGCTTCTCTTGTTGAGAAGCACGGGCTCTAGGCACGTGGGCTTCAGCAGTTGTGGCACACGGGCTCAGTAGTTGTGGCTCACGGGCTCAGTAGTTGAGGCACACGGGCTTAGTCGCTCCTTGGCATGTGGGATCTTCCTGGCCCAAGGATCAAACCCGTGTCCCCTGCATTGGCAGACGGATTCTTAACCACTGCATCACCAGGGAAGTCCTGACATGGTTATTTTAGACTTACCAAAAAATTAGTATTAAAAAATATAGGCAGAGTCATTTTAATATGAATGTCCAAGTGGTGGGGGAGGATTTGATAAACACTACCAAGGGAAAGGAAAAGCTGCACACTTATCTGGAAGTAATAGGAATCATAGGATTTTAAGAACAATAAATATGTGACCATCTATGTCCAACACATTCAGTTTCAGATCAGTGAATGAAAATACATTATCTGCCCTCACTGAGCATCCAGTCTTGTGGTGGAAACAATTAACAAGTAAACAAACCCAAAACGTACATAACTACAAATTATTAAGTGCTATGAAAAAACTGAATGGTCACTATAGCTAAAAGGTATTGAGCAAAAAGAATAGGTTGGAGAGACGATCAGAGGCCAGCTCACTGGGCCCCTATAGGCCGTGGGGAGGAATTTAGATTTTATTCTAAGTACATGGGGAAATTTTTGAAATGTGCTAAGCAGGGAATGACAGGATCTGATTTACATTTTTAAATGACCCTGCTAGCTGCGAAATGGAAAAAGGATGGGCTGGAGGGAGAAGGAGAAGCAGAAAAACAAAGGCCTATTGCAGTAGTCAAGGTCAAGGCTCTCAATTCACAGAAGAGGATACGTGTATAAAGCTAGTCAAAAAAAAAAAAAAAAGGTTCTGAAGAACCTAGGGGCAGGACAGGAATAAAGACACAGACTTCGGGTAGACCTGAGGACATGGGGAGGGGGAAGGGTAAGCTGGGACGAAGTGAGAGAATGGCATGGACTTATATACACTACCAAATGTAAAATAGATAGCTAGAGGGAAGCAGCCACATAGCACAGGGAGATCAGCTCGGTGCTTTGTGACCACCTAGAGGGGTGGGATAGGGAGGGTGGGAGGGAGACCCAAGAGGGAGGAGGTATGGGGATATATGTATATGTATAGCTGATTCAGTTTGTTATACAGCAGAAACTAACACAACATTGTAAAGCAATTATATGCTAATAAAGATGTTAAAAAAAAGAAGCTAGTCAAAGGACTTGCCCCAGCACCCAAAGTTTCTCAATGGTAGAAATGAGACCTGAATATAAAATAAGTACTACAAAGAAGATTCTAGAACTTTTTCAAACCAAAATGGTGAGGTTACTAAACAACAAATTAAGGAAACTAAAAATAAATAATTTATTTGGTTATATTGGGAAATCAACAAAATGGGTGACAATTATCCTTTTTGACAAATACTCAGATAAATTAAAATAGGGATATCAAATATAAGTTAGTAGCTCTGGTTTCAGTTAACCAACTAGATTAACTACAACACCTAAAAGAAGTTTAGTTTTCAGGCAATAAAGCTAACCTCACCCAAGATATTATTACCTGTACAGTTTATAATAATAATAATAGCTGCAACATCACTGAAATGATCTTAGAAATCTTTGCTTAAATTTTCACATTAATTAATTAGCAAAAATTTG
This sequence comes from Balaenoptera physalus, assembly GCF_965194825.1. Lineage (NCBI taxonomy): Eukaryota > Metazoa > Chordata > Mammalia > Artiodactyla > Balaenopteridae > Balaenoptera > Balaenoptera physalus. The sequence goes on along the minus strand of NC_138899.1, from coordinate 74,672,513 downwards.
ATTATTAGCATGAAGGCTGATATACTTTTTCTCATTAAAGCAAAGTATTTTAGCTTCTTTTTACGAGTGTCTAAATTACCCATATCAAAAAGTTTGGGGCTTCCCTGGTGGCACAGTGGTTGAGAGTCTGCCTGCCAACGCAGGGGACACAGGTTCGAGCCCTGGTCTGGGAAGATCCCACATGCCGCGGAGCAACTAGGCCCGTGAGCCACAACTACTGAGCCCGCGCGTCTGGAGCCTGTGCTCCGCAACAAGAGAGGCCGCGACAGTGAGAGGCCCGTGCACCGCGATGAAGAGTGGCCCCCGCTTGCCGCAGCTAGAGAAAGCCCTCGCACAGAAACGAAGACCCAACACAGACAAAAATAAAATAAATAAATAAATAAAAATTAAAAAAAAAAAAAAGTTTGTTTATGATCTTTCATTAGTATTCTATTTGAGGAAGATGAGGCTAAAATTAGTGACCAACTCAACATTATAGAGTCAATTAATGACACAGATTGGCCTAAAATGCAAATAATAGTTTTTATATTTCACTGTGTGCCATCTAAGAGAAACATGCTCAGTTACTAGCTCTGGGTCTTACATTTTAAGAAAAATGTTGACAAATAAATTATAACGCGAGAAGAGTGATAAAGGGTTCAAAACCCATGTCATATGGAGGAGGATCAGGGACCCTAGAGACATTTAAGCTGAAGAAGAAAATGTTAACGGAGCAACAAAACCAACTGACCTCCTTACCTGTATGTACTCTGTATCACTCCAAAGGAAAGAACCAGGACCAGTACAAAGTGACAGAAGAGGTAAATTTCAGATCGACAAAAGAAAGAATTTTCCAACAATGAGTCCATCCATCAGGGGAGTCATCTCTCTTGTAGGCAGTGAGCTGCCCGACGTTAGAATCACTGGCTAATTAGTAATAAAAACCACCGGCCCCCAATCACAGGGATGTCTGAGCTAAATTATAGCTGACCTTTGGTTCTTTGGGTAAAGCCACTGCCTCTCACTTGCCCACTTTTTCATCTGTTTCCTGAGTTCAACAGCCCAAGGCAAGTGCAAAATTGCTTGGAAATCTCACTGTTTCTCTTTTTTTTTTTTTTTAACGTGATCTTTATTCTGTATCATACCTGTGTTAGTTCCCCACTGTCGTGTTACCTTTACAGCTAACACGCGTTTACAGCTTGCTATATGCCAGGCACTGTTCTAAGCACTTGACATAACAATCTTAACGGTCCTATGAGTTAGGTACTCGTATTATTTTTACCTCATAGATGAGAAAACTGAGGCACCAAGAGCTTGAGTAAATTGTCCAAGGACACACAGCTAGATCCTAGGCAGTCTGGCTCCAGAACCAGTGCTTTCAACCCCTTTGTACACTATGGCATAAGGCTGCACACTTTGGGCCACTCCTACCCCAGTGTGAGAAGCAAACACAGGAAAAGTTCGACAAGATCTCTAAACTGATATTTTAGAGATAAGACTTTATTATTTACAAGGGAAAGTACGTTGATAAATGCAAAATGCTTACTAATTTCAGTGTCATGCCTTGCATTGGAGTGTTAATACAAAATACATTTAAGTTGAAATAATGAATCAATAGCATTCTGCTTACTTATCAATAAATGCATTCTTGCAGCAATATTTATGAATACTTACTCTGTACCAGGCACTATTCTAGGTACTGGGAAATAGCAGTGATCTAAGCAGACAAAAATCCTGCCTTCAGAGGCATACACTCACATTAGGGGACACAATATACAAACAAGTAAAACACAGTAAAACATTCAGGGACAGAACAGCAAGTAACTACTTTACTATAATCTAATGTAATAAAATTAAAAAAAATAAAAATAAAAGCAAAAACCAACACTATTAATCAGCTGCCAAGAGAGAAAAAATCTGTGGAGTGATTTAATATCCAAAGGACAGAACAGGATATTTCTTAAAAACAAGTCACTGATAATATGAATGGCCAATAAACATATGAAAGAACTTTTAACCTCAGAAGTTATCAGATAAGTACACCATACATGGTAGATATGCTGGTAAAATCACAACGAGATTCACCCACAAGAGACAGACAATATCAAGTGTTGGCGAGGATGTGGAGCAACTAGAACTTTCGTGCTCTGCAGGCAGACGTGGAAATTGGTATAATCACTTTGGAAAACTATTTGGTGTTACCTACTAAAGTTTAACAGATGCATATCCTATGGCCCATCAATTCCACTCCTAGGTATATGCTCACTAGAAAGGTATATATGCTCACATATATACCAAAGGATAAGTATAAAACTATCCAAGGTAGCATTATTAATAATAGTTTCAAACTGAAAGCAATCCAAAAGTTCACTAATAGTAAAACAGATTCAACTGTGGTATAATACTGTATATTAATGAAAATAAACAAACTTCAGATATATGCAACAGGATGGCGAAATCTCACCAACGTATGTTGAGCAAAAAGAGCCAGACAAAAAAAGAATACTTACTGTACATAAAGTTTCAAAAAAGGTATAACTAATTTATGGTATTAGAAATCAGAATAATGGTTATCTTTGGAAACAAAGTGGCAGAATAGTGGTTACTTTTGAGAAAGAAGTGTCAGGGATCAGAAGGGATCCTGAGTACGGCTTCTGAGGTGCTAAATGTTCTATTCTTGACCCCTGAGTGATAGTTACATGGATTACATGGTAGTTACAGAGGTTAAATGCAGTCAGCCGAAGCGGACTCTTACTGGTTTGTAAGAGCCAATTATTAAATTTTCAGGAATTTTTCTATAAAAAACAGCCATTGATAAAAATTAAATTACACAAACAGAATAAATTATATTAAAAACAAAAGTGGTAATTACTCAAAACTCCGCACTTCTAACTATTTAACTATTACCTATGCACTTAGGGTTACTTAAGTCTACTGTGTCTACACTATAGAATGGCAGGCTACTACCCATCTTATCTTGACTCTGAGTTCAGTGACCTCATGTTGGTAGCTTGAAATCCATCATAGTGAAAGTATTTATACCAGAGAAACCAGCAAATGCTACAAAACAGGGCTTGATTTCTTGTTTTGTTAACTGTCTAGACTTAAAGTAATGGGGAAAATATTACATTTAAAAGTGTGTCATTTCTATAGTTGTTACAATGTAAATAGCACAAAAAATGAAGGAAATAATTTTCCAGTATTTGAAAACCATGATCTGATTCATCAAAGTTGCTCAAGTGATTGATCAATGAGTGAAGTTCCCACATATGTTTCTGTTGTTTCACTTTCATGTGACTCATTAATAAAAACAAAATATCAACCAATATCCTAACAGAACTACATTCCTAATCATCTGTCAACTGCAACCATAGGTTTGCAAGAGTTAAGCAAAAAGCAGCAAAGGCATTCTGTGAGGGTCCATTGGCTCTATAAAGTTTGCACTAAAGAGCACTGTATATTTTATTATTTGTAAATTATATGCCGTACATCCTTTATATCAGTCAGATTTATAATAAATTTGTGTGTAAATATGTACGTGTTTATATACACATACGCTTTTTTTTTCTTCAGAAAACTAGTTATTAAACATTTACCAATACACTGCTGGTGAGACGATCATCATTCATCAAATATACCCTTATAATGTATACACTTTTCTTCAATAAAAAGATTTTTTTTAAAGTCACTGTTCACTTGTATAACCACCGATCAACAGTTCTCAAAAGAATACTCCAACCCAGTTTACAATGTCTCTCCATATCAGACATCCCTACATTTAATCAGAGAAGGAAAATATTCAAAAAATGGCCATTTGTTATAATTCAATGAAATGAAGTCCTTTAAGTTTAATAGCTTTAAATGAAGTCTCTGAAGCTGATTTACCATACTTTAATCTTAATTCTATCTAAAAGCACACACATCTTTAATCATGAGATCATAATGGAAGCACTGCTCATTTCACTAAGAGTTAATTAACCATAAAGCCATAGTCTTATAAATACTTGAGAATCAGAATTTTATTAATTAAATGTATTTTTGGTTTATAATACAAAAACATCTATTCTGCTACCTAATAGTTTACTTTTAGACTATCCTTTTTAAATTAAAAAATGCATTTGCTATTTCTATGTATATTTCTACACTGACTCTAGACTTAGAGAGTAAAATAAAAATAACCATTTTTCTCAGGTACATTCAAATAAGACTCAAAAATATGGCTGTAAAGGTTAATTTATTCATCTGATTCCCTCTCATCAATAACAATCAACTTGAGGCCAGGAGTCACATATTAAAGTTTGCCTTCCTAGTACCTAGAAGTATGACTAACACAAAGTATGCACTTAATAAAGGTACATTAAGTAAATGGCGTAACAAACTGGCCTCATGATGACTCTGTACCTCAAGGGAAAAAACTGTAAGGCTTGAATAACAGATCACTATACACAGTGACTGTTATTTATTGAAAAATAGCATTTTTAAGATTGGACCTAACTTGAAGCCTGTTAGCAGTTTAAAAAAAAAAAAGAAGAAAAAGATTTAATCACTCTCAGAAAGTGAACTGGTACTCTTAAAACAAATAGATATTTGTGATACATTAAAATAAGACAGCAAGCATTTTCAAATAAGAGGCTGCATAGCATAATGGTTAAAAGCTCAGGTTATCAGAGTTCAAATCCTAGTTCCACCACCTACTTGCAGTTGTAACTTCAGTGTCTCAATTTCTTCATACACAGTACAGGGAAAATAACACTGAGTCCACAGGAATTTGTAGGGAGGACTGGTACAGGTTAAGAATGCTCAAGGCAGAGTGAGACCTGTTGCTACTGCTTTTATTACTAGCTGCTTCCTCATACAGCTCACAAGACTAAACTAAGAATCCAAAGATACTGAGAGTCTTAAGCAAAACATGTAATTTCTCCTGTCCTCTCTTTTTTTAACATCTATAAAGTTAAGTGGCTAGAGCAGAAAAGCAGCTTTCAAACTTCTGACCATGACACAAAGTAATACATTCATCTTAGATCATGAGCTAGTGTATACAAATATATAACTAAATTTTTACATACTTATATAACAAATTTTTTTCTCAAAATAATACTGTCCTTATAATGGGCAATGCAGTCTGAATTTTCTAGTCTATTTCATTTTTTTTTTTAAGCTGGTTGCAACACACAAAACTGATTTTAAAAAACCAACAACACTGAGGACCCTTCAGTACTCGATTTCAAATTAGCTTTCAATGGCAATGGACATCTGTCAGTTTCATCTAAACTGCCTCAAACTCTATCACCGCTTCCAGTGAGTTTAAGGACTCCAGTGTTCTAATGAATATCTGAGTGCTTACGATGATCATAACTGAACCAAGCACACCTTTCATATTCTAATGAAGTTTCTATGAGTTTGTTGGTTTTTTTTAACTGTAATCCCTTTTGTTTCCAGAGTGACTCAGAAAGTCTCTTTTATCTTCAAACAACTGTTCTTTTTCTTTTATTAAAGGGCTTATTTTCCAGTGACATTCCGAGTACTTACATGTGAATGAAGAACAACTAAGATTTAGAAAATTATTTGGAACTTTTTAAGTAAAAGACTATTTACAATATCCAGAGAAATTTATCTGACATTCAACAAGTGCTGCCTGGTTGTTTCGTTCTTTGCTTAAGAATCACATTTTAAAATCAACATTTATTTAATTTTTCTGGAATTCTTTTCAAATCCAACCAGACTTTTAATCTAGTTTGGTAGGGATACTACCAATATGAAAAATACTAAAATAAAGAAGAAAAAGATCTGTGATTCACAAAGCTCCATTCCTTACTCTATGACTTTGGTCATAAGATACTTTAGCTCTATCTCAGTTTCTTCATTTGTAAAAATGGGGATAAAATGACTGCCTACTACTTGGGATTATTTCATAAATTATTGTGTAATCACTCCAAATGGTACCTAGCAGGGAAGCATCCAACAAACCATGACCAAGATTCTTCTCTTGTGTTATGTGAAGTTAAGATAAAGACTGAAAGTTCCTTACCTGGTTCTAAAAGTTTACCTAAAAGCTACTAGCAGAGTGATGGGTGGACTTCAGTCACTACTTTATTCTCTAAAATGCAAACCAAGGTTAGCAACACAAAAATGAAGAACAGAGGAAGAAACAAAGATGACATATAAGATACAGATTTTTAAGTATCCATTATGTGGCTTTTGATAATGGGGAGAACCAGTTCAATTTCATCAGCAGGAAAATTTGTTTATATATTAGTACCCCTCATTGATCCCAAAAGGATATGAAATGGAATCACTTACTGTTTTACGACATAATAGCTCGAACAAATTACAAACATAAAAAAATCTAATTCATTTTCAGTGTCCTAGTGAGGTAGAGAGAATATGTCTTTGGCTCTATCTCATGAATAGAGATATTCAGAAAACATCAGTTTTATTCCATTATGGACTAAAAAACCACAAGGTGTAGGAAGTTGGTCTGTGTAGAGTCCTTACCACTGACTGAAATCATATATAGTAAAAATATTCAAATATAGTATGTAATTTTTAAGGATAACCACTTGCTATTAGTTATAAGCTGTATTTTCACAATAAATATCACGGCATAAATGTGATGACATATAGAACCCTTAGCTAGGAAAATAAAACTTCTTTGTGGCAATTCAATAACATCCTCATTCACTTATGACATCAGAAAGGAAACAGGAAATGCTATCACTAAAAATTTATTTTTGTCTTTTCATTAAAATTAAGGCTAAGAGAAATGTCAGGTCATCCTGGCTCCTTACTATGAAAAATTATTTTCAGCACATTTTCCTAAAGTCCATTTTAAGGACAGCACAGAATTTCTACCCAGTATTATGTTTATTCACCAATCAATTTCTCAGGTAAAGTAAATGTACATACTGAACCCTAACCAAAGGAAATTTTCTCATTAAGAAAAAAAATCTTGTTTTGCTCTAAAATTTAAAGATAAATCAAAGTTTAAAAAATTTTAGCAATAGTAAAGCATATCTATCATCTTATTCTGTGAACACTGCAGACACATCAACTTCCTTATAAATCTTTCCCCTACAATTATGTTTTCATTTTAATTCAGAATACTAGTTAAAATATTTTTTAAGTTTTAAAACTTTATTTTGAATATCTCTATAAAAGCTCAGGACTTCCCTGGCGGTCCAGTGGTTAGGACTCTGCACTTCCACTGCAGGGGGCATGGGCTCGATCCCTGGTCGGGGAACTAAAATCTGGCCAAAAAAAAGCTCCATTTTAGAGGGCAGACAGCAGGAGCAAGAACTACAATCCTGCAGCCTGTGGAACAAAAAGCACATTCACAGAAAGATAGACAAAATGAAAAGGCAGAGGGCTATGTACCAGATGAAGGAACAAGATAAAACCTCAGAAAAACAACTAAATGAAGTGGAGATAGGCAACCTTCCAGAAAAAGAATTCAGAATAATGATAGTGAAGATGATCCAGGACCTCGGAAAAAGAATGGAGGCAAAGATCAAGAAGATGCAAGAAATGTTTAACAAAGACCTAGAAGAATTAAAGAACAAGCAAACAGAGATGACCAATACAATAACTGAAATGAAAACTACACTAGAAGGAATCAATAGCAGAATAACTGAGGCAGAAGAACGGATAAGTGACCTGGAAGACAGAATGGTGGAATTCACTGTTGCAGAACAGAATAAAGAAAAAAGAATGAAAAGAAATGAAGACAGCCTAAGAGACCTCTGGGACAACATTAAATGCAACAACGTTCGCATTATAGGGGTCCCAGAAGGAGAAGAGAGAGAGAAAGGACCAGAGAAAATATTTGAAGAGATTAGAGTCGAAAACTTCCCCAACATGGGTAAGGAAATAGCCACCCAAGTCCAGGAAGCACAGCGAGTCCCACACAGGATAAACCCAAGGAGAAACACGCCAAGACACATAGTAATCAAATTGGTAAAAATTAAAGACAAAGAAAAATTATTGAAAGCAGCAAGGGAAAAACGACAAATAACATACAAGGGAACTCCCATAAGGTTAAGAGCTGATTTCTCAGCAGAAAGTCTACAAGCCAGAAGGGAGTGGCATGATATACTTAAAGGGATGAAAGGGAAGAACCTACAACCAAGATTACTCTACCCGGCAAGGATCTCATTCAGATTCGATGGAGAAATCAAAAGCTTTACAGACAAGCAAAGGCTAAGAGAATTCAGCACCACCAAACCAGCTCTACAACAAATGCTAAAGGAACTTCTCAAAGTGGGAAACACAAGAGAAGAAAAGGACCTACAAAAACAAACCCAAAACATTTAAGAAAATGGTCATAGGAACATACATATCGATAATTACCTTAAACGTGAATGGATTAAATGCTCCAACCAAAAGACACAGGCTTGCTGAATGGATACAAAAACAAGATCCATATATATGCTGTCTACAAGAGACCACTTCAGACCTAGGGACACATACAGACTGAAAGTGAGGGGAAGGAAAAAGATATTCCATGAAAATAGAAATCTAAAGAAAGCTGGAGTAGCAATACTCATATCAGATAAAATAGACTTTAAAATAAAGAATGTTACAAAAGACAAGGAAGGACACTACATAATGATCAAGGGATCATTCCAAGAAGAAGATATAACAATTATAAATATGTATGCACCCAACATAGGAGCACCTCAATACATAAGGCAACTGCTAGCAGCTATAAAAGAGGAAATCAACAGTAACACAATCATAGTGGGGAACTTTAACACCTCACTTACACCAATGGACAGATCATCCAAAATGAAAATAAATAAGGAAACAGAAGCTTTAAATGACACAATAGACCAGATAGATTTAATTGATACTTATAGGACATTCCATCCAAAAACAGCAGATTACACTTTCTTCTCAAGTGCGCATGGAACATTCTCCAGGATAGATCACATCTTGGGCCACAAATCAAGCCTCAGTAAATTTAAGAAAACTGAAATCATATCAAGCATCTTTTCTGACCACAACGCTATGAGATTAGAAATGAATTACAGGGAAAAAAATGTAAAAAACACATACACATGGAGGCTAAACAATACGTTCCTAAATAACCAAGAGACCACTTAAGAAATCAAAGAGGAAATCAAAATATACCTAGAGACAAATGACAATGAAAACACGATGATCCAAAACCTATGGGATGCAGCAAAAGCAGTTCTAAGAGGGAAGTTTATAGTCATACAAGCCTACCTCAAGAAACAAGAAAAATCTCAAATAAACAATCTAACCTTACACCTAAAGGAACTAGAGAAAGAAGAACAAACAAAACCCAAAGTTAGCAGAAGGAAAGAAATCATAAAGATCAGAGCAGAAATAAATGAAATAGAAACAAAGAAAACAATAGCAAAGATCAATAAAACTAAAAGCTGGTTCTTTGAGAAGATAAACAAAATTGATAAGCCATTAGCCAGACTCATCAAGAAAAAGAGGGAGAGGACTCAAATCAATAAAATCAGAAATGAAAAAGGAGAAGTTACAACAGACACCGCAGAAATACAAAGCATCCTAAGAGACTACTACAAGCAACCCTATGCCAATAAAATGGACAACCTGGAAGAAATGGACAAATTCTTAGAAAGGTATAACCTTCCAAGACTGAACCAGGAAGAAACAGAAAATATGAACAGACCAATCACAAGTAATGAAATTGAAACTGTGATTAAGAATCTTCCAACAAACAAAAGTCCAGGACCAGATGGCTTCACAGGTGAATTCTATCAAACATTTAGAGAAGAGCTAACACCCATCCTTTTCAAACTCTTCCAAAAAATTGCAGAGGAAGGAACACTCCCAAACTCATTCTACGAGGCCACCATCACCCTGATACCAAAACCAGACAAAGATACTACAAAAAAAGAAAATTACAGACCAATATCACTGATGAATATAGATGCAAAAATCCTCAACAAAATACTAGCAAACAGAATCCAACAACACATTAAAAGGATCATATACCACAATCAAGTGGGATTTATCCCAGGGATGCAAGGGTTCTTCAATATATGCAAATCAATCAATGTGATACACCATATTAACAAATTGAAGAATAAAAACCATATGATCACCTCAATAGATGCAGAAAAAGCTTTTGACAAAATTCAACACCCATTTATGATAAAAACTCTCCAGAAAATGGGCATAGAGGGAACCTACCTCAACATAATAAAGACCATATATGACAAACCCACAGCAAACATCATTCTCAATGGTGAAAAACTGAAAGCATTTCCTCTAAGATCAGGAATGAGACAAGGATGTCCACTCTCACCACTAGTATTCAACATAGTTTTGGAAGTCCTAGCCATGGCAATCAGAGAAGAAAAAGAAATAAAAGGAATACAAATTGGAAAAGAAGAAGTAAAACTGTCAATGTTTGCAGATTACATGATACTATACATAGAGAATCCTAAAAATGCCACCAGAAAACTACTAGAGCTAATCAATGAATTTGGTAAAGTTGCAGGATAAAAAATTAATGCACAAAAATCTCTTGCATTCCTCTACACTAATGATGAAAAATCTGAAAGAGACATTATGGAAACACTCCCATTTACCATTGCAATAAAAAGAATAAAATACCTAGGAATAAACCTACCTAGGGACACAAAAGACCTGTATGCAGAAAACTATAAGACACTGATGAAAGAAATTAAAGATGATACCAACAGATGGAGAGGTATACCATGTTCTTGGATTGGAAGAATCAATATTGTGAAAATGACTATACTACCCAAAGCAATCTACAGATTCAATGCAATCCCTGTCAAATTACCAATGGCATTTTTAACGGAACTAGAACAAATCATCTCAAAATTTGTATGGAGACACAAAAGACCCCGAATAGCCAAAGCAGTCTTGAGGGAAGAAAACGGAGCTGGAGGAATCAGACTCCCTGACTTCAGACTACTATACTACAAAGCTATAGTAATCAAGACAATATGGTACTGGCACAAAAACAGAAACAGAGATCAATGCAACAAGATAAAAAGCCCAGAGATAAACCCACACACCTATGGTCAACTAATCTATGACAAAGGAGGCAAAGATATACAATGGAGAAAAGACAGTCTCTTCAATAAGTGGTGCTGGGAAAACTGGATAGCTACATGTAAAAGAATGAAATTAGAACACTCCCTAACACCATACACAAAAATAAACTCAAAATGGATTTGAGACCTAAATGTAAGACCGGACACTATAAAACTCTTAGAGGAAAACATAGGAAGAACACTCTTTGACATAAATCACAGCAAGATCTTTTTTGATCTACCTCCTAGAGTAATGGAAATAAAAACAAAAATAAACAAATGGGACCTAATGAAACTTAAAAGCTTTTGCTCAGCAAAGTAAACCATAAACAAGATGAAAAGACAACCCTCAGAATGGGAGAAAATATTCGCAAACAAATCAACAGACAAAGGATTAATCTCCAAATTATATAAACAGCTCATGCAGCTCAATATTAAAGAAACAAACAACCCAATCCAAAAATGGGCAGAAGACCTAAATAGACATTTCTCCAAAGAAGACATACAGATGGCCAAGAAGCACATGAAAAGCTGCTCAACATCACTAATTATTAGAGAAATGCAAATCAAAACTACCATGAGGTATCACCTCACACCAGTTAGAATGGGCATCATCAGAAAATCTACAAACAACAAATGCTGGAGAGGGTGTGGAGAAAAGGGAACCCTCTTGCACTGTTGGTGGGAATGTAAATTGATACAGCCACTATGGAGAACAATATGGAGGTTCCTTAAAAAACTAAAAATAGAATTACCATATGATCCAGCAATCCCACTACTGGGCATATACCCAGAGATAACCAAAATTCAAAAGGACACATGTACCCCAATGTTCATTGCAGCACTATTTACAATAGCCAGTACATGGAACAACCTAAATGTCCAATGACAGATGAATGGATAAAGAAGATGTGGTACATATATACAATGGAATATTACTCAGCCATAAAAAGGAATGAAATTAGGTCATTTGTTGAGACGTGGATGGATCTAGAGACTGTCATACAGAGTGAAGTAAGTCAGAAAGAGAAAAACAAATATCGTATATTAACGCATGTATGTGGAACCTAGAAAAATGGTACACATGAACCGGTTTGCAGGGCAGAAGTTGAGACACAGATGTAGAGAACAAACGTATGGACACCAAGGGGGGAAAACTGCAGGGGGGGGTGGGAAAAAAAAAAATTCAAACTACCTCCTCCTCATCCTCTTCTAAGTAAATGTGGACTACTATTTAAGATTCAAAATTATTTCCTATTTAATTTTGTCATTTTTTATCTTTAATTATTAGAATTGTGATGATATTTAATACAATTTTGAAATTCAAAAAAAGAAAAAAAGCTCCATTTTACTTAAAATTTCTGTGTGTGTGTATTAAGAAATATATGCACCTCTGAGGTTACTGACATTGCAGAATGGCCTTCAAAATGCAAAGACTGCATAGGTTTTTGATTCAAAGTTTTTAAAAAAATCTCTTCCATGTCAAAACCAGGGTCCTCTGAAAAGCCCACTAGAAGTATAATAAGCAACAAATGTCACAGGCTTAAAGTGAGTGGGTTACAAAGAGGTAGTCTTGCCTTGTCATCTCTCCCTCTTGCTCTACAATCCTTGTCCCTACTTGTAGAGGGTTTTTCACTCTTTGATATAGGATGTGCTCGGCCTACAGGTCCCCGGGCTCCTCCTCCTGGCATTTCTTTCCTCAGAGGTCTTACTTCTCGATTGGGACGCCTTATCTGAGGTGGAGGTCTGACAAAAAAATAAATACATAAAATTAAAATTAATCAAAGGCAAAAGTATTTCAATACTACCTTAGTCAATAAAACTATTAAATCAATAAGCCCGTAAGGTCAATTTTTCCCCCTTTTGCCAATTCATGGCCACAACTATTAGGTCAGTTTTTAAAGTGCTTTTCTGTAAAGTACACTGGTTGATACAAACATTAAATACATATAAATGACACATACAGCAATTATTTTGTCAAAAATAACATTCACCAATAGAGGGCAATACAGACTATTCCCATCTAATAATCTTAATAGTGTAACAGAAAATCAATTCCTTTATTCATTACTGTCCTAAGCCAAATAAGTAACTTTAAAAAAAAATTATTAAAAGCTGAAAGGACAGTAATTCAAAATATATTTATTTGCATAGCTTACTAGTTTATCCCTTACAACCAAAATGATTTTCTCTGCTTCCATGTTGGAAAAACCATTTCATTCATCAAATTACAAACAGCAGGGCTTAATGAAATCTTCTTAATTTATGTGCAAAGTTTATGTGTAAAAATATTACTCATGCTTTGAGGGTGTCAAAAATCACAGGATCATTCAAATTATACAGGCCCCCAAATGTGAATCAAGAATTTTGATAACTATATGTGGCAAAGGATGTTAATTCTATTTATGGTGGTGATCATTTCGCAATATACACAAATATTGAATCATTATGTTGTACAGCTGAAACCAATGTAATATATGTCAATTATACAGCAATTTTAAAAAAGAATTTTGATAAATACATAAATATAACTATGCTTACAAAGTGGCATATTTTGTCTCATGTAATGTGAAACATGTCTTCTTCAAATAGTGAAATCATGGGGCTTCTCAGAACAGTATTTATTTGCCTCTCTCTGGGTGCTGGGGGAGACTCCATCACTTTGTGTCTAAGCTCTTAGTTCTTCTTCCCTGAACTGTCTCTGCCTCTGTTTTCCTACCTTCGCTCTCTTTACAGCTCTGCCTGTATTTGCAGCCCTTCACATCCCATACGTGTGTTCCTTTTCCACCCATGTGCCAAAATCTATTCTTATCCCTTTTCCAGCTTCATGCTTTTAATTCATCTAATTCATCACGGAGTTTCTCTTCCTGGTATCAGAAAAGGTTTCACATGTGTATAACTCAATGAACTCAGCAAAACAGGGAAATGGATGAAAAGCCAGGAAGGTTGAAAACTCAACCTAACTAAAAAATAGTTAACATATTGCAGCATCTTCAGACTACTGGAATTAGACCGCTACATGAAAGTGCTGAGGATGAGAGAGGCTGGTGAAAAGTGTATGTCTTTCTACTAGGTTACCATCCACTGACATCGGAATCCTTGGAGTCCAATCCAGTTACACAGTTATTTACTGAACACCCACACCTGTTAGGAGGTATATATCCTCTACTGTGCTAGGCCCTAGGAGGAGACAAAGATGAACAAGCAATCTTGAGGGGAAAGAAATCCACAGGAAAGGAACTTGAAAATCGTGTATAGTGAAATAGTTATAAGGCATTCTCAAATTTAAAGGTATTATTATGTTTTTGGTTCTAGCGCATTCTTAGTCTTAAGTATTCTGTCAATAAGGTAAAAATGTAATGAGACTGGTAAAGAATAAAAAACTAAAAATGTTATGTTGCTCTACTCCTAGTATTTCATTGCAACCATTGTTTTTTGAATGAATTTCTGTTTTCTTTTGATGAAGAGGTGTGCAGTAGTAGAGCAGAACTTTACTGTTTTATATATATATATAATATCTGTATGTATGTATGTATGTGTAATGTCTTTCCTGAATCGGATTCCTGGCCAAAGACAATAAAAAGCGACTGACAATCTCTTCCACACAGAACACACGTCAAGTCTGCCCTTCTGTTAGCAGCTGCGCCTGCTATTTAAATAGTCTGTCATTGTTTGTGGTCCTGCTTTCTGGAGGCACAGCCAGCCCGAAGCTTTGGCTCACAAACAGCAAGCCCATCCTTTACAGCTGCGCGCCAGGCTGCCCGGTGGCCTCGCTGAGGAGGGGTGAATTGTAGGGACCCTTGAAACACTTCTTCTGCCTCCTCAGCTTGTGCTCTCCCACCTCAGCTTGCTATTTAGCGCCCACCGAGGAGTCCTGCACACACATCCAGTTCAGTAAAGCTGTGCTGCGAGAATTATGTCAACGCTCATACACAGGCTGCACTCCAAGTGTTTGCTGCTGCTGACCTTGTCCTGCCCCTCAATATTCTGACGGGCTCATAAACGGTCTGAATGAAACTGCTCAAGAGGCCAGATGTGGCATTTGTGGCAAGTCCCACGTCTCACAGAAAGTGTGCCTGTGCTTTGCAGGTCTTCAGTTCCGTCTCACTGCAGTTTGGTATTACATTCGAAACAGACTCTGTCAGCTTCCCAAAGGACATCCTTGACTCTGTTCTGTACTTCTTCCTCCATTAGGGCATCACTGCCCAATGGCATGCTTCAGTTTAAGGACTCAGTGACAGCTTCCAGGCTGTAAAAAGTAAGTCTCAGGGCTTCTTTACTGGCCTCTTTTGAAAAAGAGACTGTATTAGTAGGGTTGCACAGCACCGTCAGCCTCTGCCCCAATGGGCAAACACAGGCTGACACCCTGCTAGCTTACAGCATTCCAAATACAGAGAATGACTGGAAACCTGCAGATAAAAGAGTAGCATGTCTACACTGAGCTCAGTTCTCCTATTGGAGGATATTTCCCCGCAGGAATGGGAAGAAAGATGCCTTACCCATTCACATGCAAATAAGCCTGACTTCCTCCAAAAGCCAATACTCCCTTTCTAAACCATATTAAATATCAATATGATATGTAAATGTTCTTACAGCACTGCTTGTAATAGTAAACACATGGAAGCAACCCAAAGGTCCAGTATCAGAATAGATGCATAAATTATTATACGTTCACATAATGGGATACTATATTCACGTGAACATGAATTACAGCCACATGCAATAATAATAGATCAAACTCAGGACCACAATGTTGAGTGAAAAAGTAAGTTCAAAGAACACATACAGTATGATTCTAAGCAAAACACGATACTGTGTGGAGATTAAAATGTATGTGGTAAAAGTATAAAGAAAGGCAAAGGAATGATAGACCCCAAATCCAGGAGAGTGGCTAACTCTGAAAGAGGAGGGAAGGGAACAGGATGCAGAGGAGCCCACAGGGGGCCTTCAAGGTAACGCTAATGTTCTTTTTCTTAAACTCCATGGTGGGTACATAGATCCTACTGTATTATAACTCCTTATTCCTTACATAAATTTTATTATTCATATTACCTACTTGGTAGTTAATAAACTTTAAATATGATGAATATAACAACACCACTAATTAAATTATTTGAGCACCTAAAAAAATGAAATTATAGGGTTGCTACAAAGCTTTTGGCATGTTCTAGAAACACACATGTGGTAGTGATGTGGGCTCAGAGTACACATCCTCAGTTGAACCTACTGTATTTCTGCCTGGCAAATCTCCATAAAAGATTGTGCAACAGAAACAGAACTGTCTGTCAGACAGCACCACTCATCCAGGATTCCAGAAGTCAAAGGGAAAGAGACGTCTTCTGAAGATGCCTTCATTCCACACCATATTTAGAAACAGGGTCAAAGATACTATCACAATTTTCTCCAATTGCTATACAGGCACCTTCTTAAGATTCCCATCTATTCAGCTCTTTCTGTTTCTTCTAGCTTTCTGTTTCATGATTATTCTAAATTCTTTGGTTATATCTGTTTGTTCATACATTGTTAGAATTCTAGTATAAGAATAAGAAATTTAGAACAGGTCTTATATATGCACAAGAACATAAACCAAATTACTGAAACTTCTGGAAAAGGAAGAAAAATAATCTTACTTTGCTATGACATTAATCTATATGAATTAAACAGGAAAACATACCTCTCCATAGCTAATGAAAAAAAACACGAGTTCCAAGTAGTTCATACTGATATTTTTACTATAAGGACTTGGAGTCAATATATGAGACTTTGAGTCCAAGAGAAATTATTTGGTAAGAAATCAGGAGGCAAGAAAACAAAGCTTAAACAGAAATTAGAGGACTTATTTTAAATTAATGATTAAGAATTTTAATGTCCACTCTCATCAAATATATGACTGCTATTTTTTCAAATCAGAAAATATATGTTTATCTAATAAGCACAGGAACTATACTGGCTGTTGACATAAAAACGTTGCAAACACTATTCCTCCCTTCACAGAAGAACAGCATGGTGATCCGGAGTCAGCATTAGTTTTAGAATCCTAAACCCTGGGTGCCTTCCTACTCCCAGGTCCACCAATTACTGATTATATGAGCGTATCACTTAACATCTACAAGCCTCATATTCTTCCTCTGTAAATGGGGATGATTAATACTTAACAGAATTTTTAAAATCTATTTTTCATTGAGGTATACCATATATTCAGTAAAATGTACATATATTAGGTATACAACTCAATAAATTTTGGTACTGTATAACCACCAGTAGAACAAAGAGCATTTCCCAATACCCCAGAAAGTTTTTTTCATGGTCTCTGTTAGTAAATATCAGCTGGTAAAGGTAACCACTATTTTGACCTTACTATCATAGATTAGGTTTGCCTGTTCTAGTTTCATAAAATGGAATCCTATAGTACATACTCTTTCAACATTACCTGTGAAATTCATCCATGTTCCTGTATATAGCCGTTTATCTTTCTTCACTGCTGTGGAGTATTCTATTGCATAAATATACAACTTATCAATTCTGTGAATGCACACCTGAGCTGTTTTCTGTTTGAGGTTTATTATTAAAGCCTCTATGAATATGGGAATTATCCTCATGGTAAACAGAAGCATTCATTTCTTTGGGATCTGTACCCAGGAGTAGAATAGCTGCATCATAAAGTGTACATAAGGTTAGCTTTAGTAAATATAGCCAACGGTTTTCCAGAGTAGTGATGTCATTCTACACTCCCATCAGCCATGTACGAGAGTGCCAGATGTCCCACCCTAGTCATTCTGGGGGGGGGGGGTGTAATGGTGTCTCACTGTGGTTCTACCTTGCCTTTCTTGAATGGCTACAGATGTTAAACACCTTTTCAACAAGATGCTTATTAGCCATGTGAATATCTTCTTTTGTATAGTATCTGTTCCAGTCTTTAGTCCATTTTTTTTTCAACTGGGTTGCCTGACTTTTTCTTATTGATTTATTGATCATTGTTCTTTATATATTCTGGATACAAGTCCTTTGTCATACATATGCATTGCAAACATCTTCTACCAGTATATGGCTTGCATTTTTTTTTACTGCCTTTCTACCAGTATATGGCTTGTCTTAATGGTGTATCTCTGGATGAAAAGAAGTTCATAATTTTAGAATTCTGACTTATTGATCTTTTATCTTTAATGCTTTATTGTCCTGTTTAATAAATCTTTGCTACCCCAAGAAGATGATAATATCCCTTCCATGTTTTCTTCTGGAAGTTTTATTTTATTACCTTTTTACATTTTAGGTGGTTATCTATTTCAAATTAGTTTTTCTATATGATGTGAGGTAAGGGGCCAAGATTTTCCTCACCACATGGACATTCAATTAACCCAGAAGCACTTACTGACAAGACCCACCTTTCCCTACTGAATTGCAGTGGTGCCTCTTCATAAATCAAGTGACTCCATAGAATTTAACCTTTAATAAGTTCTAGCTCTAAAAAGAACTTTAGAAATTTTAGTTATTTGCTATCAGAAAATTATAAACAAATATTTTAGTATGATATACTCCAGAGTCTGTTCAAAATATTAATTTTTCAACAAATATCTGAACTTTTGATGAATGCAAGATACTATGCTACATAATATAAAGGGCTTTTTGTATACTGGGTTAAGTCGTCCCTCACTATCTAACAAGCAAATCAATCACACTCAGAAACACATGGAGTACTACAAGCCATGCCGATACGAGTTGTTTTATATCCTCAAGGCTACTTTTTGTGCAAAAAATCTCTTCAAAGGTTTACTTTGATTTTTTAAATGTTCAATTTATTAAAGTTAAAACTGCAAAAATTCAGTTAGTCCTTAAAGCTTTTAGATTCACTTACACATCTTTTTCTGTGTACAAGAGTAGCAGATTTTAGGAGTCACTTAAGAGGCTTTTGAATAATGCTTGATGCCATTTACAAACCTGGCTAATTAAATGCCACTAAAATTTTTAACATATGTTTATAAATGTAATATATTTTATTTCCTTCTTAGTTCTTCAATTGTCTTACTTAACAAAGCATAACTTACATATAAATACTTTCATAAACTTAGTAAGTTAAACTTATAAATGAGGTAAGCCTAATTTCTTCTAAATGTTCCCCAAAAGTACTTAACATAAGTTTTCATGTAAAATCACAGATCTAAATTATTCCATACTACACTTAAAATTGGAATTGCATGCTTATCACCCTCATTAGCCACATTGTCTTAAATTACAAGTACATAAAAATAATAAATAAATATGTACATATCCCTTAACAAAAAATACTACTATTACAGTTTTGAGTCTCTTAGACATTTCTATTCTTAATTCTAAATGTCACTGGAGTTGAAAGATGCTTACCCACTACAGAAGACAACTATCCAAGTTAACCAAGGTAATATTTAGCCAAAAATTTCAGCTGGCATGAGATCTGGAGCTGCAGACATACTTCTCACACCAAATATTATACAGTCCCATTTAATATCACGGGGGCTGCCCTCTTAGCATTTTGATGTTACCCACAACTAGGTATTTCAGCAAGAACAGGGGTGAGAGTCTTGTCAGAGACTCTGATGGGACATACTAATCCTTATTTAAAGTTGCTAAGCTAGTCATTCTATCACTTCTAAGGTAGGGGAAGGGGACGATAACATTACTAATTATTTCGTCTAATGGTAGAATGCCACTACTCCCAGGCAGGCTGATTATTTAATTTTACCTTGCTCTTCTTTGGTTCTAAAGATAGGCCCTTGCCTTTTCCATTTAACTCTAAAGACCTCTGAACTTGAAAAACTTAAAATATTTAATTTATCTTATGTCTAACTCTAAAGATCTTAAAACTAGATGGACAGTGGCATTCTTTCAGAATATAGGGACTACACAACTTTTACAGATTATATTAAAATACTATCATTGAACTTTAAATATCTCATAGTTCTTTGTCTAGTTTATAGTCAAGTTCTGAAAATATTCTACTGATTTTCAAAAGACTGGAATACAAAAAAATATGATATAGTCCATGCATTCAAGAAGCTTATAGTTTAGCTAAAAATATATACATATTTTATGTATTATATTGGACATCCCTTTCTATCCACATATAAATCCTGCAACTAAAGCCTCGCTGAAGAAGAGTTCCCAACTAAACTATAAATAAAAGTCCTCAAAAATAACAAACTGGAGGATAAGACCCTCAAGAACTTATGATAAATATATAGATACAGTTTCTCTCTAATGAACTGAATTTTCTACCTTTCAGTTTTCTTTTCTGTAACATTTAAAAAAAAAATTCTGGATAAAATGTAACAAATATCCTGTTTATACACAGGTGATCTTACCAGAAGATAAGAGAAATACCTAACAGCCAAAAAATAAATAAAATACAGCTGACGGCATGGCAGTCCTTGAGGGTTTCCAGGTCTCAGCCACCTAAGGGCTTGAGATTTAATGAGCACAAAGTGAGGCCTGAGCCAAGGCCTGAGGCCTACAAATGTCAAAGCTGGACTGAGACGGGCAAGTGAAGCCAGGACTCTCAAACGGCACACTTTAAGCATGCACATGGAAGAAACAAGTCCGTCTGTCCATCTGAGCCTATGCTCTATATGTGTGGAGTAAGGTACAAGGCTCCCCTAGAAACAGTAACCAGGGCCTCCACTCATGTGATTTGGGATGTAGTTTTATACTCCCTTAAGTGAAGAAATTTACCTAAAAGTGGTCCAGGCAGGTGACATCCTGAAGGCACCTGGCTGAACCCAACACAGACCCTCTGAGGAGTGACATCCCCCTAAACAAGCCACACGTTAGAATGACTCAAACCTTGAAGGGACATTCTCAACTCTACCACAAACAAGAGCCATCAGAAATAACCAAAAAGATAAGGCTCCAAATAACTTCTGATAATAGAACTATCAGTTATGAACTATAAAAATGAATGTTTAAAATGGTTAAAAGCATAAAAAAGAATTTGAAACAAAAGAAACACAAGTCTTAAGTAGGGTTAAATAAAAATAAATCCATATTCAGATAATCTGTAGTGAAACTATTTAACACCAAGACAAAAAATAAAATCATAAAAACAATGAGAGAGAAAAGAGAAGTTATCTACGAACGACAATTAGACTGCGCATGCAAAGCAGAAGGCACGGTCCTCCTGTCACTAATGTCATCTGCAAAGCATAGAGAGAGTGGGGCTGGATATGAGGAGCTGAAGTGAATATGGAACGAGCAGGGGGACAGCACTAGGGAACAAGAGGAGGAGATGAGAGAAGAAGGGGCCACAGTTAGAAAAAAAAAAAAAGAGGAAGGAAAATACAGTGTAACAGAAGCCAAAAGAAGAGGAGCATTCCAAAGAAGAAAGATGGTAAATACTATCAACTGTTACAAAAGTTAAATACCTTAACTCTTGAGAATTTGGCATTCCATTTTAAATTAGGAAGTGGTCTTCAAGAAGTCAGTCCCATACTGCAATGAATAGAGATCCAGGATTTCTACTCATTAAGGAAAGAGAAGCAGTGAAAGGCAACACAGGGAGAGTACACATCACAGCAGTTTGCCAGAGGAAAGAAGAAGGGAGAAAACAGTGGTAAAGCGCAGCAAGGCAAAGATTTCTTTCAAGAAAAACAAAACTGATGTGTTATGATTTCATTCTGACTTACCACTATCTTGTTCCCATTCCTTAGTTTATCTCTAATGAATTAAAATTTCTATCTTTCAGTTGTCTTTTCTGTAACATAAAAAAAAACGATAGAAATACCAAGTTTTTAGGCACTCATTGTAATAAATACCTAGAATTCCAAAATAAAGATTTCAAATGAATGACTACTGAGTTCTACAAAATAAGACAAATGCTTCCTAGAAAACTTACATAAAAGAAATAAAATAGCCAAATGGAATGGATGTCCCCTCTTGGGACACTTTAGGTGAGAATTTAAACCCTGGAAAACACCTGCACCCCTGCCGTCACTCTCAGATGATCTTGCTTGCTCTTCTTCCCTCATCGAAATAATCAGGAGAGAACTTCCACAAGCGCTCACCTCCGCATCTGCCCACTTCTCTGCGTCCACAGCCTTTCTAACTAACTGCCTTCCCTCCGGCTACTCTGAATCAGCTATCCTGCCCCGCTCCAGCTGTACACTGGATTCTGCCTCCTCTTGCCTACTCAGGGACATCGCTCCAGTAGTGCCTCTTTCTCCCAGGCATTGTCAATCTTCCCCTTTCTGCTGCAGCATTCTCATCAGCATACAAAAGTCTCTGAAACAACAACAAATTTTGATTCCACTTCCCCAACTACCACTCAACTTCTATGCTCCCCTCTTCAACAAGACTCGCTGAAAGAACTGTACGCGTTCATTGTTTTCAATTCCTCTCTCCCCATTATCTGAACCCACTCCATTATTCTCCACCATTCCACCCAAACCACGCATCACGGTCACCAGTGAGCTCCATGTTGCTAAATCCAATCCAATTCTCAATCCTTATCTTACTTAACCTACATGCAGCATTTGATAAAGTTGCTTAGAATCTTTAAGCTTCAATTTCTTCTAAAAAAAAATAGGGATGATATTAATAGTACCTATTTTAGAGGGTGGTTGTGAAGATTAAGAAAAAAGCCATGTAGAGAGTTTATTAGCATAGTACCTGGTTCACACTTAAAAACTCAATAAATGTCAATGATTATTGGTTAATCAGCACTGCTACCTAATTCTTCCCATAGTCTAAATATAGAGTCGATCCCACACTCCAGAAACAGAACTGTGGAAGAGAATATGACTCCAGAATGGTTAGAAATGAGTATAATCTCAACCTGCCAATCATACTCAGCAATAACCTACTCTACCATATGAAGAATGACCTTAAAATTTCTTTCTTAAAATTCCATACTTGCTGATGATTCCTAAGTAACTGCTACTAATCCCAATCTCTCTTAAACTCTGGTTCTCATTTCCAATTCCTATTCAACAGCTTCATCTAGACATTTAATTACCTGCTCCAATTCTCTCATTCTCTTATCTCATTAATCACCAAATCCAGTCCATTCTACCTCAGTAATGGCTCTCACACCCATTTTACAAGACTGTAAGCTCAGGAAGGCAGGGACTGTGTCTGTTTCTGCATCCCACCGTAACCCCACCATAGTACTGGCACCCAGCATAGTACTTGGTATACAATAGGTGCCAGCATCCTAGGTGAAGCTTTCCAGAATGTCTGGGTTATTCTTCTGATGGTTTCTTGAGGCCAAGGTCTGTGCTGTTTTTTTAAATCACCTTTATACTTTCCACAGGGCCAAAAAATAAAGTTGAGTATATGATGAATGCTCATAAAATATACGCTGGATAGAGCAAAAGTAGTGTTTTTCTTCCTAAGACTTGAAAACAATTTTACAAAACAATCTCATCATGATGTACATTTTACAGAGGTGAAAAATGAGGCACAGAGAAGTGAAATTAACTTGGAGGACCACTCAATTAGTGGTGGAACTGATACAAAAGCTTGCTCTCCTACCTCCCAATCCCAGGAAAATTTCCCAGAGCCTGGGCGAGATACCAGTAAGGATGAGACGGCAGTTTACTATCTATCGGTACTTGACCTTGGCTTTAACTGATCTTTTTCCAGTGCAAACTAGGATTTAATATGCGAGCAGTTACTTAATCTATTAGGGTACCCAAAGAAAACATAAAGCAACAATTTTAATACCAAGTCAACAAGAATTTCCTCTTTGCTGAAATGCTACAGAATAGCACAAATTTGATAAAAATCAATCATCCTATCTATCTGTATACAGAAACACTCTATGCCATTTCCCTTGGTTCCAGATGAAATAACGTTAGAGAGCCTATCAGAGTTCTCTTTTTCAACCTGTATGGAATAAGCCAAATGATTATTTTCAGGCTTGTGTATCCTGTTGCTACTGCCATATCTCCCAAAAGATGTAACTTTAAAAGACCTAACACATTTACTTTTTAAGTTGAATAAAGAATACTTTATTGAATATAATCTATGTCAAATACTGTTCTAATGCAGAAAATCTTAGCTTCATGGCCTCAGGTCTCACCAGGAGAGATCATTTTTAAATGGCCTCATTAAAGAGAATGTGCTTAATAAACTTACATGGAAAATATTATAAAATAATTTAATTAATACATATCTTGTATTAAGGTATCTCCTTTTAACTTAGGACACTAAGAATGATCTGGTGGCTTCATCTCTATGGAGTTTAATTCTCATATTGCCAGAACCTCCCATTATAATCCTACTTTTGTAGCTCAATTTCCTCATACTTAAGGCAATAAATCTAATTCACTTTAAAAGGTTGTTCTGATTTATCCAAGCAGCTGCCGGTAAACAGGATCATGATTAAACCCAGAGGACACATGACATATAAGGTATAACTTCGAACAATGTGGCAAACCACCACCGAAAACCACCAGTGGTAATGGACATTACCTCACTGTGCCATAACAGGGAGAGAGGAGAAGTTTTGTGTTAAAGTCCATGAGGTGAAAAGGACAGACCCACAAGCAGGGCTACCAAATTAGTGGCTAACAATAAACCCAACAGATGCGTCCCGGAAACATTTTGTACAAAACAAGGTAAATTATACTTTCCGACTGGCCTACACTGCAATTTCAGTGTGGTATTCTCAAAGAGAAATTTTTTAAATTACATTATTTATTTCATCGAGCATTTTCAGCTTCTTTATTCTCCTACCACCTCTAGTAAGAATTTAATCAAGTGGTTAATAGAACTATATATATTAGGATATATAGATAAATATCAAAATAGACCCACAGATACTACCAAGTATGTGCAGCAAAGTAACATGGCAGAGTGGATATAAATAAGACTCCTGAAGTGAGGAGATCTGGGTTCAAATCCTGGCTCTACCACTTTCTTGTTCAGATGACTTTGGGAAAATAACAAACTTTGTAAGCTTCAATTTCCTCAGCTGTAAATGACAGCTTCATATGATGTATTCATAACAATAGATCAGCAATAGTAATATGGGTACACAATACAAGTAGCTACTTCAGAGGATCACTGTAGGTTTAAATAAGATAGTGCTTGTAAAACATAAATTGACCGATAACTAGTTATCATGCTTTTCCTAAAAATGACTGCCCACTTCATGAGACTTGAACATTTAAAAAACCATATTCTCTCTGCCAGAGTTATTCAAAATGTTTCAGAAAACTAAGGATTTATATAGAATGTACAGGAAGGAAAAAAAATTCCTTAAGGAATTTTACAAATGAGGCTATGTCATTTTTAAAATTCTGTTAGTCTCTTCCTATTTATCTGAAAGAACGCTGTAGTCTTTCATTTCAGAGTTGATCATTCACTTTACTTATTACATGCCAGTTACTGTCCTAAACATTAAATTTTCTTAATTAATTCCATGAGGTAGACACCCCCATTTTACAGACAGTGAAGCTAATGTTTAGAGGTTAAATAACTTGCACAAGGTCATAAAGCAAAGAGGTGTCAGAAGTAGAATTCAAACTCAGATCTCGTGGGCTCCAGTCAATTGTCTTCCTATTACACCAAGAATATCTAAGGACTATATCCACTTTTCACTATCTCTAGGTGGAAATTTTAGTACTTTTGTTTTATACGACCTGTAGAAGAAACAAAATTATAAGAGGAAAAAATTATACAATTTTAACCTCCCATAACTTTTAACCCTAAACTTACAATCTTAATATTTGCTTATTCTATCAGCTCATGCACACATTCTGTGCTACAAACCTGTGTAAAGTTTACTTCATTAACATCTGCCTTACATAGGTATCACTATGATGTTATTACTTGGTGAAGGATATGTGGATTTGCTTATGTAAAGATTTTATTCTTAAAGTTTAAAACTGCTAATCCCATGATACTACTCAAGGTATTAAACAGAATTCCTTCACTAGTAGAACCTCGTGGAGTTGTTGGGTGTTTTTCCACTGTTGTTGGTGATATATGTGGAAATGGGAATCTTTTTTTCCCCAGGCAATATACAATCTTAGATTTGCTTTTATTAAGGATTTCTGATCCACAGAGAAAAACAAAAAATACACACAATGGTTACACACAAGGGAAACTTTTTTTAAAATCTAGTATGGAGGAAGGAGGTTTGGAGAAACATATTCTGGTCCATTCATCTTTCACTTTCATTGAGAATAACGATTAAAACACAAGTATAAAAATAAGTCAGATCTGTGCTATGGGCAGTTAAAGGAGGCCAAAGAAAAAGAAATAATTGCACTCCTCTAATGAGGAGAAGTTTTCAGGAAAGTGTTCATCAATGGGAAAATGCCAGCCACACTTTCTATTCAGTCGGAGCCACAGATATTAGATATTAGAGTTATTATCTGTGGCCACTGCTTTCTGAAATACATCATGGTGCTCTAGCAATTACGAACAGGTACTTCCTATACTGAAAGTTATTCCCAGGACCAGATGGCTTCACTGGCGAATTCTACCAAACATTTAAAAAAGAATTAATGCCAATCCTCCTTGAACTCTTCCAAAAAACTGAGGAAGAGGAAACACTTCCAAACTCATTTTATGAAGCCAGCATTACTCTGATACCAAAGCCAGATAAGGACACGATGAGAAAAGAAAACTATAGACCAATATCCTCGATGAATACAGAGGCAAAAATTCTCAACAGAATATCAGCAAACCAAATTCAACCAAATTCTACTGGTCTATAGAAAACTATAAATCAATATCCTCAATGAATACAGAGGCAAAAATTCTCAACAGAATATTAGCAAACCAAATTCAATATTAGCAAACCAAATTCAAATACAACATGACCAAGTGGGATTTATCCTTGGGATGCCAGGGTGATTCAACATATACAAATCAATAAATATGATACACCACATCAATAGAATAAAAGATAAAAATCATACGATCATCTCGACAGATGAAGATAAGCATCTGACAAAATATGACATCCTTTCATGATAAAAACCCTCAACAAATTGAAGGAACATACCTCAGCATGATAAAGGCCATATACGACAACAGCTAACATTATACTCAACAGTGAAAAATTGAAAGCTTCTCTTCTTGAACAGCAACAAGACAAGAATGCCCACACTCTCATCATCCTTATTCAGCATAATACTGGAAGTCCTAGCTAGAGTAATTAGGCAAAACAAAGAAATAAAAGGCATCCAAATTGGAAAGGAATATGTAAAATTGTCTTTATTTGCAAATGGTATGATCTTAAATATAGAAAACCCTAAAGACTCAACCAAAAAACTATTGGAAACTAATCAATGAATTCACTAAAGTTGCAGGATATAAGATCAACATACAAAAATCAGTTGTGCCTCTATACATTAACAACAAAATATCTGAAAAAGAAACAAAATTATCCCATTCACATTGGCATCAAAAGCAATAAAGTACTTAGGAATAAATTTAACCAAGTGAAAGATCTGTACAATGAAAACTACCAGACTTTAATGGAAGAAATTGAAGAAAACGCAAACAAATGGAAAGATATCCTACATTTATGGATCAGAAGATTAATACTGTTAAAATATCCATACTACCCAAAGCCATCTACAGATTCAACACAATCCATGTCAAAATTCCAATGGCGTTTTTCACAGAACTAGAAAGAAGAATCCTAAAATTTGTATGGAAACACAAAAGACCAAAAATAGCCAAAGCAATCATGAGAAAGAAGAACAAAGCCAGAGGTGTCACACTTCCTGATTTCAAACTATACTACTGATACAAAACTATAGTAATTAAAACAGTATAAAAACAGACACATAGACCAGTGGAACAGAATAGAGAGCTCAGAAATAAACCCCTGCATCTACAGTCAACTATTATGAGACAAGGGAGCCAAGAACACTCAATGGGGGAGAGGATAATCTCTTCAACAAATCCTGTTGAGAAAACTGGATAACCACAGTGAAAAAATGAAATTGAACCCTTATCTTACACCACTCACAAAAATGAACTCGAAATGGATTTAAAAGGCTTAAACATAAGGCCCGATACTGCAAAATCCTAGAAGAAAACACAGGAAGGAAGCTCCTTGATATTGGTCTTGGCAATGATCTTTTTAGATGACACCAAAAGCACAAGCAACAAAAGCAAAAATCAACAAGTGGGACGACATCAAACTAAAAAGCTCCTGCATAGCAAAAGAAGCAATAAAAATAAATAAATAAAAAGGCAACCTACCAAATGCGAGAAAATATTTACAAACCCTAAGTCAGATAGGGGGTTAATATCCAAAATGTTAAGTAAATATATATAAAGAACTCATACAATTCAATGACAACAACAACAACCCAATTAGAAAATGGGGAGAGGAACTAAACAGACAGTTTTCCAAAGAAGACATCCAAATGACCAACATGTACATGAAACGATGCTAAACATTACTAATCATCAGGGAAATGCAAATCAAAACCACAATGAGATATTACCTCGCATCTGCTGGAATGACTATTATCAAGAAGACAAGGGATAAGGGTTGGCAAGGATGTGGAAAGAAGGGAATCCTTGTGCACTGTCGGTGGGAATGAAAATTGGTTCAGCCACTATGGAAAACAGTATTAAGGTTCCTCAAAAAATTAAAAATAGAACTACCAGACCATCCAGCAATTCCACTCCCGGGTATATAACGGAAAGAAATAAAAACAGGATACTGAAGAGATAAATGCATTCCCACATTCACTGCAGCTTTATTTACAATAACCAAGATATGAAAACAATGTAAGTGACCACTAACAGATGAATGGATAAAGATGATGTGGTACACATATACTAACAATGGAATATTATTCAGCCGTGACAAAGAAGGAAATCCTGCCATTTGCAACAACATGGATAAACCTTGAAGGCATTATGCTAAGTGAGTTAAGTCAGACAAAGAAGGACTAATGCATGTTACTTATATGTGGAATCTGAAAAAGTCAAACTTGTAAAAACAGCGAGTTGAAGGGTATTACCAGGGGCTGGGAGATGGGGGTGGGGGCAGGGAGTTGGGAAGACGGTGTTTAACGGTACAAACTTGCAACCAGTAGTTAAATAAGTCCTAGAAATCTAATGCACAGCACAGCGATTAAACACTACAATACTGCATCACATACTTCAGAGTTGCTAAGACACTATATCTTAATTCCCACCAGAAAAAGAAATGATAACTATGTGACGTGATAGAAGCGTTAGCTAAGGCTACTGTGATAATCCTATCACAATAAATAAATATATCAAATCAACAGACTGTACACCTTAAACTTACACAATGCTATGTCAATTATATCTAAATAAAAATAGTGTCAGCTCTTAGCTTTAAACTAGAAGTGTATTTCTAAATTAATGACTTTCAGGAAAAAACAAGGTATTTACTACACATACATAATATTTTCAAGTCTGATCCATCAAAATGCCATTATATTTACTTTGGAACTTCCTATGACTCTTGAAACAGTGCTTTTTGAGGGGTAACAGTCACCTTAATCCAAAACACCTGAGGGTGGCTACATCTGAGGAAAGCACTATATTACTGTAGACCTTAGAAAAGAATCATCATCTAGTGTTTTTATAATGGGAATCATAAAATTATCTCTAACTCAGTGGAAAAAATCCTGAAGGAATAAATTAACTACTTTTCACAGTTCTTTAAATGCTTTTAGGAAATTTTAAGAGATCAACAAGCTAAATACATGATCACAGCTACTAACCAAAGGGATATTTATTTTCTATGATGCAACACTCTGGCCACAATATACAACTTCACAAAAAAGGGGACTGAAAGCCAGAAAGACCTAAGCTCAGCTCCTGGTCTAGCCTAACTTACAGGTCAAGGTCTCCCAGACCTCAGTTTCTTGTGGAATTAATGAAGTTACTCATTCAATGTTGGCTGAATGCCTACTATGTGCCAAACACTGTGTGAGCAGTGGAAGTTTGCTATTTGTTATTTGTTTTGAGTAAATAAAAACATGGTCCTTGCCCTTGCAAAACTCCTAATCTTGTCAAGAGAAAAAGAGACACAACATAACTAGGATGAACACTGTTATGCAGGGGCAAACCAGAAAAGGCTGCAGAGAAGACAAACAGTTCAGCTGAGACTCGAAGAATGAACATGAGTTGCTTAGATGGGGACTATGGTTATTCCTCAAGGAAGAACAGACTATGCAAAGACAGGAAGACAGCAAAGAAGAAGAAGAGAGAGGTTTAATGCAGATGATGCACAGACAGAGCATCAAGGAGATAAACTTCAAGCCTTATTGCCACACTAGGGAATTTGCCCTTCCACCTTCAAGGAAAGGTTAGGTTCCTTCAACACTAAGATTCAGGAAACTGGCTGTATGCCCAACCAGATGAATCCAATTTGTCCACCATTTCATCGAAAGTTGTTAGTCTTTTAAAGCAAAAAAGCTCTGATGCTGACATTATGAAATCTAAAAGAACTCACTTAACTGATAAATTTATCAGTTAAACTGAAAATTTAGGACTAGCAGTAGATTTCTATTGTTTTGATTACAGTAGTAAAATATTCCAAAAGCAAGATATATGACAAATGATATACTTCTGTTCTTTATCAAATACAAACCCTGTAAACCCACGTGTGAAAATTATAAATAGGTATTAAATTTACATGCCCCCCAAAACAGTTTTTCATACTTTGTTCAAATTAAGCTTTACTCTCTTCACTCTGAATATCAATTAACTATAGAAGTACCTAAAGAGAATATAAAGTCCCATTTACCTGTGTTCTGCAGGTACAGGGGGCGGCCAAACAGCAGGATCTCTAAATGGTTCATCTTGACAGGACACAGGGAAATCTGGGGGCTTGTCGATTTTAAAACTTTCCAAAGTGCTGACAATACTTTTAACTTGTTCATATTCTTCCAATAATTCCTGCCGAACCTTAAAAAAATAGCCTTTATGCTATAAAATATTTATATAAATTGCAAATAACAAATTGCTATAGAATGCTAGTTTTCTTAATGTCTTTCAAAGTATGCAAAATGAGTAATTAAAACATAGTTAATAAAAACAACTATTTAAAGTTACATAGGAGGCCAGGAATTGGTTTGAAGACATACGTGTAATATATATCTTTTCTTAGTGCAAGTCGTTATATATCTTTCATGAAGAAATTCTTTCTACCAAAGAATGTGATGACCATTAAGACAATTTAAAACAAGCAACTAAGTTAATAAGAAGTTAACCATTCCCAGAAATCTATAATGTTATGCTAAATACTTTTAATATATTTGTAAATAGCTTCCTCAAAAATTGTCAGCCAAAATGCTGATAGGAAATCAGCATCTCTTATCCCCAATATCACAAAATACGAAATGCCTGTCGTGAGCATCTGAAAGCCTGAAGTGGTGTAATATTGATACTAAGACTTACCCATTTCCAATTTAAATTCTGCCTCACCAAAGTCTGAATTCTTTTCGCCTTGTTTAAAATCTTTCAAGTCCTGGCTAAAGTTTATTTTGAGCTCAAAGGCAAGATTTTTCCCATATTTAAAAAACTTCACTGAGCACCAACTATGTGGAAATTCTCATGTTTTCAAACTTTGAGCCCAAACTAATTTTCAAAGGCAAGCAGATAATAGATTGAAAATTACATTTATAAATTAATTTTAACAATTTTAATTTTCTTAACCAGAAAGCACACTTTACTATAAAGCAGAGCATAAGAAACTTGCCCTTAAACTTTATCTCAAATAATATATAGAAAGGAACATATAAAGGAGTCACAGAACCAAAGAAAAATCTAAATTCAACTAATATATGCAATTATATGCTACACTTAGAGAAATGAAATTTCAGAACCTAATGGAAAGAAACATAGTAGAAGCACCAGAACAGAAGTGGTCACTATTTAACACAATTAAGAACAGGTCAAAAATATTTCCATGCTAGATTAATAAACAACTCTTGCCTGGGGCTAGGATGCAGGATAGAACACAACTAAAAATTTCAACTTGAGTTAAAGCGAGTGTATTGTTCTCACTCAACATAATTTGGTTAACACTTAAGTTGGAAAATAAGCCAAATTTACCCTGAAAACTTAGTAAAACATCAATTTCTGACCAGTGGAAAACTTAAAAGAAACACTTGAAAGGCATTAGCACATAAATGAAACTTCAAAGAAATGCCTGACTTTGTACTTTTAATTTTAAAAGGATTTTAAGTTTTAAGAGTAAGTGGGGAAATTCTAATTCAAGTTTTTATTAACTGTAATATTATATAACCAAGTTGTATAGTCAAGAGGCACAGCAAATATATTAGTGTTTTTTATTAGATTACTGACTCCTTTGTATTTGTAAGGAGTCTTTCAAAAGAAGAGGAAATCTTCTTAAAGGAAAAGTTTTATGAAATGCGTCAAAATTACATGTAAAATGAAAGGGGAAAAGGCAAGTAGAAATACCTTATTTCAAGAATTTGTAATCACACAAAATTAGTCAACTGATCAGGAAAAAGAATTAAAAGTAGATTCAATTTGAATTAAATATCTTCAAAATATGTCTCATACAATATACTATCGAAAGTATATAAAATATTAACTGGGAAAGACAGAAAATTATTCAGAGTACATTTTAAATATATTTCAGTATTCAGACAAATAAGAGCTATTTACAAAATCTCAAACTAATTTTCTAACTCTTATCTTTCAAGTATAACAGACCACTGCCCTCATTCACTGAATACTTGAACATGATCTTACCTGCTGCCATTTGCCTTTGACAGCTGGGTCTCTGATTGACTGGCAATGTCTCTGAATCTGCTGTATCACCCCCTGGTAATATACCATTGATGAGTCATAATTTCCAAGAAGTGCATATTCTCTTCCTTTCTTTGCATTGTCACAAATCTCAGCCAAATTCATCTTTCGGAGACCTAAACATAAAATATGACTTTTTATTAAGTTTTCAGTACTGACTTTAAAGCATTTCTTATTATGATTTAAAAGATCTGCTTAAAACTACTTTGAAAGTCAAAATGGTTCTCTTATTCTTTGAGGTTATCTGAATGCATCTTATAATACTGAACAAAATTCCCAATTTTGGAAATACAAAGGAGATCACAAAAGAACACACAAAAAGATAATAAGGAGACAAATTACACAGCTCTGAACTATCGATTTATGTTACAGGTACATAAATTAGACACTAGTTCTCCTTGCTCATTTATAATTACTATAAGCTGCAATAATAGTAAAGATGAACTTGCTTTATTTTAGTCAACTTATTCTTGACAATGTAAAAATAAATATATGAATATCTCACATTTTCCAATGACATCAATTAAAACTGCAGAAACTATTTCTCACTAAAACTATTTGGCCCCAAGAACAAAAAGTTAAGGAACTTTTTGACTTAAGGAACACATTTTAAAAGAACAGCCTATAGTTGTCCATGCATCGTTTATATACATTTAATTGTTCCATACAATTTAAATCTAAGCAAAAACCTGTGAATTAAACTACCTGAGCTCTTTTTGCTCCTCATCTTGTAATCTTCTATGACCTTGTCATTTGTAGCTTTTTGTCTGTGCAAATAACTATCGTTAATCTTTCCCCTTCTATAAGATGCTAGGAAAAAATATCATCTGAACCTCTGGTTTCCACCAAAGCCCTCCAGCCCAGTAATTCTGGCTTTTCTTCCAGGCTTCTCTAAAGTCTCCCAAGATCATCCAAGGCTTCTAAGCAAAGTTGCTTTCCACCAAAAACTACAAAGAGTAGGAAGTCCAGAGATACAGGAGAATGACATCTTGGGAAAGGGTCCAAATTGACCTACTCTTATTTCCTGGAACAGTAAACCAATGAATACACTTGGTAGAGAAAAATCAAAATATTTCTCCATGCCTTCCTGAGGGAATTAAATTTTGACGTGGGTAGCTTGGCTCTTCCTCTCTACTTCTTATCTATTCTTAAGGGGCTCAAAAACTCTTCCTCAAAATTAACCGCCTCTAGTTCTAGTCATTTCAGCTGACTCCAGTACCTTTTTGAGAATAAAACTGTTTCCTTTATGTGTTTTGGCATATTATTTGCCCCTTCTCCAGGCATAGGTTCCTTGAAGGCAGCATCTATGTTACTTGAGAATCACACTGCAGCAAATAGTACACTACTTTTTTACACAGTAAGAAATTTCAACATTCAGTAGATCTACCCACAGAAAATAGGACAACCACGGAAAGCCTCCTCTTCAAATTAGAACAATTCTTCAAATTAGTCATTGTGAGACAAAAGCATTAATTCTGCTAATATGTACAGGCACACAAATATGCAGACTGAAAATATCTCGATGTAAAGCAGGGGTCAGCAAACTTTTTCTGGAAAGGGCCAGAGAGTATATATTTTTAGCTTTGAGGGGCAATGGGCAAAATCGAGGATATTATGTAAGTACTTATATAATGAGACAAAAATGTCCACAATTTTTATTGACAAAATTCAAAATATTATAGTAGTAATAGTTGAGTACAACTTTTTGCAAAACAGGTCTACTAATAAGAATGGAACTCTTCTGTAGGGGGATATTTCCTGTAGTTCGGATTCAAAGTTACTGTTCCCTATCATCAAAATCAATTGCAAATGTTCATATGTTAATGCTGCTCTTTAATAAGACTTACGCATTTCATGTTTAAAAGTATCTTTTTACCCAGATAGGTACTGTCACATAATGATATCAAATCACAAGCATATGATTTCATCCAGCATAGTCACTGTTTGGAAAGCATTTAAAGATTTTATTCTTCTCTTGATATGTCTTTTAGCATGTCATTACATTGCATGTTAATCACTTCCAATTGAAGGGTAAGTGGAAGTATCTCAATTACACAGTTAAATGGATTTCATAATATGGAAATTTCCTTTGCACTTGCATCAAAGTAGTTTGAGCTCAAAAAAATATACTGAAAATCTGGGTGGGAATGGAGATCTCACGTCTTTGCTTTAACTTTTGACAGCAAGGAAAGCTATATAAAATAGCTTGGTATTACTTGTGATTCAAACATTAGTTGGCATTGAAATAACTTTTAGTTTTGCATATAAGCACTGTTTGGTCCTGTAATTTTCAGTTGATTCATAAAGAAACATTATCAAGTCTGAAGCCAAACTGATTTCCAAAGCCATTCAGTGTTCAGTAATAGTGGGTGAGAGCAGTTCCTCTCATTCAGAAAAACTTCAAATCAGCCCTTAGCTCAAACGATTACAATAGAACTTTACCACTACAAGCCACCAAACTGCTGTGTGGTAGGGGCAAGTCTATTTCTGACAAAAATTCATGGAACTGACAATGGCTAAGTCCTCAAGAGCAACACTCGAGTCTTAAGACACTAATGGTTCCTTACTACATGAGAGATTCAATTATTCTCTGCAAAACACCTGCTGATAAAAAAAAAAAACAGTGAAGGGCTTCCCTGGTGGCACAGTGGTTAAGAATCCACCTGCCAATGCAGGGGACACGGGTTCGAGCCCTGGTCCAGGAAGATCCCACATGGCACAGACCAACTAAGCCTGTGCGCCACAACTACTGAGCCTGCGCTCTAGAGCCCACGAGCCACAACTACTGAGCCAGCGTGCTGCAACTACTGAAGCCCATGAACCTACAGCCCGTGCGCCGCAACGAAGAGTAGCCCCTGCTCGCCGCAACTAGAGAAAGCCCATGCGCAGCAACGAAGACCCAACACAGCCAAAAATAAATAAAATAAAAAATAAATAAATTTTTAAAAAACAGTGAAGAGCCAACAACTTTAACCATGCTACATTTCCACAGCTTTGTAAATTTGTTCACCTAAGCCTTTTTCTGTTCTACACATATTTTCGGCCACCCCGAGTTTCAACACGTCTTAACAGATTCTACTTCAGGTTGTACAGAATTCGTGTTTTCTCAACTTCTTATAAGTATTCCTGTCTGTAGCTATTCCACAAACACTATTCATTACATGTAATTTTTCAGTAACTTCAAACTCAGCATTGACTTCTCGAACAAACACTTAAGCTGTTTTGGTAACATCTGTCAATTCATCAAGAGCCAAGGAAAACCACTCAGAATCATTTGCCTTTTTTTTTTTAATTGATTATTGATGTCCTCAACTCTTCTAGCAACTGTTCTCACCAGAAGGCTAATAGTCACAAGCAAGTTTATTTTCTCCAGACACATTTCTTTGGCTGCTACAATCAAACAAGATTTACTTAAATTACCATCGGTAAATGACTTCCTTGTTTGGCCAACAAATGAGACACTCAGAAACTTACTCTGGGTGCAGCCTGATTTTCGTTTTTTAATTTTGTGAAGAAATTCTGCTTAAAAAGATATTCCTTTTTGGGCTTCCCTGGTGGCGCAGTGCGGTTGAGAATCTGCCTGCCAATGCAGGGGACACGGGTTCGAGCCCTGGTCTGGGAAGATCCCACATGCCGCAGAGCAACTGGGCCCGTGAGCCACAACTACTGAGCCTGAGCGTCTGGAGCCTCTGCTCCGCAGCAGGCGAGGTCGCGATAGTGAGAGGCCCACGCACCGCGATGAAGAGTGGCCCCCACTCGCCGCAACTGGAGAAAGCCCTCACACAGAAACGAAGACCCAACACAGCCAAAAATAAAACATAATAAATAAATAATAAATAAAAATTAAAAAAAAAAAAAGATATTCCTTTTTAAGTTTTCTAAGTTTTCTAACCACTGCTTTCCTATGAATTGGGAATACCATGACGAGTGATTAGTCTGGTAATGTCAGTGTAAATTGTATGTCTTTAGCACAGCTATAGTGTCATTGCATAATAATCACAATGCTTTGTCATTTAGTTCAATATTCTACACTCCACTGTGCTTTAAAAGCATAAATATGTCAAGTCCATTTTTCTCATCTTTTCTTGTTTTGACATGATGGGAATCCGCTGACAATAAATGAAGTAAAATGTCACAGTACAGTGATATGCAGGGCACATGAAACACTGTGATTATAGTGCACACCAAGCAGCAATGCAAAGCAATGAGAACATCACAAAGTCTCTACTCCAACTACTGAACTCTGCACAAAAGTAGCCATAAACAATATGTAAACAAATGAGTGTGGTTGTGTTCCAATAAAACTTTATTTACAGACACCGATATCTGAATTTCATTTATTTTCATGTCACAGAACACTGTTCTTCTTTTGACTTCTTTAACCATTAAAAAAAAATGAAAATAACATTCTTAGTTCATGGGCCATACAAAAATAAGGAGCAGACTGAATTTGGCCCCCAGACTATAGTTTGCCAACTCCTGCTTTCAGCCTGTCTTAAGAATCTAGGAAAATAAACACATACTAACCCAAAAGAAGTAGAAGGAAGAACATAATAAGGTTAAGAGCAAAAATCAATAAAATAGAACAGAAAAAAAAAAAAAGAAATTTCTATGTAGCCAAAAGCTGGTTCTTTGGAAAGATCATTAAAAATGATTAAACCTCTAGTATTACTGACCAAGAAAGGGAGAGAGAAAACACAGATTACCAAAATCAGAAATGATGAAGGGGTTATCACTACAAACTTTAGAGCTATTAAAAGGCAAAAGAGGGCTTAATGAAATGGACAAATTCTATGAAAGTCACAACATACCAAAGCTATTTCTCAAGAAGAAACAGAGTAATTAATCTGAATAGTCCTCTGTCAATCAATGAAATTCAATTTGTAATTTAAAATCTTTCCACCAAAAAACAGAACAAACAAAAAAACCCAAAACACTCCAAATCCAAAAGGTTTCACAAGTGAATTCTCTCAAGTACTCAGGGAAAAAATAAACCAATTCCAAACAAACTCTCTCAGAAAAAGGAAGAGGTGGAAAAACCTCCAACTCATATTTTAAGGCCAGCTTTACCCTGATACCAAAACCAGACCTTATAAGAAAAGAAATTTACCTACCAGTATCCCTCAGGAACACGGATACAAAAATATTTAAATTTTAGCTAATCAAATCCAGTATATAAAAAGGATAACACATTATGACCAAGTGGGGTTTATACCAAAAATTCAAGGTGGTTTCTATTAAAAAACCAATCAATATAATTTTAAGAGACTAGAAATGAAACATATGATCATCTGAGTAGATGCAGAAAAAGTACTGGACAAAATTCAACACCATTAAGGTAAGAGCTCTCAGCAAACTGACAATAGAACTTCCTCAACCTAGTAAAGAGGATCTATGAAATACCTGCAGCTAACGTCACATTTACTGTGAAAAAACTGAATGCTCTCTCCCAAGATCAAGAAAGAACAAGGCCAGTGTATTTCCTCCCACCCCTTCTATTCAACGTTAGAACTAGAGGTTCTAACCAGTGCAACTAGCCAAGAAAAAAATAAAAGGGATAAAGATTAGAAAAGAAGAAGTAAAACTGCTTTTATTCACATACAACATAATTGTTAATGGAGAAAATCCTAGGGAATCTATAATAACTACTAGAACTACTAAGTTAGTTTTGTAAAGCTTCAGGATACAAGGTCAATATTCAAAAATCAATTGTATTTCTATATATTAACAATAAACAATTGAAAACTAAAATCAAAACAATGAAATCATTCAAAAATATTAAATATTTAAGGGATAAATTTAACAAAACATATGCAAGATCTGGACACTGAGAAAGTAAAGATGACCTAAGTTAATGGAAATACATACGTGTATGTGTATGTGCACATGCATTTATGAATTGAAACTCTCAATAATGGTAAGATGTCAATTCCGTGGAAAGTGAGCCACAGACTCAAGGAAATCCCAATCAAAATCCCAGCAGCCTTTCCTGTAAAAATCTACAAGCTGATTCTAAAACTTAGACGGAAATACAAAGGACATAAAATAGTCAAAACGATTTCAAAAAATAGTAAAGCAGGACAACTTATATTGATTCCAAGATTTATTATAAAATTACAGGAATCAAGACAGTGTGGGACTGGCATAAAGATAGACACACAGACCAATGGAACAAATTACAGAGTCCAGAAAGAGCCATACATATATGGCAAATTAATTTTTGACAAAGTTGACAAGGCAAGTCAATGAAAAAAAAGTTTTTTCCAAAAAAGCGTGCTGAAACAACTAGATATCCATATGGGGGGGAAAAAAACTGAATCTCAACTCTTATCTCACATCATAAAAATTAACTCAAAATGAATGACTGACCTAAATGTAAGAGTAAAAACTACAAAACTTCCAGAAGACAATCCAACAACCTAAGATTGTTGAGGTTTTTTGCACTGGTTCCCCCAAACCCCAGTTCCCACAGGGCAACACATAATGGGCCAAGTGATATCAGCATATGCAGGAGCCTGCATTACAGGAGAAGAATCCTAAGTTTAGGGAACCCAAATCTATTATATTGAACACCACGCATGCCTACCCTTTGTTCCAAATGAAGATAGTATCTTTCTTTCAAGGCTGTAAGGAAGCCTAACCTTTGCTCTGGAGGAAGACACTCCATCTGCCCTCCAAGGCTGTTCAACCTGGTACCTCAATTCATCTTGGGGAGTCCCTTTGTCTCTTCTATTTTGAATCATTTTTTTGTCTAGCACGTGCCTTTCTTTCTGGTTTTACTCCCTTACCTTTACGGAACACATTTTCCATGGATGGGCGGTAAAGTTTCTGAGCTCGCGCATGTCTGAAAACTCCTTTATTCTACCCTCACACTTCAGTAATGGTTTGGCTGGCTGTTGAATCCTCACTTGCAAATAATTTTCCTTCAAAAATTTAAAGGCATTGCTCTATTACCTTCTAAGTTTCAAGATTAAGTTGAGGAAACGGAAGTCATTCAAACCGTCTTTTCCCCTTTCTGAAAATTTGTAGGATTTTTTTTGACAAAGTTTTCTAAAACTGTTGATGATATGCTTTGATATGGGTCCATCTGGGATTCTTTCAATCTAGAAATTAATATCCTTCAATTTTAGGAAAATTGCTGAATTAGTTCATTGATGATTTCTTTCCATTTTTTCTCTCTTCCTAAAACACCGTTTATTTAGCTATTGGACTTTCTAGGTTGGTCCTCTAATTTTCTCATCTTTTCTCTCCTATTTTCCATCTCTTTGTCCTTTTGCTCTACTTTTTCGAGATTTTCTCAACTTTATATTCTAACCCCTCTCTAGAGTATTTTCCTCCTTCTGCATTTTATTATTGAAGTATATAACGTAGAGGTCCACAAGTCTGCAGTGAATTTTAACATTGGTTACACCCAGGTAACACCCACATCAAGATACGGAAAATTTCCATACCCCATAGAATCCAGGTCTCCTCACAGTTAGTACTTCTCCTCTAGGGCAATTACTATTCTGACTTCTGTTACCATTGAGTTTTGCCTGTTTTTTTAAAATAAGCTTTACTGAGGTATAATTTTTAGGCAATGAAATTCACTAATTTTAAGAGTACAATTTGATTTCTTTTGAAAAATGTATACAACTGCATACATTCTTCTGTTCACTAATCACTAAAGATTTGTCTTTTCTGGAATGTGACATAAATAGAATGATACAGTATATATTCTGGTGTCTAACTTCTTTCATTTAGAATAATACTTTTGGGATTCAACCATGCTGTTCATATATCAGTAATTTAACGCTTTTATTGCTGAGCAGTATCTCATTATATGGATATATCAAATTTGTTTATTCATTCACCAGTTCTCCATATGGCACTTCACAGAAATAAACACAAAAGTACAGGATACATCCTTGACCAAGGCTTCACAGTATTTCCACTGAGGTTACATCCAAAATTTCAAGGTACAAGAAATACAATCCATCATGAGGGTGAGTCAAAGGCTACAACATATAGCTGAATCCGTGCTACTATCAAAAGCACTTGATAATCTGATAGTTACTATAAAATAAGTACATCTAAAAACATAGGGTCATTTAAAAATGAATAGGCACATGTGAAAAAGAATCAAAAAGAACTTCTAGCATTAAAAAATACAGTCACTGAAATGAAAAACTCAGTGGACTGAGAAAATAGCAGATTAGGCACAGATGAAAGGGGAATCAAGAAACCAGAACACAGAGCTATAGAAACTGCCCAGAATGCAGCATATAGAGATAGAATAAGTAAGCAAAGATAAGAAATGCAGAGAGCAGAAAGATACGATCCATCATATGTCTATTATGAATTTTAGAAGGAAAAAAGGAGAGAGCAATATCCAATATATAATGGCTAAAAAATTTCCAAAATATATAGAGGACAGTAACTCTCTGTTTCAAAATAAATAAAAATAAATCCACATTTAGAGACCATGTAGTAAAACTGAAGAACCTAAAAGCAATAGAGAGAAATGATATATTATCAACAAAGGAAAAATAATATATTGACAGCTAACTTTTCAAAAAGAACGCTGGAAGCCTGGAGGCAGCAGAACAGTACCTTGCATGTGCTGGGGGTGGGAGCTGCTAACCTAGAATCGCATACCAAGCTAAACTCTTCAAGCGTGAAGGCAATAGAAAAATTTCAGACAGAAAAACCTGGGTAGGGATCCAGGCACCACAAATTTTCTGTTGTGACCTCAGGCAAATCATGTAATTTCTCACTTCTACATCTATAAAAGAGAGAGAATAATATTTCTCACCATAAGGTTATTGTAAAAATTAAGTGTGATAATACATTAGCATCATTCCTAGCGTATGATGACACTGAATCAACGTAAACTATTTTACTCCACACTCAACATTAAAACAGAGGTTTGGAGCAAACCTAATTTTTCCTCAAAAATAACAGTAAATCAACGGATCCAGTTTTCATTATAAATTCCTAGAAGCTATACCACAACTTTAATTACTTTTAACCATAATCTTGAAGTATAAGAGGGTTTTTTAAAATCTCCTTTAGTTTAAATTAGAAGAGTTTCTAGGACTTTTAAACGGTCAGGTTACATGTAAAGGAGGCATGAAATATTTTGGCAATGTCGCACACTGGACAATACTTCTCTTACTGAGGTATAATTTTATCATGTATTCAAAAATGAATCAGCATCTTCTTGCAACATTTACTACTGAACTGATCCAGTCATGCTGCCCTACACAGAATGATCCAAGTATATCTTCAAGGAGAGTTCTATTCTCAGAATGAAAAGAAGAGCTCAGTTCAAGTTCATGCTCAGACCAAGAGGAAAAAAACATTGCTTCACTTGGTTCTAGATAATTATGACTTGTCTCCTTCATGACTCAGATCTAAACATAACAAATAAACCCCTGGTTCCAAGCTCTCCCTCCAGCTGCACCTCCAACCACACCCTTCCCCCCACCATCCTGCACAAAACACACGCACACGTGCGCACGCACACACGCGCACACACAGCTTTCTCCCCCAACATACCTGGATTTTTATCTTATACCAAGACTAAGACATACATTTGGGAAAACTAATAACTAGTTTATTTTCAAAACCCAAAATTGCTTAGGATGTCACTAATAATTCTTTTTTAAATTAAAACATGGTATTTATAATTCTTTTGTCTCCACAGTAATGGTTTTTAAATAGGAAAGAAAACATTGTTTTCAAACTAATTTTTAATGTGAGTGATATCTATCCAATTCAGTTATAATACATGTGAGGCTAAAGAAAAAAGTCTACGTTAAACTATTTTTATTCTTACACTTCTGTATTTCTCTCACATTGCTCCTTTTCCTACCACAAGCTGTAAATTCCTGAAAGTAGGTATTTATTCTAGAAACACTGAAGCAGCCTCAACTATAGCAATGTGAACAAAATAACACTAGTTAGAATAGTGGTAGCAAAACAACAAATTGAGTTTAATTTTCAGCATTTTGTACCACACTGAATTCAACCAATGTCCAGGCTCCACGTATTTTTTTAATGTTTATCCAAATCACCAAATTCCAGTTTATTTCATGCAATGACTGTTATAAATACAAGCAATCAAACAAACATATAACCACAACTTCTCAAATTACTGCATCTTGAAGTGTGTTTTAATAGCAATAAATTAACCTACTATATGAATACTAGTCACCAAAATAGTTAACTTTGAAAGTCATGATACCTCCCATCTCTTTATGTGGGGTTATATTCTCAAGGACTGTAGCTTGCCATGAATAATGGAGAATATGA
The DNA here is from genome assembly GCF_965194825.1 of Balaenoptera physalus. NCBI lineage: Eukaryota > Metazoa > Chordata > Mammalia > Artiodactyla > Balaenopteridae > Balaenoptera > Balaenoptera physalus. The sequence continues at coordinate 74,629,410 of NC_138899.1, read as the reverse complement.
CTTAATCATATACCCAGAGATAAGACGAAAATATCTGTAGCAATGAAGCTTTTTCATTTGTTTCCTCACCTGAGCTCACTTCACAAATACTTGAGAAACAGAAAATAACTGTCTGTGCAACACGAGAGAATCTAGATAGAGAATTCGAACAGCTTAAATGTTTCTCAGAAGTAACCATTACAATAATTTCTGCCCATGTACTAAATTCCACTGGCATTGTTAAAACATTAAAAAAGATAGAAAATGTTTATCATCTGCCACTGTCTCAATATGGCAGCTTAAATTATAAATTATAAATTTTAATTTTAATTTTTAAGCATGAAAATAACATTTTAAGAATGTTAAAACATTTACTGAACATTTACTGAATGCTTACTCCACATCAAGTAGTGTGATAAAAATGGCTTTCTAGACATCTACTGGAGATTAAACAATGCACCTTGGAAAATTACTGCATTTTTTTTTTTAACTATTCTCAATCTACACCTTAAATTTATCTAGCAAATGCCTGTATATGCCTGATTTTTACTAGGTATTCTAAGGCATAGTTTCACTAGGTCTACCATTTGTATTACAATTATCGAGGAGAGAAAATGTTTAAAATAATGCTGAGTACATTAAAATATATACATATTTTCATTTACAAATAGATGCTCAAATATTATTGAAATCATAATATGGATCAGTCCAAAAATGAGATGAGTCAGAGAATCAAAGAATTTTGGAGCTGTTGGGATCTCAAAACTTGTACTGGAACCCCCTGTTTCTTTGAAGACGAAACTGAGGCAAAGACATTGTTACTATTAACAGTCTATATAAAATAACATTTTATAGCGCTTAAGGAAGCTTCATTTAAAAGAATAATTGATGAATCTTTTTATATAGATCAAATTATCATTTTGTAATGTAACTACTACCTGATCTGCCTGCTTAATATGGTCAAGTAAAGTCACAGAACATGGCCTTTTGTCAAAGAGAACTGACGATCCTGCCATGCTGTTGTAAGGAAGGGGGAGAAGGGGAAGAGAAAGGCCTTCGGTTATGGAGCACTTCAGGTTCACCTCCGTTAAACTGTCTGATTTTCCCAAAAATCTTATAGATCGTATTAACATCTTTTATGAGTGGGGCGCAGGTTGGGAAACATGCGCACGATCACATGGAAAATAAGCTGTAGTTCCAGAAGTGGACAACAGATCTATCTGACCCCTCCCACTGCACCACACTCAGGAAATGATCCTTGGAGAAATGTTCTCTGTAAAAGAATATCACTGTACATGTTGAGAAAATAAAGTATTGATCCAAAAGCTCTGTCAGGGCCTTTCTAGTTTTAGTGTGATATTTATACAAATAGACAGCAATTATCAGTTTAAATGAATAAATCTTAAGTTACTGAGGAATGGTCCAATCATAAGTTCTTGGCCTGAATTCTCTTCTCTTCAGGAACACATTAGCATATTGGTTTCCTCAATATTTTAAGCTTTCCCTTAGTAAACCAAACAAATTTTAAGGAAAAAAAAAATTACACCGCCTGGTGTTTTGCTGTCATCTAATCAATGAAACAATTCTTACTTGTCCTAGCTCAGGTCCCCTTCCATAGTGGCTATTTCAAATCTCCACTATTCTCCTTTCCTAACCCCAATCTCATCTCTCATCAATTGACCTTTACTTCTCTCCACCTCTTAGGGGCCATAAGCTTTGAACTCTCACCTTTTACCACCCAACCTATAAATACCTGTATCTATTCGCATCTCTTCCTTTTTCAGAGCGTCTCCCCTCCTATCAACGCTAGCATGCTGCCTAGTAACACAGCTAGCACTTAGCTGCTGCTTAGGAAACGTACCAAATTCATTCTAGCCTAATTCTTCCACCCTGCTCGCCCCATCCTTCCCTACTTTCTCAGGGACCTCGATCAGCTCTCTCCTCGCTCCTCATCGCCTACATCGTCACACATTTCCTCTTTATTGGCTCTTTCCTTAATAGCTTGTCATCAATCTTTTTAAAAAAAAACAACCTACAAACCTCTTTTAGTTTGCCTCTTTTTCTTCACAGTCAAGCTTCTTTAAAAAGAAGTGTGACTGGAAATTTTATGTTAAGGAAGTACTGTTGAATTTTTTAAGTAGGTAATATTACAGTTCTATTTTTTTTTTTTAAAGAATCCTTAACTTTCAAAGATACATATTGAAATAATTACAGATAAAAGATATGATATCTGAGTCTAGCTTAAAAATAATACATGGGACTTCCCTGGTGGCGCAGTGGTTAAGAATCTGCCTACCAAAAAAAAAAAAAAAAAAAAAGAATCTGCCTACCAATGCAGGGGACACCCTTCGATCCCTGGTCCGGGAAGATCCCACATGCCGCGGAGCAACTAAGCCCGTGCGCCACAACTACTGAGCCTGCGCTCTAGAGCCTGCGAGCCACAACTACTGAAGCCCGCGCGCCTAAAGACCGTGCTCCGCAACAAGAGAAGCCACCGCAATGAGAAGCCCGCACACCACAACGAAGAGTAGCCCCTGCTCGCCGCAACTAGAGAAAGCCCACACGCAGCAACGAACACCCAACGCAGTCAAAAATAAAAATTAATTAATTAAAAGAGAAATAAATAAAATAATCCAACTGCGGGCAGAGATTATAGATGAAACAAAATTGGTCATGTGTTCATTCTCCAAGCTAGGTGATGGCTACATGGGGCTCATTACTCTGTTTTCTTTTGTATATGTATTAATACGGAAACTTTTTTCAAGTAGCCTATGCCCAGATTCCTCTTCTTCATTTTTGCAAAGTTTGGAAATGATATGCAGTCACTAAATCCACTGGACACATTTCAATCTTTGCCTTACTCGCCCTCTCTGAGGCACCTGGACCACTCCCTCCCTGCTTCCTACTTTCCTCTCCCTCGTCATTTGTTGTGAAGCTCTCTGTGGTTCTTCTCCTTGCTCTCTGCCTCCTGACCTCTCAGCCTCAACTGTGGCTCCCGTTTCCTTTCAAATACACCCCCCTCTCCCCAGAAACTCAACCCCCCTGTAAATGCTGCTGTTTCCCAAGAGTTCCATAGCCAAACCTCTTCTTTTTTCATAGCTACACATTCCTCCTATGTGAGCTGGTCCATTCTCTCCTATAACTACTTAACTACACGTAAACCTCTACCTCTGAGCTCTGTCCTGAACTCCGGATACAAATGCCTCCTTACCTGAATATCCTACAGGAACCTGGAACAAATACGCAAAAGTAAATTGATTTATCTTTATCTTTTGCCCCGATAAAACCCTGTTCCTCCTCATCTCAATCAGTGGTTTCACTATCCCATCAGTCACCCTAGCCAGAAAACTAATAATCATTTGTCTTAGGATTCCAAATCTTTCTAGCCCCCAACATCCAAGCTCTTATTAAGTCATATCAATTTTACCTCTTAAATACTCCTTGCAATCCATCTCTTTCCATAACTCCGACTGCTTACTTTAGGCTCTTTTCATTTCCTTACTGGACATTTTTGGGTTTTTTTCCCCTAAAACTGGTTTTCCTATCACCACTCTCCTGGATCCATTCTCCACACTGGAGCCGGAGGTCTTTCTAAAATACAAACCCAATAAATGGCACTACTCCATCAGAAATTCTTCAACAGTCACCCCATGTTGAGGAAAAATTCTAAACGCTTTGTCATGGTACCAAGTACTTCGAGATCTGGTCTCTCCCACTACATTGCAAGTATTCTGGGATTTAGTCATCAGAATGACCTAGGGTTCCGCAAACACAAAGCACTCCAATTTTTCCTTTGCTTTTGTTATGCCATTTGCCTAGAATGACTTTCCTCAGCCTCTCTCCAGTAAAAGCTTAAGCAACTTTCCTAACACAAGTCAAATGTCACATCATTCTGGAGGCTTCTCCTAATCTCCCTAGACAGAGTCAGGCTCTTTCTTCCAAAGGGTGTGGAAAACGGCATCAGTGGTTGAGATCCTGACTGAGATGAGTTAGACCCACTTGGGATGAAATTCCAGGTTCACACCTTATCAGCTATGACTTTGGGCAAGGTCTCTAAGGCTGCTTCCTCATCTCTAGATAACAGCAGCGACTTCACAGGATTGCTGTGAAGATTAAATAAGGGGCTGCATGCAAAATACGCCAAAGAGTACCTCCCACAGAGTAAGTATTCAATACACGTCACTGTGATATTACCACGTATTCCCACTCGAGGCTTACAGCAACTTGCACCTCTCTCCCACACTACAGTGATGACACAAACGTGTGCCCACGCAGGACACAGACTATATTCTATCATCTCTTAATTCCCACCACCTGGCATATATTGCCTGGCACATAACAGGTCGTTAACAAATCTTGAATGAATGAATAAACAAATCTTGAATGAATAAATAAGATATTCCAAATCCTTATACTGTATAGCATAAGGTCTTGATTTTTTTCTAGTGGTCTTACTAAACCTACTTTTTATCTCCTCCTATGAAACTGCTACTTTAAGTATAGTTTACAGAGCCCAACTTCATTTAATGGAAATAAAAGGAATTTTATAGTGGCCTTATGTTGTTTTCTTGTTTTAAAACATACACACACAAAATAAGTCCACAATACATCAATAATTTTCCAACATACCACTGTAAAATGCCAAATTTCTAAGATGGTATTCTACCTGTCGAAAAATGTTAAAGGGTAGACAAGGCAGGTTTTCTAAATCTGTGTCAGCTTCCTTACCGCCAGGGCCTGAGCAAACTTCAGGTGCTAAGGTGTATTCCAGAGCATTAAAAAAAAGAAAGAAAGAACATGGCGCTTTTCATTCTGAAAAATGGTCCTGAGAAATTCTGATAAATGTTATAAAAAAGAAAATAATTATTACTACCCACTGCTAAAAAAAAATGAAATAGAAAGACAAGTCTGTATTTCAAAAACATTAGTTATTTAAAGTTGAACTAAGGTTTCAAATAGAATCAAAATGTGTGTAGGCAGTGTTCAGGCTAGTAGGCGGGGGTGGGTCTTGACCCTCAATAAATAAAATGCAAAATGCAAAACGGTAAAAACATCGGATACTACCATATAACAGCATGGTATCTTTTCTCTGCTTCTACACTTAACCTTTAAACATTAATGCCCTTTGAGTAATTATTAATCAATGGGTTTAATTAATGCAAACACCTCCTAACTACTTCAGAACAAATCTGATCAAATACCTAGAAATAAAGGAGGGAATCAGGGAAAAGGAGAAACGCCTGTTAAAATATAGTTTTTCGGGTCTCCCATCAAACGTGTGCGATACATACGGTTCTGCACCGAGAGGCAGCAACCTGGGGGGGAGAGGCGCCGAAGGCCCGAGGCCCTGCAGCCTGGGCGGCCGCTCCTCCCAGAGACTACGCGGGGCGGTGGCCGGGCCGGGGTGGGGCCAGTGCTGCAACCGGGGCGGGCCAAATGGCGGGGCGGAAAGCCCGAGTCTCACCTCCACTTCCCCTTCCCAGCGCTCAGAACCCAATTCCGCGACCACCCCAGAGCCCCCCTCAACACAAAGAGAAAGATTGTCTCTCCCCGCTCGGCTCAGTTTATCGGTCTTTCCCAGCTGTCAGGGACGCCGGGCTTTGTAGTTCTCCCGTCCAGGCCGCCCCGCCAAGGCCGCGAGCCCAAGGCGCCGCTGAACTACAATCCCCATCATGCCATGCGCGCCCGCGGCTCTCCCCGTCCCGCACGGCACGCACTGCCTCCCCCGCCGCGCACGGCCCCCGCCTCTCCCGCGGCGGGAGCAGGGGTGGGGCTGTCAAGCCGGATACCCCACCACCGGCTCTGTAGCTGGCGCCCGTCTCCTTCGGATTCATTACCTAGGTGCCGCAGGTCGACCGACCGTTTTGCTGCGGTCCAGGTGGGGTTGGGGTGGGGCATAGGCCGCCGCCGCCGCGGAGTCCGTTAGTTCGCGACGTGCGTGTAGAGGCGGCGGCGGTGGCGTACGGTTGCCATGGCAGCCGTGGGCCTGTAGGGCGTGGGGCTCGAAGTCAGCTCTGGGGAGGAGCCTGGGAACCCACCCAGATGCCGGGGCAGGGAGGCACTAGGGTGCGCCTAGGAGCGGAGGGAGACGGTGGCATGGAGGGGGACGGGTGACGAATTGAACTCCAGTGCTGCCGATGAGCCCTGCGCGGCAGCGTCCAATCCCCGTGGCAGGACGCGTGTCCGTTCTCTCGGCGAGCGCGGCGAGCCTGCTGTATTCTGAGAGGATGCCTGTGGCGTCAGAGGAAGGAGCGGCGCCAGGCTCCTTAAAGGTCGCTGGTCCAGCCCTTCCCTCTCCGCCTATCCCGGCATCCCCGCGGGGCCTGCCTCGAGGCATGTTTGGAACCTAAGCCACCTCTTTTGGGTTTTTTCACCAGTAAAACCGAATTTGCAACCTCTCACACCTCCTTTCTGCCGTTTTCTGTGTAGGATAGAAACGAATCATTTAGTGAAGTGTAATGCATGCGGTCTTTAGGATTATTCGGGAGGCTTGAGAATTTGTAAATGGCATTGATTTCACTTGAACATTGATCTATAATATTTCTTAAATAATCGTATGTGGGCTGGCCGTGACCCGTCTCAGAGATGCCGTGAGTCTATAACCCACTTCTTCGTTCACGTCCTGCCGCTACACTGGGTGGCTGGCTGATAACCAGGGGCAACTTAATTGGTCTGATGCTCAACGTTTTAATCTGCAAAATGGAGATAAGAGCCATTTCACAGTGCTCGTGAGAAATGAAAGCACTGATGCTGATGAAGCATTCTAAAACAAAGCGTGGCATTCAACAGTAACTTTGAAGTATTAGTCCTTTGATCCATCGCGATACGAGCCAGAAGGGTGGGCTCCTGGAGGTGAGGGTGTGGTTTGACCGAAGAGGGAGTTTTTCTGTAGTGATAGAAAAGCTCTATATCTTGCTTAGATTTGGGTTCCAAGGATATATGCGTTTGTCAAAACTCATGAAATGCTACACTTGAGATTTGTACATTTCACTGTAGGTAAATTTACCTCAAAAAAAGAACATTAAAATAGCAGCTATTATTATTAGAGCTGTAGACTCTAATTGAGACCACAGACATATTCTAGGTCCAATTTCCAGAATACGCAGGTGAGGAAAATGAGGCCTACAGATTTAAGTAAATGGAGGAGGAAGCAGGCATTACTGACCCTGGCATTTTCTAGTAATAAAAGCCTCTCGAGAATTTATGATTGAAAATAGCAAGCTGCTGTGTGTCATCAATTTTCAGTCGGGGTCACCTTGTCCATAGAGATTTTATGGAAGGCCAGTGTTCTCTCCAAGACTGCATATTCCTTGGGGGCTTACAATTTCAGGGTCACTCTTGGCTCTGAGCTCTTGTTTTCTCTAAACAGACTGACTCACATCTCACCTCCTGCAACGCTTTTTTCTCCTGCTGACACACAATGTGGAAAGCAGACTCTTTTCTTTGGTTGTTCGTATAGCAGACTCTTCTGAAGGTTTGGAGCAACCAAAGGGTTCTGAATGGAAGATGCAAATAACCTAAAATTATAATTCCCTGCTCTTAAAAGTCCTTCAGTATCCCAGCGGCCTTGGTATCCACCGACCCCCATCCTCTTTAAGTATGAACCGCAGCTTCCCACTCTCCATCATCTCTGTGGTCCCATCCCTCCCCTCCTCTTTTCTCTCCTTATATAGTACTTTTACTTATCTCTGTCTCCGAATCTATACTTAGGGTCACCTTCCATTCCTAAATTGTTTATCAAAGTATTTTCCTACACACAAAAAAGTGCCTTGCCAAGAGAAACTGTAATGCCAGCTATTAAAATAATTGTCTTCACCCCAGAATATTTCTGTATATTCTATTTGATTCAGCCCACAGTATAGTTACTCAATAAGTAAGCAGCTTTTGCACATGACGTGTTTAGGCTACCTACAGAGTGGATTCAATTATGAAAACTATTTAGTATAAGTGAGGAAGCAGTTGATAGTAGCTAGAATCTGATGTCCAAGAGAAAGAAAAGAAACCAAAGTGTTCGTGATCACAGCTTATATTGTGCAGAAGAAATGACAGCATTCAAACAAGAAAATCCAGAACAAAACCTGAGTATGAAGCAATCACAGAAGCAACACCCGGACCTGTCACCTCTAGCAATTTGGTCACAACTGTGCATATATTTTAAGGCTATAAATAGACTCTCCTTTACCCCTGGGGAAGATGATACTGATCAGCTCCCCGCTGAACACATGTTTAGTCAGGGTGACAGGTTCACCTGATCCATTGATCCTTCACCTGGTGTCCTGTGTTCACAGTCACTTGCATTTGCAAAGCAGCTGGCCGGGGTCGCAGTGCAGCCTACAACCATGAAGAGGTCTCCAAACGCAAGGTCCCAACGCATAACCCTCCTTGTTTTCTGAAATTGGGATCCCAGAGCCTCCATGCAGCGGGACAAGCCCCTTGAGGAGAGCAGATGACAGCAGCGAAAAGAAACAGCTGCTTTGCAGGAAGCTGAAGGAGGGCAGTCACGCACAGGAAGACCACGAGCCACTGAAGCACAGCCTTAAAAAACCTGGCGTGGCTCTGGACGGCTGGGAAACTACGGGAACTGCCCGTGAACTTTAGTTGGGTGTTTCCACTGGATACTTTCTACCAGTTCAAGTGATAGTTAAACACACTGTGCAAATTCAAAAGATGGGGCTGAAAGTAATAACAGATTAATCTCCCGAGATAGACAATATGGTCAAGAGCCACGGCCCTCATTAAAGAGACTGCGGGAATTCCCTGGCGGTCCAGTGGGGAGGACTCGTCGCTTTCACTGCTGTGGCCCGGGGTTCTATCCCTGGTCAGGGAACGAAGATCCCACAAGCCACAAGACAGCCAAAAAAAAAAAAAAGAGACTTGGCGCTTCTGGTTCAGAGCCAGAAGTTTTCCCTCAGTTCTCAGTCCCCTGGCCTTGGTAGCCTTTGACTTTACCGACCCCCCTCCTTTGTGCTCCGTGACCTTGGTTCTCGTCAAAGCGTTCCTCACCAGCTCTCCTACCTGCTCCTTAAACGTGGGAATGGTTCCCAGCGTTCAGTCCACAGACCCTGTCCACGTGCAAGGCTTCATCTCGGCCCCGGGCGACGCTCAGATCTCCCTCACTGGTTCTGGCCCCCAGGTTCCAGCGCCGCGCCAAGCACGCAGGGGCTTGTTCTATTGCTCCTAATGTTCTCTTCACCTGGCATGCTCCCCCCTCCACTAAATTCTACCTATTCCATCAAAACTAAGTCAGGCCTTTACGTGAAACCTTTCCAGATCATTCCTGCTCACAATCCTACTCTCCTGCCCTGTACTCACAATATTTCCCACCTATATCACCCACCTGACAACTAACCATACTGCCTCGTGACAGATCATGTATTGATTTCTCATCGGCTTTTGTCTTTTCTCCTCACTAGACTTCAAGCTCCTCTGAGGTGCATTTCCGGGTATTCCCCAAAGCATCTTTATAATACCTTTTCTGGAAAAAGGACACAATATTTTTGATTGGTGGTTCCTTAGCTTTTCTCCTTAGTGCAACCTCTCTCTGGCGGTCCTCCCCCTTCTGGTACTATACAGGACACCTGCAGCCTCTTAATACAGCCTGAATCCTGTGGAAAGGTGGGGCCGCCCATATGGATTCAGGGGAGAGGTACCTTGGGAGACAGTTCCCTTAAGACTTTTGGTATGGAAGGAGTTCAGGAGGTAAGTGGCACTGAGTCCAATGTGCAAAGTCACCATTACCCTTGAAGGTGTCCTAGAGCAGAATTTAGCAGGTCCCATCAGCTTTTTAATATGTAAAATGTGCTAGGCTAAGGTAGAGTCGGGTAAGACGAAATAGAATAGAAAGTGATTGAAAATTAAATGCAGACTGTATCTCATATTCCAGCAAAGCGCTGTGAGGCAGTTACTGAGCTACAGTCTTTCAGCTTCAAACCTACCCTCTACTGCTTTGAGTTGCTGGTGCTGGAACTGCACAAACCACACTTCTCCTTTGCCATCTGGCTACCGGGGGCCCTGGAGGCAGAGCATGTGCTGGAGGAAAGGGAAGGGACTTGCTCCTTGCCAGCATCAACCCCACCCCACCCCCAACGGCCCTCTAGCCTGGTAGCGGTGTTTCCTGTCTCCAGCTTCTTACTGCTCTTCCAGAACCAGCCTTACCCCCCCTCTTCTCCCTCTACCCCCAACTTACCCCCATCAGCCAGGCAGCGCCCCCTTCAGAAGTCGGGGCCCCAGCTCCATGGCGCCTCTCTTCGAAGCTGCTGGGTTCTGGGTGGTGGTCCAGTGGTCCCTGGTGGCCCAGTGGTTAGGACTCCGAGCTCTCACTGCCGAGGGCCTGGGTTCAATCCCTGGTCAGGGAACTAAAATTCCACGAGCTGCGTGGCACGGCCAAAAAAAAAAAAAAGCTGCTGGGTTCTGATAACCACAGCCCCCTCTCTGCTCTGATCGCCAGCTCCCAAGGCAGTAGCTGCTGCTTGCAGCTAATTTGTTCAGTCCTCCAACATCTGTTTAACCAACTCCCTACGTTAAATTCTCTCTGTTGAAACACACTCTGGTTTCTTCTTTCCTGACTGGTGGACCCTGACCAATACGGATCAGGAAGTAAAATATATTTCCTACTGTGAATGTCGGTGGAAAAGAGCCAAGAACACTACCTTAGAGGAGTCGGGGTTCTTAAATAAACAAGCAGACGTCCTGCATGTCGAGGGACCAGTCCTGACAGGTGGAGGTGCTCTGCATTTCAGGTCTGCGAAGAGCAAAGACCCAGCTCCTCCACAGCAGCTGTCTCTGTTGGACCCCAGGCCTAGTCTGGCCCCTGAGCCTCACTGCCAATGAGCCTGCAGTGTTCTCCCAGAGCTTGGCCTGAACCCCAAGCTTCGTCTGGAATCTGACCTCTCTCAGAATGTGGAAACTCAGCTTTTTCACTTGCTTCCCTTGTATTCCTCATTGGCAAGTGGGAGGAAGCAAATAGCTAATGATGCAAAAAGCCAGGAAGTGGTACCAGAGGCCTCATAAAGTGAACTGGAATTTGGTGAATGGAAGGGAAGGATTAAAAAGATTTTCAGGGCAGCAATTTTGTCTCTCTGATGCTGTCTTTTCTTAAAGGTAATGGAGGAGATAATAAGAGAAGGAAATGAAGAAACTTGTACCTGTGTTTCTGTCTTATCCAGCCAAAATGAGGCTTTGCTCTGTTTTATTCACTAACTGTACTTCTGCTTCAGTGCTCCCATTAGAAGTGAGACTTCTTTAAAGACCAGAACTATTTTAGACCAGCCTCACTTAATCACATATTCCTAATGAAAAGAACTGCTCCCCATTTTAGGGCTTCAGAATATTTCCTATGTGCGCCAAAATAAACACAAAACCTCTTGGCAGTAGCCTATGGGGATTCTCCTTGCTTGTGATTCTGTATTTCTTTATGCTAATTTAGAAATATGAACAGAAAACTCAGGATTCAAGGTTGTTAAGTGGATTTGTAGCACTCTGGAGTGTTGTGGGTACATAACTCAATGAATGAACCCATAGTCCCCTGTGACAGCTGGAGTCATGGTATTTCTTTGAGCACTGCAGTAAGTCATCGTGAATACTCTGCAAGGTGCTAATATATTTGCAATGCTTCTTTCCCCTAACTATTGTAGGACCTTATATTTAGCAGAAGGATACATAACCAAATATGCATTACTCGAAAATGTTGGCAAGAGTTACTTCGTTTGTGACAAGCAGAATATCTTCTAGCAAATTGAAAAGCACGTCACCTTCTGATTCAGCCACTGAAGCATGTTACGATGTAGGTGGCGTGTCACAGAGGAAAAGCAGCTTGTGATCAGGTTTTCTATTCTTAGAAGGCAGTCTTGTGGCAAGCAACCCCAGCCATGAAACATTGCAGGTCTGAATGAAAAACGGAACAGTTCAGCTGGGATCCCCTTCCTCCTTCCCGTTGCAAGAAAATACAAGCCACGCTAGAGGGACCCTCCCGTTCCTGGAATACCTCTTTTTCCCCCCTGGTTTCCTGTGTCCTGTTCTACTGTGACTGTAGAATGGAGAATGATGGGGTTGGGAGGTGCAAATTCCATTTCCTTTTCTGGCTCTTGTTTTTCTGCTACATTTTAGGTCTTCTTTGTGATTTATGTGCATAAATGCTACAACATCATAAATATTGGCTGCATGAATCATTCCTAAATGGTTAACTACTCAAGCAAACCGTTCATCATCCCATCTCTCCTTGGTATTCTCTGCTTGTATTCACCAGGCTGCCGCCTTCCTTTCTCAAATCTCACCTCAAATTTCATGTTTCCAGAAAACCCTCACTAAGAGCTGTGATAAAGAATTCTAACAGCCCTTACTCAACCTCATCTCTGTCCCTTTTCCCCCCAACTCACGGGTTACCTGTTCTCGCTCTCTGAAAGTGAAGTTACAATGACATGAAGTAGGACAGCAATTACACAAGTTTTGTAAAGTGTCTTCTTGATCTGTGCCAGGATTTACAGCCTCATGGCCAATAAGCATTTCAGTTTTGTTTTGTTTTGTTTAACATGTAAAACATACATAAAAAGTATAGAGTTGCATAACAACAACACCTGGTACCCACCACATCCTGATTTGGATTTTGATTATTTTTCAGATGCATGTTTTTTACTATTACTCTATCTCTGTGTTGTAAGCATTCTATAATATTGTTTTATGTGTTTTCAAGCTTTTTATAAATGTTATACTATGCTTTCTTGAGATTGCCTTTTTCTGTTCAAAGTTGTGTTTCTGAGGTTGATCCATGTTTATAAACGTAAAGTTAGTTCATTCATTTTATTTATTTTATTTGTGTGTTATTTTTGGCTGCGTTGCGTCTTTGTTGCTGCATGCGGGTTTTCTCTAGTTGCGGTGAGCGGGGGCTACTCTTCGTTGTGGTGCACGGGTGTCTCATTGCGGTGGCTTCTCTTGTTGCGGAGCATGGGCTCTAGGCGCACGGGCTTCAGTAGTTGTGGCTCGCAGGCTCTAGAGCGCAGGCTCAGTAGTTGTGGTGCACGGGTTTAGTTGCTCCGCGGCATGTGGGATCTTCCCGGACCAGGGCTCGAACCCATGTCCCCTGCACTGGCAGGCAGATTCTTAACCACTGTGCCACCAGGGAAGCCCAGTTCATTCATTTTAATTGCTGTAACAATATAATACAGTTCGTCCATTTTCTATTGATGGATATTTAGGTCGTTTTCAACCTTGGTGTCTTCAGGCATTCAGGCTGCTATAACAAAAAACCGTAGACTGGATGGCATATAAACAACAGAAATTTATTTTTCACAGTTCTGGAAGCTAGGAACCAGCAGATTTGGTGTGAGATTTCTAATCATGGACAGCTGTCTTCTTGCTGTGTCCTCACATGGCAGAAGGGGAGGGGGAGCCCTCTGGAGTCTCTTTTAAAAGGGCAATAACCCCATTCACGAGGGCTCCATCCTCATGACCTAATCACCTCCCAAACACCCCACCTCTAAATACATACCATTGCATTGGGGGTTAGGACTTCAACATATGAACTGGGGAGGTGGGACAGAAACATTCAGTCTATAGCAGTCCACCCTTGGCCCTCCAAAATTTATGTTGTACTCACATGTCAACTCAAAAGTGTAAAGTTCAAAATCTCCTCCAAATACCATCTAAATCGGATATGGGTGAGACTCAAGGTAAGATTTATCCTGAGGCAAATTCCCCAGCTGTGAGCCTGTGAAAGCAAACGTGCCTTGTGCTTCCAAAATACAAAGTGGCAGGATGGGCACAGGACAGATATTCCCAGTCCAAAGAGGAGAAATGGGAAAGAAGAAAGCAGAGACAGGTCCCACCCCTGTGGCTCCATGGCTTGTTGGTCCCATCCTTTGAGACCTAGCTGGAGGCAGCCGTGCCCCCAGGGCTCCTACACTCTGGGGGCAGTATGGGTGCTGCCCAAGTTTGCTGCCCGAGCCACACCTGCGGCAGCCGAGGACCATCCTGCCCGAGCGCAGGTTGCAGACATGTGATGTAAAGCAGTGCTGACGGCTACCCCTGAGCTCCTGAGAGCGCCAGTGGCCCCTCCTGCTCTCGCCTGCCCTGAACACAGGCCTGTGATGGAAGTGGCAGCCCCGACAATCTCTGAATCACCTTGCGGGGGGAAAGGAGGGCTAGTCTTCCGTTGTCATGGAGAAGACCTCCTGGCTTCTATGGAGATGGCGGATCCACACCCCCCTCCTTGTCGAATGCTCGCTAGGCCACGTCCTTAGTGTTCTCTCCCAAAGAGCCCTTCTCATTCTTTTCAATATGGACACTCTGAGAATTTTACAAATCTTTTAAGTTCTGTTTCCTTTTTTTAGTAACAATTTCGTCTTTAAGTCATTTCTCTCTTTTCACATTCTACCCTAAATAGTCAGGAAGAATCAGGCTACTTCTGCAACTCTTTGCTTAGAAACTGCTTCAGCTAAATATCCAACTTCATTGCTTGCAAGTTCTAACTTCCACAAAACATTAGAACATGAACACAATTCAGTTCTTTGCCACTTTATAAAAAGTACGGCCTTTCCTCTATTGTGCAATAAAATGTTCCTCATTTCCAGCTAAGACTTCATCAGAATGGCTTTTTCCATCTCTATTTCTACAACATTCTGTTCAGGATTACTTAAGAGGATTGAGGCTTTCTCCATGGCTCTCATCAGAATCGCCCCTAATGGTCTGTTCATGGCCATTCTAGCAGGCATCTCAAAACTTTTTCTAGCAGGCATCTCAAAACTCTTCAAGCCTCTACCCATCACCCAGTTCCAAAGACACTTCCACATTTTTGAGTGTTTATTACTGCAGCACCCCACTCCTGGGACTTCACTGATACTAAAGATTGTACAATGAATATTCTTGGATCTTACCTTGTGCATATGCATAAAAGTTTTTTAGGGTTTATGTCAAGAAGTAGAATAATGGATGGTAAAGCATGTTGATCTTCAATTTTCTGAGATTTTACCCATTATTTCCTAAAGTGGTTATTCCATTTACAGTCACAAGAGCAAAAGAATTCCTGCTTCACCATATCTTGGAATTATCCAGCATTTTTATTTTGCTGGTCTAATGAGCATGGAAGTATGAAGGTGTATTTGGGTTTGAAATGGGTGTCTCTGTATGAGTGTTGCTGGTCAGGAATATGAGGCTGAAACCAAGGAAGCAGAGGAAGTCAAATATAAATTAGCCAGTGTATTATCTATTGCTGCATAATGAATTACCACAATCTTGTGGGCTCAGGATAGCACACATTTATTATCACAGTTTCGGTGGTCAGAAGTCCAGGGACAATTTAGCTGGGTTCTCAGCTTCAGGGTGTCTCCCAAGACTATAATCGAGGTGTTGGCCAGAGCTCAGGTCTCATCTGAAAGCTTAACTGGGGAAGGACCCAGTTCCAAGCTCACCTGGTTGTTGGTAGGATTCAGCTCTTTGCAGGCAGTTGGACTGGGGGCTTTAGGTACTTGCTGGCTGTTGGCCAGAAGCTGCCTTCAGTTCTCTGCCCTCTGAGCCTCTTCATAGGGCAACTCATAACATGCCAACTTGCTTCATCAAAGCCAGCAAAAGTAAGACTTGCTAACAAAATGGAAGTCAGTATCTTAAGTGATCTATTCGTGGAAATATCATTCTTGGCATATTCTATTGGTTAGAGGCAAATCACAGATCCCACCCATACTGCAGGGGAGGGGATTACCCAGAAATGTGATACCAAGAGGTGGGGATCATTACAGGTCATCTTAGGCTCCATCTGCCACAGGCAGGTATAATGGTTAAGGATATTGGTTAGCCTACCATTACAGACCCAAACAACAGTGAGCTAAACAAGACTAGAGCTGTATTTCTCTCTAATTTAGAAGTCTGGATAGGCAGTATAGGGCTGGTATGGCAGCTCCATAATCATCAGGGAACCATGCTCCTTCTCTCTCATTGATCTGCCATTCACAACACGTGGCTCCTACCTCATTATACAAGATAGCTGCTCCAGCACTTGCCATTGTGCTGCATTCCAACCACACAAATCCATTCTACATACTGTAGCCAGAATAACTGTAGCACAGTTGTGCTAAAATGCAAACCTAATCATGTTGCTCCTCTGGGTAAAAACCTTTCAGTGGCACTTCCAGCCTACAACAGAGCATCTCAAACATTTTTTACCTGTACTCAGTACAGGCATACATTTTTATGTACACACACGCACACCTATAACTGAAACGTAAGTTTCATGCAACAAAACTCACCCTTGCTACATATCATAGTCTCTGATAGTCCCTGTTCTATTTCATTTTTATTTAATTCATAAACTACTAAGGAATGTGGGAAAACACTGGCCTACAGGATATCCAGGGTATACGGTGACCCGGTTGCGCTTGCTTTTGCTTGCTCTCTGCACTCCAGCCTCCTCAGGCTCCCCTGACCTCTGTGCCTATATAACTCCTCTACAGGTGCCTATAATCACCTCTCCTCCCAACTGTCCATCTCACCTCCCAGCCCCTCTTGCTCTTCCAGAACCGGCTGAGGCATTCCCTCCGGAACCCATTTCCTGGCCCCCAGTCCCCTTCCGTGTGCCTCCCACCATCACACACTTATGCTGATTCTAGTCACCTGTTCACGCTCTGCTTCCCCACGAAACAATCAGTTCCTTAAAAATGGGAACCGTGTCTTTACGGCTGTTTACCCCCAGCTCCTGTATAGTGCCTGACATCAAGTCAAAACTTAGTAAATGTTTCTTACATGAATAAATAAATGAGTGAATGTCACAGAGAAAAAAGTTCCTGCCAACATTTATTGAAAATCTATTGAATGTAGAGTATTGTGCTGGAGAGAATTATGGAAAAAAATAGTGGAAGTTGACAGTGATAAATTTTTTAAAATAGGTATTAAATGACCTGTATTTATAAATAAGAAGTGTCTTTATATACAACGAAGTGCCATCAGATTTCTCACTGACAGTGCATTGAATGATGAAAGTGGGATTGAAGGAACGCATTTTTTTTATCCCTTCTCCTAACTGATTCCCTATTTTTATCTCTTATGAGAGAAACCTCAGACATTCCTCAGACATCGCTCTCCTAACCCAGGTCTACTCTCCAACGGCAAAGCCCAGTGTTGAGCCAAGAACAGAGCTGTTCAAGTGATAATGATCAAGTACCCACATGACTAATTCAGGGCCCTCCATATAGGCCCAGGAACCACAGTGAGATATCACCTCACGCCTGTCAGAATGGCTGTCATCAAAACGTGTTGGCGAGGAGGCTTGAGAAAAGGGAGCCCTCGTGCGCTGCTGGTGGGGATGTAAACTGGTAAAGGCACCATGGAGAACAGTATGGACGCTCCTCAAAAAACTCAGAACGGAACCATCATATGATCCAGCTCTTCCACTTCTGGGTATTTATCCAAAGAATATGAAAACACTGATTAGATGAGATATATGCACCCCCATGTTCACGGCAGCATTATTCACAATAGCCAAGATACGGAAACAACCTAAGTGTCCATCAGTGGATGAACGGATAAAGAAGATGTGATATATATGTACACACATATGATGGAATATGTGTATATGATTGAATGTTACTCAGCCATAAATAGGAATGAGATCTTGCCATTCACATGACAGCATGCATGAACCTCAAGGATATTGTGCCAAGTGAGATAGGTCAGACAGAGAAATTCAACTACCATGTGATTGCACTCATGTGCGGAATCTAAAAAACAACACAAAACAGGCCCAGGGAGCCCCAGTGAAGTAATGTGACCTGTTACAGATCTTAACTTGGTTAAGGACACATACAGCAGCTGCTTCAGATGCCATCGTGAGCCAGAAAATTCAGAAACGCAGCAGGAAGGGAAGTGTGACTCCAATGTGGATTCAGCGTCTCACTCAGATGTTCCTTTGACCCTGGGAAGCCCAGTCTGCTCTGATCAATTCTGCAATCCCGGCTGGTAAATCAGTGAACAAAGCAGACCAAAAACATATGCAGACTATATTGGAAAGAATGAAGTATTGTCAGGTAACAACTTATAATTTGCTAGTTAATTTTAAGTCCCAAGTGCAGGAAAACAGCATTATAAATAACCTGACCTCTCTCAAACCACTGCTTTTTCCCTGTAGGTAATAATAACAGCAGCAGTTTACATTTGTACTGACTGTTATAGTCTATGAGAAGCTTTATCCCGTTCGATCCCAGAGCGGCCCCGTGAGGTAGGTCCACGTAGTAACCCCATTTTATAGAAGAATAAAAAGAGAGGTCACATAACCACGCACAGTCACACAGTGAGTGAATAACTAGAACTATATGGGATTCTAAGTCATAATACGACCACTTGTTACAAGGGAATAGCAATCCGAAACCTGGATTCTAACCCCAGCGCTGCTAGCTACTTAGCTGTGTGGTCCTGGACATGACATTCAGCCTTTCTGAACTTAATTTCCTCACCTGTAAAGAATGTACATAACAATACCTTCCTCGGCTGCCTCACAGGGTCCTTATGAGGACAAAGCTGGCGGTATGTTGAACGTGCTTTATAACTGGGAGGGTGTTCCACAGATGTCGGGGCTCAGCAATCTTTTCTAACAAAATAAGGAGAGTAATCATTGTCATCATCTTTTTACTTTGACAGGGCCTTTCATTGCAGCCTTTTGATAATTTTGCGGCATATTATTACCAATACAACACCCCTGTTGCTACCATCTCTACAGGTATGCCAGCAACTGGCCAATGAGGGAGGAGGAAGCTTCTTTCTTCTAGAATGAATTTAGAGCAGTGATCAGTGTCACCTGGAGAAATTTAAATATACAGGCGTCTAGGCCTCACACTGCGGCCAATTAAATTTTAATCTGGGGGTGGGCAGGAACTGGGCATCAGGAGTTTTTAAAGTTCCTCAAGAGGACTGACATGTGCACACTGCTATATTTTAAATGGATAACCAACAAGGACCTACTGTATAGCACAGGGAGTTCTGCTCAATATTATGCAACAACCTAAATGGGAAAAGAATTGAAAAAAGAATAGATACATGTATACGTGTAACTGAATCACTTTGCTGTACACCTGAAACTATCACAATATTGTTAATCAACTATACTCCAATATAAAATAAAAAGTTAAAATAAATAAATAAATAAATGGAGTTCCCCAAGAGATTCTAATTTGCTGCTGAGCTTGGGACCCACTGCTGTAGAGACTGCAAGTCTGTCTACTTGTTCCAGAGATGGAAGCACATAACCTGAGGATGTCTGAGGTCACTTGGGAAAGCGATCCAGAAGTTGGACCTCGGACCTCAAAGATCCTAAAGTCCCACCATCACATATGCAGCAGACCTCCTTTCTGGACTGGCACCTTTGGAGGAAAGCATGGGCATTGTGTGTGGTGGGAAAGATGCTAAACACACGGGAGAAGCCTGAACAGTGCAGAGTACCCTTCCTCATCACTGTTCCTCTATTAAGGTCTGCTTCTCAGTAACTTACTGCTTCCACAGTAACTTCCCTACATCATAAGGATTGGAAAAGTGAATACATTTATTTTAAAAAAGAAATCTCAGAAAATAAGCAAATATTCTACAAGTGGCCAATCCTATAATTTTTCCCACCGATAATAAGGAAATAATCATGTGTTATTTAATGTTAACTTTTTCCACTCAATTCCAATGCACTTGCAAATTAACAATGTTCTGTATGTTTCATTTTAGAGTTAACCAAATAAGCATAAAATTACAAGTGTCATATATTTCATATCTATTAAAAGTATTTAGTTTCTAGTAAAAATACAGGTTTAGCTGTTTGGTTCAAATTTCTTAAAGAAATGTCCATTATTGGAAGAAAATATCCAGCAAAAAGCCAGTGTATTACTATAATTAGAACTTTACCTTTGTGTCTTCATAGGAAACAAAGTAACACTTCCTCAACTATTCACTTCTGAATTCCCTTCTCATACCAGAAATGGAGAAACAAAGTAAATAAAATGATTTGATTTTTCAGGATCCCCTTTTAGATGTGGGCACCAGATTTTTATACTTTTAAGGGTGGGGGGGACATCCCTCCCCTTAAACTGGTCCCATTAGAAACTATCTCAGGCTGAGTTACATTGTCTCATTTGATCACTTCTCTTAGGAGACTTGAAACAATTTGGTTGGAGTAAAATCCTCTTACAAAACCTGGAGATTTAAATAATGAAGAGATTTATCTCTCATCTGAGAAGAGTTTATGGTCCAGAGCAATGGCCAGGAGACAAATACTCTGGCCTCTGTGACCCCACAAAAGCAGTAATTAGGCAGCACTTTATCCTGATGCAGTGAGGGTGCAAAAGATGGAGCAGGGCTACTCTCTGGGGTTTAGGAATGAAACTGGCTTCCTGGAGAGGCAACAGAAGAAATCAGGCAACCTAAAAATATTTAAAGAGCTAGGACGCCCCTGGGAGAATTTCCAACTATTGAAGTAGAAAAGATTAGCATTTGCTAAGTCCGAAAAGGAGATTTTTAATGAAAAACTCAGCAAAGTGCAGACTTTTATGACATCTTTAAAAATAATAAATTAAGATCATACCTATCATATACAGAGTAATCAGAGACTTTATATTTTCTCTACAATGACCTAAGGAAAAGGATCTAAAAATAGACTCTACAGATAACGAGCTGTTCTTTCTCCAGAGTTTGTTAGAATCCAACACCTTTTTCATACAGGCGGTATGTTCCATCTCACAATCTCTCAGGCATAAATCTTGACATGGTCAAGATCTTTTCCTCTGGCCTCTAATTACAATTCTGCTTCTTATTCCTCAACATTGTCTACATTTCATATGCTCCTCATATGAATGAGATGCATTGTGTGCTGTGGTTAAACTCTTGGGCACCAGGCCCAGCTGCCTGGCCCAAACTCTCTGACCTTGGCAATGACTTCCCCACTTGGTGCTTTGGTTTCCTTGGCTGTATAATGGGAATAACAGCCTCAGTGGGTTGTCAGGAGAATTAAAGCACTTATGCCATGGAAAAACACTTGGGAAAGTGTCCGACACACAGACAGAACCCAATAAATATTTACTGTTGTTATCAGCACACTTGCATTTCCTTAGTGCTTACAAAAAATATTTAAGATATATATATATATATATATATATATATATAAAGATGCATGGTCTAACAAAGGATTGTTTTCAGATTCTTGGATTTGCTTGCATTGAAAGTCTCAACACACCACTGAATTACACATTTAGAGGATTTTTTTTTTTTTTACATGTAATCCTAAAGCCCAGGAAGTATTCTATAATGTGGTCCCTGATCTCAACCTGTTTATACTGGTTATTTAAGAAAGAGAATATAGGCTCATGAAACGCTCATTAAAAATCAAAAGCAGGGCTTCCCTGGTGGCGCAGTGGTTGAGAATCTGCCTGCCAATGCAGGGGACACGGGTTCGAGCCCTGGTCTGGGAAGATCCCACATGCCGCGGAGCAACTGGGCCCGTGAGCCACAACTACTGAGCCTGCGCGTCTGGAGCCTGTGCTCCGCAACAAGAGAGGCCGCGACAGTGAAAGGTCCGCACACCGCGATGAAGAGTGGCCCTCGCTTGCCGCAACTAGAGAAAGCCCTCGCACAGAAATGAAGACCCAACAGAGCCAAAAAATAAATAAATAAATTAAAAACCTAAACCAAAGCCTGACTTAAAAAAAAAAAAAATCAAAACCAGCTCGTGATTGTGTATAAAGTGAGTAGTTCAGACCATAACAGCTACAAAAATATGGAAGAGAAAGAATTCGGAGGGTACAAAGTCTTCACTGTGTACATAAAGTTGACAGAGAATAGCATGTGGAGCACAAAACACAGGAAAGGAAGACGAAGGGATGTTCCAACAGGAGGGACGCCATGAAGATGAGGGCAAGTGAACGGAACCGCCCGCCTGAAACTGATGGCCTGTGCTTAGAATTAGGTGAGATGGGTTGACAGAGCCACTCCAGGTACAGGCTGCACGGTGGAGGGCTTCAAATGCCAGACTGAAGCGTTTGATTTCGCCCCAAGAGTTCCTGAAATTGTGTTCGTTGGGAAGTGGCATAAACACAGTTACATGCAAGACAGGTTAATGTGGGGAGAGACCAGAAGCAAGGAGAAACGTTGGATGGCTTTTAATAATAATTTAAACATGAGGTGATGAGGTCCTGGACCAAGGTGGGGACCTTGGGAACAGAAAGGGACAGTCATGAAAGGCATGACTGTCCCCCTCACTTCATTCTCGCAGCCAAAGTGTTCCCTAGACTGTGTTACCTGAGCACACCAGGTGCCCCAGGAAACAAGTCCAGCGCCCTGGTGGACCCTCTCGTCCTGATTCTCATCTGCTCCCTCTTGCCCTTCTGTCGTATGTGTGTGTCACACAGATTCCAGACAGTAAGATAAACTCATATTCTTCTTGCTCCCTCTGAAGGTCAGATAGTATTGCCCAATTGTGTAGGGTTTTTTAATTATTTTTTATTTGTATTGGTGAATAATTTTTAATTAACAAGTCATTAGTAAGTTAGTGGTTTAAAAGGTTAGAAGAGTATGTACTTTAAATGGATGTAGTTTATTGTACCTAAATTATTCCTCAATAAAGTTGATAAGGGACTTCCCTGGTGGCACAGTGGTTAAGAATCCGCCTGCAAATGCAGGGAACATGGGTTCGAGCCCTGGTCCGGGAAGATCCCATGCTCCGCCACCACCACCTACGAGTGCATCTCGTCTTCACGAGCAGAACAAGGATCTTAGCGTATTCTTTGCATCTCCCGCAGCTCTTAACACACAACCTCGTACAGAGACACTTAGTAAACATTCTTTGAGAGAATTAACGTTTCCTATACTCACTATTTTCCTTTTATATATATAAAAGGAAAATAGTGCAATGCTCATGATGTCTCTTTTTCGGGGAGACCCTGAGTTTTTCTTAGATTCTTAGCCTGTTTTTCAAGCACAAATGGATTCACGACTGCGTCAATCGTATTCTCCAACTTTTGCACCCACCAAACACACCCCACCTGTCACTGCACAAACAGAAATCTCCTCTATGATTGCGTCTGCTGGGGGGCAACAGGCAAGTGGTCGGTGCTTTTAACTTTTTTTGGAGGGAGGGCTATGATAGTTTCAGTTCTCTGAAAAATGAATCCAAAACAATAAAACAGGCTGAATGTTTCCCTCCAGTAGAAGAAAAGAAAGCAAACCCTACTACAGGTAAATTGAAATCTTCAAATAGACCCATAACGCATCGCTGAGACATTCTTGAGATAATGGCTTTAGTTAGACTGGGGCCACAAATCTTTACATTTCTTCATTCGCCTGGCAGGACTAATGAGATTTTATGGCGGGCAAACTGTTTATCCCTTGGGTGACATTGGCAAGAACAACTGTATCTTTATCAATCAAGAGTTTTCTGCACTGCAGCTTCCTTCCCCACAAAAGACTGCCCCAGCCGAGATCACAATGTTTACTACACCTAAGAACCTCATTTCTCCGCGTAAACGCTCCACCCGTCCCCTTGTGTTGGTTGGGTCTACTCATTCCTTCCTACAGTCACATTATTTCATAAAAGGGGCTGGCAGAAGAAATGGAAAAAAGCAAAGAGAAGAAAAGAAAGTTTCATAAGGGACCTGGGAAGAGATGCAGGGCTGACGGCTGTGCATCTGGAATACGATATGCACCCCATGGGCCATTAGGAAGAGAGCTGCCTGCGGTACCGTCACGCTAAGCAGGCAGGGTAGGCTCTGCGCCCGTCAGCGGTGTGTGGGCATAAGAGGAGAGTGGTTTGCTCCTCCAGCCTGGGACAAGGATTGGGCCGCTCTCTAGAGGGTCTATGTTGCCCACGAGAGGCTGCAATGTCTTTTCTCAGCACTTCAGTAGCACAAACTCACGTATTTGACTGACAACTGCCCTCATACACTCCTATGATGACATGTCCATTCTCCCTTTGGAAAGAGTCCCCAGTTCTCGGACCAAAGAGATCTGGAGAAATGGCTCAGCAAAAGTCAATGAACAGCTTCTAGATCTGGGTAAGATGGAGTAAGCTCCCTCTCTCTACCCTGGCTCACCCACTGAATTCCGGGACAGAATGCAGGGGGCAGCTCTCTGAGGACCAAGCAGGCTGATGGAGAGAAAACATGAATTCACAGTACCATCAGCTGGCTGCGGATCCACCATTTTCCCCCTGGAATTCCCTGGAAGGGACGCAAGGCAGCCTGAAGCCCAGAAGCGGGCATCAGAGTGGACCGAGAACACTCCAGCAGCAATCTTCTAGTTCAGCCTCCAGGTGTGAGAAAGGAGTCTCCTGGCCGTGTAGACAGCAGTGTAAGTTCACAGCCTCGGGAGCCTCCTGCGTGAAATCTGAAGCCAGCCCCTGTACAGGGAGGGCAGGGAGAGACAGAGGAAAGAAGCAGCCTCCTCCAGATGGGTCGGTGGCAGGCTTAATAAGCAAGGGGACTTACATAAGATGCTCATCTTGAGCGGCCGCAGGACAAACAGATCACTGCACCTGCCCGCCAGAATCTTAGAAGGTTATAAGAAGCCTTACCTGGGTCCAGTCACGTATACCGTCCAGAGGGTCTCAGCAACACCTGACTCCCAAGGCTGTGTCCTTGGAACAGCTCCCGCTGCGGGAATGGTGGGCAGAATGTACATTCAGGGGACGGGAGGGGGTGAGGAGCCTCTGCCTGCCCCGGTCCAGCTCGTGGGTCAACTGGAGGTCACATCCTCTCCATCACCTCCTCTAACAAGCACGGAAGGCACGCAGCATGGAGAATGCTGGGGAAGGGGACACTTCCTCTCCAATTAAAGGAGGGGTGGTCCCAAGAGTATGGGTTTCCCTCTCTCAGTGCCCCCACCATTTGGCCCTGGACATGGGCAGAGTCACAGGAATTGCACAGAAGAGCAGGGAAAATAAAAGCCCAGCTTTCTGGATGGACAACCAAAAAGGGAAACCCCAGGAAACTGGAAAATACCAGGGAGATTATAGAGAGAAAGGAGTTTGGGAAAACAAACCGTGACGTTATCTGCTAAATCCTGGGCTCACCGCCACGCCATGTGTGCTTGGATTTGATCACAAACAGCATAACAAAGACTCAGAACTAAACTAACAGATACGTCACCATCTAGGCCCCAGCCTGACCATGAGATGGTGGGCATTCAGGAGAAATGTGAATAGCGCTGCAAAGACTTTGAAAGTGGAACTGACATTAGAACCACAACCCACAGAAATCTGGTCAGAACTTGCAGACTGAGCCCAACTGTGTCGATCGTCTGCTTAAAAAAAAACAACAACAACATTCTCTACCCGATTTAAACAAGACCCAGTATCTCATAATACTCAAAATGTCTGTGATATGATCCAAAAATATTTGGCATATGAACCAGGAAAATCTCAACTCACATGGGAAAATGCAACCAATGGATATCAGTGCCAAGATGATACAGATGCGAAAGTTATCTGACAAAGACTTTAAAGCAACAATTATAAAAATGTTCCAAGAAGTAAAAACAAATACTCTAGAAAGCCTCAGCAAAAAAAAATAGGAGATGAACCAAATAGATATTTTAGAACTGAAAATACATTAACAAAAATGTAAAATTCACTGAATGGGTTAAAAAACAGAATGGAGATAACAGAGGGAAAAGTTGATCTACTTGAAGACTGAGCAATAGAAATTATCCAATCTTAACAAGAGAGAATGAATATATATATATATATATATATATATATATATATATATATATATATATATATGTATAACTGAATCAGTTTACTGCACACTTTACCTGAACCTAACATAACTATATTTTAATAAAAAAAATTTTTAAAAGACAGGAAAAAATAAAAAACTGAAAAGAGAGAGAGAGCATGAAGATTGAAAACAAAAATGAACAGAGCTTCAGAGTCCTATGGAACAATTCCAAAAAGTCTAATATTTGTGGCATTAGAGTCCCAGAGGATAGGAAAAAGAGTATGATGTAGAAAAATAGATGAAAAATACAGACTGAAAACTTCCCAAATTTATCAAAAGGCATAAACCAATAGATTCCAGAATCTCAGCAGACCCCAAACAGGATAAACCCAAGAAATCCATGCCCAGACACATCATAATTAAACTGCTGAAAACTGAAAAAAAAAATCATGATAGCACTCAGAGAAAAACAACATATTATGTTGGAACAACAGTTGAACAACTGGAATTCTCATCTGAAACAACTGGAGGAGAGAAAGTAGTTGAACAACAGTGTTTATGTGCAGAAAGGAAAAAAAAAAACTGTCATCCTGGAATCCTATATTCTAAGAAAATATCCTTCAGGAATGAAGGTGAAATGAAAACCTTCTCAGGTGAATGAAAAATAAGAGAATTCATCAGAAACAGACTTGCTCTGGAAGAATTGCTACAGGGCTAAAGAAAGATCTTCAGACAAAATCACCCTGTGTGAAAGAAGCCAGACTCAAAAGGTTATGTACTGTAATGATTTCATGTATATGATGCTCTCAAAGAGATAAAGCTGTGGTGATGGAGAACCGATCAGTGGTTGCTGGGAGTCAGGGGTGGGATGAGGGTGTGAGTAAATGGGACAGCAGGAGAGAATTTTGGAAGGACCAGGCTGTCTGTATCCTGACTGTGATGGTGGTTATAAAGATCTCTACATGCAGAAAAACGCATGGAACTCTGCAGACACACACATACAAAGTCAATACTGCTCCATATTAATTTCTTTTAAAAAGTCAACGAACAGCGATGTTGCTCCTTAAGAACCGCCTGGTCTTTGAATAATACTTGAGGCTTCCCCACCTCCCTTGGATGCCTGCTTGCAAGGGCAATCAGTAAGGCCATGGCCATGGTCGATGCCAGGCTGTTTCTGCTGCCCTTGAGTGCAGCTGATAGCTGGATTTACCCTCCCCACCTGCCTGGCTACCAGTTCAAGGGAAGAGTGTATCACATGCTTGAACTGGGCAGTGAATAAGAAGTCAGGAGTCATTTTGACAGCGTTAGAGTTCTACAAAAACTGTAAAGCTGACTTCCCCCCATCCTTGCCCCCAAACAAGAAAAAACCCACTGGACTCATCAGCATCAGGGCTTACAGATCTATATGACCCCTCATCGTTGGAGCACCGGCTTCTGAGGCTGCTTCTTGGCAGCTGCACCCACAGAAGAGCAGCAAAACCCCGCGGGCCCTGAAGCCCCTCCCCCACTGTACCACGCTGGTGTTAGGCCGACGGGTGGAGTATTTCTCTTACGACACATACCCTTTCAGTCAAAGTAATGATCCTCCTTTTGTGTTCGGTGGTTGGTATCACAATTTTTGCCTTTGACAGACCCATCTGAGGAAGAGGAAATTTGCACGTCTGCAGGGGAAGAAGTAAGATAAAAGCAAAGTCTTGAGCACCTTGCAGATACCGCATTGTTTAAAAGTTATGTTTATGTGACTCTCTCCTCCTAAGGCAGGAATGGTGCTTTCCTCAGTCTTGTGTCTCCAGAGATGGACACAGTGACAGACAGAGGCGCTCGCATCAGTGTGGGCTGCAAGCTGGTGACGGATACAAACATGATGGAATAAATGGACTGCATGGCTGATAGAGGTCAAGTCCTGCAAACGTATCAGGTGCCGAGCTCCCCCGTCCAACCTTGTCTCTTGCCACTGACGGGAGGTGATGGGCAGTGGTGATCTGGTGGCCTAGGAGAGACAAGGGTCTAACAGAGGGGCTTAGTCTGGCCGGGGGGAGGCAGGAGAATCGGACCACAGCAGGTGACTCACCGTCCAGCCCCAGGCACTGGCATGAGCTGCCCCCTCTGGGTCGAGGAGGAAGGAAATAAGCAGCAGAAAACAGTCAGCGGATAAGATGCACTAAGTCAATGTGCAAACCCCACCGTCCTCTAAAGCATTTTCTGTTCCCTGGATGGGCCTTCAAAGTGTGGCCCATCTTCAAATATGGTTAAGGAACACTCTGTCCTGTGTCTCCTTCTTAAAGATTTATGATACATATTTGCTGGATTAACTCCTCTGAAAAGTCCCACCATAAAGAAGTATGTTGATCTTTATGAAAGATTTAATTGCGGTATCATTAGCATAGGCGCACACCATAAGTGTTCAGGTCAATGAGTTTTAAAAGCTGAATGAATCTACCACCACCCAAAACAAGATACAGGACGTTTCCATCACCCCAGGGAGTCTCCTCGTTCCAGTGCATCCCCTCTCCTGGTCCAGCAGTAAACAGTGTCTGACTTCTCATCATTACCATAGTCTGGCTTTGCTACTTCTTAGACTTCACAAAAATCGAATCATGTTGCATGGATTTATTTCTCTGTGTGTGGGGTGGCAGGTCTGGCTTCTTTTGCTCAGTGTGAGACTTCTTACTTTCATCAAAGTTATTGTGTATATCAGCTCATTCTCTTTTTTGTAATTGCTGAGCTGTATTCCATTGTATATGGATAAATACATATATCTCATGATCTGCTTATCCACCCCCCTTTTGACAGAGATTGGATTGTTTCCGGGCCTTGACTATTATGAATAAGGCAGGTATGAACATTCTTGTGCAAGTTCTTTTGTGGTCATATGCTTTCATTTTTCTTGGATAAATACTTAAGAGAGAAATGACTGGGTCATAGGGTAGATATACTTAACTTCATAAAAACTGCCAAAACAGTTCTCCAAAGTGGTTGCACCTGTTTAACTTTTTAAACTTAGTATTTCCTGTATTCATTTGACAACAGAACCCTACACATCTATAAAATGAGCAGGTACGATTAGATAGCTTTTAAGATTCCTCCCAGCTTTACACTATGAGAAAATGGCCAAGGCATCAGAAGTGTAATTGTTTTGTCTTCTCTGTGTATATCTTGTAGACAAAAGCAAATGAAGTGAAACCAGAAGGACCAGAAAGAGCTAAAAACGTTGGGAGTAGGAAGAGAGAAGGCAGCCTTGAGTCCAAGGAGTGGGGGAAGAGGTGCCAGCAGGCAGCCATGTGGATGGAGGCATGAAAAAGCCAGAAGGAAGCTGAGATGCCAAAGTTAAAATGATTAAAGCAGAGACAATGGTGTACCAAGACTCCCACAGTGTTTAAGAAGTTTCTCTGCTCTGGGGACATCAATAACGACAAGATATTAATAAAACTCTCCAACATCACTTTTTCTAAAAGGGAGAAATGAGTAGACAATTTGGGGTAAAAGTAAAAATAAGGTACTGGATAATTTTATTCATTCCAACTCCATTTATTAAGAATTTAAGCGTATAAAGACATTACTGTAGGGGTATAATTCTTCATGGCTCTTTCAAATTCCTGCACATCCTGAGCAGAGAAACTGACTGCCTTTTGTTCTGGACTATCTTTTGAAGGATGTTTATGTAATGACCAGCCTTGATAAAGAGAGACAGTGTCTCCCTCTGGAGCAAAATGCAGGTTTGCTTACATCCTTGTAAGATAGAGATAATGTCTATCTCTGAAGCAAAGGGCATTATATGCCTATTGCTTTTTATAAAAGATTCAGGTTCCCTAAACTCAGGATTCCTCTCCTGAAATGCAACCCACTGCAGGAGCAGGTAAAATCCAGCCCTCTTTGCAATGCCCTCTGGGAATTGAGGGTAGACAGATCAGTAACCCAAAAGTGCTGATAGTCTCTACTGCTATGGCTGTGAATAATAAACAGCCTTCCCTGACCCAGGAGTCTCCTGTCTTTACCGTATCCACGAAACTAGCCACTAACTTGTTAGTGTGCAAGTGGGGTAAAAGCTCAGTCCTTCAAACTTCTTGACAATTATGTGTAAACTTCTTGAATGATAATAGCAAAAACCCTTCCTCCACACTTTTCCAAAGTTTAATTTGTGAGCAAGGGGAATTAATTGTAAAACCAGGAGATTTTTAAAAAACAGAGTTCAAGAAATTTAAAATTTCTCAATACACTGTTAATTTCTAAACCTGGGCCCTGGGGCAAGTATTTTCCTGCCTGTTTTAGAAAGTTATTTTGTTGGCACCATTTGGAAAAAGATATTCCCTTCATCCTAAGAACCAACACAGTAAAACTTCTCTCTCAGATTCTGTATCACAAAGAAAAGAATCAAACTCAGCCTCAGCTGCCCAGCTCACTAGTGTCGCCCAAGGGCGAGGGCCTCTCCTGCTTCTCCAGTTTCAGAGGCTGACTGGTTCACTGCTCCCCAGGAGGCCCTGAGGAGGACATACTTCCTTCATGGTTTTTGAAAGGGAGAGGACAAGTGTCTGTCCACAAGGCAAACAGTCAGAGAAACCTTGAACAAATCTCCAGCCAGAAAGCAGAGGGTCAGCGGAAGGGCGCCCATCCATCCAACTCGCCAGGAACAATCCAGGTTCACACGTGTTCCCCGCGTGGACAGTAAATTGGTCATCCTGGTCAAAGGATCCAGGGAGACCCTTCACCCCTTAAGTCCAACCTCCAAGCCCACGCGTCGCCTCCTCTTACGTTCGTCACCTCATTGAACCACCTTTGGAAGCGACTGAGGGCACATGAGCGCTCCCCACACCTGCCAGCATCTTCACGTGAATTTCATCACCTCTAAAATCGTGACCCTTGGGCTTCCCTGGTGGTGCGGTGGTTGAGGATCTGCCTGTCAATGCAGGGGACACGGGTTCGAGCCCTGGTCTGGGAAGATCCCACATGCCGCGGAGCAACTAGGCCCGTGAGCTACAACTACTGAGCCTGCGCGTCTGGAGCCTGTGCTCCGCAACAAGAGAGGCCGCGATAGTGAGAGGCCCGTGCACCGCGATGAAGAGTGGCCCCCGCTTGCCGCAACTAGAGAAAGCCCTCGCACAGCAACGAAGACCCAACACAGCCAAAAATAAATAAATAAATAAATAAAAGAAATTGATGATTCAGATTTAAAAAAAAAAAAAATCGTGACCTTCCCTCACCCCTTTCTATGCAGGACCAGCACGTCACCCATCGGGGGGGGCGAGCCCCGTCCCCACTTTGAAATCAGTGTTCCCCTTCATCATCAGCATTCACCCTCACCTTCAACTGTTGAACCGGATAATTTCTCGAGATTCCTTCCAGATCTGATATCTATCGTTCAGTGTTCCCCATTCACTTATTCATGCTCCTCAAAATATGCACGTCCCCCAAAATTGACAGTGACCCTTCCCCTTCTAATCCAACCCCCTGAAGGGATCGATTTACAAGTCTATTTGCTCCTGAATGGTTTCCGAGGTATATTTTCTGTCTGTATGCCACAGAGGCAGTGTGCTTCCTAAGCTCCCTAAAGGCCTACTCATTTCAGATCAGATGGGCTCTTCCCCTCCCTCCTCCTCCTTGCCCTTTATTCGAGGATGTGTGTGTGTGTGTGCACGTGCACACACATGCAGTTTACTGGTCCTTAATCTTCTTATGCCTGGCACACTATTCCAATGTGGTACGCTTAGGGTTCTGCGGAGAATACGCATTCTGTTCTACACACTGACGTCCGCATAGTGTATCATTCTGCTCAGGCTGCCCTAACAAAATACTACAGACTGGGGGCAATAGAAACTTATTTTCCAAACAACAGAAACGTACTTTCTCAACAACAGAAACTTACTTTCTCACAGTTCTAGAGACGAGAAGACCAAGATCAAAGTGCGAGCAGGGCTGGGGTCTGGTGAGACCTGTCTTCCTGGCTTGCAGACGGCTGACTTCTCCCTGTGCCCTCACATGGCCTTTCTTCTGTGAGGGAGGGGGAGCCCTCTGGTGCCTCTTCCCCTTTTCACAAGGACACCTATCCTATCGAATTAGGGCCCCACCCTTATGACCTATTTTAACCTTACCTCCTGAAAAGTCCCATTTCCAAATATAGTCACATGGGAGTTAGGACTTCAATGTATGAATTTGGGGAGACAGAGTTTTGTCCATAACAATAGGATACAAAGCATACGTGAAACATTAGATAATTACAGAGTGGCAGAGCTAACAGTAAAGGTCACACTGAAGGCAGAACGCTAGCTGTTATCGGTAGAAACGAGGAACAGAGTGCAAAGGCATGGGTCGTTTTGTTTATATTTTAAATAAGCTCTTCTTTTAGCGAATGTGTGAATGTCTTGCTTACTCACCTTTAGTGGCCATTGAGAAATACAACTGCTAACTTTCTAAGCACAATACATTTCACAAAAAGGGCAAGCTCAGTAGATATTTTCACACAGTCCCACTCATGATAGAGGGGGGGATATGTGACTTTAACATTAAATGCAGGGACTTCCCTGGCAGTCCAGTGGTTAAGACTCTGCACTTCCACTACAGGGGGCAAGGGTTAGATCCCTGGTCGGGGAACGAAGATCCCACGTGCCGAGTGGTGCAGCCAAAAAAAAACACCATTAAATGCAAAGAGGCAGATAAGTCATTAATGGCTCTGATTTCATCTTTCCGACATTAATTGGAGATCTTTGCTTAAGAACCAATCGTTTTGAGACATTTAGGGAAACTGGAACATGGGTTGTGTCTTAGAAAACATTAGAGAATTATTGTTAATTTTGTTCGATATGATCATGATATTCTGGTTACGAAAGAAAATGGAGAAACAGAGGGAAGTATTTAGGGGTGAAAGAGAAGGAAGAGGAAGAGGAGGGGAAGGAGGAGGAGGGAAGGAAAAGGGAAATATGAAGCAAATATAGGAAAATGTTGATAAATTGAATTGGGGGAAAAGAACATGAGGTTCTTTATATGATATGTCTACTTTTGTGTAAGTTTGAAAGTCTTCATTAAGAAGTGTTTTTAAAATTTTATCAGTGAACATTTACTGAATGCCTACAACAGGGGTTAAGTGGTTGCCTGCTATCAGGCGTAGATCCAAGTTTTGTGAGGCTTGAAGCTCTTACAATTTGGAGACCCCTCTTTAAGAAAAAGCACGAACACGAAATTCTCTTGGAAGGGCGTGTGTGGTGAGAGATCTGAAAACGGGTTTCATCAGCTTCATGATAAATCTACCTCTGTCTGCCATGTGTTTGTGCTGGCTGGCCCAGTGATTTTTCCTCTCTTAGCCTTTTTTTCCCCTCTTTTTATTATGAACAGTTAAAATGAAGCAAAAATTAAGAGCAATGAAGACAATGATCTTTATGCACCTGCCATCCTGCTTCTACAACGATCAGTCCTTGGCGAGCATCAGTTCATCCACAGTCCCATCCACCCGCCTCCACACACACTGTGTTATTTTGAAGCAAATCTCTAGCATCATTTTATCCCTAAAACAGTTCAGTATGCATCTCTAAAAGATAAGGGCTCTTTCAGAAACATAACCACAATATCGTTACCTGGAAAATAATAATTCCCTAAGCAAGTCAGTGTTCAAATTTCTCTAATTGTCTCAAATATTTTTTTACAGTGTGTTTGAATCAGGAACCAGATAAAGTGTATTGCAACTGGTTGGTAAGTCTCTCTTAGTCTATAGGTTTGCCCTCCCAATGTTTTACTTTCCTTGCAATTTCTGTTGCAGAAACTGAGTCATTTTGTCCTGTAGGGCTTCCCACGGTCTGCATCTTGCTAACTGCATTCCTGTGGTATCATTTCACGTGTTCCCTTATCTCCTTTCTTTCCTGTAAATTAGTAGTTATATCTAGAAGCTTGATCAGATCCAGGTTTGACTTTCTGACAAGAATTCTTCTTAGGTGAGTGCTTCTATAGGAAGGCACCAGATAAACTGTGTTTCTTTTAGTCAGGTTAGTAGCCACTGCTTGATCTAATGTTTGGTTTGTATTTAAACATGAGCCCCTTTGGGCAGGTGGTGGGTACCAGCCAGCGTGCTGTTCCTTTTTACCCCAGGCCCGCTTCACACTTCACAGTTTACCTGGCTTGGCTCTCAAAGGCGCTGAGCTTTCGGGAGGATTAGGGTGGCGACTGCAGCAGACAAAGATAAACAAGGAGCAGGCCTTGTACTAAAGGAGTTTATAGTGTGGTTGTCATGAGCACAGGAAAGTAACAATAAAAGAAGTGTCATAAAGTGGTACAAATAGCTCCTGCAGCGCTGCCGCTGGGGGGTACAGAGGAGTCACATACCAGGTAACGACTGTGACCCAGACACTGGCTTCTCTAACCGAAACAGAATACTGTACTGATGACAGCTCTGTAGTCCCAGATACAAGTCGGCATCCCCCCCTCCCCGGGCTTCCTTTGCAGACCGTCCCGTCCATGCTTCTCCACTGTTTTAGGGGCCAAAGGACTCACGGCCAGGTTTCTGACTCCCTCTTTGTTCCATGTCACATGCTACCTTGTGGTACGACCACCCGTTACAACATATTTTCCAACCGTGAAGAAACGGAAGAAGAGATCAACCATCATCTGCTGCGGGTAATGTAGGAAGAAGAATATCTATTGCACGTCTACTCCCGGGCGGGCACGGAGTGTTTTCTCTGTTATGCGTATCTAATGCACACCTGAGAGGTCAGCGTCCGTGGCAAATGCTACTAGCTACTTACCCAGTATCTGCATTCGCCGTCTTTCTTTCTAACAGAATCCCAATTTTATTCACAAAGTGCCCGCTACCACTTGCTCACGAAGATGCCCTCGTAGCTGGGAGTGACCGCGTGGACGCATGCTGACCAGTGGGTTCTAGCTGGAAGTCAGCTGGGGACTTCTGAGACAGTTTGCGGGGCTGCCCTTTCTTCCTTTCCTTCCTTCACCTTCCTGCCCGGGATGCAGAGTTTAGTGGGAGGTAGAGCAGCTACCTCGTGACTGTGAAGAGACGAACGTGAAGACGAAAGCCTCACACTGAGGATCACGCAGCAGGAAGAAAAAAGCAACCTTCCTGGTGTCACCAACCCTCCCCCAAATGCCTGCCTCTGGAATTCCTGAGAAGTGTGGAAAAAAAAGAAAGCCTTACTTGGTTAAACCGCCATAGTCAGCCTTCCGTTACAAACAGCCCGAATGTAATCTATCTGACAGTTGTTATTATTATGATAATTTGACTTACGTATTAAGATATCAACGTTCAGATAGGTAAAGAAACTCAGCCAGTTCGCACAGCCAGAATAAGGCGTAGCTGGTATCCAGCACTGACTCCCGTCCCCTGCCACCTGATTATCAATGAATGAACCTTTTGCAATTCCATGATACACTGGGCAAGCCAGAGGCTCTCTCAGTGTTTGAAAGCCAGGTGGTAAAGGCATTTTCCCTTCCCCTGGAGTCTCTGCCATTCTTCTCCTCAGCACTGGACCATCCTGTTCTTCTGCCAGTTAGACCCTAGGTTTCTGGCAGTGAGGACCCTCTCCCTTCCTTTCCAGGCCAGTCTTCCTGAAAATAGACCAACGGCAGCTTCTGGAAATCCCTTCTCCCCTCAAATGCCTCCTCTACTGGACTTTACCACACTGCCCACATTCTACCACTGGAGCATAATCAGGACACCCCTGGGAAAATAGAGCTCTCTTGCCCAGTAATTCCCCACGAGGCATTCCGCAAAACCCTAGTCTCAAGAGAAGTTACTATGTATTACTGGATTTACTTAAGACTACGTGTACAATCGTTCACATTTTAACATCTCTGAAATCAGGATATTTGTTATAATCGATGTACCATATAATCTTCATTGACCATTTTTCTCTTTAATATCTCTGAAATCATAATGCATCTTATAGGCACTGGTGTCTTAATTTTGGAATACGGTACTTGAAAATAAAAAGGTTCCATGGTCAAATAAGTTTGGAGAACTTATTAGTAATGAATAAACTAACTCAAACTAAAGTTTTGAATGCAGACCTTCTCAGAGCCTTTAATATGCTAAAGTGCATCCCAAGAGATTTGCTAAGATTATGTGGGCATGAAATTCTCTTTTTTTTTTTTTTTTTTTTGAGCACCTTATAGTGCTAGTGTTATATGGAACACAAATTTTAAAACACTGCATTAAGCCATTATATTCTGGATTAATTGATCAGATTTGCCAACCAACTCTCCTCCATCAGAGAATTCTGTGAAAGTTGGTCAGAAAATATGTAATATGTAAACTGTGAAACTGGCAAGTCTGAAGCATGGCCCTTTAATGGGAGGGTCCAAGACCTCATAGAGGCACCATTCACCTGAGTCAGTCACTGGAAAACAGCAGATACCTTTTGGAGGGACTATTGGAAAGTAGGGGCTGCAATAATGCTAAGCTTTACCTATTTGACTCTTCTTATTGGCAGTCAAGCCTGCTTGCCCTCATCCAGTCCAAAGAGACAAGAGTGTGATTAGAGTCACAACTCCTTAAAGCCTGGGGACTGTGTCTGATCCCCAGAACCTTAGGACAACATCCTTGGTCTCAGAGATACATAGAATCCTGATGTGGCTCCTGCAATGCTGCTATCTCAGTGCTGTAATGCTGAAGACACAAAACATATATAATTCTGAGTACTTTTAAAATTCCCCAGGTAATTCCAGTATGCAAACACAATCGAGGGCCATACTTGCACGGAAGGAACTGACTTGATTAAACGGAGTTTAACTGTAACAGCTGGTGAAAGATGTATTTAGCTGTTGCAGTGATCTAAGCCCTCGGCGATCACGGCAAAAAGGATGGTGGAAATAGAAACGGGAGATGGAGGCAAGAAATATTTCAGAGAAAGAATCCGCAGGGAGGGGCTTAAAAATAACTCTGATTCTGAGAAGATTGAAAGAATATTTTACCACTGAAAAGCACAGGACAGTGATGGGAGGGTGGGGAGGTCCTGGGTTTTGGAGAGAAGATCATTGCTTGAGTTTACACGTGGAGCTGTAGTTTTTAGAATGAGATCCAAGTGGAGATGTCCAGGAGGCGGTTGGAGATGGGGACTAGGTCGCAGAGGGCAGATTATAAACTTTGAAGTCATTTGTGCCCGGGCGATGTTTGAAGCCTTAGGAGTTTAAAGATAGTCTTTCCCACAATGTGATCCTGTTCAGGTGAGCACACGTGCAGAACTGCTGGGAGTCAGTGTGAAAGACTCGAAGTTCAAGTTCAAGTTCAATGCTGCCAACCAGCTGTGTAACCTTGCACAAGATCTTCTACCTTCCGAGCCTCAGTTTCCTTAACTGGAAAACAGGAACAACCATACCAACCTCTCTGGGCTGTTGCAAATATTAAACAAGGAAATCTTTGTACAGTGCCTGGCATAATGCCTTGGTGTGAAGTATGACCTCGAGCCTTGCTAGGTCTCTCTGATTCCCCTGGTCCCACCCCATGCAACACCCACACAGGTCACGATACAAGTCCACTTCTCTCCAGTGTCAAGAGTCAGTTCAGCAGCAACAAGCAATCAGTTTGCACTCACCTCGATGGTATGTGAAGATCAAAGCTCGGCAGGCCAATTTAATGTTCTTCCATGATACATAGGCCATGTAGATAAGGAATGAGCAGGAGATGTAATCTCTCTGTGCTGAAGTATGACCTTAGATTCCATTGCCAAAGACTTTTCATCAATGAGGTAGAAAGAAATAAGACTCTTTTCTTTCTTAAGAGCTGAATAACATCACCCAAGAAGTGGCTTATCGATGACTCAGCCTCAACCTGGAAGCATCCTGCGTGATCTCACTCGTGTCAGAGCTGGAGCTCGTGCTGAACATCTCTATCTTTACCCCAGTGATGTAACTGAGAACTTCCTAATTAAGATCACAGATGACACCAAGTTGTGAGGCATTAGTAAAAAGGCAGGAACATAAGTCAAAATAGCATTAACCGAACAAAGAGTTCATAAAGAGGGTGAGGTTCAACAGGAACAAGTGTAACATTTTTTTAAAACAGCCTATGTAGACAAAAAGAAGGATATCTATTGACTAAGTCACCGGCTCATCACCTGTTTCCCCCGGAGATGTAGCAAGGTAAGCAAGGATGCCCAAGGGTGGCCGGGGCGCCTGGGTCCTCCCGATGCGTTTAACACATAACAGAGAAGAAAGGAGAAGACAGAAGGAAAGGGAAGGCGAGGCGGGATGAGAAAGAGACAGGGAGTGGATGATTCTAGTTAGCTGGAATTCTAATTCGCTTACAGAGTGAATACATAATTTGTGGAGCACGTGGTGAGTGCAGGCCCTGCGTCCGGTGCTGGGCATGGGGGCAGCGAACAAGACATTGAGAATTCTGCCCTCGTGCCTTCTTCTTCCCCCACCTGACTTCTAAATGTTGTTGGGCCTGTTATGAGTCCTGACACCTCCTCTTTCCCTCCGCACTCACCCCCTTGGCAATGTCGTCCGCTACCCAGGCTTTCCGCACCATCCGCCTGCTGATGACTCGCCAATCCAGACCTCCGTCCCACACGCAGGTGACCAGTAGTCTAAGTGTCCTCTCAACGGATCACAAACTTGGTCCACGGGAAGCGGAGCCTCGAGGGTTCCTTCTGCCCAAACCTTTCCTTCCCCACTCTTCCCCTACCCCACACACGGCAGCAAACGGCCGAAACAGAGGACTTGTCCTTGACTCCTGCATCCCATGTCCTGTTGGTTTTAATTCTTCAGAATGAGGATTAGACCTCACAGCTGAAAAGCAGCGAGTCCTGATAATCTCAGCCTAAAGATGACGGCAAAGAGCTGGGCAGACACTGCCCCACTTCCTGCTCTGTGCTCCCCCACCCAGCCCTGAGGTCGACCTGGCAGCCTGGGGAAGGAGCGACAGCGTTCGGGGTGCGTTGTCTCTGGAGCCGCAGCTGCAGTGTCCATGAGGACAGGTTACCATTGGGGGAAGCAAGGAGATGGATCCCCAGGTGATATGGGAGGCTCCGAGACACAGGGCAGTAAACTTGCTCCGTGAAGGGCCAGATGAAATACTGTAGGATTTGCTGTGCATACAGAGTGGTCTCTGCCACAGCTGCTCAACACGGCCATGTTAGTGAAAGCAGCCACAGACGTAATGAATGAGACACATATGAAGGAGCAAGGCTGTGTTCTAATAAAGCTACTTATGGACACAAATTTCCATTTCCTGTGATTTTCACACATCACAAAACAGTGTTCTTCTTTTGATTTTTTTCCAACCACTTCAAAGTTTAAAACAAACAAACAGAAAAAAGTCTTATCTCACAGGCTATGTGAAAACAGGCAGCGGGCCAGATGTGGGCCCTGGTCTGTAGTTTGCCAACCCTTAATCCAAGAGAGTCTTGCAGACCCTGGTGCGCCTGGTCCCCAGTAAATGTAAACTGTAGCAACATGGCTGCAGGTGATTTATGGGAGCTTCTGCACAGATTTTTGCAATTTAAAATTTTCCACTATTGTTGGTGTAACAAAAAAAAAAAAGAAGTTATTCAGATGAAAACAGGTTGAGCACTGATACCAGTTAACAAGGCAGGCCGCAGAATGTCTATCCCGGGATCTTTAAAACTCTGATCAACAACCATCTGTTTTGGAGGTTTAAGGAGAGCCCAGCCCGCCTGAAGGGGCTGGGGGGCTAACCGCTCCGAGTTTCCTCCATCTCCATGATTCCAGGGTACAAAAGGAGACAGACGCCCACAGGGAAGAGTGGTTAGAAAGAGTAGCTCTTCTTTCCTTTTCCCCGACAACAGAAACAGTGAAGATTAACTCCCCAAATCCCTGTGTAACACTGAATACCCAGCAAAAGAAGTTTCCTTTGAAATTGCATCTGTCTGCATAAGAGGTCCACAAAGCCTGTATTTTAATGCCGAAATAACTCCAGTTATTTGAGCTGCTGTTACTGCTGAAAGATTTTTGAAGAGGAAGAAGAAAAAGGGTTCTCAAGATGACAAGGAATTTGTCGGAAAGGACTCGGTACAAACAAGGTGCTGATGTTTTTCCCTACAAAAGGGGTGGGTACAGTTGAGAAATTGTCCCCATCCCTGAAGAGAGGCAGATGGACCTTTTCGGGTCACAGATTTCTCTGCATCAGGTGGCCAATGAGTCTCTCTGCTGAGTGTCTGTAAGTCAGGCCATTCTCTCTCCACCTTCTGAGGTTTCCCTGGTGCTAGAGACGCTGCAGATCCAGATGTGATTGGCAAACGGTCTTGACATCACAGAGAGCAAAATGCAGTGCTGCTTGCTCTTCTGGGGCTGATTTCAAACCACTGCGTTAACAAGAGCCAGCACTGAGTCCCCACCCCCCCACCCCAAATTAGACTGTATTTTTTAATAATAACGCAGGGATAGATACTATGTAAGATTTTCCGAAATTTTTTTCTGGCCATCACCTTTTCATGATCAATTTTGCTGCCATGGTACAGAGCAGAAGGTTGGCAGTTTTGTGGTACTTTTTATACTATGTCATCATCAGTCAAAGTGTCCAGATAAATCACTTAACAGGGAGGCTGTAGAGACACTGCTAAGTTAGCTCCATAACCATCCAGCTGAGATAAGAGTCTGCACTCACTCACTCCCTTCTGTCCTGGACAGAATCGTGTGGTTTACATTTGCCAGAAATAGATGTGCAAATATTTTCTCTTGGCTGGACTTCCTTCTCTCTATTGTAGTATCAATAATTATGAAAAGATGAATACAGAAGAAGAGCAGCATCGCTTTTGATAATCATCACCCTTCATCAAGCACCTACCGCAGACCTGCCTCCAGAATACAGCCTCCCCTCCCCTCCCCCAACATCTGCACAAGTAGGCATTATTCATCCATTTTTACAGCTACGTAAACTAACCTGCAGGAAGTTAACTTGTCTGGGCTCATATTTCTGGTATGAAGTGGAGCCTGGCCTCCAGCCGAGCTCTGTTGGCCGGCAGCACCTCGCTCTTTCCAATATTCAGCAAAGCCTCCCTAAGTAACCCAGCACTTTCCATGACTGTCCCTCTGTCCCTTTGATTGACCCAGCACTTTCCATGACTGTCCCTCTAGCACATTCACTTACCTCTTTCCATGAACCTCGTCCCACCTCTTTCAAAACTGTTACTTTTCCTTGTAATCGCACAACGATGACTTTAAAGAAAAATTCCAAACGTGGGGTACCGCTCTCTCTCACAACTGTTTTCAGTTTCTATGCTTTCTTCCAGTCTTCGCCTACATGGACTTAACTAGTATATCGTTTTAAATACTAAAAATGTATAACCTTCTTTTGCATTTAACATTATATCATGAATACATTCCCATGTTTCTACATAGTTGTTATAATTGCTAATTTAACAACTGCATAATATTCCATCAAGTGGATAGACCCCAATTTCTTAAGCCATTTCTCAAACCATTTCTCCTCTGTTGTTTATAATGCTTCCCTACTATAAGTAATGTTACAATAAACGTTTTTCAAGTATATACCCTTTTTCCTTTCAGTGAGATTTTTCTTTAGGCTAAATTCCCAAAAGTATAATTACCGGACCAAAGGGTTTGAATATTTTATGTTTGGCTGTCTTTCTTACATCCTGAATGCATACGTATGAGTTCCAACATTCCCCTCCTCATCTTCTAAGCATAATCGGGAAGAGACAGTCAATCCATTGCTTCATTTCCCTCACACTTGACAAGGCATTGGCTGGAGCGGAGCCTACTTACACTCATAGATGCTGACAATTTCTGAATGTAAGTTAGACTTCTCCTGAAATCCTTGTGTTACCCATTCAGATACCAGGCCAGAAAGATAAAAATAGTTGCTCAGTGCTGGCAAGGGTATGAAGAATTAGACACATGAATAAACTATAAAGTGGTAGACCTCTCTGGAAGGCAATTTGGCAATATGTAGGAAAAGCTCTAAAAATGTATATGTGTTTAAGCCAACCATTCTACTTTAATAATTTAATCCCACAGGGGAAAAGTCAAGGAGAGGTACAAATATTTAGCTACAAACATATTCCTTACAGCATTTCGTATAAGAACAAAAGTAGAAACACATTTATGTCCAACAAAAAGAATTGGCTTAAAAAATTATGGTATCTGTATAATGGAGTGCTATGCAGTCATTTTAGATTATAATTGTAGGGACTTCCCTGGCGGTCCAGTGGTAAAGAATCCGCCTTCCAATGCAGGGGACACGGCTTCCATTCCTGGTCAGGAAACTAAGATCCCACACGCCGTGGGGCAACTAAGCCTGCACGCCACAACTACTGAGCCCGGGTGCCTCAACTAGAAAGCCCACGTGCCACAAACTACAGAGCACACGTGGTCTGGAGCTCACGCGCCACAACTAGAGAGAGAAAAACCCGTGTGCCACAACTAGAGAGACGCCTGCGTGCCGCAACAAAAGATCCTCCACACCT
Organism: Balaenoptera physalus; assembly: GCF_965194825.1. Lineage (NCBI taxonomy): Eukaryota > Metazoa > Chordata > Mammalia > Artiodactyla > Balaenopteridae > Balaenoptera > Balaenoptera physalus. Next base: position 74,587,391 of record NC_138899.1, on the reverse strand, counting down.
CAATGAAGATCCCCCCTGCCGCAACTAAGACCCGATGCAGCCATAAAAATAAATAAGTGAAAATAAATAAATTCCCTTTCTTTAAAAAAAATATATAATTGTAGATGACCTAATAGGTTAATGACATAAACACAGGTTCACAATATATTTAATGAAAAAACGAGTCACAAACTAGCACTTATTATGTTCTCTATTTGTGTAAAATGTATAGAGATAGAAATAGTTATAGAAATGCTTCAATGATTAACAGCATTTATTGGATATACCTGCATACTGGAATTATGGGTGCTTAATGGTCTTGCTTTTAAAAAATTTTTATACCACATATATTATTGCTTTTGTAATAAGAAATAAAGTTTATTTTTTCTTATTTATACCCACTTCTAAAGCCTACATGTGCACAAAAGTTCTTCTCGTATCTCTCCCCGTTGGGACACAGACAAGAAGAACTGTGTGTGTCATCCTGTAGATCCCGTGTGTACTTCCTCATCCACGTGTCCAAACATCGGGGATAACAAAGGTGTGACAATGACAGCAAAGGGAATGAGGATGCCTCGACCCCTACAATCAGGGGCCTGGACATCTCTCCCTGCAGAAGTAAGGAGGGACTCCTTGAGAAAATGAGGGCAGCAGGAATAAATACTGTCTCCCCTCCCTGTATGAATTATCTATTGTTGCATAATGAATCACCCCCAGGCTCAGGAACTTAAAACAACAGACGTGTATGATCTCTCACAGTTTCTGAGAGTCAGGAATCTGGGAGTGAGCTCACAGAGTGGCTCTGACTCAGGCCCCTCATGAGACTGTAGTCAAGCCAGGACTGCGGTCATTGTGAGGCTCGACTGCGGCTGGAGGAGCCACGCCGCAGGGCACCACGCAGTTGTTATGAGACAGGCTGGGACCTGGGACCTGGGGCCCTTTGCTGCAGTGCTGCAATACTTGCACCTGGACAAGGGTCTCCTTGAGCAACAAAACACAAAGAAACTATAAGAGACTAAAATTAACTGCGTGCAAGGCAGTTAGGGCAAGTTATGGACAACAAGATACAAAGAGACCAAAAATCCAACTGCCACTTCTGAGGAGCCAGGAGCAAAAGGAGGGTACTGCGCACGCGCCCTGCACACACCACCACCAAAAGGGTGGGCAGACCACCTAAGCCAGCCCTCCGGCCCGATCCCTGGATCCGCCCCTACCCTCACCCCATGTAAGGAACCAGCTCGCCGTCCCCTTGGGGAGCGAGCAAACAAGGAAACCTGTTGTTTGTTCTCCCTCCCCGCTGCTGCAGCAGGGGCCCCGATAAAGCCTTGCCTGAATTTCTTGTCTGGCCTCTGATCAATTTCTATTGACTGGGGAAGGCCAAGAACCCTGGTCGGTAACAGTTGGGGACCTCAGTTCCTCACTGGCTCTTAGCTAGCAGCCTCATTTCCTTGCCTCATGCACCTCTCCGTACACAGTGTGTCCTCATGACATGACAGCTGGCTTCCTGAACTAGGGATTCAAGAGAGAGTGAGAGAGAAAGCACTTGACATGGAAGCTGCAGTGTGTTTTAAAACCTAATTTTTGGGGGCTTCCCTGGTGGCGCAGTGGTTGAGAGTCTGCCTGCCAATGCAGGGCACACAGGTTCGAGCCCTGGTCTGGGAAGATCCCACATGCCGCGGAGCAACTGGGCCCGTGAGCCACAGCTACTGAGCCTGCGCGTCTGGAGCCTCTGCTCCGCAACAAGAGAGGCCGCGATAGTGAGAGGCCTGCGCACCGCGATGAAGAGTGGCCCCTGCTTGCCGCAACTAGAGAAAGCCCTCGCACAGAAACGAAGACCCAACACAGCCAAAAATTAACTAATTAATTAATTAAAAAAAAAAAAAACAACTAATCTTGGAAATAAACTCCAGTCACTTCTGTATCCTACTGGTCACACAGACCAACTCTGATATAATGTGGGAGGGACCAGGCAGGAGCGTGAACGTCAGGAAGGGTCTTCTTGGAGGCTGCCTACCACACTCCCCAACCCAAGTGCTACATCACTGAAACCCCCTCCGCCAGAGAACTGGGGGCTCAGAAACTAAAAGCCACCTAGAAGAAGTAAAGTTGGGGGGCCATGGTTAAAAATGAATCTACAGGGAATTCCCTAGTGGTCCAGTGGTTAAGACTCGGCACTTTCACTGCAGTGGTCCTGGGTTCGATCCCTGGCTGGGGAACTAAGATCCCACAAGCTGCGTGGCATGGCCAAAACATAAAATAAAATAAAATAAAACAAGATGAGATAAGATAAAATAAAATAAAAATCTACAAAATTCTAATAGGTAAGTTTTACTTTCATTGAAATAAAACACTAGACAATATAGTATGCAAAGAGCTTATCAAGGGCATATTAAATTAAAAGTAATGGGTACTGTACAATTAATTTCCATTTCACTACGCTTTGCTTACTAGAATCTTTTTCAGATTCCCTTGCCAGCAATTTTAAGGAGATTCTTACAAATTTATATTGCTCCGTTGGATGCAGATACTATGTACACCAAGAAGGCTTTTTCTGTGTCTGGTCCTTTGTGCAATGTGAGTGCCTCTCTCACTGATTTGCTCTGAGCCTTGCTTTGGCTATAATCCTAAAGGCACAACTTTGGCCAAATGTAGTTTACTACTCAGTTACATGAAGGTGAGAATGATTACATTCCCTCAAGGCTTAACATCAGGGTTATAAAGCCTCAACATCACCCTTACCTACTTCATGCCAAAGCCAGAGCACAGAGGCCTCCCACTTCCCTTAGCTCCTGGGCTGGCACCCCTGTAGGGCAGGCTGTGCCCTCTGTCTGCACTGCTCCCCACACCTGGCCCAAGGCTGCACTACATCAGTCTCTACTGCCAGGGCTTCCTCTTCACCTCCTTTTCCCTTCCTGGCTTCCAACCCGTTTTTTAAATTATTGTCAACAAGAATGACTGACAATCTGCTTATACTCTGCCCTGAATTTTGGAAGGTAACCAGAGGTATCAAGTGAAGTGAAGAATGGAATTTTAGGAAGAAGAATTAGTGTGACCTTTATAGTCATCTAGTGACTTGACTGTAAGGTTGCTTTATACCCTCAGGGCTTACAGCAGAGTATTTACTAGACTTGTTAATAAATGTATGAATGAATGAAGAGTTGGAGAAGGATAAATTTCAGCCTTCTGAATCTATCTGGCAGAATGAAAAGTTGACTACTCTATTATGTTCCCCCAACCTTCACCCTATCAAAAAAGAGGCTGGCCTGTGAAATTCTGGCCAATGGGCCATCGTATCTTTGTATTGTTAGTACCACGGCTTTTCTCTTGCCTCTTGAGGTCAGAAGACAAAGCCATGCATATGGACTCTTAAGCTGACCACATTATCACAATATAGCGTATTTGCATTAGGAGTCTTGAGCCAAGTAACAAAAGATAGAGAAGAATCTTATGGATGAGACGCAGAATGTGTCTAGAAGTAGAAGGAGGGCTGTACTGTGAGGAAAGTTAACCTGCTTGCAGACTTGACAGAGATTGGGCTAAGTCCAAAGGGGTAAATATGGTAATGTCTAGCAAGGGGATAGCAGGGGCTTAAACACTTGTGTTGGTCAGGCTCTCGCAGGGGCCAAGTGACAAACTGAACTCACACTAGCTTAGATAAGGCAGGCAGGGACTCAGAGGCAAGGATTTTAATTCCGTAGGAATTCTTTCTCCCCGTTTTGTCTCTGCTTTTTTGTGTGTGGATTTCATTCTCTCCTCCTACAGAGACCTTTCTTCACACAGCAGTGGATATGGGAGCCCACCTCACTGGGTTCCCAGTCAAATGACCCTTTGACCAGAGAAGGAAGGGTTCTTCTTCTGGGTCCAGCTCGGTATACCCTGAGTTGGGACTCTGTTGGGTGACAGGTCCATCTCTACACCAATCACTGTAGCCAAGAAGCTGGCTGTGTTTCCTTAAACTCTGTAAGCTTCACTTTCCTCGTGTGTAAAGTAGGGATAATATTAACACCAACCACAAGTTGTTATTGTGAAGATTAAATTAATTTAAATGAGATAACACATGTAAAGTACTAAGTTCCATATGCGGCACACAGTAAATGCTCAAACAGTCTACTGTCTATTTGGGCAGTTGTTAATGCTCTGTGATCTGCGCAGTATGGAGACCAAACCACAGTATCTGCTCTTCTACTTGTTACCCAAATGGCACAGTCTTCTGCTCTGGCCAACCCGCCCCTATTCCTAGAGCCAGACTGGAGTTACGTTGAATAATATACATAAAATACTATAAAATCATGCATGTAGGAAGGTGTGAGAGGGTCAACAAAGGTCAAAACCAGAATCATACAATTTAGACTTAAAAGAACTTTTTGATATTTCAGAGAACAACACTTGCACCCTTACTTATAGAGGCAGAAAACATAAATTAGTGCCTAAGATCCTGTTATCATGAAATGATAGCATACTGGATTTGCAGGCTGACGAGCCAGTCTCAGCTATTGTTGATTTGCTTTAAGGCCTCTGTTTCTTCCTTCTGTAAAATGGGGATAATGATATTCCCCTTCAACTCCCACACTGGGGTGTGGTGAGACTTAATGAGGCACTTTGGGTAAAATGCTTTGAGCTTAGCTAATGAAACCCTCTGTGCAGTCAGTCAGTCGATGCTATGACACGGTCAGGTGTGTCTGGAGTGAGAAGTTGGTTGGCACTACTTCAGAGATCTGCTAAGAAACACAGATACATTAAACGGTCTTTTTAAAAACGGAGATTAAATCAAAACAGAAAGTTTGGCCCAGTTACTGCCTTGTCCTAGCAGGACCTCCTGCCCGATCTCGTTGACAGCTCTTTCCCCTGAGTGCCACCTGTACTGATTACCTCCCCTCTCCTCGTTGTCACTCCTCTATTTACTCTCAAGTCAAGCATCATCCATTCCACTGAGGTGTCATCCTTCCCTCACCACAGCTGGAGATTTATAGTTAGATAATGTGAATTTTGGATGAATTACCATTGTGTTAACATCATATGAATTATATGTCAATTATATCTCAATAAAACTGGGGGGAAACCCCCAATATATGAGGAAAGATAATTGTATGCTATAGAGCAGCAAATTGAAAAACAGTTTATTTAATTAAAGTATAGTTGATTTACAATATTGCATTAGTTTCAGGTGTACAGCACTGTGATTCAGTATTTTTGCAGATTATATTCCATTACAGGTTACTACAAGATAATAGGTGTAACTCCCTGTGCTATACAGTATATCCATGTTGCTTACATAGTTTATATATAGTAGTTTGTTAATCCCATTCCCCTAATTTGACCATCCTCCCTTCTCTCTCCCCTTTGGTAACCACTAGTTTGTTTTCTGTATCTGTGAGTCTGTTTCTGTTTTGCATATACATTCACTTGTATTATTTTTTAGATTCCACATATAAGTGATATCACATAGTATTTGTCTCTCTCTGACTTATTTCACTGAACATAATATTCTCTAGGTCCATCCATGTTGCTGCAGTTGGTATTATTTCATTCTTTTTTGTGGTTGAGTAATATTCCATTCTGTATACGTACCACATCTTCTTAATCCAATCATCTGTTGATGGGACTTTGGTTGCTTCCATGTCTTGGCTATTGTAAATAGTGCTTCTATGAACACTGGGGTGCATGTATCTTTTTGAATTAGTGTTTTCATTTGAAAAACAGTTTTTCCATAATGTACTGAAATGACAGTTAAACTGTTAAAAAGGCATTAACCCAGTGGTATGCTGGGGCCAGCTGATACTGACTTGTGAGAACTGATTGTTAAATTTTTAGGAATTTTTTGAACCAGTTGTTAAATACAGTTATTTTTGAAGCTAAATTATATAAGCTTACAATTTTAAAAATTACATTGAAAACAAAGCTAATAATTTCTCAAAACTTATCACTTCATAGTAATTTTGCGATTATATATTCTCTTGAGGTTATTTATAGCTAGTGTTTATGTCTATTGTATCTGTATGGTGGAAATATTATATAATGATGTGCTTCTCTGTATTTCTTCCCATCTGCCTGTTCAGTGATACCCTCTTGGTTGCCTGAAATAGCCACAGTAGGAGCATTTACACCGCAGAAGCTGGACTGCTACAAATCAGGGCTCCCCCTCCCCCCAGGAGCCACTTGTGAAACATTTACCAACACACCTTGTCTAGCCCCATAAGGACAAAGAGAGAACAGGAATGGAGACCACAGGAGACAAAAAAATGTCAACAATATTCTGGAAACTAGACAAGCAGATGAATGAGAGTTAATTAATTTAGCAGAGAAGATACAGCCAAAACCCAAGCCCGTAGGGAGGCAAGCCTGGAAGAAGCAAGGCAGCTTCCACAGAACCTTAGAAAGAAACAGAAATTGGTTCCCTTTGTGCAGAATATAGGTGCAGGTGCGCTGAAAACAAATGTGTTGAAAATTTGTGCAAGGAACGAGGAGACTCCCTATTTCTTCCCACAGCCCTGCACAGCCAGGCCATGCCCCTGCCCAGCCCTGGGAGAAAAGGTTGAATCGGAGATCATCTGGGCAGCGGGCACAACTGGGAGCTGGCATGTGACCTGCTGCTGAAACAGGATTAAGTGACAGTCTGCATTTTGGATTGTAACACCCTGCAGTCTCTTCCCCCCTCTTGGCTCCCAGAATGCTGGCAGTGAGGCTTATACCCCAAGGCAGATCAGATGATTCATCTCTAGGGAAGCTGGCAAGTCCAAGAGAAAACACTTCCAGAGACTGGCCTAGCAGGGTCCCCCCGTGAAACATCCAGGTTGCTGCAGGACCACCAACCCGGAGCCCACTGGCTCATAAACTTCGCCCAGGCACGCATCCCCTTCCTGTGAGCACTAAATCACCAGACATTGGCGGGAAGCCTCTAACATGAAGAAAAATTAATTGCAAAGTCAAATTCTATATCCAGACAAGCTATCAAGTGCAACAGTCGAATAAAGACACTTACAAGGTCCCCAGACATTTACCTGCCATGAACCCTTTCTCAGGAATCTACTGAAGGATGTGCTTCAACAAAACAAAGAATTACCTAAGGAAGAAGAGAGAAGCCCCAGGAGACAGAGGATCCAACGTAGGAGAGAAGGAAAGAGGATTCCCAGGGTGATGCTAAAGGGAAGCTCTGAGCTGGTAACTGCCGTGGGCCAAGGGGGGAGCAGCCCCGAGCTTGGAGCAGGAAGACAGCTCCAGCAAGACATCCCCACAGGGAGGGAAACACAACTGAGAGATTACTAATGTGTTCACCACGCTGAGGAGCGTCTGGGGATGAATTACTCATAAACACCCAAAAGACTACACAGTTAAATAGATAAGGCAGTTATTAACTCGGGGGGGTGGGGCGCAGGGAGATGCACAAGAACCGAAATGTAATTATAGTGCACAACGTAGACAGTCAAAATAATGCAAATACTGAGAGTGATTTAATCAAAAATTGTGCCGTCCCATAATTTATAGTATTCTAACATGCACATACTTCTCACATTTTAACATCTTGGAAGTCAGACTGCACCTCCTAGTCAATGTGATAAGAAAGTATTGTTTCTAAGCTTAACTGGGAGCACGTTCCTGCTTTTGTAGCGACTCATAAATAATGGTACATCTTATAACGGATGGCATCTAAGATGGGAAGAGAACTCTATGGGAAAGTGAGGGAGAAGTATGAACACCTGTGTCTAGGAGAGGGAGGAAAGCTAAACACTCATCTTCCACAGCAGTAAGTCAGTAGAACATTTCTAAAATTATGAAAGTAAAGATGCAGCTTTATAAACATATTGTTTAGAACGATTGCTGCCAGTACCAGGAGTACCAGTAAGACCACAGCCAGCCGTTGGCTCTGGGGAACGGTTAACTGGAGGTAAGAATGGGTGAGGCAGGAGGCACTGGGCTGTGATGTTTCTATAAGCCTCATAAACATGTGAATTTTAAAACTATATACATTAGAAGGAGAAGTAATATGTATAGAAATAAGAATAATAAAACGCAGCGCTCCATTTCAAGCCTCGCCAGATCGTAAGTTTTCGGATCGTGAAAATGAAGACACATCTTTATGGTCTCCTCTTTCAGGACAAGGCGCCTGACCATCCCCGGGCCCCATCCCAGGCTGGTCTCAGGAAGGGAGGCTCCTGGGTGACTTGTACATTGTCTCACATGCCACCTCTCGCCTCCCGTCTCAGGAAACTCTGGCTGCCTGATTTTTCACTCTCAGATGAGATAGCCGGTCTTCCGAGAAAGTGGAAACTGCAGGGCATACGACACATTTTCCAAATGCTCCCGTTCCCCAGAGCCCTTGAGACTGAGAAAGGAAGCTGGCGGCTTGGCAGGTGTGGAGGCCCCTTCCCGCAGACATCTGTCAGTGGCTCTGGAAGCCTGGGGCCCTCCTCTTTACAGAGACAAAACCCTGGATTCCTGCTGAGATGAGGCACCAGCATGTGCCAGCTGCACGGCAGCCTGGAAGGAGAGGGTGAGGAAACAAGAGAAAGATGCCTCCTGGTAAAGCAAAAGCTGCCGGCTCCTCGAATGTCAGCCACGCGCACACGAGTCCCACAGGCCAGGGGGCGCCCAGCTGCTCCCCGGGACATCCGGGCACTGCCCGACTCTGCCAGGGAACGGGGTGAGGCCACCGATGCTGGGAGTGATTTGCAATAAGCACCCAGGGAGCTCGAGGCGGCGGACAGGCACTCGGGGCCGGCGGCTCTGATGCGGGGCCCCCCACACCGACATTCCGCTGCTGTGAGACGCTGCGGCCACACCACGCGTTCGTGTGCACACACTTCACACCGGCTGGTAAACAGCCGCCGCCGCTCCCCCAACACCTCCCGCCCCCCCACCAGCCAGCGGGGAACACACGGCCCAGCAGAGGGCCTCCAGGAGCTGGCGCGGAGGCCGCCCCCCCCTCCTCCCCACCGCGGACGGCGGCTCTGCTTGGTCGGGCTGGCGTGTTAAATATTTTAAATCTCTCCCTCTGTAACTAGATCTATCAGTGAGACACCAGAAAGCTGACTTCCTGCACAAACCCCTCCACCTTCCTCTCCCCGCCTCCTTTCTCCCTAGCCCAGCGTTTGCCAGTTTAGGACACCGGGGAGTATCTTTTGCACTAAAAATGTCTTTTTCTACATGCAAGAAGAGACGCCCTCTTCTCATTCCGTGGGAGACCCTGATACTCCAGACTGCAAGGAAATTTTCCGATGTGCCTCTTCCTTCTGCTTCCCTAACTTGTTTATCCTGATGAAATTAGGTTAAAATGGCCAGGGACAGCGTCCTAAAAGGGGAAGATAAAGTTAGTAGAGGCCAATGTGCAGCCTCAGGGGCGCGTGCCGACTGGGAGGAAGACAGCCGGGGCTCGGGGCGAAGTTGGGGGGGGGGCGGTGCACAGCCCAGCCGGGCTTGCTGGAGGCCTCTGGGTACCACACGTTTTCATCCTGGCTGCCAGGGGCCCTCTTTCCCTTCACCTTCCCCCCTCTCTCAGCCGCATTTTCCATTTCCAGCCTCTGAAGGGAGGGATCTCCTTGAGCCCTGTGCAGGGCCCAGGTCACAGATCTAAGGACTTCCCTAAGGATACTCTGGGCTCCTCTTGTGCAGCCATGGGAAGGGGGCTGCTCTTTCCGCAGAGTGGAGGTTTAACGGCTGTCTTACCCTTGGGTGGAGGCAGGCTCAGGTCTTGCCAGCAGAGCCAAAGACAAGGCCCCCAGCTCTCCTGGCTCAGGGAGGGCTGGGTACCCAAGGGCACCCCACAAATGGCCTCTGGCCCTCACGGAAGTGCACTGTGATATGGGGAACAGTTCAATCTGTTTCTTCTACCTCTATTGAAAACTTCCTCAATCTGTCAAAATTGTAAGACTTGGGACAATTTAGCAAATGATCACTTCAGTTTTGTTTTTGTTTTGCTTATTTGTTTTTTGGGGTTTTTTTGGGTTTTTTTATTTATTTATTTATTTATTTTTGGCTGTGTTGGGTCTTCGTTTCTGTGCGAGGGCTTTCTCCAGTTGCGGCGAGTGGGGGCCTCTCTTCATCGCGGTGCGCGGGCCTCTCACTGTCGTAGCCTCTCCCGTTGCGGAGCACAGGCTCCAGACGCGCAAGCTCAGTAGTTGTGGCTCATGGGCTTAGCTGCTCCGCGGCATGTGGGATCCTCCCAGACCAGGGCTCGAACCCGTGTCCCCTGCATTGGCAGGCAGATTCTTAACCACTGCGCCACCAGGGAAGCCCCTTTGGTTTGTTTTTAATGTGAAATCAAAGGCAGGCTGCAGAGTGGAAAGGGCCCACCCAGTAAGGACTTAAAAGACCAGGGTAAATGCTGATCTCTCTGACCGAGGCCTTCTCTTCCTGAAATGCCTGCCCCAAAGGGTCGTGGTGAGTAGTAAATTTAATCCAGTTTGTAAAATGCCTTAAAAAGTGTAAAGTAAAAAATCTACAAACAATAAATGCTGGAGAGGGTGTGGAGAAAAGGGAACGCTCTTGCACTCTTGGTGGGAATGTAAATTGATACAGCCACTATGGAGAACAGTATGGAGGTTCCTTAAAAAACTAAAAATAGAACTACCATACGACCCAGCAATCCCACTACTGGGCATATACCCTGAGAAAACCATAATTCAAAAAGAGTCATGTACCAAAATGTTCATTGCAGCTCTATTTACAATAGCCAGGACATGGAAGCAACCTAAGTGTCCATCAACAGATGAATGGATAAAGAAGATGTGGCACATATATACAATGGAATATTACGCAGCCATAAAAAGGAACGAAACTGAGTTATTTGTAGTGAGGTGGATGGACCTAGAGACTTTCATACAGAGTGAAGTAAGTCAGAAAGAGAAAACAAATACCATATACTAACACATATATATGGAACCTAAAAAAAAAAAAATGGTCAGAAGAACCTAGGGGCAAGATGGGAATAAAGATGCAGACCTACTAGAGAATGGACTTGAGGATACGGGGAGGGGGAAGGGTAAGCTGGGACAAAGTGAGAGAGTGGCATGGGCATATATACACTACCAAACGTAAAATAGATAGCTAGTGGGAAGCAGCCGCATAGCACAGGGAGATCAGCTCGGTGCTTTGTGACCACCTAAAGGGGTGTGAAAGGGAGGGTGGGAGGGAGGGAGATGCAAGAGGGAAGAGATATGGGGACACATGTATATGTATAACTGATTCACTTTGTTATAAAGCAGAAACTAACACACCATTGTAAAGCAATTATACTCCAATAAAGATGTTAAAAAAAAAGTGTAAAGTAGAATTGCCAATTTAAGGATACTGGTTTTCTCTTCTATTCCAGCAAATCGTAACCACTCTGCTTGCACTAGCTGCTCCAGACAGGGTCTATCCTCTGCCACCGTGCATGGGCTTCAGCCTGTCAAGGATGCCCATGGTCCTGCTACAGCACTGCAGGTTCTGGGCCAGCCGGGCTAGGTAACCAGGTGGCAAAAGTGGAAGAGATGATGTAAAGATGCAGCTTGTTTAACCTGGAGAAGAGCAGCTGGTCCAAGGGGCCATGGTTAGAAGTCTTCAAATGCATGCGTTGTAGGAAAAAGATGAAAGTGTTCTGTACAGCTCTGAGAGGTGGAATCAAGTGGGCCCAGTGCTAGGATTTAAGAGGTCAGATTTTTTTTTTCTAACCATCTTAACCATTTTAAAGTGTACAATTTGGTATTGTTAAGTATATTCACATCATTGTACAACATCTTGCAAAACGGAAACTCTACGCCCATTAAACACTAATTCCCACTCACCCAAGCCCTTGGCAACCACCTTTCTACTTTCTGTCTCTATGATTTTCACTATTTTAGATACTTCATGTGAGTGGAATCATACAGTATCTGTCCTGTTGTGACTGATTTATTTCACTTCATACAGTGTGCTTAAAGTTCATCCATATTCTGGCATGTGACAGGATTTCCCTCTTTTTTTAAGGCTATATAATATTTCATCGTACGCATAGACCTCATTTTATCTATTTGTCTGTCGACTGGCATTTGTGTTGCTTCCACCTGTTAGTTACTGTGAATAACGGTGCAGTAAACATGGATGTGCAACTATCTCTTTGAAATCCTGCTTTGAATTCTTTGGGGTATATGCCCAGGAGTGGAATTTCTGGATTACATGGTAATTCTAGTTTTAATTTTTTTAAGGAAATTCCATACTGTTTTCCATATGGCTGCACCATTTTACATTCCCACCAACGGTGCACAAGGGTTCCAGTTTCTCCACATCCTCGCCAACACTTATTATTTTCTGGTCTTTTGATAGTGCCCATCCTAATGCGTGTGAGGTGATACCTCATTGTGGTTTTGATTTGCATTTATCTGATGATTAGTGAAACGTATCCTTTCATACGTTTGTTGGTCATTTTTATATCATCTTTGGAGAATGGTCTATTCAAGTCCTTTGCCCATTTTAAAATTGGGTTGTTGGGGCTTCCCTGGTGGCGCAGTGGTTGAGAATCTGCCTGCCAATGCAGGGGACACGGGTTCGAGCCCTGGTCTGGGAAGATCCCACATACCGCGGAGCGACTGGGCTCGTGAGCCACAACTACTGAGCCTGCGCGTCTGGAGCCTGTGCTCCGCAACGAGAGAGGCCGCGATAGTGAGAGGCCTGCGCATCGCGATGAAGAGTGACCCCCTCTTGCCGCAACTAGAGAAAGCCCGTGCACAGAAACGAAGACCCAACACAACCAAAAATAAATAAATTAATTAATTAATTAAAAAAAAAATTGGGTTGTTTTTGTTGATTTCTAGAAGTTCCTAACACATTCTGGATATTAATCTATTATCAGATACATGATTTGCTAATATTTTCTCCCATTCTGTAGGTTGCCTTATCACTCTGTTGATTGTTTCCTTTGATTCACTGAAGTTTTTAAGTTGGATATAGTCTCACTGGTCTATCTTTGCTTTTGTTGCCTGAAGGCATATTTTTAAAGAAGTAAAGTGATACATGTGCAGGGTAAATAAAATGTCAAAAGAAAAAAGAAAGATATATAGATATATACATATATATACATATATATATAAACATATGTATATGTCTACCTATACATATATTCATAAACATATACACATAAAATTCTCCCTTCCACCCCTGACACCCAATCTCACAGTTTCCTTTCTCAGAGGCAACCACAGTTGCCAGTATCTTTCCAGATAAAACCTAAACATATATTCATGTGTATCCTTCTTTTCAATTATATAAATGTCAAATGTATTATGGAGCCAATCTCTTTTTCCCACTAAACAACATAACCAGGAGCAGAAGAACCGATGTAAAGACTTCTCCGTCAGTACATGAGAACAGTTTGTTTAACAGCTGCCTGATATTCCGCAGAATAGACATTCCATAATTTGTTTAATCAATCCCCTGGTTAAACATTTAAATGATTTCCAGGGACTTCCCTGGTAGCGCAGTGGTTAAGAATCCGCCTGCCAATGCAGGGGACACGGGTTCGAGCCCTGGTCCGGGAAGATCCCACATGACGTGGAGCAACTAAGCCCGTGTGCCACAACTACTGAAGCCCGTGTGCCACAACTACTGAAGCCCGCGTGCCTAGAGCCCGTGCTCCGCAACAAGAGAAGCCACCGCAATGAGTAGCCTGCACACCACAACGAAGGGTAGCCCCCGCTCACCACAACTAGAGAAAGCCCACGCGCAGCAATGAAGACCCAACACAGCCAAAAATAAATAAATAAATAGATAGATAGATAGATTTTTTAATAAATAAATAAATAAATGATTTCCAACCCTTCGCTGCAGTGAATATCTTTGACACATGTCTTTGAGACCATGGGGATTATATCTATAGGATAAATTGTTAAAAGTGGAATTGCTGGTCAAAGGCTTTGTGCATTTTAAACTTTGATAGATATAGCCACATAGTGGGTAGATTTTACCTCAAAGTAAGAAAGAATTTTAGCAACTGAAACTGCCCAAAGTGGTGTGGATTACTTTAGGAGATTGTGTGTTTTAAGGAAATCAAGACCAGGTTACAAATCAACTTGTCGAGAATGCTATTGGATATATTCAAGCGTTGTAAACTCATTGATCACAAAGTCCCTTCCCACTCTGATACTGTAATTTTCTAATAAATGCTATAGCCCAAGAGACTTCACGTATTTTTGCTGAATGTTGTTCAGTGATAAAGCAAGACATGGGCTTGATTCACACTGAAAAGTACATGAAGGATGCACATTAATACAACCCATCCCAAAAGGGGCCCTTGTGCGAAGCAATGCTCTAAAGTAAGGACTCGCACATGGTATGCTTGTACCATGTGGCCCTGGGCAGGTGGTTTGAGAGGCTATCTGGAGGCCCTTCGTGTCCTCTCCATCTGTCATCACTCACATTGTGCACATCTGGAACTCCACATACGGAAAAGTGCTCTGTAGTAGATGTGGCCCAACAGGGAGAGCTGTTTCTGTGACAGCCTTTGGCCAGGGCCCTCCGCAGCAAGGCCATGACATGGTGTGCTGTCATCTGATGCGACGAGTGTCCTTGTTGCGCATGCTAATTAAAGAACTGAGGCTTCCCAGGGATGGAAAGCTCCCTACCTTGCACCAGCTCATTTAATTTCCAGCTGTAGATTTTGTTTTTGGTAAGATCTTTCTTATATATGCTGAATTGAGCTGAAATCTGTCCCCCTTTAAAGTCTGTTTGTTGGTTTTATTTCTTCCTTTCAGAGCCATTAAATACAAAATTCTTCTTCGACATTCCAGACCTTCAGATACCTGAGAACAGCCGTCAGGTGCCCATCAGTCTTCTCTTCTTTGGGTTCAGTCTCCTCAAGTCATTACCCATTTCTTAGGTGTCGTGTTTTCCAGATGTTCACCATCTTGGTTACTCTTTTTGAACACCTCCCAAGCAGTCAGAGGCCTCTGAAAGTGTGCTGCCCAGAACTGGGCCTGATCCTGGCCAGGGAAGGATAAGATGGAATCATTTCCTTGTTTTCCTGTGGTCCTTTTCTTTTAAACAATGAAGCCTAAAAATGGCATGCCAGAGGTTTCTTGCTTCTTCAGCCTGTCAAACATGCCTTTCCACTTTTTTGGGTAAAAGCACCCTGACTTCCCAGTAGGAAATTACTCTTCCCTTATTCTGAGAAGTTTTGAGGGCACCCCAGTCAGGGTTCTCCCTGCCCCCTCCTGCTGGGGTGGGAGGGGGCACAGAGAACCCACTTCAAGCCATTCAGACTCTGGTTCATAGGGTTTTGAGCCTTGGGGAGAATGATGTAGCAGAAAACAGTACAGCAGAGAAGTTCTGATGGGGTAGGAGGAGACACAAAGTCTGTCCATTCATTCCTGCTAACGGCCCGATCCTCTTCTCCCTGAGGCTTGGTCCTTCAGCATCCACAACTATTCCGTACCTTTCCAGCAAAGGCCTTTTCCACTAAGAGTGTCCAAGTCTGTTTCCATCGCTTGCAACTGAAGAACGCTGACACCGTCAGATTACCTTGTCGCGCCCCGCTCCCAACAGGGGCACACGTGGACCAGACACCTAAATCTATTTCACAGGTTATGATCTGTTACTATTCACACTCCTGACACCAGAGGTATGGGTTTTTTTCCCTCACCAGCCAATTCTCCAACTCTCTGGACACCAACTGGGTGTTCTATGACTTAATTCAATTCTGACACTAACTCTCCAGAGTTAGCACAGACCCCACAGGTTAAGGACTCAGTCCTACAAAACTGCACCCTCTTCAGATGCCAACTGCAAGTCCCAGGGCCTCCTGTACTCCTGACCGGCCAGCTATAAAGTCGGAGGTTCCCCAAGCTCCCTCTTCAGATTCAATGATTTGCTAGAATAGCTCACAGAACCCAGGGGGACACTTTACTTGCTAGTACCAGTTTATTATAAAGGACATTCTAAAGGATACAAATGAATAGTCAAATGGAAGAGGTGCACAGGGGAGGGGGGTAGGTGGAGCTTCCATGCCCTCTCTGGGCACATCGCCCTCCCAGGACCTCAGTGTGTTCACCAACCCAGAAGCTCTCTAAATCCCATCACTTAGGAGTTTTGATGGAACTTTCATTACATAAGTATGATTGATCGAATCTTTGGCTTTTGGTGATTAACTCAGTCTCCAGCCCCTCTCCCCTCCCTGGAGGTCAGAAGGTGGGGCTGAAAGTTCCAGCGCTCTAATCACTTAGCTGGTTCCTCTGGTAACCAACCCCCACCCTGAAGCTCTCAAGCCCCCTCCCCTAAAAAAGTCACTTCAATAGCATAAACTCAGGTTTGGTTGAAAGGGGCTTATTACGAGTAACAAAAGATGCTCCTCTCAGCTCTATCACTCGGGAAATTCCAAGGGTTTGAGAAGCTCTTGTGCTAGGAACTGGGGAATAAAGACCAAATACAGATTTCTTACTATATCGCAGGATCACACAGATGCTGCCATTAAATCACATGTCCCCCCAGTTCTGTACTTGGAAAGTTGACTTGGGACAAAAACACAGCCTTTGAGGATCACGAGTCTCTCTCGTTTGTTCCCATCTATCCAACAGAAGATAACTGCCTGCTGATTTGCTAACGTACCATCAAGATCCATTCAAGTCACTGGCAAAAATGTTAAGCACCTGATTATAGCTCACATGTATCGGCTGCTAACTTACTCTGTGCCTCCCTTCAAGGCGAGAAAATCAGGGGTCACAGAGGTTTCCTAACTGGCCAATAAGCGATGGACCTAAGCTTCAAACTCAAGTCTGGACGCCCCAAAGCCAGGGAGAAATGAGGGATTCTCATAGGGTTCAGAGCCCACAAGTGACCTGGGGAGAAGCTGTTATCTGCAACGATTTCGGAAGACCTGGAAGAAAAGGGCAGAAGAGGTCCTTGGAGCCTGCTTCAGGATGCAAAGGCCTGTCTCAGATTCCATGTGCTAATTAACAGAGTGGTACAGCTAGAGGTTGAAGTCACTGAGTGTTGAGGTGGAGGTTTAAGGCATCAGATTTCCTGTGAGACGGAGACCTGGGTGGGAAGGCTCCTCCCACCTAGCTTGCTCTGCATCCCGAGCAATGGACCAACATACTGACGCACCCCACACGAGTGTGGCGGTATCTCGTGGCGCCCTCTTTTGGATTCGGAGGTCACAAGAAAGACACCCCCGCGTCCTCACAGGACCTGCTCACCCCATCCCCTCTCCCCTACTCCCTGCCTTGCTGCAATAGGGATAGCTCTTAGTAGAGGGAATTAACCAACAGGAGAGATCCGACACGTCCAAAGACAAGACAAACATCCTGGGGAAATGTAAGTTATATTAAGGTAGATTCAGATGTTACTTTTACTGAAGTTCTAGTTTTGTTTTGTTTCTCACCCGGATTTGGTAGTTTTAGATCCTAATTCTATAACCTTGGTCACTGGGAGAACCCTGACTGATTCCTATCACTTTAAAACAGCCTTTTATAGTCACAGAATCTACAGTACATTTCCTCTTCTTTTTCAACATATCACATTTCTTGGCAGAAATCTCTAGCAGAAAGCACCAAAATTTTTATAATGAGGATAAAATCAAAATTTCACACATCAGATTTCTCTTGTAGACTATTTCTTCCTGTTCAGTCTTTCCCTATTTTAACTTTATTTTAGTGGCTAACAATTTAAAATTTGATTTCAGCGTTATCCATTCATCGTATAGGATTTGGTTGCCAAACGGCATTTGCTCTTTGCTCTGACTTTAAAGTTTCTAAATTGAAGGACTTTGCCTCAGGAGCCTGGCTGCATTCAGTGGTCCCCTCCCACTTGAATTCCCAGGGTGAACTCCGGAATAGCTTCCCTGTCTCCATTTCACTTGCCTGCTAAGATTTTCCATTTTAAAATGTGTGCTGTGCTCTTGCTTCCAATGTGAAGGTTGTCTGTGACTGCTGTTAAGAGTGAAGATCAAGTTCAAACCCCAAATACCAACAAGACCCACTGCAGGGAACCACATGAAGAATCCTTCACTTAACGACCAAACGAGGCCAGGAGGCCAAAGTGGCTTTTGTCACTTCTAGCCGAGTCACCATGGTCCCTGAACCTTTTGCTTTTTCCCCTGAATGTGCTTTCCCATCTCTGCTCAGTGACTAACTCCGTCACGAATTTGACCCAGTTTGTTTGGCAAGATGTGATTTTTTTTTTTAACTCACGCTGCTTTTCCTGGTCACGACTCTCTCACAGGCATTTAGCGACTCCCTCTCGGCATCCATCTGGCCCTGCTGCCGAGCTGGATTGATGGCTGTCTCCCCAGCTGTTCCCTTCCAGCCCTCTCTCCTCTCCCTGGCAAATCCATATTCCACTTGCTTTTCTGCAGCATTTTGATATCTCCAGAGTCTCCTTAAAATAGATAGATAAACACTGCTCTCCAAGGGAAGTGGCAAAGCAGAGGCCACAGATTTGTACCAGCTCAATAATCTTCTCAGAAGGGAAGCATAATAACAACAGTAGTCACTGGTGTAAAGGCTTTTCATCATTTCCAAGTACTTTGGACTCACATGGTCTCGTTTAACGTCCACGATCACCCACAGCGCAGGTATGAGTGGTCCTTCCATTTTACAGGTAGGAAAGCAAGGCTCAAAGTGGTGAAGAACTTGTCTATACAGGGAGTAAGAGAGGCCAGGAGTTGAACCGACCCTCTTAAAAACTGCTGTATAATTTACATTCGTAAAATACGCAGATCTTCAGGGCTGTTTGATGAGTTTTGACAAATGTATATACTTGTGTAACTACCACCTGAAAAGAGTCTAGAACATTTCCATCACCCACAAACTCTGGGTGGGTGGGAAATCAGGAAGACTATTCTGGAGTTCACCCAGGGAACTGTAGCACCCGTCCCCACCCTCCCCAGCCCTGTACCCTTTCCCAGGAAACCCTCCACCACTTTCTGGCTTCTACAACCTAGATTAGTTTGCCTTGAGCCTGTCCTCTGACACCAAACTCCATATTCCACATTCCGTCCTTTTTCTGTTATACCATGCCGCGTCTTTGAAATGAACTCAACAGCACCTACCTGGCTGGAATCTATAGACAGAGGACTGTAGGAAGCCAGGCCATAGTCTTTCGGCTGAAAAAGTAGGTCAGCTGGTGGAGTGGACGTTGAGGTCTGCAATTCGGGGTACGTAGGGACTGCAATCCCAAAACCACAGAAAGGCCCTCCCTCCAAAGTCCACCGTGAAGTTCAACTCACTGCTCTCGGGCCTCAAAAGCACTTCTACGTACAGAGGGTTACTGAGGAAAAGGTTTAAAAGAGAGAGGTCAGATTCTGCTTCGAGATCAAAAACACCAGTCTCCAGTCCACACTTCCAGGACCTCCCTACCCCCCTGAGCTGCCACCGAGGTGTCTGGGGCCACCAGTGACAAGCAATGCTCTGAATTTTTACACTGGACTCGGGGACTTTTCATGACCATCAGGCATGTGTCATCTGTCAACTGGGAGTTTTGCAACTGGAGGCCTCTGTTTTAGGGGAAAAAAAAGAAAGAAAGAAAAAAGAAATAACAAAAGTCCATTCGATTACTTCCAAGGATATACAGTAAAGGGAACTAACTGCCGAGTCACTTTAGGTCAAATTCCTATCAGGCTTCCATTAATGAAGGGACACATAATACAATTAACCTTATCTGCTTATTTGTCCACAGTTTTATGCCAAACTCTTTGTTCACTGTAGCAGGTTAACTGGTTCCTCTTGTATCTTGTTTATACACAGTGGCGCGCTGGTCAATGTTTAACAGTTGATTCTCTTCGAGGGGAAAATGTAGGCCTGATTTGCAGCATTTGCCGGTTTCTGCCTGGCCCTGACGGTGGGTTTGGGAGACAGGCTGTGTAATCAGGCTCCTGCACCACCCGAAGCACGTAACACCTTCCACTGACTGAACACACGTTTCCGCCACAGGCAGCACAGGCAACTGGGAGTGGCGGGAGGGTTGGCGGGAGGGCGGCCCCGCCAGGCATGTCAGCCATCTCCAGGGTGAGTGATCTGTGGGTGGCCCTGTGCCCTCTGCCTGCTCTCCCAGGCTCTCCCACAGCAGTCTTCTCTCTCCAGAAGATATACTGTACAGTCAAGGGTCTGCAAGGGACGCCTCACCTGGGCTGGAATTTCCAAATAAGCCTTCAAAGTCATTTTGAAGTGCAGAATAAACATAAGCCAGCCTGAGATGAATTCCCACAAATCCTCAATCCAGAGAACCTGAGTGACCAGCCTCTACTTTTGATTCCTTTGCCTGAATTACTAGCTAGTCTTTTAAATGTTTTTAGACTCTCCCTAAACATCCAGCCTTCTTGTTTTGTTTTGTTCTTCCCTTTAGAAGACTAATTGCAGAAAAGCACAAACATGTAATCATTTCCTGCTCCCGGATGAGCATCTACAGGCTTGCAGAGAGGAAGGGATTGCAGGAAGGCGCTGCAGCCTAAGCTGCGGCCAGAAGCCGGTTCTAAGGTTAATCCGCATAGGGAGCGTGCCGTCACGCTCCTCACCTATAAAGCGATGAGAGTAGGAGAAAAGATTCTTGGATATTTGCAGGCTCATAAAACAGTTTGTGTGATGGAAAGATTGTGTTCCTTTTTTATCGACATGCGTTAGGTCAGCCAAGCAGCCCAGCTCCCACTTTGCTGGCATTCGCTGCATCACGCAGCCTCTTCACCCCTTTAATTAGCGCTCACGCCTTCCTCCAGAACTTGACCTGATTCTGCATGACCTTTCCCAGTCTCCCCTCCACTTCCTGTCCCAACTTGTCCCTGCTCTTTGCATTCTGCTCACACAGTTCTTTTACAGAAGCATTGTGTTACATTTTTAAGCCTTCTGATGACTTTAACGTATTTCAAATAATTGTCTCGGCTTCCTGTCTCTCTTGTTCAGCCCAGCCTCTTTCATGTCATACGGTCATTAAATTCTTCATACGGGCACTTTGCTGACTGTTATGGAGGGATTCAAAGATATCCAAGAAGAGGTCCCTGCCCTCAACGATTTTGAAATCTAGGAGAGGGGATACTTATAATAATACCTAAGCAAAATTGACAGCTTTCTCTCTGTCAGGACATTTCCTTCCATTACCTTCGGCCTCATAATAATCCTTGAAATAGACACTAATGTTATTCTCACTTTACATATGTGATCACTAAGGCTCAGAGAGGTTAAGTAACTTGCTGAAGTCACACAGCTGGTAAACAGTGAATGGAATTATGACCTGGGAGTTCTAGCCCAAATGATTCCAAAAGCTGAGCCCTAACCACTGTGTGACACGGTAAGCACCAAGTAGCAATAACATGAGAAGGGAAAGTGCTGACGGCAAAGCCAAAACAGAATTTAAGAGCTGGGTGGTTTTAGAAGATGAGATAAAAACCAAAAGTGCTAGATGAGAACCTTTTCTTTGGGAAGGACCAGGCTCCCTGGCCCCAGGGTACTCAGGCAGAAGCTGGAGCCATCTGTGACGTTCTGGGTGCACGCCAGCACCTGGAAGAGGCCTCTGTAAGTCCTTCAGCTCTTGGTATGATGATTTTGGCAAGTGGCCTATAAGCTGAGCCTGGAAGGAAGGCTTCTTGTTTGGTGTGGACTGAGGGGAGAAGGTGTTTGGGGTGGAAAGAACCCAGGGACCAAATCTCCAGAGTCAGAACACACGAGGCATGCCTCTCATTTTGACTGGAGTCCCCACAAAGCTCACGCATTACCTGGGTCAGGAATATATATATATATATAAACACAATTGCTGTGTGACAGTTAAAGAAGCAATAAATGCGATCATTTAAGCCAGTGATTCTCAAACTATGCTCCTGAATTTACTCCATAAGCTAGACTCAGGAGTTCTGCAGGTAAAACTAAATAATTGCAGTTATTACAAATTTTCAGGGGCGGTAGAAGCATCTGGGTGTCCCAAAGGCATCTTGACCTCAATAGATTCATTTGAAATTTGTCTCTTAAATTTTTCTTCAAACTTTGGCAACTGCTATCCCTTATCTGCCAGTGAACGGTGACACAATAAAACAAATAAATGAGCAGAGCTAACAAAAATGAACAGAAAAACACAGAAATAACCAATTAGGCTTGGTATGACAGCTTGATTTTTCTTCACGGATAGTTGGTGGTACTTTTAGATTGCATACATATATTATAGTCATCCTTTCCACCCATAAGATTGTTCTTAGATCACTTCATAGAAACAAACACATCAGTATTTCATGGTGTTCTACAAAGAGCACCGCAGCTTCAGGTGCTCTCCTTTGCCTTCTGAATGTGCCGTGTGGCTGAGTGATGATTATATAATTATTTTACTGCAGTGTGGATAAAAGTGTAGAAATTCTAGGGACTTCCCTGGTGGCACAGTGGTTAAGAATGCAGGGGACACGGGTTCGATGCCTGGTCCGGGAAGATCCCACATGCCACGGAGCAACTAAGCCCGTGCGCCACAACTACGGAGCCTGAGAGCCACAACTACTGAAGCCCACGCTCCTAGAGCCCATGCTCCACAACAAGAGGAGCCACCGCAATGAGAAGCCCGCGCACCGCAACGAAGAGTAGCCCCCGCTCGCCGCAACTAGAGAAAGCCGCACGCAGCAACAAAGACCCAATGCAGCCAAAAATAAATAAATAAATAAAATTGATTCTTTACAGAAAATAATAATAATAGAAGTGTAGAAATTCTAAATGTGGGATGTACGGTTAGGCTGGGGGAGGACATTTTGAAGGGTTGGTGGAACATGGTTCCATTTAAGGATATAACTACAATACAAGGAGATGCCAAGCCTTCTCTCCCATTAGCTGTGCTTCCCCCGCAGCAGGGACCCTCCACCCATGAGGCTGCATCGGAATCACCCCGGGAGCTTTTTCAAAACGGACCCAAACCACTAGCTCTCCCGAGGGCAGCTCACCCCCAAGCCTGTCTCAAGCCTCTGGCTTGTGAGAGTCTCAGAGGCCCATGGGAGGAGGAGGCCAGCACAATATGAAAGGGCCCCACAGGAGATCTCCACCCCTTCACCTGCTTTGAGAACCTCCACCTAGACGCCAATGATCAGGACCTTTAACGATGGTTCACCAATGATCTAAATGTTCCCATTTTAAACAGTCCCTTTGGCCAGCAGGGTGCTGTGACTCTCATCTCCTCCCCGAGCCCCATCTTCTCCCCTGCCCTGCAAGACAACCAGCATTGGGATACGATGTCCCAAGCCCTGAAAGAGGCCCCTGTGACCGATCCTCCTGCAAAGCCAGTGTGGACCAGAGCAGCTCTGCCCTCTGGAGCCTGGTCGGCACCAGTGCCTTGCGCTACTCAGCCTGGAGCTGATGCCACCCCAGCCTCACACCGCTGGTACTGCCAGAGTCCCCCGTCTGCTCCCAGCGGAGCCCACCAGGAACCTCCAACTCAACATACTCAAGACTGAGCTCGTCATCTCCTGTTCTAACCCAGCTCCTCTCCTGTAACTTCAAACTCAGGGGGCAGTACCACCATCCACCGGGCTGCCCAAGCTAGAAACCTGGGCGCCACCACTGAATTCTCATTCTCTCTCCCACGACCCTTCACCCATAACTGATCAAACATCGAGACCTGCTCATTTTATTTACCTGGCTTTCCTATGATCACAATCCTAGCTCAAGTCCTCGTCATCCCATCTGGATTTACTACAACAGGTCTCCTGGGCTCAGCCTTTTCCCCCATGAATTCCATCCTCCGTAATGCTGTCAGAGGGATCTATATATTTACAAAGAAACTCACATAACCAATGACACCCTCATTGCTGGACAGCCAATAGAGCCCAAGCCCCTTCATATATTACACAAGCCCTGAGTTCCCCACCTTTAATCCCTACCTCGCCTTACCTGGTATTTTAAGCCCCATCAAGACAAAACTGTTTCTCTGTTGCCTCCCTGTTACTTAAACCTGATCATGCTACCACCTCCTTTTGCCTTGAAGGCTGACATTCAACAGATATCACCAGCCATCTGTGATCCCACCTCTCCCCTCCTAGGGTCAGATGCCCTTCCCAAAGCCCCCATGATCCCCAGTGCTTGCCCCCAGGTCACCCTGTCGATTTACATTGTCTGTTTATGTTTGTCTCTTGCAGTGAATGTGAGCTCCTTGAGGGCAGGGGCTGTGTTTTCTACTGTCCCTGAATTGCCAGTCAGAGAGCAGAATTTCACAGAGGGTGAAAATGTAAAGCAAACTGCAGCACAGAAGGATGGGCCTCCCCGGCCTTCCACCAGGAAGTATCAAAGTCGTGACCACCCACAAACCTGTACACGGTGTCTCATCCTGTGGGCGTCTCTTGCCTATTAAGACATCTCCCCTAGTCTCTAAAACAGAGGCCTGTGGGAGGGGAGGACGCACAGTGCATTCTCTCATTCAGACCTGATCATCCTTCTCCGTCTCCACATGTGGACGTACCAGAGACATCAGCCAAGACCCAACACCCCACCAAGCTCTGTTTCCCAGGACCGGAAGCCATCTGAGGTGCTCTGTCACCTCCCTAGACACACACACAGGTCAGGCGTCTCCTCCCTGCCCAGCTCTGCTCCCATGCACCCGCCACTGGCTTCCCCCATGGCCTGAGTGCCCCACCACTGGCTTGGCCCCATTCAGCAGCCACCTGACGATTGGCCTGACACCCTGCCAGACTTCTGCTTGCCCAACCTGACCCTCTGAGAAGCAGAGAGTACTGCTGGGCCTTCCAAGGGCCGCCCATGCCTCTTAGCATAGTGTCAGAGAGGAGAAACATGGCTTCTGACATGGAAATCTGTTCTGCTCCCCCTTTCTGATATTTAGTTGGGTATTTACCAAGTGCGTGGCACTCATCAACCATCTTACAAAGGGCAATTTAATGTCATGGGTGAGAATATGGGCTCCATAGACAGGCCCGGGTTCAAATCCCAGGCCTGGCACTTAGTGGTTGTGTGACCTTGGGCAAGTTACTCTCTGTGCCTTTCTGTGCCTCAGCTTCCCATCTGTAAAATGGGAATGATAGCAGTACCGTCTCCATCACAGGATCGCTCTGAGGAATAAACGAGCTAGCGAAGAACAGTGCCGGGGATGTTGTGAGGGTTACCCAAGTACCAGCTACCGTCACACACCGTATGTGTGTTATCTCAGCAACTCCTCACAACGACCTCATTTTACAGATAAGGGAGGACTGAGACGCGAGCCAGGCCAGAGCCGAGCTACCCCAGCCTCCACATCCTCAACGGCACAGGCTGCACACGGCCCAGATCCCCTCAGCCAGGGAGCCAGGCTTCTGTTCCCAAGGGTTAAACTGCGCAAGACGTTCTGCACCCTCATACAAATATTGCTTATCTTTTTAGTAGGAAGCGTGATCTAAGCTAATTCGGAAGTAGGGAATGTCTCATACTAAAAAACAGTTCTTTTTATGAAAACCAAAGCAAATAAACAAGAACCCTTGCCAATTAAAACCCGACCAAGCCACTCCATTAGCAGGAAAATGATGGGGTGGCGGAGCAAGGGCTCAGGGTTTTGAGTTCTGACTCGATGTCTTCAACAGGCACCTCCACGGTGCCCCGGGACCATCAGAGACCTGTGCACACAGACTGTGGCTGCAGGTGGGGCTTCCGTGCCTTCAGCTGCCGAAGGCTGTCTGGCAGGAAGCACGTTGGTGCCCTGGCGGTTTCTGGGGCCACGTGAGCTAACTGCCAGGTTATACTTCTGCAATTACAGCCCCCGGGGACCAGCCATGTGAAACGGACATTGGTTGCTCTAATTTAGAAAGGCTCAAGCAGTAGCCCTTCTAGTGCAAGGGAAAAGTCGGGAAGGAAAAATTGACTTGAGTTCAGGTTTTGTGGTGACAAACAGCATGATAAACAGGAGTGTTGCAGCTGGATGATTAATGAGGCTTGGGAGCCTGTGCATTTGGCTTTGAAAGATTGTAAATACATGGGGCTCCTCGAGCACAGCCCGTCGGTTACAAATTACAAGTCATCTTTCAATTGTTGTCCCGTTCCACCTCTTGTTTTGAACAGAGTGAGCACGCAACTTTCAACCCGCCAGCTGTGGAGCTGCAGGCACCCCGGGGCCTGGAGACACACCTGCACCCAGGCTGCTCTGCGTGAGACAGTTAACAAGACATTCAGCTGGGATTCGACCGGCAACGTTCCTTCACCTCGCTGCACGCTTTGGTGTCGACCGGGAGGCTTGGTTCTGACTGTTCAGTGTTCAGGGATAGTGACTTCATGAACACTTCTGAGATCCCATTTCTGCACGTATCACCAGTCATGGAGATAAAGAGCTGTGCGGGCCATTACTTTTAAAATGTAGTAGATGTATTTGTGTTTGGAGAGGCTTAATGATACACTCAAGAATTCACTATTAGAAGTTGTTTGCTTTCAGGAAGAGAACATTATACTATACCTGAAAGATATGTTTGAAGAAAATAGCCACGTGGCAACAATCCACAGTATGCCAGTGCATTTGTAGCATAATCATTACACCTGCTAACTGGGGCTTCTTTGTGATTTCAGTCCTTGGTGTGAGATAAATACAAACACACACACACACACACACAAAACAGCAAGCATATATGCTCTGCGGCTTAAAATCTCAGGCTCAACAATACAAAAGACATCTGTGTCATTTGTCTCAGACTCAGCCAGAGCCTACTTCTCCTAACATGAATTCCCTTACCTTTTGAAATTCAGGACAGTAGATATTTAGTTTACCTGGGCTCTTTGTAATTAAACTCAACATTCATCTTAGTTGGAAGAAATTCTCTTTCAAACTGAGAAAGCAGCTTCCCTCCAAGTTTAACCAAATCTGAGAAAAGTACAATTTGTTTTTGTTTTCATTTCTTTTCCTTAAATGCATTGGCCAGAATTGTCCCTGGTCTTTAAGCCAATCAGTTGAGCAATATCTGGTCAGACCCCCTTAAAAACACATTTCTTTCTCTTTGCTGTATTTCTCCCATACAGTTAAAGTATGAAATATTTCATAACCTATGGGGTGTGCACCTGGCAGAGTGGCTCAGCCAGAGCCGTCTGAGCTTCACCTGGTGCCGCCCTTGCCCCTCCGTTCTCTAGAAAGCTCTGTGAGTCAACAGCAGATACTTTACTTGAAGTGTTTCCTCCTGGGGGGGAGAAAAAAGGCAAAGACTCCTGCCCTTATCTGCTCTTATTCAAAGGCTCTACTAGTTACGGGATAGAATTTCATCAGAAAAGATGGGACAATTAAATAAATTCTGTTTCCCAAAAGTAACCCACAGTCCGGGAATTCCCTGGCGGTCCAGTGGTCAGGACTCCGTGCTTTCACTGCAGAGGGCCGGGGTTCAATCCCTGGTCGGGCAGCACAGCCAAAAGGAAAAAAAACAAAAAAGTAACCCACAGGAAACCAGAGTTACCGAGAATATCCCATGACTTTTGTTGCTGCTGTGTTCGAAGACAATGTGGACTAAAGCACAACCACCCACCTCGTCACGTGAGCCAGAAACCCGGAAGTCACCCACGTCCTCGCCTCTTGGCTTTGTCCCCGCGTGCAGTCAGTCACCTCGTGCAGCTGAGCGCACCTCTCGCCAGCCTGGAATCCACCCGCGGGCTTCGTCCCCTCACCCCTGCCCCCCGAACCGGCGGTCTCTGTGCTGCAGGCCTGCCTTCCCCGTCCCTCCAGCACGGCTCCGGCAGTGAGGGCTCCAAATGCAAGTTCAACCAACTCGCCTTCCTAGCGGGCTCCTCGCCGCCCACAAAACAGCGTCCCAGCGCCTTAGCGTGGCGCGCAGAGACCTGCAGGACTGTGCCTCGGCCGCCCCTCTTCTTCCCGGCGACCACACACACCTCACCGTCCTGGGATTAGATGTGCGTGGGTCGGCCTCACCTCCTTCACTGCGAGATCCTTGAGGGCAGGCCCTGTCTCTTTCCGATCGGGACCACCAGCGCCTTACATGGGAAGAGCTCCCTTGCTAAATGAATCTATAACCTAAAAAATAATTTTTATGCCCTGCCTTAGTCCAGACAGGATTTGAGCTATAGCAAATGAGTAAAGTTTACAAATACAATCTCCATTCCACTCAGACGGTAAATATACTGACCCCTAGCTTATTTGATGTGTTCACATGGGTTTGTGAACAAATCAAATTAGCTATGAGGTCTGTGACCACCTTCAGAGGGCTTCGCTGTAAATATTAATAATATTAATAATCGCTGCCATTTGATGTATGTATCAAGCACTTCATATTACATCCCCACAAGTCTCTAAAGCAGAGTTTCCTCTTTCACAGGTGAAGAAGTTAAGGCAAGGAAAGCTTAAGAAATGTGTCCAGAGTCACACAATCAATAACGAGAGAAGATTCGGTCCCGGGGACTTTTTCTCTCCAAGGCCCAGGCTCCTCCCGCTGTGTCATGCTGCCTCTCTGTTTAAAGCCTGGCTTCTGACCTGATGAGCGCTGCCAAGAGTTTAAAACAGTTTGCTTATGTCATTGTCATGGGCGGCAAAGGCTGTGGCGGACACTGCAGTGTGGCCTTAAAGGAAGAGGCGAGAACTTATGCTTAGAGAAAATATTACCCGAACCCTGATCACGTCTGCCTTTACCCCTACCCGCACCTCCGGGCTCATACTCGGGAGCCTTAGAAAGTGCCGAAGAGACACCCTGACCGAACCTAGTAAACAGGCAACCTGACTATTGGCATCGATTGCCCAAAGGGTACCCTGGAAACAACTGTAAGATCTGCAAGCCCCTGGGAGAGAGGGTTTGCTCCAAACCCCTTTGCAACTCACCCACGACAGGATATCTGGTCTGCTTTCTAGGGATGGAATCAGTCCCGGAGACTCCCAGGACAGAGGCGGCACACTGGGGTTCCAGGCTCTGGGGATGGGGGTGTGGAGGGAGGAGCTGCGGAGACCGCTCTGGGGAAAGACGCAGTGACTTAGACCCCTGTGAGCCAAGCGGACAGACCCCTAGATGGGAAGAGCTTCAGGCCGGCTTGTTGCAGCAAGCATTCTGTTCCCCTGGATAGCTAGTGTGTTCAAAGAGCCCACCTCACTGCTGGAAAAGGCAGAGAAGTCCCCAGCCAGGAGCCAGGCAAACCCCCAGCCAAGACCCGGCAGCACGCTGTAGGGGAGTGACTGAGGCTAGCAGACCAGGGTGGGAGGAGAGAGGAGGGAGCTATCATTTACTGTGCCAAGTCCTAGGGGTTAGGCCCTGACCCAAGATGAAAAATGCCGTCCATGGAAGATGCTGCTCTTGCCTCACTCAAAACCACTCCAACCTCCTTCTAGCAAGACATCCTATGCACTCAAGTCCGTAATGCTAGAGATCTTCCAACGCCCCTGCCCTGGGGTTTCCGTAAGTAACCTCCCAGGTCAATTATAAGAACAATAGCATCTTTTTCCAGGCTTACTCCCTGCTCCAGGTGCAGGATGTAGTGTGAGACTGTTCGTGGCCACCACACTGCCCTCCGGAAGCACAGAGGTGGGCGTGCTTTGGAGCTTCTCCAGCAGGGGTAACAAAGGCACTAATGTCTAGTCAATCTCTAACCTCATGGGTACCGAGCAGCACCAACACAGCTTCCTGGTTCAGCAGCTTTCCTGCCTGCAGCAGAGGCAGCGTGGTCTGGGCAGCAACGACCTGCCCAGGCCAGTTTTGCAGCATGGCTCTGGGAGTTGGACCTGGATGCCCTGCCTGGAGCCTCCTTCTCCAGCCACCATTCTGTAACCCAGCGGTTCTCAGAGGGAGATTACTGGGCCAGCGGTATCATCAGTAACTGGGAACTAGTTATAAATGCAAATTCTTGGGCCCCACCCCAGACCTGCTGAATCAGAAGCTCTGGCAGTGTGGCCCAGTCATCTTGGCTTTAACAAGCCCTTCTGGTGATTCTGACGCATGTAAAGTCTAAGAGCCTGTGCTACAAGCCAACAGCCTACCATAAATCCACTTTGGCTGAAACCAACTAGAGTGGAGTCTGTTGTCTGCAACTGAACCCTGACTGAATCACAGTTCCCGCTCTCATGCTGTCCATAAGGATCACAATCAATTATGACAAAACAGCAGGATGTTCTGGAGAAGAACAAAATACACTCACTTCACCCAGTCAAGAATGGTGATCTCCCAACTTCTTTTATTATATAGCCTTCTCAAAATTTTTGAACATCTACCCTCAATAGTTACACTTATTCCTAAATTGTATAAATACTCTATTAATATATCGTAAAACACATATAAACAGAACCTTAGCAGATGAGATTTTTAAATGAACATAAAACAAAAATTCTAATGTTTTCATCCTGCGCCCCTATGGGTGACACTTTTAGTGATCACTGGTCTAGAATGTAGGAAAACCTTCCAGCAGAAGTAATAGCAGAATCAAATAAATTTAAAAGATGGTGAATGATGCATTTGTGGAAATGTAAGTAGACAACAGTGACTGTAAAGAAGGAGGGAGTAACCAGAGATGATGATGATGATGATGGCGACAATAAATAATATTATTGAGCAAATAACACTGTCATTTAGCTCTGAAAGCAACCCTATGAAGTAGAATTATTACCTCCATTTTTCAGGTTGGGAAACTGAGGCTCAAACGTCTCCTGTCTAGTAAGAGGCAGAGCTGGGTTTTAAAACCAAAATCTGAGTCTTTCTACTGGCAGTTTCTGGCTTGGGCTACTGTGTGGTTGGTAGAGCCACTGGCTGGGACAGAGAATTCCAGAGGGAAGATGATAAGTTTTGTTTTGACATTTGAGGTACCCATGAGATATCCCACTGGAGCTATCCAATACACAACTTAATATATGACAAAGATGCTGAAACAACTGAACATCCATATGCAAAAAAAAAAAGCACTTTGATTCATACCTCATACCATATATAAAAATTAACGTGACATGGGCATAAACCTAAACGTAAAACCTAAATCTATGTTTTGAAGAAAACATAGGAGAAAATTTTTGTGACAAGATTAGGCAAAGATTTCTTAGATATGACAGCAAAAGCACAATCCATAAAAGAAAACATTGATAAATTGGATTTCATCAAAATTTTAAATTCTGCTCTTTGAATGACACTACTGAGAGAATGAAAATAAAAATCACAGATTGCAGAAAATATCTGCAAAGTACGTATCTGTACCTGTATCCAGAATACATAATGAACTCTCAAAACTCAATAGGAAGAAAACGAACAATGCAATTTAAAAATAGGCAAAAGATTTGAGTGGACACATCATTTAAAAGGAGATACATGATGGGGACTTCACTGGTGGTTCAGTGGGTAAGACTCTGTGCTCCCAGTGCAGGAGGCCCAGGTTCGATCCCTGGTCAGGGAACTAGATCCCACATGCATGCCACAACTAAGAGTCCATATGCCGCAACGAAGATCCCACATGCTGCAACTAAGACCCGGAGCAGCCAAAATAAATAGGTAAATAAATAATTTTAAAAAGGAGATATATGAATGGCAGCGATCGATGCTCAACATCATTAGGGAAATGCAAATTAATATCATAATGATATACCACTACATACCTATTAGAAAGGCTAAAATCAAAAAGACCAGCTATACTAAGTATTGGCAAAGACGGAGAGGAACCGTAACTCTCATATGCTGCTGGTGACAATGCAAAATGGTGTAGCCATTTTGGAAAAAGTTTGGCAGTTTTTAAAAAGTTAAATGCACCTTCCATATAATCCAACCATGCCACTTCCAAGTATCTTCCCAAAAGAAAGAAAAGCATGTGTTCATACAAACACTTGTGCATAAATGTTTGCAGCAGCTCTATTCAGAGTCTCAAAAAATTATAAACAAAAAAAATGATTAAACCAGGTGAAAAAAGGAGACAAAACCATTATGGTTGAAGATAATAACTTGGTATAGTCAAGAATCAACTAAAATCAAGATCATGTTCTTGAAACCCCCGTTCTAGGACACTCCAACGTTAAGAAATTAAACCCTTAGAGGAAAACAATAGGGAAATTTATCATCAGCAGAAAAGTTATAATTATTTTCATATTTTTAAAATAAAATAACATGGATAAGACAGTAAGTAAAGACAATGTGGTACTTCATCACTTTATATTCCTATTAATAAATGAAAACTTATTTTTTATTAGAAAGAAACTATAAACAAACTTCAACATGTCCTTTCACAGGTAAATGGATAAACTGTGGTGTGTCCATCCCAAGGAATACTACTTAGTCATGAAAAAGGAATGAACTATTGATACACACAACGACCTGGATGAATCTCCAAATCATTACACAAAGTGAAAGAAGTTACACAAAAAAGAGTGCATACTATATGATTCCATTTCTATAAAACTCTAGAAATGGCAAATTAAACTGTAGTGACAGAAAGGAGATTGAGTGGTAGCCTGGAAGTGAGGGAAGGAGGAGGGACAGAGAGATTACAAAGGAGCTGGAGGAAACCTTGAAGATGACAGATACGTTCATTATCCTGATCATGGTGATGTTTTCATGAGTGAAGACAGATGTCAAAATTTATCATATTGTACATTTAAAGTATATATAGATTATTGTATGCTAATTATCCCTCGATTAAGCTGTTAAAAAGGAAAAATAAATTAAAACAAAAAGTCACTCAATTTACATGGTAATTTTTTTTTTTTAAAAAAGGTTATTCACAATAACCTTTGTGAACTGATTGATTAAAAATCACAGTGCAGCTATGATTAAACCATGGATTGGTCTGCTAGGGCTCCCATAACAAAGCATCACAGACCTGGTGGCTTGAACAGCAGAAATGTATTGTCTTACAGTCTGGAGGCTAGAAGTCCAAGGTCAAGGCGTCAGCAGTGTTGGTTTTTTCTGAGGCCTCTCCCCTTGGCTTGTAGATGCCACCTTCTTCCTTGTCCTCACATGGTCTTCTCTCTGCACATGTGCATGTCTGTGTCTTAGTCACTTCTTCCCATGAGGACATGAGTCATATGTGATTACAGCCCACCCTAATGGCCTCATTTTAATTTAATCACCTCTTTAAAGACTCTGTCTCCAAATACAGTCATGTTCTGAGGTTCTGGGGGTTAGGGCTTCAACATATGAATTGGGGAATAAGACACAATTCAACCCATAATAAACCATAAACCGTGTTTCCATTTATATTACAGCACTTACCGCACAGTTCATTTAGACGTGGCCTAATTTCTTTTAGGATGTTCTGGTTATATGATTTGCATGATTCATAGAAGAGAGATTTTCTTGAATTAGCAATTCTACTAAACTGTCAAAAGCTGTACCTGAGCCTCTAAAAAACCCCAGACAGACAAGAGATAAACAGGCAGGAGGAAATGTGATCTTTGGGGAGGTGGGTTGGTGGGGGAGACAGGCTTGGAGACATAAAGGAAGGCCTGGCAGTTATTCCTTCCAATGACATCCAGTAGGAATGAGAAAAGAGACAGGATCACAAAGTTGGTTTCCCTTTATGTCCGGTCCTGGCTTACCATCAGTCTGCCTGGATGGACCCACATGAGGTTTCTGTCTAGTCTGGTCTGAGGCCTATTAGTCCCGGGTAACTGGAGAGACACCGCAACCTCCAAAGGAAAACCGTGACTTTACGACTTGAACAAACGGCCACATGTCCAGGCAAAGCTCCTTCCTTGCTGTGAGGCCAAACTGGCAGCTGCTGCATTTGTGAGCCCGCCTTCCTGTAGATGCCAAGGGCAGGACATTCAAGCCAGAAACTCAGGCAGGTGGGAAGATCAGGTGTGATGTGAAGCAGGATACCCAGCGGACAACCACCTGCTCAGTGAAGCCCAAGCGTGGGCCTTTGAAAAGCCCTGGGTCACTAGTTCACACGCTGAACTGTGTTTTTGTTCAGAGGAGCTAATAAAGTTCGATTTAGAATCTGCATGGGTTTCTAGATGTCAAAGCATTTTTACTGGACCTGTGATGAAAATGTCCCCTTTGGTGTGAGACCCTTGGACTTGTATGTGGAATCGGGGAGCAAATATCTTACCTTGGGCTGGAGTTGAATTACCTGCAAACTGATAACGTGAGTGACAGATAAGCATCATCCGTTTAGCTGTCAGATATGCACCCCTACCTTGTACTACACCCAGAAGAATCATAATCCCTTTTCCAGAGACGTTTTTAAAAGAAAAGGTAAATTACTTCATTTAGTTACATGTTTGACAACCCTCCCATACATTATTCCAACGCTGAGGTGGAAATAGGAGGATCCGAGGACCTAGCTGTGCTGCCAATTTGGGGGATTCATTTTGCCCTCTCCAGGCCTCCTTTCTTCACAAGGAACTGCTGCTGATTCTTTGATTTCTACCTAAACCCTCACAGAGTAAATTAAGAGGCAGGAAGACCTTAATACAGTATTTGAGCTGGACTTAAGGTCAAGTGGGCAACTAGAGAATTATGATTATTAAGGATTATGATTTTATTGATAATTATTATGGTGACCATTTATTATCTGCTATGTGTCAAGCACTGTTCCAGACTATAATTATAAAATTTAATTCTCACCATAGCAAGAAGTAGATAATAATATTCACCATTTTTACATCAACAAAAGGAGGTTCAAGGAAATTCCTTGCCCAGGGACACACAAATCTTAAGCAGCAAAGCTGAATTCAGACCTCGATTTGTCTGATTTCAAAGTCCACCTCTTGCTTCTCCACCACCTCGCACTTTTCCGAAAAAAGGCCCTAAAATATATTTTGGATTGTTTTTGAGTGTTGTTATTTGGTGAGTTATCTTTGTATGTCTATTTAGAATGTAAGCTCCTTAATACGAAAAGACTAGGTCTTTTTCTGGCTTTTGTTTAGCAGAATACACAAATTTGTCTCTTTAAAATGTGACTTGAAGGTCTGTATCTGACTCGATTTTTGTACCAACATCAGGCTCCTGGTTTTGACAATGGACTGTTGTTACATAAAATTGTATTGTCAAAAAAAAAAAAAAAATTGTATTGTCGGAGAAGCTGAGTGAAGTGTACGTGGGACTTCTCTGTACTACTTTGCAACTTTTTATGAGTCTTTATCTAGTTCAAAATAAAAGTATTTTTTAAATGTTACTTGATAATGATAATAAGGGGCACTGTGGTATATAGAACAAACAGAACCTGGGTCCCAGGTTCTAAAGCTGCTCTCCAATAACTGCTCTGTGTGGCTTTGTATAAGTCCTATGTCCACCTGAGGCCTGGCAAAGTCCAGATGGTGTCCAAGTCCCATTTAAGCCTTGAGTTATAATTTCTGTTGTTAAAAATAATACATTCTACAGGAGTTATTAAGTGACCAGGTTGGGATTTGAACTTTTGATGGCTGGGTACCAACCTATATTCTTTCTTCTATAAAACACTGGAAAAGAAGTTTCTGTGACCGCAGAGATGATTTTTACTTGTTCTGATTAATTGTGGCTAGTTGCTAATAATTGTGCAAATAATTGCTAATTAGTAAACTGTTAAAGTAGCATTTTGGAATTCCCAGGACCGTCTGACTGTAAAAAAAAAAGAAATTTTAAATCTTGGCTAGGAAAAAAAAAAAAAACAACATTCTAGACTTCCACTTTTGGATGCAAGAGTCTATATACATCTAACTTGCTCCCTCCCAAAACACACTAAAACTATAGTAAAGAGATGTTTTACAGACATATCCACAAGGACAGACGGGACAGGAGAGGAGACAACAGCAAGGAAATGACAGAAGCTGGGAGGCGGGTGAGTGAGTGAGGAAGGATTGACAGGCCTGGAGCTGGCGGCAGTAGACAAAGCTAAGGACGAACCCATTTCACACTCCAGAACCTTCACGAAGCCCAGGAACCAACAGCACCTGGTACCTCTGGAGACGGGAACACAAAGAGGGTGGCTAAAGACCTGGGTGAAAGCCCCGGAGACACAGATCTCTAGACTGCTTTCCCCACTCTGCACCTCTGGGAGCCAGCTTTTCCCCATCCGACCAGAGTGTAGAGATTTCACGCTCCTAAGAGTGCAAGATAGAAGTGTGTGGGCCGGGAAGTTGAAAGTATCATGTGAAAACCAAGACGGGTAGATGACTGTACACACAATGAACGCTGAGCGCTGAGACCTCCCTCCCTCCTCCCCCAGCTTAGCTCCCAGAACACGGGCAGTCAAGTCTAAAGCTTCCAGGCAGGAGGCTAAAATTCTGCTATGGAGAATCTGACCAGCCCAAGAAAAACAGGCCCAAGATACTGAAGTTCGGGAATGCTCAACAAATGGTCCACGCAGCCAGCTTGCCCCACAGGGAAGCTCACACTCAGCAAATCCTGCCTGGAGCTCAGAGCTTCCCGTTAGCTTTTTGGTTCTAACTCTATCATGACGACAGATACAAAACAAACAAGAGAAAAAAAGTGACTGGGAGTTTATGCAGGGAGAAGAAAACTTTCCCCCAAATAATTAATATCCTCAGAGAGTTGACAGAGGAGATATGCAAAAGGAACAGAGTGCTATTAAAAAAAGAAACATGTAGAGAACAAAAGCAGAAAGAGCTCTGGGAATTAAAAACATGAGTGCACAGATGACAAATTAAATAGAGAGGCTGGAAAAAAAAGTTGGTGGGAAGTATCCCAGAAACTAGAGCAAAAAGACAGAAAATGCTAGAGAAAAGAAAACTAGAGGATGAGTCCTGTAAGTGTGATGTTTAAATAGTAGAAAAAGTCTCAGAAAGAGAGAAAAGAAAAATAGAAAAGGGAATAGTCTCAGAAAGAGAGAAAAGAGAAACAGAAAAGAGGAAATCATTCACAAAACTCTTCAAGAAGTTTTCCCAGAACAGAAGTACAGGAGATTCCAGAATGAAAGTGTCTACCAAGTACCCAACACAATGGATGAAAATAGACCAAGGAACATCACTGGGACATTTCTAAACACTGGAGACCACTGGGATCAAACAAGATCCTACGGGTTTCCATAAAGATAAAATAGGTCAAATTCAAGGAAGAGGAAACACACTGACCTCAGACTTTTAAAAGGAAAAAGACAATGGACAGAGGGTCCAGTTCTCGGTAAGATGCCAAACAGATCCTCCACCCAGACTCTCCTGTGGATTGCCCTTATAAAACCTGGGCAGAATGACACAGCAGCTGCTAGAGGAATCTGAAAAGTAAACAGAAACAGGCAGATTGACAAAGAAGACTGGAATCCAAAGTACCACTAAACCAACAGTGTGAGCGTCATTTTTTCCTCTGGAATATCCAGCTTTGACTCAAGGCAGTGTGACAGTCATGGCACCAATAGCCTGCAGTGCCAGAAAATGGAATATTATTCAGCAATAAAAAGGAACAAATTATTGACTCATGCAATAGAATGGATGACTCAGATGCATTTTGCTAAATGAAATAAGCCAGATGCAAAAGACTGTTATATGCTTCCCTTTATTTAACATTCTGGAAAAGGCCACACTATAGGGACAGGAAACAGATCAGAGATCACTAGGAGACAAGGTACAGGGAGGGACTGACCATAAAGAGGAAGCATGAGGGCATTTTTGTGATAGAATTATTCTGCATCGTAACTGTAGTGGTAGATAAACAACTCTATGCATTTGTCAAAATCCATAGACCTGTACACCACAAAGAGTGAAATTTGCTACGTGTAAATTAAAAAAAAAAAAAAAAAACAGGATGTGGGAGTGACCCCACAATAATTGAAGCCGTAACAAATTAACTTAAGTGTCACCAATGAATAACATAACCACACGGAAAGGGGTGAAGAAAAGAACTTTTGGAGCTTTGAAAACAGTATTTAACAGGATACTGTCAGGTTTAAGACAAAAAGCACTCTATACAAATGTAATACCTACTCCAGTCAGTAAATCTGTTTTTCAGAGGGGATGGGCTAGCACTTCTCAAATTACTTTATGTGCATACTAGGGTTGAACAACACAGTAAATACCGTGTAGATCATGAGAGCCAGGTTTCTCATTGTCAGAGAAAGAAGTTACAAATAGGGAAAGGGGGAAGGTTGGAATGAACTTTGTGGTGCTGGGTTAGAATCACAGGTATCATATGAACTCATGTGATTTAAGTTGTGATTTAAGTATGTATACAGATTGATAAAGAAGGAAAGAAATATGTGTATATACATGGGTCATTAGATATACATACATTTCCTAGCCCTGTCTCCTGGGAAGACCTAGAAGCAATGACACCACAATAACAGTGAGCGCACCTAGTGCCTGGATGTTGGTCTCTAAATAAGATGATTTATTAAAGGGAACCAGGGGTCCTTGGAGAAGTGGTTGATCCAGCTGGGAAAGCGAAAACATACATGAGCCTGGGGTATCTTGTGAGGTCAGAAAGTAAGAAAGTGTTCAAAAAAGGATGGAGGGACAGGACTGAAATAACACAGAAACCAACCTGAAAGTGCTCCCAGTGGCCAAAACTGGAACAATTCAAAACATAATATAAACGACCGTATAATTAGATTAGCGCCCATAGGATAAAATAAATACCCATGAGTCCATACTAATGTATATACATACACACATACATAGGGGAGAAGAGGCAGCTCTTCCTTACAGAAGGATTCCAATTAACAAATGTACAAGAAATGAGGAAAATACAAAATCACCATTAGAACACCACAGTAATAACTGATGCAGGCAAGAGTCACCAATGAATGCTACAATTAGTGAACAAAAGCTTGAAGAGAAACGGGATATTTGCATAATCTAACAGTATCTCCCCCCAAGATATTTATTAACTAAAAAAGGAAAAATAGTAACTTTACCCAGTTTCTTAGGCAAATGAGGAAGGTAAACATCACCAGTAATAAGAATTATCAACATCACGAATCCCTTGACATGATACACTGAGAAGGGCACATTCCTTCTGTTGTATCCTTGCTAAGAATTCATCATGAGAAATCAACAGACAAACCAACCCAAACGGAGGGATGTTCTACAAAATAACGGATTGGTATTCTTCAATAGTGACAAAATCATGAAAATGATCAGGTAAAGACTGAGGAACTGTCACAGATTGGGAAAAACTAAGCAGAAGTAACATCTAAATGTAACATGGGATCCTGGATTGGATCCTGGGACAGAAAAGGGGCATCAGTGGAAAAACTGATGAACTCCAAATAAACCTATAGTTAATAGTATTAAACCAAAGTTAATGTCTTGGTTTTGATAATTGTACTATGATTATGTAAGATGTAAACATTAGGGAAAGCTGGGTGAGGGATATATGAATATCCTCTTACTATTTTCACTTTTCTGTAAGTCTAAAATTATTGCAAAATAAAAGGTGTTTGTTTGTTTTTTTAAGTACATACTACGTTAAAACGTCACTTTACATCCTAAGCTGACCTGTCCCAGCTAACTGCTGAGGTTTGTCCAGTAATGATGTAGACTTATAAATCACACCAGAGCTCAACCCTAACAGACGTGCGAGTTGGTGTCCGGGCCAGCTGCCTGGCCGGCCCTCGTGCCCATTTCTCTACTATACGTCAGCCACAGGCTTGGCTACAATTCCCAGGCCTTGGACTTTGCTGGACCAGAAAAAGGAAGAGGAAGGGGAAGCGAATAGCCTCTGGGATGGAAGCTGCCTTCTGTGCTCTTTTCACCTGCTTTCGGCTCCGGCTCTGTGGCGCTCAAATCTCTAAGGAAGCTACTCTTTCACCGTGCCCAAAAGATTACAGAATGATAGAGGGTAGGCTGGACCTGTGCCGTCTGTTTATGCCCTCAGGATTTTAAAAACCGTCTCTATGTTTACAGATCTGAGTTTCCATTTCACGTTTGTGGGGAAATAGCTAAGCAGCCTTGCCAGGCGGTGGCAAGACTCTTCATGTTCAGAAGCTCCTCCATGTAGAAGAGCAGGTTAAGTCCTGAAAGCCTTTCTTGAGAGCACCGTGTCCTTCCAGTTGCCTGGGAGGGGTTTATGCTTGCAGCCCTCAGATTTACTTCCACTAAACAGGAGTGTTTCAAAACCAAGCCTAGGCTCCTGCTCTGAGCTGGTGTACGTCCTCTCAAGCATATTTTCCCCAGCAAATCAGCGTTCTCTGCACTGGAAGCGCACTGGGAGAGACCCCATCCGCAAATACTGTCAGGATCTCCCCAGCAGTGTCACAGACACCGCCCCACGCACTCGGAAGTCAGGCACGTTCAGAAGGGTCTTGTATGGAGGAAACATCCATGGCTTGGGGCCAATGCTTCATCACTCCAGGTCTTCAGACAAACTCCTGGCATGCTCCTGAGGGAGCCTGTTGATGTGGAACCTCCAAGCCAGGACGCTCCAGATCCTTGGGGTTTCGTCTATCACTTGTCCTGTCTCTTGCTGATTATTGTTGACTGTTGAGAGGAGGCAGCTTCAGACATTACACAGCTACCCTTGTCTTTTAGAACCTTTCCTAACATTGAATGACCCGGTCCATACACAAGGCCGACATTCAGGATTTTTTTCACTGTTTTCCATTTTTTTCTAATCATCTCTTGTTTGTAATGTATATTCGTAAACCCCTCATGGACATGACATAGGGTTAAAAATGTTGGTAAAATACCTCAGGCTCAGCATGAGCAGAGCAAGCACACTGCAAACCAAGGTGCTTGTGGCCAAGACCCTGACCTGGTCACTGGTGGTGAGCAGAGATTTCTCAGGAGAGCACAGCTTTGTTGTAACCACGGAGAGGGCATCTGCACCTCCCACAAAGAACAAGGAGATTCTAAAGCTGATGCTTGGTACACTGTTTCCAGAATCAACACAGTGGGAGGTTGACACAGTTATGTGGAAGGTTTGGGCAGAAATCTACTTATCTACGTAATTTAAAAAAAATCAAAGATTGGTTCAGAAATTTTAAAAAGGGTTACATTGTTTAGTCGCTTACTATGTGTCAAGCACACACATCACCTCATTGAATTCTGAGAGCCGCTCCACAATATAGATGTTATGGTTCCCAGATCACAAACAAGGAAACGGAGGCAGTGACAGGTAAAGGAACTTGTCCAAAGTCACACAGCTAATTAGGGGCAACGCTGGGACTCAAACCTGGGTCTCTGACTGCAGAACTCTTAACCACCAAGCTAAACTTTCTGGGTAACCACCTCAGTTGCAGGGGCCCCAGGTTCACTCCCTGGTTGGGAAACTAAGATCCCACGAGCCACGAGGTGCAGCCACAAAAAAAAAAAAAAAAAGAATCACAGTCTCTTCAGTGCACCAATAGCGCTAATATGCATCATGCATCATAGACATGGTGACAGGATTTAAAAAAACAAAAACAACTGTGGAGAAGTGAGCGTGCTTCTCCCATCAGAGGTATGACCCTTCTCCTCACACTCTCATCCAGGAGGGCTGGCCTGTGAGCCCCAGGCCAACCTCAGGACACTCCCACTGTGGTCGCCTCCCTGCGTGGCCTGACCCCAGGCCTTAAGGATCCACACAGCTGGAAGCCAAGGGCAGCTGTCTGCTGACAGGGCTCGGAAGTGGCCCTCAACCAGGGGCGATGTGGCCCCCAGGGGACATGTGGCAACGTCGGAAGGTAGCTTTGATTGTCACAACTGGGTGTCTGCTGGGGGGTGGGTACTACAGGCTGCAGCCAGGAGGAGGGTAATCATCCTACAGAGCACAGGGCGGGTCCCCACCCGGGTCCCCACCCCCTCACCCCCGTCCAGCCCTAAATGACAATGGTCTTGAGGTTGAGAAGCCCGCGCTAAAGGAGCAGCAATGCTCCTGAGCTGTCGTCCAGCGGGGCAAGGACGAAGGGTCACTGCTACCTCGGTCAGGAAGCTGGGTCAGACGACGGCTCACTGGGAGGGTGGGAGGGGCATGTGCCTCTCACTCTGGGGCTCCTTCCATCCAGCTAATGAGCGCATTTACAGACTGTCTGAACCCACAGTTACCTCTCCCCCATAAACAACATGTTGGCAAGCCGTTCCAAATTCAAAATACTGTCTGGATAAGCTAAGCAAATGATTCGACCAGGTGACTCTCCGCTGTGCTGCGGCGTATCTCAGGGGGATCCATGGGAGAGAGAGGTGTGGCATCGATAAGGTTGCAGCGGCCTTGGCAGGCAACGCCAGAGAAGAACATGACCATCAGAGGAGAAGAGGAGGCCCTGAGGCCTGGCCAGGAGTCCTGGTCCCTAACTACGTGAGCAGGCCAGGAGATCATCTTCTGCAAGAGGGGAGGAAGGTGAAGGGGGAGCTATAACTGGATACCACTGCAGACACAGCTCCGCTGAAGGAACTAAAACAAGGCGTGTGTTACACTCACTTCTTGAGAAGTTTAAGGTCAGAGTTCTGCCAGGAAGGAACCAGCCTGGGGAGTCAGACAGACCTGGCTTTGAGTTCCCACCTTAAAATGCTCTTGCCATGTGACTGTGGCCAGGAAACAATCTCTCTGAGCCTCCTGGGTCTCTCATCTGCAAGCAGGACTAATTATCAGCCACCTTGCAGGGTCCTCCGGAGGAGCAAGGTGTGACGCGTGGAACAAAGCACATGGTGGCGCTGGGTGCAGAGCACAGGCGGAGGAAGTGCCATGCCCTGCCCACCCCACCTGCTCCCTACACTGGCACATGCGAAGGAGACTGGTTTTCCCTGAGTGTGGCTGGGAGGAGGGACCCTGCGAGGGGCTGAGTCAGAGCCCAACAGCGGCTTCCTTTTTTTTTTTTTTTTAAATATTCATTTATTTATTTTTGCCTGCGTTGGGTCTTAGTAGCAACATGTGGGATCTTTCATTGCGGCGTGTGGTCTCTTCGTTGAGGTGCGTGGGCGTAATTGCCCCACGGCATGTGGGATCTTAGTTCCCCAACCAGGGATCGAACCGGTGACCCCTGCATTGCAAGACGGCGTTTTAACCACTGGACCACCAGGGAAGTCCCAAGGCTTTTTATTAAATGGAATTTACCTTGACGAATCATTCCATGCAAGACACCCAGATAAGCAAGCTTGCCTCAAACAAGTATTTTTGAATCTAGGACCCAGAAAATGACTCCCTGAGATACACTTACTATGTACCTAGAAGCAGATTTAGCCCGAAGCTAATGAAATGAAACTTCAGGACTCTCACTTCCCCGCCCCTGGTGGGGGCCCAGGCAGGAGGCGCAGCCGCACATTCATGGTCATTTGCTTCTGTAAACTTGGCAATGGTAAGATAGTATGACCTTAATTTCTTAAGATCGCTGCCTCTTTCTCCTCTGACTTCTCTTTGGCCATACTCCTCCTCCTTCTGGGTGACTTTGGAGTGGCCACGGACATTGTGGGTCTGGCAAAGAGGAATCTGAGCTAAACATACCTTTACTTTGGCTTAAGATAGATTTATAAATTTACAAACTATATTTATAGTTAAGTTACTGAAGGCTGTTCTGGAGTAGGGAAGGTTTCCAGGAATGTTCCTATGGCCCACTGTGCCGACTCCCCAGCATGGAGATGGGAAGGCTCCGATCCAGAGGTCGTATCACAATATGAGTGTGTCCTGCAGGGTTTGGCAACAGCAGTATTGTGGTCGGGGAGGAGAAACAAGATGAGAAATAGAGCCAGAAGAGACCAGCCCGAAGCTAGTCAGGAGAAAAGTATTCCGATCATCAAACTTGTACAATTGTAAGCACACGTAAAACTGATTAAGTGCTCAAGAAAGTTCTCTCCCTTCAAGAACATGAGACCGTCAAACAAGACGCACCCCAAAATGCGGGTTAAAAGGATTTTAGAGGTGTGTCAAGCAAGTAATAAGTATTTTTCTGAATTTTGTGATACTTTGATACCTAGTTTTCTCTGTAATTTTCTATTCTCTTCAAAAGGGTTCCCAAATTGTAAAAGCTTCAGGCCTTACAAAACCTGGATCCACCCCTTTAGGTCACACATTTTTATCTTTTCGAAGAGAGTAAAGTGGGGCAAAGGTGAAGAGGGAGACAACTAAACTCCCTAACTAAATTTCCTGAAATAACTATATTTCAGTGATACAGTGAACCTAGAAAACTGGACATTCTTTGGGTATTTGTTCTTTCCGAAGAGAGTTAAATAAAATATGAATATAAGGCTCCAGACTACACCAGGAGATTTTCTTCTGAGTCTGTATTACACCGTGTTTTGGAAAGTACTTTATGTGTAATGTGAAATGAAACACATGTAGGTTTTAAAAAAAAGCGTTG
The DNA here is from genome assembly GCF_965194825.1 of Balaenoptera physalus. Classification (NCBI taxonomy): domain Eukaryota; kingdom Metazoa; phylum Chordata; class Mammalia; order Artiodactyla; family Balaenopteridae; genus Balaenoptera; species Balaenoptera physalus. The sequence goes on along the minus strand of NC_138899.1, from coordinate 74,543,460 downwards.
TCAGTTTCTCCTCGGGCCTTTTATCTGTATTTAGCTATCCTTTCCCTCCAGCCAAGATTCTAAACTCCTTATTCACTCCCACTATTGTCGCCTCTACACTAAAATCAAAGAAACTCAGCTTGATAATTACAGTTTTTGAAAGCACAAAGTAACACTATACAAGTTCCAGAAAGTGAAAGAACTTCTTTCTAAATTCAAACGACTGAACAAGGAAACATTCAGGTAGGCAGAGCGCTTGCAGTCTGTGTTCTCGCCACAGGAAGATTTAAAGGAGCCACACTCTGGATGCTGGCTTTCATTTTAATGACAACTCCAGAAGCGCCCACGGGCTCCCCGTGCCTTTCCCCACCCTTCACCCCTCCCCGAACTCCACCCACCCAGAAGCACGAATGTCCTAAGGGAGAGGAAAGGGGGCTTTCTGCTCCTGGAGAACGCGGTCCTCCACCTCCCGAGCGCGGGGCCAGCTCCCAATCCGCCTGCGCCTCCCGCCGCTCCTCCCTGTTTGGAAAAGGGGGCTACGCTGGGCGAGTTTGTAAAGTCCTGGGAGCAGAGCAAAGCCAACGGAGTATTTGTTGGCTCTTTTCCTTTCCTTGGAAAGCATTTCGCAACAGAAAGTCACCCCACCCACCCTGTCTACCTTCGATCGCAGTCCTGGTTGTTTTTATAAAAAGAGAGTTCGTGCCTTTAAAACCTTCATTTTCTCCCCGGGAGTAAGCATTAGTTAATGATTGCCAGCCGGTTTCTGTGTCTCGGCACCACGTGACCAGGACACGTGACTTGGAGCCGGCTGTGGTTGTTCCTTGTAGTTGAATAAAAAGATCAAGCTTATTACTGCACGAAAAGCCTGGGGAGCTCATCGGGGCAACGTGGGCAACGTGATTCCCGGGCGGGTTACACAACGCGCGGCCCCGCTGGGCTCGCAGCTCTCGCCGCCCGGCCTCGCTCCGCCGCGGCGCAGGGAGGCGTTTCCTAAAGAACACAGAACAAACGCGGTTTTATGTTTTCCAAAGTGAGAGTCCATTTTCCCCTCGGGAAATGTATGATGATCCTGGAGAAGGATGACACCCAATTTCTCCAAGCCACGTTCGCCCTCTTGCTGGGATAAGATGGGACGGCTGCATAGCACACAGATAACGCAGCAAAGAGGAGACCCAATCCCCCTCTCTCAGCTGAAGATTCAGGATTGACTATTTGCCTTTCTCCCTCCCTGGAAAGTCTTCAAAATGTGCTCTTCTCTATTTATAAAAAATGGAAACTAAAAATGACATTTGAAAATTTAAAATTTAAATGACATGTTCATCTCGTGTTTTCCCCCGAAGAGTTCTAGAACCTTAGCAATTCAATTTTGATTCAGCACATCCTGCAAAGGAGACAGCAGAAGGATTAGTCTTTTCTAGGTGGAAAGAGCCGGGCGTCCCTTTGCAGGTTCGGTGTAGACGTGTGTATGCAAACATATGCAGATTTGCCTCCAAATGGCCCCCTCCCCCGCCCGGAAGGTGCCGCCCTTACTGTGCTCATTCTGCTTTCTCTTGTCTCTAGCACAGGCCTCAGGGATGACTCAGTTACAGGAGAAAGATAGGGGAGGAACAATAACCTTGGTTATGTACAGCCCAGGGCCTCCTCTGGATGGAACTGCAAAGGAGAACCACAGTCACTTTCCCACCAGCGCCTGTTCTAGAACAAGAGGCGAGCGAGCCCTTCCCAGCTCAGGCCGGGTTTCAGCTACGGATCCACGAACTCCACGAATGTTGACGGAGTGACTCCTCCGCCTGGCGCAATTCCAGGTGCTGAGGAAGCAGGAGCGAGCAAGGGAGACAGCTCCCTGCTGCTCGGAGCCGGGCCCCCGTAAGGCAGAGTTATCTCCAAGAGGCCAAGCCCAGGAGGCCGGCTCTGGCCAGGAGGCGGGGGAGGGGGCCGGCCTGTGAGACCTCCTCCTGCTGTACCCCCGGGGGCTCCGACCACGAGGGCCCCTTCTCTACTGGCCGTTAAGGACTAACTCATTCGCCAACTGATGCTTTGGAAATAAGAGCTACATCTTTGCTGACAGGTTGGTGGGATCCTGTCTCTTAGACACCTTCTAAGTCGGCATTGAGGAGCCTTCTCTCCTGTGCCTCATCCTGCACGGTCAAGAGTCTGTGTGGACGTCTCACTGCTGCTGGCAGCGGGACTAAAAATACAGCAGAGCTCCTGGGGGGTGATCGCTCCATGAGCTGCAATCACAGCATTGCCCAGAGAGACAGCCCTCCTTCAGAGGGCACCTGAGCAACTCTGGCAGGAGCTGCGTGAGAGGCCAGCGGGTCTGGAGTGCCAGGGGGCCACGGTGCGGCTTCGGGCAGGCTTCCAAAGGACAGGATGCCAGGACTGCTGGCGCTCCTCCATGAGGGGTGGGCATGAGCCTCCCAACTTGTCAGATCGGACATGGATCAGAGAGCGAAAGTGTGTTCTCAAAGTGCTCTGACACCCAGAAAAAGCACTGGCCAGGGAGGGAATAGGAGTGAGAAACTGAGGGAAAGGATGAGCTATTACCTTCTTAATGAGATCCTGACTGCATTCTGATGGACACTCAGTAAACACTCTTCTCTCTAGAACTGTACAGTCAGCCCTCCATATCTGCGGGGGGGTTCCGCATCCTTGGATTTAACCAACTGTGTATCCAAAATATTCACACACACACACACAGAATTTTCCAGAAAGTTCCAAAAAGCAAAAGTTGAATTTGCCGCACACCAGCAACTATTTACATAGCATTCACAACTATTTACATTGTATTGGGTATTATAAGTAATCTAGAGGTGATGTAAGGTATATAGGATGATATGTGTAGGTTATATGAAAATACTGCACCATTTTATGTAAGATTTTGGTATTCTTGGCATCCTGGAACCAATCCCCCACAAATACGAAGGGGCGACTGTATACCACATCAAAGGAAAAGGAAGATGGCAAGCTTAAACAAAAGTCAGAAATGCAGGTGCAATTGTCTGCATCACCTCAGAGAAGGTCCTTGATATCCATGTCTGATAAGCAGTACAGATGTCAGACCTTAGCCACCCAACCCTGACCTGTGCAGCAGAAAGAAGAGAGGACACAGGCTCTGGGCCTGGGAACTCAGGGTATTTTAAACCACATTTCTTCTCCCAGTCTATCTCAACAACACTTCCCACAGGCCCTGGTTTTCCTGAGAGGAAGAGTAGCTGCCATCTTCCTTCTGCAGACGGGGAACCTAAGGCAGAAACATGGTGACACCCCCAGCATCAGCAAGTCCTTGGAAAATCAAAGAGTAAAATTCATGTCCTCTCCAGGCCCACCTCTTGCAAATTCCTGTACTACGAATAGTGTCACGACAGTGCAGCCACTGTGGAAAACAATATGGCAGTTCCTCAAAAAATTAACCCTAGAATTACCATATGATCCAGCAAACCCACTTCTGGGTATACACCCACAAGAATTGAAAGCAAGGACTCAAACACATTATTTGCACACCCATGTTTGTAGCAGCATTATTCACAATAGTTAAAAGGTGGAAGCAACCCACATGTCCATAGATGAAGAAAATGTGGTATACATATACAATGGAATATTATTCAGCCTTAAAAAAGAAGGAAATCCTGTCACATACTAAACATGGATGAACCTTCAGAACATTATGCTAAGTGAAATAAGCCAGTCACAAAAGGACAAATACAATTCCACTCATAGGGATTACTTAAGAGTCAAATTCATAGAAACAGAAAGTAGAATGGCAGTTGCCAGGGGTTGGGGGGAGGGGGAAAATGGTGAGTTAGTGTTTAATGTGTGCAGAGTTTCAGTTTAGGAAGATGAAAAAGTCCTGGATAGTGAGAGGCCCCCGCACCACGATGAAGAGTGGCCCCCGCTTGCCGCAACTAGAGGAAGCCCTCGCACGAAACAAAGACCCAACACAGCTAAAAATAAATAAATAAATAAATAAATAGAGTAGCTATTAATTTAAAAAAAAAAGTCCTGGAGATGGATGGTGGTGATTTACAACAGCGTGAATGTACTCACTGCCACTGAGGTGTACACTTAAAAATGTTAAAATGTTAAATTTTCTGTGATGTATATTTTACCACAATAGAAATAATTTTTAAAAATAGTAACAGAGTATCACCTAAACATTTTTTGGAGTTTCAGGTGATCTCAGACAATCTTTGTCCTGGAAGTTGTGTCCTGCGTATCAGCAGAATCTGTGAGAATTACCCACATCCATCCCTTTTGATGTCCAAGGAGATGGAGTAAAAAAGTGGACACATGGGCTGTGATGCTATCTCTCTTGTCCTTTAGCCTTGGTTCTACATTGCCTACAGTCCTTAGAGGTTGAGAACTCCTCTTCATCAGGCCATCCTCACCTCCCGCAGCCCCTTCAGCCCACTGATCTGATTTGCTAGCAAGAGAAATGGCAGCATATAAGAAGGAAGATTAAGGATTAAGCTCCACCCACCCAACCCCTCCAGTGGAAAACGTTATAGATTTAAGATAGCAACTTCCCTGGTGGCACAGTGGTTAAGAATCCACCTGCCAGTGCAAGGGACACAGGTTCGATCCCTGGTCCGGGAAGATTCCACATGCCGCGGAGCAACTAAGCCCGTGCGCCACAACTACTGAGTCTGCGTGCTGCGACTACTGAGCCCGCGTGCCTACAGCCCGTGCTCCACAACAAGAGAAGCCACCACAATGAGAAGCCTGCGCACGGCAACGAAGAGTAGCCCCCGCTCGCCGCAACTAGAGAAAGCCCGCGCTCAGCAACGAAGACCCAACGCAGCCAAAAAAAAAAAAAAAAAAAAAGATTTAAGATCAATTTTCTTGCCCACACTGTAAATTTTCTCTCACCTATTAATAGACAGATTTTGTGGAAGGTTTTGGGAAATACCTGATGGAGTGTTAGCACAGAAGCTGAACTTCAAAGGACATGAGCGAAGCAGATACCAGGAAGCATGAGAGCAGAGATTGTAGACTGCATGTTTTAAGTGCTCTCTAACTTGGCTTTATGACTTAACATACAGTAGAATAGTGCATGTTACCAGAAACCATAAACAATATTCTATCCTTCTATAAAGATTGTACGTAATAATTCTAAGTAAGCAGGGTCTTTTGAGCTGCTTGAAAAGAAGGATAGCCCTCATGTGGAAAAGCCACAGGCCTCCTTGGAAGAAGTTAAGCTGGTGGTTAGAATAGCCAAGAATTGTCTGTATTGACAGCTGACCGTCGCCGTGAGTCATCCATAAACCTGCCAATGGGTCGGGAACCATTGCAGCCTTCTGCTGCAACTCTCCAGCAAGCTTGGCCCCTGCTTCCTCCTTCATCAAGTCAGACCTCATGCAGGCAGAAAAGTCATTAGGAAAAAACGTAAGGATGACGAAGCCATAAATAAAGATACTACCTTAACCTGTCTCACCTACCGGCCTCGTTTGGTGGTCAAGCAAGAGTGCTTACTTAGCTCTGTGCTTGTCATTAACAAACGTTTGGTTTATTGGGTGCCATTATTATTATTGTTATTCTGGATATCCCACAGATACAGCAGTCATATTTTCCAAGTCCCAAATTAGGAACTTCTGGTGTAAGATTTGTATAGTTTACTCAGGCAGAGAGCAAGATAGATTATTTCAGTCCAAAGCTGTCTGGAAAATTCCAGGCCGTGTAGCCCTTCTTGTGGGCCCACCACTGACAGACACTCTAACTTAAATATGAAACTTACCCAAGTTCCCATATCTCTGGCGGAAGGTGAGGGTAATGGTTTATCCAGCTAACACAATCCGCGTTGCTGCATTCAATTCAGTTTGCAAACACACATGGACACCTAAATGCCAAATAACTGAGTTGAATGCTGTGAGGAACAGAGACGTGAAAAGGAAGTGGCCGTGTCCCCCAGAAGCTCAGGGACCTGGGGGGATGGGAGCAGGGGACACAGGGAGCTGGGGGAGCTGATCCACTGCTAGTCCCTGATCACGCCTGACCGTTGCCTCCAAGGCTTTAGATGGCAGTTTAAGGTATTTACACTTGATTAGAGCTCAGAAGGTCATGAGTAATATCCATCAGAACCGGAGGAGAAGACTACACAGCTGGAGCCTGGCTGAGGCCTCCAGCGCGGCCAAGAGAATGACCATGGTCCAAGCTGAGATTCTCACACTGCCCAGAGAGATCCACTTTCCCTGTGCTTACAGATCTTTCAGGAGCCTTTCTACATGGTCAAAATAAACCTATCCTTGAACAACTAATTAGTGCAAATGTGTCAGGAGAGGTTAATAGATTCGTGGTTCTACACGCCCCTCGGCAGGGTACTTGGGTTTGATGGTGGAATTTTGGTGCGGTGAGCAGTGAGGGAACAGTATGAGCAGAGAGCATTTCCATTTCCTTCCTCTCGGGTGATGGAGGCCATCTCCTTTGCTTGCATGCACAGCTGCCTCCAAGGGGAAAATTCTCCTCCTCATGGCCATGTCCTATGCAGCCACGAACACAGACGCATTCCTACAGCCCTTCAGAAACCAGGCAGAGAGCGCTGCTGGGGCCCAGAGGCAGCCATGGGAGAACCTGCAGGTGGAACATCCCACAGAGCTGGTCTAGCCCGACTCACAGTCCCAAGCTGAGAAACAGCGTCCCTTCTTCAGAAGAAGAGACGAGAGCCTTCTTGAGCTGCTTTCTTCCTGCAATCATAGCCAAGTTTAAAGTCAAAGACATTAGTACCTACTCAGGGGCCCTTTTGATACCAGCAGAGCTCACAGCATTGAAAAATGGAGAGTGTGGAGAATCTAGAACAACTCAGCAGAGCAGCAATGGCTATGGGACGGGGTAGTGTGTTCAGACACGGATTGGGGGCATTTCTGGCTCAGCCCATCCTAGGCCTTTTATATTCACTAAGTGATCTTCTGACTTGAATTGTTTCCCAAACAGGCTCTGCTGTCAGAAAGAAAGAGTCATTCGTTTTTTCGACAAATATATTGATCCCCCACTATCTAAGCCAGAATGAAAGAATACAGTTGAGTAGGAAAGGTAGCTGGTAGTAAAGAGGCCTCTCATGGTGTGTATGGCCACCAGGGGAAGCCCAGGGTATTACAGTGGCATGGAGGGGGCATCTCAATCAGAGGGTTGGGTCAGGGACAGCTGCTGACTGGAAGATGATTGCACATGAAGGACAAGTACAATTCGAGAGACGAAGTGAAGGAAGGCATCCCAGGATGAGGCATCCACATGGATGCACCAGGAGGAGGCATGAAATGTCCTGGCCCCTCCCTTACTGCTCTGGAACAGTCCCTCAGGGATGAGACGCTGCCATCCCGGGCTACAGTCCTCAGTAAGGCCACCAAGTAAAGCAGAATTCTCAACACAATGCTGGAAATCAACTACAATTAAAAAAAAACAACACATAATTCTCAACTTTTATGTTGTGCGTTTTTTTTTTCAGTCAACATACCTTAAATTATGACACTGAATTCTTGTGGGTATGGTCTGCCAAGCAGGTCATCCTGGGACCACATCACCCACCCTAGTCTCGTTTCTAAGTCTCAAAGTTGCAGCCCAGAGGATGTAGGAAACCAATCCTTGGAATCCTCATGTGTGGCCAAGACTTGCCTTTTACCCCATCTGGAGTAAAGGGGTGCAGGCCATCTGTGTAGCTGCAGGGGACGGAGTGGCAGGTGCTAGAGCTAGAAAGGAGAGCTGGGGACCAATTTCAAAAGGGCTCCTAGGCCATGCCAGCAAGTTGCCACATGTCTTATAAGCAAAGGATTGTCTGTATGTTATCAACGTGTTCCATTTTCAACCTGATGCAGGAAGGACATATTGAAGCCTGAATACACATTGTTGAAAGTGGTGACTTGCCAACCACTCTCCTGCAACCCCTACAGGGCATACGGAGGCAGCGGGGGACATACTAGTACTAAAACCCCGCAGAAATGATAGATGGTTGTACTTTACCTCATCAGCTTTCATCTAAATTAATGGAAAATGGTTTCTTGTTCCCTTTACTCTTAAATTTTACTGTAGGCTCCCTTGTGTACCTGAGGTTGGAATCCCAGGTGGGGAGGTGATACATCTCAGGCCTTGTTCAGGGGTGGAACTCGCTTCTCAAGTCTCAACTCCAAGATAAATATGTCGTTCCTGCCAAGCACTTAGCTTCCAGAAACACGGCCATGATGAAAATGCTTTGTGCAATGCAGCCAGAGGCACAATCAAACTTCAAAAGGGTATCGACTGCATCGTGTTCAGGAAAAGTGTAGAAAAAGAAAAGCCCCTCGAAAAGAAAAACTAAAACATCCCACCACCTAAATTCATCTTGGGAAGAAGGAAAAGAAACTGAGCTGATCTCCTGGGGCACCACATTTGCTCCAAGAGGCCTTCTGTTCACATTGTGTTGGAGTGTGTGGACTTGTGTCCAGCCGTGTCCAAATCTACTCTTTGTAAACAGACAACTTCCAGGATTCTGGTTACCATCATGCCTCCTGAGCAAAAGAGGTAATGAAACATTTATATAATTATCACAAACTATATAATTATCACATGCCAATATATTTCATGTTTTTTAGATCTTTTTTTTTTGGGGGAAAAGGGCAAGGGCCCTAGAGACAGATGGCTCGTTTCAAATTCTAGTGGAGTTTTTCTGACCACCCTAAGACTCAGTTTCCTCAGCTATAAAATAGAGGCAGTAAGTAGCACCTACCTTAAAGAACTGTGGCAAGGGTTAAATGAGTCATTCCACAGGAAAATTCAGGACTCAGATTGGCACATACTAAATAGCCAATAAATATTAACACCTATTATGGTTTGATCATTCCCACCAGGAGTCAGAGTCTCAGGTTTTGTCTGGGACACATCAGTTTGGTTTGCAAAGACAGACTTTGCCCTGTAGCTAAAATTTCTGCCTCTCCTCTCAGCTAACACCTTTAAATGCATGTTTTTAAGGGCCTAGGCAAGAGGGTGAGCATGAGTCAGCTACCAAACATCAAATTAAAGTCAGTGGCATTTTGTCCATATATAAAAAGCAACACTTGTACTATGAAATGATATGGATTTTTAAGGAAGAATCATGCCAGGAGTCTCCATTCCAAACCTACTTAAAGATATGTCAAGCAGAGAAGCAACATACATCACCATTCAAAATCCCAAAAGTCACACTTTGCCAAAACTTCAAATTACTAAGGATGAGACTGGCACTATACTTCTAAAGACAGAAATCCCAAAGACAATGAACAACAACAACAAGAAAAAAGACACCTTACAAAGGAAAACCCAGCTCCTTTCATACCTGTCTGTAGCTGTCTGGGCTTGCTTAACATTGAAGGACTGTTTTTAAAAAAAAAAAAAAGCCAAATCAGGTTTTATGAACTAATCTGTGTGGTTTACAAAAAGGTAATCATTTGGTTTGTCAAACAGTTGACAACCTGACTTCCGATTTTAAATTTTGCCACCCTGAATTATTATCATCTTTAAAACGTTAGGAAAAGTAGAGGCAAAGCCTTGCCCTTTTTTTTCTGGCCTCTCTTGTTTGCTTGCAGTGAGACTCTATTTAATACCTTCAGAATTTGCTCTTGCCTTGAAGCAATAGACAAGTATGTGCTGCTCTGTTCTAAATATGGGAACCGCGAGTACAAATAGAAGATTGAAGATTTGCTTTGAAGCTGGATGTTGCCAATGCACAGCCTCTCCCAAATGCTGGGAGCAGGCAGCAGGGCCCTGCAGAGGGAGAGCTCCCTGCTTTTAACCATAACATATTAATTCTAGGCAGTGTTTGGTTAGACCGAAGGTCAGGAATCTGATTTTGACCTCAGTGCTCACAGGAATCCCATGGGAATCCTGAGAGTGGCTGAACGAGTACTGTAATATTACTAATAATTAATAATGATAATGTCCCAAGTTTCTTGTTTTAGTGCTTTTCACCTCCCAAAGGTTTCAAATCACTTCACAGACCCCTCGTTTCACCCCCTGTTGACCTGTAACCGAGTCAGGCACAGAATATTGCCCTGTTGTCAAGAATACAGCCACAGTTAGCCTGTTTAAGCAGGAACTGAAGAAAGATAACCACTGAAAATTAAAGTGTAAATTTTAGGTAGGCAGGTTATAATTATCCACTTGAAATCAAGCCAAGAAATGAAATTTAATACCCTTCTTTTGTGAAAAGCACCCGGGCAGCTTTTCCTGACCATAAACAGAACTCAGATCTTCATCTCCTGTAACTCACCGTTTCTCAGCCTTGGCACTGTTGACGTTTGAGACTGGATCATTTTCTGTTGTGGGGTGGAGTGGCGTCTCGTGCGCTGTAGGGCGTTTAGCAGCAACCCTGGCCTCTACCCACTAAATGCCAGTAACACACACACATACACACACACACACAGAGTTGTGACAATTGAAAATGTCTCCAGACATTGCCAGATGTCTCCTGGGGGGCAAAATTGCCCTCAATTGGGAACCACACTGCTCTAACTCAATACATTAGCAAGGGAGGTTAGAAGCTACTGAATTCCCAGAACCTTTCGTTCCTCCAGATTGCTTAAAGGATTCCTTGTGAAAGAGGGACACTTACCTGCTTTTAGGATTCAGAGAAACTTCAATTATGAAATAGGACTCCGATTATGAAACAGAGACCTAAAATTAAGTAACCCCCCCAAAAAAAAATTTAAAGAAAATACACAACCCTAGACTATCAGATGCACCCTCCCCCGGGTAACAGGGGGTCTCTTCCTGGCATGTAATCTCCCCCAAAGGACTGTGTAGGTTATAACAGGATAGCACTGCAACATCCAGACATCCACTGTTCCCACCCAGCTCTCAAACTTCCTCGGGTCGGAGTGCCTCTCTCTTCTGGAATCTACAGTCTCTGTCAAACTGCAGAGCTGAGGCCTGCATCTAATTGCCTGCAGACACTGTGATAATCCCAGCCCCCCCTCTCTGACCACACCCATGCCCTGCAGCTTCTCATCCTCCCCCAAGGCACCCAAAAAACCTCCTGGGACCTCAGCTCCAGGAGCGCTCCCTCACTGCCTGGTCCACACGCCCTCCACACCCCAGAAGACAGTGGGGATCTCAAACTTTCTCATCATAGTTTGTATCGTGAACCCCTTCCCTGCTCACATCTACAAAAATACATTTTGTACTTTTTAAACTTTTTATTCTGAACTAATTTTAGACTCACAGAACAGTTGCAAAAATGGTACAGATATTTCCGTATATCCCTTTTTATGATCTGAATGCGGTGTCCCCCGGACCCCCTAAATTCATATGTTGAAACCCTATTGCCCAATGTGATGGTATTAGGAGGTGAGGTTTGGGGAGATGCTTAGGTCATGAGGCTGGGACCCTCATGAATGAAATTACTACCTTACAAAAGAGGCTCGAGAGCTCCCTATCGCCCCTAAGACACAGCAAGAAGGCAGCATTTATGAACCAGGAAGCGGGTTGTCACCACAGACTCTGTCGGCACCATGATTTTGCATTTCCAACCTCCAAAATGGTAAGAAAGAAATGTCTGTTGTTTATAAGCCACCCCGTCTGTGGCATTTTGTTATAGCAGCCAGTACAGACTAAGAGCTCCTCATCCAGCTTCCCCGAGTGTTAACATCTTACAGACCCATACTGCAATTGTCAAAACCGTCACTCGCAAAGCCTACTGGGGTCCCTGGGGAAAATAAGACGGCATCTAGGTGATAAGGTCTAAACTCTTCTTTTGCGCTTAGTGTAGTTTCACTTGCCTGTAGGTGGCCACGTGCAGAGGCGTCGCACCTAACGAGTCGCATTAGGGTTCCCAGCGCAGGACCGCCCCATCAGACACTTCAGCTGCAGGCCGTGCGCAAAAGCACCCCACAAGACACCGCGATTCAAGATGGCGGAATCGGGCCGAGTGCAGAGAGGCTGCACCCAGCACTGGATCCGGAGCTGGAGCAGCACAGCTGCGCATGCGCCTGTCCTGCAATAACCCCGCCCCCTCCCTGCCGCCGGAGACCTTATAAAGCAGCCCCGCCCACGGCCTGTCTCGGGAGCACATCCTCTAGAGCCTGAGCTCCCACCTCCACGTTCCTCGATCACAGAATAAAATTTTCCACAGCATCTGAACTGAACTGGGTCTTGTTTTATTGGCTCAAACAACACCAGCCAGGAGAACCCTTGTTGGGGACCGATGTGAGAGAGCCAGTAACAAAACCAGGAAATTAACATCAGTGCAATACTGTTATCCAAACTAAAGGCCCCAGTTTTCAACTAATGTCCCTTTTCTGTTCCGGGATCCTATCCAGGATCCCGAACTGCATTTAGTTATTTCTCCTCAGTCCCCTGAATCTGTGACAGCGCCTCAGCCTTCTCTTGACTTTTATGATCTTGACGCTTTTGAAGAATATTGATCAGTTTTTTTGTCAAGTCTCTCAATTTTGGTTTCTCTGATGTTTTTTCAAGTTGCCCGAACGTTATACATTTTTGGCAAGAATGACACAGAAATGATGTTGTTCCCCCCCCCCAAAAAAAACATATCAAACATAAGTTTCATGAAACCCTATCTTTGCTATGTAAGATACACGCTGACATTTTCTATTACTGTTTGAAATGCTGGTTTCACAACCTTATTGCTTCACAGCCGTCTAATGGGTCAGAAAACACTGCCCTAGGCCAGCTCGTGTCTGAGACCTTCTCCTCCTCCCACTGGTTCTTTCTTGAATCTCTTTCCTTTCTCTGCCTCAGTGGCACCGCACTGACTGGGTTTTCCTTCTTCCTCACTGACCAGCTCTTCCCCGTAAGTTTTGTCCCACCCCCATCCCCGTGTCCTAGATGGTGGCGATGGGTGTACAACACCGTGAATGTTCTATCTGAACATATGTCACTAGGCTTATTTCCCCTGTGAGCTGACCCACTCCTTCCGTTGCAGCTCCACACAGGTTTGCCCACCCCGGCTCTCCCACCTGTGTTCCAGGCTCTGCCTTCCCGCTGCCTCCAGGAATTTCCATGTGGGTGTCCTGCCCTCACATCAACGGGACCAAAATAACATTTACTCAGCACTCTCTCCCTCACAAACTGGATCCCCTTCCCTCCAGCCTATGCCTGTCAGCGTTACACCCTTATTCCTACTTACTTATTGGCAAGAAGCCCGGCTTTCACTGTCTGGCACCGGGACTGCCACCCAGCCGGCTCCTTTATTCTCCATTTCCTAATCCAGGGGTTCTCAAACTTTAGAGAACACCACAATCACCTAAAGGGCTTGTTAAAAACTGATTGCTGGGGCCTACCCCCGGAGACTGTAATTCAGTGTCCAGGGTGGGACCCCCAAATCTGCATTTCTAACGAGTTCCCAGGAGAGGGTGATGCCGCTTTGAGAACCACCGCTCTAACCATCCCAAGTAGGAATTCCAGACTCATTTTGCACTTCCGGGACTGCAGGGAACCCGCGGCGGCGCGCACTATTCCACCTGCCCTGCCCAGCCCGGAGCAGCTCACCCTAAGCCACTGTTTTCCCGACATGGAAGGCCTAATCCATCCCCTTGCCTTGCAAGGACTCAAATCTCCCTCATTCTGAGGGGATTCGCTCCAGACCAGCAGCCCCAAGATTTTTTTTCTTCTCCAGCCTTCGTGGAGTTGTTTCTCTTAGGACTCGGTGGCAAGGAAAGTAGCGATTACCATCGCAAGGTTAGTCCTGCCTCTCCAACTAGGTCCCAGGCTCGTAGTAAGTCGTTCTTCCTCTGTGCTCACTGCAGTTTGTTTGCTTCTCTCATTGCGATTTCTAGTACAGCCCGTTTTCACCTTGCACACCCTCCCATACACGCGCGGGCACACGCACGCACACACACACAGAGGTACAGGCACCGGTTTAGGACTCTGCCTGAAGCAGAGCGTGGGCAACTGCTTGCCCGAGAGCCGTCTGGCTAGCCTCCGTGAACTTGAAAGAAACAGAGTGAGGCCTTGCCCTGCCTTTCAAGGACCCGCTGCTTGCGGACGGCGGCTCTCGGGTTCTCTCCGCCCGGGGGCTCTGCGAACAGTCGGTGCGAGGGGCCTGGGTGGCGGGAGACGTCGAGAGGAACCGAGGCAAGGGGACATTTGGGCTGCCCTACACGGGAACACATGTCTTTTAAAATCTTTTGGAGGGCGTCCAAAGAAGAGATCACGTTGAGCCCTTGGAGGTGGAATCAAGACCTGGCTCGCGAAGGACACGAACGCCCCGTGCCGCGCGGACCCTCCCCGGCTCGCCGGCTCGCTGGCTCCCGGGGCGCAGCCTGCGCGGCGGAGGGCGGAGCCGCAGCGCCGCGTCCCGCCGGCAGGGGTCTCCGTCCTGGCTCCGGAGCCGACGAGGAACTCACCAAATGGAGGCGTGGGGGAGGGAGCGCGGCGGGGCGGAGAGCCGCGCCTCCCGCTGCCGCCGCCGCAGTTCTTCAGCCCTCACCTTTGAGACAGTTGGTGGCCGCGCGGATCCGGCAGGAGTCGGAGCAGTGACCTTGTCACGTGGGGGAGGAAATGCCTTCCTCGCCTCCCAACCTGGCGGCTCTGGTTCTGGGGCTTTTCTGGCGTGATGAGCGAGGCCGGGAACGCCCGCTCACCGCGGCAACCCAAGGCCGGCGGTCCGTGCGGGACCGTGACCCCGGCAAGTCTCGTCCCAGGTTTCTCTTCACCTTCCCAGAGAGCGGTAGGAAAAGGGCTGCTACCCCAACATCTTTGCCCTTCAGGGCGATTCCGTTTCCTAACGTGCCTCTTTTGAAAGAGGTCCATTTAGTCGGTAATAACAGCAGCCGAGTAGGCACGAGTCGGGCCAGTAGCGATAACTTTATTTTAACAAGTGCTCGTGGGTCATCTCCGGGTGCCAGGCACTGTACCCCGAGATTCAATGGTGAGCAAGGACTCAGACCCTGTCCTCACTACCCGGACCGCCAAAGAACTGAGTTTTCAGGTAACCAGATGGGCTTCTGGTGCCCATTACCTGAACATCCAAGACCACATGGCGGAAGAAAACCCTCCCTCAAACCCAAGCGCGCAGTCTGTACCACCGTTCGAAGCGGGTTCGTGCAGGCTTGCGTTAACTTTTTGGACCGTTTCACTTCATTTAACAGTAACGTGCAAAAACCCTTCACTGACGGCTGCCTTCGGGGCTGGGCCGTGCTGGGTGCTGGGGATGCAGTGGGGAACAAGATGTGTCCGTGTCCTGGGGAGCGAGAAGCCCAGTGCAGGTAGTAGGCGGGTAAAGCATAAACAAGAAATTGCAGTGTGGCTGGGACCCTGGTCCACTAGTTGTCTGGATTCCACTGATCTATTCTATAGGGCACAAGAGGGACCAGGAGAGAGAGGTCCCGCCCACACTGCTGGGTCAGACCCAAAGCCCAGCCCCAATGATGAAGAGTCCCTTAGGAAAGCCACCATCTGGTGCCGAGGCCCAGGGAAACATCAGTTGTCCTGTATCCCAGGACCAAGTAACAGGAGCAACCTAATTTCTGACCCTGGGGTTGCTCTGGCTTCACTGATCTCATTTCCCTTCAAATTCATTTCCTGGGAAGTTCCTCAGGAACTAGTATCCAGCAACCAAATACTCTGCTTCCCATCTCATGAAACTGTGCTCTAGAATCTGGCTGATGCTGGGAGAGAAAGAAGGTTCACTCTTTATTTATTTATATTTTTAAATTTGTTTGTTTGTTTTTTGGCTGCACCCCGCGGCTTGTGGGATCCTAGTTCCCAGACCAGGGACTGAACCCGGGCCCTCTGCCCTGAGAGCACACAGAGCCCTAACCACTGGATCGCCAAGGAATTCCCAAGGTTCACTCTTTATATAGCTTTCATATAGCTCAGTTTCTGCTGCTGTTGTTTTAATGTGCTGAAATTATGTTTGGGCTTTCTTGTTCGCTTTTTGAAATAAGTTTTAAAAATTCAGACTTCCAGGAAAGACCTTCTTTTCTACATATTAGGTTAACAGAACACTAGCTGTGTGGTTCCAACCTCCAACGTTTCTAGGCAGCAAAAATCTCATCGCGTAGCCAGAGAAACAGTCACAAATTCCCATGACACACTTTCAGGCCGTATCTCTCTGCTCTGGGCCTGCTTCAGGACTGTGGGAGTAAGGCAGTGCTGCAGAGATTAGCTAGGAGGCACTTGGAATCCCTCCACACTGATATTTTGTGCTTTTTCCCCGAGTGAGAAACACAGAGTCCTCTACAAGCACTGTTATGTTTTTTTGTTTGTTTTAATTTATAAAAATACACAGCCCTCTATGTTCTGTGTTCTCTGAGCTCTGTGTTAATACACAGCATTTAGTGCTATAAAAAAGAAAACTGCCTTGTTGAAAAAGCAAAGCAGAGTCTTGTTTACTCTTGTCTGTCTGTCCACACCAGGATAATTCCTGCCTGACTACCTAAAGTGCCCGAGCAGTTACAAAGGGATAATTCACTTCCTTTCTCAGCTGTTGAGTGCTAAAATCATTCTCCTTGGGAGAGATGCCACGTTTTATCTAGAAAGATACTCAGAAAGCAAAGTTTATGATTATTTATAAGGGTGGTAAGCACATCAGACATGTGAATAAGAAAAATTAGGTACATTCTGATGATTCTTAGGATGCCCTCAGAGAATGACACACATTTCCCATGAAATCGAAGTCTTTCTCCTCTAAATCTCACATATTCTGTTCTGTGTTTCTGAAAATGGGCATCGTTTCTACAAACTGAATCCCATTATCACATGCAAAACACTAAAAATGTGTTCACATAGAAAAACTATTTCAGTAGACTAAATTCAAAATTGTTTTAACGAGAAAGAGGTGGGCTGACCTGCGACAATCTCACAAAATTTGGGAATGGAAAAAAAGTCTTCAGTACTGGCAAATTCAATTTCCAAACAATATCCCTGGCAAGTAGCCTCCTCACACCTGAGGACACACACCTAGTGGCAGGGATGCTCCCAGAGGCCCACCCTTTCCAACTCTTGGAAACAGTTCTTCACCCGGAGCCTGAGATTCCTGAAGCTCCCTTCCTCGGTGCCCACTCGCCACGCTAGCCCGGCCACATGGGAAAAGCCTCATCCACGAAGTAGCTCCTTCAGTGTCTGAGTAGCTCTCAGAGGTTTTACTCTTGTAGGTTTGCAATAGGGCCTCGTTGTACTCATTGAGTCTGTTAAAAATTGCTCATTGAGGTGTCTGGGGGGCGGGGGGGGGGGATGGAAGAGGGAGCCGGACAAGGCCCCAGCCCTCCTGGTTCTCGTCTTCTATTGAGGAAGACAGAAAATAAACAGTTAAACAAGTAAATGGATAATATTATGTCAGGTAATGATAAAAACACTGAAGGAAAAGCAAGTTCAGAGACTGGGAAAGGGGAGTGCTTCTCCCCTAGGTTGGGAGGCAAGGGAGCCCTAATGAGGAGATGACATTTGAGCAAAGACCTGAGTGAATTGAGAGGTTGAGCCATGTGAATGGGGGGAGGGGAGGGAGTGAAGGCCCTGCAATGATATATGTGTGATGTTTGAGGAATATCAAGGAGGTCAGCAAGACAGTAAGGGGAAGTGAGACAGTAAGTAGGAAGTGAGGTTTGAGAGGCAGCCAGGAGTCCTGTGGCCTCGACAGGGCCTCACTCTGCAGGGTTGAGAGCAGGGATGTGATGTGATCTCAAGACCCTTCCCATCTTAGTTGCTGCCTTCTCTATTTTTCTGGCTGGCCAAAGTCTCTGTAAAAGGTGGTAACCCAGACTTGCCTCCAACATTCCAGGTGAGGCCTAACTTGCAGAGTACAGCAGGACCATCCCCTCCTTTATTCTGGACATAATATTCCTATTAATACAATCTGAGACCTCTGAGATGGCATTTTAGGAAGCAATTTATTGAGTTTGCTGTTTTCTTTTGCACATCATACTTTTTTTCTCTTTCTTTTTCTTTCTCTTTCTTTCTTTCCTTCTTCCCTCCGTCCCTCCTTTCTTTTTCATTTTCTTTCTTCCCTCCCTCCTTTCTTTCTTTTCTTCCTTCCTTCCTTTCTTCCTTCCTCCCTTCCTTCCTTTCTTCCTTTCTCTCTTTCTCTCTCTCTTTCTTTCTTCCTTTCTTCACATTATACTCTTAAACCACATGCCCCACCTGAGTTCTTCCCCACCGTCACCCTCGTCCCCCCCTGGCCTAATACCTACTGTTACCATGGAGCTTAAGGAAACATCCTAGAGCCAAGTGGGAGCCTACTCAGAACAAGGTCTTTACAGACACATTTTTGTATTTGCCTCATCCTGGTTCCATTTAACATGTCAGGTTCCAAACATCCTAGACTTGTCTGGATGGCTTTTGGGGGCCCAGTGGTGGATACTTTCCTCTTAAATTCTGTCTTATTAGACTGGGCATATTGTTTCAGTTTTTAAAAATATTTTTGGACCCTGGTTCTAGCATCTTAATGTATAAGCTATTCCTCCCATCTTTGCCATCAACAGATTTCTTCAGGATATCACTTATAACAACCTTGTATAGAGGGCAGCTGAAGATAGAGCCCTGTGGCAAGTCAATAGAGACCTCCATCAAAGTTGGAATGGATCCATTACCAAGACTTTTGGGAAGTGATTGTTCAACCAGCTGCAAATCACTCTTATTTGCCCTATATCTACCCTACGTCTCTTCATTAATCAACGAGGACACAATAAAAGATTTTTGTCTAAGATACTAAGACGTACACGCACTGTCTTGACCTTCCAGCCCAACCATGTTATAAAACAAAGAAATGAACTTATACTTCACAGTTCTTACTTGCTTTGCCACCTCTCTTACCAACTCCGGACTTTTCCTCCTGGCATGAGGCTCACCTAACATCAGACACAGGCCATACCTAGAAGCTTGCTTCCTTCTTTTTTACTGTAACTGTACACTGTAGTTTTGTCTTCCTAAATGCATTATACATGTTACTGAAAAGCTGTGATCATTTGAATCATATTCTAACTATACAATGAACTGTTCATTGCGCCAATAAAGGTATTGATCATTCCCTTGATAAGTCCAATATTTCCAAAAAGAAAACTCTTTTTGAAATACAAGTATAATACTTTCTAATATAGATTTTTGTTTACCTATACTGAATTTTCTCAAAACGTATCATACCTTCCAAGACAATAATAACAGACCAGGGCTGCTGTAACTTGAATCACCCGTAAATCCAATACCTGGCACATGATGTCCTCCTGCCAGGAAATTCTTTAGCCTCAAATCTTCAGACTCAGTAAAATAAATAGTATTTCTTTTCATTGGTAGTTCATGTGAAGATAAACAAAAGCAGTTTCCATCTGGTTTTACATTGATCCTGAATTATTTTCAAGTCAACCGTGTGCCCCTTTTGCAAACTAAATCACAAATCTCCACGAGGGCAGGGAGATTGCCCTTTACTGCCTTCACAGAGTCAGGCAGTACACCTGGAACATACATAACAAGGGCTCAATAAATGTTTCTTGAACAGATAAAATGAGCAATAAACAAATGTATGTTTACAAAAATAATACTTTATTCATAAAATGATTTTAGTTTGGCCAAGGATCAAACAGAGACATGCCCAATGCCTTCTAAAATGGAATTTTGGGGGCAAAAATCACCATCTCAGGTACATAAATAATAGTAAGATTCTCGATAGCAATTCTCACACATTTTGGTCTCAGGACTCCTTTAACACTGTTAAAAATTATTGAGAACCCCAGAGTTTTTGCTTATATAGGATATATCCATCAACACTTACCATATTAAAAATTAAAATTTATTAATTCATTTAAAATAATAGCATTGACTCAAAATATATCAACATAATTAATGTTTTGTGAAAATACATTTTACATAACAAAAATAAATTAGTGAGAAGAGTGATATTATTTTAAATTTCTGTAAATTTTTTGAATGTCTAGCTTAGTAGAAGACAGCTGGATTCTCATACCTGCTTTTGCATGCAATCTGTGGGCATGTTACATGACATGTAGCCTTTAGAACAGGGGTCCCCAACCCCTGGGCCAGGCCGCACAGCGGAGGTAAGCGGCCTGCGAGCGAAGCTTCATCTGTATTTACAGCGGCTCCCCATCGGTCGCATTACCGCCTGAGCTCCGCCCCCGTCAGCATTATGGTGAGTTGTATAATTATTTCATTATATATTACAAGGAGGTAATAATAATAGAAATAAAGTGCACAATAAATGTAATGTACTTGAATCATCCCAAAACCATCCACCCCCCCCACCGGTCCGTGGAAAAATTGTCTTCCACGAAACTGGTCCTTGGTGCCAAAAAGGTTGGGGACAGCTGCTCTAGAAAACTCCACTGTACACTCATAAGAATGAGACTAAAAGAGGCA
The DNA here is from genome assembly GCF_965194825.1 of Balaenoptera physalus. NCBI lineage: Eukaryota > Metazoa > Chordata > Mammalia > Artiodactyla > Balaenopteridae > Balaenoptera > Balaenoptera physalus. Next base: position 74,523,219 of record NC_138899.1, on the reverse strand, counting down.
AACAGTGTCTTGATATTATTATGAAAATAGTTTTGATCTATGGAACCCCCTTGAAAGGGTTTTGAGGACCCCAGGAGGCCCTGGACTATATTCTGAGATCCACTATTCTAGATGTTTCCACTATTCTAGATGTTTCCATCTAGATGTTATTCTAGAGGCTTAAATATTAATAGCCACTCAATTCATAAATTTTCTCCTTTCTCTTGAATATTAGAAAGTTCAGAGCCAAGTTGAGTAATCAGTTCAGGCCAGGAATTAGAGTTTGTCCATCTCTGCCACTCTGCTCAACTGCAACCTCTTTGCTACTTGACTTTTACATCTTTTTAATGTTAATGGTTTTTTGTCATATTTCTCCTATTTTTATTAGAATTTGCTCCAATCCTTTCTGGAAGTAGGTTGGATGTTTTAAAATGTAGGTATGGACTTCCCTGGTGGTGCAGTGGTTAAGAATCTGCCTGCCAATGCAGGGGACACGGGTTTGAGCCCTGGTCCGGGAAGATCCCACATGCCGTAGAGCAACTAAGTCTGTGCGCCACAGCTACTGAGCCTGCACTCTAGAGCCCGCGAGCCACAACTACTGAGCCCGCGCACCTAGAGCCCGTGCTCCACAACAAGAGAAGCCACCGCAATGAGAAGCCCGCGCACCGCAACGAAGAGTAGCCCCTGCTCGCCGCAGCTAGAGAAAGCCCGCACGCAGCAACGAAGACCCAATGCAGCCAAAAATAACAAATAAAGAAAATAAATTAAAAAGAAAAAAAAATGCATTTTTAAAAAGTACTATTAAAAATAATAATAATAATAAATAAATAAGTAAAAACGTAGGTATGTGTACGTGTATGTATATATTAGGTTGGCCAAAAAGTTCGTTTGGGGCTTTTGTAACATTGTGCAGAAAACCCCGAATGAACTTTTTGGCCAAACCAATATATACATACGCACATACCTATATATATCAACCATACAAATTTAATATTACACCTTTATTTCATTCTCAGTATCTATCCAGCTAACACCCTTCAACAGGATGAAAATATATATGATAACCACATAAAGGATTAAGACCTTCCTCAGGTTGATTGAATGGGCTTTCTTAGAGCCCAGAGGACAGGGGTTGAACTGCAAGGAAACAGCTCTCTAAAAAGACAGAGTTACATGATAGAGAATTTGTCACTCAAGAAGTTAGGCAAATTAAGTCTCTAGAGTGTCTGATTTATCCCAGACTCCCACCTGCATCTACCACTTTTCTATATCAATGGCTAATTGGATTGAAGCCTAGGATAGTCACCCATGGGAAATGTCTGCCCACCACACTTCATTCTCCTGTCAGGGAGAACCGCCCCTCAGTCTGCCTTGGGGCACCCTACCTGCGGCCACCTTGTTTGGATCAGGTTGTGTACCTGCCTCAGGCTGGGCCAACCACATTCTCCCTCCAGGGAATTCGGTATTGGGCTGAGGACGGCCAGTCGCCTGGCTAATCTCTGCAGGAGAGGAGATGTAAGCGTGGCAATCATAGCAGATCATCTCCTACCCAGTCCAGCTGCCCACCAAGAAGAAGAAAGTCGATTGCAGAGCGAGAGACGGGAAGCAGAGACAAAGCTGGAGAGGGGTCCTGCCTGGGTGCCTGGCAGCCATCCGTCCTTGGACTTGATGACACAAGGGTTCATCTACACACTTCCCTGCACGCTTCAGCCAGCTCAAGTTGATGACTTGCAACCCAAAGGTCTTAACTGAGGCAAAGACAAAGCCAGAACCATCTGTGGGTTTTTCTTGACAGCCGGGTCCCTTAAAGGATTCTGGAGAGCACTGCAGGCCCTAAATACACATTTGCTCTTTGAAGGCTTCCACTGGGCAAAAGCATCTTTCCATCCAAGGCCAATGAGATTAGGAATTGGCATTTCCTCCAGCTTTACATTCCCGGAGGGCAAATGTACAGATGACTGGCGTTGGCAGTTGACTCTGTGGGTTAGTATTTGCTGAGGGCACACACCCAGGGACTCGAGCGACAGAATCCCCAGGCGCCAGGCAGCAGGCTGGCTGCTTTGCTTCCAACCACCTGCCTGTTCTCCATCCTCTCAATCAGCACTCACCAGAGCCCTGACCCTCAGTGACCGGCAGGATGACCCACTTTTTAAAATGCCAATTTTTAGCAGCTGGAAACAATAAACGTAGAGGGAGGTGAAGATGCCGGAGAAAGGATTTCTCTTTGCCTGTTTTCAAAAGTCGAAAGATGCCCTAGGACTAGGGAACAGCAAGGATGTAGTGCAAAGGTCACAGAATGCTGGTGCAACTCCTGCCTCGGAGCCGCTGTGGGACCGTCAGTTAGTCCACACACCTCCCTGGGCCTCGGCTTTTACAGCCGCGGAATGAGGAGGTAGAAGTAGATGGTCTTTAATATCCCTTTCATCTTCCACTTTCTATAATCTTTGTAAGCTGGAAAGATTTACACAGAACTTCGTCTTGATTTTATTACTTGTAGTTCATCTTCTTGTGACAGAGCCGGCGGCAGAGCCGGTGTGCAGAAGTAAGTGGCTCTCTCTCTGGGATGATTTAAGAGGTGCTGAAAACCCCAAGTACCTCCCTCACTGTTCTGCCACAGCAAAGGCCTGAAGCTTCCCTGTCCCAGAGCCAGCCCTGGCATCCAAGTATTGTCTGTCGATGGTCCTGGTGAAAAGGCAAACACCTACATTGCCCACTGTTTCTCACGGAGCAGATTAGCCTGGACTTGCCTCTGGATTCCCTAGGAAAGGTACTAGGAATGGGATCCGGCAGAGGCACCATGGCCGGGAAGGGTCTGGGGCCCAGGGCACGGCGGTGGCAGACACGCCCGGGCAGTCAAGGGTACAGGGGAGCCCACGAGCAGCAAAGGCTCCAAGGCCAGATGAGGAAGCGGCTCTGAGCCAACTGTCCTTGCAAAGGGAGGTGGGTTGTCAGATTCATTTGACTCCCCTGATTCTCTTCTCCTCTTCAGGGTGCCTGGCAGGAAGCAGGAGATTCTCTGACCACCCTCCAGGGGTCCCTCCTCAACACAAGGAAAGCCTGCCCATAGGCCCCCATAGGCTGTCATGAAAAAAGACTAGGGAAGTTGACCACCTGGAGGCAATAGCCCGATTCTGCTGGGGAGCAGCTGCCCAGATCCACCGAGGCCCCTCGCATTGCCGGGGTTCACGGCTACTGCCACAGCCGGCCCGGGCACCGGCTTCCTTCCTCTCCTGGCTGTCTGCCTAAGGAGCCGCAGGCCCACCACGGCACCCACCCACCCCAAAAACAAGGCTTGGGTGTCAGGTTGTACTAATTCTCATTTCTGGTGGCTTCAGCTCTTAACCTGTAGAAAAGGAGAAAGGATAACCAGGAGGAGAACTTCCTAGTGCTCCTATGGGGGATTTAGTCAACATGGGAGCTGTATGAGGTTTAGGAATAAATGAAACATCAGCTAGCACCCTGAGGTATTATTCTACAACACAGCATCTTAAACACCGATTCCCCTGCACTGTATTGGAACATGTGTCAAACATGTTCCCTTGGACTTTCTTGGAAGGCTAGACTTGTCAAATCTTTACCTCGTTTTGGGGTGACGATTAGGGTGTGTTCTGGTGACTGATGAATGTGTAGATACTAAGTAGAAGTAAAAATAGCAACTGAAGCCAAAACCATCCTTAGTGGTATCTTGAAATCTTCTGAAAAGAAACTACTATCCAAGAGCCTAAGTGAACCAGGTGTATTTTGTATTTGCTGGGAATAAACAGGAAAGGGGCACACATACTTGGGGGACCACAAATGTCCCATCACCATCACTACCCATCTCCTTAGTCTCCAGAGTAAACAGTTTGTAAAATACCAAAGGGGCCAAAATCCCAGTTTTTCCCAGGGGTTCTTCATGGTCCAGCAGAACTTTCTGGGTATGTTGCAAGAGTGCCATTAAACCTTCAAGTTTAACTTGCCTTGCTGGTCTCCCCGCCCTCACTATCGTAGATTTCCTTTGTAGGAGAATGGGAATTGGGGGGATTTAAAAACTCTTATTGGATAGTCCAGCAATTATGCACCAGGGATATGGGCCTAGGGCCCAGGGAATCTCCCTAATGAGCCACAAGGAGACTCGGGTTAACTGGAGACAACAGCTCCTTAAGCACTCCCTCTGGAGAGAGTCTAGGAATTCAGATTCCTGCTAATGAAAGGCCTCCTCAACATCCTGAGGGGTAAAGATGCACTGATTATGTCCATTGTGAAATACAAGTCTGGATGAATTCTGAGCACATACCTACCTGCAAATCTACCTGCCTGTGCTCCAAACAAGGCATGGATTCAATCGGTGCTAAAGCTGAGCCATTTGTCTGAACCAGCAAATACTAGGTCACAGCAGAATAGGGGTTTGGAGTCAGAGAGATGTAGGTTTGAGTCCTGGGCCGGCCACTAAGAGCTGTGTGGCGGTGGCCGAGTCACTTAGCCTGTCCCTGCCTCAGTGTCCTCCTGTGCAAATGGGAATAAAACAGACTCACGCGATCTGATCTGGATCTACTGAGTCTGAAGAAGTGGGAAACAAGACTGTGTGGCCTCATTTCGGGCAGCAGAAATACCACACACTTCTCTGCCTGGGACTCCGTTGTCCGGCCACCTTGTCTTTGCACCCACCTACCTCTGCGCGGAATCCGACGATGCAATTCCGCCCTAAAGGACCCTCCATCCCCAGCCCACCGGCGCCACCCCCTCGCCTCTCTCCCTCTCGGTGCCATTCGGCTCCCTCGTTTTCTTCTCTAAAACAGAAAGTATTGCCGCTCTTTAATCCGTGCTCAACTTCAGGGGCAGAATCGTCGTGAAAGTGAGCAGACAAGCGGAGGGCGCTGCCACCCGCCCTTGTGTGAATGCCGCGCTTTCCGGGCGCTGACGGGCCGGGCCCGAGGGCGGCCCGGGCGCTGGAGCTGCCAGCAAACTTTCCCGTCTGAATTCCAGATCAAGAGCCTGGGAACCACACTCTGCCCAGACGTGTGTGCGACGCCGAAACCAGGGAGCCGCCCGCAGCCCTGGGGGCCGGGGGAGGGGAGAGAAGGGGAAAGGGATGGGGTGGGAGGAGGCGGAGGAAGGAGGAGGTGGGAGGTGAGAGGAGGCGGGGGAAGGGAAGAGTGGGGGGAAGTTGGAGACAGGGAGGTAGGAGGGGTGGGGGAGGGGCGGGATGGGGGAGGGGCGTGGGTGGGGCAAGGAGGAGGTGGGAGGAGGAGGTGGGAGAAGGAGGAGGTGGGTGGGTGGGAGGGAGGGAGAGACGGGAGGAGGGGATGGGAGGAGGAGAAGGTGGGGGGATGGGGAGGGGGCGGGGGAGAGGGGGAAGGGAGGTAGGAGGGTGGGGGAGGGGCGAGGCGGAGGAAGGAGGAAGTGCGGGGTAAGAGGAGGGGGAGGGCGCGGAGCCCTGCCGGCGGCCAGAGGACCGGCGGGCGCTGACTGCGACCACCGCTCTCGGGCAGCGGACGCGCTTTGGAAGATGAGGTCAGCACCGCGGAGCTTTCCTGAAACACACCCCCCCCACCCCCCAAAAAAGAAAAAAACAAGCGCAGCCCGCCCCGCCCTGGCCTGGGCAGCAGCGGCGGCGGGGGCGGCAGCACGCAGGCCGGTGGGCGCGGGGCGCGGGGCGCGGGGGGCGCTCCCCGTGGCCGCGGCCGCTCAGTCCGGGATCTGGGCTCCGTCAGACTTCCGGGAGAGAGGAGGTTTTTCTTCTCCAAAATCCACCAGACTCCTTTGATTCGCTTTTGTTTTACAGTGGAAAACTACAATAAAAAAAACATAGCCATGAAAATAAGTGAGATTAAAACCTGCCGGCTTCACTTCCTGGAGGCTTTTTGTTGGGTCTTGAAACTAGGAGTCTTTGCGGGTCATCCTCGTAAGTGCCTTTTATAATCCGTTCCCACTGATGCTTGTGCGTCTATACTGCGTTTAACATCCATTATTAGACGAGTGACGTTGTGACATTGTGTTCAGTTGATTTGATGATGATTTCTGCTTTGGTCGGTTGACGTTGCTTCACTTGATAACACGACATCAATGCATACACGTTGCAAGAATAAACCCTGTCTTAAAATAGAGATGAAAATATTCCCTAAGGCGCTGCCAATACCAAAAGAGTGAAGTGTTATTTAGACCGTGGAAGTGTTAGAAACAACAATAATTCATTGGCTAGTTCATAGTCCTTCTACGTAAGCTAACATTTTAAATCATTAAATAATAGGGATAGAACCCCTATTAGTTGTTCTAAACTTCCTGTTTTCGAACGTGTATCATTACATCATATGTAGCGAATCGCATTATTAGCTCTCTATGTGAGAGAGAATTTCTGCTCTAAAACAGAGCAGTTTTAATGCTTAAGTACCAAGAAGTTATTCTTAGGAAATCTCCAAATGCAGTCAATTAATATTAAACAGATGCAGGGACTTCCCTTGTGGTCCAGTAAAGACTACCCACTCCCAATGCAGGGGGCCAGGGTTCGATCCCTGGTCAGGGAACTAAATCCCACATGCCGCAACTAAGAAGACCCGGCACAGCCAAATAAATAAATATTAAAAAATAAAATTAAGTAAAAAAAATAAAGCAGATGCAGCAGGGGGTGCTTACTAAAACTGAAGGCTCTTCCCCCGGAGAATTTACTCCGTTTTCCTTTAAAATGAGCCAGCGAATCATTAATTTTAAATTGGCCAATGCCAATTGAAGATCACTCCAAAACCAGAATGAGGCATCCCAACAATGGTAAGTAAATAGAAAGGCCCAATTCAGTTTACAAAAATGTGGCCTTCAGGCTGTGTCTCATACACCTGCATAAAGTCAAAGACGATGTGACGCACATATTATCACATTAAACCAGCAGCAGTGATAGGGTGTACCTTCATGTAAACAGGATGCACAGACGCACGTTTCACGGAACTACTAATATCCCAGTTACTCCATGTAGCTTAAGTCCCTGGGAGGGAGCTCCAGACCAGAGGTTGTAGACTGGCGCTGCATGGGCCCGTCCTTGTTTTCCAGACCTGTTTGTTTGCCCTTTGAAGTGTGTTTTAAACTTTTGAATTCATTATCTATATTTAAAAATCAGGCGACTTACCTGGTGGCGCAGTGGTTAAGAATCCGCCTGCCAATGCAGGAGACACGGGTTCGAGCCCTGGTCCGGGAAGATCCCACATGCCGCAGAGCAACTAAGCCTGTGCACCACAACTTCTGAGCCTGTGCTCTAGAGCCCGTGAGCCACAGCTACTGAGCCCTCACGCCGCAACTACTGAAGCCCGGGCACCTAGAGCCTGTGCTCCGCAACCAGAGAAGCTACCACAGTGAGAAGCCCGTGCACCGCAACAAAGAGTAGCCCCTGCTCACTGCAACTAGAGATAAGCCCGCGCTCAGCAATGAAGACCCAACGCAGCCAAAAATAAACAAACAAATTTTTAAAAATAAATAAAAAATAAAAATCAGGATATTTCACAGGGGAAGCTGGACTTTTGGCTTCTCTTCTTTGGCTACATTGGGTCTTCGTTGCTGCTCACGGGCTTTCTGTAGTTGCTGCGAGCGGGGGCTACTCTTCGTTGCGGTGCGCCGGCTTCTCATTGCGGTGGCTTTTCTCGTTGCGGAGCACGCGCTCTAGGCACGCGGGCTTCAGTAGTTCTGGCTTCTGGGCTCTAGAGCGCAGGCTCAGTAGTTGTGGCGCACGGGCTTAGTTGCTCCGCGGCATGTGGCATCTTCCCGGACCTGGGATCGAACATGGTCTCCTGCACTGGCAGGCGGATTCTTAACCACTGCACCACCAGGCAAGTCCCTTGGGCTCTCTCTGAAATCTGAGAAGACCTGGAGCAGAGCGGCAGTGTCAGATGTGACAGTCTGCACCTCCCCTGTTGTCCTCTTAAGGTACTTGTCTGCCCTATGCGCGAGTTTTCTGCCCCAGACAAATCACTTCATTTGGTGTTTGGCCTTTTTATAAGGATTATTAAAGTCATAGGTGGTTTAGACACTCTCTGTCTAGACCTAATGCATGTATAATTAAAACCTCAAATCTTGATTTCCAGAAATTCATCTTGACAGATTCAACCAATCAGAAACTGAGTCTGCGTACATTCCCTAAAGACAGGCACTACGGAATGTCCAGATTCCCTCCGTTCTGCATTTGCCCAAGATGCAGCAAGACATAGGGGTGCGTGTGGTCTCACGAATTAAACAGACCTGGTTTGGATTCCCACTAGGTACTTGCTGTGCAGTGTTAGGCAAGTTATTTACTACCCTTGAGCTTGTTTCCTTAAAAATAGATATAATAAAACTACCCCTTTGAATTATTGAATATTAAGTAGTTATATGTGAAAGCATCTTAAACAGTCCTTGGTCCATAGGAACCACCCAAAATATTAATTTCTCATGCCCTGGGGATTTCAGTTACTAATGCGGATACTTGAGAGAGAATTCTTACTAGATCTTTTTTCTTGTCTACGAAATCCTACTTTAGTAGAATCCAAACTTTGGTACGTGTAGGAGACTTACCGGGATACTTGATTACAGTGCTAGTTTCTGGGTCCCTCTTCTAAGATATAGGAAGTCTCAAGTAGGGCCCTGGGGTTTGACATTTTAACATTTCATTCTGGGGCACGAGTCCTCAGCCTTCATTCTGGACTTGGCCCTGGTCATTCAAGGGAGTGAGGTGGAGACAGAGGAAGGCCTGAGCCGAGTCCCAGGCTGGTCCCGGCCAGCTTGCTGATCCCAAGGCTAGATTGGATGGATCCACAGGCATTTATTGAGCACCTGCTGGAAAGTGCCCTGAGCGGGCACCAGGCACGCAAGGCAAAGGAAGCAGTTCCTGTCCTCGGGGAGCTCAGGGAACTGAATTCCAAGGTCAGGCCTGGCATTTGGGTCCCAGTTTCTGCCTTTCCTACCGTCCAGCATTTAATACCGTCCCAAATGGCTGTATTCCCGAAGACACTCCTTGATCTCATCAGCGCCTCTCTCCCTCCATCCCCCCCGCCCAGAGCCATGCTTTCCCACGCCGCACTGCAGCGACTTCTGCATTACACAAGGACACTTAGCATAGCACTGCTTAGGTGCTCATTAGATATTTGTGGAATTTAATTTCCGTGGACAAATATGTCTTCTGAAACTTAGTTTATGTTCATTCACTCATCAAATATTTATAAGGCAGGCACTGTTCCAGAAGCTGGGGATAACTGCCATGAACAAAATGCAAAATCCCTGCCCATGTGGAACTTCTATTCCAGTTGGGGAAGAAAGGCCATATCAACAACCTACTTTGAATTCTTGTATATTGGGTTGTTATCTGTACCTGGACATTTGCTGCAATCTTGTTTGCTCTGACTGCCACCTCAGTCACCTGCCACATGGCCTTCTTTCCCAACCCTGGTCTACACAACCCTTACTCAGCGGCGATTCTATCTGAGGCCAAAGAGCAAACCGGTTATCTTATTGCATCTTGAATCAGTGTCTGCATATCTCCTCTAGGCTTTAACCAAGATCAGCCATTCATTTCCAAATGCCAGAAGCTTCCACAACAAATGCAACTTGTATATTCTCTTACAGAATATTAGGGAGAAGACTTGATAGGAACCAAGTGACTCTGCTGTCCCATTGTTTGGTCCTGTTATAATATTGCTTTTCTTTTTAAGCTTCTTAGCTATTATGCCAAATATAAAAGTAACTCTGACTACTTTGCATTCATACTCTGTAGCTTAATTTGAGTAGACTTCTAATCATTTATCAGTAAGAGATAATCTTACCTTTAGATATGTGATTTTGTGGGGTACATTTTGCTGCATTCTTACTGAGCCCTTTGTATTTTTCTGGGTCTAATACTTGTTATAGAGAAATACAAGTCCAATTGTGTCATAAAAATGAGAGAGGATTTCAGTATTCCAAGTATTCTACAAAGTGAGTTACACCTGAAAATTCAGGTAAAGAAGTATAATTTTAATTTCTTCTCTAAAGGGGTAGCTTTTCGTGAAAATGCCCCCAAGTGTATTATTTCTATCTCTTTGCATGTGTATATTTTTATATCTGACCTCTAACTATGATCATCTTTGGCTCTCAATTGCATACATTCGATCCTTTCCTGAGTCTATATGACTTCCTGTTGAGAAATACGAACTGGGTCAATGGAAAGTCTTTGGGAAACAAACTCAGACACCCAGGATTTCCCTTTGTCCTGTGCAATGCAAGATAAGCAATTTGATTTGGACATAATATCATTCTTTAGTCAGGCAACTGATGAATAAGCAGGTAGAATTAAAACATGCTGGACCATGGATGGTCACTCTAGCAAGTGGGCCAGTTGCTGTGCTTCGCACAATTTCAGACTGTTCCGTCAGAACTTCAGTTGAGAGTCTGTATATATGCACTATTGAAAGTGGCCATTAGGGACGTGCCTGGTGGTCCAGTGGTTAAGACTTGGCCTTCCAACGCAGGGGGTGCAGGTTTGATCCCTGGTTGGGGAGCTAAGATCCCACATGCCTCGCGCACAAAAAACCAAAACATAAAACAGAAGCAATATTGTAACAAATTCAATAAAGACTTTAAAAATGTTCCAAATCAAAAAAAAAAAAATCTTAAAAGAAAGTGGGCGTTAATAGATGCAACTACCCATCAGAGCCGTTGGAGTTTTAAAGCCATGAGATCTGGCTACTCTGATAATCAGAATTCAGACTGTGTGTTAATATCAGGATATTAACACACAGTCGGACCAGAACCGGAAGTTTACTTAAAGAAACTGAAAGGAAAGAAATTATATGCTCCATGCCTTTCTAGTACGTTTTTCCCCAACAGGGAGTGAGGGTTGAGAGGGAAGGTGGGATAAGGGTGAAAATTTGGAACCTGGGCCTACGCAATCCACAATAATAATTGTGAGAAGTCCACTTTTGTTTTAATTGACGTTTCCCCTCACTGAACTGACATTTAGTGATTGAAATATCTGGAATGCACACCGTAACTTGGGTGTCTTTACTTTAGGCTAAAGGTGCAGACAGCAGAAGGTAGGGTACAAGGGGTCAGATGACATTGGTAAAGGGAACAAAACAAATGCAAATTTCCCAGGCAAAAAAGGTAGCTTCTCCAACTCTAGGCTGTGCTGGGCTGCTCTAAAGCACTGCATCTTTTTTCAAGCCTAGGCCTGCGTTCCCCTCAGTGACACTGTCAGGTGCTTCCCATCACCTTTTCAGTCAGATCTTTAACAAGCGCACTGGGACCCCTGCACTTCCGTTTAGTAATTGGTGGTAGGATTTCTCCTGTAGTACAGATACGCATAGATTTGTTCACTCTCCTGCTTTTATGATATTATTTTAGAAATTGAGCTGTCAAAGGTTGTGTTTGAACACTTTTTGAATCAGCACTTTAATTAAGGGATCAAAAAGCTTAAGCTCATGCTTTTTAATAACTGAAACCAGTGTCTATAATTTTTCATATCTAAAATCTATAGATGCTAATATCAGCCTAGCTTCTTTTACCTTCAACTCGTAAAGAAAGTTTTCCTTCTTCTTTTTTTAAATTTTTAAATTTTATTTGTTTATTTTTTGGCTGCGTTGGGTCTTTGTTGCTGTGCGCGGGCTTCCTCTAGTTGCGGCGAGCGGGGGCTACTCGTCGTTGTGGTGCGCGGGCTTCTCATTGCAGTGGCTTCTCTTGTTGTGGAGCACAGGTTTTAGGCACGAGGGGTCAGTAGTTGTGGCTCGCGAGCTCTAGAGCGGAGGCTCAGCAGTTGTGGCACACGGGCTTAGTTGCTCCTGTGGCATGTGGGATCTTCCTGGACCAGGGATCGAACCCGTGCCCCCTGCATTTGCAGGCGGATTCTTAACCACTGCGCCACCAGGGGAGTCCCTCTCCTTCTTAAGTTCCCTTTTTTACATCCAGTAGGACCAGCTCTTGTGATTATCGTCAGCAGAAAGCGATATACCACAGTGGGCAACATGAAATGGCCAAGTTGTCAAGAATTCTAGGGATTTTCTTTCTTCTCTAGTCATTGTCACTGCCAATGTCTTCTTGAAAGATGTATCTTCATTTCATTGCCATATTAGGTGGCTAAGAGTTTTCTGGTCAATTTGGTAAGCTTTAGACTATCTTAGAATTTAATTAGCTCAATAAAGTGGCCAAAGGAACCTACAGATGACCACATGTACAAATACATATGAAATCAACGATACAGGCTGACTGGGGTAGGTGGGCCAGTCCTCCTGTTACTCTGGGGATGTGTGTGTGAGCTGCTTCGTTTTTGTTCTGGAGGGTGAGGGCTACTGGTGTGGGTAAATTTCCAAACTCCCCAAGAGAACATAATCAGAAAACACACAGCAGGCATGGAGAGGAGTCACACAGCTGGATGAAAAGAACTAGAAGGAGATTGGATTGTTAAAGGAACTAGAATTGTTTCACATGCAAAGCATGAAGCAGGGGCAAGAGAACTGGAAGAACCAAGGTGGTTGCAACCAACTTCGATGATTATTTTATTGAATCGGAGAAAATATGAGCTTCAACCACAGCTGAACCAAAAAAGGGGAAACTTTTCGTTTAGCACCAATCATTGCCATGCATTGATTAATAACATTAGCTGGCATAAGGGTAGTGTGGAAGAAGCTTGTTCAGTCGCCCACTGTACTCCCTTCAGCCTCTACCATTTTGTCTCCAGTAGAAGCATCTAGGTAAAGACAGAAGAAAGTGGCTATTTGGAAAGTCAGCTTTCACCCAAACATAAGAAATTTTAAAAAAATTTTTTAAGTGTTTTATTTTATTTTAAATTTTTTTAAATTAATTAATTAATTTATTTTTTGGCCGCATTGGGTCTTCATTGCTGTGCGCGGGCTTTCTCTAATTGCGGCGAGCGGAGGCTACTCTTCATTGCAGTGCCCTGGCTTCTCATTGCGGTGGCTTCTCTTGTTGCGGAGCACGGGCTCTAGGCGCACAGGCTTCAGTAGTTGTGGCACACGGGCTCAGCAGTTGTGGCTCGCGAGGTCTAGAGTGTAGGCTCAGTAGTTGTGGCGCACGGGCTTAGTTGCTCCACGGCATGTGGGATCTTCCGGGACCAGGGTTCAAACCCGTTTCCTCTGCATTGGCTGGCGGATTCTTAACCACTGCGCCACCAGGGAAGTCCCAAGAAAATTTTTAAAATGTCAAGTGGGCTTAGACGTTGGTCTTGCCACTCGGGGGCATTTTTCTCGCAGTTGGGATGGGGGTGGGACAGTCATGAGGGCCCTGACCTGCTCCATGAAACCCACTTCAAAAGCTGGAGCTATCTTTCAAATAGACTTTTCTAGCTTCCTAATAACCCAACTGTAGATTTATCATGAGATATGTTTTCTACAAACTTTTCTGAATATATTTTTATTTTCACTTCATTGGCTTGGGAGCCGTGAGTAAACGCTAAATGATTTCCCCCCTTCATCTACATGTCGATCATTTAGAAACACAGACTAACAGACCTCCAAAATGAATAAATATGTCCTGCTGTTTAATAGCCAACCTTCAAACTGATTCAGGAGCCACCCAGGCAGGCACTCTGAGTCCCCTGTGATTCCGGACATGTCACTGACCTCTCTTCAGGCTGAAGTGAAGTTAATGTTTTTCCCTCCCATCAACTCACAGCGGTGCTTTGGGGATAGAAGAATGGATGTGGCAAAGTCCAGTGCAGAGTTTTAAATGCCACCAGCAAAACCAGGTAAAAAGCACTTGTCTTTTGTGAAATGCAGCTGCCGTGTAAGAGACCCACAGCACACTGTCTTCCGGCCTTGGGAACACAGAGGTCCGTCTTTCTAGAATTCAAAACTGAAGGTGGAATGACACGGTGGAAGGTTTTTTGTTGTTGTTGTTTTTCTTTAATTAATTAATTTTTGGCTGCATTGCAGTGGCTACCAGAGGTGGATGGAAAAGTTTAAAGGGCGTTTGGATTTCTGTTTGGTTGGTTGGTTTTTTGGCCTCGCCAGTGTAGCCAGATGGTTTGGGAGACATAATTTAGAAAGCACCAATGCCTTTCTCCAGATTAAGGTTCTCTTCGATTCCCATGGGAACTTTGGAGAAACAGACATTTAATTTGCTTATTATTCTTTCATTCATTTATCCAACAAAATTCATGGAGCATCTACGATGTACAAAGGCACTGCGTTTAGTGCTGGAGATACAGCATAGAGGAGACCAGAACCCTGAGTTCAGGAGCCTCCAGCCTGTTCTCCAGGTTCTGCAGGTGTGGTTTCAGGCAAATTTGCCTAACTGGACCATCCATTCTGAACATCAGAATCAGAGACAAGTGATTTCTTGAACTCATCAATAACCAATTCTCACCAACAATGCTGTCTAGATATAAGAGATTCCTGTGACCTGTTTTCAAAGACTTCATTTAAAAATACACTTGGAAAACAAAACAGCAGACTTTTTAATTCTAAAATGAGGTGGTGTTACTTGGCACCCGTATATGTTTGTGTATTTACAACAGCAGAGCAGGAAAGGGGAGGTTGAGGGGAGGCTTGCTGGGGCCCCTTCAGTTCATCATCTTAGAATCGTAATCCCTCTTCTCTCATTTGAGAGGCTTAGGAGGCCGTCACCCACGAGAGGCCAAGGAAGCAAATCCAGCTGTAATGGCTTCACACGGTGTAATCAGACAGACTTGTTTTTTCAGAGGAGAAAAAGCCTTCCAGATAATGAGACTGGACAGAGCCTGGATGTGGAAGTAAACGTCCAGTCTTGAAATGACCCCTCTGATATTTGCCTTGGGCTCTGGCCAGTCACCTTACATCTTTGGGGCTGCAGTGTCCTCACTTGTAAAACGAGGGCACTGTGCTGGGTGACACCTGATGCCCTTCCCATTCTAACCTCCTATGATCTGTGATAAAGGTGGCACCGTGCAGTGTGTTTCGTGATTTTAATTCATTGATTAGGCATTTCATCAATGGCCAAAGTTGCTTCAATGCTGAGATTAGAATAATTATGGTGAGGCTTCAGGGTTAATAATTAACTAAAATAACTGAGCCATTTCACACCTCTGCCAGTGTTCTCCTTTCCAACTCTCAACAAAAGAACAAATAGACAGCAAACAGCAATGAATTAATTCACAAGCAAAGATTATTTCTGGCAATTAGAAAAGTTGGACACTTCTCTGTTTATACATACCCCTTATATACATAAATAGGTGTATACATTTTAAGTGTGTATGTACATGCTACCATTTGTCATTAAATGTGCCTATTCCTGAATAATAAAATTATATAACTAATATTCATTGAGCACATACCATAGGCTGAGCACTGTTGAAGACTTTATCTACATTTTTTATTTATTTTGGCTGCACCGTGCTGCTTGCGGGATCTTAGTTCCCTGACCAGGTATTGAACCCGGGCCCTGGCAGTGAAAGCGCCGAGCCGTAACGGCTGGACTGCCAGGGAATTCCCAATTTACATTGTCAATAACTTCTTTTCATTAATTTCTTCTGTTTTCAGTCTTAACACCCACAATTGATTGCTCAAAATATGGAAGTTTGTGAAGTTTATTGCAAACATCTTGTCTGGCAAGCATAACTGTTAGGGTGTAGAGAAACGATATTTCATAAAAAGGACTCCAATTTGTCTGAACTTTTGGGCAAAGCCTCGCTGGAAAGGCATGCATTTGATCACGTTTATGTCTGGGGGTGGGGATTCTGCCTCGAAATGACTCTCTTTTGGAGAGAGAGGGAAAATCTTGGAGTTTATGGAGAGTGGAAAACATTTTCATCTCTAGTGAGATCAGAAAAAAAAATCTCAGTGAGGCTCAAGGAAACTTTTCCTGGCAATGAGGGTTGTATTTGATAAGTTACTATGATATTTGAATCACAGCTTCTGGAAACAGGTTATAAAATAAATTTTCACACAACTGAGACAGTTCCGGTGCGGGTCTTTCTGTCCGGCCCATACACAGTCCATAGTAGTACTGAAACTTCACGGGATCACAAATTTCTATACTATCTGCCCATGCAGCGTTCCCAAAGCAGAGATGAAACATTCAGTAGCATAAGGGACGTGTTTCATATTATGATGATTATAATTCTACATGTTTTCCCAAAATGTACAAATATGAAATGTGCTATGTTCTACTCATATGCTTGCATATGGAAAACAGAAATAAAAATTGTTTACTTTGGCTACAACAAATGTCATTCTCTTGCTTAGTGGCTTTTGATATCCTTCAGCCAAACCAAACGTGCAGCTTCTCAAGATACCAGGATCTGTATTTAATACAATAATGAATTTCTCACTCCCAGCCTCCCTCTCCCTCTCTCTCTCTTTTTTAATGACTCCGTTGTTAAATAAGAAATGGATAATGTCAACTTTCCCAATAGCACCACTAGTATTTGTTGCTGTTTCATAAGTAATTTAGGAAAGCAACTGAAGCATAAAGAAGCTAGATTATTTATTATAGTATTTTCCTCTCCTGGATATCATGATAATCTTCAATATTAATGCCCTCCTTACAAGTGTAAGGTTAGGAAATTGAAGTCAGTGGGTTAAATTGATCAATTATACAATTATGAAATGTTTTCAGGTGAATAGTTGATTTTATCATCAAACCAAAATAGTGCCTCATTTCTTGCATGCATTATCTAAATATTTATCTAATATGTGTTGATGTATTCTTAATTGTTGTAATACCTTCTTTGAATGATTCGCTTTGAGAGTCATACGCAGTTTCATTCAGTTCTCCTAAGTCAAGTGCAAGCTTACCCATCACAAATTCAGTGACTACTGTGGTGTGGGCAAGACGGCCAGGATGAGCAGTGCCCCCAGTAATGAAAACCAGTGGTCAGAACCCCACCTTGCCAGAGCTGGTAATCTGGGCAGTTTACAGGTTAACTCAAAACCTATGGTTAGTAGAGACGTGTCTGACGTGTATGCTGTCTGGGAGTTTGTGCATTGGGCATTCAGAGTAAGTTGGAAGAAACACTGGTTCTAATATGCTTCTCTCCAGCCAAACATGAAAGGGTTTAGGCAGAGATCATTAAGCGAATGAATAACCAAAAAAAGCATAGGAGACTCCTTGCCTGGTTCAGTTATCACCTCTGTAGGGCATTCCACGTAAAGTCTGCACAGGTAACCCTGATTTCTCACCTGCTTGCCCAGGGAACATCTTGATTCAAGGAGTATGAAAATACCTGAAGCTTTTCAGCTGAAACCTGAAGTCATCTTCATTGAATGAGCATCACCTCTTCCCGTGTTTTCTGGAATTAGGGACACTAATGTCATCCTCTTGATTCCTGTGGAATTTTTGTCGACCCTGTTCCTTACTGTCCGTTTCAGCTGCCACACTCTGACCCAGACTCCCAACTCCAACCGCCCCGGAAACCAGCAGCACACCCTGCCTATGTCGCTGTTTTTAACCCTGCCCATCTCCTGCTTCAGAACGTACAGTGGCTTCTGCTTGCTTCAGCAAATGTGCCCTCCCTGTGACCCCTGGCTGTCTCCAACTGCTGAGCGCCTCTTCTATTCCTGAGCTAATCTATTTATTATCTCCCTCTGTGCTTGGCTTATAAATCCTGAGCCCAAGCCTTACCATTTGCTAGTTTCCTTCCAAATTTGCATTTCCTTCCCCTCCCACCTCCCCCATCTCCTTAAGCCATGCCCACTGTTCCTTTCGCATTTAAGACTTTGTTGCTTTGTATCTTCTCTTCTTGGGGGCGTATCTGTGATGGGGGCATAAGGTTTTAATTATTTTGGTTTGTTTTTTTTTAAATTTTTATTGGGGTATAATTGATTTACAATCTTGTGTTAATTTCAGGTGTACAGCAAAGTGACTCTGTTACACAAATACATAGACCCACTCTTTTTTAGATTCTTTTCCCTTATAAGCCATTACAGGGTATTCAGTAGGGTTCCCTGTGCTATACAATAGGTCCTTAGTAGTTATCTATTTTATATATAGTAGCGTGTATGTGTCAATCCCAATCTCCCAGTTTATGGGCACAAGGTCTTGAGCGGCCCCTCCCCCTCCTCCTCAAAGAGTAGGTACCCAGTGAGTGGATGAAGGCACGCGTGAATGAATGTTGGGATGGTAGAGGCTGCTCCAGTGCTAAAGTGGCATTGCTTTTCAGTATAGAAAAAGCTAGGAATATTTTTCCAGCACACAATAAAGAAAATGCTACATTGAAGCAAATGAATATATCGTAATATGATGGAGCGTGCAGTAGGAATTACTTTTTAAATGATATTTGGAAATAGAAGAAGCTGAAAAGACAGTGGAGAAATGAATGCGACTAATATCTCCCAACAGACAAGGAAGGGGATATAAATTTGTGATGGGAGATACCATACTGCCGCCTTCACACACCCACACACTGTGTGACTTCTGAGTAGGATTAGAAAAGTCAAATTCCATGGCCCCAAAATAGTAGGCACGACTAACTGATGAATAGGTTAGTCCAAAAGACAGCTTCCAACTGCCCACCGGCCCTACCCCCAATTAAAGTAACTTCTAGAAATAAATTCTTCTTCAAATTGAATTATCTATGCAAAGGATTCGTTTTTAATAAACTACATCAGGGTTTGGCAAACTATCCAGGGGCCAAATCCAGCCCACCTCCAGTTTTGGTAACTAAAATTTTCCTGGAACACAGCCCACCCCTTCATTTTTGTATTGTCCATGGCTGCACCCCACTATAAGGACCCAGTTGAGTAGTTGTGACAGAGACCCTGTGACCCACAAAATAAAAAATGGCCCTTCAGGGGAAAGGTTTGCCAGTGCTTGACCTACATGATCAAAGGATATAGTAATTTGGTCAGATGTGCCATTAACTTGCTTTCTCCGGTGGGAATGTAATATGGTTAGATATATTATTTTCTGAAATAAGTGAGGGATTCAGGCCTCCCATCCTTCCCACCGGGGGCAGACCTGGGGCCTGGAATCTGGTTGGCTGGCTAAGGGAGCAGTAACCTCTGGTTACCAAGTAGAGTAACCAACATGTCCTGGTTTTCTGGGGACTGTCATGGTTTTAAAACTGAGTCCCATGTCCTGGGCAAACCAGGACAGTTGACCACCCTGACATGTAGTGAATAGCGTATGGGGTCTGGGGCAGACTGACTTGGGTTCAAGTCCCATTTTTGTGACTTCACACTGTGCAGCCTTAAGTTACTTCATCAATTACCCTATCTATGAATTGGGATTGATTCTATTTTGAGGAGATATTGTAAGGATTAAAGGAAATTATGCACAGAAAGAGCCTAGCACAGAATAGGCACTTACTAAATATGCATTCCCTTCCTACACTTTAGACCATTATAAGCTAATTTGCTTATCCAATCTTTAGCCAAAATTCCCTTTTTCATAAAATAATCAGAAGGGAAACTTTTAAATACCATTCTTTTTCAAACAAAAAAAATTTATTTAATTGGTTGCTCTGGGTCTTAGTTGCAGCACGTGGGCTCCTTAGTTGTGGCATGTGAACTCTTAGTTGCAGCATGCATGTGGGATCTAGTTCCCTGACCAGGGATCGAACCCCAGCCCCCTGCATCGGGAGCGCGGAGTCTCATCCTCTGTGCCACCAGGGAAGTCCCTAAAATACTGTTCTTATCCCCTGTATTTTCTAATGATGTCATTTCTTTGCCCCTTGCAAATAAATAGCCAAATTAATAAATAACTTGTACTGCAGTGGGGGAAGTAGCCCATCCACGTAAAATTGCCTGATTTTCAACTTGATAACTGTTTTATGTTTTAAACATAAACACTTGGAGACAAGTGGTGGTTGAATTTTGTTTTGTCCAGCTATGGATGCATCCCGGGAAGGTCTGCTGTGCCCAGCTACTTCAAGTAGCTTGTGATAGGAGTTCCCAGGCCGTCCAGTGGTTAGGACTTGGCGCTTTCACTGCGGGGCCCGGGTTCAATCCCTGGTCCGGGAACTAAGATCCCGCAAGCCTCTCGGTGCAGCCAAAAAAAAAAAAAGTAGCTTGTGATGTCTCAGGTCCATGACCAGATCCAGAACTTCTGGGGAACAAGGTTCAGGGACTTTTTCTAATCTAGCATTTTGTGTGTCCAACAGAAAATGTTGACAGGAAGTTGACAGAGGCTGTGAATGCTACCTCACTCGTGATTCACCTGATGGGTCACTATGACCGAAGCGCTAAGTGGACGAACACGCTCCTTAATTTTTTTAGAGAGGTTAATTATACACAGACCGTGGTGTCCAAATCTGATAGCAACCTACATGCTGTCAAAAGTCCCCAGGACGAGATCAAAGGGACAAGACAACATTAATCTCATCCCAACTATCAGCATTTTCATTTAATAACCCGTTGGTTAGCAAGTGTGCAGGATGGAATTAAATAGTGTGTACTCCTGTAGTAGTTTATATTCCCAATTACACTTAAAATCCTAGTTGGCCCCCAACACATTCAATTTCCGTTAGCCTGTAGCTATAGGACTTTGAGAGATCAAATTTTTTACTGAACGAATTGGTCAAATCAGTCCAAAACTATCAGCATTTTTATTTAATATCCTATTTCTTAGCAAATGTACAGAATGGAATTAAATAAGGTGAACTTCTGTGGTAATGTACAATCTAAAAACTTCCAAATACCTACACAATCATAGCTGATTTCCAACAGATTCAATTTACTTGAGGCTGTGGCCATGTGATTTCAATGAATCAAACTTTTTAACCGAATTAATTGGTCAACTCGGTCAAAGCTTATAAATTCAGTGAATATATAAGTCAGTCGATTGGCTGATTTGAATGGCTAATGCAGCAAAATGAGTCAAATTATTAGCTCAGAATACAGACTGCTTTAATTTTATTTGAACTATGAACATCTGCTTGCCCTTTTGTTTAGGGCAACACCAAAACGCACCGGTTTCCAAACTTGGCTGTACATTAGAATCACCTGGGGAGCTTTCAAAATTTCCAAAGCCCAGGCCACACCCCAGATCAGTTAAATCAGAATCCCTGTGGGTGAGACCCGGGCATCAGTCCCTTTGTAATCTCCCTGGGTGATTGGGAACCACTGGCATCAAATTCAAATAATTAGGAATAAAGCCACTATAGTATGTTTTGCATTAAGGTGGAAGCCCAAATTGGAGGAGAAAAGAATGAGACTTTGTAATAACATAATAGTAATTATAATAAGCTAATAATTTATTATGTAATTTGTTATTGTTATGTAAAAAGTAGTAGCTCACTGTTTATTGAGTTCTAACCAAGTGCCAAGCATTGTGCCACATTTTACATGGATTATTTTATTAAATTCTCACACATGGCCGTGAAGCCTTATGAAGTCAATTATTGTGCCCATTTTACAAATGGGTAAATCAAGGCACCGGAGGTTAAATATTTGTCCAAGGACATGCATGTAGCAAGTGGTCAGGTGAGGGCTGGCACAAAGCAGTGTGAGTCCAAAGCCTGTGCTTGAACTATTTTTGAAAATCAGTGACTTGAAACTCAGTGCTTTATAGGTCTTTGGACGTCACACTCTTATTTCTTTGGGGCATTGTTTTTGTTTTCTTCTTCCACTTTTGTTTCTGGATGCAAAGGCCTCACCAAACGGTGCACAAAAGCAATTTCTGATGCCCCTGGGAGAGAGGTAGGCCTGGGTTTATGCATACAATAGGCAGAGGAGTTAATATTCCACATTAAGAGCTCCTTCTCTCTTGGGGGAGATTCTGGCAGACTAAAGCACTCTCAGGCAGCAGAAAGGAACCCTGAAACAAAACGCCCACCTGAGGGGAACAGACATATTTGCTAAAGCATATTTAAAATTTAATTGAAAAAGGGTAAGAATATAATGGGGCTTCCCATTCACTGCAAATCTGGTTATTTCACAAAATCTTCAGTGATGACCTGTCAACCTGTATGGGTTTGTTTTAAAAGTTTTCTGGTTTTTGTTTTTTGTTTTTTTGAGGTAGTCCTCCTAAGTAACATGTATTCAGTACCAGCTGAAATCTTAACATTTTTGGTTGCACAATGAAAAACAAAATAAAAAGAAGAAAGAAAGATGAAAATACGATATAATGTCACGGTCATTTGCAGCCGTTTCCTGTGACAGTTACGGTGCTGTACACTCATTTCTGAATTGTGTCTTGTCTCTCCTTTGCTGAGAATGAAGCTAAAACTGTCCCGAGAAGCTCCCCCAGGACCGAGGCCGACCGTCAGAGCAGAATCTGGGCCAGTCTCAGCAGCTGTGTGTGTGCTTTAGTTTTATTTTTTTCAGCCCACTTACCTCCGGAGAGCAGGTTTTCTCCATCCGAAGACTCCCTGACCCCTGCACCTCCGGCCCCGGGTCGGGCTCTGGCTGCAGCCTCCAGGCCACTGCCTGGGTGGGACCGGGCCTGCGACACCAGCCAGCCTCCAGCCTCCCTGCTAGGACACCTGGGCCTGGGAAGGGACCGGAACTCCCCTCCAGCAGGGGAACTCCCCTGTCCCCGTGTAAGGCCGGGTCCCAGCAGCTCCCTGCTGCCAGCTGCGCCCCCATCAAACGTGCGCGCACCTTCGAGAAGGGTGAGTGCCCTGGGCACCAACTCCGCTCTGCTTCCCCGATATCACCTGCCACTTGCCTTTGGGGAGAACTGCGCGGGGCTGGGGGCCACCAGGACCCCTTCGCCGTTCTGAGTGTGGGCAGAGCAAGGGGTCCGTTTTAATTTCCTTTTAGGCTTCCTTCTTTCAAGACGAACTTGCAGGGCTTCCCTGGCGGTCCAGTGGTTAGGACTCTGCGCTTTCACAGCCCGTGGGCCCGGGGTTCAGTGCGGGGCAAAAAAAAAAAAAAAAAGGATAAAGCCGAACTTGCCATAGTGCTTTCTAAATAAGACCTATGTTTGCAAGTTCAGGAGTGTGGCCAGAGGAGAATGTGAGTCTTGTAACTAGCAGGAAACTCAGGAGAAAAATATTTTAAGGCGATGATGTCAAAAGACTGAACAAATCCGAGGGGAAGGCCAGGCACCGAGATCCCGGAGGGCCTGGACTGGCTTCCCGGCCCCCGGGCGTCAGCCCTGCTCACCGCGGCCCGTCCGCTCTCACCTCGCGCGGAGAGGGCATCAGTGGTGCGGGCCGCCGCCGTGGGGGGAAGTCGCAAACGTTGCACGCGCACGCGGTCGTTGTTCGTCCCTCGCCCCGGGCGCGCCAGCGGGGCGGTAGAGGGCACCCTCTGCGCCGGCCGCGGGGCCTCAGTGGGCGCGGGTTCTGCTCGGCGGCGGCTGGCGCGCTTCCCGGCGGCTCCCGGCCGCAGCTGGCCGTGCTACTTGCATCCTCCACATCCTGAGAGCCGAGAGCAGGCCTCTCCCTGGAGCGACTGGGAAAACGCGAGGCCCGGCAAGGCCTTCCCGGATCGGGGAGAGGCCGGGAAGTTGGGAAACAGCGGCCTGAAGGGGCCCGAGGAGCTGCGGCTGCCCGGGGGCGGAGGGCCTGAGCCTCAGGGCCCCGGAAAGAGGGCGAGCAGGCGGGCAACTAACCGAGCTGGAAAATGAGCGAACGTTTTTGCTACATCTCCTGGAAAGAGACCTTTCCTTCCAGACGGCCCCCCGTGTCGCCCACCTCCACCACTCAGCCTTTATCACATTACCCTGAGCAGCATTTTTTTTTTAAATAAATTAGTTTATTTTGTTTATTTACTTTTGGCTGCGTTGGGTCTTCGTTGCGGTGCGCAGGCTTCTCACTGCGGTGGCTTCTCACTGCGGTAGGCTTCTCTTGTTGTGGAGCACAGGCTTCAGTTGTGGCACGCAGGCTCAGTAGTTGTGGCTCGCAGGCTCTAGAGCATAGTAGTTGTGCTGCACGGGCTTAGTTGCTCCGTGGCATGTGGGATTTTCCCGGATCAGGGCTCGAACCTCTGTCCCCTGCATTGGCAGGCGGATTCTTAACCACTGCGCCACCAGGGAAGCCCCACAATGCTCTTTCTTCTGTGTTTGTTTACTTGTTCATGTTTGCCTCCTCCAGGAACATGTGGGCTCCTAGACACTCCTGCGGGCAGCGCTGGGTCTCCAGTGCCAAGCAGGGTGCCTGGCTCCTTTGCAAGTGAATGAACGGACCCTGAAGCAGAAGCTGCCTCCTAATCAGTCAAGGAGCTGGATTTCTCAGCTTTCCATTCTTAGGCGGTGTTGTCATCAACCTGTGGAGAGAAACTGGATTTATCTGGGGGGTAAGGAAATTCATTCTCCCTGGCTTTATATATTTTCCAACCCACAGTGTGGGATCGGCTAAATATTAGTGGTCTTTAGTTTCTTTATGTGATGTATACCACTTGTCACTGTTTAATGTAATCTTATGTCATTTAAAGGTTAAATTATAGGGTAACTAGAAAGCGACAATAATACAATCTTAAGCACAATCATTTAGAGGAAGATTTCCCGCTAAAACTTGGTTAAAATAAATTTGAGAAAGATGCAGTTCAGTTCATTCAACAAATTTGACTTTGTGACAGATCGAACGTAGTCTGTTGTATTTAATAAGAATTCAGCCCATAAAGGAAGATTTAATGACATTAATGAAATTAGCTTTATGTATTAATGGAACTGAAGGAGTCAACTCTAAAAGCAAATGTTCTCTAAACCTAAATATTTTATACTCAAGAAAATCTGCTGGGAACTTCCCTGGTGGCGCATTGGTTAAGAATCCACCTGCCAATGCAGGGGACAGGGGTTCGATCCCTGGTCTGGGAAGATCCCACATGCCACAGAGCAACTAAGCGGGTGAGCCACAACTACTGAGCCCCTGCGCCACAACTACTGAAGCCCGTGCACCACAACTACTGAAGCCCGCGCGCCTAGAGCCCGTGCTCCACAAGAGAAGCCACCACAACGAGAAGTCCGCGCACCACAACGAAGAGTAGCCCCCGCTTGCTGCAACTAGAGGAAGCCCGCGTGCAGCAACGAAGACCCAACGCAGCCAAAAACAAATAAATAAATAAATAATTTAAAAAAAAAATTTGAAAGACTTCTTTGTACTGGGTGAAAACTTAGATTTCAAACCTAATTTTGATCAGCTTTATCATGAATACATTTTGCTAGTTTATTCCTTAAAAATCTTTCTCAGAATCTCTCCTCTTAACTCTCTGAAGTGATACCAGATGGGTTTTATTTTATGTTTTTAGCTAAAATTGGATCCTGGGAAAGAATCTAGAATAGATGATAGGAAGATGACTGTCAAATGACAATTTCCATTACTTACCTAACTCCCTTCCTCCCTGGAATTAAAGAGACCAGACACTTTATGGAGACCCACATTCCCAAACCCTTGGGAGGAAGAATAACAGTTTTAGGAATTCCTTTGTGTTTCTGAAAATTAGTAATAGCTACTCCTTGTAAGTCTATTGCAGTGAAATCACAGCCAGCTGCCTATCTCTAGAAAAAAAAGGTTCCAGATTTCCTTTCCCTGGAATGTGGCTCCAGAGAGGCTGTTCCATTTCAAAGGAGGTGCTCAGTAGGTCCCTCAAATAAGGCAATGTCAACCATTGTAAAGAAAGTTCCCTAGAACAGACCCTCCATACCCAATTACCTGGGAGCTCCTGCTCAAGCTTTGGGTCAGTTACCCTGCCATCCATGCTAGCTGCCATCCTTGGCCCAAGTGTTGTCCGCTAACTTGCCAAAGCGTGGCTGGAACATCATCAAACTCCCAAACAGTATCCCAGGCTCCTGGGTAAGTCCACTTATTTATCATATGCTTTACTCTTGGTCTACAGATGTAAATAAAAAGAAGTAAAGCATGGATTAAACTCTGACATCAGCATTTATTCATTTTTTTGGTCATCCTTTCGTCCTATTTGATGGTGGAGGCATGAAAGCTAGTAAAGATATATTTTGAGGTTAACTTCTGTTTGCACTAGCAGTTTCTTAATAATTTTCCCATTTAAAAAGAGATTTATAATAAAACAAAATAGAAATGTTTCTATGATTTTTAAGTGAGGTTTTAAACATTACTATTATTATTAATAATAGCCTACTAAGACTCCTTGGTCTTAAAGGTGAGAAAAAGTTAGATTTGGCCTAAAAATGAAGATATAGCAAAAAACAATAATAATAAAACTGCATCTCTGTTGTTTTTTTCAAGTCAGTTTGATTCTGAACTATAATTCTTTAAAAACCCTCAAGATGGGCTTCCCTGGTGGCGCAGTGGTTAAGAATCCGCCTGCTCAATGCAGGGGACAAGGGTTCAAGCCCTGGTCCGGGAAGTTCCCACATGCCGCGGAGCAACTAAGCCCGTGCGCCACAACTACTGAGCCTGCGCTCTAGAGCCCACGAGCCACAACTACTGAAGCCCTTGCGCCTAGAGCCCGTGCTCCACAACAAGAGAAGCCACCGCAATGAGAAGCCCGCACACCGCAACGAAGAGTAGCCCCCGCTCACCGCAACTGGAGAAAGCACGCACGCAGCAAGGAAGACCCAACGCGGCCAAAAATAAATAAATCAAATACATAAAAAAAAAAAAACCCTCAAGACCTTAACATTTAAAAAAAACTTCAAGTATTATATTTACAATAACATATCTCTTACCTAATTAAAAAAAATAAAATCAGTATTATTTCTAATGGTTCATTATAATTATCTGTAAAAGCTCAGTGTATATAAATTCATGACATAAAGTTTTGCAATGTTGACCTCTAAAATTTAGGTCCTTAAAAAAAATGAGAAATTTACACTGCTTTTCAGGTTTGATCTATATAGTGTAAAATCCAGTACTCAACAGTGTATGAAATAGATCCCTATGGGACTGACTAGAAGATAAGTTTTTTTATAATTAGTCCAATCTCTTGTTGACCTGTTGGCCACCATTTGATAAGACATGTACTCCCCAGAACTGTAGACTGTCTTGGTCTTAAATCATATGTGAAAACACAGTTAACCTTATTTAAAGAAAAAAATTCTGATACAAATGACGAATACGTTTTGGAAATCATGTAGATTATTATGAAGAACAATGATACAATGAAATGAAAAGCAAGAAAGCTCTAATGCTTTTGCAAAATTTTCAGTTTTTTCACCCATTCCAATTGATCTACACGTTCTCTTTTTGCAGTGCTGCAATTACTTGTATATAAAAGCTCTTTCTGTTAATCTTCAACCTGAAAAGTAGTAAAATAACAGAAGCATAAAGGGGAATGGACATTTCAACCCAATGGCTCTCCAGTTTTTTCAAGCTTTTCATCTGCTCTCTTTTGAAGGTTTATCCCTTTCACGATTTCCCCCACTGCTATAGGCTGGAACCTTTATGGAATCTTAGAAATCATGACCCTACATATCCCTTATATGTAAAATTGTCTCAATAGCCTTTTAAAAAGTTACTACATTTGGGTGAAAACTTGCTGAAGGCAGCTTGGTAGCACTCACCAAATTCATCGTTTCACTTCAATCAAAAACTGACTTCAATTTCGGCCATTTCACTTTGAGGAATATATTTATAACCTAACAAAATAATCATGGACACAGAAGTATGGGTATAAGGAAAGTCTAGTCATCTTAGCCTTGTTCATAATAGTAAAAAAAATCCATAAACAACAAGGTCCTACTGTATAGTACAGGGAACATTTCAATATCCTGTGATAAACCATAATGGAAAAGAATATGTAAAAGAATGTATATATATGTATAACTGAATCACTTTGCTGTACAGCAGAAATTAACACAACATTGTAAATCAACTATGCTTATGCTTCAATAAAACTAATTAAAAAATCAGAAACTACACAAATGTCTAATAAGATGGGATCGACAAGATAATTTATGGTATTTTACATTTATTCAGTGGAATAACATGCAGGCAGTAAAAATGATGCAGTGCAGAGCAGAATAAGGATATATGATGACATAAAGTTTTGTTTAAGATAGACTGTTAGCAGTAAAAGTAGTTTTCAAGTAGAGTGTTTGTAAATATATTGCCATTTTTTGTAAAGCAGACATATATATACAACAACCAAAAGACAACCTAACTTAAAAATCTGCAAAGGACTTGAATTAGTTCTCCAAAAAGGTATACAAATGGCCAACAAGCACATGAAAAGATGCTCAGTATCATTAGTCATTAGGGTAATGCAAATCAAAACCACAATGAGATACTACTTCACACCCACCCACTACGATGGCTATTATTTTTTTTTAAAAAAAGGGCAATAGGAAGTGCTGGTGGGGTTGTGGAAAAATTGGAATGCTTATACATTGCTAGAGGGAATGTAAAATGATTCAGTTGCTGTGGAAGGGTCATCTTAGCCATTGTGATCCCTCAAAAAGTTAAACAGAATTACCGTATGATCCAGTAATTCCATTCCTAGATATGTACCCCCAAAGAGTTGAAAATAGGGAGTCAAACAAATACTTGTACATGCATGTTCATAGCAGCACTAGTCAAGTGTCCATCAATGAATGAATGAATAAGTGAATTGTGATATATATACATGCACTGGAATATTACTCAGCCACGAAAAGGAATGAAATATGATACATACCACAGTGTGAATGAACCTTGAAAACATTATGCTAAGTGAAAGAAGCCAGACGCAAAAGGTCACATACTGTATGATTCCATTTATGCGAAATAGCCACAATAGGTAAATCCATGGAGATGATGCAGATTGGTTGTTGCCAAGGGCTAAGGGGGAAGGGCAGAATTAATGGGTATAGGATTTCCTTTTGGGGTGATGAAAATGTTTGGAACTAGAGGCGGTGGTTGCACAACACTGTGAATGTACTAAATGCCATTGAATTGTTAATTTTAAAATGGTTCATTTTTTGTTATGTGAATCTCACCTCAGATTAAAAAATTATATATATATATACACACATATAATTTATATATTAATCAAATATATATCTGTATATATATATCATGTTATATATATAAAACTAGAAGGGCACACAATATGTTAATAGTTTTCCTGACTAATAGAACTGTAGATGTTTGTTTCCCTGCTTATTTGTTTTCTTTCAATGAACGCAAATTTCATTCACAATAAGGGTAAACAAGTTTTTCAAAAGTGATTGTAGTGTTTTGCTATCCTTCCTTCTACTTCTGGAAGTTCATGCTGCAATTCTAAGGACACATAAGCAGTACACATTCTTCTGGTGCTTCCCAGCCTGTTAGAATCAGGTAGCTCATCACTTTCTAAATGATTGGCAGTATTTTAGTTTTGTTTTGTCAGCAAGTGTCCTGAGTCCAAGTAAAGCTAAGGAGGAAGGCCAGAGAGGAATCACAGTGATGGCGGAGTGTGCTGACCTGCTCGAATATCCACAATTGTAGCCGAGGCAGGAGGACCCAGGCAGGAAAGTGAGGGTTAGGGAGGAAGCCTTCCAGCCCCTAGTTACCGTCCTTACAGAGAAGGGGAAGGAACTCGAAAATTTTCTGCACCTGCTGTGAGCCTGGCACTGCTATTGTTTTGATGCTGCTTTTGGTCCTTGAGCCTCTGAGTCTTGATGGGCCTTTGCCCACTGCTCTGTGAAAATGCATAGGCTGGACTGCAGGAGCCTAGAGCCTTTTACCTCTAATGCGCTAGGACCCTACACTGGTGCCATACTTTATTCTGTTGTCAGTCCCCAAAGCAATGGCACCTCTTGTTCCTCTTGTTAAAAAAAAAAAAAAAAGTCTGTGTGGTCCTTCTCAGCCTGAGTGTGCCTAGCCCACTCACTATGCCCAAGTCCCAGCCAGGCAGACTCCAGATGGCAGAGCAAGACCTGAGCTTCCCTGAAAGGTAGGCTGGGGAATGGGGAAGGGGCTGCCATGTCCTCGCTCTGAGTAGCCTGCAAGTTCTTACTCTTCACACCTTTGTGGGCATTACACTGAGTACTCTTACCCCAACCGATACTCCTTTTGCTTTAGGACTTATTTACTTACCTGGTTATGTTCAGAACACTTTCTAGGATGATCCGTAGTTGAAACCCAGTGAACAAAAATATGCTAAAGACTGTAACTAGACATTCTATGTACCTCCAAGGAACTAAGTTTAATTCCACTTTAAAGTCTATTAATACAGTTGCATTTATAAATGCGTTTGGGGTATGCCCTATACCTAAAGTACCATCTCCAGCAAGGAGGTGAAGCAGTGGTCAATTTTATTCCACTTAAGGCAGATCCTCAGTATCCATTCCTTTTTTACAAATAACTATCTCCTAATGCCCAGAATCCAGCCCACACAATCCTTGACTAGTTTCCAAAACCGTTGGCTGTAGCTTCTGTAAAGATTGACCCACAATCTCTGCTAGAAAAAGCCCTCCCCAGATAAAGCTACTGGATTGAAGATGCCAAAATAGGAAGTTCCTCATTTTCACACAATGGATTACTTAAATATTTAGTTACTGCAGTAACTTTATAGAGAAATAATTTGTTAGAGTAGTTTAAATAGTCAATAGTCAACCCAAGGGTCTTTCAGTTCTGATTCTACCTTCTTGTGTTGGCGTGGCTCTGAATAAATGGCAGTATTTCAGTATTTTAATTTCTTATCTTTTAAAAATGGACATTTATTTCATGGAGCCAAAGAAATAGCCATTAAAAACCTGATTTATTATATCTTAAAAATCGTTGTTAAAAAGTTTCACAATAAGGATAGTCTTGGGGGAGGGGTCAATTTGTCAATATC
This sequence comes from Balaenoptera physalus, assembly GCF_965194825.1. Classification (NCBI taxonomy): domain Eukaryota; kingdom Metazoa; phylum Chordata; class Mammalia; order Artiodactyla; family Balaenopteridae; genus Balaenoptera; species Balaenoptera physalus. The sequence goes on along the minus strand of NC_138899.1, from coordinate 74,492,737 downwards.
TGCCAAAATTTTAAATGCACCTATCTGTTGACTCAGCAATTCTACTTCAAGGTATCTAGATCTACACAAGCCTAACAAAAACGAACACAGACGTTCACTGCAGTATTGTTGGGAATAGCAAAAAATAGGAAGCAACATGAATGACCGTCAGTAAAAGTATCAAATATATCATGGGGCATCATACCATGAAATGTCACTTATGTTTGAATTGTGGGACTAAAGAGAAAAAAAAAAAGTACATCATAAAAATTTACAAGAATCTCTTGAATCCCTTTTCACTGATTTTCTCACCACTACTGGCTTTCAGTCTCCACATACCTCACGCCACCACTTAAAGGTCTATCATAATTCCTCATCTTATTGCAGATCTATATTACCACTTCCTTTTTCAGCAGGTGACCGATAAATACAGAAGGTTCAAACCAATGGACATGCCTAGGGGCCTAAGTGATTAAATTTCCTCCTGGTAGGTATGATTTCAGACTGAAACCCACTGGAAGATGGGGCTATACATTCTGGAGTGTGGCTTGTTAAGTTATGCCTGTCATTCTTTGTCCTGTGTCATGGTGTAACGTTAAATAGCAGCATTCCTAGAACAGGGCCACATTTTGCCTTATTACTGCAGGGAGCAACTTGGCTTAGACCCAGGGAACTTCCCAGGTTCCGGCGAGTGTTAGCCCTGCTGTTCACGTCTTTGCTATGAGGGGGACAAGAAATGAACCAGCTTGCATCTTTTGTTGCATGGGTATCCAGACCGTTTCCTGGCTTTTACGTTGCTTTAAAAGCACTTCAAGAGTCATTTTAAAATGACAAAGCACAAATATGAAAATATTTAAAAATAACTTAACCACAACTTATTAATTAAGCAAGCTAATTACTGGCCAATGGTTCACACTTGAGCAGCAGTTAATCCTGATTTAAGCTGTATTGGATTTGTGCGAATTTACAGTGATACCATCATACGCAAAAAGTACCTGGCTGGTACTGAAAAAGAGCTATTTCAGGCCCTTTCAGAAGGCCTGTTGTACCAAGCAGACCTAGATCTGAACTTCTGTCACAGTTTATGTGATGCCAAGCAAGGGAGTTGGCCACGCTTTCCATTCAAAAATTTCCATCTTGTCTTTCCAGTGCAGTTTTCAATATAGCCAGATACTACCCTACCGTCTAAGCAACACTTACAATCCCCCAGGCAGTGAGGGAAGTATCTGAACAGCTTCTGTCACACAGGCACTTTCCATCTCTATCATTTAAGTCTTACCCCTGTGGTGCACAGCACACACGAAAGATTTTTTTTCAGATTTCACTCTAATTAATAAAAACAGAGCAAGCATTAACACCTGATGGAAGATCATGAGAACAATTACAGGCACTAACCAGCAACAGCTCCCAACCTTTAGGAGACAATTACTTTGGTTAAGTGTTAATCAGTATGCCGCTTTTGTATCAATTTTTAAAATGCAGACAACTTAATACTGAAGTTTATACTGTTTAATCTTTTGATGTTAAGAAAATCTTTATACCCCATAGTGCTGTTAACTATTTCTAGACATTAAAATAGTTCCTATGCATTAACTTAAAAAAAATCTGTTCTGCCTCCTACCTCCCATTTACTTGAGTTTTGCACATCCCAGTTTCAGGGTATACTGTTGAAATACTGAACAGAGCTAGTATGTTTTCAGATTGAAAAGGGTTTTTGTCCATGTCTTCCTGTCAAGATCTGAATCCAGTTAACCCAAAAAAACCTGTTCCCGCTCTCAACATCTTAAAAAAACAGTAGCTGTCACAAGACACCCACTGAAGTTCCTTGAGGCAGAATTCGTTTTAACTGGATCACCTACTAGCAATAAACAATGATTCTATAGCTACAGCAAACTTCTATGTAAATGAGATAACTGCTTGTTCCTCTTGACTAAAAATTTGATAAATTCTGACACAATTTCAGCCCCTCTACTGCGGTCCTCTCCTTTAGCTTAGAAAACTTAAGTTTAGATTTATAATCACTATTCCTGCTTTTCACTTACATGTGCCTTGCTTTAGAAAACTATCTTGTTTAACCCAATAGTCTGAAAGCAAAATTAGTTTTTCCTGATTCATGTAAACAGCAGCCTGTAAGAACACATGGAATGTTTCACAAAAATATTTATCAGCCCATTAACCTATTTACAAGGGTAAAGTGAGTATTTTTTAAGGGATAAACTTTACCCGCCCTTACACTTATTTAAATGATGTTGCTAAGAGGTATTAACTGAGACTAAGATTAGAATATGTATATAACAAAACCTTAAAATCTTAAGTGAAAGCCATTTAACTAATATTTAAAACCTCTGCAATTATTAGTTTATTAGTATCATCCAGGACTCAGATGTTCAGTATTCTTCCTGAAATTACATAAAACAAATGCAAATGGAAAGAATCCAAGTCAAAATTATATAACAAAACAGCACTCCATCACAAAAGCGTGTAAAATTACAAGAACGCTATTTTAAAACACTGGCACTTTAAGAGAACGATAATCTCAAAAACCACAAAATTGCCAAATTGTTCCCTAAACTGTTAAGCAGATAAACATATGACCCTGATGAATGAGCTTGAGTTTTGTGAAGAAAAATCAAATCAATCAGGTAATTCATACTGAAATACAAAGTTTAGGTGTCTTCTTCCCTCATGTCTATTTGATTTATAAAGGGGCAAACCATAATATAGGAAAATATACCTGACTTAAAATGTGGTATAGAATTTTAAAAGTTGGCCCAATTAATTAAAAATACCTTTAAATGGAGGATCTCAAGTTTCCTAAAGAATCCATATTTAGATAAACAGGAGAAGACATTTACAGCCAGCACTTTTTCTCCAGAGCCTTTGTTGGGACCAATATCAACAACAACAAAAAACATAATATGGCAGTCTTGTATTTTAAGCTCACGCTTTTGGGGATACATTCTCAGTCTTAAACGTGGGAACTGCAAATATAACTGCCATTACATGGTAATGGGAGTTAAAGGATGTAGAGTCCTCATGTAAAGATTAGAACATACTTTTCTATTAGTCCTTCAAGGACAGACTTTCAAAATGTTTGATTCTAATAATCCCGTGCTGTGAGTAGATTGGTTACTCTTCACTTTGTAAATAAACCTGGGCTATGTGAAATCTGTTATCAACCGATCAAGATTTGAGTTTCAGTTATGGATGAAAACTGTCTCAATTAAACTTTTATTACCCTCATCATGAGTATGCAGGGTGTGTACACAAAAGCTTTTTATCAGCTAACTATACGAAAGATAAACACTGTAATAATTCGTGTGATCCAAAATGGGCAAAAGCAAAAGACTAGCTTCCCCTTAAGAAAATTTTCAGACCTATGAAAAGGACAACAATACTAATAAAAAAAATTGTATTTACTTAGAAGCATTCAGAATGTCAACAAAACAGCTGCAACTTTTTTTCTTTTTTTTGCAATTACAGAGTGGTATTCAGTTAACAGAACAACAATTATTTCATATAAGCTGCATCAGAGACAACTGAAGATGAAAAAACTACCATCCCCATATATAACTAATTTGTGCTGTGCACCAACAAGAACCTGCTTTAAATTTCCATGCCAATTTACAACCCCCATACTGTACCAGGCAAGGTTAGTGGCTATTGAAAATACCACCAGGACAGGGCTATCTAAAGACACATTCGGTAGTGTGTTAACTATACAAAAAAAGACACTGTACAGTTTAAAAACAAATCTTACACAGCCTTACATTTCAATTTTTTTCTTTAAAAGGAGTGAGTTGTGTACAGGGGGGTTAAATGCTTTATAGACAAGAAAAAAAAAAAACTGCGCTAGAACCAACTTATTCATCATCATCATCTTCTTCTTCCTCTTCATCCTCTTCATCTTCCTCCTCCTCCTCATCCTCTTCATCTTCCTCATCTTCCTCCTCTTCCTTCTTTTTCTTGCTTTTTTCAGCCTTGACGACTCCCTTTTTTGCTGCATCAGGCTTCCCTTTAGCTCGGTATGCAGCAATATCCTTCCAAAATAAAGGCAGGAAGAAAGTGGTTGGAAAGACAAAACAGTTAAGGAGAGAAATAAAAGTAACATGGCAAAACTTTATGAAAAAACAAGGACTCAGATATACTAAAATAACACATTATCTGCAGACTCACATCTGTGAACTTTCAGAAACACACATGAAAATATTATAATTGTAAATAGTCCGTAACTCATGGAATGACATGGTTTGAGATTGGCATTGTTATGCCTCACTGAAGTACAACCACGTACCACATCCTAAGTTCAGTTTATTAAAACTAGAATGTAGAGACTGATTAAAGGGTAGACACTGCCACCTTCTGAATGCAAAAACGCATTCTACAGGTTTATACTGTCAGACCCTAATCCATAGTAGAAAATCTTGTCTTAAAAAAAAAAAAAAGTTATTTGCCACTGAGCATGCAATTAGGTTAAGAAACATCTAGAAATAGATACATTTCTCCAAAATGACTAAATAAGCTAAACTCTAACTTTACTTTTAATATTTCAACTCAAAGTATAGAGACTACAGCTTTTTCTTATTATATCAATTTACTGTACAGATCAACAAACTCATAACTTTCTGACTTAGTAAAGTTTTTTTTTTTAAATCTAAGGGAGGGAACATAAGTGTTTCAGGGTGTTTATGAACAATACAGATCTACGTTATTTGGTCCAGCCTATTTTTATGTTGTGTGCCTGATCATTTAAAATAGTTAAATCATTTGACTCAAAGTGACTACCAAAATCTTCATCAATCTGGATACTGGAGAATAACAAAACCACCCGAATCAAATAATGTTAAGTCAAACAACACTGACAATTTATTTGACCTTCTACATTCTTTAAAACATGGAAAGGGACTTAAGAGTACAGCCAATGGCACACTGAATAGCTGTTATACTTAAAACTGCATTACACCTCCAACTCTTAGGAATCGTTAATAGGAAATTAAGATGCAGTACCAAGTATAGTCATTCATCTGACATCGGGCACACCCTTCCATCACTACACCACGCCAATCCATACTCACCTTCTCGTACTTTTCCTTCAGCTTAGCGGCCTTCTTCTCATAAGGCTGCTTGTCATCTGCAGCAGTGTTATTCCACATCTCTCCCAGCTTCTTTGCAACATCACCAATGGATAGGCCAGGATGCTCTCCTTTGATTTTTGGACGATACTCAGAACAAAACAAGAAAAAGGCCGAACTAAAAAGAGAGATTTAATTTTAGAATTGTAGGTTTACTAACAACTGTGCTGTATTGCTGTATAAAAGCTGCTTCTAATTTCTACCACGTATTTCTCAGGATATAAATATTATAAAATGCTAAATATCCCTCATTAAACTTAATTTACACAATGATTTAACTTGTGACACCACTAGCTGAACATACACTATTTATTAGCGTTCCAAGAGAACATTCTGCAAATTACTCTCAGACTGATGGTATTTTTCAAGAAAGAAAAGGAGCAAAATTAAAATTACACTTAGGAGATGTATTGGGTGAAGGAGGCCAGAAACCAATTCCACTGCTCTAACTAAAACTGCCATCCAACAGGAATTTTATTTACAAAATTTAAACATACCAATGTGAGTTAGCGAAGAAACTTTGATTACAGACTCCAAATCCACAAGGTGGCTTGCTAAGTTTGTCTGATTCTACTGCAAAACACTCCTTGAAAATAACAACAGGCAAGATACTTACGGAGGCCTCTTGGGTGCATTGGGATCCTTGAACTTCTTTTTTGTTTCCCCTTTAGGAGGGATATAAGTTTTCATTTCTCTTTCATAACGGGCCTTGTCCGCCTTTGCCATGTCTTCAAACTTTCCTTTCTCTTTAGCAGACATGGTCTATAAAATAACAACTCGTGAACTTAACTCGACAACAAAGTTTTAACAAGTTGTCCTCTTAAGTATTAAAAGGAACAAACCCAGTGTCCTTTGCTGAGTATTCAGCAGCCTGTTCCAACACCACCACTCACGTTATGCAAATTGCACCGAGGCTTTTCAGAAACCCCAGTGTGGACGTCACCCTTTCGTACCTGCTTAGTGCGTTTTAGGCCCTCTTACCTTCCACCTCTCCGAGCACTTCTTAGAAAACTCTGAGAAGTTGACGGAAGCATCTGGGTGCTTCTTCTTATGCTCCTCCCGGCAAGTTTGCACAAAGAAGGCATATGATGACATTTTGCCTCTCGGCTTCTTAGGATCTCCTTTGCCCATGCTTAATTATTTTTCTAAAAAATAAATAGACGCGTAATGTTAACAATGAAATTTACGGCATTTCAGAGCACTCTAACTTCTTGGATAAGGAAAGAAAAGCAAGGCACTGGTTGTTTAACGCGGCAGTGGCATTAACCCCTCATAATACCACAGAAAATGGCAGTGATCGTCAATTCCTAGAAAAGGCTACACCAGGCGAAAAACGGTCCTTGAGTGTGATCTCCAAAAAGCGGAGACACAGCGGTATACTCACACGGCGCTTGTTACTTCGCTGCCTGTATCTGTTCGGGGTGAACAGCCCACCGGTCATTTAAAAGAAACGAAGAACTAAATGCAAAAAACCGTTTTCAATCAACAAAACCAAAGGTCAGAAAAGCGACGCTGCCGATTCACGGCTCCGCGCTACGTAAGGAACAAACAGGTGAGAGCCAAAGCGGGCAGACCTTTCCGGATCGTGGGCCAAGTCCACGGCTCACCTAAAGCTGTCCCAGGGATCACTGAAAAATACTCTCTCGGCATAAAAGTTTGCCGGGAGGAGGGAGCGGGAGGAGCGCCAGCGCTCGGGCCCGGGCTGGGGGATGGCGGCGCTATCTGCGCGGCTGCCACCGCCAGGCAGCTTCCTTTGCTATCGGCTTGGCCCCGAGACGCATTTCGGTTCTGACTAAACACGTCCGGTCTGAAGTTTCTTCGAGTAAACAAGGATGAGGGACAAAAGCCACTCCTGCTCGCTGCTCGGGCTGCCCCCCGCCCCCACCAGGGCAGTATTTTTTTTTCTGAGCCGTGGAAGTCGGGGCGCCGCGCGGGGCGGGCTCCGCACACCTTCCCGCCACCGGGCCCCCCACCCCGGGCCGCCCGCCCGCTGCGGGGCCGCGAGGGGAGGCCGCCCGGGGCGGCGGGGCCGCGGCCCGGCCTCCGGGCCCGGCTCCCCGCCCCGCGCGGCGCCGCCACGTGCGCCCGGCCGCCCGCCGCCCGCGCAGGCCTGCCGGCCTCCCCCATTTTGTCGGCTCGGCGGAGGGAGCAGCCCCGCTCGAAATGGGGGCTGGCTCCGCCCGCGGCCGCCGGGGCCGGCGCGCACGGAATGGCCGCTGCGCGTCTTCCCCGCCTGCGCCGCCGCCGCCGCCGCCGCGAGGGCGAGCGCGAGCGAGAATATGGCTCCTTCCCTTTGTGTGTGTGTGTGTGTGTGTGTGTGTGTCTGTGTGTGCGCCAGTGAGTGTGCGAGAGTGTGAGTGCGAGCGCAGGCGGGCGGGGTGCGCGCCGCGCTCTGGCGCACACACTCGGCCATGACGGCCGGGGGGAGGGGCGGGGGGCGCGCGGCCGGACCCTCCCCCCGCCCGCCGCCCGCGGGGGGGCCGCCCCGGGAGGCGCCCCCGGCCCGCCGCTCCCCTTCTCCTTCCGCGCGGCCCGCGCGGCCCGCTGCCCCCGCACGGACGACGCGGGGCTGTGAGAAGACGAAAAAAAAAGTTGCCTCGGAACTGCTGCGCCCAGCTCCCCCGCCCGCGCCCGCCCGCCTTGTTTTCTCTCCAGCCAGCAGCGCCGGGCCGAGTCAGCCATGTTCCAGCGAGCGCCGCGGCGCCGCTCCCCCCGCCGCCGGGCCGCCGCCGCCGCTGCCGCGCCCGGGCACTGGCTCGGGCTCGGGCTCAGGCCGGCGGGCCCGGCCCCGCGCCGCCGCCCCCGGCCCCGGCCCCGCGCCGCCGCCGCCGCCCGCCCGCCCGCAGCGCCCGCCGCCCGCGCTCGCCCGCCGCCGGCGCCCGGCTCTGCGGCGGCCAATGCAGCCGTGAAGCGCCGCCCGCCCGCCCGCCGGCCCGCCGCCCCCCGCGCACGCCGGCTTCCCGAACGCTCGGCCCGGGGGCCGAAAACACGTTAAAAATTTTTTTTAATGAAAAAAAATTTTTTTGCGCCAGTCAGCGCGGACGCCGCCGGGGGTGGAAACTCGCGGGGCTCGGGGCTCGCGGCGCCTCCGGCGGCCCGGGGGCCGGGGCTCCGGCGCGCGGCCGGGCTCCCGGCGCCCGAGGGGAGGCTCGCTCCGTGCGCAGTTCCCCCCACGGTCCCCCCTCATTTGCCTTTGTGTGGATCCTGACCCGCCGGCTCCCGGCCGCGGGGATCCGGCCGCCGCGCGGGCTGGGGAGCTGCCGGAGGCGCTCTCCCCGCCGCGGCGCTGCCCCAGACTCACCTTCCGCGAGGCACAGAGTCGCCCAGTGCCCGTCCGGCTCTCACTTGCCCCGGCGCTGTCTCTATGGAGCTCAATGTACTGCAATGGCTGTGAGAGCGGGAGCCAGACGCAGCCTCCTCACTCTCTCCGCTCTGTAACATTACTCTCCAGCCAGCGCGGCTCCTATTGGCTACCGCCAACTCACGGGGCTCGCTCATTGGCCCGATACCTCCCATTGTCCTGACCAGAGCCCGTTTGCTATTGGCTGTCTCCGGGGACACGTCATCAAGGATTGAAACAGCGCGCAAATCTGAATGTGTGTGTATGCCGGGCAAAGAGGCTGAGGCGGGAGAGGCAGAGGCAGAGGCAGCAGCTGCTACGGGAAAGCAGAGCTCTATGGTGTATGTGTGCATGTGTCTAACCCAAGCCAGCCCCACGCCCGAGCGGCCGCCGGAGCGAAAAGGGCCTGACTTTTCCACAAGTGTCTCCAACTCCTCAGGCAAAAGAGACACCCACAGGCCTCCCCCCCCTTCTCACCCCAAACTCACTTCCAAAGCCGTTAAGATAAGAGGCCCCAGACTCTTTAACAGACCTTCAAAAGTGAGAGCGACACGATGAGATCACGGCCCCTGAAAACCGGGGTTTCTGCTCGTGCAGAGGGCTGAAGGCAGCCAAGATTCGAGCTCCTCAGCAACATATGGTTGCATTACACTCTAGATCTCTGGGAAGGCAGGGCTTTTCCTATAAGAAAGTGACACGATCCAGTCAGCCGGCTTTAAAACACCCCTTTTCTGGGCTCCTAAACCCGTACCGTCGTCAGGCTTGCTGAGCAGCTGAAACCTTGACTCACCGAACAGGCATTTAGTTTCACCCTTTTTCTTGGTTTGATCGAGTTTCACAGCTCGTCTGGAACTTTTTATTTAAATACAAAGCACGGTCTCAACTTCCTGGAAATCAAATGATTATTCCATGTAATTAAAGCACACAGCCACTTCGTTTTGATATGGGGTACTCTAGCAGGAAATGTTTGCGAGGGCCTGCTAGAATTAGCAAATTCATTAGAGACCACCTTTTTAACTGTTTGGCTGTTTTATTTGACTTGGTGTGGATTACTGTTATAATCAAACGAATCCTTGTGATGCTATCTTTCCCTCCCATCACACCACTTAGTGCATCCATGTAACTGCTCTAGGATTACAGGAGTTGTAGGTATATTGTTACCCGGAGGATTAGATAGAGGCAGAGAGTGTGTTTCTCTAACTCACCAAGCTGGCGGTATTAATAGCCATACTTATTATGTCTGTAGAGAAAAATGTGCTAGCTATAATAGCCAGTTCTGAAGACTCTACAGTTATATCAGCCCTTTATGAAACTATTATCTATTCCTCTGTAGCCTGAGCAGACCACACCCCTATTCAGTTATAACAGACTTCCCTTTTTTTCACTCTCTGATGGTATGTTTATACACTTCTAAACCCACCAGCCAATTCCTCCAAATGTAACAGACCAAAGTTAAAATCACTCATTTTATTATGTTAATTTTATTTCATATATCCAGTCTAAGCATCCATAACATAATGTATTTGCTCAAATTTATTAAGCTATTTGAGAATAGACTTAGAGATAACTTCTCCTGACCTATGAGGTTAATGTTTATTCCTTTTATTAAAAAAATACATAATTGGTCTCAGGGATTATAGTCTTGGTGAATGGACAATGCATGTCATATGATCATGAAAAAGTATGATATTAAGACCATATAAACTAGTATAATATACACTTGGTATTTAAAAAGCAAACATCTAAAGTTAACCGTTATATTGTTACCTTCACACATATTTACTCTTCTTTACTTCCCTCTATTAATCAAATTTTATGCTTTCTTTAAATCCAGGTATTTATTTCAATTCTGTTTTATCTTCTCCATGACTATATTACAAAATATTCATGAGAATTATCCACACTTTAGATGGCATCCGTGATATCAAAATTTGACTATTATCTGAAGATAGCACTATCAGTATTTTCCAGGAGCAGTGTTGGGTTTGCCCTGGTCCAACCATTTTTTTAGGTTCTTTTACCAGTTGTCTCTAATAGCTTACTCCTGCCAGGGTAAGTTTATGGTCACAGAACAACTCAAGAGCAATGGGCCCACACAGGTTTCTATTTCAGCAGGATGGTATGGTGAATTACAGGTACCGGATTTAAATAGACCTGGGTTCAAATCCCAGCTCTGCTACTTACTAGCTGTATGATCTCTGGCAAGTTTTTTTTTTTTTTTTTTTTTAACTCCTTTGTGCTTCCAATCTCTCAGCTATAAAATGGAAGTGATCACGGGCTTGTTGTAAAGATTAAACTTTTTCTTCAAAGGTTTAAAATTATGTTATGCAGACCTCTTCAAACCCATGACTTAGAAGACATCAAGTGCAGTTAGTTAACCTTGAGTTTTTCTTCATATTTTAATTTTATATGAGGGCAGTGGTTGCAAATTAAGTTTTTTTTTTTTTTTTTTTTAATTCTAGCCTCAGACAGCACTAAATCCTCATCCAGTCTAGTGATGGTGCCTTCAGTTATTCCCAAGTATAACAGAGGCCATGTCACAGAGCATTAAAACCTGCACTTCTAGGCACATTTCTCTTATTTGCTTTTTGTGATACAAAGGGAGGAACATAAAAAGGTGAGAAACTTTTTAAGTAAACCCTACAACTTCTAGCTCTAACCCTGCAACCTTAACGTTCACTTATTTTATTATATTAGACCCTCTCCGTCTTCAACATGAATCATTACCCACAAATTGGCATATATTTTACTTTAGGGTTATTGGGTGTTTTAATCCCAACTTACGAAGTTATCTAATTCAAAAAGCCTGAACACTCTCTCCCATGCCCAATTTAGCCAACTAAGTTACAGATTTTCATGAATAGGGGTTATGCCCTTCCTGGAGCCTGCCTCTAAGACTGGAGAAGTGCCTCTCTTCTGGAATCTCATAATATTCTGTACATTAATTACTGTGCTCACAATTGTAATTATCCAGTTATATGTCTGTTTGTCCCATGGCAATGCACCCCTTAAAGGCAGGAATCCTATCTTATCTTTGCATCCCAAGCACCTAGCACAGTGCCTGGCATACAGCAGGCAGTAAATAAAGTCTGTTGAATAAATGATTTAATAGCTGAAAGAGTACTTACTGAAAATTATTGTTTTAATCTTCCTCTTCCATCTTTGGCGATAAACATTGGGGTATTTCTAAATCAGAAGGCAGGAAAATAGAACAATACGTAAATGTTAGGATTAATATTGAAGATGGATGTCAACTGCACCTCATTCTTATAACTTAAAAAGAGGAAGGTGGAGTTGGGGGCTAGGGGCAATCGCAAATAAAGACAAACACATATATTTGTAGTATTTACCAGCTCCCAACTAGGCCAAGGTTATTCCTAGTTGGATACAGTGAACTATGGCAAGCCAAATAAGAATTTATCACAGAAAACTGCAAGAATGTCTGCCCAAAGGTTGCTTCCAGTGGGCCTTTGAAACAACTCTAATGTAAAAAAATACAAAAAGCAGACAGGGGGCTGTAAGTCTTTGGCTGGAGGATATTGATTCCTCCTCATGCAGTGAAGCCTAAAGTCAAGTTATATGAATTCTCTGTTGTCTCTCCTTCTCAGAAAGGGCCAGTTTCTGAAAAGGAATAGAAACAGTAAACCGAAATGTCTGATGAGGTCAGCCGCACTAAGGATCCTGTACACTTAAAACCTTCTTCTTCTTCTTTTTTCTTTTTTGGGTGCTGACAATAAAGGAGAGGAATTCAGGCAGAGAAAAGTGTACAGGTTGTGACCCAGGACACTGAGTCCCACCCCTCAATCCACCGCGTGTGGCCTCGGGTAGCCACTAAGGTCTGTGCTCATTTCCCTAACTCTTGCTTAGATGTAGTGCTGCTTCCTCTCACTTGCAAGGACATTACAGGATTAAACAGATGGGCACAAAGAAAGACCCGAGGAAGGCAGAGAGGTGGTGTTATTATATCTGTCAGCGTGTGGAGAAGGGGAACCTTGTCCTGGGCTGCTTAAGTACTTCTGCCTAGGCCCGAGTCTTCTGTGCCAATGTGGCTTGCAGGTGGGGAAATCAGTGGCTTCAGCTGTGGGCAGCACGGATGGCTGAGGCAAAGAAAACAGTATGGAAGTGATTTTTTTTTTTTTTTTTTTCTGGGTTGCGCTCTGCGGCTTGCAGGATCCCAGTTCCCTGACCAGGGATTGAACCCCAGCTCTCCACAGTGAAAGCACAGAGTCCTAACCACTGGACTGCCAGGGAATTCCCAGAAGCGAATTTATACCAATAATATCTCTAGAATTGTAATATTTCACTGGTGAATAAGGAAGAAAAATTACCTTTTCTTAATAAGGTTCCTATTCTCTGGTTAGCCAAAGAATGGTACACATGAAGAGGGGGACACTCATTAGCAAATGTTTTTATAAAATGGTGATCTAAATTCAGAAAAGATCAGTATTTTAGGTCTTGATCTCAAGAACCACGTCGACAGGCCAAATTCAGCTGCCCCATGAGAAGTGCCATAAACCTTAAAAACAAATGTCTTAGCTCACCTGCTAGGATGGCTATGATCAAAAAGACAGACATGGGGAGCATGAGTGAAAATGGAGAAATTGGTGGCATCATACACTGCTGGTGGGAATGTAAAACGGTGCAGCCGATTTGGAAAACAGTCTGACAGTTCCTCCCAAGGTTAAACATAGAGTTACCACGTGACCCAGCAATTCCACTCCTAGGTATGTACCCAAGAGAAACAAAAACATGTCCACACAAAAACCTACACATAAATGTTCATAGCAGCATGATTTGTGATAGTCAAAAAGCAACCCAAATGTTCATCAGCTGTTGAGGGGATGAATAAAATGTAGTGTATCTTTGTGATTGAATATTATTCGTCGATAGAGTGGACTGAAGTAGTGACACGTTACAACATGGATGAACCTTGAAAACATTATGATAAGTGAAAGAAGCCAGACACACACACAAAAACCCACATATTGTACGGTTCCATTTATATGAAATGTCCAGAAGAGGAAATTTATAAAGACGGAAAGTAGATTAAGGGTAGCCAGGGGTGGAGGATGGGGGGAAGGGGGGTAACTGCTGGTGGGTGTGAAGCTTCTTTTAAGAAGATGAAAATGATCTAAAATTACATCATAGTAATGGTTGCGCAACTCTGAAGACACCAAAAATCATCAGATTGTACGTATGTGAATTATCTCTCGATAAAGCTGTTTTTTAAGAAACGAATTAATGTTTTATGAAACAAACACAGAAAGGGACGACGGATCGCTACCCACTTGCTAATTTTGCCCCGTACTTTCCTGCTGCCTCATGAAAATGATGTTCTTCCTCTTCATTCGGTGGAAATTTCTTCTATTAGTGGACATATATTCTGTGCTTAAAGTGTGTTTTTGCTACAAAATTATGTTAAAAGAGCACTCTCCAGGGGTACCTTGGGAGGTTTCCCTCGAGCGCCTGAGGTGACTGTACTGTCGGCTGAGCCGTGAAGTGTTAGGTCAGACGGTGCAAACTGGCAGGGCCTCTGGCTTATGTGACCCTCAGATGTGCCAATTGGTTAACATGGTGTTTTTAAAAAGTTGGATTTTTTTTTTTTTCACGTTAAAAAAAATCCAGATATTTGGCTTCTTTTGAAAAATCAGAGATCCGATAACCTTGGCTCCATGGCTGGGCAGGGTTACGATGATGTGGAGTGAACAGGGGCCGCCTCCCTCACAGGAGGTGTGTTCTGTCTTCTGCGCAGCCCCACCGTTCCCTAAGCACCTGGCCTGCCGTCTTGCCTGCCTGGCTCCTGCGGACATTTGAGTTTTGCCAGTCCTGAGTTGGGTCCTTAGAATTTCAGCACTACGACCTGCGATTCGGAAACGTCCTTCCTCAGAGACTCTTTTCGTAGGAAACGCTTATTATCATCACACAGGACACAGAGCGGGAAACTGAACTAGAGGGCTGCCTCCGGTGAGGAACAGAACCACGTTTGGTGCTGTCACAGGTAGCATGTACTCCTGATGTGAAACAGAGTCTGGCTGTGCTGCAGAGGGTGTCCTACAGCCCAGACGAAAGTAAGCTTTATTGATCATGTCTCTCCTGTATGCTGAGCACTTTACACAGATAATTTCGTTTAATCCTCACAGCGATCCTATAGGCCAGGATGCTTATCTCTCTTCTACAAAAAATTCTAAGGAGGCTCAGAGAGATCCCTTAAGTTGTCCAAGGTCACACAGCTAGTGAGAGAGTAATAGTAAGCCCAGTTCTGACTCCAAAGCTGAAGTTTTCTCCACTAAGCCGCATGACCTTCCAGTTATTAGCCTAGCTAATAAAATAAAAAATGATCACATTTTCCCACCTAAATATAACCCATATCCTCACGGGAATCTGACGTGAGTTTACAGCCTCGACTCTCAAGATTTTTGAATAGGACACATACATTTTGCATATATAAAACTTGAAAAAATGTATGGGAATTCCCTGGTGGTCCAGTGGTTAGGACTCCGAGCTTTCACTGCCGAGGGCCTGGGTTCGATCCCTGGTCAGGGAACTAAGATCCTACAAGCCGCGCGGTGTGGCCAAAACAAAACAAAACAAATTTATGGGACTTCCCTGGCGGTCCAGTGGTTAAGACTTCACGCTTCCACTGCAGGGGGCACGGGTTCGACTCCTGGTCAGGGAACTAAAATCCCACAAGCTGAGTAGTGTGGCAAAACAAACAAACAAACTTGAAAACAGTTTCATGAAACAATACCTACCATTGTGATGGAGTTTGACATTTTTTTTTCTTAAACTCCTAAGTTTACTTTCCAACCCGCGCCAATGGGCTCTGCAGTTTGCAAAACATTGCATTAAAGCCCGAGTAAAGAAGCCCCATTTCCCATCAAGGGTAACTTCAGCCCTAAGTGACAAGTGTGGGTGCTGCCAGCTGATGGGATGGGACTGAAGGGAGGAAAGGCCAGGACAGATGCCTGGAATCCAGGACCTGCGGCCAGAGCTCCCCAGCACACTTAAGGAGGCTGGTGCCAAAACTGTGGACCGTCCCAAGTCCAGAGAAACAGTCTGGAGACAGGAAAGGAGAGCGCCTTGCTCTGCCTGGGAGACCAAGACAAAATCAGGCGCTCCTGGCCTCCAGGAAATGCAAAGGAGACGTCTGAAAACCCCCGAGGCGTAGGAGAGAAATCCTAGCAGACCTGATAAACACCTTCCTCACCTGGGTGGGGTTCACCACCTTGGATTTGTCTTTGTCAGAGGCGGAGAGCAGGAGTCTCTGCCAGCAGAAGCTGCACCGATGGGAAGATGGCCTCAGCTCCCCCAAAGACAGCATTTTTGTTTAAAAAACAGCGCCCAAAATGGCTTGTGGGCTAAATAGAAGGTGACCACCAACCCATACCTGTTGTTCATGAAGGTGTTGAAAAAAAAATCAACAACAACGAAAAACCTGTATGCTTTTTTTTTGAAAGGTTGCTGTTGATCCTTGTTCTAAGGTTTCCTTTTGCTTTCCAAGAACGGAAATAAGGAAGTAGGAAGGAGATAGCATGATTTAGTATATTCTAACAAAAGTACTACCAGCAAATTGATAGTCACATTCAGGAACAGAACCCTGCCTTGGAAACATTCATGGCATTTGACCAGTGATTTTGCTTCAAAAAATACTAAGAAAATAATCAGAAATAAGTAAAAGGCACAAAGATGTGAATAAGAATATTAACTGCAGAATTATCTATAATGTGTCAACAACCTAGATGTTCAATGAGAGTGGGTTGGTTTAATACGTTTTGGTCCATCCTCATGATGGTTTATTATTATGCCACTATCAAATTGTTATGAATACTAAATTTAATGCCACGTAAAAATATTCATATTACCTTATCATGACAAAAACTATTTTCAGAAGGATCCCTGGTTTGAAAGAAAAGTGTGTATGTGAATCCAACAAAGATTGGAAGAATATACTAAAAAACATTAATAGTGTTTATTTCAGGTGAAAGGTAAGCTTTGCTTTCTCCTTAGACTCGTCAATATTTCCTTAGTTTTCTACAATTTATACTACTTCTAAAATTAGAAACAAAAACTCCAGTTTTTTAAGAGAAGAAATTTGCTAATAGAAGACTCAAAGATTTACATCATTTAAAGAAACTCAGACCTCGTTGTTACTCTAGAAATTCTTCCCTGTAAAGAGATATACACTATATATAAAAATCATGCACATTTATCATGGCCCTAAAGTTAAGGTGTCTCTACTGTCATCCAAATACGACCACCCTGTTAACACAAATCAGAATCAGGTATGTGCTAGGAGGAAAAGTATCAGTGTTTACACGAAAACCTTGTTACCTCTCATCACTACTGCTGTATCTTCTTTAATCACTATTCCTTCTTTTCCCATAATTCAGTCCTGAGTCATCTTCTCTTTGCTTCTCTGCTCTCTTAGAGACCCCCGTGACCAACTCCACGTGGAGTTTTAACCTCCATTTCTATGTAAATGACTCTAAGTTTCCCATTCAGCCTTAGGCTCTATCCTGGACCCCACCGTGTACCAGTTTCTCAAGCTCACAGGTTTGCTCTCTAAGCCAGACCCCTTTCTGATTTCCCAACTTGCCGACTTCCCACACCAGCTCCAATTCTAGGAGTCTAATTCCCCCTCTTCCTCTTCCCTCACATCAAATTCTGTAACATCTATGTCACAGTACTTTTGAATCAACGCCCCACACCTTTATTTTCATTTCTATTGCCCCCAACTCTAGTTCTGGCCTTTATTATTTTGTGGTTAAGAATGGTGGCTTTGGAACCAGACACTACTAGGTTAAAATCCTGGCCTTTGCACTAGCTAGCTGTGTTGCCTTGGGCAGAGTGAATTAACTTCTCTGAGGCTCAGCTGCTTTTGTAAAATGATAATACCCCTTTCAAAGGGAAGTTGTGAGTTTAAATTAGCTCATATACATAAAGAGCTGAGCCTAGTATGCAAATTGCTTAGAGTTCTGTAAATGAGCACCAGATGTTGGCTGTTTATTTTAGATTATTTTAAAAACTGGTATTATTAATATTTTCCTAATGCATAAAGCTCCACCACTGCTTAAAAACTTTCCATTTAATTACAACATTTTCTTCCCAATTAACTACAAGATCCTCACCTGGCCTTCAAGTCCTTCCCTAGTCAGGCAAAATTTCTCCCTTGCTTTCCCTCCCACTGCTTTCCTAATTTCCAATCAAACTGGACCTTGTACTTTCCTACTTTTGAGCTTCTGGCCACACTTTTGCTTTGTAGCGGCCTTCCCCCACCTGTGCTGCTAAATCCAACCTGTCTTTTAAAACTTTCCCAACCGTTTACAATTCTCAACTTGATGAGCATTCTTTCATTTTTGAGCTCTGTCACTTTTGGTTGTACCTTTCTAATGGCTTTTATAGTGTTATAAATATAATGACAATAGATTATTATATATTTTATAACCTATATAAATATATTACATATTATGTTGTTTTACTCATCTTGTTTCTCCAGCACTCTTTGCCCATCACAGGTACTCAGTAAATGATAGCTGAATGTCAAGGTGAGGTTCGATTTTCTGTCCACACCTATCACACCGTTGATACTCAATTTTAATAAACCATGTCTACAATTCCCTTCCCTTCATAGATTGAATTACATCCTAGTACGACATGGAGCAAAACCTATTGTTGTGTTGTCATCTTTGTTGGTCAAAATCAGTGGATATTGGCAACTTTATGTGGTTAAATTCTATTCAGGTTGGCCCCTATCCTGACGATCTGGGGCAGTGGTTTGATGAACTGCTGTTTTCACAGGTTTTCTTTTTTGCTTTTTACTGGGTAAGGTTGTTATAGTTCAGAAGCTTGTAAATATATTTATTTTTTAAATTCCCGGATCTTATGAAAAGTCCTTGAAGTCAAAACGGTAACACCAGGTTTCTAATCGGTTGCATTCATGTGGCAGATTTTGAGGTTAACACACTTTTTTCCTGCATATTACCAGATATCACAAAAATTCATAAACTCCCTCAAAATGGTACCCCTTCTTGTGTAGCAAATTCATTTTGGCACCAAAATGGGTGCCATCGAAGAATTCAACAAATTCAATCTAGGTTTTACATTTGGGTACAACTAGTTCAGATTTGCCTGAAACCACTCCAGATTTATTGGGAGCAGTATGGGTGACAAGGATTCCCTGGGTGGAGCCGGCAGTGGTGGGACAGGGGAAGTCAAGCAAGGCGGACCTGCAAGGCCCCAGCAAGGACCGGCTCTCCTGTCTGGGTCACTCCCACCCGCTGCTAGGGTTTCTAGCCCCAGCGCTCCGCGCTCCCTCCCTCCCCAGCCTCGCTCCTCCCCGCCCGCGCCCTACTAACAGCAGTTCCTGCTTCACAAACACAGTACTTAAAGCACCTAGTTCCTGGGATTTATACTTGCCAAGTGGCTGTGAGGAACAAGTTTTTCTCAAGCCCAGGCATCAAAAGGCACTTATTTCAACACTTCAGGGAAAAATAGTAACTAAGAAAATCAATAATCTCATCCGAAGCAGAAGAATGGATTTTTGTCAGGCTATCTCTATGGTTTCCTGCCCATGTTTTAAAAGAAGCGTAGTATTAGTCTCTTGAATCATTTTTCGTCTTGTGTTTTCTTACCTTACCTAAAGAAATGTAATCTTTTTGCAAATAGAAACTATATCCTGACCTAAATATTATATGGTAACAAGGTGTCTTTAAAAGCTACATGTTTCCTAAAGATAATTAGAAGACTCAAAGAATATCTTTATGTGGCTATAAATTCTTCAATGGCTAAAATCGAGCCTCCTATCTTTTTCAAAGGGTTTTTTTGCCTTTTTTTTTTTTTTTTTTTGATGGAGCAAAAGAACACAAATGAGATTAGAGGAAGAACTGCTAGAGCAACAGAAGGAAAGAATGCCAAAGAGGGGAAGGGGGACGGCTACCGAAGTAGAAGCCAGTGCCAAAGAGTGTTCCAACTCAAAAATGTTCCCTGAATCTATCCAACATCTAAGAAAGTTAGCCCGAGGCGGGTTGTGAGCCCTAAATGCAAGAGTCAGATGCTATCTAAAACCAGAAAGAGTAGTAAGAAAGAATGTACATGCATATCTCCCAAAGCAGAAAGATGTGAAGAGGGCTCAAGGCAGAAGACCCGCATTTTTCTACAGTGAGCTGCCGATCGCATCATAGCTTAGAACTCTAAGATTCAAGGACAGACAGGTGAAGTCGAGTCAGCCTATGAAGGGAGGGAAGCCACTGTCTTACTCATGAGCCTGGTATTCTCCCTCAGTTCAAGTATGCTTAGTCTTAACTGTGCTACCAAAGACCCATACGATTGTCACAAGCCATAGGTTAACATTTGTAGTTGAGAAAGAACCGATGTTAGACACTTGAAAGAGCTTTTAGGCAAAACTTACACTTAGAAAAGTTCCCAAGCTTAATTCGGATCCCTTCCCCCTCCTCTCTTCTTTCCTTTTCTCTTCCTTTCTCTCTGTTGCCTAAGAAATTTAAAAAAACAAACAAAAAGATCCCACCCATTTTAAAGTATTTATTTATTTATTTATTGGCTGCGCAGCACGTGGGATGTTAGTTTTCCGACCAGGGATCGGACCTGCCCCCTCCTCCCTCCTCGCTTTGGAAGCGCGGAGTCTTACTCCCTGGACCGCCAGGGAAGCCCCCAAACCCTCCCATTTGTTAGCGAGACAGTAAACGGAAGGGCAGCGCGGGGCTTCTCCCATCAGAGTGAGAAGGCAGTGTTGTTCAGGGGTCAGTGTCCATGGATGGGGGTGGGGAGAAGGGCAGAAACTAATACTTAGTGGGCATTTACACGTGCTAGGCACCGAAAATGCTTTTACCTCCCTGTAATTCTCGCAGCAAGTCCTTGGCGTGGGTGCTACTTTTCTTATTTTACGGAGCAGGAAATTAAGGTCGCCTAGGCTGACCCACTTAGTCTCTCTGGCTCCAAAGCCCAACCCCTTTACATGACGTCCGGCGTGGATGTCTCCTTATGGTCTCTGCTTTGGCACTAAAAACCAACAATCTCAAAAAGATACATTCCAAAGGTAGCAAAATGACAGCTGTAGCCGAACTGTGCAGTACTGCTTCCTTCTAGGGTCTGTGTGGGAAGTGAGAAAACTGATGTCCTTTACCAATTATTGAGGAGAAATTTCAACGGAACATTTGAGAGGTCAGAGAATCTCCTCAAGGGGTAGCGCCCCAGCACTCTTTTTTTTAAAAAAATAAATTTATTTATTCATTTATTTATTTTTGGCTGCGTTGGGTCTTCGTTGCTGCGCACGGGTTTTCTCTAGTTGCCGTGAGCGGGGGCTGCTCTTCGTTGCGGTGTGCGGGCTTCTCATTGCAGTGGCTTCTCTTGTTGCGGAGCAGGGGCTCTAGGCGCGTGGGCTTCAGTAGTTATGGCACGTGGGCTCAGTAGTTGTGGCTCGCGGGCTCCAGAGCGCCGGCTCAGCAGTTGTGGCGCCCGGGCTTAGTTGCTCCGCGGCATGTGGGATCCTCCCGGACCGCGGCTCAGACCCGTGTCCCCTGCACAGGCAGGCGGACTCTCAACCACTGCGCCACCAGGGAAGTCCGCCCCAGCACTCTTGACCCAAAGGTGAGTGGGCCACGGAGGCACAGAAAACCCACTTCATTCTTAAAATAGTCCCTCATCATTCTGAGTCCTCCAGGATTGGGAAACTCAGCACTGCGTTAAGGTGGCCCTGAGAATCAAGGCTTCATTCAGCTTTGCACGCGTCATTAGAAACTTCTCCTGGCACTCACTAGCTCAGCAGCCTGGCCCAGAAACCTGAATTGCATCATTGATTCCTCCCTTTCCCTAACTCCCGACAATCAACAAATCATCGAGTCCTGTGGTCTCTACCTCTTTCATTTACGTCTCTGATCTACCCACCTCCCTCCTTTCGAAGACCACCATCTTAGCTGAACCTATGGCCTCCTGCTTGGTTTACTTCAACAAAGTACCTAACGTCTCTGGGCCTTAGCCTTAGAAAACTCCAAGTGATTTTTCTAAAGTAAATAAGATAATATGGTCATGATATTCCCCTACTTGAAAAATCCCTCTATGACTTCCCACTGCCTTCAAGAGAACGAACACACATTTTAGTAGAGCATCGTGTTCAGCGTCTGCCGATAGATCCAGCCCCGCGCTCTGAGCTCCCACTGTCTTGAGCCATTGGGAGGTCCTAGACTGTGTGCTTCTTCAGGTACTTATTCCTTCAATCAGGATAATTCTCCACTGACGCACCTCCTGCCTTCCAGCTTAAACATCTCCGCTCTGAGAAGCCTCCCCTGACCGCCCCACTCTGGGCCCACTCCTACCCTGGCATCCTCACCCAGGCCTGCAGCTGCCCATGTGTGTAGCCGTCTAGTCTGCAAATCCCTCAAGGGCAGGGTGAGCTTTAGTCACCATTTTTCTTGGCATCTAGCCTAGTGCTTGGCCTATAGGAGCCACTCAATCCATGAGTAAATGCTTAAATGTGATGGAGTGGGGAAAGTAATGAAGAGATGTGAGTCTAATTATGACTTTGCTACCAACTCCTGTATAACCTGCCACTAAAATTCACGTTAAAACAAAATGCTAATGGTACAAACTACTCTGTATAAAATAAATAAGCCACCAGGATATATTGTAGAGCACGCGGAATATAGCCAATATTTTATAATAACTATAAATGGAGTATAATCTATAAAAATTTTGAGTCACACATACACACACAAAATGCTAAGTTTTCCCGTCCTTCAGGTAGGATCTGCGTCTCATTCCTCACTCACCGTCCCCCACCAACCGCTACCCTCTCCCAGGGAGCAGGATGAGTATGAGAGTTTGTTTTTTTTCAACATTTGGGAAAATAACATGGGGACTTTCCTGGTGGTGCAGTGGGTAGGACTCTGTGCTCCCAATGCAGGGGGCCTGGGTTCGATCCCTGGTCAGGGAACTAGATCCCACAGGCATGCCACAGCTAAGGAGCTGGCGAGCTGCAACTAAGACCTGGTGCAACCAACTAAATAGATATAAAAAAAATTCTTAAATAACATGGAAGTGGAAATATATGGTACAACTTTCAATTCTGTAGATGATTCCTCTTCCAGGTGATAAAGATCCAAGGGGATGAACAACCAAAAGATCTCACAAAGCTCTGTGAATGTGCAAGGAGTGGGAGATATGTACTCATGCGGCAAAGAGTAAAATATTGGGGGGAAAGTTTCAAATGTTTATAAGATGATGGACTCTGAATTCCTATTTATAACACAGGAAAGGCATCTTGGGAGGGATTGTGGGCAGCCCCCCAAAGACACAAACTCAGTGTGCTGCTGCTGTCACAAGGCCACCAGACTGTGGGGTAAACAGTAAACACCATTATCCTGCCTTGAGTTCGGATTACTTCCTTCAGGGCTGAGGTCTCTCTTAGAGATAGGTAACAAAAATAATCTCTCTTAGAGATAGGTAACAAAAATAAGAGCATCTTGAGACCTTGTTGGAAAGTTTATAAAAGTAGATTTATAAAGAGAAAAAAAAGGGACTTCCCTGGTGGTCCAGTGGTTAAGAATCCGCCTTCCAACGCAGGGGACTCAGGTTTGATCCCTGGTCGGGGAATTAAGATCCCACATGCCTCGGGGCAACTAAGCATGCCACAACTAGAGAGCCGAAACAAAGACCTGATGCAGCCAAAGAAAGAAAGAAAGATTAAAGAAAAAAAAGACAATAGATCTGTAATCAGTAGGGTAAACCTACAAGACTAGAAATAGAGGTATTTCCTTAAAGTTGAACCAAAGTAATGCAGGGGCAATTGTGGGGGAAACAGTATCATATGATATTATTTTATTTTACTATTTATTTATTTATTATTTACTTGGTTGTGCTGGGTCTTAGTTGTGGCAGGTAGGCTCCTTAGTTGCGGCTCGTGGGCTCCTTAGTTGTGTCATATGATATTATTTTAAATACTATTTTCTATTTACTATACTATTCAGTAGTAGTTTAAAGAAGACTCATGGAGTTTTAGAACACGGTTGTAATGAAATCCAGACCCCAATGTTTTAAATGAAGGCCCAGAGAAAGTAAATGCCCAAAGTCATACCTTACCATATGACAGAGCTACAGAAAGAACCCACGACTCCTGACTCTGAGCCTAACTAATGCTCTTTCCTTTAGATTATTTAATACAAAAACACTGTGACGGATGATTGAGGCCCAAAATAGAGAAATTGGAGACAGTGCCAGATAAACATACTGTTAAGGAAAACCAGAATGGCGTGTGCAGTAACCCTCAACGTTTGAGGTTGACGTGGTAGAGAGCAACAATGTTTTCTCACAAAATAGCCCTTTGTGCCACTGTCAGAGGCAGGAGACTGGCCTGGCTGATCTGCTGAGCTAAACCCATCTGACTTGCTTACTCAGACCACCTATTCTCTGAACTCGGGGATGATACACACTGCCCACAGGGGCAGTGCCCAAGATGGTTCGCTCTGTTGCATTCCCTTCAAGGTTGGATGTCCATGCCAATCCCAGCCCCTCTAGGAATGTTGAGGTCAGTGGAATTCTACCAACACTTGCAGGGTGGGGAGGGGAGACAGCTGCCAGTGGAAGTGGTATGGAGGATGGGAGGGCCGAACATCCCAGAAAATCCAACTGCTGCCTCTGCCGGGAGCCTGGTGGTCAGAATGCTTAGTACCCAGGAAGACTGGGAGCGGGAAATATCTGAAGTATTCCAGTCCTCCCCTCTTGGCACTGCAGAAGCAAGAGAAAATAAAGCAGGGGAACCTGTTGGACTAGACCGTCAAGGCCGCTGGCTTGCTGTTGGCGGCTGCCACCTGCTAGAGGGGGCCTGATGGTTCTTCCTTCTGAGCGGAGAATAGAGTGAGGACCAGAGAGACCCGAGCAAGCAGGCGGGATGCCGATTTGCCAAGATGTGTAGGGAAGAGCCTGGGCAGTGCTCGCTGTGAGAGACCAAGCTTGCGCCTGGTCCTTCCGGGCTGGGGTGACCCGTACAAGTGCTCAAACAGCATCGTCGTGGGGAGAAAAGGAAAATGCTCGAACAGAGAGAGAAATACTTCGGCAGAGGTGTGCAGCCGAGGGATCAAATTTCCAAAAGTTTGTCTCAGGAGGGAAAAAAGGGACACAAACATTTCACCTTTTGAAATGCTGGTCTTCTTTCCTCTGGGTCATTTATGTTAATGAAAAGATGGTTCTAAGGGGAAAAAAGGGATACGAGGAATAGGACAGAGAAAGGTATGAGTGCGGGGCTGAAGGACAGAAATGCAGATGAGTGAGAGACGTGTGGGTGCCTGTTTTGGGGAGAGATCTCGGTATCCTTCCCTCTGACACCCTGCAGGATTAGGAAGTGGCTGTTTTCAACTATGTAGAACATCTGTCCACTACTAACCTCTACCCCGAAGAGGCCCGTGTCCCCGGCTCACCAGGCCTGAGTTCTGCACTCAGTTGAGTTTTGAGTTTAGCATTTTACCTCTGTGTCTTTGCCTGCAAGGGGTGGGATTAAACATTCAGCAAAGAGCAGACCACAAGAGATGGCTTTGTTGGACACACTTCTGGAGATGACGACCAAAAGGGATGCTCTTTCCCCCACATTTTTCTCAGGGAGGGGCCGGGATTCATGTGCATTTATGCAGAAATTTGCAGAAAAAATAAGTATTCAAATTGAATTCTGACTTGGTGATTTCTAACAACCTATATATAAACTTTGTGTAACTCAATATCTAAGACATAAGGTACTGATCTTTTCATTGTAAGAAAGAAGCTAAATGACTTTTTTTCCTTCTTACCATTCCCTCCCACCCCCATTTTCTTTGCAAAAGCTGCCATATCTATTTTATTTTATGGTCTAAAAAAGGTTGTATCACATTTGGTATTCCACAAAGAGGAAATGGAAAAAATTATTAAAAAATGAAGAAAAACAGGACTGCTTGCTTAGAAAATAAGATGTATGAACCCTTAAGAATGGGAAAACACCAGCTACTATGGCAGAGAGAAGGCATTTTTGCCAAATTTAGAACCCACTTGAAAATCACGGGTTCTAAGTTTAGAACTGAACTAAAAAACTTGAGCTCACATTGCATTTGGCATTCGTTAAAAAAAATTCTAAAATACTAATTAAAGGAAAAAAAATTTATTCTCTTAGTAGTCCTAGAAGCTGGGAATTATTTTCAAACAAATTCTTTATTGGCTCAATAGACTGGCCTGCACTTAGAAAAGAAATATCTTTTTTCTAATTAAATTTTCCTTACAAAATAATGATTTAAAATCAAGAGGGAAGGCACTTTGCCAAAGTCTTTAAAGAGTTACAGAATTGCAGTGTAACCTTTGGACACAAGCGAATATACCAGGTGGTCGTACAAACTTCATGTTTATATATTAGATGGAAGTAATTATATCTACTGCTGATAAACTTTAAATAATAAAAATGCAATAAAATTGGAAACTGTCACTCTAAACAAAACAACCTCTTAACAGCATTATTTTAATTTCCTAATTTAGATGCTACGCCAGTAACTGCAACATCATCAAGAAATGGATCAGAATTGCTGCTTGGAGGTCAACTATAAAAGGTTTCAGACTCAAAAGGTCCAAAGAGGTAAATCAAGAACTAGTAGTGGATAGACAGTGTTCAAAATGCATCCATTGGCTTACCATGATTTCAGACAGCTAACAACTTTTCTAATTATAGAAATTATAGAAAACGTCTTATGCTGTCTTACACACACACACACACTCACTCACACACATCTATAGATATAGATATATAGATAATACCTTGAGAACCTGAATTCAAATAATTAGAGAAAAGGTTAAACATGAATATTCAGTGCAAATATATGCCACGGCAAACACTCAAAACCACAAATGTTGGGAAAATTTTTTTTTTCCTTTCTGTTTATTGCCGTGGAATCTAAATACATTTTTTTTTTCTAAATACATTTTTAAGTGACTTTAGGGGCAGGCTTAGCAACTGGTGAACTTGACACTTTTTTTTCAGGAAGCTCATTAACTCAGCAGTTCAAAACCCTATAACTTTAATTTCCAGGCACTTTCAGAAACTCTTGTTGAAGGACGAAAGATTGATTCTTGAGTTGACTGACTTTATTTTTCTTACCAAGAAGAGGCAGTTTGTACTGGCGTAAAGAGGGTCAAAATTTTAAGTTGTAAAAGCAAAAAAAAAAAAAAAAAAAAACCCAAAACACTGCATATGTAAGTGGGAAAGGATTTGTCTAGAATATAATTTTAAATTTACTTGTTATTACATAAGCATAGGTAAGCAGACATCATGCAGTTCTCCTAATAGCACGTGTAGCTCTCATTAAGATACGGGACAGAGGTGACCATTTCTAAGATGTGTGTCAAAATCAGAATACGAACTTAGATCCCCTGGGTCCACTGGGTCACACACTTCTGAATCCATGTTCTTCAGCAATCATTCTCTCCTTTTAAAAGAGCCACTAAAACTGAATTTCATAGTCTCTTCTATTATGTCTTCAAAATTGCCCTCATATTTATTTAAAATTCTTGTTTATAATAAATTTAATATCTTGGACCAGTTTCCTTCTTTCCTCAGGTCTTGATACCTAGATAAATGGAGGGAAATGAGAGAACCTTTGTGGTAACAGAAAGTATTTCTTGAACCTCTGTGAGGTGGGAGGGGCACTATTCTCAGATGGTGGTTGAATCCATTTCTGTGAAGGATTTGCTTTTCTTGGAGTCTAGAGACAGAAAGGCCCGCACACCTACACCAGTGCCAGGGAAACCCAGCCAGTGATCCTGGTGCCCTGGAAGATGACTTTATGCGGCATGAATAGGACCAAGAAAAAGCTGAGTAGTCTGCTGATGTCCAGATTCCTGATTGTCTTTGCAGAGACAACTCCCAGATCCTTAAGGTGTCTTCCAGGCATTTTCATTTCTTTCTCCTGTAAGTTTTTCCACAGAAATAACACATGAATAAGTTTATTAAACAATTAGGGAGCCCAAATACTTGGTGCCATTGTGCATTTGACCAAGTCTAAACCCAAGTTTTCATATTTTCCTTTGCCTTATAATTGTAGGTCTTGGCTCTAATTCTAGCCCATAAGAAATATGTATTTCAATCCAGAATTTAAGAATTGAAGAGCAAACTTGATGGCAGTAGGTAGGCTTTCCTGAAGAGAGATGCTTTTCTCCGTGGGCTGGGCAAAGATATATTGCTGACATTCAGCAAAAAAAAAAAAAAAAAAAAAAAGCTCCAATTTCCTATTTCAAACATCTTTTCTTTTTTAAAAAATTATTTATTTATTTATTTATTTATTTATGGCTGTGTTGGGTCTTCGTTTCTGTGCGAGGGCTTTCTCTAGTTGTGGCAAGTGGGGGCCACTCTTCATTGCGGCATGCGGGCCTCTCACTATCGCGGCCTCTCTTGTTGCGGAGCACAGGCTCCAGATGCGCAGGCTCAGTAGTTGTGACTCACGGGCCTAGCTGCTCCGTGGCATGTAGGATCTTCCCAGACCAGGGCTTGAACCCGTGTGCCCTGCATTGGCAGGCAGATTCTCAACCACTGCGCCACCAGGGAAGCTCCAAACATCTTATTAGATACCTCCACCTGGAACAGAACAGAGACTCCAGAAAGAGACCCACATGTATATGGTCAACTGATTTTCAACAAGGGTAGTAAGACAGTTCAGTGGGGGAAAGGAAAATCTTTTCAACAAATTCTGCTGAAAACAACAACAGACCCACTGGGGAAAAAATGAACAGTGACCCTTACTTCACATAATACACAAGAATTAACTCAAAATGAGTGATAAACCTAAATGCGAAACGTAAAACTAGAAAAGGCCTAGAGTTAATCAGAGGGAAAAAAATCTACTCAATATTGAAGGAGGCAAAAGTGTCTTACAAGGGACACAAAAACAAAATTTCATGCAAAAGAAAATTGATAAACTGAACTTTATCAAAACTTAAAATTTGCTCTTAGAAAGATATTAAGAAAATGAAAAGATAATGCATAGAATGGAAAATATTTACAAAACATAAATCTGATAAAGGGCTGGTATCCAGAATATATAAAGAACTACTATGTCTCAGCCAAGAAGACAACCAAGGCAATTTTTTAAATGGGCAAAGATTTGAACAGACACGTCACAAAAGAAATTACATGAATGTCTGATAAGCACATGAAAAAGTGGTCAACATCATTAGGCATCAGGAAAGTGCAAATCAAAACCACAATGAGATACCACTACACACCAATTAGAAAGGCTAAGTTTAAAAAGTTGATAATACCAAGTGTTGAGGAAGATGTTGAACTGCTGATAAGAATGTAAAATGGTACAATCACTTTGGAAAACTAAGAGTCTCTTTTTTTTTTTAAACCAGAAATTAAAAAAAAAAATGTATGTATGTATGTATTTATTTATGGCTGCATTGGGTCTTCGTTGCTGCGCTAGGGCTTTCTCTACTTGCGGCGAGTGGGGGCTACTCTTCATTGTGGTGTGCGGGCTTCTCATTGTGGTGGCTTCTCTTGTTGCAGAGCACAGGCTCTAGGCACGCAGACTTCAGTAGTTGTGGCACGCAGGCTTCAGTAGTTGTGGCTCATGGGCTCTAGAGCACAGGCTCAGTAGCTGTGGCGCACGGGCTTAGTTGCTCCGCAGCCTGTGGGATCTTCCTGGACCAGGGCTCGAACCTGTGTCCCCTGCAGGGGGAGTCTTAACCACTGCGTCACCAGGGAAGTCCAAAACCAGAATTTTTTTTCAAATTTATTTTTATTTATTATTTGGCTGCGTTGGGTCTTCGCTGCTGCACACGGGCTTTCTCTAGTTGCTGCGAGCGGGGGCTACTCTTCGTTGCGGTGCGCGGGCTTCTCATCGTGGTGGCTTCTCTTCTTGCGGCGCATGGGCTCTAGGTGCGAGGGCTTCAGTAGCTGTGGCGCGTGGGCTCACTACTTGTGGCTTGCGGGCTCTAGAGCACAGGCTCACTAGTTGTGGCGCACAGACTTAGTTGCTCCGCGGCATGTGGGATCTTCCGGGACCAGGGATCGAACCCGTGATCCCTGCATTGGCAGGCAGATTCTTAACCACTGCACCACCAGCGAAGTCCTACTAAGAGTTTCTTAAAACGGTAAACATGCAACCCTGTCATTCAACTCCAAGGTATTCACCCAAGAGAAATGAAAACAGGTGTCTACACAAAGACTTCACTGGAATGTTCATAGTAGCTTTACTTGTAATAGCCAAAAACTAGAAACAAACAAATGCCCAAACAAACAAATGCCCAATAACTAATAAATGGATAAACAAGCTGTGAAATATCCATAGAGTGGAGCATCAGTTAGTAATAAAAAGGAGTAACTACTGATGCAACCAACAACATGGGTGGTTCTCAGAATCATTATGCTGTGTGAAATAAGTCAGATACAGAAAAACCACATACCATATAATTCCATTTATATGAAACTCTAGAAAATGCAAACTAATCTATAAGTGGCAGAAAGCGTATCAGTCCTTGTCTGGGGGAGGGATGGGATGATGGAATGTTCAGTATCTTGGTTGTGATGGATTCATGGGAACATGTGGCTCTCAAAACTTTTTCAATTGTAGACTTTAAGCAGGTGCAATTTATTGTGTAAAATTCAATAAAGTTGTTATTTAAAAAATCTCCATCTGAATGTTCTTCAGGCCACTCAAACTTCATATTTCTAAAACTGAGCTCATAATCTTCCCCTCCCAAGCCTATTTCTCTCTTTGGTTAATGATCTCTTTCTTGGTTGATGGCCTCATCATCTACCTGGTCAGCTCAGCTAAATAGCTTGGTAACTACCTTCACTCCTTCTTCACACCTTTAAACCTTCTCTAGTTTCTCTCTCTTTTTAAAAAATTCAGAAGTGTATTTTAAAAATTATGGTAAAACATACACAGCATGAAATTTACCATTTTAACCATTTTTATGTGTACAGTTCAATAGCATTAAGTACATTCACATTGCTGTGCAAGCATCACCACCATCCATCTCCAAAACTTTTTCATCTTCCACAACTGAACCTCTGTCCCCGTTAAACACTAATTCCTCATTCCCCTCCTCCCCCAACCCCTGGTAACCAGCATTCTACTTTCTGTCTCTATGAATTTGACTACTCTAGGTACTTCATATAAGTGGAGTCAGGCAGTATTTGTCCTTTGGTGACTGCTTTATTTCACTAAGCATAAAGTCTTTAACGTTCTCCATGTTGTAGCATGTGTCAAAACTGCCTTCCTTCTTAAGGCTGCATAATATCTCACTGTATGCATAAACCACATTTTGTTGATCCATTCATCCGTCAATGGATGGCTGGGTCATCTTTGACTCGGAATGCCCACTGCTACTGAAATAATGCTCTGGAGTATTCCAGTGGTCTATTAACTGGCCATCCTTGCCTACTTCTTTCACGCACCTTCTAACCTGCTGCCAGCGTGGTTTTTCTGTCCCTCCACTGCTCAAAGACTTTGTGTACAATTTCACACTAAAATGGGATCATATGTCTAATGCTGTTCTGCAGATTTTTTCACATTCCACTTTTGACCACCTCTCATTAGCTGAAATTTCTTTATTTTAATCCAGTATATATTTCCTGGTCACGTCCTCCCATTGCTCCTAGTTCTGCCCTTCAGAACAACACTGAATAATAACTACTTTGTTCTTCTATATGGCAGACAACCCTTCAAGTATCTGAAGATAGTCACTGGGTCTCCGTTTTCCAGGCCTTTAGTCATTTCTCGGAGAACAGGGTGGCCCCGGCTATTCTTCTCTGCCTGTGATCCAAGTTGGTCAGTGTCCCCCTAAAAATGGGACGCCTAGGACAGTATCTAGTCCTCTAGATGGAAGGTAGGATTGCCACCTCCTTTCTTTTGCTGCTCTATTACTGTAATGCAGCCTGACATGCCACTAACCTTTTTAGCTCCAAAGCTGATGTATATTAACTTGCAGTAAATTCAAATATTCAGAGGGTTTTTTTTTCCAAGTAAATTTTAATGACACCATCGGGCATCTGAAGAAGGGGTGGCCAAAAGAAGGAAGAGGGTGAGAGTCGAAGATAGGAGAGAATTTCTTCCTTGTCAATTCTGCCTATTTATTAAATGTTTACCACTCCTGATAGCAAATGCAGGCCATGTCCACACCCACTCCTCCCTTCAGGCCTCCTATCAGTTAGTTACCTACCGAACTCCAGTCCCTAGTAAGTAATCGCCTCTTCGACAATCTGCCTACACGCACAATCTCACACACGGGTCTCCTCCTCGTACCATCAGTTCTATCCCTGATAGCTACTGGGCACTTGTGGCCAGTGATTAGAAGCAGGAAATGTTGGCAATTGCCGTAGAACACACATATCCAGGAAATGCATTTATCTTAAAGTTCCTGGCAGTTCAGATGCTGAGCATCAAATAAAAGCCTTATCAAAAAATATGCAGGGAGGGCTTCCCTGGAGGCGCAGTGGTTAAGAATCCGCCTGCCAATGCAGGGGACACGGGTTCGATCCCTGGTCCAGGAAGATCCCACATGCCGCGGAGCAACTAAGCCCGTGAGCCACCACTACTGAAGCCTGCGCACCTAGAGCCTGTGCTCCGCAACAAGAGAAGCCACCGCAATGAGAAGCCCGCGCACCGCAATGAAGAGTAGCCCCCGCTCACCGCAACTAGAGAAAGCCCACGCGCAGCAACGAAGACCCAACGCAGCCAAAAATAAATAAATAAATAAATAAATAAATAAATAAATAAATAAATAAATAAATAAGCAGGGAAATGGACCAAGAAACCAGTCTCTTATCTTGCCTTTTTCCAGGGAGATTCTTCATGAAAGAAATGTTGCATCTTTTTTGTTGGATTTTTAAAGTAAAGTACAATCTATTCAATGGGAGAGGAGAAGGACTGCTTTTCCAGGCAATTTCCTTGAAACTTCAAGTCATTTAGGAGGAAAGACAGTTGAACAAATTTTGGTACTTTTTTCTTTTATAGTCAACTTCAGGCTGATGGTTACTTAATAATCCTCCATACCGACATTCCTTCCATCAGATCAAAGGCGTCCACCCTCCTAACACACACACTACCAACACTGTCATCATTCTCAGAGCCTCTTAGAAATTCAGAGCTAATATTCCTCCGCATGGGAAAACTATCCCCTCCGTGGCGTTCAGCCTTCTCTCCCTTCCATCCTAGACAGGGACGTTAAGGACCTCGGTCATCCCTTCTTTTTCCAAAATTATCCCCTAGCTCTTTCCATTGGCTCTTTCCTCTCCTCCTTTCAATACAACCAGGACCCTCCAATGTGGAAAACATATTTGTTCAATACCACCTCACCAACCCATCTCTCTTTTTTTCACTCATAGCTGAACATCTCAAATGATTATTCAACATTTATTCCTTTCTTGGATTCACCATTCACTCCGTTTTCATTAACCTGCAAAATTATATCCTCCGAAGGTCAATAGGGACGTTGGGTTGGACAAATTCAATGGTCTTCATTTGGAACTGATCTTCGCATATGCTTTTCCGTATCTCTTTGGGATCCAGCAGGAGTGGGGGAGACTTGAGAGCGGTAATAGATGCTGGGGGTTTGTGGAGGTTGCTGGGATTGGTTTCCCCTGCCAGACTGTCATCACCCACGCTACGCCCTTAGGCACAGCCCTATGGAGAAAAGTTTCTTCATGTAGGAAAGCGGCAAATTCTTTGCCCTGAAGATGGCGTCAGAAATGACCCCAACCCCTTCCTTTCCCTACTAATTGTAACTGGATGGTAGGTGTGCTTAGGTCTGAGATGGGCCCTGTTGCATCTCTGATCTCCACATTGGGTGGCTCGTCACCTGAAAATCTCTCAGCCGTCCTTTTTCAAGAATTGCAGCTCTCAGCCATCCTTAATTCTTAATTCAGTATCTTCCCCATTTCTTTGTCCTTGTTTCAAACTGTGTTTCTCTCGGTATCGTTGTCTTTCACTCAGCCTCGTGGTCTGTCCCAACAACGATCTTTCCATTATCACGAGCATGCCCCAAACCACACTCAAAAATCACAATTCGCTCCTCTTGTTCTCACAGAAGCACTAAGTTGAGAAATGAGTCTTA
This sequence comes from Balaenoptera physalus, assembly GCF_965194825.1. Taxonomy (NCBI): domain Eukaryota; kingdom Metazoa; phylum Chordata; class Mammalia; order Artiodactyla; family Balaenopteridae; genus Balaenoptera; species Balaenoptera physalus. The sequence goes on along the minus strand of NC_138899.1, from coordinate 74,459,215 downwards.
ATTAATTGTAGACTCCCTTATCTTTAAAAACCATAGCTGCTAGTCTTGAACTTCTTACTATCATAAGACCAAAACGGAATCTTGAGAAGTCAATCCTCTAGTTACATCACCTTTAAACAATTATGTAATGACTTTGTCTGAAGAACTCAGAACTCTGCCCCAAGCCACTGGGGTTTTGGTTAATGTGAACCTGCAGTTCATCTGCCAGTCATCCTAGAGTCACCTGAGTACCTTATACCTGGAGAAGCAAGAATGATATTCTAATAAGGGAATCTGATAGCTTAAAGAGCCACAGTTTAAATGTGAAAGTCTCCATCAATACAAAGCTAGGAGCCTTGGTCAAATTCCATGTGTTCAAGTTAAATATACAGATGTGAAGATATCTATGAATATCTCCATTCATTTTAATGATTGAGAAAGAGTTATTAACTTGAGGTTTGAAACCAATTTCAAATGTGTACAGTTTTCTAGTGCAAAGGTTCATCACTTTCATCAGATCCTTAAGGGGTTTGTGGCCTCCAAAAGGTTTAAGAACCTCTGTGTTAGGGGAAAGATAAGATTAAAATCAAGATATTATTATTTTATGCATTACTAAATGCAGTAAATAGAAACAGCAAATAACTTCCATTTCAGCAAACAGCAAGAAAAAATGTTGAATACTGTAACTAGTCATAACATGATTAGTAACTGTTTGAATGCCAATATAGACAATATTATTCTAGCATTTTAGACACATATGGACAAGTATTTACCTTAATATACATAAAACAAGTTTATCAGGGAGGGGCAAGTTCAAATACAGATTTTAACCTAGATTGAAAACTACCAATAGACTTATTTCCACTATTGTTTAAGAAAAACTTCAATCAGGCAATTTAAAGGCAATGCGAATACAAATAAAATCACAATTTAACATAGTTCCTCAGTTACAGCACCTATTTTCTTATACTGGATAAGAAAAATAAATTATTGTACATGCTTTATAACAGACTGATTAATAAAAGATATACTGTGGAAACTCCTTTCATAGGCAATTTCTGCAGCCAAAAATCAAATTCAGAGCCCACATTTTTAAAGCCAGGTCCCATTCAGAGTATTCTAAGAATAGTTCTCAAACTGCTGAAAAGCATCACTTCCATAAATCTATCTTAGAAATGGGTTTTTAAAATTAGCAAGTTTGTGAGAGCCATACACAAACCCATCAAGTTTTCGTGCACACTGTTTTTTTACATTTAAAATGTAATTTATTTATTTATCCATTCACTCGACAAATATGTATTGAACCTCTGCTATATGCAGGTACTGATCTAGGTGACACTTACAGCAGTGAACAACACAGACCAAAAATATATAGTAACACATAAATATAGCTTCATTATAAAACATTCAGATACAGAAGCATATAGAATAAAAAAATCAAAGTTGTCCTCCTGGAGGCCTGCTCCATCTCAGTTCTTCTTTTGTAATAATTACTATTAGCAGTATTTTCCTCCAGACTTTTTGTTTATTTACCTTAGGAAGGATTTTTAATTAACTAATTAATTAATTTAACATCTTTATTGGAGTATAACTGCTTCACAATGGTGTGTTAGTTTCTGCTGTATAACAAAGTGAATCAGCTATACATATACATATGTCCCCATATCTCTTCCCTCTTGCATCTCCCTCCCTCCCACCCTCCCTTTCACACCCCTCTAGGTGGTCACAAAGCACCGAGCTGATCTCCCTGTGCTATGCGGCTGCTTCCCACTAGCTATCTATTTTACGTTTGGTAGTGTATATATGTCCATGCCACTGTCTCACTTTGTCCCAGCTTACCTAGGAAGGATTTTTAAAACAGCCGTGGGCCAGGGGTCAATCCCTGGTCAGGGAACTAAGGTCCCACATGCCTAGCGGCACGGCCAAAAAAGTAAAAATAAAAATTCACTTGCGTAAAGTGTACAATTCAATGAATTTTAGTATATTTGCAGGTTTGTGCAACCATCATCATAATCTAGGTAAGTGGATTTTAAAATTATAAATATACGTATTATATCTATAATCTATTTTAAAATTCACTTATCTAGATTATGGTGATATACAGATATATGTATATATAACTTTCATTTTTCAGTTAGGACTAAACCTTGAAGACGGTCTCTCAATGTCAGCATAGACAGATTTGCAATTACTTTCTACAAAGAGAGGAATGTGTCCTAGCTCCGTCTCCCTTGTCAGATTCCTTAGAAAAAGGATGCTGAAAGACAGCAATTAGACAGGACTGAATATAGTAACCCTGTTATTTCAACAGACGAAGAGAAGTTAGTTGATTTACAAAATGTCTTGAGTCCAAAAGTGAACTGGGAAAAAAAAAAAGGTATAGAAAATATTTTAAAACACACAAAAAGCTGGCAATTTTGAGTATCTTGAAATAATAACATTAAGAGCTAACAGTAATTTAACCTTTACTACGCGCAAGACACTGTTCTAAAAGCTGAACACACAGTAACTCCTAAGTCCTCACCATTCCATGAAGTATTTACTGTTATCATACCCATTTTACAGACGTGGAGACTAAGGCACAAGAGATCAGGTAATCTGTCTACGAAACCAATAAGCTGAAAAGAGGCAGAGTTGGGCTTCACATCCAGGCAGACTGGCTTCGGAGTCCACACTCTTAACTGATTTGATGGAATGCTGAGGAAGGGGGTGAAGGACAGGGAGTGGTTTAGGATAAAAGTCAGACAAAGCAGGTAAAGGGTTTAGCATAGTGGCTGGCTCCTAGTGAGCACACAATAAAAACAAACAAACACATACAATAAAATAATTATTATATTCTGTGCTTATCTTTTAGGGAGAATGCTCCTCCACTATTAGAACAGTAACATTTCTGTCGCCAGTCTACGGGTTTGTTTAATTAGCTGTCCTCATCTTGAGCTGCTCCCATTCTGCAGGGTGACTGATGCCACTAGGCTTTCTGGGGGAGCCTCCGGGGTGTGAAGCATAGTACTGCAAAGGTAAAGGAGACTACAGCTGAGCCCAAGGAGCTTGTAGGAGGGAAAACAAGAGTCAAGGTGCTGAGGAGCTGGATCCTGCGGCAGCCACCAGTGGAGAAATCAGAATGATTTAGGCACTAAGGAAGGTTCCCAGGAAGGAAACCTTGAGACAAGAGTTGAGAGGTGGGTTGAGTCAGATGTCAAGTAACCTTAAATGCCCCTGAAGAAAATGCAGAGTCGCTAAGAAGGTGGAAAGGAGTGGGGAGGCCTGGAGGGAATACTTAGGAGGCTGAATGTGAATGACTCCGCCCCAGCCTGGGACACACGCTCCACCCAAAACATCTGCTGTTGTTGCCAGTTGGTTCCTTATCTTTTGAGTCATAAACTTACTTGTCTTTGAGTTTCTCAATCACAATGTAGTCTCAACTGAAAATAATCTCAGACTGGTTTTGCATGCTTATTACTGAAGCATCTTTTCAGCGCTGGAGAAGTTTTAGTCCCTTTTTAAAACATCAGAGACCTATGAAAAAGCTGGACAAGAAAGGATTTTAGAGACGCCCAAGGGGGTAATTTAAAAACAAGCATGACAACCAGCAAATCCCTGTCACTTCAAAGTCACAGCCGGAGTGGAAGGAAGAGCTTAGTCTAGGGCAAGGTTTGGGTTAGGTCTACATGCAACTTCCTTACAATCAGGGTTAGCCTTTCAAATTCACAACAGAGATAGCGGAAGGTGCCCTTTCGCAAGTATGCTCAGACAGAAGGAATGGATTCTGATTAAAACCAAGGAGGGAAAATGCCAGTTTAGCACTGTCAACAGGCAGAGCTGGAGGTGAGAGAGGAAGGAGAAATCCAAACCAGCAGTGTTCTCTTAAGACAGTTCCTGCATTTTTTTTTTTACACTGGTAAATAATATATGTTTATTCACATGAACTGGCAAAAATGAAGTATTATTGTAAATTCACAGTATTTTCAAATACCAACTATTTTATTATATTTATTATATTTCAACTTTTTATTATGGAAAATTGCAAACATGCAAAAGTAGACAGAAGAGTGTGATAAAACCTCGTGTACCTACTGTCCAGCTTTAACCATTACCGAGACACACTGGCTGATCCTGTTTTCATCCGTACTTCATCTTACTGGATTATTTTGAAGCCTTCATTTCATCTGTAATTCCCTCAGCGAGCACAGTCATTTTATAGTCTGTGTGTGTGTGTGTGTGTGTGTGTGTGTGTGTGTGTGTGTGTGTGTGTGTTTTGGCTGCGCCGCGTGCCCTTCGGGATCTTATTTCCCCGGGATCCAACCCGCGCCCCCTGCAGTGGTCCTAACCACTGGACTTCCGGGGAAGACCCAATCATTCTCCGGTCCAGCCTGCTTTTCCGATCCTGCCTTTCTCTTCACTCTCTTCCATCCACTCTGGGCAGTAACCTGAAGACAACAAGGAGGCCGATTTCAGGAGAGAAGAAAAGTCTCCATAGAAATACCAAACTGGCCCACAGGGAGAGAGTGAAAGCCCCGAATCAGGAAGAGATCAGGAGGCGGACCCAGGCCCTTTCCCACCCCCTTCCCACGTGGGGACGTCCGGGGCCTCTGGGAGCTGGAGTGGGGCCTTTGAATGGCAGAAGCCTTTAAGATCTGCTGACTTTCATTCTGGCTGCTTGACATAGCTTTAGAGGCAGAGAAGCAGGCACTGCCCGAGGACAGGTAAGATGCATTCCCAGAACCACCCGAGTGTGCTGCTGAGGACACGGTACTGTGACCCGACTGACTGAACCAACCTCTGGTGAAACACTGTCTGTCCCCAAGCGCCTGTTTACACCAACCTGTGGCCTCATCTACCCTGACACCTTTCCCTCCAACCTTAGGAGGATGTGTCCTTTTTTTTCCTAATAAATTTATTTATTTATTTTGGGCTGCATTGGGTCTTTGTTGCTACGTGCGGGCTTTTCTCTAGTTGTGGCGAGCAGGGCTACTTTTTGATGCAGTGCGCGGGCTTCTCCTTGCAGTGGTTTCTCTTGTTGTGGAGCACAGGCTCTAGGCGCGTGGGCTTCAGCAGTTGTGGCACACGGGCTCAGTAGTTGTGGTTCGCGGGCTCTAGAGCACAGGCTCAGTAGTTGTGGCTCATGGGCTTAGTTGCTCCACGGCATGTGGGATCTTCTTGGACCAGGGCTCGAACCCGTGTCTCCTTCATTGGCAGGCAGATTCTTAACCATTGCGCCACCAGGAAGCCCAGGATGTGTCCTTTTTGCTCCTGGTCAACGTGTCTCCTTCCACCCTGCGCCCTCCTGCCCCCTCCTCCGCTTTGCCCAGCGGCCATTCTGCCTCTCAACGGGCAAGTCCTCTGCAACACACCCAGATGCCATCTATCCGTCCACACGCACTCCGACCGCCCACCTCCGGCCCTCCTCTTGCGGCTGCTCCCCCAGCTCTCCCTTCTTTGAAGCCTCACCATCTTCAGGAAACATTTCTGAACTTGCCACTTTCCCTGCCAAGTCACAGCTCCTGCCGTGCCTGTGCTGACTCACCGGCAGTGTGCGTTTGCACCCTCTCCGTGTGCTCAGTGTACCGCCCGCTGGTGCGGTGTGGGGTGCATCCCTCTCTTCCAGCGGGGCTGAAGCCCCGAGGCCAGAGGCCGGGTCTTTCTACTGCATCCCTGGCTCTCAGGCTGCTCACTCAGAAGGTGCTCAGAAGTGTTTGTGGGAGAACAACGGGGACCCAAAGATGAACAAAACCATCCGTGCTGTCAGAGCAGCTCAGTCTATACAGTGGCCGCCCTCCAAAAGCGCGGGGTCGGAGTGCTTGCCTACTTCCTGTTCTTCAGGAGGCTTCCCCTCACTTTCACGGGAAAACTCCAGATCCTTTGGCACGACCTGCAGGGCCCTTCTGAGCCTCACGACCTCTCAGTCCAAGCTTCTGCTGCTCACTGAGAAGAAAGCCACCTCCCACTACAACAGGAACTTCTCCCAGCGCCCTTCTGAGTTCTCTCTTGTGGTTCTCTCCCTTGCCGGGGATCTCAACCCTCAATCCAACTGGCCACTTCCTGCTGAGCCTTTCAGACTCAGTTTCAGTGTCAGCACCTGTGGGAAGCGAGCCCTGGCCCTAACCCTGGTGTCTTCTCCACCGGACTGGTAGATTCCTGGGGGCAAGGACTTTTTCTTCAACCATGCATGTGTCCCTAGCCATGAGCACGATGTCTGGCACATATAAACGCCTCAATAAACGTTTGATGAATGACTGAATGAGGGGAAAAAGGAGCCGATTCCTTTAATTTCTGCCACTGTAGAAACACAAACTGATTCTTCATGCCAAAGGAAGGCTAGCATCGCAGTTTGAATTTTTAGGCCTTACGAATTAAAATTTCAGGAAACAAGCCCACCGTGCTTTGCTGAGAGTAGATTAAGCAAATTTCTAGCACAAGGTGACCCGTCTTTCTCCCCAGTTTAACTTCTGAGACACAGTGACTACTTGCACAGTGGACATACCTACGCAACAATTAACACAAGCCAGAAAACTCAGTGACTCACTGAATGTGGCACTGAGCCACTGCTCCCATACCATACTGTATAAAAAATTTAAAATTGAGCGTAAATGTGTCCCTTTCTATTCCCAGTCATGTCCTAACCCATGGAGTTAGTTATACTAACATCATCCATAAAAATAAAGATTAACCTATGAAATTTGCTTTTAAACCATAGTTTCACGGAGCTGAAAATGACCAAAACAGTAAACCTTTAAAAAAAAAAAACCTCTTTGTCACCTATTAACATCTTTGTACCCAATCAAAACAGTGCTGCTACACTTAATCTCCTCCAATTTTGCTCTGAAGGTATCCTGGTACCTCTTCTAAAGGTATCCTGGCTTTCCCCCTGTCTTTCATTTTGACAATCAGGGGCTTTCCTGATCAGAACGTGAATTCTTCCTCCCAAATTTCTCTAAATTCCCCCTCCTCCTCACTTTTCAATGGTCAGAATATCTGAAAATATTTTTTGCCCGTTAATCATTCATTAGTTGGGCTTTTAGAAATCACGCTCAACAGCAGCACGGCCATTCTGCTTTCCATTATCTTCCCGCCTCTCGGTTCCTGATTAGATGGGTCTTTCATATCTAAAATACACTTCGGAATCTCATATTCTTAATTTCTATTCAAAGCCCAGATATCAAGACCTATTCCTATTTGGCTCTTGACCTCTGCCTGGGGGTGTGATGATAATGAGAGAGGAATATTAGTGCAAAATTTTGGTCTTCTCTGAGGAATCTGCTAAGCTGTTCGGTTAGAGAAGATGCTGATACTATAGGGATGAAAAATCAGTAACAATATTTTCTTTTCTTTTCGCTGCATCGTGCAGCACGTAAGATCTTTGTTCCTCGACCAGGGATGAACCTCGCCCCCTGCATTGGAAGCACAGAGTCTTAACCACTGGACGGCCAGGGAAGTCCCAATAATATTTTCAATTTACGTAATGCTCTGCTGTTTTCCAGGCCCACTCATGTTCATTTGACCTAAGATAATGCTGTGATGTAGATGCTATCTTCTTCATTTCCCACAGAAAGAAACTGAAGCTCAGCATTGTTAAGTGTCTTAACCAAGATCTCTCGGGTCATCTAATCCACTCTCGGTTTTAACTTTCACCTACAGGCTAATAATTTCCAAATCTGTTTCATATCCCAGACCGCTTCCCTGAAAAAGCCAAACTTTTCTGTAAAATTACCTACTTGGCAGTTGCACCCGGGTGTCCACAGGCAGCCTGAACTCACAGGGTGGAAATCTGGGCAATCAGCATCAGATACTCCACCGTTTCCTGGGCAGGCAATGGCACCATCGTCTATGTGGTAGCCCCAGCCAGGAATCTGGAAACCTAGCACCAGTGGCTAGACGGGGCACATCATCGACCCTCAGGAAGGATTTGTTGTATGAGTACTTTGGTGAGTGAATGAGTGAGTGGGGGCAGGGCATCCTATCTCTTCCCTCACCCTCAACCAGAAGATTAATTGGTCATCAAATCCTGCTGTTTCTACATCATAAATCTCTTTCAAATCCTTTCCCTCTTTAGAATCCCCACCTTGCCTCCCTTGCTGGATTGTGTCAGAGCTAAAATGAGATTAATACACATAAAAGTGTTTTGCACAGAATAAACCTCTGGGAGAAAAAAAAAAAAAAAAAGAAAGGATAAATCCCTCTGGAAGCTGTTACTAAACTTACTTGGCCCCAGTTTGCCTATTCCTTTCAAGCTATGATTTTTCTGCCCTCCTGACCTTGCTGTTTTCTCTGCTGTGGCTTCCAGAGGCCCATCGCCCAGTCTGTACCTAAATACCGCTGATCTCCACGCACCAGCTTAGCAGCTCAGCTATGTACCCTTTTATGTTACTTGCTTCTCGATGACCGATGGGCTATGGCAGATAGAAAAGAGGAAAACATGATCTACTAATTTTCTTCAGTTATATGATCATTGGCAGTGTTTCAGGTATTTTAATTAACGTTGTACTTTGTTGCAGGTGTATGTTTACAAGCACTATACATGTAAAACATTCTGGTTTTCCACGGACACGGGAGAATGTGAGCCTTCAGGCTCTGACGCAAGCGAACACTGGAATCACCCAACCATCCCCTTTGCCCCCTCACGAGCCCAGAGCAAATTCCGACCAGTTGGGTTTCCCACGGAAGGGGTCCTGGTCAGCCCGGCAGGAGTACAGCCCCTCCTGCAGATGGATGCACTGCCTTCGGGTGTGTGTGCACGTGTATGAGTGATCAGTCGCGGTGAGCTTGGTTAACGTGAGGCCACTGCTGAGAAATGGAGCCACTTCCGCTCTAACCATAATAATGGTCATTCACAAAATAACTCAGATTTCTGAGCCAGACAAAGAGCGTCACGACCACAGCAAAGTGGCCAAGGTAAAGGTGCTCTGGGAAGGCCTTGTGGTAGATAGTCTGCTCACCTTGCGGGCACGGTGCCCACGTCACTCTGTGCTGAGTGCACCACTGGAAAACCACGTTGCTAAATATAACACTATCTCTATCCAGATTCCATTTTCTCTCCAGCTACCCCCATTTTTGGCTCTCTAGGCATTTTTCACTTGTTCTACAGAAGATCCGTTTCACTATTACCTCCTGGTTTTACTCCTGTCTCCCTAGAATCATTGCCTTAGGGAGTCACCCCACATGTAGGTCGTGCACGTGCCCATCACAACACTGCAGTGTCTGCACGTGTGTTCGGATGTCTCTACGTACTTGGATGTAATACAGATAATTCAACCTTAATTTGACCAATACTGGGTTTTCCCTCCTTACGGCAGTCAGTGCTACCATCATCCAAACAAGCTAAATCAGACCCAAGAGTCATTCTAAATCTGTCCCTATTCATGTCCTACATCTCATCAGTCAGCAAGTCTCATCTATTCACTGTCCCTTCACATTGTCTGCTTTGCCTCTTAGCCTCAGGCCCCTGACATCACTCATCTGGGTTGTGATGTGGTCTTCTAACTGGTATCCCTGCTCTCCTCCTGTTCTGCTCAAATATATCCTCCACTTGAATGCTAAAATTATCTTTTTTGGGTATAACTCTGTCCATGTTATTTTCCTGCTTAAAACAACTCAATGGATTCCCTACTTATGGGATAAATCCAAACTGGCCACTACGTCCTGCAAGTCCCTTTATGACGGCACCCCGGCTTCTGTTCCAGCCCCACCTCTTATCTTTCCCAGTCACCCAGGATCCAGTCGTGCAGAACCACCAGGATACACTAGCAATTTCGGAAGTAGGTCACATGGTTTCATTCTTCCTTGCCTTTGCCCACATCTGGAATTTCTCCTTGTGCGTCCCAACCCTCCACACTCTCCTGGAGAACTATTCATTCTTCAGATCTAGCCCAGGTGTCAGTTCTTCTGAGAAGCCCTTGGTAACCCACTGAAGCAGAGCTGATCGCTCCTTGTTCTGTGAAGCCATTGTACTGTTATTGCATGTTACATACTCTAGGGCAATGATTTATTTTCTCAACCCTCCCTCTTTTTGTGAAGTCCTAAGGGTGGGAATTGTATCTTACCTTTTTTTTAGCAGCAACTAGCAAAGTGCCTGGCACAGCGAACAAAGGTTTGTTACACTGAATAGTGAGGAGGAGTTCACTGGCTTGACACTGCTCCTGGCTCTGCCATTGGCCAGCGCTTTCACCTCTCTAAACTTCTGTTTCCTCAACTGTAAAATGGGAATAACTACAGGATTTTTGTAAGATTGAATGAGATAATACTGGTAAATAGCACAGTACCTGGGCTTACAAGCCATTGCTTTTTTTTTTTTTTTTTAAACAGTTTTTTCTTTTGGCCGCACGTAAGGCTTGAGGGATCGTAGTTCCCCAACCAGGGATTGAACCCATGCCCCCTGCAGTGGAAGCTCGGAGTCTTACCCACTGGACCACTAGGGAAGTCCTGTGTCATGCTCATTTCATATTTGTTAAATTGCTTAAAACACATTATATTCCAGAAGCAGTGTTTTTTATAAAACATGAAAAGAATTACTTAAGCAGAGATGCACCTAGAGACACACTGCATATACCTAGGGACTACACTTTAGTTTGAGGACCCCAATCCTACCAATCCAGTTGGTAGGATTATTTTACAAATGAAGGTAATCATCAGAAGAATTTACAGGCAAAATTTCTTTGCATAAATTACCATTACAAAGGAGAATTCTATATAACAAATATTTCCATGTCAATGCAGAAGGTCCTTGGAAACAATGCTTTATTGATTTGTGCCCCCCAAATTTTTATTAGAAAAATCTGGCGCATACTGTGTAGTACATACCCCCTGGAGATTCACAGTACATATTACCATACTAACAACTCAAAGACGTCATGAAGGGAATCTACCTATTTCTTTCTTTTTTTTTTTTTCTTGCCACGTGACTTGCAGGATCTTAGTTCCCTGACCAGGAATCAAAGCCCTACAGTGAAAGCGTGGAGTTCTAACCACTGGACCACCAGGGAATTCTCCCGATATTTTAATTTTTTTTAATACAGCATTCCCCAGATGTATGTACCACAGAACCTTTGCTTTGAGAAACAATTTGACATCTTGCAGGAACCCCATTTGGGAAATGCTGATCTAAACAAATTTTTCACTTCTCCAGACCAAGTATCAAATCAAAATATTAGTAGAGAAAGAAATATTTCAGAAACCAGAAAAGTATCTTCCCTCTTTCCCTATTGGCTATAGCTAGTTTTCACTATTTTTTTTTTCTAGAGTCAATAAATTGGAAAAGTGATTTTTAACAACTATATTAACAAAATACCTATTCAGCAAAATAAATGTGGCAAGGAATTTTCTAGAATAGTTTTAGTGACATCCTATATCTATTTGTGCATTACTGAAGTGGATATATTTCAAAATTAATTGGAACAAGGTGGTTTCTGTCATCAAATACCTTACAATTTAATGCAGACAACCCTTCAGACTGACAAATACCTTAACAAAAGGTATTTTTAGTCAATGTTCATTGCTAAGGAGGAGAGTAGAATAGGTTCAGATTTTTAGGCTAGGATACTTGTGCTTTTAAATACTATACACGCTGAAAGAGATTTAAAGTATAAAATATGAAAATAAATATTTTAAATTGAATTTGAAATAAGAGTTGTGGTGGATTTCCAAAAAGGAGGAATAACCTTAGGATTCTACCCAAATTTTTGCTCCAGTTCAGGGGTTCTCACACTTTAGCAGGCTTCAGGAACTACTGCAAGGCTTCGTCAAGCACAGATTGCTGGACCCCATCCCCAGAGTCCCTGGTCCAGAGGTCTGGGGTGGGGCCCAAGAATCTTCATGTCTAACAAGTTCCCAGTGATACAGATGCTGCAGTCCGGGAAGCCTATTCTGAGAACCACTGAGAATCTAGTTCTTGTACTGACTCCCTTGAGATTCTCACTCAACAAGTCTGGAAAAAGCTTCATAGGTGGTTTCAATGTGTGCCCATCTCAGAGCTCCTTTTTAGCTCTGAAGTCCCATGTTTGGGGATTTGGGTATAGGATATCCTTGTTCTGGCTCTGTACCTCAAATCCTTTGCAGTTCTCTCCACGGGTATTTCAGCACACAAAAGCAAAACCAGAATGCTTGGAGAATAAAGGTGGAAGACAGAAATGTAATTAGTTTTATAGCTGATCAGCAGAATTTACTGGAGGAGATAGTTGGAACACGTAACTACAGATTCTCAGTTGTCTTTGCTCCGACCTCCTTCCAGTAACCTGGAAAACGCAGTTGACCGAGCTGACCAGCAGTGTAATTAGAGGTTGCCCAGAAGTCTGCAACTACCATATACTTCTACATCCATCTTCCTGTTCCTATTTCCCTTCACGTTTGTTTAATTGTCTGTGATTTTAAGACTCAATTTAGAATCAGCCATAAAGGTACTCCGGTACAGTGGTCAACAGTCAGATGGATTCAAGTCCTGGCTCTGTCATTTAGTTGCTGAAGGACTCTGGGAGAGTTATTTAATATTTCCTAACCTCAGTTTCTTTTACTATAAAATAGGAAATACTTCGTATCATTGTTGTTAGAAGACAATGAGAAAATGCATGAAAAGCACTTAGCCAGTGCCTGGCACAGAGTAAGGGGGCGATAGATAACCCACAACTCATATTACTAACAAAAACTCTACGAAAGTCCTAGAACAAGTGTCAATTTCAATCTTGAGAATCAAGAATCATATTAAATATTTTCCTTCCTTCCTTCCTTTTCTTTTTTCTTTTTCTTTTTTTTGATGGATGACCAGGTAGGCAGGTCTGGGGCCTGGCCCGACAGGCCTGGACTCACTATAGTATTTTTCAATGAAACAGCCAGAGATGTCACTTTCAACGTAGAAGTTCCTGCCACCCTCATGACCACCTTTAGTATTGTTATTTTTTTGGCTGGGCCATGCAGCTTGTGGGATCTTAGTTCCCCTACCAGGGACTGAACCCGGGCCCTTGGCAGTGAGAGTGCAGAGTCCTAACCACCGACCACTGGACTGCCAGTGAATTCCCATGAACTACCTTTAGTAAGTACCAAATATGATCAAGTATAAGGCTTCTGATTCTAAGATGCAGCATTATATTATGTAGCACTTAGGAAGAAAAAAGGCTACCAACTTAACTATGAGATAATGCTTTCTTTTTTTTTTATAAATTTATTTATTATTTATTTTTATTTTTGGCTGCGTTGGGTCTTCGTTGCTGTGTGCGGGCTTTCTCTAGTTGCGATGAGCGGGGGCCCCTCTTTGTTGTGGTGCGTGGGCTTCTCATTGCGGTGGCTTCTCTTGTTGCGGAGCACGGGCTCTAGGCGCACCGGCTTCAGTAGTTGTGTCACTCAGGCTCAGGAGTTGTGGCGCACGGGCTTAGTTGTTCTGTGGCATGTGGGATCTTCCCGGACCAGGGCTCGAACCCGTGTCCCCTGCATTGGCAGGTGGATTTTTTTTTTTTAATTAATTTATTTATTTTTGTCTGCGTTGTGTCTTCGTTGCTGCATGCGGGCTTTCTCTAGTTGCAGTGAATGGGGGCTGCTCTTCATTGCGGTGTGTGGGCTTCTCATTGCGGTGGCTTCTTTTGTTGGGGAACATGGGCTCTAGGCGCGTGGGCTTCAGTAGTTGTGGCACAGGGCTCAGTAGTTGTGGCACAGGGCTCAGTAGTTGTGGCACACGGGCTTAGTTGCTCTGCAGCATGTGGGATCTTCCCAGACCAGGGATCGAACCCATGTCCCCTGCATTGGCAGGTGGATTCTTAACCACTGCGCCACCAGGGAAGTCCGGCAGGCGGATTCTTAACCACTCCACCACCAGGGAAGTCCCAATGCTTTCTTATTTACAATTTTTATTTTATACTTTATGAAGCTGTCTTTTAGACTTAGATTTTTAAAAATATCTATCATTCTTTTGCATACACAAGAAGGAAAATACAGGCAAAACAAATTGCTTTAAAATATTCCTAAGTTGTCTCCACATTCAGAGTCCCAGTCTTCGGAATCCCTGCTTGACTCAGAGTCTTGTCACTGCCTATTCACTCAATGTCATCCTTTGTACCATCAAGGGCACTGGCGATGCAGCATTTCTTAAGAGAATCCGAAAGTACTGAGAGCTCTTGGGGCTAGATTCTTTGCTTGCCTATTTTTGATTCCTGTTTTAAGAATACTGCCAAGCACATGATGATTTATCATTTCCCCCACTCCCTTTCCCATAAACATTTGGTTCCCAGGGATTAAAAGAGTGCTTCACTCTTCCTTCTGGGATTTTACTGCAAGCAACTGACACCCGTTTTCCAAGTCCGGACACTGGTGTTTTTGATGTTCACGGATATGTAGGCAATGACAACTGTAGCCTGGCCAACAGATTGTGAGAATCCTCATTTATAAGAAGTGTCTTGATTTCATAGACGTTGGTAATAAGTAAGTCAATCAAGCCCTGAACTGATCCTTGCTAGAGTTCAGCTCTGTTTGGTCATTTGCAGAAAACACAGTATTATTATTATTATTAAATAAATAAATTTATTTATTTATTTTTGGCTGCATTGGGTCTTTGTTGCTGTGTGCAGGCTTTCTCTAGTTGCGGCTAGCGGGGGCTACTCTTCTTTGCGGTGCGCAGGCTTCTCATTGCGGTGGCTTCTCTTGTTGCGGAGCGCGGGCTCTAGGCACGTGGCTTCAGTAGTTGTGGCATGAGGGCTCAGTAGTTGTGGCATGCGGGCTCTAGAGCTCAGGCTCAGTAGTTGTGGCCCATGGGCTTAGTTGCTCTGCGGCATGTGGGATCTTCCCAGACCAGGGATCGAACCCGTGATCCCTGCATTGGCAGGCAGATTCTTTACCACTGTGCCACCAGGGAAGCCCAGTAGTATTATTATTAATAGTCTTTGCATTGCACCTATTTTTTCCCCCATAACAGCTTGAGATAAAATTCACATACCATATAATTTATTCATTTAAAGTGCAAAATTCTATGATTTCTAGTGTATTCACAGAGTATAACAATAAATCAATTTTAGAACAACTGCATCACCCCCAAAAGAAGCCCTGGTTTCATTAGCAGCCAGTAACCATTCCTCCCCTCAACTCCCAGCCTTCCTAACAATTAATCTACTTTTCAACTCTACAGATTTGCCTAATCTGGATATTTCAAACAAATGGAATCACAATATATGGTCTTTTGTGATTGGCTTCTTTCACTTAGCATATGTTTTCAAGGCTCATCCATGTTGTAGCGTGAATCAATACTTCATTCCTTTTTATTGTTGAATAATATTCAATTGTATGGAGAGACCATATTTTGTTTATCCACTCATCAGGTGATGGACACTTGGGTTGCTTCCACTTTTTTGGCTCTTATGAATAAAACTGCTATGAACATTCATGTACAGGTTTTTGTGTAGATGTCATCGGTCTTCATTTCTCTTGGGTATATACCTAGGAGTGAAACTTCTGGGTCACATGGTAACTCTAGGTTAAACCATTTGAAGAACTGCCAGACTGTTTTCCAAGGCAGCTGCACCATTTCACAATCCTACCAGCAATATACAAGGTTCCCAATTCCTCCACATCCTTGACATCATTTGTTATTATCTGTCTTTGATTATAGCCATCAATATAAACATAGTGGGTGTGGAATGATATCTTCATTGTCTGGACCGCACTTATTACTTTTTTATATTTTTATTGGAGTATAATTGCTTTACAATTTTGTGTTAGTTTTTGCTGTACAACAAAGTGAATCAGCTATATGTATACATATATCCCCAGATCCCCTCCCTCTTGAGCCTCCCTCCCACCCTCCCTATCCCACCCCTCTAGGTCGTCAACAAAGCACCGAGCTGATCTCCCTGTGCTATGCAGCAGCTTCCCACTAGCTATCAGTTTTACATTTGGTAGTGTATATATGTCAGTGCTACTCTCTCACTTCGTCCCAGCTTACCCTTCCCCCTCCCTGTGTCCTCAAGTCCAGTCTCTACGTTTGTGTCTATATTCCTGCTCTGCCACTCGGTTCATCAGTACAGTTTTTTTTAGATTCCATATATGTGTGTTAGCATACGGTATTTGTTTTTCTCTTTCTGACTTACCTCACTCTGTATGACAGACTCTAGGTCCATCCACCTCATTACAGATAACTCAATTTTGTTCCTCTTTTATGGCTGAGTAATATTCCATTGTATATATGTGCCACATCTTCTTTATCCATTCATCTGTCGATGGACATTTAGGTTGCTTCCTGGCATGTCCTGGCTATTGTAAATAGTGCTGCAATGAACATTGTGGTACATGTGTCTTTTTGAATTATGGTTTTACTCAGGGTATATGCCCAGGAGTCGGATTGCTGAGTCATATGGTAGTTCTATTTTCAGTTTTTTAAGGAACCTCCATACTGTTCTCCATAGTGGCTGTATCAATTTACATTCCCACCAACAGTGCAAGAGGGTTCCATTTTCTCCACACCCTCTCCAGCATTTATTGTTTGTAGATTTTTTGATGATGGCCATTCTGACCGGTGTGAGGTGGTATCTCATTGTGGTTTTGATTTGCATTTCTCTAATGATTAGTGATGTTGAGCATCCTTTCATGTGTTTGTTGGCCATCTGTATGTCTTCTTTAGAGAAATGTCTATTTAAGTCTTCCACCCATTTTTGGATTGGGTTGTTTGTTTTTCTGATATTGAGCTGCATGAGCTGCTTGTATATTTTGGAGATTAATCCTTTGTCAGTTGCTCATTTGCAAATATTTTCTCCCATTCTGAGGGTTGTCTTTTTGTCTTGTTTATGGTTTCCTTTGCTGCGTTGCACTTATTTTTAAAGTACTTTCACTTGCACTTTCTCATTTGATCCTCACAACATGTGTCAACATTCTTTATCCACAATTAAGGAAGCAAACACTGACTGAATCACTGACTTTCTCAAGATAGTTCAGTTTGTGACAGCATATGAACTAACACGCTTGTAGATTCTGAAACCATGGCTCTTCTACCACACCAGGCTAGTCTAACCTCAGCATAGCTACCTGCTACAGAGTAAGGTCAAGAATGATGGCGGATTATAGGTAAGATGTGGAGGGTGGGAGGAGGTTGGTACAGGATGTAGTACTGCCATAGCATTTTTGGTGATGTGACGTTGTTACTGGTTTTCACAAGGCAGTAATAGCTAGCGGACCATAATGACCTGCAACAGCTCGGTAAGATGAGTCTGATTTTGGGAAAAGGCCCAGTTGCAGCTTGGGAAGTATAGAGGCAAAAGAAGTCTACAACTTTCAACAAAGTCTACGGCTTTGCCTTCACAGCACAGTAAAAGACTGTGCAATCCACGTTAGTCTCTTTTTGCCACATCTGTTTTTGAAATTATAACACTAAGGAAGAATAATATTCTAGGTCTGCCTGTTTCACAGTAGGTATAGTAGACAGCAACCTTGGTTGGTAAGCTAGATTCATTATTTTTGGTGTTCATAAACCGAGAGACAAGAATTTTCGCTTATGCTTACATTTTCTATTCATGAACTATCTCCTTTATGTGTAAAAAAAATCAGTCTTTTATGAAATAATCTCCTTGGAGGTTAAGTGCTTCAGCACCACTCTTTTCTAGTTAAAGAAAATCTGCATGATACTAAAGGCAGAAGGCGTTTAAAAGGAAGCTTTCCTACCTCACTAGTAAAGTCTACTTCCAATCTTTGGACCATGAAACATTACTGGAGTTAAGGAGTGCAGCAGGTTGATTAGCATGTGGTAGTATGTCTACTGAAGCCAAAAATTTTTTTTCAGAATTTTTCAGATGTGTTACATTCTTAGTATAACAACAACAAAATGATGTTATTGATAGGGCCCACTCTCCGAATATGCTGGTGTGTTGAAAAGGATTGGTGTCCTTTGCACATCTGAGACATGCTGGGGTTACCCTGATCATGCTGACAGCAGCTGCTACTTGTAGCACCTGGCACTGCTTTGTTTTTATTTTTTTTTTCAATTGGAAGGCAATATATAACAACATTAAATAACTTATATCTAACAACTTTTAATTATTATATTTTGCTTTGAAACCCTTGCCTACACTGTAATTTATAGTTGTCACCAACATGCATATACTATTTTGTATATTCTTTATTAATCTAACAATATTATAAAACTTTCTACTTTATATTGTATTCATAAATATTTTAGTGGCTGTATAATATTCTGTCATCAAGTGCTAAGCCTTTTCCTATTGTTGGACACGAAGCTGGCTTCTAGGCTGTATCCTTGTACCTAAGGCCTTTTGCTCCTTTTTTTTTATTATTTCATTAGGAGTAATTCTCATGGAGGAAAATTTACAGTTACTGAACACCTCTTGTACACCACAGACTTGATGTGAATTATTCATTATTTCTCCAACTCTATGAAATCGTGTTTTTTAAATTCCCATTTGGCAGGCAAGAAATGAAGGTGGAGAGAGGTTGGATAAGAGAATAGTGACACTGGCTCCATCTGTGGGCATTTAACTTATGTGTCTCACATTCCTCATCTATAAAATAGAGAAAATAATAGTGACCACCTCATAGGGCTATTGGGAGACAGCAGCTATAAAGCACTGAAAGTGCTCGGTACATAGTAAGACCTCAATTCTCATGAACAGCAAGAACCACTATCACGGTCCCCCTTCCACTGTCACTACTAAGTCACATGTCCTAAGACAAATAACCAGAAGGGGCCTGGCCTATTTGACAGCAAAGCTCATGCTTTCCCCCCCCTATACCACATTGCCTTCCTGTGGGAGGGCTAGGTCAAAGAAGACCTTTATTCTCTTGCCATTTCCACAAGTGTTCTAACAGCTTAGAAACACCTGGCACTGTTCCGTCTCAGCCTCTCTGATGACAATCAGCCTGAAGTCTTCGCTCCTATGAGCCACTTGTTTCTTATCTCAGTGTTTTCAACACCTCCTGCTGACGGCCCCTTTCTTTGCATCATGGCCATGCAGGCTTCTGGGCCGGCCAGATCACCAAGGGGGCCGAGGGTCTGCAATGCCAGCAAGCAGCCTGAGTAGTCAGGGTTGGCGGCCAAGAATCTGCACGAGAGCAGGGTCCACGGTGGCCATGGATCAGGGGCGGTGTTCTTCTCCCCGCAGGGAGGTAGGGGAGCAGGCAGGAAGGAGCGGTTACCTCAGAAAGGGAACAGGACCCTGACTCGGGAGACTGGTGCTGGGGCCCAGGACTTAGGCCCACTGGCTCCTGTGCGCCGGAACTTAAGCTTCAGTTCTGAGAGAAACTTCGGGGACAGGGGACGCTGGTCCGAGACAGGAGGATGGACAAAGTCCTTGGCCTCCTCTCACCTTGCCCTTCAGCTAATCCAGGAAAGAACTGCTTCCCCTTCCCTCTAGGGGACCCCAGAGGCAGTGAGGCTGGGTGAATAAAGCCTGAACATTAGGCGACAGCTCCCACCACTGAGCCTCTGCTCATCTTTCCCGGGGTCCACGAGTCTGCGATGGCTCAGGCCGGGACGTGCTTCTATGGGTGAAATATGATTGTCTGTCTTCTAGCTCTTCCTCCCCCGTGGGCTGTCCCTTCCTCAGGGTCAGCATCACCATGCAGCATCCAGAGCTCCCTTAAATACCGATGCACTGGACGGCTCCGATTCATCGTGATAGAAAACGAGACGGGAAAGGAGATGGGCAAGTACCCCTTACTGAGCCGGGACCCGGCGCCAGGGGTCTGCTGTTACGATTTAATGTTCACAACAAGCCTGCAAGGTAGTAGTATCCCACTCACCCGTATGTGGATCAAGACTTAAAAGCAACTTTCCCAAGGTCACAATAGCCAAATATTTGGTGAAGCCAGGGTTCAAAGTCAAACACGTCTAATGATGAAAACCTTGTGTCCTTCCCCTTATATTGGAATGCCTTCCACAGCCCCCAGATCTACACTCTCCCCCTGTCCTACCTCACACATCAAAAAATTTTAAAAAGCAAACCAGGACTTCCCTGGTGGCGCAGTGGTTAAGAATCCACCTGCTAATGCAGTGGACACGGGTCCGGGAAGATCCCGCATGCCGTGGTGCAACTAAGCCCGTGCGCCACAACTACTGAGACTGCGCTGTAGAGCCCGTGCTCTGCAACAAGAGAAGCCACCGCAATGAGAAGCACGTGCACTGCAACGAAGAGTAGCCCCCGCTCGCCGCCAACTAGAGAAAGCCCGCGTGCAGCAACGAAGACCCAATGTAGCCAAAAACAATAAATACATTTATTAAAAAGAAAAAGCAAACCAGGTGTTAATTTCTTAAAAATTTTATTTAAAGTGGAGAAGAACTGTTTACAGAAACTGTCAGGGGACTTATGGACTCTGGTAAAGCTAAATTGAAAAGGAAGACACTTTTATAGCACCTCATCTTCCTGTGATCTTAACAACCTGATCCCAGGCAGGGAACTCGATGTGCTGTAGCACCAGTGACCGGGCAACTCGCTTCCTAGGCTGTTTTCTGCATAAAATTTTGGACTCAGTGCTCCTGTCACTGGCAAAATGTGAACATGAAATGTCCTTTTTCAGGTAAGAGAGTGAGGTGAGTGATCTTGAGCCACTTACTCTCTTTCACGACCAACCACAAGCTAATTAGGAAAGCCGGAGGGCTGGAGTAAAGGAAATTCGAACCATTTAGAAGGGATAACTTAAGGGGTTCCCAGCCCAGAGCCCTTCCCTTTTTAGGAATATAAGGAAATTAACTACTGTGTTGGGGGAGGGTAAGATCATGTTTACCCACAAAAGTACTAACATATTACCTTCCCTTGCTGGTGACTGAGTTTACATAAACTCATGAGGTAACAGTGGTTGCCAAAGGTTGACCAGAAGCCCTATGCGCAGTCATATACATATCTGAATATGACTTAAAAAAGAAGAGAAACAACGAACTAGTTGTGAATGCAGAGGGTTCGGAAGACATGAACTCTCAAGATGTGAAAAAAGATGAAAACCACTGGGTCTACCTGGAAAGCAGCAGAAGAAGGAGGGAAATTTCCTTGACTGAAGATTGCATGAGATTGAATCGTTTCTGGAGGAGCTGAGAGGTCAGAAAGAAACATGTTCTTTCACAAGTAGGTATCTCTGGATCGGGAGATGGAGAAACCAGTAAGGACATTCTCAACAGTGAACAAGACAGCAGTGTCTGTTCATTCCTCACTGGGGGCCCCGTCTCTCTATTTGCCCCCAACTAGTGACAGCCCCTGCTCAGGGAGGCGTTACCTCTACCAAGGCTACTCGTTCTGAAAGGGGGATATAACGTGTATTGGAACAAACTTTATAGTTCACATATGCTGGGTCACAGATGCCCTATAAACCAATGACAACTAAGGGGGTGAAAGTGACTGAACTATTACCAAAAAACTGGTTGCAAAGGTATCTGAACACTCTTTTTGCAATGGAAGTCTTGCCTACATTTTTCCACATTTACAGAGTTTGTTGACAGAGGTTTGAGACGTGACCGTTTCAAGCAGTGACTCTGAGATGGAGTTTCATGAAAT
The DNA here is from genome assembly GCF_965194825.1 of Balaenoptera physalus. Lineage (NCBI taxonomy): Eukaryota > Metazoa > Chordata > Mammalia > Artiodactyla > Balaenopteridae > Balaenoptera > Balaenoptera physalus. The sequence continues at coordinate 74,437,784 of NC_138899.1, read as the reverse complement.
CCCTTAGGCATGTGAGGCACTGTTACGTGATGGATGCGGACTTGATAAACTGGTACTGGCTCCTCCAGATGCTGAACCAATATCATGCCAGATTTCTGTGGGGACAAGTACATAGAGAATAACGGACCAGATTTCCACAGTTTCAAGAAAAGCTGGCCTGGAATGGAGGACGCATTTCAGACAGGTGAGGGGCTCGGGAATGCTGAATTAGCAGCCATACACTTACTGAGTTCTATGCATGGAAATATGCCACCATCCAAACCGTCCCTCACCCCTGCCATAGTTGTCCAAAATGAAGCCATAAATACACTAAACTGCACCATCTTCTCTGTCTACTCTTCCTCAATGCTCTATCTTGGACCACATACCGAAGCATATTAATATGTCCTTACCAGCATTTAGCAAGGACTGCAAATTCTAGGCCAGCCTTCCTGTTAGATCTGCAGAAACTGCACAAGATTTCCAAATAGGTGGTGGCAACAAAGAGACGTTTATCTTCACCCAATGAAAGAAATTCAAATTGAACAGTGAGATCTGTTTTTTTTCTCTCACATATTAGATTAACAAAGATTTGAAGACAGTAACAATAATAATAATAATAGTTTCAATATAGGTGAAGGTGTGTGTGTAGGGAAAGGAATTCATACATTCACTGCTGGTAGGAGTGTAAATTCATGCACCATGATAATAATTATTATCCAAGTAGATCTATTTTGACCAACACTAATTCCACTTGTAGCAACTTATTCTACAGATCCCCTTACTGAAGTGGGAAAAGGTATATACAAACATATTTTTGCAGCACTGCTAGCCATAGCAAAAATTATATCAGTAGGGGAATAGTGAAATAAATGATACACCTGTGAGGTAGAATATTATGCAGCTCTTAAAAAGGGTCTAAGCCTATGATATTTATTGGTATTTATCACATGATCTTATTTGTAAAACAAAAATACACATGTTTGCATATGTATAAAAGTTTTGAAGACCATACATGGAACCAGCTCTATCTTTGGAGAATGGAACTTAAGGGCAAGGGTGAGAATGAGGACTTTAAGTTTTTATTTTACAAACTTCAGTATTGTTTGAATATTTAAGATGAGCTTAGATTGCTATTACGGCATAGCCTGTGAGGGGTGCCCTGAGCCCACTGATTAAAGCTAATAATAAAGAAAAAAAGAGAACAGGCCTCAACTATAATAATGAGTCTATCAAGAAATAAAAAGGAACTTCCCTGGTGGTCCAGTGGTAAAGAATCCGCCTTCCAATGCAGGGGACGCGGGTTCGATCTCTGGTCAGGGAGCTAAGATCCTACACGCCTCGGAGCAACTAAGCCCGCGAGCCACAACTCCTGAGCCTGCGCACCTCAACTAGAGAGAGAAAACCCACACGCCACAACTAGAGAGAAGCCCGCGCACTGCAATGAAAGATCCCGCATGCCTTGACAGAGACCCTGCATGCCGCAACTAAGACCCGACACAGGCAAAAAATAAATAATAAATAAAAAATTTTTTTTTAAAAAGGTGGGACTTCCCTGGTGGTCCAGTGGTTAAGACTTCGCCTTCCAATCAGGGGGTGTGGGTTCAATCCCTGGTCGGGGAGCTAAGATCCCACATGCCTCACTGCCAAAAAACAACCAAAACATAAAACAGAAGCAATATTGTAACAAATTCAATAAGTACTTTAAAAATGGTCCACATTAAAAAAAATTAAAGGGACTTCCCTGGTGGCGCAGTGGTTAAGATTCTGAGCTCCCAATGCAGGGAGCCCGGGTTCGATCCCTGGTCAGGGAACTAGATCCTACTAAGAGTTCGCATGCCACAACTAAGGAGCCCTCCTGCCACAACTAAGACCTGGCACAACCAAATAAATAAATAAATAATTTAAAAAATAATGCTAAATTAAAAAAATTTTTTAATTAAAAAAGGTATATTTTCCCTTGTCAATTGCAAAATAAATAAATAAATAAATAAATAAATAAATAAAAATAAAAATAAAAATAAAAAATAAAAAAGGTATATTTTCACACAGAAATCCTAGGCACAATGGTTGTTCCACAGGTACAGGAATGTTTGATCTGAAGATGCAGAACACCCATGCTGAAACTGAATTCTCATAACAACTACCATGAGGGTCTAGCTATGTGCCCAGAATTACTATGCTAGGTAATACATGCTTGTACATGTATGTATATTCAGCTAAACTTTTTTCTGAATATAAAATTCACACACGCCCACTGTAAAAATAGAAAAATTTACAAAACAGAAATTTAAACTCCCTCATAATTGTGACTTCCAGAGACAACTACTATAGCCATCTATATGTGACTACAGCATCTTTTATGCATGTCCAAAAAACTATATATTTTCAAAAATGGGATAATGGTTTTACAACTTTTCTTTCCAAATAATAGTACTGCAAGTATCTTTCCATATCAGTAGATCTAGGTCTATCTCATTCTTCTTAATGGCTGCATAGCATTCCATTCTATTGATACATCATAATTTAAAAAAATCAATCACCTATTAGATAGTTAAGTGTTCCTAAATTTTTGGTTGATAAGATTGCAATCAACCATCCACGCGTATGAATCTTTGCACATATGAGTATTTACATAGATATGCTCCTAGAAGTAGAATATAGCTTGACAGAAGGGGACATATATTCTTTTAAATCCTCATTATAACCTGTGAGATAGGTATGACTTCCTCCCATTTTTACAGAAAAGGCAACTGAGGCTCAGAATGGCTTAACACCTCTGTCAGTAAGTGGCTGAACTAGCTTCAGACGCAGGGCCAGCTGAGTCCGAAACATGTACTCCTTCTACTACACTACATGGACGGACTCACACTCAGGAGAGAGTGAAGGCCTGAACAGAGATGGGGAGTCCAATACACCTTGGGATACACCTTGGGAGGTCCCGAGCCAGGGGGCGCTGGGATTGGAGCACGAGGAACACCTGTGCTCCCGCAGTCTGAAGACCTCACAGCACTGTGGTGTGCTCTGACATGTCTCTATGCCAGGGCTTCCCAGTATTTTAAATCCGTGACAGAACCACAGGGTTTCTTCTGTACCAGTGTCTTTGATTACATAATTCTCAGTAAGAAAAACATTTCACCTTGTGACCCGGCACGCGTGCACGCAATATGCAACTGAAACAGAAGTGTCATGACACAATACTTAACGTTTGCTATATGCAAAGCATTGTGAAATTTTCTCTTTCATTAAAAAAATAATGCTGGTCAAAACCCCCAGTATGAAAACTCTGCACTATATCCTGGACAAGATCATCTTTATTCCCCAGGTGGGTGGGCAGAAAAAACAAAGAAAGTCCATCCAAATCCCTCATTCTGTATTCAGGTTCCTTCATGACCTGCTCCCCTTTCACCTACTCAGTCTCAGCCACTTCTCAAGTCTTCAGTCAAATCACACCCTACGGTCTAGGCCAGGTTCAGTCCTGCCTCTCATTTTAGCCTCACAGGGCTCACCCTTTAGGGGAAAGCTCTGCTTTCTCTAACCTCTAGGTTATCAATCCAAAGAGTAACATTCCTTAGAAGTCCAGCTGAAGTACAACCTGCCCTGGACATTCTGCCCCACACGGATCTCTTTCTTTTCTATCTCTTAGAACTTAATACCTGAGCCTGTATGTTGTGACACAGATCCTGTCCTGCACTGTCCCATGTGAGAGACCAGGCCTCGTCAATGAGATCGTGTGCATTCTGGTGGCCATGTCTGACTGACAGATTGATTAACGTGATTGATGTGATGCCTCATTCTATCTAGAAAGGATATGGGGTACTTCATGATAACAACTTATCACAGCATAAAAATATAACAGAAATATGAATTAGGAATCTGGACCAGGAAAAACTTAAATAAGAGAAGAAGTTCAAGGCCGAGGCAAGAAAAAAAAGAACATAAACTTTTGGATCATGAAGGTCCACATAAATGTTACAGTTGAACCCTGATTTAGCCTGAAAGCTTCCTGACCATCAAAGGCAAAAGGGGATTAAAGACATAGATACAGACCAAAGGTACAAAAGAGAGAGCCCAGAAATAAATCCTTGCATAAATGGTCAAATTATATTGAACAAGGGAGCCAAAACTACTTAATGGGGAAAGAACAGTCACTTCAACAAATGGTGTTAGGAAAACAATATTCACATTCAAAAGAATGAAATTGGACCCTTACCTTATGCCATATACAAAAATTAACTCAAAATGGATTAATGTAAGACCTAAAACTATAAAATTCCTAGAGAAGAACACTGGGAAGAGCTTCATAACATTGGACTTCTTGGATATGCCACCAAAAAAAAAGCACAGGCAAGAAAAGCAAAAAGTATTATCAAACTCATAACTTCTGTACATCAAAGGACACAATCAACAGAGTGAAAAGCCGATCATCTGCAGATCACATATGCAGTAAGGGGTCAATATTCAGAATATATAAGGAACTCCTACAACTCAACAATAAAATTCAAATAACCTGATTTAAAAATGGGCAAAAGACTTAAATAGACATTTCTCCAAAGATAATACACAAATGGCCAACAAGCATATGAAAGGACGCTCAGATGCTCAACATTACTAATCATCAGAGAAATGCAAATCAAAACCACAATGAGGGGCTTCGCTGGTGGCGCAGTGGTTAAGAGTCCGCCTGCTAATGCTGGGGACATGGGTTCAAGCCCTGGTCTGGGACGATCCCACATGCTGCGGAGCAACTAAGCCCGTGCGCCACAACTACTGAGCCTCTGCTCTAGAGTCCGCGAGCCACAACTACTGAGCCCGCACGCTACAACTACTGAAGCCCGTGTGCCTAGAGCTCGTGCTCCACAACAAGAGAAGCCACCGCAATGAGAAGCCCGCAAACCACAACGAAGAGTAGCCCCTGCTCGCCGCAACTAGAGAAAGCCTGTGCACAGCAACGAAGACTCAACGTGGCCAAAAAATAAAATAAATTGAAAAAAAACCAAAAGAATCAGCCATCCTGAATTCCTGACTCACAGATACTGTAACAGATAATAAAATGAAATTGGTGCAGCCACTATGGAGAACAGCATGGAGGTTCCTTAAAAAACTAAAAATAGAATTATCATATGATCCAGCAATCCTACTCCTGGGCATATATGTGGAAAAGATAAAACAAACAAAAAAACCCCACAATGAGATATCACCTCCCACCTGTTAGGATGATTACGATCCCCTCTCCCCCATCAAAAGAAAAAAGAACCGCTCCCACCCCTCCACAAAAAAAACCTGGAAAATAACAAGTGTTGATGAGGATGTGGAGAAACTGGAACCCCTGTGCACAGTTGGTGAGAATGTAAAATGGTGCGGTCACCATGGAAAACATGTGGCCCAGCAATCCCACTTCTGGGTATACATCCAAAAGAACTGAAAGCAGTATCTCAAATTTCCATAAACAAAATGCGATATATCTATACAATGGAAGATTATTCAGCCTTAAAAAGGGAGGTATTCTGACACATACTACAACATGGATAAACCTTGAGGACATCATGCTAAATGAAATGAGTCAGTCACAAAAAGACAAATACTGTATAATTCCACTTATCTAAAATATAATAAGGTATCTAAAATAGTCAAAAATCATAGAAACAGAAAGTAGAATGGTGGCTGCTAGGGGCTGGGGCAGGGGGAAATGGGCAGTTGCTGTTTACACAGAGATCACAAAGTTTCAGTTCTGCAAGATGATAAAGTTCTGAAGATCCACTGGAGAGCGACGTGAATATACTTAACACTACTTAAATTGTACACTTAAACGTGGTTAGGATGGTAAATTCGGTTATGCATATTTTACCACAATTGAAAAAAGGAAGGTAAAACGTGAGACATGGTCAGTTACATAATTTTCTTATCAGATAGAATCATACACTTTCTCAGGGATATAAGGTTTTTCCTAATACCAAATTCTAAAAGAATCATAAGTCCCTTCCCATCTGGTCTATAGCTGCGATTACCCATAGTAAAAACAGCTGCAGTTACCTCCTTAGCTGAGGAATTTGCTGTCATTTGTCTCCAACCCTTTGTGAAACCTTTCTACTCTTCTCTGCGTTTCCTTATCCGTCCCCCCCCCTTGGCTTGGCAGTGTATTCATCCTTTCCTTGGCCCTAGGACCAGTGACATTCACCCCTGCATCCAACCTGGGTTCCCTCTCCCTGTACCTCCAGGCAAGGTGCCCAAGTCTGGCGCCCTACTTGCATGAGGGGGTAGATTTCACAAAAATGACAGAGAAAACAATGTTCTAGACCACTTTCCTACAGCAATTATATATATAATTTATTTCTTATAATGCCCTTTAATTAAAGCCAAGGGCAGAATATCAAAATGCAAATCAACAGTGAGGATAATTCTTTAGTGGGCCAAAATAATATGCAAAGGTTTGTGTTTTAAAGTCCCTCTTCTCTAAAGAAAACACTTCTTTTAAGCCCTGAGATACTCTCTCCTTCTGTGCCATCTCTGTACATTTTCCTGAGTTCTTGCATTGCAGCTATCTGTTTGTATCATTTTGTTTTTCCTGTTACACTGTGAGCTCCATGAAGGCAAGAAATATATCTTATTCATCTCTGTATCTCTAATATTAAGTAAATAAAAGGGTATGTTTAATGTTGGCTGTGCTCTTTATATAAAAATGTGTTAATTTTATTATAGACTACACCATTGAGTCATGCTGTACACTCATTAAGCGTAGACATTAATCAATGTGAAAAATAACAGATACACCTATAAAATACATTTTAAAAGTAATAGAGGAGATGCTTACACCTAAAAAAAAAATGACACCAGAAAAGGCCACTTAAAATCAATTCACATGAATGGGGGTTAAATTTTGGAATAAAACTTTCAGAGAAAAAAGGTTTAATTAATGAAACTAAATATTATGAAAATGTTTATTTCATTTTATGTTGATCAAAATTTAGGTTTAATTTCAAAAACATGCCAGTTCTTAGAATAACAAAGTGAATAAATTACTGACTTTTGGGGGTGTATTTTTCTGATAAAATGCTTGCTAGCACAATACAGCACGCTTTTGAAATTTTTGGCTGTGTTGGGTCTTCGTTGCTGCGCGCAGGCTTTCTCTAGTTGCGGCGAGCAGGGTCTACTCTTCGTTGCAGTGCGCAGGCTTCTCATTGCGGTGGCTTCTCTTGTTGCTGGACCACGGGCTCTAGGCGTGCGGCTTCAGTAGTTGCAGCACACAGGCTCCGTAGTTGCAGCACATGGGCTCAGTAGTTGTGGCATGTGGGCTCTAGAGTGCAGGCCCAGTAGTTGTGGCACACGGGCTTAGTTGCTCAGCGGCTTGTGGGATCTTAGTTCCCCGACCAGAGATCGAACCCGCGTCCCCTGCATTGGAAGGTGGATTCTTTACCACTGGACCACCAGGGAAGTCCCCGCTAAACATTCTTAGTGAAGGTTTAATAATTATGTATGGTGGCAAAACCTAGTGAACCTAATATAGGGCAAGGTTATATATATATATATATATATATATATATGTTTAAATATTTATTTATTTTGGTTGCCCCGGGTCTTAGTTACGGCCTGCGGCATGTTTTAGTTGCGGCGTGCATACAGGATCTAGTTCCCCGACCAGGGATCCAACCCAGGCCCTCTGCATTGGGGGCACACAGTCTTACCCACTGGACCACCAGGGAAGTGCCATAGGGCAAGGTTATTTTCATCTGACTAAATATGTGTCCTTTACCCACAGCTTGAAGCAGAGCAATCCAGCTGGGCCCATCCTATATAAGTTAGACCTTGGTCAACCTTAAGACTTTTGAGTATGAGAATAAATACATGGTGATATAAACCACTGTGTTTGGGGTGATTTGTTGCAAGACATTATTATTGCAATAGCTGTCTAATACCATGGGATAAGGGTCTTTACAAACAGGGCTCTAGCATTTAGAAAAATAAATAAAGGCACCTATGTTTAGGAGAAAGTAAAAATTCTCACTCTACAATGGAAAGCCCTTTCTCATCATTTGTTGTATTTCACCTAAAGGCGTTTTCCTAACAGAACTTGAGACGGGAACGCCATTATATTTCAGCGTTCTAAATCGTGACATAAGCACCTGTCATGGGAAACTGTGACATCACGAATATTTTTTTCTTTCCACTAAGAAGGATATTTTATTAATAAGCAGTGACTAGTGTGCAAATTACATGAAGAGCTGTGTGCCTCTTTCCCCAAAGATAAATTATATGCATTGTAACAAAATAGAGAATATGTACTGTTTGCAAAATTCTTATGAGAGAAGTCCTTCTTTGCCCAGAATTATGCTTGCTTGCTGCTCAGTGTTTCCACCGGGTTATGATAAGATGTCACTCAGGACCTGGAGTTGTTGCCCCAGGGGACGTATAAAAGAGTCAGAACATCTCTCCCAGGGAAGCAGCTGCCCACAGAGCTGTGCTGTGAATTGTGGACTAACTCCTCAAGGTCCCTAAGGCTAAATGAACCACTGTTTTGGAAGTGCTGACCTGGGGCAGCAAAGGCCATTGTGCAGAGAGCTGGAAGCGGTCACTATTAAGTGTCCCTAATAGTAAATAAAGGGGACAGTGTGAGCCCCTTTGGCTGCTTTCTCTTTTGGTATCCCAAAATTTTCATTTTATTGAAATCAGAAGAACTGGAGAAAGCTCTGGCCAGACTGGGGCAGTACTCTTGTATTTGGCGGATCCCAAAACAACACTTCAGGAATAAGTACTAATTTGTAAAGCATGTGAGCTTAGATGATTTTACAAGTTAATATTCATATTTACTAGAAAGACTCTAAATGGAATATGTGTGTATACTATTTAAAAATCTCATGTTTTCTTTAAAATACTAAACTGCAACTGATTACAAAGAAAAGGGTTAATACTAGTCCTGTTATGACTATAGGGACCTGTGATCCTTTTGGGAAGTCATGCATGTTCATTCGTCCGTACGTTCATTCATATATGTAAAAAACCACAGAGCTCTGACCTTGAGCTAAGCACGATGTTAACTGCTAGGGACACAAGGGGGGTGGCTTTCACAGGGCTTATGTAAAGTCTAAGGAGGATAGTAAACAATTATAAGCTATTATAACAAGTGTAATACGTCTGTGGTTGAGTCGGATGAGAGCACACAGTTTCCCTAATAGGATGGGGGAGGGATGTCAAGGCCAGAAAATCTAAATTGAATCCTGGCGTCTTTCATGTTTCCTTGGCTTAGGGAGCCTCTTTCTGTAACTACCTATCATTTACTTGTCTTCTTTGTTCAGCTCACCACCCACCAAAGGAATTGCTCCCATCCTAGGGATCCTTTGATGACACACCCAGGCCACCTCTTCTTTTGCCAGAGTACCTGCAATGTCTAGGTGTGCCTGGCTTCAGTACCATATTTATTCTGTCACTGCTTCTCAAGCACAGGCATTACTCCTGAGAAGAAATTATATATTGCAAGTTCATGTTATATGAAATATGTTTATAACTTTGCAAGTTCTGTAAATGCACATTTCATGCATTAAGTTTACTAAGAAGCAGAAATACCTGTACTTTTAAAACTGAGACAATAAACTAGTTGGTGGAAGACAAGTAATTCTAGACACATCTGATAGATTTTAAAAAGTGCAGGTACTTTAAGTGGCACTACCCTGGCATGTGCTCATTGTAGATTGCATGTAAAACAGTCCAACAGGTGTTAGGAGACAGATGTTTGCCAAATGCTTAGCCCCCAGGGAGAAAACATTAACAAAATATAGAGCCTATTTCCCCTGATATCAGCAACTGAAGAAGGCATTTTACTATCCACTTTCATGATCTTTAAAAACAATTTCAAAAATTTATTGAATACTCACTATATGCCAAGCAGTACCAGATATGGTGATAAAAGATAAATAAACCCTTGATGTATAAACCAATCTCCTTAATTTATCAGTCATGGCTAAAGAAGTTGTAGAACTAATTTCGTCCGTCTCACGTCTTGCTTTTTCCTTTGGGTTTAAAAGACTCATCGAACGGAACTGAACCAAGTCAGCTTTCTTACGAACTTACTGAAACTGACTGCCAAGTCCTGGTGATTCTTCTGCCCTATACAGTCTCAAAGTTGGCTTCTCCCCTTTATCTTTGGCACCATTTTCCTTCAGGCCTACAGAATTTGTCATCTGAACTACTATAATTTCTTATGAACTAATCTTTCTGCCATGATTTTGCCCGTTTCTAATCCATTCTTGTTAAACTGCTGCTAATGTAGATCACCTAAAACACAGAAGGTGTGTGGAATCCTTCAGTGTCACCCTGATGCCCTCGGGATACAGCCCAGGCACTCCTGCACGGCTCACAGCTTCTCTCGCCTCACCTCCGTCATTCCCCTCCCATAGGCATTCTGCGTTCCAGTCACACCTAATCACTAGCAATTCTTGAAAAGCCCCAAGTTTCCTCCTGCCTTGGAGTCTGTGTCAGTCTCATCCTAGATTGCTCCCCCCCCTCACATTCTCCCAGCCCCTGCCCATGGCCCCCAATTAATTAACTTTTCCCTCCAATTTTTTTATTTTGGAAAATTTCACAAAGTTTAGTACAATAAACACCTACATATCCTTCACCTACATTCATCACTTGTTAACATTTTGCCACATTTGTGTTCCTTTGTTCATTTGTTTCCCATGCATGTTTACTTTTGCCAAATCATTTGAAAGTCAGTTGCAGACATTAGGACACTTTACTCTTAAATTGTTCAGCATGTATCTCTGAAAAATAGGGCATTCTCTTACATAACCACAACACAATGATCACACTCAGGAAATTTAACATTAAAATACTAAAATTTAATTGGAATACACAGTCAATATTCAAATTTCTCACAATTCCCCAACTGGCTGACTATTATTTATCATTCAAGACTAAGCTCGAATCAATTATACGCCAATAAAAATTTAAAAAAAAGATAAAGCTTTAGAAAAAGGACATGCCTTTCTAACACACACACAATGCGTCAGGTGTCTCTCTTCCTTATTTTTACTACACTTTTCATACTTCTATGGAAGCACTTCCCACACTATCACATTGTCTATTTCCTTTTTTGTAGTATCTGAAACTCAACTAGACTCATTTCAACTTCTCTTGCACTTCGTAAGTACCTGCCGTTCATTGTTGACTGAATGGATGAATGAATGGTGACATTCGAGATGTTCATTCCACTCTCTCATTATAACTGGTCAATGTGTCTCACAGCCTCTGGGCACCACTCACGTCTCCTCAATTTCACCTCTTATTTCAAAAGCTGCCACTGGTGCCCAGTCCTGTATAGGCTTCTACCAGCCTTGTAAGCAGATGCGACCTGACAGCACCTCAGCCTGTGCTGTGAACTCCCCTTTCTGGCCCCAGGGTTACACTGGTGTGGGGACAAAGGACTCCAACGGGAACCACTTGGCCTTCAATCTGGCACGCACAATATGGAAACAGGGTGGTGAAGGTCTCTAGGGCCACCTCTGACCATTGAGAGACAGGAGCTCAAGGAAAAATGCTTCTCCCACTTCTGACCCCAAGGTGGCCCATTCTCAGATACATTCTGTAAGGTTCCTCAAATGCTCCCACAGGAACAAGTAGCAGATATTCACATGGTTGCCAGTTTGAAGAGGATCCACAGATGGGCCTTCTCTCCTTGCTGGGGTCATTCCCCTGTCTCTCACAGCCTGTTCCCTGGGGTCACATTCTCAAACGAGCTGCCTGCATCCAAGTCTTCGGGACAGTCTCTGCTTTCAGGAGAGCCCAGACTGACACGGTGTGGTAAAGGGACAAGAACACAGGTTTGGGAGTCAGACAGACTTGAATTTGAATCCCAATTTGGTCATTCACTAGCTATGATCTTGAGCTGGTAATTTAACTTCTCTCAGTCTCACTTTCTTCAGTTCATAATGAGGATAATAATACTTTGCAGGATTATGATAATTAGAAATTAAAAATTCCTTCCCGGGAATTCCCTGGCGGTCCAGTGGTTAGGACTCCGTGCTTCCACTGCAGGCAGCACAGGTTCAACCCCTGGTCAGGGAACTAAGATCCTGTATGCTGCGTGGCGTGGCCAAAAAAAAAAAAAAAAAAAAAAAAAAAAAATTCCTTCCCTTCCTCATATATGATGTGTGTGTACATGTACATGGATTCCTAGAGTAATACTTGAACATAATAAACCATGTTGGGTGTCTGTCCAGCCTAGGAACCATCTTCCTCCTTTCCATTTCCCTTAAAACTTACCACCTCTCGCCCTCAGCTCCTTGGGAGTGGGCTCATGTGCTCACATGTCTACTAGGAAACTTTGTGATCCTCCCCCTCTAGCCATAGCTAATTGGTCTGTGAGTGGATTCTTTATCTTAGGAAATTGAACTTTAGAAAAAAAAAAATAGTTAACCTCTCACATGGCTTTAGCTATAAAATATAAATTCCGGGTCTGTGGACTGGTCATACTCTGCCACGTGGGTGAAGACACACAAAAACCTAGCCCACAGAAAGAAGCAAATATGAAGTGTCGTACTTCATTATGGTATTTCAGGAAGCAGCAGAGACAAGGGACAGAGAGGACGGAGAAAGAACTTCCTGGAGTCTTGATGGCTCCTAATACCAGCGTCCATCCCCTTCTTGAGGCCCAGCTGCATTCTTCTACCTACATCCCTTTTTTCACATTGGCTACTTTTAATTAGTCATTTTTGTTAGCAACCAAAGTTCTAACTAATGCACTGAATACACTAGTACCCTGAAAAAACAATGTATACAATTATTTTAAAAAATAACCATCCTAAATTTAGGAAAAGACAAACCACATTACACAGTACAATGTAACATAGTAAATCTAAATTTCTGGAAGAAATTCTCAATCCGTAGATGAGAAATTTAAGAAAACTAGTATAGCATTAATATCTCATAGGAATATGTTGTCTTATTTCTACCTAGGATTTTCAAAGCCTTGGGACCTCAGAAGCAGTCTTGATCAAAACCTCTATTCATTACCATAATCTCCATAATCAAACCAGAACGTATAAGGATTATTATGCTTGAAATATTAATCTGTATCTCACAAAATACTCCAGGTTGCTTATACACTTAGTGGGAAATGAGAATTACTCAGAAGAAAAATTTTACTTTCTCAACAGGAGAAGTGTCAGAAAGTTGCAAAGACCTCAGAAAAAGCAGCTTTTGGAAACAGCTGCCACACTCCTCAAAAACCAGGAGACACCAGCAAGTCATCAAAGACAGAATTAGTTGCAACAATTTATCGAATCCTTAAGACAGTGAAATTAATTTATTTACACAACAAATTAAAAACAAATTATGTCTTATGCTAATGTTTTTTAACATCATAGTTTTTTATGATTTTATGTAAATATTTTAAATGTGCACAGTACGGAAGAGTAAAAATTGTATAATGTGATTTTATAGACTAATAAAATTTGCATTGAATTCCACATTTTTCAGGGTTACCTTTTCCCATGGTTTCATCTTTATTTTTATATAAGCAGTGTTCTAATGGAAATAAGTCCCCCAATCCTAGTAAAAAAAATCCTTTGGTTGCTGCACATCAATCTAAATAAAGTAATCTCTAAGAATTTAATTCTAAACATAATCATAGAGATCTTCAACACAAGTTCTGCGGCTAAAAAGATAATGCTTAGCCTGTATTATTTTGTGCTGTTATTTTTTATGTGTGTATGTGTCTGGAGGGCAAAGATCATGCTTATATCTCTTGTATGTGTCCAATGCCTAGTTTTGTCTATAGCTGCCCTCCAATAAATGTTGATCAAAGAATCCTAGATTTATAGATTCACCTTGGAATTACAAGGGCTTTGGAGGTCATCTAGCCCAATTCTCTACCATCCTACTTCATGAAAAGCCAGTCTTTGCAAACACATGTCCAGAGAAAAGAATGCCTCTACGCCAAGATAAACAATTTCATTAACCATGACAAAGCTAATTGCTACATAATTATTTCTTAAACTGAGTCAAACTTCACCTCTTTTTAGTTTTTCACCCATTGGTTCTAGTTCTAACCTAGGGAATTTTGTAGAATAGCTATGGAAAGAACAGGGGACACTGGGGTGAGTTAGACAAGAAAAAGAGTTAATCCTTCATACTGAGAGACGTACTTGAAACTCAGGTCTATCAATTTGGTATGTGTTGAAGAGGTCACTGAGCCTGGAATACTGTTACACCAGTGTCCCAGAGGTTCCTGTGCCTGACTCCCTTCTCTTTTCACACGTCTGGCATATTCTGTGTATGCCTGAGAAGGATGCATACTAAAATTGTAATGACATATATACCTAAATTAGCATCATACAACCTCCCCAAATCGAGCCTATGCAAAAGCTATTAAAAAAAAAGGATAATGGAGGGAACAAGGATTTGAGCTACTGCTGCTTGCCTTTCCCTTGGAGCCTTCCCAGGCAAATATGGAGCAGGAAAGCTTTTCTTGTCAATTCTGACTTGTGGCAATCTGGAAACTTAACCCTTGCTACCTTGATTGCCTGACTATAGTTTTCAATGGGAAAAGTAAAAAGAGATAAAATATTCTAGATACTCTGTTATCTATAATATGATGCGATTCAGTTTATGTTCACTTGGCAAAAGTGAACAGTGCTGAATTTTAAGAACTAGTGTCTATATCTTGCATCTCATTGTTAGCCAAAATTGTGGAGTTTAAAACCATTTGCTCACCAAGATGTCAGCAGGAAAATACAAAAGAGATAACTGAAATGAACACATAATTCACATAAAAAAATAAACTTTTTTTTTAAGATGAAAAAATGTTCAACCTTGCTAGCTTTACAGAAACATAAATCAAAACAGCTGAGCTTTCAGCAATAATACTAGTTCTCAGTGAAACACTAAGTCTATCTCTAGCGGCCATGGGCTATGAAATCTTCCTTCCTCCAAAGACATTCTGACAGATACAATCAAGTCTTAGTGTCCCACATATACTCCCAATGTTAAACTTGTTTTAGCTTGGCTGCTATACCAAATTACCATAGACTGGGTGGCTTAGACAGCAAACATTTATTTTTCATGATTCTGGAGACTGAAAGTCCAAGATCAGGATGTCAGCACGATAAATTTCTGGTGAAAGCCCTCTCCCTGGTTACAGATGGCCATCTTGTATCCTCACAAGGCGAAGAGCAGGGAAAGAGGAAGCAAGCTCTCTCTTCTCAAAAGGGCACTAATCCCATTAATGAGGGCTCCACCTCCTGACCTAATTACCTCCCAGAGGCCCTACCACCTAATACTATCACATTAAGTAAGATTCAATATTTTTTTTTAAATAATTCAATTCTTTAGGGGACTTCAGAACTGGTTTTTTTTTCTTTTTTAATATTTATTTATTTTCCTTATTTTTTGGCTGCGTTGGGTCTTAGTTGTGGCACACAGGATCTTCGTTGAGGAACGTGGGATCTTTCGTTACGGCGCGCGGGCTTCTCTCTAGTTGTGAGGCACAGGTTCCAGAGCGCGTGGGCTCTGTAGTTTGCGGCAGGCAGGCTCTCTCATTGAGGCACACGAGCTCAATAGTTGTGGCGTGCCAGGCTTAGTTGCCCCACGGCATGTGGGATGTTAGTTCCCCGACCAGGGATCGAACCTGCGTCCCCTGCATTGGAAGGCGGATTCTTTATCACTGGACCACCAGGGAAATCCCAAGTAGGATTTAATGTTAAGATTTCAACATATGAATTTTGGGCGGGACACAAACATTTAGTCCATCGCAGAACTACAGGTGTTTTCTTTTCTGTATCCCCTAGAGCAATGGTTCTCAAAGCGTTATCCTGGACCAGCTTCATTGGTATCACTTGGGAATTTGTTAGAAATGCAAATTCCTGGGCCCCACCTCAAACCTACTTACTGAATCAGAAACTGGCAGTGGGGCACAGCAGTGGATTTTAATAAGCCTCCAGGTGAGTCTGCTACACTGTTAAAGACCACTACTGCAGACTGGATTATGTCCTTAAGGGCAGGGACCAAAACTTGTTGAAAGTTGAAACTGTGACACATGGTTCATTGTTGAATACATAAATAACCTACCAATTTCCCCAGAAAACTCTGAATCTATGTAAAATTATTTTTTAAAATTAAAATTACCTTTTGAGTACTTCACTAGAAATAGATGAATCTGTTTCTGGCATCTCTCGTAGGTGCAGTCACTAAATTGTTACATTTCCATTCTTCCTTAGATTAGGATTTCTCACCTTGGGTACTACTGGCATTTTGGACCAGATCATTCTTTGTCGTGGGGGTCTGTCTCTTGCACTGTGTGATGTTCAGCACCATCCTTGGCCTCTGCTCACTAGATGCCAGTAGCACCCACCCAATCATGAGAATCAAAAATGTCCCCCACACATTATCAGACGTACCCAGGGGTTGGGGACAAAATCATTCCCTGTTGAGAACCACTGACTTAAGATCGTTCCTTACCAACGGAGATGAGGCGCCTGCCTCACTCCAGGGCTGCTCGCTTTCTGTGCCTTTAGGATGGTTAGGGAAGCACACCATGGCCCGGGGGGTGGGGGGTGAGTGGGGGGACGACACTGCTTTCTCACTGTGACGACTGTCATTTACAAAACAATGGACGATTTTACAGGTTAAAGCCCCAATCCCAGTCAGATCGCCAGAGCTTCAATGCTGATTTTCAATGCTTCCTCCAGGAGCAAATCCAAATAATTGGTGCAGACTCTGAAATGATGGAGGTGAGACTCAAAGCAGCTGTGTACTCCGTCTGCACCTCTTCAACAACATGGCACATCAAAGAGGAGCGCTCATAGGTGTGTTTGTGGTAGGCTGCCTACTCTAACACATGACATCTAAATTTGGATTGCTACACGTGGAGAACCTGACTTTGAAGAAAGTGAATGGGATTCCGTTTCAGAAAGATGGGCGCCTGGAATGCTGTGAAGCCCTGCTGCTGCCTGCTCAAGTAAGGCAAAGTTGAGCTGAGAAATTTACAGAAACGTCCCCAAGCCCGAGACTCCACATAACTACTAATAGGAGGCTGAGAAGGAGACTGTGCACAAAAAGGCTAAAAATACCTCCATTTGGAAACAGCAGATTGCGAAAGCGTATGTGACTGACAGTTATTAAATAATTAAGGGCATGACTAAGATGTACATGCATTCATTCACCAAAGTTCCATATTGAAGAAGGAAGGCAGTACGGTCTGATGGATGACTCCTATTTATGCTTAAGACCTCAGGTGCCCTAAGACTAGATTAGGCCCCTAACACATGCTCTCACAGCACGGTACCAGAATTCGAAATGATTTATAGTTATTTGTGCGATTATGTGATTGTCTCTCCTTCTTTGTACCCTGGAAACTCCACGAGGGCAGGGATTATATTCCACTCATCACTGTAGCTCCAGCGTGTAGCTCAAGAAATATTCGTTGAGTGAGTAAATGAAGAAAGTGGGGCTCCCAAAGAAGCTGCAAAGGAAAAAGCTAGAAAGATGGGAGAAGTACTAGGGCAAAGTAGGATCCTGTAAATCGAAGGAGAGAAAAGTTCCAAGGAGGGCGATCAGCAGTGTCTAATATCACAAAGGCGCAACGAAAGATAAAAGACAGCACACCGTCTATTGGTTCTGGCAGGCATGAAGGTTGTTGGCAAGTTAGCAAGAGCTACTTTGTCAGCTTTGGGAAGAGACGTTAATTGTAGTGGGCTGAGGAATCCAACAGGCATCAGGAAGTGGGGATAGCCGATTACCGGCCACTCTTTCAAGAAACTTGAATCTGAAGGGAGGCAGAGCTAGGTCCATGACTAGAAGAACATGTGGAGCCAAGGGACCGGATTTTCCAAAGAGTATAAGAGTGTAACATTGGGTGAAACTACTTGAGATAAAAGCCAGTATCAACAAGGAAGTTAGTTAGAATTCATTCCTGAAAAGCTGGGACGGGATCGGATTAGGCTTAAAGAGGCAGAAGCACATTTCTTCCCCTAAGACAGAAAATGAGGAAGATTGGGTGGGTTCTCACGGAAGTAAATTTCTAAGTGTTACGGGGGAGGCTCAGAAAATTCTAGCATCATGCCCTCATTCTCTGCTCCCCACCCCCCTTTTTTAATGTAAAGCAGGTGGCAAAGTCAACTGCAAAGAGAGAAGGTAGTGCTTAACAAGATGAAAGGACTTGGAAAGTGATAAAAATTTGGAATAACTACTTAGACCAGCAGAGGCTGGAGTTCATACATCAGAATTGGCTTCAGGTCACAGTTATATATGTGGCACAAGAGACAAGAGAGCAAGGTATTGGAAGAAATGAAAGATCAGTACAGCTAAAACTAGTGTGAGGTGGGAAGCATCTAGAGAAGTGGGTAGGAGCCAGAAAATGACTGGATTTATAGTTCACCCTGAATTCAAATAATTGAAGTGCTTAAGTAGGAAAGTGACAGATTTAAGAAGACTAAGAAATATTTGAGAAAAAAGAAAAAAAAAGAAGAAAACCAAGGCATTCTGGAACCAGGGAAGCCAAGAGAAGAGAGTATTTCACAAAGGTGGGAACGGCCAACAACTTCCTTGTCTGGAGCTCAGAACGAGGAGGTGACTCTATCCACTGGTATTAAATCATGGAGGTAGCTGAGATCACCCAGTCTGCATGTGTCAAATGAGAAGGACCAGAAGTTTCTTAATGTTCCAGACATTAAGTGGGGCAGTGGTGGGAATACATGAAAGGCTTCAAAGGAGACTGGGCAACTGTCCCCAGAGAGGTGGGACAGTGGACTCAGGGAAGCTGAAGGAAGATGTTTCCAGAAGGAAGAATGAATCAGTAACAGTGAGATGGCTGCCAAATACGGGTGACAAGGAAATCTCTGAGGACCCTGTTGAGAGTGAAGTCAGTGAAGCTGCAGGAAAGAAGACAGATTACACTGGATCGGAGAGTGAGAAGAGAGTGAGAAATGTGTGTGTGTGCAAACAGAGCACAGACCACTCTTCCAAGACCTTTAAGCGCAGTTAAGAAAGAAACGGGAGGGACTTCCCTGGTGGCGCAGTGATTAAGAATCCGCCTGACAATACAGGGGACACAGGTTCGAGCCCTGGTCCGCGAGGATCCCACACGCTGCGGAGCAACTAAGCCCGTGTGCCAAAACTACTGAGCCTGCGCTCTAGAGCCCGCGAGCCACAACTACTGAGCCCGTGAGCCACAGCTACTGAAGCCCATGTGCCTAAAGTCCGTGTTCTGCAACAAGAGAAGCCACCGGGATGAGAAGCCCGGGCGACGCAATGAGAGTAGCCCCCGCTCGCCACAACTAGAGGAAGCCCACGTGCAGCAACGAAGACCCAACGCAGCCAAAAATAAAAATTAATTTTTTAAAAAAAGAAAAAAAAAAAAAAAAAGAAAGGGGAGTAGCTGGAAAGCAGCCTGTGGCTGAGGAAGACTTTTTTTTATTAGACAGGAGATACTTAAGCATGTTTAAATGTTGGTGGGATGGACTCACAGACCTGAAGAGAAAACTCATCCTTGGAGACGGTGGGGTCAGGATTTGGCCAACACATTTAAAGAGGATAGAACTGCCCCTGGGTTGGCTGGAGTAGGTGCTGCTACTACGATGGCAGGGGCTTGACCCTGATGACAGGGAGCAAATCAAGGAGAAAATCTCTGCTTTCCTCTGTTAGTATGTAAACTAGAGGATTCCAAAAGGGTTATGGTTAAGAAGGTTTATAGAAGGCAAAAGATCATGAGATTATCTCCAGAAAAGGAAAGGAAGCAGATTAAGCGTTAATGACTGCACGTCAGAGTTAGACCTGGGGTGGATATTCTACACAGTTTGGAGTCCGCCTCCAGAGCACAATGCATAAGGCTCCACGTAGCAGTGAGAGCAGGAAGTCTCCTAGCCTTGCATTCTGAGGGCAACTACTCAAGCAAATTTTACTAGAACAAGGAAGATTTGCTTCAAGGTCAAAATGGATTCCTGCATTTACAGAAGTATCTAGCAGTTCTCCTGTTTAAAGAATAGGGGAAAATTCCCACAAACTTAATGTCTGACAGGGTGTCCCTTACACTGCCTGGCCAATATTAATAATACTGCCTGGCTATTAATAACACAGCATTTTCATTCATTGGGTACATTATAGCCATGTGCTTCAAAGCCTAGTAGCTATTTTTCTGCAAATCTACATTTAGGTTGATTCTAGTCAAAAGTAACCTGAGACCTTCACGTTACAGGTGTCTTTAAAACAAGTGTAGGGACTTCCCTGGTGGCGCAGTGGATAAGACTCTGTGCTCCCAAGGCAGGGGGGCCCCGGTTCGATCCCTGGTCAGGGAACTAGATCTCACATGCATGCCACAACTAAGAGTTCGCATGCCACAACTAAGAAGCTGGCAAGCTGCAACTAAGGAGCCAGCTGCCGCAACTAAGACCCCGTACAACCAAATAAATAAATAAATAGTTAAAAAAACAAGTGCACATGGGAGAAATGTATTAATCAACTGAGGATAAAGACACTTCACTGCTAACCGAGATATAGCTTAAGGATTTTATGTATCCAGTTCATTTATTAACTTGTTTAAGCTTTATTAGCTGGTTTTCGACTCTATAACTGTGTTCTTCCTTAATTTACAGGGCAATAAAAATTAAAATAGTAACTGGAAAACCTATTTTGCTTTTCAATAAAGAGTTTATTTTAATAACTTCAGGGGCATTGTGCCCAAAACGTTTTAGCTGTGGAAATAAAAATTCACATTTTTTAGAATCAATTTTATTGAACTGATAGATTCTCGAAGGAAATGTATCCAAATGATCAGGGATAGCACATGCTTAAGATACCAACCACTGCCCTGTGCTTGCAAAGATCTGTTTTTCTTCAATTCCAAGGATTGTTGGTAGTAAATTTCAGTAAGTTTATGGTAACTAAAAGTAATCATGTCTACCCTACAGAAAGGTTCTTCTGAGATTTTTCAAGTGTAGTCAGTAGTGGCAATATTCCAGAAGTCATATTTAAAGAATATCCGTAGGTATAGTCAGCAGTTTTTCAAATATGTACTTTTAATATTCGTGATAGCAATTTATCAAATTGTCCTGATGGTATAAACAACTGTTCTCTATGATGCCTCATGATGACAGAAACTGGAGGCAGAAATAGAAGTTGAATGCCTAAATCTGTAATCCAGAACTCAGCATAGATCACTCAGCAGCAGCAGTTGTAGCAATTCTATTGCAAACTGAGTTAATAAGCTCTGACACTTTGGTTAACTAAGGCATAAAATACCGTGGTCTCTGAATGGAGCAAATTAAAACGAACGATGATAGCTGTAATAAATGGAGTACATAGTTCTTGCTGAGCACTGTGGTATCTCCTTTACATAGATTATCTTTCATACTCATATTGTTAACCCCACTTTAGAGATGAGAAAACTGTGGCTCAGGAAGATTATGTGAATTACATAAAAATCACAAAGTAAGTGACAGAGTCTGGGACTTGAATCCAAGTATGACTGGGTTCATATTAATCTTCCTTTTCTGATTTTATATTAGGTCAATAAACTCACCTGTGGCCCTTTAAAATATTATTTGGCCCTGTGACCTACACAGGCAAGCCGTCGTTTATAAACAACCCACATCTAAATGCCCTCTCCCCCATTGCCCACTTTCACTGTTGGGGCTCCTGGTACACGGCCGTGGGAAATGCTATACGCTTAAGAGGTTTTAAATCTGAGGGTTTAAGAAAGGAAGAAACAGAAAAGCAGGCACAGCCGAGGGGAGGAGCTTCCCAGGGACAGCTCTCATGTTTATAGGTAACCTGCAGGGCCAAAATATGTACCCCCAAGCCGCCTGAATATTTCCTTTCACTTCATAATACTGCCTGGAATTCTGCCAAATTAGGACTTTATTAGGGCATCATCTCAATTTTTAATGCACACGCAAATCACCTGGGGATCTTGTTAAAATTCGGAATCTGATTCGGGGGGGTCAGGAGATGGGCCTAAGGAGGCTGCGCTTTGAACACGCTCACAGGTGATGCTGATGCTGGGCCTCAGACCACAGTTCGAGTAGCAAAGATGTAGAAAATGTTTGATTTACATTCTCTGGCCGCCTACCATGGCTTCTCACTTGGGGTAAATCTCCTTCGTGCATCATAGTGGGAGGGATGAGTTGAAAATCAGCACATTAGAACGAGTACCTCACTCTCCTGCATCCTGACAATTAGGTGTGGGCATGTGGCCTGGGTCTAGCCAACCAGAAACTTCTTTCCAGGGCCGTGATTCTTGAGGCCACGTTGCAAAGATGCAAGGACAGTTTAGTAATAATTCCCAGCATGAGTGGCATTGAGAGCTCAGTGTCAGTGGTGCCAGGGGCAGTGTCCTGTTCAGACTGTTCCCTGGCTTGCCCGCCTAACTCTGTTTAGTCATTTCCTGAACACTGTGGAGAGTCTGCCAGTTACAAGTGCCTGGACACTGCCTTCAGCCCATAGGAGGGAAGCTGGGCAGCTATTTGATACAACACATCCCTACTTTCCTTGGGTCAAACTGAAGATTGAGGGGAGAAGCTCAAGTTCTTGATATTCTGAAATTCAAAACTCAGCATTTTGATAAACACTGCACTATAGCAGGAGTCATCAGACTTTTTCTGTAAAGGGCCAGAGAGTAAATGTTTTAGGGATTCTCAGCCACAAATGGTCTCTATTGCAACTACTCAATTCTGCCATTGGAGGGCATAATTAGCCATGGACAATATATAAACAAATGAGCTGTGTGCCAATAAAACTTTATTTGTTTTAAAATAAATTTCTGAATTTCATATACTTTTCATGTGTCATGAAATATTATTTTTCTTTTGATTTTTGTCCAATCATTTAAAAAGGTAACCACCATTTTTTTTAAAACTATTATTTCCCCCACTGAATTGTCTTGGCCCTTAACATGTGTTTTTATTTATCTATTTTTTAAAACAAATTTATTTATATATTTTTTATTTATTTTTGGCTGCGTTGGGTCTTTGTTGCTGTGCGCAGGCTTTCTCTAGTTGCGGCGAGCGGGGGCTGCTCTTCGTTGCGGTGCGTGGGCTTCTCATTGAGGTGGCTTCTCTTGTTGCGGAGCACGGGCTCTAGGCATGCAGGCTTCAGGAGTTGCGGCACACAGGCTCAGCAGTTGTGGCTTGTGGGCTCTAGAGCGCAGGCTCGGTAGTTGTGGCGCATGGGTTTAGTTGCTCCGCGGCATGTGGGATCTTCCCAGACCAGGGATCGAACCCGTGATCCCTGCATTGGCAGGCAGATTCTTAACCACTGCACCACCAGGGAAGTCCCATAACCACCATTTTTTAACCTGCAGGCCATATAAAAACAGGCAGGGAGCTGGGTTTTGCCCACAGGCCATAGTTTGCTGCCCACTGTTTAGAAGCAGTAATACCCTGATCCGATTTATATCAACAAATTTTTCTCCTTGAAACTGTGTATTTCTTTTTACCAAGAAAACAAGAAGTTATCCTGAAAAATTAAGTTCATACCTATTCAATCCAGCATTTAGGTGATATCGTTTACTTTCTCAATATTTTGATCTTTATGGAAATCAATAAGAGCAACTTAAAAGGTGAGCAGTGATACACTAAGTAGTTGGCTGATTAAACATCTCCTAAATAAGCACTCTGATAGGAACCACAGACACAAAAAGAAATAATGTAGTAATTAACTTTGAGGATGTCTTGGTCTAGGTAGAGATCTGATGACCTAATGAGTTGATTTTTAAAATTTGTGCAATGCTCTTTTTCTGGGCAGCTTGCTGTGCATGTTCGTAGGAAATTTTATCACATGCCGTTACAACCCTCTACCAGCCTGGGTCTTTTTGAACTAACCATCATTTTAGGTAGAACTACTAGGATCAAACTGTATGTCTCAGGTAAAGGGCCCTGATATTAACAATGTCCTTTTTCCAGTCACAAGTCACACTACTGTGGTGAATAAAATTAGGTGATTTCCTTTATCTTTCCTTACTCAGCCCTTGCAGCCAATTTCCAGTGCTCCATTCAGACCAAAACCAAAAATGTCAAGAATATTAATCCCCTCCACTTATTTACTTGTTAACCAAATTTTCAATTACACACCCCTGAGGCATGGTAAATTCCTGCTGAAAAGGGGTGATGGTGGTGAAGTGATTGAAGGTGTTAATAAGTACTATGACCTATGGCTATCTTCCTCAGCTGGTGCTTCTTAGAACATTCCACCATGGCTCTAAAGCCCAAACCACAGGCATGCACTTCTAGCACCACTGCTTGTTCTTTACCCAAAGAAGAGTTAATAGGCTTCAGAAATTAGACAGCATTGACATACTTGGAAAAGAAAGGAAAACTGGACAAATCCCAAAGCAGTTCACTGCAGCTGAAGATGAAGACTTGCCAGTTGGGCAGAGGTTTAATTGTACCTAGAAAACTAATCTTCCATGGTCCCCGTGGCCACACTGGCAGCGAGGCTCTAGTATTCCCACTCCGTGGGATCTTCAGGAAGTATGGTTTTCCTTTCCCAGTTCATCTTCCCATTCTCCTGAGTCTGGTTCTCTTACACCGTACATAGTGGTTGAATGGTGGTTCTCCAAAAAGGTATATCCACGTCCTAATCCTGGAACTTGTGAATGTGACCTTATTTGGCAAAATGGTCTTTGAAGATATAATTAAATTAGAAACCTTGAATGAGATCATCCTGGATTTAGAGTGGGCCCTAAATCCAATGACAGGTATCCTTATAAGAGAGAGGCAGAGGGAGATTGGAGATAAACACAGAGGGAAGGCCATATGAAAGATAGGAAGAGATTGGAGTGATGCAGCTACAAGCCAAGGAATGCTGGCAACCCTGGAAGCCAGGAGAGATGCATGGGACAGTTTTTCCCTCAGAGCCACCAGAAGGAACCAACCCTGCTGATACCTTGGTTTTGGACTTCTGACCTCCAGGACTGAAGAATAAACTTCTGTTGTTTTAAGACACCAAGTTTGTGGGTCATTTGTTTTGCCAGCATTAGGAAACTAATTCACAGTATAAAAAAGTAAAAATGGTTCATCCTAGGACACAGCCAAGCTTTAAGTAGCAAAGAGGTTGATAAAGGTCTGTAGTTCAATATTCAGCAAAACAGGCATGTGCCTATGGTTACAGGAGGGCTGGGATTAGCTCTTTTAAAATAAAGCCTTTTCCACCAGCTGCACTGTATTCCTAATTTCATATTTAGAGATTATTTCCTTATCCCCTGTTAAAAAAGTGAATTTTTTTGAGAAAAGTCACACATTACCTTATAAGTTAAATCCATCAGTCTAGTTCCTTTTTCATTTTTAGCTATTTATTCAACAGTATGCACTTCTATATGCTTGGTAGTACACTAAGCACCTTAAATGCACTACCTTGTTTAACCTCTACAGAATTGTGAGGAAGGCACTATTCCTATTTTACAGATGAGGAAATGGAGAAAACAATGCTATTAAGGGTCTCACTTGTCTAAGATGATATATTTATTGTGGCAGAGCCAGGCTATGAGCTACTCTGAGTCTGGTTCCCAAAGCCTCTGTTATTAACTACTATAATGCTTTTCCTATATTGCCTTCAGAGTATGGTTTGATGGATAAAGAGCAGAAAGCACAGGTCACAAGATAGGAAAGGAATGTGGAGGGAGGAGGAAAAGAAGATAAAAAACATAAAAAATAAGGTTTTAAGACACCAAAACCAAACCTATATACCTAGAACTTGAATCAGTTCTTGTGTTAATGAGGCCAAAGGTCATGCATTTCACCTCTGCATGTTTTATCCTTGCTCAAGTCTAGAGAAAGCTTAGATTGTCTAAGCAGAGTCTGTAGCCATCCATGGTTCTCTAACAACCTGCCAAAAATTTATAAGTGCATGGACTTAACTAAAAGGAATACGAATAAAGCAGAACTGACGATTATAAATCCAGTGCATTCCCTGATGATGGGTGTTTGTCCCACCCCCCACCCCATTCATATGCTGAAGCCCTAATCCCCAACATGGGATCTGGAGGTGGGGCCTTTGGGAGGTAATTGGCTCATGAGGGTGGAGCCGTCATGAATGGGATTAGTGCCCTTACAAGAAAGACACAAGAGAGGCGATCTCTCTCTCCCTGCCATGTGAGGATACAGCAAAACGGCAGTCTATAAACCAGGAAGAAGGCCTCCACCATAACCTGACTATGCTGGCACCCTGATCTCAGACTTCCAGCCGCCAGAACTGTGAGAAATAAATGTTTGTTGTTTCAGCCAATGGTAATTTATTACAGCAGCCTGAGCAGACCAAGACAATGGGTCAGCAGCACTTTCTTTGTGTGTGAAGGAAAGCACTCCGGTCTTGATGACTCATAAGCAGGGAGAGTAGGAGTGAAAAAGAAATCGGAGGCACTGCATGGAAACTACCCTTCTGCTTAAACAAGTACACTAATAAAGCAAGCAACAAATGATTCAGTTCTCATTCTTTGAAAAAAATCACTCGTGAATTTCTAGATGTTGGTGAAAACTTTTAAGTGTTGCAAAACTGCTTTAGTGCATAATTGGGTTCTCATTTCACTCTTGGTCTAAGGTAACTTTCTCACTTTGAACTTCTGCATTTTATTTTATCATCAGTTAGTTTTCAGAAAGCAATTTCAGTAAGTGCTTAATTTACATCCACATAATGACACATGGGGCTCTACTAACATATCCTTCATGTAATTGGGCCTCCATAAATCTTGATCTTTCTACATGGTATACTTCTGATTTTGTGTGCAGCTTTCTCATTCAAGCACTATATTAAAATGCTCTGCTTCCTACACTTGTAGAGACAATGAGAATAAAAGCAGTTTTGGCTACTTCATATCTAAGGAAGTTCATTTCCTGATTATTAAAAGCTTTTTGTTAAATGCCCATCGTTTTGTGCAACTGTGCTAGGTACTCTACCAAGACGCATCAAATAGGTAAGCCCCGTGCTCCATAGAGATAGTTCACATTTTCTGGAGGAGTTCTATTTCATACAATTCTCTCTTCTTAAATAAAGGCAATTTGCATTGTCATATCCTCATAAGATTTTTCAAATAAATTAATTCCCAAAAAATAGTATCATAGGTCCTTTAAAAATTCTTGTTCAAAAGTCAGCTTCACAAATGTGTGTATTCATTATAAATTATGTTTTCATAAAGTCAAATGTAAAACAGCAAGAATAGCTGGAAGGTGGTACAAAAATCTTATTCTGACTAGAAATGCAAGTCATAAGGAAATTTTTGACATATATAGACATTTTATTCTGTATTGTTTTACTTTGGTTATGGTAGGGAAGCACTTTTACAGGATTAGCAAAAAATGACTAAGTTATTTTAAAGATAACTAAGCTCAAGAATGAAATTCCACTTTTAATAGATGGCATAGTCTTGTGGTTTTGAAGCCACAAACAGATTAATGAAAAGCATTTAAATCTATTCAAGTCTGGAGAAAACTGGGATTGTCTAAGCAGAGACTGGAAACAGTTTAAGATTAGTAAGAAAAATTAATAAATTTGAGTATTTTACAAGTATTACTTTGTATATTTTTTATATTATAGTATTAGTAGTTAATATTTACATCCACCCATTTTAGTGAGTTATATATATATTTAAAAATTAATGGAAAACGGATATATTGGCTCTCAGTAAATTTAGTGTACCATAAGTCTAGCTGTATGGACCGTGAGACTACACTTGAGACTGCTTCTGTATTGATATGTACCTGGATAGCAGGTATTACTTTGGAGGAAAGAAAATAGCTTCAGGCCTAGTTCTGCGGGCTTATGAGGTTGCGAGTAAGCATGACTTCATTCAAAGAACTGACTTTGAGTTAAAACTTAAAGGATAAATGTGATGTCACCAGGTATGAAACGATTCCAGGACTTTTCATGAGTATTAGGGGTAAGTGGTGTTAATACTCCAATTAGGAAGTACCTTTCTTTCCTCATACACGTCAGCAACAGACTGCAAGGACATATCAGAGATATGCAGAGTGTGCATCTTGGTCTTTGGAGACCAGACCGTTAAGTTACATTTTGTAACGGCATAAGAATTTAATTTTGAAGGCAATTCGAAATGCGAATTCTCCACCTTATTGATAGAAAATTGGACTATTTATTATAAAAACTTAAAAATTAAGTAAAATATATAATTAGCATTATACTAGCACAGGCAAATTTAGAATTCAAGACTTCACAATCATGGTTAAGATTATTGTAATGCAACTCTGTTAATTAACTAAAATTTCCTTTAACTCACACATCTGTCTTTTATTTCTCAAAACATTTTTCTAGTATTTCACCAGAGCATGATATCAGAAGAGTAAATCTTGTATCAAAGAACTTTGCTAATTCTTAGTAACTCTGGCAATAAGGTTTAAGGAGAAACAGAATGAAATTTTCATAAACTTCTGCTTTCCTTAACTCCTAAGACCACTCTAGAGAATAAGTATTTATAGATATTACTTAAAAATTTGGATTGAAAGAGACCAGGATTATATGTCATGGATTTTATCAAAACTTAAAACAGTTTCATTAGAAAAGCACAGAGGCCTCCCACATTCATGGTTTAATTTCACAATTATCTAGATATCTATCAACAAAACTCTAAGTAGTTGTTAACTACAGATGTCAAGGTCTGACAGTTTCACTTTCAGTTTTCAGAATATCTACTGTTTCAGTGGTGTAAGAACATCATTAGAATCTCTATAAAATAATTAGTTATAATTGTACCTTCCATTAAATTCAGTACTAGAGAAATCTAGAAGACATAATTCACTATGGAATTTGACTAAATTCTTCCGGGGGGTTCTGAATTTCAAATGAAGGCATCTTTGCAAGTCAGACTGAACTCCTCATTACTCTGTGATGCAGGCTCCTCCAAATGGCAGCAGAAATGTATTACTGTCTAGAAATTCTAGAGTGGTGCTAAAATTTTATGGTTCTGTAGAGATAAGGACAAATTAAAAGAAATATATTCTTAGAAGAATAGTATTATTTAAAATAAAAATGCTGTCATGACTGCTTACCAGGATAGCTTCTCTAGAATACTAAGTTCTTTGCGATTTCCAGTACATTATTTAGATATTAGAATTGTATTATTTCAATGTGCAAAAAATAAGTGAATTGTTTCAAAATATGACATTTTTGCCTATTATTCAACAAAATTAAAATATGTAATTAGTAGGTAGATATGCTCAAATACAAATGTTTGATAAGCTTTGATTATGAACAAAGTATATCGATTATAAAAAAAACTCAACTATTCAAAACTTCATGCAACTATAGTGACCAAATTAATACTGGAGGGGAAAGAAAGGTAGTCAAGTGATTCTAGCATTTTCCATAAGGAAGGATCCAAGGGTGAATGGTAAAATCACTAACCATGTTCAAGACTATCAGACATGTGGGTCTGGGACAGATGGGTGGAAGAGGAAAATAAATGAATACACCAATGGACACCGTGGATTTGAGATGCCCAAGATGCCAGTGGGATATTCTTCAAAGTTCAACTCATAAGTCACTTCCCCTATGAAACCTTGCCAAACACTCCCACCTCCAAATGGAATCAGTTCCTCTTCTGGGATCACACAGCACTTTGTATTTTGATAATATCATAACTATATTTTGTTCGTAGGTATTCGTATGATTGCACTATTTAATAGTTATTTGTCTTCATATTTCTTCTGTGGCACCAATCATCTTTATCAGAGCTGTTTACAAGTTCTTCCCCAATCTCACCACTTGAAGGTCCATCTTACTCATTTTTGTATTCCTAATGCCAACACAGTGAGCATCTACACATAGACGATGCTCAGTAAACAACTGCTAAATGAATCCTCTTATGATAACAGCACAATGTTAATACAACTCCCAGCCAAAATTTCTTCTTACTGTTTTACTTAACAGAATGCATTCATTTAATAAACATTTACTGAATATTAATTTCCATGAACCATGCTAGCATGGGAATATTAATATGAATATGATAAGCTTCCCATTCTCCTGAAAGTTTTGACTAGTGCAGCATTATGGATCAAACTTTTCATTAAATGCCTTCAGTGGTAAGATTTCATATTTGTGGGGCTTCCCTGGTGGCACAGTGGTTAAGAATCCACCTGCCAATGCAGGAGACACGGGTTCGAGCCCTGGTCCGGGAAGATCCCACCTGCCGCGGAACAGCTAAGCCCATGCACCACAATTACTGAGCCTGCGCACTAGAGCCTGTGAGCCACAACTACTGAGCCCGCGTGCCAGAACTACTGAAGCCCGTGTGCCCTAGAGTCCGTGCTCAGCAACAAGAGAAGCCACCGCAATGAAAGGCCTACGCACCGCAACAAAGAGTAGCCCCCACTCTCCACAACTAGAGAAAGCCTGCGCGCAGCAACGAAGACCCAACACAGCCATAACTAACTAACTAACTAAATAAATAAATAAAATTTCATATTTGGAATAACACATACCATGGGCCGTGCCAAGATTCTGATCCCTCTGAAGCTATGCTTTGCCTATTTCACAATTTTGCTGAGGGTTCTCCTGATGCAGAAACTTACCCTACCGTATCAAACACAAACATTCTTTTTATGATGCAAACTGCAGGCTATCTAGTCCTTTTATATGATGCTTACATATTCCCAGCTTGGTTTATTTTCCACATAATGTGCTCTTTGTAACTTGCGTATACCATATAAAAATTCTGTTAATGGCCTAGTACCAAAGCTGTGTCTGTTGGTGAATCAGTTATTTTCTGTACAATTCTACCTTATTTGATATGTTAAAATCTACCAAAAATATAAATACAGAGTATCTTTATGGTATGTATATACTTATTATTTTAAATGTTAGCTTACACAGTTTCAAACTACAGAGTTATAAAATGGGAAAAAATAGTTTTTTTATTGTGTTACTAAGTCAAATTCAAGCTTGCTTAGCTGGTAAAAAATAAGAAAGCAATTAATACACAAGCCAAGATGGTGGCTAAACTTGCTTCAGTATTGTTTGTTTTTAAAATATTGAAAGGGATAAATACAAACCAAAGGCAGCTCATATTTTCAATGGTAAGTACTGATGAGGACATACCGGCACTATTGACCCCACTGACACCATTAAAATACTTGTGAGTCTAAAGGTTTACATGACATTATTGGTACCTGAAACAGATTCTGTATGTCTTACAGAGGGACTGTATCCAGTTCATTAATACTGATACAACCTACAAACCTGAAGTGCTTAGCATAGTGCTCTAATTATAGTTAAGGCTCAATATGTACTTCATTAACTGAATTACAAGACAAATGGTCTCTCTGTTACCAACAGAAATTTTCACTTAGGGGAGTCCATGAGCTGAAGGCAACTGTGAAATCCTGTAAAAGAGCGAGCTACTCCTCTCCAAAAGTAATGAAGTCTGACAGTTTGAAGCCTATAATAAGATACTGACTTAACGCTAATTTTCTAATAATACGGTATTGCTAAATTCCTAATATGGGGTTAGTCATTGATAGGAAAAACATAAAAAGGAGTCACATGTATAAATGTGTGCCCAGGGCCTAACACGTGACCCTGACAATGTGCCATTTCCATTCTAAATAGAGAAAAAACAGAATCCTTGTCTCTAACCCCTAGTCAATTTTCTTATCATCATTCAAGGTCAACATGATTAGTCTCTCCTTTCGAGTTTTAGACATTTTATGTACTACTTCTTCCTTTACCCAAATGCATACAATAATAAAATTCTGATGCTTCTTTCTCCATTTTATTTAGTGTAATTTTTTTACAACCTAGACCCAATTTTCAAACCCCACAAATAGATTCAGTCTGATATACTGTAAAAAGCACTGGATTGAAGTCAAGAGGCTTGGGAGACCTAAATTCTAATTCCTCCTGTACCATGAAAGAGACAAATCCCTAGGCTTTGCAAGGCTTCAGCTTCCTTGTTTACAGAATAAGGGGATTGGAAAATCATCTCTCTGGTCCTATTAGGCAATAAAATGCGATGATTCTGCGACTGTTTCCTTTTCTCACCTAAGAATACAAATCTGACACACAAGAGGCTAAAGAATTTGAGTGTTAAGGATTCCCTATTGCTTGAAATACTCTCTTCCTTTGGATTCAGGGATAGAAATCTCCTGTTTCTTGTATCTCCCTTTGCTGTTCGTCTGCTTACCTCATAAGTACTTTTCCATTTTTGGCAGTACTACCTCTGTTCACTCCACATTATTTCTCTAGGTGATTTTACCCAAACTGTGGCTTCAACTACCATCAGATGCTGATGCCTCTCCTCATATCAGTATTGCCAACCACCTCCTGGATGCTTCCCAGGTACTTCTGATTTACTATAATCCCAACGGAACTGTCATTTCCCCCAACTAATTTGCTTTTTCTGTATCCTTTGTGAGAAACCTGAGAGTCATCCTAAACTCTCCCTTCCCCCTTGCTTTCCACATCAGATCAGTCACCAACTTGTGCTGATTTTATCTCCTAAATATTTTCTGGAATTGCTGTTATGGCTTGAGTATCTGTGCCTCCCCCCGCACCCCATTCATACGTTGAAACCCTGACTCCCAGTGTGAATGTATTTGGCCAAGGGATGCCTCTAAGGAAGTAATAAGGTTAAATGAGGTCATAAGGGTGGGGCCTGACTCGACAGGGTTAGCGTCCTTAAAAGAGACATCAGAGAGCTTGTTCTCTCCACATGCACACACAGAGGAAAGGCTAAGTGAAGGCACAGCAAAAAGGCAGCCATCTGCAAGCTGGAATGAGAGCCCTCTCAGAACCCAAACCTGACAGCATCGAGAGCTTGTAATTCTAAGCTCCAGAGCTGTGAGAAGATAAATTTCTGTTGTTAGGCCACTCAGTCTACACTATTGTGTTATGGCGGCCCGAGCAGACTTCTCTCCATCTGCTACCATTACCCCAGGGCAGGTCATCATAATCTCTTCCCTATAGTCTGGCCACTCGCTCATCTACCCAGCACCATATCACTTTGGGTTAGAGTCAGATCACTGGGATTGAGTCCTTGCTCTGCCCCTGACTGTGTAAACTTGAGCAAGTTACTTAATCTGTGTCAGTAATTTCCCTGTAAAATGAGACTATTAACAACAGGGTTGCTTCAACAAGGTGATACATGTAAAATGCTTACAACAGTGCTTGGCATATGACATGCATTCAATGAAAGTTAGCTGTTATTATCCTCCACATTATCAAAATAAGCCACCTCAACCACAAAGTTGCCCATGTCAGTCCACAGGCTCCCCACCAGTGACAGGATAAAGTCTAGGCTCCTTAGCATGACTGATGGGCTCCATACAAACCTGCAAGTTCCACTACAAGAACTCGTGTGAACCTTTCACTCCTACTCTGGGCTCATTCGTATCATTCCTCATCCACACTGTGCTCCAGCAGTACTGAACTCCAGGTAGCTCCCCGCAGGTTCTTTCTCAGGACTGCTTTCCTCTGCCCCCTGCCTGTAATGCCCCTTCTCTCATCTTTGCTCTTTTCATACTTTATGCAAGTCTTTGTCATAACACTTGACCATTATAATACAGAACTGATCTATTTGTTGTCTTTGTTTCCCATTAGACGGAAAACTCAAGATCAGAGACCAGTTCTTATTCTTTTTTTGTATCACAGTATTTAATAACCTGACATACAGTTAACATTCAATAAATGTCTGACAAACTGAACTGTGGAATTTGGACCATGTTTTCCATACTTAGCACTGCTATCTTAGTTCAACCTTTTATTTCTCATTTGAAGCAATGCAAAGAATTTCCTGTCTCTAATATCTCTTTTATCCTTACCACCCCTTAAAGAGCCGACATAACTGTCTTCCTAAAACACAAATATCTTACCTTACAAATCAAAACCTCTGGGCTTCTCACTACATAAGAATAAAATCTAATCTCTTTAACAAGGAACACAGGTCTTTCAGTCTACCTCTCTGCCTTATTTATCTTTAGCTCCTGAACTCTTGCTACACTGAACTTCTTACTGCTGCTGGAATAAGTTCCACCCTTTCATACTTCCTGCCTGTGCATACAGGTCCCTTTGCCAAGAATGCCCTTCTCTCTTACACCTGGAAAATTCGCATTCATTCTATATAACCTAATTTTCATAAGTCACCTCCTGTACTAAGCCTTTCTTGGATTTCTGCTGGGAGAATCAGTTGCTTGCTCTTCTCTGTTCCCATAGTACATTTTTTATTCTGATATTATAATACTTACTAAACGTTATTATAACTTTGTCTGTCTTACCCATTTGAGTTCAAGGGCAAGGACTGAATCATACTCATCTTTGTATATCTTGGGACCTAGAACTGCATCTGACGTACAGTAAGCACTCAATATGTACAAACACTTAAAAATAAATTAATGAACAGAATGGCTAGAAAAAATGAGATGAACCTCTCAAATGGCTTACTGAATATCATACTGTCATACTGAGAATACATACCAAGTAAAATCACATTAGATCACTATTTTTCAAACTGTAGTTCATGATCCATTATGAAAAGAATTCAAATAATTGAAAGCCTCAGAGGGCATCACATACAGTAGGGGTGGGTACTAGTTCACACAATTTTGTTTCAGTTGCACGTATGTATGTGTGTTTGTGTACTAGTTGAAATGTAAAATGCTTTTGCCACTGTGGAGTGTGGTTTTAAAAATCAGCTTGGAAAACACTGCGTGTGATCATTTCTTAGTTTAGTATAACTTATTATTTTTTTAATGACCTCAACTATAATATAATGCCCATGACAGAGTTTGGGGAACATTCAGTGAGCTGTGAAAATATGTTAGGCAGACTGGGTTCATAGCACAGCTCACAGTGATAACTTATAAAACTTTCCCTAAACAAATCTACTGTATCTATTTAATTCAATTACGACCTTTTACATATTTCAATGTTATATATGGCAGTATAAGAAGAGATATTTCAGTAATCTTGTAAAAATCCTTAGCTATCACAGGGTATTTGGAATCACCTTGGGTTCATGTTTGGACATTAGTTTTGGCTTGTTTTATTTATCAATTCATCCATTGATTCAAGTTAACTGAATCCGTAAGAGAGTAATTTACAAACAATATCAATTTATTGATTTATAATAGGAGATACTAATTCAGCCACAAAGATTTATTAAGTATCTTCTCCATGCCAGGGAGTGAGCTATATATGCAAGAAAGCAGATGCCAATTGTTTATATTAGGCACCTTTTCCTAGTAGAAAGATACTCTCAGGAGACATTGCTTAGCACTACACCTTGCACCTAACAGACATTAACAACTATTAGTTGAATAAAATTAGAGGCTAGAATGACATCCAGAGGCAAGAAAGAGGGTAAAGCTGGAGAGACGATAATAGGTTTTTATCTATTTCCCATTTTTTCCATTACCACTGGTCATCATAATTGAGACACCCTTTCCCTAGAAGCCACTGGCTACATAAAGACGTTCTTCCTCTTCAGCATTTCTACTGTAGATGGTGCAGACTTACAGCCGTGTGTCTACCTGCCTTTTACAAAAAAAAAATTTTTTTAAACAAACGCGAGAGGATCAAATCCAAAAACTGAATCTTACAATTTAGATTACTTAGAGGAGTGGATATATGGTGGCTCCTTCTAATCATATTCCATAAATAGCACAGCCCAGCTTTGATGAGAGCTGAACAGTGTAACAAGTTTGTCCTTCAAAGGCCTAGAGAAGGGTTTAGCAAACAATGGCTCATGGGCCAAATCTTGCCTGCTATTTTTGTAAAGTTTTATTAGAACACAGCCATTCCCACTCATTTTTGTATTGCCAATGACTATTTTCACACTACAAGACCACAGTTGGGTAGTTATGGCCCACAAAAACTAAAATATTTATAACCTAACCCTGTATTAGTCAGCTTGGGCCGCTATAACAAAATACTACCATAAACTGGATGGCTTATAAATAACAGAAAATTTACTTCTCACAGTTCTGGAGGCTGGAAGTCTAAGATCAGGGTGCCAGCCCAGTTGGGCTCTGGTGAGAGCCCGCTTCCCTGCTGCAGACTGCTGACTTCTTGCTGTATCCTCACATGGTGGAGAGCAGAGAGAGGGAGCAAGCTCTCTTTGACCCTTAACAAGGACACTAATCCCATTCATGAGAGCTCGACCCTCATAACCTCATCTAATCCTAATTACTTTCCAAAGGCCCTACCTCCTAATTACATCATGTGCGGGTAGGGTTTCAACATATGGATTTGGGGGATACAAACATTCAGTCCATAACAGATCCTTTACAGATAGTTTGCTGATGCTTAGAGAGTACAAGTACTCTATGTCGCTGATTAAGAGCATAACTACACGTATTAGAAACCAGACAAGCAGGTGATAAGGTTAATAATCTATAATGGAAATTGAGGTTCCTAATCAGGACTTCTGCTTTGATATAAGGCCACCTTAACTCAACGAGGAGGGAGACACCTGTAGGCAAAGTCAGAATTTTCTGCAGGAAGAAGTTCTGAGTTCATTTCAACATGTGAACAAGTGCTCAGTTATGTATTTAACCTGTTAACCATGTTTCTATAGGTGGTTCTCCCTGGCAAAGACTGCTTTTTTCAATAAGCCCCAGGACCTTCTGGGAAGGTAGGGGAGATGGGAGAAAAAGTGTCTCAGGACTTTCTGATGGGAGCGTTTTATGACTTTCAACAGAATTACCATATCATGCCAGAACAAATCGGAATCAAAGCTGGAGCCAACAGCAAGAAGGTAGAGTAAAACAAGACATGAGTAAGAGAAGTAGGGTAGTTTAGAATTATGGAGTTTGATGCGGTATGTTTCAAAAACATTGTTTGAAAAATACATTATTTTTTAAGTAGAAAGAAAATTAATTTTATGGTACCATTTAGGTGGTGAAAAAAACACACAAACCAAAATGGGAAGAAGTGATGAAGAATTACTATCCAAGAAGGAAGGGAAATAACTGCTTAAATCAATCTGTATATCTGTTATCTAACATGGCACCATATCAGGATAGGTACTTACAAATGTTTCTGCTGAATATGATGATTCTCTTTTCCTTACACCCCATGTCCAATCCACCCTGAATCTACCCATTCCCCACCATCTCCACTGTTAAAACATAGTCTGAACTGTCGCAACGTCTCACTTGGACTGCAGATGCCTCATGTTCCTCACAGCATTCAGATTGATCTTCCTAAGCACAAATCTAATCATGTTCCTTCCCTGATTAAAACCTTTCAATGGATTCCTATTAAGGAAAAAACCCAAATCCAAGTTCCTTACCCTCCTAGTCAATAAAACTAATAATCCCAACTAACTCTCTGAACATTTCCTACCATTCTATTCCTAGATGACTCCAGATTCCAGTCACACTAGCCTTACCTTCCCGCTGCTAGCCAAATATAATCTTGCCTCAAGATGTTGACACTTGCTCTTTTCTCTGACTATAACCTCCTGCACCCATTATTCAGTCTTTTTTAAAAAAATATTTATTATTCATTTATTTTGGCTGCGCCGGGTCTTAGTTGCAGCATGCGGGATCTTTTTTTAAGTTGCAGCACGCACACTTCTTAGTTGCGGCATTCGAACTCTTAGTTGCAGCATGCATACGGGATCTAGTTCCCTGACCAGGGATTGAACCCGGGCCCCCTGCATTGGGAGCACAGAGTCCTGCCCACTGGACCACCAGGGACATCCCCCTTTATTCAGTCTTAATTCAAGGTTACCTCAAAGAGGCTTTTCTTGACCACCCAGCAAAAGTAGTTATCGCAGTCACACTCTAGTACATTTTCCTCACAGTACTTGCTAACACTATGCTAAGTACTAAGTAGCACTATACTAGGTACTTAGCACTTACTACTATACTAAGTAATATGTGCTTGTTGTCTTCCCCCCACCTCCTAAAATGTAAGCATTCCTTGAGGGCAGACACCATTTCACTCCTGTATCACTGGTACCTAGGACATGCCTGGAACATAGCAGTGCTTAATAAAATTTTGTTTACTGACTAGCTACAAAACATTCTACTTAGATCATCTCATTTTCTCAGCAAAACACATATGCTTTGAAATGTAATTAATCAAATGTTGTTATTTTGCAGGTATTTTCCAATTATTTAAATAAAATATTTACTATTTTGGTCAACCAGAGGCATTACATTGGAAAGTGTTTTAGCAACTGGATAGCCTCAAAAATGCTTACATTAATACCAAGTTTGCAATGATGGAAACATCTGATATGTGCACTGTCCAGTAAGGTAACTACTTGTCACATGTGGCTACTGAGTACTTTATATGTGGCCACTGCAGCAAGAACTAGATTTTTAATTTCATTTTAGTGACTTTAAAGTTAAATATAAATGGCTACATGCAAGTACTGGCTATCAGACCACACAGTGCAACTCTAACTGTGAAAGATGTGAGCAAGGAAATGACAGACTGTTAAGTGTTGTTAGAAGATGAAATGCAAGGTGGACTGAGGCAGAAGCCATATTACAAAGAAACCCATTTTAAGGTTGAATAATATAAAATTTCCAATATTCAACCAGTTTTGATTTTAAAAAGGCAATTTTATATACTATATTGTGCTATGAAATTTATAAGATTTTGTATTCTGCTAAGCTCTGTGCAAAGCAACAGGGATTTTAAAATTTAAGACAACCTAGTCAATTCTAAATCATTATTAACAGTATAAATAAGAAATAACCTCTACGTAATCTACATTCCATTTATCATCAGATTCAGAGCTTACCTTATGTTTCACAATACTGTCCTACTGTAGGCAGCCGAACAACTAAGGTCGTTTGAAAGATCAATATTTATACACTAAAGTTAACTGCATTTAAGCTGCACAGGTGAAAAGCATGTGTTCTTTTCCTCTCAATTTTAAGAGAAGACAAGTTGTCAAAATTAGCTTATTTGAATGTCATATCAGAGAATTATTTTGATTAAAATACATACTTATCAATAAAATATTTCTCTTTGGTCAGTATTTACCAACATAGGAGCAAGGACATATATACAGTGACTTGAAAAAAAAATCTTTCCCAATCTTATATTAGATTTTCGGATCTTCTTGAATTCCTTTCTGTTCTCTAGGTGCCTTTTAAAATCTCATTTCTGACAATATAAAATCATAGTTCCTTTGCTTTAGCCTGGTATTTGGTTACTGTATTAACAAAATATAATCTAGAATTTAGAATAGATATTACATTTTCTTTATTTTTATATTGAGAATTACATGAAAATATCAATCATTCATGTAATATACTTTTAGTTAAAGATAAAGAACATCTTCTACAATAGTACAACCATATCCATTCCCCTATGTTATATTTGGGAAAAAAAGAAATGATCTTTAGTGGTACTCTTATTAGAAATTATTCCAGTTTCCGGGCTTCCCTGGTGGCGCAGTGGTTGAGAATCTGCCTGCCAATGCAGGGGACACGGGTTCGAGCCCTGGTCTGGGAAGATCCCACATGCCACGGAGCAACTAGGCCCGTGAGCCACGACTGCTGAGCCTGCGTGTCTGGAGCCTGTGCTCCGCAACAAGAGAGGCCGCGATAGTGAGAGGCCCGCGCACCGCGATGAAGAGTGGCCCCCGCTCGCCGCAACTGGAGAAAGCCCTCGCACAGAAACGAAGACCCAACACAGCCATAAATAAATAAATTAAACAAAAAAGAAAAAAAAAAAAAGAAATTATCCCAGTTTCAGCATATTAGCATTTTATTTCCAAGCTTAAATTACAGTATTTTAGGCAGCCATGTATAATGACATTTCCCTACACCAGAATCACAAAGTTGAGTGGCTGAGAATACACTAGTCTTCAGATGAAATGAACTGCCTAGGACACTGCCACATGGAAAGAGTCAGGAACAAAGCCATAACTATGACCACAGCATCAGAAGATTCAAAGTTGTTTTATCTTCAGCTTTTAAGAACATTTTTCACCTTAAAATAAAAGTTTTAAGCCTTTACCTGTGATACTGTTGGGAATGATGCATACAAAAATAGATATACAATTAAAACTTTAGTGTTATTATTTTTTAAAAAAATGAATTCCTAGGCATTTTATATAGTACAAAACAACTGCAACAATTCAAGATTTTAAGCATTAAAAGAAATAAACTCTTATCCCCCAGTCTCTTAAAGGGATTACCTGCACTAAATTACTGAACTTGATCTAGTCATTTTTAATACACCACAATAGGTAAAAATGCCAAACAACAGCAAGATAAGTTTTTCTAGCAGGTGGATGCGACTCTTACAGAACAACAGGAATTTCCTTTTGGGCAGAAAAGAGCATTTAGGCTTTCCCACTCCAGTGTGGTTACAACTATTCCCAGGCAGAGGCTCCTTCTGACCTCTGTGGCATGTCGGCCTCTGTGACTGTCTTTTAATAGACATCAGGGCACACGAAGTCTGTTATATTCTTCTTTGTATTCCCAGGATCCACTCCAGTGTCTGGCAGATAATAAGAATTTAATAATGTTTGTTAAATAAAGTTAGCAATAGTTGGAAGAAAATCCTTTGTTTCCACAGAAAGATACCACTGGCTTTCTGGGGAGGCAAGTTCATGATGAAGCTAGATGAAACCACCTAAGGTCACCCCAATGCCAAGACACTGATTGACTTTTAAAAATCCAGTTGTTGAGTCAATCAATACTGTTTACAGGAACATGAAAGATAGAAAACTCTCTTATTCTAAACATTTTCTAAGATTCTACAACATGTTTTGGTTTTCCATTTCAGCTTCTAATAATTCCTTTGAACTAAGTTTGACCTAAATGTTGCTTTAAATTGATCCTTTGAATGGAATACTGTTTTCTCACTTTAGAAAATTTAAAAGGATACTGAATCTAATTCACAAGGAAACACCAGACACACCCAAAATGAGGAGCATTCTTCTAAAAAAGGGGAGGAAGAACAGAATGTTCTTCCAGAATGTCAATGCCATAAAAGACAAAGTCTATGGAAATGTTACAGGTTTAAAGAGACTAAAGGTACACAACTAAATGCATAACCCCATACTCAATCCTGTAGTACTGGGAAGGGGCAAAATGGCATAAAGGACATTACTGAATCAATTGACAAAAGTGGAATACCAACAGTAAAGTATCAATGTTAAACTTACTGAAGTTTGTTAACTGTACTTCTCAGGAATTACACACTTAAGAATTTAGGAATATAGGGCTATGATGTAGGTAAGCTACCCTTGAATGATTTAGAAAAGATACAGTGTATGTATCTACAAACACATGCTCTGAGAGAGAGGGAGCACACAGGAGTATAAATGATAAAGCAAATGAGACAAAAAATCTTAATAGACAAATCTAGGTAAAAGGTATATAAGTATATAAGTATTCTTCTTGTTGTTTTTTTCAACTTACCAACTTATAAGTTCTGAAATTACTTTCAAATGAATAAAAACAGGTAATCAAAAAAGGACATTCTTTTTTCTCAGTAAATTCTTTAAGGGTGGCCAACTCCAACTGTTCTTCCTGGTTCTGCTGGGAGTCTTTTCCCCAAATT
This sequence comes from Balaenoptera physalus, assembly GCF_965194825.1. Taxonomy (NCBI): domain Eukaryota; kingdom Metazoa; phylum Chordata; class Mammalia; order Artiodactyla; family Balaenopteridae; genus Balaenoptera; species Balaenoptera physalus. The sequence goes on along the minus strand of NC_138899.1, from coordinate 74,396,339 downwards.
GTTTAGACACTTGTTAAAATGTTAATTCTCATATAAATAATTGTTTTTGTTTTATTTACATTGTTCAAACACTCTAACTCCTTCTGCATTTACTTTCAAATAAAATAGCAGAGGTAATTTACAACCTTTCCAAACAGAAGCAATAGCTGCAACCCAGTTGTTCTAGGCTTTATATAAGTTAATCATATACAATTAAAAATATTTTCAGTGCACTGTAATAACCTCTGCAAGGCCTACAAAAGTGAGCTTAAGACCCAAACTCTGCCCTTCAGTAGATAAAAATCTAGCGGGAGATAAAGATATAAACTATGATCTGAAAAAAGGGGCAGAATCAACAAAGGTGGTATTTCTATTGTTGCATAACATATTTCCCCCAAACTTGGTAGCCTAAAACTATAAACATTTATTATTTCACAAAGTCTCTGTGGCCAAGAATCCAGGAAGGCTTAGCTGGCTCAGCTGCAGACAGGAGGTGGGCTGGGCCTCCAGTCCTTCTAGGGCGTGACTAGGGCTGCAAGATCAGCTGCCCAGGTGGCTCACTCACATGCCAGGCCAGTGCGTGCAGGCTGTCGGGAGGAGGCCTGAGTTCCGCATCACGTGGGCTTCTCCACAGGGCTGCTCTAGTGCACGCATGACATGGCAGCTGGCCTCCCTGACAGCGAGTGATTCAAGAGAGCACGATGGAAGCCACAACGTCTTTTATGACCTAGCCTCAGAAGTCACACGCTGTCATTTCCACAATATCCTACTGGTTACACAGGTCAATCCTACTTAGTACAGGACAGGACTTCACAAGGGCATGAATAACAAGGGGCAGGAATCACCAGGGGCCATCTTGGAAGCTGACTACCACAAAAGATAGAAAATACCAAGGGAGTACCAAGAAGGTGCAAATAACTCCATTCCTTGGGCTGCCAGTGATAAAAAAAAATATTAGGTTATCTCTGGGGTATAACCTTTTAAATTTAGTTCTTCACTCAGAAAGTAAGCCAGTAATTGTAACAGAGAATACAACAGCCTGGCAACGTTCCTCCCTCTTTTAACCACGCATACACTAGAATGTATCCAAAGAGAGCTTCACAGTTTTTTATAATCAGATACTGGGGCCCCACGACTTACACTCGTATGTACTACTTCAGGTGGGCACATAAGTCTCAGTCCGTACAGAGGTGTGCCATACACTCCTTCATATGAAGTTAAGTGTAGAATTGCCCCTAACCAGTAAGTACCTCAAACGCAAGAGAGTCTTATCACATTCACATTCACAGAATTACAGAATCCTTGAATTACAAGGGATTTTAGAAAACCTCATCCCTTCTTTTAAAGAAGCAGGAATGAAAACTTTAGGCAACACAGATCCAGACCAATGCACATCCCCACAATGTTCCAACAGCCACTGCCTAGTGTATACTCAACACGTATGCTTCAATTCTCTCTAGCAACAACAGACCTTCAGCAAATTCTTTCTCAGCTAAATGTACTAAGACGGTTTCAACCCAAAATAATGCATGATGTGCTTGTTTTTCTAATGGAAATGAGGGAGTAATTCTGATCCACTTATAATTTGTTTTTCTGTGATTAGTAGGAGGCACATAAAAGATGACTGGAATAATGCAGCCAGCATAAACAAGTACTGTACTTGATATGAACCTCATTACTCTATAATCAATTGTGTATTATGGCATAAAGCATGTAGGTGAACAACTACTGGACCAGTCAGAGGACCTTCATTTTAATATCAGTTCCGCTCCTAGATAGCTGTAGGGCGTGAATGACTTCTCTATGCTTTCTTGGCCTCTGTGTTATTTGTAAAACAAAGGCTTGGGTTGAATTGTGTCCTCTAAAAAGATTCACAGTACCTGTGAATACAACCTTATTTGGAAATTGAATCTCAGCAGTTGATAAATTAAGATGAAGTCATTTAGGGTGTGACTGTGTCCATATGAAAGGGGGAAATTTGGACACAGAGACAGAAATGCACACAGGGAAAATGCCATGTGAACACAAAAACAGAATTTGGGGTGATAACGTCTATAAGCCAAGGAACACCAAAGTCTGCGGGTGAACAACCAAAAGCCAGGAAAAAGCATGGAACAGATTCTTCCTGACAGTCCTCACAGTGACCCAACCATGTGACACCTTGATCTTGGACTTCTAGCCACCAGAACTGTGACACAATCAATTTCTGTTGTTTAAGCCATCTGGTTTTTGGTACTTTGTTACAGCACCCCTAGCAAACTAATACAGAAGAGACGATCTCTTAACATTCCAGAAGGTCTAAAATTGAGTAATTCTATGAAATACTACAAATGTTCAGGAAGATTTCTCATATTCAACTGTTTACAGTATACCACCAGTCTTTCAACAGAAAACAGAAAAGATCCTCTGTAACTATATGCAAGGGATGGCAAACTTCTACAGAGTCAGATAGTAAATATTTTAGGCTTTGTAGGACATATAAGATCTCTGTCACATATTCTTATTTTTTAAAAACTCTTTAAAAATGTAAAAATCACTTAGTTCAAGGGACATACAAAAACAGGCCTCAGTCCACATTTGACCCACGGGGAAAGTCTGCTCACCCACGATGTGTAGGGCTAACAAGCCTCTTTTTCCTTGGGTTCCTTTTCCTCATAGTTCCAAGCCCAGGGAAACTATTTCACATTCTTTTCACAACTAGATGGAAGATATTTTACACTAGACAAGGCATGCTTCCAAGTTCTTAGAGCTAGCTGTCCCTTCTTGACTATTATAACTATTACACTGTAATAGTCCAGAGCTAGCAGCTTTCCCCATTTCTCCTTCAGTTACTCTCCATTAAGAAGGAGGCATGCACATGCAAATTACTTGTGACTGTCAACTACACACTCTCAGAAGCACTAGTACCCCCATGCTATTTCCAGGGACATTCCCCAAGAATACCCCAAGGATATGCTGCTTTCACATCTCACAAAATGATTAACATCTAGAGGTTTAAACAGTTAAGGTACTTTTCATAATCACCAGGTACTGTGGATCTGATAGCAGGGCTAAGTATATAGAAAACAAGACAAAGGCCAGAGACTTAAAGTTTCAAGGTGATGCCACAGGCTATTACTGTTGCTTTTCCTTCTCTTTTTCTAAATTGGGCCACTGCTGTTTTCTCACTAAAGGAGCTGGTTTCTGTAAAGTGAATAACGTAGTACCTAGCATAAAGTAGGTGCTCCATAAATGTTAAGGCCCTCTCTCCTTCTTTAACTGGGCTACTCATGTGTTTTACAAAGTGAAGATAGAAAAACAAGATGGATGATTTTCCTGTTGCTTAGGAAAAATAACTAAAGCTTGTTTAGAGAATATACCTGAAAATGCAAGGTGAAAGAAGCCAGCTTTCTGTTATGCATGAGTGTTGGAATGGCTCAGGGTGATGTAGGGTCAGGTGAAAAGGATTGAGAAGTGGAAGGAAAAGGGGCTACTATGGCCACAGTGGTAAAATAAAGGAAGATACTTCCAACCTGATTTATTTCAAATACCACATCATATAACTTAATTGATTACTTATTAAGAAAAGATTCCTATAACCCATTCCTGATTTGTTCTCCTATAACAAAAATTTTCGGTTTTGAAAAAACAACAAATATTAAACAGCATCTATAAGGGTGGAAAATGGGCCCTGTATTAGCTTGCTTGGGCTGCCATAACAGAATACCAAAGACTGAGTGGTTTACACATCAGTGATTTATTTCCTCACAGTCGGAAGCTGGAAGTCCAAGACTAAGGTGTTACCAGGCTGGTTTCTTCTGAGGCTTTTCTCCTTGGTTTACAGATGGTTGTTTTCTCACTGGGTCCTCATGTGGTCTTCCCTCTGTACATGGTACATCTGTGTCCTGATCTCCTCCTCTTATAAGAACACCAGTCATAATGGGTTAGGACCCACCCTAAAGATTTCATTTTAACTTAATCACGCCTTTAAAGAACTTATCTCCACATACAGTCATATTCTCAGGTACTGGAGGTTAAAGCTTCAACATATGAATTTTGGCGGGGGGGGGGGCACAATTCAGCCCATAACAGGCCCAAACTTTAATTTGTCAGCACTGTAGTTTGCATTTATAGTACAATGACTGCATCTCTATTTATCTACATGTCACATAAGCAAATGAAGTAATATAGTATGATGACCTCAATTTATTAAAAAGCATCTCTTTTTCCTATAGAAACCCAAATCTATAAATTGCACACAAAGCGTGGTGATTTACTTGATAATGTGCCAGGACTGGCCCATGGTAGTAGGTGGGCCACAAGGAGCACTAAAGTTCCCTTTCCTAATCACTGCTTTCTCACTGGCTTGCCATAAAACCTAAAATTCTTCTATTCTATTCCTTCACTGGCATTTTGTTTCCTCTGAAAATGTAATATATTAAGTGATCATTAGCCACTAACACCTTAGGGTAGAACAACTAAGATTGCAGTCTTAAAATAACTAATTCCATCATAATGGAATTTTCTTTGTTATTGCTCTGCTATTGGAATGTTAAAGACAGTCTTCTTTTTTTTTTTTTAACACATTGTTTATTTTTGTTTATTTATTTATTTATTTTTGGCTGTGTTGGGTCTTCGTTTCTGTGCGAGGGCTTTCTCTAGTTGCGGCAAGCGGGGGCCACTCTTCATCGCGGTGCGCGGGCCTCTCACTATCGCGGCCTCTCTTGTTGCGGAGCACAGGCTCCAGACGCGCAGGCTCAGTAATTGTGGCTCACGGGCCTAGTTGCTCCGCGGCATGTGGGATCTTCCCAGACCAGGGCTCGAACCCGTGTCCCCTGCATTGGCAGGCAGATTCTCAACCACTGCGCCACCAGGTAAGCCCATGAATTAACATTTTTGAGTACCTGCTCTGCATCATGTACTCTGCTATGTACTTTAGAAAGCAAATAATTCAATCTTAAAAATAATTCTATATAGTAGTATTAACCCCATTTACAGATGAGGAAACGGGCTCAGATAAATTAGTATCACAGAGTTTGCTGATAGGTAAGGAGAGATTAAAACCCATGTCTGGTTCTGTGGCTTGCCTGTTGGGTACCTGTGGTCAAACTACTAGTACTGAGCTCCAGTTTCCTCATTTTAAGAAATGAAGGTAATAATGGTACCCTACTTTTTATAGCACTATTATGAAGTTTAAATGAGTAATGTGCATACTTAATAGTGTGGTGGAAGGCAGCAGAAGTGATGTGCAGCTTCTGAGACTAGGCCTAAAAACCTTGTTGCCTTTTGCTCTTGCCCTCTTGGAACACTCCTGCTGCCTTGTTAAAAAGTCCAAGGGAGACTATGAACTCACAGCAGCTGCATGAGTGGACCCAGGTGAGACCAACAGAACTTGACAGTCACCTACAGAATTAGCAGAAATTATAAATCATTTTTAAAGCCACAGAGTACCGCAGATGCTAGGGATACTGCTAAGCACCCGACAATGCACAGGACAGCCCACTCCCCGCCCAAAGAATTATGGTCCCAAATGTCAGTAGTGCTGAGGTTGAGAAACTCTGCTATAATGTGTCATACAATGGTGGCAAGGATTAAGACAGTAATGGGGAGAGGTGGAGAAGTGCTTAGATTCTGGATGTATTTTTAAATATTTTAAAAGTAGAGCTGACTGTATTTGCTGAGGGGTTAAATGTATAGTACAAGGGAAAAGGATTCCTATCAAAGATGACACCAAGGTTTCTCATCTGAGCAATTAGAAGAATGGAGTGCTTCATACTGAGATGAGCAAGGATGTGGGAGTAGCAGGTAGGGGACAAGTGCTTTGTTTTTATTTGGGAGTGAGAAGTAACTGATGGAATTCAAGCATTCGGTTTTGGACATACTAAATTTGAAATATCTATCTACTTGGCGCCAAGTGAATAAATACATCAGGTAGGCAAATGGATATGAGTCTGAAGTTCAGGGGCAAGGTTGGGGCTAGAGAAAACTTGGGACTCTTAGCATCTGTATAGTATTTAAAGCTACAGAACAGGCTAATATTATTTAGAGAGCAAATGCAAACTGAGAAGAGCTCTGAGCTCTGAGGCATTCCAATGTTTAAAGAGGAGGAGCCAGTAAAAGATACTAAGAAGATGAAGAAGACAACTTGAGGTAGGAGGAGGAGAGAAGAGAATGATCAACTGGGTCAAATGCTGCTCAGATGTCAAAAGGAAAATGAGCACTAAGAAATGACCACCAAATCTGACAACATGTTTGCCAACACTGATGTGGAAATGAACAGTTTTGGGGACATAGGAATGAAAATCTGACTCGCCTGGACTCAAAAGAGTTAATAGTAGAGGAAGGTAGAGATAGTAGCTATAAACAGTGATCCACTCTCTCGAGGCCTTTGTAAAGCTGAGTAAAGAAACAATAATATCTGGAGGGGATATTTTTTCTTCCAACTTCTTGTTTTACATATGCACACATACAGAAAAGTTTACAGTATGACAACTCCCCTTATATCCACCCCAGAGATTCAAATTTTAACACTATCATATTAGTTTTTCCTGTATATACATATACACATATATACACACACACATTTCTGAATATTGAAGATAACTTCACCTCTACATATACTTCAGATATACCTTCTTTAAAAAAGGCCTTTCTCCTGCATAACCGTGATAACCATTAACACACCCAGGAAAATAAAAAATATATTCTATAGCTAGGCATACTCAAATTCTCCCAATGTGTTTTACAGCAGTTTTGTTTTTCTTTTTTTCAAACCAGGATTTAATCCAAGTCCATGCATTGCATTTGGTTATCAGGTTTCTTTGGTTTCTCTCAATGACTTTTTAAAAAGACCTGTTTTATAAAATGGATTGGATTGGTTCTTTGTTATGACATTTAACTTGTTCTTCTATCCTGTAAGGGAAGTTTTTGAGGGTAGTAAATGCATTTATTATTCCTGGCACAATATCCTAAAATTAACATTTCCCAATTTTCTGTTATCTCTCTGCAAAGCCCTTCAGTTTCAGAAAATTCTCAATTTACCCCAAGATTTTTGAAAAAATTTAACTGCCACCTATTAGTTCTGAAGACTCAACTGAGCAACTTTCAGGGCTCATACACTCTGTATTCAGAAAAAATATACTACCATCTTTCATTTACTATAAGAATTCAAGGGAGATCTCATCTTAAAGCTAATCAGTACCCAAACCATACAACATTTTATTGATTAACCACAACAAATTACATTTAGAAAGTAAAATGAATTATCTGGAATTTCTTTCCTGATTAGCAAAATAGTGCCTCCTAATACTTGAGGGTGAAAGCTGCTGTCAAATATACCTACATGACTGGAAATTATAACAGCCAGATGAGTTCACTGGGCTGGTGCTGGTATGTTCTGTATGCCCTTCTGTCTATGTAGTAAACAGCTTAAATACAGATGAAAAATTTGATTATACTCATATTTGGGCTTCTATAACTGGTCATTCATATATAAATTCTTTAAACAGCTTAATGAACATCCTTTAAGCAACTTAAAATGCAAATCGACCCAACAATTTTTACAGCTAGAATTCCAAGGAACATTTAGGCGTTGTCAATTTATCTTAAAACATTTTCTGCCATAATCTTCAAATTACTGTCTTTTCCACAGAGTTGGAAAACATTAAAAATAGAATGTTTTATACAAATGAATTTTATACTCTTTAATTCAATGAACATTTCAAGTTCCCTCTAACTTGCATTGCTATTTTTTTATCTTACAAAACCTGAAATTATTTAGCATGTTATATGAGATCTAAATTAGGATGAAATAAGTGAGTTCATCTCATATGATGAAATAAATGAGTAAAATAAAATGGTTAATGATTTTTGGTTAATGATTTTTAATGCCTTTGCACTGGAATCTGAATCAAACCACTGGTGCTTACTTAGAGTGACGGCGACTCCTTTGGGCCCATGGACCACCTCAGGGAGGTAAACGCCCTTCACTAGCTGTCCAGTCCACCTCACCCTGATTACGACTGCAAAAAACCCTCCCTTGAATAAATCAGAAGCTGGGAATCAGACTTTAAGAAGCACCTTCCCTAAGATCAGAATTATTAATTCATATAAAAATCAAAACTGTAGCTATTATTACCTTATAATAAGTCAGCCTGTAGGTCACTTGAACTTTCACAGACTATCTGGAAGACCATAATCATACTATGTAAACTTTAGATTTAGACGGAGAGCTAGACGAGAGGGAGGGACCAACCAGCAGCGGAAAATCATCCTCTCAATTTATTCTCCAGCTAGGAAATTATACAGTAATATATACAAAAATACAGTTATTTCACAGAACTACCTTAATACTTTAACAATTTTAATGGGATATTAAACATTACTGAATTACTTGCTCTCATATGAAGCAACGTGAGGTAACAAAATCAAACTAACGTTATATATTTGTGGTAGCCGCCTACAAGATGGGCTCCAGTGGGCCCTGCCTCCCGGTACTTACAGCCTGGGTACATCCCTCCCACATTATATCAGGGTGGATCTGTACAACAGAGCGATGGTGTGTCACTTCTAAGGCTATATTATAAAAGACACTGGGGTTTCTGCTGCTCTCTCAGACACTTGCTCCGGGGGAAAGCCAGCTGTCGTGCTGTGAGGACACTCAAGCAGCCTTCAGATGAATGCAACCACAGGAGACCCTGAATTGGAACCACTCAGCTAACCGCTCCCAGTTTCCTGACCATCAATAACTATGTGAAATAATAAATGTCTGTCTTTTAAGCTGTTTTGGGGAAATTTCTTACAAAGCAAAGGATAATATAATAATATATACTAATTTGACTGGTTGAAGTTATAACTCTGTAACTACTCATTTAGGTATTAAAAATCACAGCATGCTGATGCAATGTAAGGTAGTGAAAAAATCCACTAACAAATACCTACTGAGTACCACTGAGGGCAAAAAAGCTCTCTCATACTCCACATGCAACTTCCTTAGGGTAACAGTCACGGCTGACCTCTAACCTCTCATTAACTCCTCCCTAGGTAGGAGGGAGTAACTGGTCTGATGACAAGTTTGAGAGAAGGAATTCTGAGGCTCAGCTACTTCTCCTCTCCTTTCCATTTCGCATTTGTCTGACCGAAGAGAGCCATTTGTTCTGGTCTGCTCTGTCACACAGTAAACGTAGTGGGACAAGCTTTACTCCTGTAGACACTGAAACCTGAGGTTTAAGTCTGCGTGATTCTGGAGTGCAACACTAGGAAGCTCACTGTTGCTGCAAACCTCAGCCGCATTTTCCAAACAACTTTTTCGGTAATTAAACTTACATTTGGGCGGACTCTAGGGGGGCTCACGCCAAGGAGTACTTCCCACAACTTCTGCTGCCCGTGTCCTTGTCCCCACGGTGAGCCACAGCCGCCCCTGCCTCTGCAGGAGACCCTCCAACACTAGCAGGTCTCGGCATCAGAGGAGCCCAGGAGGAGGACCCTCCCGATCCCCAGCTTATGCGACTGGACAATATGCTTCTGGCAGAAGGGGTTTCAGGTCCTGGGAAAGGCATATAATGAACTCACTACACACGTGATGAACCTTCTCCGAGAGCAGAGTAGAACACGTCCCATTTCCCCAAAAGACACGGAAAGAATGGTAGGCATCATCCATCGAAAATTCAGTTCCATTCAGATGCAGCTCAAACAAAGCACTTGTGGAGCAGTTATGATTTTAACATCAAGGTTCCTTGATGCCAGACGAAAAAGGCGTAACTTCAGTAAACAGGCCACAGAAATCTTGAATGAATACTTTTACTCACACCTCAGCAACCCCTACCGCAGTGAAGAAGCCAAAGGAGCTGGCCAAGAAATGCAGCATCACAGTGTCACAGGTATCCAACTGGTTTGGCAACAAACGAATCAGGTACAAGAAGAATATCGGCAAGTTTCAGGAAGAAGCCAATCTCTACGCTGCAAAGACAGCCGTGACAGCTGCACACGCAGTGGCCGCAGCCGTGCAGAACCACCAGACCAACTCGCCCACCACGCCTAATTCTGGTGGATACCCTCCGTCATGTTATCAATCAGATGGGAGGCTACAGTGATGGCCTTGGAGGAAATTCACTGTACAGTCCACATAACGTAAACGCTAATGGAGGCTGGCAGGACGCAACAACTCCATCTTCTGTGACTTCTCCTACAGAAGGCCCAGGACGTGTGCACTCTGATACCTCTAACTAATCTCTGGCAACACTCTTCCCTGAGCTGACACGCCTTGATAAGTGCACTCAGAGCAACAGGAGGAAAAGGAAAGCCTTTCTGTAGCCCACCATCTACAGCTTTACTGTAAAACCTTGTGTTATTAGAGAACTTGGTAAATCTGTTTTTTAAGGAATCATAATCATTTGTATTTATACTTAAAAACACACACTGTTAAAAAAGCACTTTATCCAATTAGGCCAAGATTTAACATTGTTGACAGTCCTATAGCTATTTTATTATAATTACCAATATTTTACATTAACGGTTTCTCACTTGCCAATTACTTGGCCTTAAGGGTAAAAAGTACAATATATGCTAAACCTCAGTCGCTAAAGCAGATACAAAGACTCACCTCACCTAAATTGAACTTCTTGCATATTTCCATTGCAGACTTTGTCCTTCTTTCATATCACTAATGGAGCTGGAATACAGGAGCTGTTTGGCTACCTGTTAATGATGGTTGTGTTTAAGAATCTTCCTCGTCACACTTGGGTTTCGATCTCTTATGTTATAATTAGATCAGAGACCGGTAGCACCTTTTCACTCTCTGAAAGCACCAGTGCCCAGAGTCTGCTCGGTAATTAAATTATGGATCCAGATTGTTTTGAGAGCTGAAGATACTTGCTGCTGATAGAGGTGACCACGAGATCCGTCTGGGGTTTCATGGCGAGCACTGGGTGCTGCACAGACTTGTCAAGGTTTGCTACGTCCTCTGGGCATTCACAAAGGCCCTGCTCTCTGGAGTGTTGTACACAGTGTAGCAAAAGAGTATTTATACATCTCACCAACCAAAGCACAGCTTTATTACCTCATGCGAACTCATACAAACCAACAGAACTTCAACACGTTCTGTAGCTTAGAGTGCTCACTTACTACCTCTGAACAACACTCTCGCTGTAGTTTGTCTCTTTCTTATCTTTTTGCATCTTGTAATTAACTCTTTGCTTCCCTTCATAAAATGTAATGTACATTGTAATCTTTTAAAAGAAAAATCAGGGTTGCATTTGCAACTTTAAAAAAACTGAGAGTGGAAACATTGGGTCTTAACACAGGATCAGTAAAACTGTTGTAAATATAAATAAATAAATAAATAAATAAAATAAACTTACATTTGAATCTTCATCTATCTGACTCTGTGTCCTATTTCTAAACTGGATCCAAACTTCAGTAGGGAAAAGAAAAAAAAGGGGGGGCAACTTATCAACCTTTAAACTAAGTACAAAGTACTATACGGGTATTTCGTGCCCTTGTGGAGTTTATGGCCTATTTGGGTATAAACTAGAACACCTGAAAGGTTACATAATAATATAAGAATTACCTAACAAATATAACCTATAAGAAGCACATAATTACTACCAAATATGTGAGAAATTATGATCACCTTTGAGAATCAGAAAATCTGAAGGAGAAAGGTAAAAACACAGATGCCGTGACCTCCCCCATACCAAACCCATAAAATCAGGAATGGGACCCAAGCAACTGCATTTTTAATAAGTTCTCAATACAATGCTGACCCATACCAATCTATCAATAAGAACCCAAGATGTGCAAAGCAAGTGCAATGACTCTGGAAAAAAGGAGCATGCTATGACGTAGCAAAGGAAAGGTTATAGCAAACAAAACTTGAAGCAAACTTTAAATTATACGCACAAAAGTTCTCCACGGGTTCATGGCCAAGAGGCCAAGAGGCACATGAAAAGATGCTCAACATCACTAATTAATAGAGAAATGCAAATCAAAACTACAATGAAGTATCACCTCACACCAGTCAGAATGGGCATCATCAGAAAATCTACAAACAACAAATGCTGGAGAGGGTGTGGAGAAAAGGGAACCCTCTTGCACTGCTGGTGGGAATGTAAATTGATACAGCCACTATGGAGAACAGTATGGAGGTTCCTTAAAAAACTAAAAATAGAACTACCATACGACCCAGCAATCCCACTACTGGGCATATACCCTGAGAAAACCATAATTCAAAAAGAGTCATGTACCAAAATGTTCATTGCAGCTCTATTTACAATAGCCAGGACATGGAAGCAACCAAAGTGTCCATCATCGGATGAATGGATAAAGAAGATGTGGCACATATATACAATGGAATATTACTCAGCCATAAAAAGAAATGAAATGGAGGTATTTGTAATGAGGTGGATGGACCTAGAGTCCGTCATACAGAGTTTAGTAAGTCAGAAAGAGAAAAACAAATACAGTATGCTAACACATATATATGGAATCTAAGGAAAAAAAAAAAAAGGACATGAAGAACCTAGTGGCAAGATGGGAATAAAGACACAGACCTACTAAAGAATGGACTTGAGGATATGGGGAGGGGGAGGGGTGAGATGTGACAGGGTGAGAGAGTGTCATGGACATATATACACTACCAAATGTAAAATAGATAGCTAGTGGGAAGCAGCCGCATAGCACAGGGAGATCAGCTCGGTGCTTTGTGACCACCTAGAGGGGTGGGATAGGGAGGGTGGGAGGGAGGGAGATGCAAGAGGGAAGAGATATGGGAACATATGTATATGTATAACTGATTCACTTTGTTTTAAAGCAGAAACTAACACACCATTGTAAAGCAATTATACTTCAATAAAGATGTTAAAAAAAAAAAAAAGAAAGAGAAAAACAAATACCATATGCTAACACATATATATGGAATCTAAAAAAAAAAAAAAAAGGTTCTGAAGAACCTAGGGGCAGGAATGAAGACACAGATGTAGAGAATGGACTTGAGGACATGGGGAGGGGGAAGGGTAAGCTGGGATGAAGTGACAGAGTGGCATGGACATGTATACACTACCAAATGTAAAACAGCTAGTGGGAAACAGCTGCATAGCACAGGGAGATCAGCTCGGTGCTTTGTGACCACCTAGAGGGGTGGGATACGGAGGGTGGGAGGGAGACGCAAGAGGGAGGGGATATGGGGATATATGTATACATATAGCTGATTCACTTTGTTATAAAGCAGAAACTAACACAACAATGTAAAGCAATTATACTCCAATAAAGATGTTAAAAAAAAAACTAAGAAACATGGCAAAAAAACCAAAAACAAAACGAAAAATAAATAAATAAATATGCGAATGCCTAGCACAAGTGTACTGCCAAAAATATCAATATAGGTTCACATTCCTTAACCAAAACCCAGGGGCTGAATGTGTTTTAGAAATAAGAAATTTCGGAAATTAAGGACTGTCACAAGGCACACAAACCATTATGTAACACCTCATATACCAGTGGCCAAGAGCAGCACCCCATAATCAAACATATTAATATTTCTTCAGCAAAACATATGCGATAAATACAGAATATATATAACTTTTCATTAGTTCAGGTTGTAGTTTGCTACCAAATGAATTTTGTCTCCAAGCTTAAAACGTTTCTGGTTTCAAAGCCTTCTGAATGTTGGAATTAGATACGAGACTACAGACTGTACTCACAACGGTGCTGCTAGAAAATATGGTTAGTCACTTCGACGTTCATCTTTTTGATGAGCCCGGAACAAGCAGTTATAGCAGGCAGCTTTTATATCCCATGTTTGGGCAGACTTGTTTTGTTATTAAGGAATCCAATCTAGCAGAGGGGGGCAAAAGCTGAAAATGTGAGAAGAGGAAAAAAAAAATCCTAATTGCACAACACTGTATTCCTATTGGGGCTGCTTATTACTAATTTATAAAAAACTCCATTTGATTAAATCATGTTAGTTTTTTAAATGAAAATAGGTAAATAAAACTTCTCCTTACAGGAGTTTTATACATTGCTAACAAGGGTATGGAGGCAATGAGCTTGAATCCTACTGGAAGGTAACTGCACTCTTGGGGACCAATGTTCATAGAAAGAGGCATTCCAAATATATTGGTGAGAAATAAGCAGAAATGTACACAAATTTTCTCACCTTCGGACCATTATTCTAATACAAACGAAAGGGGAGTTTTCTAGTCAGCCTCTCCTTATTGACTTCTACATTAGTATCCTTCCTTTAATCGTATAAACTCTTTTATGCCGTTTTCTACTTTTTACAAGAGGAAAAGTTCTGGAATCAAAACACAGCACACACTAAAATCCATTCTTTTCTTTCCACAACTCAAGCCCCACCTCCATTTTGTTTCTGTTACTATTAAAGAATTTCTCCTGGCAAAAAATCAAATTTGCACTAAAAGACTATAAATCAACTTTGCAGACAACAACGACTGATATGATTCAGTTTGGGCATGTTGACTTTCAATCTTAAAATTTTAGCGACATTTTAACTGAATCAATTATTTGTTCAATGTATGACGTTTTCAGCAAGTGTTCATTACAAAAAAAGTGTATTCCATTCTAAAAATGGAAATACCAGGGGTGAAAAAGAAAAACCTTCTGAATTACCGCTACTATTTCAGGAAGAAACACTTACTACATCCTCGCATTTTCATCATAACTCATTAAAATAAAAGAAAATCTAATTAGCTAGATCTGACAACCAATACACCGGCACGTTAGGTATCTAGTACAACCACAGAAAAGGTAAACAAAAACCAACCAGCCTAGTTTTCAGTTTTCTGGAGAAAAACAAAACAAACTCTGTTGGATTCTTGGCCATTTGCATTCAGAAGAACCGAAAACTAAAATTCCTTCTCACTGAAGAATTTCTTGGTACACGGGACTTCCTTCTCTATACCATCCTATCAAAATTATCAGCATTATTCCAGAATATAATTAGTTTGAGACCACTTTAAAAAAAAAAGCCACAGTCCAAAATGCCCATGGTGATTATTCTGTAAAGAAATGGTCAGAAACTACACATTGTTAATCCAGGACACAACTCAATCGAGCGAAGGACGTCTGGAATATGCTGCCCCCAAGATTCAGAACGCAGACTCAGAAATAGCACGCGCGGTCACGATGTCCCTTAAACCACATGACCTTCCTACGAAAGCAGAGCCTTAAACTTAGAAACTCCATGAGAACTCCCCCCTCCTCTGAAGTTAAAACAAGGCAGGGCAGCTGAAATGAGCGCAGCAGGGACACGTCGGCCACTGCCTAGTAAGAATGGGTACTGGAGAGCAAAGTCCCTGTGCTCGGGTACTCCCCTTACCGTTAGAAGATCTGGGAGGGAGGAAAGGAGGAGAAACACCCAGAATCCTGGTGGAAAAGCCCCTGGCCTCGCAGATGGGGTTTAGGGAGACAGGGAGGGGCAGCTCCGTGTGTGGTGACCCTTTGTGAACACGCTCTGTGGCAGCTCGGCTCTCACCGAAGCTTTAGGAGAGCGCACTATGGGGGCCTCGCGCGGCCCGCCGTCGCGGTGACCTCGGCGCTGCAAGGAGGCGCCGGCCAAGAGCCTCCATCGCACCCTCCGCCGGCTGGGGAGCCCTTCCCTCCTCGCCCGCCCACCCACCCACCCAAGTCACTCAAGGGCGCGTCGCCTTCCGACCCGGGCTCGCGCGGCCAGAGCGCAACGAGACGCGTTCCCGTTTTTTTCCTCAGCGTAATCCCTCCGCTGCCGACCGCGCACTAGTTTTAATCACGCCCCACCCCCTGGCCGCCGGCGTCACCTCCGCCACTCGAGCGCTTTCCAGCAGCTTCCAGAAATGTCGCCACCCCAAACCCAGCCACTCACATATGGCGGGCTCTGCAGCCACCGGCCCCGCCCCTAGTCGTCGCCGCAGCTGAAACTGCGACTGCGGCAGCCGGGCGGACAGCCACGCCTCTCTGCGGAGGCCTGACGGAAGTGCTCCCGTCCTCGCCTTCCCCGCCACGCTTACGTCCTTTCAGGCCCCGCGCGGGGCAGGAAGGGGAACTCTTTAGCCGCGGACTCAAACCGGAAGCTGCTTTTCTAGCTGAGGGGCCGGTGGGGGAGGGGCAGGCTGAGGGGAACGTGGGTTGAACGTTGCTCTGTGGTGTGGAGCTCAAGCTGGAACAGGAGTTCGGAGCGATCCGGCGCAAAGAAGGGGAGGACCCGCGGCAGGTAAGGGAGAACACGGAGTAGTTTCCCTCAGCTCCTGAAATAGGGCAGGGGGACACAGCTGGGGTGATCGATGGGACGGTTGCTCGCTGAAAGGAGGGGCTAGGCTGGGAGGGGGAAAGGATGGGAGTAGGTTCAGGTGGGAAGGCTTGGTGGTGAAGGTATTAGAATGGAGTCACAGATTCATTCGTTTGAACTCAGAGAGGTAAATGCTGAAGAGAAACCAGAGTTTCCCCCGCCCCCGCTTTCCCAAGGAGCGTGGAGACGGGGAGAATTAACGGAACCCTGCTCCTCCTCGGTTTCCAACGTTGGGTTTTGCAAGTGACGTGTCTTAGTCTGTGATTCTGGACGGCTGGGTTGGGTACCAGACAGGGCTGGGCGCCGAAAGCCGATCCCGTTCCTCGGTCTCAAGTCTGCTGTGGCCTTACCTTTGACAGTTCGCGTGCCCACTTGGTCTTGGAGGGAAGGCTCAAACGGGTATAAGGCCTTCTTCGAACAGCTGGTTCTCTGGGTTTCCCCATTTTGCACATGGGGCTGTGAATTAAGCTTAATTGCTTCTTTCGCTATCCCCAGAGCCAACTTCACACTTTGGTTGTGCTGTAACTGGGTCCCTACTGGGTTAGTAATTGACATTCGGGCTTTTGGAGCATCAGTGGATCACAGAAGTAATGAGAAGGGGGGGCATCATGAAAAAGATGCGGAAGTTGAAGTGAAGTAGAGGAGGGTAAGGCTGGAAAACCAGTGGTCTCATAGTGCTGTGAGCTTTAGGTCATAGCACTACCTTTAGGTCATACTGAGCTGTTTGGACTTTCCTGTAATCAGACTGGAGTCAGTAGAGGATTTTAAGTTGAGCAGCGACAGACTCAGACTTGTTTTATAGAAGCATCACTTTGGCATGATACTGAGTGGGAATGGGATAGAAAGAGAGGTGGGGATTTGAGATGCTTCCAAAGAACTGTCCGTAGGATTTGATGACTTTCACTAAGTAAAGAAGAGGGAAGTGAAAGAGTAGAGAACCACTCAAATTTTTCTTTTTCTTTTTTGTGCGCGTCGTGTGACATGCGGTATCTTAGTTCCCCAGTTCCCCAAACATGGATGGAACCCGTGCCCCCTGCATTGGGAGGACGGAGTCTTAACCATTGGACCGCCAGGGAAGTCCCGAGAACCACTCAGATGTTCTAGTTTGTGTGTTTGTAAGGATGGAGGTGCCAAAATCTAGGTGAGATACAAGCAAGAGGAGCAGGAACAGGTAATTTTGAAGGGAGGACAATGAAGGCAGTCATTTAGAAACAAATTAAGTTGTAAGAATCACCCCAGGGTTTTGTACATAGGACCCAGTAAATTGTATTTGGAAGACCTGAATAGCCTACCTTTGGTATTTTTTTAAGTGAATTTTCTTTTGGATGTTCTGCATGTTAAGGATTTCAACCACCAACCTGCCTGTTTTTCCCATTGAAATGTTGGGTGATAGGATCAGGAGAGCAGATTTGAAGGCTCGTCATGTTTTACTTATAGCAGAGAGAGAGAGAGAGAGAGAGAGAGAACCAGCTGGAAAAGTTTTCTTCACCCCTCAGGTGGATGGAAATTTTCATCAAAAAAAATTTGTTCAAGATACATAGCTTACCAACTTCTCTTTTGAGAATACTGCATAATGATCCAAGCTATGCTGCATATTTTCTGCATAAAGTATAAAATAGCACCAAATAGTGGTTGAAATTTACTATATGTCAGGTGCTAAGCATTTTATGTGTATTATCACATTTAATTCTTAGAACAAACTAACTTCACAAATAAATTTCTGAACGTAAAGTTCATGCTTTTATCCACTCTGGAACCAGAAGTTTGACACTTTATTATATAGTTCCCTTTTGTGAGTAGATTATAAATAGAACCAGCCAAAGTTAACAAATTAGTATTGTCTGTGAGGAGCTTAAAAAGAAAAAGTTATCACTACACTTGTTTTTACCCTTTTGGCAGTGGGTCTCAATGGGGTGATTTCCGCCCCTCCCCCTGGGAGTGGGGAGGAGGGAGGGACATTTGGCCATGTCTAGAGACATGGTCACAACTGAGGGGTGGGTGCTGTTGGCAACTAGCACATAGCAGTCATCGATGCTGCTAAACATCCTCTTAACACACAGGGCAGCCCTCACAACAAAAGAATTATCTGGTCCAAAATGTCTGTAATCCTGTGGTTGAGAAACCCTGCTTATGGGTATTTCTTTAGGAATAGCATATTGAGATCCACTGATACTTTTTTCTTTTTGCATATTTGAATTTTATTTTATTTATTTTGTATACAGCAGGTTCTTGTTATCTATTTTATACCTATTAGTGTATACATGTCAATGCCAATCTCCCAGTTCATCCCACCACTACCCCCCCCCCACCACTTTCCCCCCTTGGTGTCCGTACAGTTTGTTCTCTACATCTGTGTCTCCATTTCTACCCTGCAAACCAGTTCATCTGTACCATTTTTCTAGGTTCCACATATATGCGTTAATATACGATATTTGTTTTTCTCTTTCTGACTTCACCATGTATGGCAGTCTCTAGGTCCATCCACATCTCTACAAATGACCCAATTTCGTTCCTTTTGATTGCTGAGTAATATTCCATTGTATATATGTACCACATCTTCTTTATCCATTCGTCTGTCGATGGGCATTTAGGTTGCTTCCATGACCTGGCTGTTGTAAATAGTGCTGCAGTGAACATTGGGGTGCATGTGTCTTTTTGAATTATGGTTTTCTCTGGGTATATGCCCAGTACTGGGATTGCTAGGTCATATGGTAATTCTATTTTTAGTTTTTTAAGGAACCTCCATACTGTTCTCCATAGTGGCTGTATCAATTTACATTCCCACCAACAGTGCAAGAGGGTTCCCTTTTCTCCACACCCTCTCCAACATTTGTTGTTTGTAGATTTTCTGATGATGCCCATTCTGACTGGTGTGAGGTGATACTTCATTGTAGTTTTGATTTGCATTTCTCTATTAATTAGTGATTTTGAGCATCCTTTCATGTGTTTGTTGTCAATCTGTATATCTTCTTTGGAGAAATGTCTATTTAGGTCTTCTGCCCATTTTTGGATTGGGTTTGTTTTTTTGATATTGAGCTGCATGAGCTGCTTGTAAATTTTGGAGATTAATCCCTTGTCAGTTGCTTCAAAATATATGCAAATATTTTCTCCCATTCTGAGGGTTGTCTTTTCATCTTGTTTATGGTTTCTTTTGCTGTGCAAAAGCTCTTAAGTTTCATTAGGTCCCATTTGTTTATTTTTGTTTTTATTTCCATTTCTCTAGGAAGTGGGTCAAAAAGGATCTTGCTGTGATTTATGTCATAGTGTTCTGCCTATGTTTTCCTCTAAGAGTTTTATACTGTCTGCTCTTACATTTAGGTCTCGAATCCATTTTGAGTTTATTTTTGTGTATGGTGTTAGGGAGTGTTCTAATTTCATTCTTTTACATGTAGCTGTCCAGTTTTCCCAGCACCACTTATTGAAGAGGCTCTCTTTTCTCCATTGTATATCCTTGCCTCCTTTGTCATAGATTAGTTGACCATAGGTGCGTGGATTTGTCTCTGGGCTTTCTATCCTGTTCCATTGATCTATATTTCTGTTTTTGTGCCAGTACCATATTGTCTTGATTACTGTAGCTTTTTAGTAGAGTCTGAAGTCAGGGAGTCTGATTCCTCCAGCTCCGTTTTTTTCCCTCAAGACTGCTTTGGCTATTCGGGGTCTTTTGTGTTTCCATACAAACTTTAAAATTTTTTTGTTCTAGTTCTGTAAAAAATGCCACTGGTAATTTGATAGGGATTGCATTGAATCTGTAGATTGCTTTGGGTAGTATAGTCATTTTCACAAGGTTGATTCTTCCAATCCAAGAACATGATATGTCTCTCCATCTGTTTGTGTCATCTTTGATTTCTTTCATCTGTGTCTTATAGTTTTCTGAGTACAGGTCTTTTATCTCCTTAGGTAGGTTTATTCCTAGGTACTTTATTCTTTTTGTTGCAGTGGTGAATGGGATTGTTTCCTTAATTTCTCTTTCTGATCTTTTGTTGTTAGTGTATAGGAATGCAAGAGATTTCTGTGCATTAATTTTTGTATCCTGCAACTTTACCAGATTCATTGATTAGCTCTAGTAGTTTTCTGGTGGCATCTTTAGGATTCTCTACGTATAGTATCATGTCATCTGCAAACAGTGATAGTTTTACTTCTTCTTTTCCAATTTGTGTTCCTTTTATTTCTTTTTCTTCTCTGATTGCCATGGCTAGGACTTTCAAAACTATGTTGAATAATAGTGGTGAGAGTGGACATCCTTGTCGTGTTCCTGATTTTAGAGGAAATACTTCCAGTTTTTCACCATTGAGAATGATGTTTGCTGTGGATTTGTCATATATGGCTTTTATTATGTTGAGGTAGGTTCCCTCTCTGCCAACTTTCTGGAGAGTTTTTATCATAAATGGGTGTTGAATTTCATCAGAAGCTTTTGCTGCATCTATTGAGATGATCATATGGTTTTTATTCTTCAATTTGTTAATATGGTGTATCACATTGATTGATTTGCGTATATTGAAGAATCCTTGCATCCCTGGGATAAATCCCACTTCATCGTGGTGTATGATCCTTTTAATGTGTTGTTGGATTCTGTTTGCTACTATTTTCTTGAGGATTTTTGCATCTATATTCATCAGTGATGTTGGTCTGTAATTTTCCTTTTTTGTAGAATCTTTGTCTGGTTTTGGTATCAGGGTGGTGGTGGCCTCATAGATTGAGTTTAGTAGTGTTCCTTCCTCTGCAATTTTTTGGAAGAGTTTGAGAAGGATGGGTGTTAGCTCTTCTCTAAATGTTTGATGGAATTCACCTGTGAAGCCATCTGGTCCTGGACTTTTGGTTGTTGGAAGATTGTTAATCACAGTTTCAATTTCATTACTTGCAATTGGTCTGTTCATATTTTCTGTTTCTTCCTGGTTCAGTCTTAGAAGGTTATATCTTTCCAAGAATTTGTCCATTTCTTCCAGGTTGTCCATTTTATTGGCATAGAGTTGATTGTAGTAGTGTCTTAGGATGCTTTGTATTTCTGGGGTGTCTGTTGTAACTTCTCCTTTTTCTTTCTGATTTTATTGATTTGAGTCCTTTCCCTCTTTTTGTTGATGAGTCTGGCTAAAGGTTTATCAGTTTTGTTTATCCTTTCAAAGAACCAGCTTTTAGTTTTATTGGTCTTTGCTATTTTCTTTGTTTCTATTTCATTTATTTCTGCTCTCATCTTTATGATTTCTTTCTTTCTACTAACTTTGGGTTTTGTTTGTTCTTCTTTCTCTAGTTCCTTTAGGTGTAAGGTTAGATTGTTTATTTGAGATTTTTCTGTTTCTTGAGGTAGGCTTGTAGTGCTATAAACTTCCCTCTTAGAACTGCTTTTGCTGCATCCATAGGTTTTGGATCGTCATGTTTCATTGTAATTTGTCTCTAGGTATTTTTTGATTTCCTCTTTGATTTCTTCAGTGATCTCTTGGTTATTTGGTAATGTATTGTTTAGCCTCTATGTGTTTGTGTTTTTTACGTTTTTTTTCCCTGTAATTGATTTCTAATCTCATAGCGTTGTGGTCGGAAAAGATGCTTGATATGATTTCAATTTTCTTAAATTTACTGAGGCTTGATTTGTGACCCAAGATGTGATCTATCCTGGAGAATGTTCTGTGTGCACTTGAGAAGAAAGTGTAATCTGCTGCTTTTGGATGGAATGTCCTATAAATATCAATTAAATCTATCTGGTCTACTGTGTCATTTAAAGCTTGTGTTTTCTTATTAATTTTCTGTCTGGATGATCTGTCCATTAGTGTGAGGTGTTAAAGTCCCCCACTATTATTGTGTTACTGTTGACTTCCTCTTTTATAGCTGTTAGCAGTTGCCTTATGCATTGAGGTGCTCTTGTGTTGGGTGCATAAACATTTGTAATTGTTACATCTTCTTTTTGGATTGATCCCTTGAGCATTATGTAGTGTTCTTTCTTGTCTCTTGTAACATTCTTTATTTCAAAGTCTATCTTATCTGATATGAGTATTGCTACTCCAGCTTTCTTTTGATTTTCAGTTGCATGGAATATCTTTTTCCATCCCCTCACATTCAGTCTATATGTGTCCCTCGGTCTGAAGTGGGTCCCTTGTAGACAGCATATAGATGGGTCTTGTTTTTGTATCCATTCAGCAAGCCTGTGTCTTTTGGTTGGAGCATTTAATCCATTCACATTTAAGGTAATTATTGATATGTATGTTCCTATGACCATTTTCTTAATTGTTTTGTGTTTGTTTTTGTAGGTCCTTTTCTTCTCTTGTGTTTCCTACTTAAAGAAGTTCCTTTAGCATTTGTTGTGGAGTTGGTTTGGTGGTGCTGAATTCTCTTAGCTTTTGCTTGTCTGTAAAGCTTTTGATTTCTCTGTCGAATCTGAATGAGATCCTTGCCGGGTAGAGTAATCTTGGTTGTAGGTTCTTCCCTTTCATCACTTTAAATATATCGTGCCACTTCCTTCTGGCTTGTAGAATTTCTGCTGAGAAATCAACTGTTAACCTTATGGGAGTTCCCTTGTATGTTATTTGTCGTTTTTCCCTTGTTGCTTTCGATAATTTTTTTTTGTCTTTAATTTTTGCAAATTTGATTACTATGTGTCTCGGCGTGTTTCTCCTTGGGCTTATCCTGCCTGGGACTCTCTGCGCTTCCTGGACTTTGGTGGCTATTTCCTTTACCATGTTAGGGAAGTTTTTGAGTATAATCTCTTCAAATATTTTCTTGGGTCCTTTCTCTCTATCTCCTTCTGGGACCCTTATAATGCAAATGTTGTTGTGGTTAATGTTGTCCCAGAGGTCTCTTAGGCTGTCTTCATTTCTTTTCATTCTTTTTCCTTATTCTGTTCTGCAGCAGTTAATTCCACCATTCTGTCTCACAGGTCACTTATCCGTTCTTCTGCCTCAGTTATTCTGTTACTGATTCCTTCCTAGTGTATTTTTCATTTCAGTTATTGTATTGTTCATCTCTGTTTGTTTGTTCTTAAATTCTTCTAGGTGTTTGTTCTTTAATTCTTCTAGGTCTTTGCTAAACATTTCTTGCACCTTCTCGATCTTTGCCTCCATTCTTTTTCCGAGGTCCTGGATCATCTTCGCTATCATTGTTCGATTTCTTTTTCTGGAAGGTTGCCTATCTCCACTTCATTTAGTTGTTTTTCTGGGGTTTTGTCTTCTTCCTTCTTCTGGTACAAAGTCCTCTCCCTTTTCATTTTGTCTGTCTTTCTGTGAATGTGGTTTTCCTTCCACAGGCTGCAGAATTGTAGTTCTTCTTGCTTCTGCTGTCTGCCCTCTGGTGGATGAGGCTATCCTCCACTGATACTTTTCTAAAAAGCATTTTTATTTTTGAAATTATTCCTTGGCTTGAATGGTGTGTAAAGTTTATACAGCGGGAAACAATAGCATAACTAGTTTTTAAAGTGAATCTGTGAGCCCCAGTTTCCTAGGAAGTGGTTGTCATAGAATCATGGATTCTTAGATTTGGGAAATATTTTGCTTGAAAGTGTTTTACAACATCCCTGTGAAGTGGTGATTCACTCTGCTTAAAGTTCTCCTTTATCTTGTTTTCCTTGTATTTTAAATCCATATCTAAACCACTGTTAACAAT
Source organism: Balaenoptera physalus (assembly GCF_965194825.1). Lineage (NCBI taxonomy): Eukaryota > Metazoa > Chordata > Mammalia > Artiodactyla > Balaenopteridae > Balaenoptera > Balaenoptera physalus. The sequence goes on along the minus strand of NC_138899.1, from coordinate 74,372,518 downwards.
TACTTTTCCCTTACACTGAGCTCCAGTTTCATAATTTCAACTTTACTAAATGTGATTCTACTCCATGGGTCTATACTCAAAACATTGTACGATTGACAGTGTTTATATTTTTGTTCTGTTACAGATTATTTACTTTAATGTAAAATAGTATTTTGTTGGCAGCTTTTATTTAAAAAGTGGCACTGTTCTCAGTTGGGGATGTATTCTTGGCAGTTGAAAGCAATAGGAATGTATGGGGTTCTTTTGTCCTTGTTAAGTAATGGCACAATGGATCTGTGTTTTATTTAAGTATTTTCTTGGTATAATGCTTACAGATTTGTTTCAAGTTGTGCGTAGACTAAAAACTTAGGTTTTCAAGGTCTCGTCAATATATTTAAGTAATAGCTATCTCTATTACAAGTTTTGATAAATTTGCTTACAAATGAGTCTACTGTGAAGACTGGTCCTATTGCCAGTTTTTGCCCTCTCTCCACAAATTTGCTAGATCTTTAAATAAATTTAGGTATTTTGTTTTCACTTCAAGATTACAATTTCAGAATATGTTTAACATAAGATATATAGTTCTCAAAATATACTTAATATACATACATCTTATAAAAATTGTCTATTAACTTTTTTTTTTCCAGGGTTCATTGAAAAATCCTTAGTGATATTGACATGTTTCAAGTGACATAAATTAGCCAATGACTCGGAATGATGGATTCCCCGAAGATTGGAAATGGTTTGCCAGTGATTGGACCAGGGACTGATATAGGGATATCTTCACTCCACATGGTGGGGTATTTGGGAAAAGTTAGTGAACTTATTTTTTGCCTCAGTGCAAAGTTGGTTTTTTTCTCTCCTATTTTTAAGACTTAAATTTGGTTTTAATTTTACCACTTAATTTTTTAAAAATTGTATCTTCCACGGAAATCTTACAGTAATGGCGAAAGATTGTTCTCTGTTTACCTCTCTATGTTTTATTGATATGTAAAAGTAGAAATAAAACATAGACCGTATAGTTTACTATTTGAAAATGTTGAACGTATTTACAGTGACAGTTGACGTTACTTTTTGTCTTGCAGATAAAACTGATGCTATTTTTAACACTTAATTTAATATTTAAAACTAGAATATATTCTTTCTGGAACAATAGCTGTATTAAAGCCTATATGCATTTCTTTTATTTGCCATCTTTAAGATATCTTGCCAGGACACTTCTAGGTGAAAATTGTACATTTTTTTTCTGTTTACTTTTCCATTTAACTTTTTGTAATTTGATACAATCTAGGAATGTCTATATTTTAATTTACTTTTTTTCTCTTTTAGAATTATGATTCAGCTAAAGTACCGTCAGATGGGTATTGCCCTGCTTGTAGGACGAAGGGAAAGTTAAAAACCTTAAAGACTTACCGAATTAGTTTCCAAGAATCTGTCTTTTTGTGTGAGGATCTGCAGGTAAAGTATTAATCTTAGATGGTATTGAAGTTTTCGCCTTTTGCTTTTTTCTTCAGTGTTTAAATTTGTACTCATTTTGTAGTTTTTAGACTGTATGTTTTTAATATGTAGATAGTCTCTAGATCTGTCTGGTATGTAATTTTAAATATTTTGTTTTATTTTGCCACTTGATTTCCTGAGTTATTACATGAAGATGTTTGTTTTTATTGTCATTAGACTTGTGAGAAGAGAGAATATATTTCAAGATTTTTTTTTTTTAAACCTTGTGGGGGTCCTTTTAGCTGTTGTTATTCTCATGTGTTGGTTTATTAACTTTGGGACTTATTGAAAATGTTATTAATCTCTAAATATTATGTACTTAAGGGTCTAAATATCTTAGAATTGTAGTAATTTGTACCCACTGGTACAACTTTTTACACAGGAGCTCATTAAATTCCATAATACTCTATATTTTACTGTACTTGACAACTTATGAAACTGTCATATACATACTTAATTCTCAAAACTTTGCAAGGTAGGTATTCCCATGTTGTGAATAAGAAAATAGATGCAGAGTGTTTAGGAACACAACATCTTCGTAAAGCAGCAGAGCAGTGATTGGAATACAGTCTTCTAATTTCAGATATGTATTATTCCAGGTAAACTAGCAGTTCATCAGAATCACTTGGAATGCTTTTTAAAAATTTCTGGGTCTCACCTAGGTGCTTATTAAATAGAGTAGGCCCAGAATTCTGTAGTTTTATAACTTTTATGAACTGTCTGATGATCAGCCAGTTTTGGAAAATACTAGACTATATTATACTGTTGGTGATAGATACTTTTGTTGGGTAACACTTAAAGAAAATTTCAGGTATTCTTACAAAAAGAAATAAATTATTTTTTTGCATTTATGCAATAAATATTTATTTGTGTGTCACCATGTTGGCACTGTTCCAGATGCTAGGATACAGTGAATAAAACAAAAATTTCTTGCTCTCAACAAGGCTGTATTCTAGATTGGGAAAGAAAATAAAAAAGGAAAGCATACTTTTTTGTGTGAGGTAATAAAAAGTGCTGTGGAGAAAAATAAAGCCACAGGGACTGGAGTATCAGAGAGTGGGTAGTTTGCAATTTTAAAAAAAGTGTAGGAGGAAACTCTTCATTGAGAAAGTGACATTTGAGCAAAGATCTGAAAGAGATGAACAAGTCCTGTGGATACCTGAGGAGTGAGCCTTCCAGGTGGGGAGAGTAGCAGATACAAGGTCCTGAGAGAGGGGAGGTTGCCTGTCCCTGTTTGTGCTACTGCAGGGAAACCAGCAGAGCTGGATCGGAGTGAGTGAAGCAGCATAAGGGAAGATGGGATGGATCCAGTAAAGCCTTGTAGGCCATTTGCTGGCTTTTACTATGAAATAAAGAACCATAGTAGGGATTTTGGCAGAGGAGTGACATGATCTGATTTTCATGTTGAAAAAAATGTGATGGGCAAGATCTGAAGCAGGGAAATGGTTGGAAGGCAGTTGTAGTATTCCAGGGAGAACAAGTAGCGGCCAGGTTGATGAGGCATGGTTGGATTCTATATGTATTTTGATAGTTAAAAGGATATGCTGAAAGAGTGGGGTACGTGGTAGGAAAGGGAGGAATCAAGGATGATCCCCAGATATTTGGCTTGAATAATTGGAAGGATGGAGCTGCCGGTTGCTGAATTGAGAAAGACTTTGGGAAGAGGGAAATCTGGGGGAAAGATCAGGAGATCAGGAGCAATCAAGCTTGAGGCATCTATCTAATAACTGGGTTAATGGAGTAAACAGTTGGATCTATGTGTCTAGTGTTAGGTGGAGAGTATAAGATTGGATATATACATTTGGGGGTCATCAGCAAACTTACATGAACTTACATGGTTCAGTAAGTAATTGAACCATGAGGCTGGGTGAGTTTACCAAGAGTGTGGATAAAGAGTTGCAAAACTGAGCCCTGGAACACTCCAGCATTAAAAAGTTTGGGAGGTGAAGTGGAACCAGCAAAGAAGTGAGAGACATGGAGAGTGAGGTAGGCGTAATCTCAGGAAGGAAAGTATATTGTCCTGGATGTCAAGTGAAAAAATATTTAATGAAGGAAGGAATGATTTACTGTCAATTCCAGTGAGAACTCAAGGTGGCTGAGGACTCACCTCACCATTGACTGGAGTGTCATGGGGGTCCTTGCAGCCTTGGTTAGAGTAGTTTTGGTAAAGTAGTAGTGGTAAAAGCCTGATCGGAGTGAGTGATGGAAAATGGGAGAGGAAGAATTGAGAAATATAGACGTGAGGTAGTACCTGGAGGGAAAAGTTTTACTTTTGTTTGTTTTTAAGTTGGGAAAAATAACAGCATGTTTGTATGCTGGTTATATCCAGTAGAGAGGGAAAAATAGGAGAAAGTGTCACAGAATTGCTGGAGGGATATCCCTAGAGCAGATGACAGGCTCTATTGCACAAGGGGAGGGCTTGACTTTAGGAGACTTGACAGCTCAGCTCATCTGTAACACCAGACTCTACAGAGTTTACTAATTAACTAGCTCAGAATAAAGTTGTAGAATTGTGAGCACTGGAAAGAGAGAAAAATAAAACTTACTGATTCTAGAAGAAAATTACTTTTTTCCCTCTTCTGAACAATACGTAATATTTCAGTAGAGTTATTTAACCAAGGACTACCAGAATAGAGAAGTCTCTGTTCTCAGAACAGTGGTTTTAACTATTACGGTTAGATGTGTTTTTTGCATTTTTAGTTTTTGAAGCATTCTTTTTTTTTTTTTTTTTAAATTGAACCATCTTTTTCCCTTTATTTATTTATTTATTTATTTATTTATTTATTATTTGTGGCTGTGTTGGGTCTTCGTTTCTGTGCGAGGGCTTTCTTTAGTTGCGGCAAGTGGGGGCCACTCTTCATCGCGGTGCGCAGGCCTCTCACTATCGCGGCCTCTCTTGTTGCGGAGCACAGGCTCCAGACATGCAGGCTCAGTAGTTGTGGCTCATGGGCCCAGTTGCTCCACAGCATGTGGGATCTTCCCAGACCAGGGCTCGAACCTGTGTCCCCTGCATTAGCAGGCAGATTCTCAACCACTGCGCCACCAGGGAAGCCCCTGAAGCATTCTTTTTTAAGCAATGAGAAAAAAAAAATAACCAAGAGTTTCAAGTATATACTTTGCAAATGTAAAAAAAGAACTTTAGAGTAATTAATTATTGATCTAGTTTTTAGAAAATGTTCTAATCATCAGTAAGAGCCCAGTGTATTTTATGAAGTACATTGGTTTACACCAGGAGTCAGCAAACTCTTTGTATTACCCACTGGCTAAGAGTGATTTTTGTTGTTGTTGTTGTTTTTAATTAAGTAGGGGTGCTGGTGGGATGTGCACACCATGATTTTGACTCTGCTTGAGAATGGTAAAGGTTTTTTAAAAATTTTTTGCCTTTAAAAAAAAAAGTAAAAATTTCTTTAATTGTTAAAAAAAACATAAAATTTACCATCTTAACCATTTTTAAGTGTACAGTTCAGGAGTGTTTGCTATATTCACATTGTTGTACAACATATCTCTAGAACCTTTTCATCTTGCGAAACTGAAATTCTGTACCCATTGAATAACAACTTCTCCCTGTAGCCCTGGCAACTACCATTCTACTTTGTCTCTATGAATTTGACTACTCTAGGTACCTCATAAAAGTGGAATCATACAGTTTTTGTCTTTTTGTGATTTTACTTAGCATAATGTCCTCAAGGTTTATCCATATTGTCGCATATGACAGGATTTCCCTTTTTAAGGCTGAATAATAGTCTATTGTATGTATTTACCACGTTTTCTTTATCCATTTGTTTGTCCATGGACATTTGGTTTGCTTCTACCTCTTGGCTATTGTGAATAATGCTGCAGTGAATATGGGTGTGCAAATATCTCTTTGAGGTTTTGTTTTCAATTTTTTTGGATGACTCTGAATACAAAATTACTGCTATTGATTTTTAAAGTGTTCTCTGTCTTCTGACATGTGGTAGGACTAAGGAAATAATCTCAAGGTATAAAGTTGAGGGTCAAGTTGTTAGTTGATGGTGACCGCACAGCTAGTTGGTAACAGAAAAATCAAAAACTTGTCCTGTTAAATTAGAGAATTTCGAAGTAAGTACAATATTATGCATATAGTGTTCGCTTGTATAGAAAATGCTATACTTTATTTATTTATTTATTTTTTAAAGTTTATCCCTTCATTTTGGAAGGCCTTTTTTAAAAAAATTTTTATTTATTTATTTATTTATTTATGGCTGTGTTGGGTCTTTGTTTCTGTGCGAGGGCTTTCTCTAGTTGCGGCAAGTGGGGGCCGCTCTTCATCGCGGTGCGTGGGCCTCTCATTATCGCGGCCTCTCTTGTTGCAGAGCACAGGCTCCAGACGCGCAGGCTCAGTAATTGTGGCTCACAGGCCTAGTTGCTCCGCGGCATTTGGGATCCTCCCAGACCAGGGCTCGAACCCGTGTCCCCTGCATTGGCAGGTAGATTCTCAACCACTGCGCCACCAGGGAAGCCCAGAAAATGCTATACTTTAAATGAGAACCTTTCAGTTAGTTGTTGCTGTGAAGTGAACCATCTCAAAACTTAGTCACTAAAGGAACTTAATGGCTTCACTTATGATTCTGTGGGTTGACAAGGCAGTTCTTACACTTCACATACTGTTGGCTGGGACAACTAAAATGTACACATGGCAGGCTGTGGATGCTAGCTACCAGCTGGGAACTCAACTCAGGTAGTCAGGCAGGATCTCAGTTCTTTTCCGTGAGGGTCTCTCGGTGAGGCTAATTGGGATCCTGACAGTGTGATGGCTGGGACTAAGAAAGATTGTTCAGAAAGAGGGCTCCAAGAGGGCAAGCCCAGTAAGCCAGTGCTTATGAAGCATGTGCATCCTGGTTGCTAATGTCCAATTAAAGCTAGTCACGTGGCCAGGCCTGAGGCTGTGTGGCAGGGGGCTGACTGTACAGGGGCATGAGTATCTGGAGGTATAGTTCTTTAGTTCACTGGAGGCCACCAAGGGAGCAATCGACCGAACTTGTGTAGAAGAAAGCATATTTTAAATGAGGGCACACGGTATGTAGATTTCTTGCATTTGTCTTGTAAAATATTTCACTAGTTTTCAAACTTAGGGAAAATTCATTGATTATTTTAGTGATTTGTTTACTCTTGATATTTGCCTGAAATTGTGTTCATGCATGGTGAAGTTATTAAAATTCAGCCAGTTTGATTCTTAGACCCAATATGGGTGTAAAATTGATATGCTGTTGTGCTCTCAGATTAATACTCAGTTTCAAAACTGAGAAACAATACAGATTACTCTGCGACTTTTTTGGTTTGAAAATACTTTTCTAGTTTTTAATGCTATGCAGCGTACCTGTCTTAAAAAGAATAATACACTCATAAAATGTTGGAATTTTTAATTAACTCAACATTAGATTCTTTATTAAAGCAAAATTATGTATGTTTTCCTTGCTAGCTTACTCTAGAGTAACTCAGATTAAACCCTTGATTGTTCAAATTAACTAGGAAAAGTAACTCTTTTGGGGATGAAACTTTTGATTAAATAGCTGTTTATCCCTGGTTCCTTCAAATTTAGATTGATAATATTATATACCCTCTCATGTCAAATTAATGCTAAAATTTTATACGTATTTTTCATGATATAGAATCTGTGAAGTTAAAGCTTGAGCTTATTTGAATTTTTAGTTTTTGTTATTTTTTTCTTTCTAGTGTATCTATCCCTTGGGCTCTAAATCACTTAATAACTTAATTACTCCTGATTTGGAAGATTGTCACACTCCAAATAAGCCTCAAAAAAGAAAGATCGTGGAAACCAACTATAAAGATTCACCTCTTGTAGCAAATTCCAAAAAGACTAAAAATCATAGTGGTATTGATGGTGAACAAGTTTTGAACAGTAAACATAATGAAGAAGAGTATGATGAAACCTCATCAGACTTACCTGGTTTACTACACAGTGGTCAACAGAATCCAATTAGGACAACTGATTCCTTGGAGAAGAATGAGATTTTGGAAGCTGATATTGTTGACACGGCTGCTGAAGAAGATTCTACTATGGTTGATGTTTCTGGAACTGGAGGGACTTCCCCTCAAAATGAAGGATGCACATCTGAACTGGAAATGCCGTTGGAGAGCAAGCATACCTCATTTTGCCAGACTTCATGTGTCCAATGGAAAAACGCACATGCTCTCTGTTGGTTAGACTGTATCCTGTCAGCATTGGTGCACTTGGAAGGGCTGAAAAACACTGTGACTGACCTGTGCTCTACAGAGGAGTCTGTGTTCGGTCGGTTGTTCACTAGGTATAATCAAGCCAATGAGTTTCTGCACACCAGTCAGTTGGATGGAGTTAAAGGTTAGTAATAACATTTTATTTCTCTTTAATTTTTGAAGAGGTTAATGTTGAACGTTGTCTCATAGCACGCGAAGAGATGCCATCAGTAGCTTTTGTTTTACGTAGAACCTTGGAGCAAGGAGCACAGGGACGGAGTCTGTCATGAAGCTTGAGTGAACACCAGTTGTGTTATCACGACTGCCCAAAAGGCAGTCTTTTTCAAAAACTAAGAGTAAAGAATAAAGAGGCTATGGCTGTATCTTAGCTGTCAGGGTAATGGTGATCAACATAGAGTCCATCAAAGTACAACTTTAAGTTTTTGAGTTGCCGTAAAGCAGAATAAAGAAGTAAATACAAACCATCCATAATCCCACAACTCCCCAAAAATCTCTCTTCACAGTGAGGGCTATATTTTTATTTTCTATAAAATAGGATACCCATGAACCCACCTCCAACCCAAGATAAATTAAAATATTTCCAGTGACTTACATCTACCTATGTGTTCCTCCACATCCCATCATCTACCTCCCCCAAAGGTAATCATTATCCTGAAATGTGTTATATCGTTTCTTGTTTTTTAATAGTTTTTCCTACATGTATATGGCTAAGCAATATATTGCCTAATTTAATGTTTTGAACTTTATAAAAAAAGACATACTGTACAGTATTTCTTCTGGGACTTCTTTTTCTTTTTATAAAGATGTATCTATGCTGCTGCTTGTATTTGTGTTTCATTGATTTTTGTTGCTATATAATATTTCCAGTTCGTAGGTGTATCAGTTTGTAAGTACATAAGTGTATTTATTCATCTGTCATTGGGTTGTTTTTTGCAATTGTAAATACTGCTGCTGTGACTATTCTTAGGCAAGTCTTCTGGGGCACAAGAGTTTTTCTTCGATATACCATAGGATAGGCTCTGAGTTCAGATTTACTAGATAATGGCTAATCGTTTTCCAAAGTGGTTGTACCAGTCTACTCCCATTAGCAACGTAGAAGAGATCTTCCTAATCCATATTTCCTCCCTTGCTTATTTTCACACGTGGTGATTTTTGCAAGTTGAATGATATAAAATGGTTTGTGGTCTTGATTTGCTTTTCCCAGATTTTAGAGAGGTTGGACAGCTCTTCGTATGTAGGTTGACCCTCTGTTCCCTCTGTGAAGCCTGTTTGTGTCTTATCGCTGTTTGTTGTATTCTCATGTTCTTATTGATTTATGTGAGTTTTTATATGTCCTTGTTGCTATATTTATTCAGACAGGTTACTGAATCTCCCAGTTTGTATCTCATGTTTCTACTTTTTTAAAGATATCTTTTGATGACAGAAATTGTTAATCTTTACTATTATAGCTAGTAATGTCTGTGGTTTTAAAAAGTAATGTTTCCTTTCTCCAAGATCAGAAAGTCATTTACCTCTATTTTTACTGAGAAGTCACAGAGCTTTGCTTTTTACATTGAAATTCTTAGTTCAACTGGAGGTAATTGTGTCTGGTATGTGGTAACGGTTCATTTTTTTCCATTGCATAGCCTGTTTTTCTAGCTCCACCTTTTTCCTCAATTGATCTGCCATGCCCCCTTTGTCATATAACAGTCTATGTATGTGTGCAGCTGTTCCTTAACTCTGTTTTGTTTTCTTGGTCACTTTATCTGTCCCTGCACCAGTACCACACTATGTTAATTATTAGGGCATTTTAGGTCTTGCTAGCCTCATCTTTATTCAACTTGACTTTGATCATGCAATCTTTTATATAGATCTTATACATTGTTTCCCCATTGTTGACTATTTTTTTGTCTCTGTACCAATGCCATACTCTTTAATTATTATGGCTTTTGGGGTTTTGGTATCTGGTATGTGGAGAATCCTAACCTTTATGCAGTTTGACTTCGGTTGTGCAACATTTTACTTTATTAGTATACTCTTATACATTGTTTCCCCATTGTTAACCATTCAGGCTACTTACCATTTTTTTTTTGCTACTATGTGTAAATACCATGGCAGATATCCGTGTATCCTTTGACTCTATTGCTGATTATACCCTAGAAGGGATGTTAAAATATTTATATAAAAAGTAGCCCCCCCCCGCCTCGCTGCAACAAGAGAAAGCCCATGTGCAGCAACAAAGACCCAACACAGCCAAAAGTAAATAAATAAAATAAGTAAATTTATATTAAAAAAAGAAGGAGATCCCCCTGGGGATCCTTTAAAAAAAAAAGTCTTTCTAAATGGCTTTCTGGAAGGGTTATACCAACATAATAATCCATTTTCATATGTAGAAATAAACATCCCAGAACACTCTAATCACCTTTGTGTAGAAACGTTTAAAAAGCTGTAATTTTTTTAGATAAAAAATATTTTGTTTCAGTTTGAGTTTCTTTGAGATTGAATTTTTTTGCAGTTTTTAAAATTCAGTTTCTCACAAGAATATTTGCTTTTGCCTTTTCTCTTTATTCCTGTTTTCTATAATTATAGAAACCCCAGTACTGAGTTGGTGACAGTTGTTTGTTGTAGAAGAACATACCTCATTCAAATTTTGACTTGAATATTAAATAAATATTAACTTTTAATTTTAATATTATATTAATTTTTTACAAGATAATTGTAGTTTTTACAATATAGTTGTAATTATATTTGTTCAAGCTACATTACTTTGGATTGTAAGTTGTCTCTTTTCTTCAGTGTGGTCAAATAACAAAAATTCTGGTTAATGCTTACTTTGTATTACAGAAGACTCCAGATGTTTTCATAGTGAGACATATAAGCAGGGTGTGATCAGGCTATATGAATTATTTATTCATAAGAGATTTGAGTGAAAAGATCCATTTGTAGCTTAAGAGTAACTAGAGTCAGATGCATATGGCGGCTTTTATTCAAAATAATTTTCTTATTAATCTTAGGTAGTTTTCTGCCAGAGTAATTCCATCTTGAGGACTTTTACCCTAAAGAAATGATTAAAAACATGGACAGGTGTGTGCCCAAAGATGTTTAACATGATAGTATTTATAATAGTAAAAAAAGAAACAAATGTCCAGCAATAGGGAATGGCTAATAAAACTATGGTTCAGTCAGAGTGTAATTACTAGCCTGCAAATTTTTTAATGAAGCAGATTTGTGTAAATAAAAAAGCAGAATGTAGAATTGTATGAAATGTGATGTGTCATTGAAGACCCTTCAAAAGACGTAGGAGGAGGAAAACATACCAAATGTTAGTTTGGGAAATAATCATGACTTTATTAAGACTCCTTATAAATTTATCTGCTCCTGTGATCTAGTTAAGTTCAGTAAAAGTTATACAGAGAGGATTAAATGATTAGATTTTGTCTCTAGCATAAGTAATAATTTCATGAAAAGAGAGAGCTTCAGCTGTTTCAGTGATGGGCAAAATATCTGAAAGTGTGACTCTTTAGCTAGGCCTGTCTGTGATTATTTGGATGAGAAAGACTTGCACTGAGATTTTACTCAGGCAGAATGATGTTGAGGCAGGCAGTCAGTACTAATGATATTGTGCTGTTAACACATATGGAGGGAATATATGGTATACCACAGAGAGAGGAAGAAGAATTAAGGAATTTTGTATTTTCCATTTTTGTCTCTACAAAATTTGTTGACTCTGGTAAACTTTCATTTTGGTAATGTCTTAATTGTCTGTAGAAAGAAATAGGTTGATGAGAAATTGATAATGTTCTGTATTTTATTATCAGATGGAGACTGTAAAAAACTTCCTTCTGAAATATTTGCAAAAATAGAGACCTGTCTGAATGAAGTCAGAGATGATATTTTTATTAGGCTTCAGCCTCAGCTTAGGTGTACATTAGGTAAGTAATTTATGGAATTTAACTGTTATTACTCATCTACCATAAAGACATACTTATATCAAAAGAAAATATAATACTGGTTTATTACTTGGGATGATCAGATTCTTGGAATCTGATCATTTAATCACTGGTTAAATCCTTCGTGGATGGAGGTGTTCTATATAAATATGCAGGCATGTGTTCCACCCCTTCAGCGTGGATGCAGTTCTCAGGACCAGCTGAATACTCACGGAGTGCACCATCGGTTGCTTTCCCAATACTGTCCCCCAGTAGACTACTCCAGCGTTTTCAACCTTGACTGACTGTGCATTAAAAAAGCACCTAGGAAATTTAAAAGTAAATAACTAGTGCTGGGGGCCCATTATATAAGAATCTCAGGATGGAGTTCAAGTATCAGTAATTTTTAGAAGCCTCCATGTGATTCTTATGGACGGATGGGGTTGAGAATCTCTGGTCTAAACCAACCATAGTAATTCTGTTTCCCCTGCCAGTGATTGGTTTAGGAATGGACATATGGAACAATTTTAGCCAGTGGAATATGAGGAGATATATACTGATGACCTTTTGGGAAAGTTTTCTTACTTTTAAAAAGGGCATAAGAATGAGACCTGCTTTGTCCTCTATGAATTGTCTTCTGGCCTCTGGGAACAGAGTGGAACAGGGGCGCTAGAATCTCCAGGTCTTTATAAATTTTTTTTTGTATTGCAAAAAGGAGCTGGTAGTAATTTTTTTTTTTTTTTGAGGGGGTGCCTTTTGTTTTATTTCTCTTTATCTTTTTTTTTTTTTTCCTGCCACATGGCTCGCGGGATCTTAGTTCCCCGACCAGGGATTGAACCTAGGGCCCCAGCAATGAAAGAGCTGAGTCCTAACCACTGGACCGCCAGGGAATTACCATATTTCTCTTTATCCATTTTTTTTTAAGTCTATTTTTTTAAACATTTATTTATTTATTTTATTTTTGGCCGTGTTGGATCTTCGTTGCTGCACATGGGCTTTCTCTAGTTGCAGCGAGCGGGGGCTACTCTTTGTTGCTGTGCGCGGGCTTCTCATTGAGGTGGCTTCTCTTGTTGCAGAGCTCGGGCTCTAGGCTTGCGGGCTTCAGTAGTTGTGGCACGTGGGCTTCAGTAGTTGTGGCTCGCAGGCTCAGTAGTTGTGGTGCACAGGCTTAGTTGCTCCGCGGCATGTGGGATCTTCCCGGACCAGGGCTCGAACCCTGCATTGGTAGGCATATTCCCAACCACTGCGCCACCAGGGAAGTCCCTCTCTTTATCCTTGTATTAACTCTTCTATTAATATTGTGTTGTAGTAGCTGAGTATATGATACTCCTATTAGTATAATACTCCTGTTAAATTATGTAAAATATCAATGCCTTCAAGTTTTTCTCTCAACAAGTGGCATTTATTTCATCAGACCCAGATAGTGTATCTGGAAGCAGTGTCTTTTTTGCATGGTTGTATCCCCTATTTCTTTGTCCCACAGTTCTGTGCCCTAGTTTTACTATTTTGTTTTTCATGAACTCCTACATATATAAGTTTACCCTGTTCTTATAAACTGATTTTCCATATGCCAGATCTTTGGCATTGCCTCCTCTAGGACTAAAGGGCTATTCTAATTCATCATAAGGTGGGATCTCAGATGGGATGAATATTCTTTTATTCTTTTTATCAAAGTATGATTTACATATAGTAAAATCCTTTTCAAATGTATACAGTTGTGTTACCATTTCCACAATCAAAATATAGAACAGTTCTATCACCATGAAAATGTTCCCCTGGCTCCTTTGTGGTCAGCCCCTTTCCTTACCCCCAATCACTGATCTGTTGGGTGGATACTCATTTCAAAGGAGCCTTTTTCATAAGATCGCCAGAGTGTAGACTGAGGGGCTCCCGTGTTGCATTTTGCAGGTATCATTTCCCTCCTAGAGTGACCTGAGATGTTTTATTCAGGTTCCCTACTCCACTTCACAATTGAATTAAAGAGTGGTTTCTTCCCCAGTCTGAATCATCACTCTTCTTATCCCTGCTAATTGTATTTACAAGGTGGCGTCTTGCTCCATTGCCACCTTGGGTCTGGATTTCTGTGTAACAGAGAAGGTATTTGTAAATTTTGTGCACTCATGGCAATTGGGCAAACATACAGCTCTTCCAATACAGTAGAATCCTCTCATTTGTGTTTGTACTACTCAGCAGTGAGAGGTGCTACATTAGAGGCTAAGATCTTACTAATGAAATCTTTGTTTCAGGGAGCACTTTAGAGTCTTATAACATATGTGTCCTCATTCTGAATATTAACGTGTATTTTAAAGTACTAAAGAAAGAGAAGTAGAATCTGTATTGACCCGGAATGTTCGTTAAATTTTTAAGATCAGCCAGCCACTTCCTTATTTTGATTATTGTTTTTAAAAAACACATTGTAAACTGTCCTCTCTGCTCTCCCTCCCCACAGTTTAAGAAATATAACATTACAAATACAACTGAAGCCCTTTTTGTACTCTTCCCCAATTCTTCCTTACCTCCCCACAAAGGTAACTACTATCTTCAATTTGGTGTTTTCTTTCCCTCTAGTGTGTATATTTCTTTCTTTTTTTAAAAAAGGAAAAAGCTGATATTGTTATGATTTCTACTTATTTATGTAAGTGTAAAGAGTAATTTAGTCTTTGAGTGTTGTGTACCAGTGTAAGGATAGACAGACCACTAGAACAGAATAGAAAGTCCAGATCAAAACCCTCCCCATCTGGTTACTTCGTAACCATGATGGAGGTACTGATGCAGGTAGGTGGGGAAAGAAAAGGCCATCCAGGAAACGGTGCTTGGGACAGTAGTTTCCTGATACAGGGGGAAAATTAGATCCCTACTTCACACCATAATTAGAAAGAAACTTCAGCATATTTAAAAGCCTAAACATGAAAAGCAGAGTTTTAAAACTTTGGAAGAAAATATAGGTGAATATTTTACCACTCAGTGGGGAAGAATTTCCTAAATAAGATACATAAAAGAGGAGATTGGTGACTGTGATTACATTAAAGTTTAAAACCTCTGGGCAAAGATAGAACAAAGAAATAATACCCAGGATATCTTGCAAAGAACTCCTGTACATCAGTTTAAAAAAAAAAAAAAAAGACAAAAACTGACAGAAAAATGGCCAGAAGACATTCATGAGAAATTAACAGAAGAGGAAACTTGAATAGCTAGACCACAAGAAGTCACTGAAAGGTTTGCATCCTGGTAATAAATGAAGGTACTTTAGGGAAATATGCAAACTAGGTACAGATGGTCCCCATCTTTCAATGGTCTGACTTTTGATTTTTTGAGTTTACAATGATGTTAAAGAGATAAATGCATTCAATAGAAACTGCACTTTGAATTTTGAATTTTGATCTTTTCCTGGGTTAGTGGTAAGTGGTATGATACTCACTTGTGATGCTGGGCAGTGACAGTGAGCTGCAGCTCCCAGCCAGCCATGCAGTCATGGGGTAAACAACCGATACACTTACAACCATGCTTGACCCAGACCACCGTTCTGTTTTTCATTTTCATTATAGTATTCAATAAATTATATGAGATATTCAATACTTTATTTTAAAATAGGCTTTGTATTCAATGATTTTGCCCAACTGTAGTCTAATGTTAAGTTTTCTGAGCACATTGAAGTTAGGCTGGGTTAAGCTGTGATATTCAGTAGGTTAGGTGTATTAAATGCATTTTCGACTTAATGATATTTTCAGCTTACAGTATAAAGGTTTATTGGGACCTAACCCTATCATAAGATGAGGAAGATCTGTAGTTGGGTAGGAGTTGGGGATAAGGTAGTAGAGGCAAAGAAACCACTTAACTAGGGCTTCCCTGGTGGTGCAGTGGTTAAGAAGCCGCCTGCCAATGCAGGGAACACGGGTTCGAGCCCTGGTCCGGGAAGATCCCACATGCCACGGAGCAACTAAGGCCGTGCGCCACAACTGCTGAGCCTGTGCTCTAGAGCCCGTGAGCCACAACTACTGAGCCTGTGTGCGACAACTACTGAAGCCCGTGAGCCTAGAGCCTGTGCTTCACAACAAGAGAAGCCACCACAATGAGAGGCCCACGCACCGCAATGAAGAGTAGCCCCCGCTCGCCGCAACTAGAGAAAGCCCGAGTGCAGCAACGAAGATCCAATGCAGCCATAAGAAAGAAACAAACAAACAAACAAACCACTTAACTAATTTAGGCTGGAGGTTCTAAAAATTAGAATTAGGCATTGGCATTAAATGTTCTCTAATAGGATGCTTTATACCCATAAAACTTACAATCAAAGGAAAAATAATTAAGATCAATTTAGGAGCTATGTAAATTATCTAAAATGATCTGTAATCATGTAACTTATTTAACTGTGTTTTGAGCTCTTTCATGATATTTTGATTCATTGAAAACTTCATGTATTTTTAGACCTAAAGATTCTATGTCGTCATTATGAAATATAAATTATTTACTTTTTCACTTAATATTTAGTTACAATAGAGTAAGCATTTAAAGGCTGATAACTAATTACAAACTCATGCTATACTATGCACTGTTTATGCATATGATGTTGCATATGTTCATTTTTAGGAGATTGATTTGTATTTATTTCTGTTTATAAAAAATATTTTAGTTTTATGTTTTTTGTACAAAAATAGCTGTGGGACTATACCACAAAGGTGACTATTAAAATAGCCTTTGTGACCACCGATATTTATAGAGTGTGCTTAGGCAATAAAACCCACTGTTCTGCCTTTTGGTCCTGCCAAGGTGACTCCTCCTGGCTGTGTTCCAGGCAACTGTAGTTCCAGGCCAGGGGGAGAACTGAACCACGGAAGTGAGACTGTCCCAGGGGAGGGAGAGGAGAGAAGGACTCAGGTTCTTTCTCAGGCCAAATCAGTGAGGCAGCATCTAAGCTCCCTGGAGGATAGGAAGGCGAGAAACCAATTGGAGGATGAATGTAAGAGGAGAATATAAATCCTCCTACTAACTTGCTTGCTGGTCTCTAAATTGGAAAACAGAATCCACAGTTGGGTTTTTGTTTTAATGACAACAAAATTCAGATCTTCTTTAGCCTTAAAGTTGTTGAAGTTTAATTTTAATTGTTAAAAGATTAAGAAGAGGGCTTCCCTGGTGGCGCAGTGGTTGGGAGTCTGCCTGCCAACGCGGGGGGCACGGGTTCGGGCCCTGGTCTGGGAGGATCCCGCGTGCCGCGGAGCGACTGGGCCCGTGGGCCGCGGCTGCTGGGCCTGCGCGTCTGGAGCCTGTGCTCTGCGACGGTGAGAGGCCCGCGCGCCGCGATGGGGAGTGGCCCCCGCTCGCCGCAACTGGGGAGGGCCCTCGCGCGGAAGCGGGGACCCAGCACAGCCGAAAATAAAATATAAATAAATAAATAAATTTATAAAAAAAAAAAAAAAAAACAACAAACTGAAGATTAAGAAGAGTAGTAGGTAAGGAGTCTGGAGATTTGAATCTGGTCCTCTAAGCCTGGTTTGTCATGCCCTCACCACGTGTAGAGCAAGAGAGTCAGAATAGAGATGGCTTTTTAATGGTTTTGTCCAGCTCTGAAATTATTATCGTACAGTGTTTCACCAGTCATATTACTTTTAGTATCTGTACCAAACAAACCTGTACATATTTTTGCTTTGTTTTTATAATACTCTAGGGCTGTTATAGTTCTGAGGATATTTTTTCCCAGAGAAAGCCTAAAAAGATCTGAGGAGACAGTATGAGCCTTTTCTATCTTTTGTCTTAAGAAGTTTTCATAAGTGTCCACCAAGACGAATGAAAGATACTGAGTGTTAATTAAATATTTATGATGGACATTTTTAGAAAATGCTTTGAAAACTTCCCTTGCCCAACTGTGAATAACTTACTCTGTCATACATACATATTCACATATATTCACACTGTGAATATAGTGAGAAAAGACAACAATTTGTAATTTTGGTTTATCTTTTTTCAGTTAATTAAGAGCAATAATTTTTTTTTTCTTCTTCAAGGTGATATGGAAAGCCCTGTGTTTGCATTTCCCCTGCTCTTAAAGACAGAACCCCACGTTGAGAACCTCTTCACATATTCTTTTTCTTGGAATTTTGAATGTTCACACTGTGGACACAAATATCAAAACAGGTTAGTTTTTCTATTTTTTAAAATGGATTCATTCTATTGAAAATGGCTCCAAGTAATAAAATTTGAAGAAAACTTGCTTCCACTTGTAGCACTGCTCTCTCTACCCTTGATAAAATTTCCCACCATATATTGAAGTTTTTCCACCATTAAGGTTAAAAGGAAAATTTTGAGCCTCAGAAATTGCAATTTGCTTGCTTCTTCATACTAGAAGAGTACAAAAAAAATGGTTTGATAGATTACTAGAAGGAATTTTCTTAAGAATTTCTTTAGTGGGAAGTGGGGACAAATGGGAACGTAGCATGTTCCCCTGTACTCCCCTCCCCTCTGGATTCCCTGCTGAGTAAGAATACCTCTTAGAATTCTTTGAAAAACTATGTGTGTTTTGTTTACTCCAATATTAGGGACTAGGGCTTTTGTTTGCTTGTTTTTAGCATCATGGGAACTTGATTTTAGGCTCCCAGAGTCTGGTAGCAGTCCTCAGAGGTAACTTACGCTTTCCCATTCCTTCCCTCAGTCCCATGAAAGACCAGCCATCACCAGAATCCTTCCACACGTGAGCTGTCTCAGCCGTACTTTCTACTTCCCTGACGCCTCTAGGTGAGGATTAGAGGGATCATGATTGTTGTACGTGACCCTGAGATTGGTACTTGGAAGGAAACATGGGGAAGAAAGAAGCTGCAAATTTATTTTGCCTCCATACACCTACCACATAAATAAGGAGAGAAATTAGGTTTTAGAAGAGGAGTCAGGGAGAGAAAGTTCATCAGGCATGCTACCCTCACTTTGTCCATATATGAGAAAGTCTCTGGCTGGCTGGCCTTTCCTCTTTTCTGAAAGTCAACTATTAGTAAACTAGAAAATTTGGAGTCTCTCCAAGTTATTAAATAAAACTATAAGAGAAAAGTATTACTTTAGATATTCATTATCTTAATTGAGATTACTTTTAGGTATTTAGGGATCAGTTGAGGAGAGTTGGGACTGAGAGAACACTCTAGGGAATCCAAGCTACAGAACCAGGAAACATTTGTTTTTTCACCAGTTAGCTCGAAAGTACTAGAACAGAGTAAGAATTAGCATTTCACTCATACCTAGGACTTAAATAATGTTGTGTAAGTGAGTATGAGAACAAATACCTGCTTCTAGGTCTTCTGTCATTAATTTCTATAAATTATCTGACTTTCTCCTCATTTGACAGTGTGAAAACTGAAGCTTTAAAGGGGTTAGATTGATGCTCAAGGCGACACGCTAGTAAGTGGCAAAATTGAGGCTTAGGTTTTCTGTTCTCTAAGACTTTCCTGCTCACTGTGGTATACTGCCTAATCACCACCTGGATTTTAAATAATATAAATAACATAAACAAGCCTGATGATTAAAATCAGCTTCATTATAGCTTTTCCAAAATCCCCATCTCAGTTGTTTGACAGCTTTTCATTGAGCATATCCTATGTGCCAGGAACTCAACAGAAGTAATCTTTATTCTGGCCAAATTCAGACCAGTTAGTTAGAGAAATAACATATGAACATAATAGAGGACCAGTGACTTAGTCGTTATTTTGATCTGTTGGCTTTGAATACAAGGTGATAAGTGCATTTTGGAGCTGTATAGAAAAAACTCTGAGAGCTCAAGGCACAGAAGCCACCAACCACTTGGGTTTGCCATTTTTTTTTTTTTTTTAAGCTCTTTGTTCTAAAAGTAAAAGGAGTTATAGAGGAAAAGCTAAAATGAAGTGGCATTTTACTAAAACTATTTTCACTTAATCTGGTGGAAGAATACCCAGCAAACTCATTCATTTTTGTGCTGCTGTTTTCAGTGCCAGTTGAACAGCTTTTACTTAATTTAGAAGATATGTTCTGGAGGCAGTTAAAAACATGGTCTTTGGAGTTGGACTCCCTGAATTCCTATCTCAAGTCTGTCATTTATCATCTGATGTATTTCACTTTCCTCATCTGTAAAATGGGGATAAGAATAGTACCTGCCACTTCGATTTGTGTGGTACATGAGTGCTTAGCACAGTGACTTGTACATAGTAAGTGCTCAGAAATGTTAGATGTCATGTGGAGCATTAACCCTTATTTGCTGAGACAAACTCCCTTTTATTAACTAAAAAATAGGAGCCTTTACTTAATGTTTATCTTTGAGAACTAAGAATTTAGCAGAAATATAGTCAGTGTATTTGTTGATACCTCTGTGGCTTTGCTTTTAAAATGTTAGCTTCCCTGATCTATGTCTAATGGCCTGTGCTTATCTCACTTATGATTTACCAGTATTTGTCACTGTTTAGAGAAGAAGGTGGTGTCTCCTAGATAATAAATAATTGCTCTTTTAAAGACATTACTAAAGCGAATCTAGTTGAGGTACAGTGTGCATCTGTAAAGATCATCTTTTTAGATGCCTATTGCTATCAAGTATTCAGGCTAAAGTGCAAATTTAGAACTTGTGTAAACTGTGAAAACCATATTCTTTCACAGCTGATATTCTTATATTTTAAGGATCAAGATAATTAAGTTGTCTCTATTCCTGATTGTATATATTTGTAAATGCCCCTTTTTGTTTTAGGTTGTCAATAATGGATAGCCAGATTGTGAATTTTTTGAGTAAGGGATGAGCTCTTAATAAATTTGAAAGCCTTAGAACAGTGGTTCTCAACTAGGGGCTAATTTTGTCCCATGGGACATTTGGCAATGTCTGGAGATAACGAGTTGCTACAGCTGGAGGCTGTTACTGGCATCTCGTGGGTAGAGGCCAGGGATGAAGCCACACATCCAGCAATGCACAGTACTGTGCCCCACAGCAAAGAATAACCCAGCGCAAAATAGCAATGGTATTTCTCTTGAGAAACTCTGCCTTAACATTTTCTTCATCTCATAGCTGAAAAACTATAGGTAATTAACGTGGAGAGTTCTTACGAGAGCTTTAGTAGAGTAGGGTTCGAGAGGAACATTGATATATTGATTTGAGGAAATAGGAAAGTATGAATAAACAAATAAAGGAAAGTACCTTTTTATTTTAGATGTTGATTGAGTTAACATAAATGAATTTAACTTAATCAAAGTTGTTTCTTCTTTTTTTATAGATGTATGAAGAATCTGGTCACCTTTACAAACGTCATCCCTGAGTGGCACCCAGTTAATGCTGCCCATTTTGGTCCATGTAACAATTGCAACAATAAGTCACAGATAAGAAAAATGGTCTTAGAAAAGTGAGTTTAAATTGCCCTACTATTTTTAGAACAAAATGAAGGTGGATTTACTTTTTTTTTTTAATGTGTAGACTTGAAAGTGATAACTACAACCTACTTTCAGAAGTTTGAGTTAACGTATGTTTGTGAATTGCCAAAATGCTTCTCTCTATCAGGAACTCTGGCCAATAAGCAAGCTGTTCAGGCGACATACCACTGCAGAGCTGACTTAGGGTGATTGTCTGACCCCACTGTCCTACTGTCTTACCTTCTTTTGCCTTTTTTCTCTCTTTAAGGGTATTAAAGTTCCATTTTTCTCACCTCTGCCAAGTGCCTGGAGTCATTAGAATTCTGGGATGTCCTTAATCTAATTTCAAAAACTAAGATGATTCAGAGATAAGCCATAGGCTCATCTGTCTGAATTTCCATCTTCTTCCAGACCTCGGCCTGCTAATTCTTCATCCTTTTGTAAGCTTTCTGCTGCCCTTGACCAGATGTATCTTTTTTATATTTTGCCGGCTCTTCTATTTTTTCCTCAGTGGGAGGACTAATCAGAGTTATCTTTTCCAGTGTTATCAGAAGCCCCATATCTTTAAAAACTCACAGGTAAATTCCATTTTAGGCAGTTTTTCTCTCTTTTGTTAATACACTCACACACATACCTCCTCTTTAACCTTTGCTTTCAGTTGCCCTTATCTCTACATAAAAGAAATGTTTTGAGGTTTAATTTAATGTAATAAAGAACCAGTGACATTAACCTTTTCTTAACCTTTTTCTGATGCCCTTGGATGTGCCAAGAAACCTCTCAGAATCTTTCCTAAAGGTTTATTATCATCCAAGTAATAAATTCTCAGTTAATCTAATAGTGCCAAGACTTAAAAGGAAAAAAGAGCAGTGCCACT
Organism: Balaenoptera physalus; assembly: GCF_965194825.1. NCBI lineage: Eukaryota > Metazoa > Chordata > Mammalia > Artiodactyla > Balaenopteridae > Balaenoptera > Balaenoptera physalus. Next base: position 74,350,711 of record NC_138899.1, on the reverse strand, counting down.
CCTACCCCATCTCCAGGCATCTGCTTTTTAAACCTTTAAGGTAGTATTTACTTTGAGATTTCAAAACAGTGTACTTATTCCACCTTTATATAGTCTTCTTTTATAGTAGTTGAGGACTAAGGGCTCTTACACCAACACCTGGGCCCCATCTCTATTTAACCTCGCCCTGTCCTTCCAATATGATTCCATTTTTGGTTAAATCAGTGCTTCAGTACTTATTGTTTGTTATGAATATGCATATATTCCCTCTCCAGCCAAGCAGGATACGTGGTTATGTTTCATTTCTTTTATAACTCTTTATTTTTCCTGGAATTATTAATGGCCTGTGTTTTCACTTGCTTTGTTATATATACATTGCGATTTTTCCCCAAATTCTTCAAATACCCATTAATAAATTTTCTAAACACTCAAATGCTTCACAGTTTTTTAAGTTCTCCTCCCCCTTTTTTTCTGGAAACCTCTCTTCTGGCTGCCTTTTATCCTTCTGCTCCAGGGTTCTAATCTACACTGGTTCCTCCCTGGGCCGGCTGCATGGGAGTCTTCTTTATACACACTTGTGGTCACTATCTCAGTATTCAGCCCAGGGCCTTACCCCTACCTTCTTCAACATCTGTTGCCTATCAATATTGAGTCTTCAGGGGTTCTTCGGGGGCATATAAGCTCTTCTCATCAGTATCCCCACTCTGTAGCAGTCATTTCATCACTTCATTCATTCTGCTAAGTTACCATTTTTCTGTTTGCTTTTTGTCTTCTGAGTATTTATTGTCTTCTCCTTTGCTCATGTCTCCTTTCCGTTTTTTTGTCCTTTTGGTTTATTACCTTTTTTTGTCCTTTACTATCATTTGATAGCATTTGATTGGGGAGACAGTGGAGATACCTTTAACCAAAAGTCCATAGGCTGTCTGGGGTCCAAGCTTTGAGATTTAAGTCTTGAGGGAATCCCCCCCCCCCCACTTTTATTTTTTTGACTGTGCTGCATGGCTTGTGGGATCTTAGTTCCCCAGCCAGGGATTGAACCCGCACCCTCGGCAGTGAAAGCACAGAGTCCTAACCACTGGACCGCCAGGGAATTCCCAGGGAATCCTTTTGTTTTGAAGTGCTTTCCTTAGTGATGAGGTAGAAGGGCAGCAGGATTGGAAGTCATCCTGCCCTGGATCATTGGATCACTTGAGGCTTCTTGGTATATATAATTATAACAGTTTATAGTGCTTTTTCTCAAGCCCTAGCATTGAAGATAAACTCACTACTATTTTGTTTAATCTATTAATTTGTTGCATTGCAACATATAATTTTTAATTATACAAATATGTTGCTTTACTTACATTAAAGATTCATGCTCTGATCTGGAAATGTATCCAGACAGTGTTTCAATGGGAAATGTGTTTAGAGTTCTAATGAATGGGCCAATTTATAAGCAGAATTTATAATTTGGACATTTACTGTATTCAAAAGTAAATTGAACTAGTATGTAAAATTTCACTTAAATTTTAAATGACAAGGTCTTTATAAAGTCCCTGGTAATTTTTTTACTTTGAAATTTGTGTAACTTGATTGTTGGTATCTAATGGAATTTAGAAGCAAATTTAATGTAGCTTTTAGGGATAACTTAAAAGTAATTAGGTCCATCATGATATCGTGCATAACTCAATCTTATAGCATTCTAAAAACTAATAGTGTTCCCTGAACACCTTGTCTCAGGTAATCCCCACCTCTATATGTTCCCATTGGGAAAAGAGTCCATTGATAAATCTAGTGGGTCCAAATCTGCTACTTTTCTTTAAGTAAATTTGAATAAATTGTTTAGGAATTATATCCAGAGCATGATGACATGGACTTAGAATGTGATTTAATTTTACTTCACAAACTCTTGAAATGAACCTCTCATTACTGCCACAATCTCCTTTAGGAATCTGGTCATACACTATCCTGGATTGTCATTTGAAAAGCTTACTTACTTAAAGTTTTAACAATGATCTGTTTTTTAAACAACTATTTCTAAAAGATAGGGGAGTAGGGAGAATTGAAATAAGACATTTCTGCTCTGTGCTTATAGAGAGAGCTTTGTTAAACTGTCTAATACAATGATTTTCAGACTTTTTAAAAACATAAATAAACTACACTCTCCCCTACAAATTTTGGATGGAATACTGATATAAAAAATAGTTAAAATTATGTTTCTTAATTTAAGTCTTCATTGTTTGGCAGGAAATGTTTCATTATTTGTGAGATCCTTGAACCACCTTCAGAAAACACAGTTTGTAAACCTTTGTTGAACAGTTGAGTTTTTTTTTTTTGGCCACGCAGCATGTGAGATCCTTGTTCCCCAACTAGGGATTGAACCCACACCCCCTGCAGTGGAAGCATGGAGTCTTAACCAGTGGACAGCCAGGGAATCCCGAGCAGTTGAATTTTTTTCTAAAGATATATTTTCTTTTTTACAATTAACATGAGTGAATTCTAATTCTTTGAATTGCACCTAATTTTACTCATATTTTTCATTTTTTGTCATATTGCAAATTCAAACAATGGTATAATAGATCTAAAATGTAATGAGGTTTAAAAATTACATTTGCAGATTGTTTTCTGCCTAAAGCCTACATTATTACAGTTCAGAAGTACATATGTGCACATTGTTAAATATGCTTTTTCTAAAATATGAATGATTATATTACATTAGTTGGGATGAAAATCAAAAACTTGTACTCCAGGCCATTAGCACAAGACTGGCTACTTTTTGTGGAGCTGACTCAGTGTGGCCTGCTGACTTGCATAGCAGGGCAGCTAGCACAGTTCCCTTGTGCTTGCTTTCTCTCTTTCCTATTTTTTCTTCTCTTCCTGAGGGTAGATCCTTACAATAGGAGTAGTTGAATCTCATGTTAGGGAGGTGAGTACAAATGGATCGTAGCTTGAAATCTCTTGTGACTCTTGGTTCCAGTTCTGTTAACCTGTCCCATCCAGTTTTTTATGGTTGAGTCAGAACCTGACTTGCTCTCTTCAGCTCTGAGCACTATCTTTGACACTCAAGGTACTGTGGGTAGGAAGAAGTGTGAGAACAAAATCTATTATTGCCAAGCTAGAGGTAAACTTCAACCCTCACCTGAGAGGCTGGAAGTGAGACAAGCTGGAATTATGGGTAGGAAAATACCATGACTTTTAGGGTTTAGGAGACGTAGAAAGGAAAATAAACTAGAAAAGGAGGAGGCATATGCTTTATTTTGTTGACTCCAAGAAGCCAACGTTTCTAAGTTGTACTGTTTTAAAATTATGCCATTAAGAAATAAATGCTGCCTATTTAACCTTTTCCACGCGTAAACTCACATAGAAACTAGTAAGATTGTGTAGTCTAGGGATCAAAAAGAGAATGTTTTAGTAGCTAGCCTCAGAAAATATATTGAAAAGGTAACATTTGAGGCCAAAAGAACTAAATATTAATACTTGAAGAGGCCTAAAGCCTGCCTATCCAGCTGTGAGAGTAAATCTCTGGTTTTACTGTGGCTCACTGATTCAAAGACACAGTTTCACCTTTTAACATGTTTGAAATGGGAATACATCTAAAAGTCGATGGCGTGGTATAGTTTAATTGGCAGTCTTCTTTCATAATGGTACATTTTATATAATCAGTGGCATCTCAGATCAATGTGTGGCAAAAAACAATGGGAGTTTAGTGTTATGGACAGTTTTGCAGGACTTCTTATTTATCGGTACTTAAGTTTTAAAGACTTGATTATTCTCTAACAGAAAGATTGACAAGGGATAATTTACAAATTATCTCTCGTCAGTTTGAATAATCTGCATTTTGGACATTGATTCAAGTTTATTTCAGCTGAATAAATTTTGGTAAGCTAAGGAAGTTTTGACAGCTGTTTAAATATTGGGAAGAGGTATTCAACATTTTTTGTAAATCCTGAGAGCTTTGTTAAATTTAGTTATTTGAGGCCTATTTTGGGTTCTATTTTCTGGTTTGTCATGTTACTGTAATAATAAAATGTATTTTTGAAATTATGGATGTCTTGAAGTTTATAGTAAATCAACCATCATGTTATATTTTCTTCTCTACTTCCTCACAAATAAACTTTTTGTAAGTAGAAATTTTAGTTTGATGGGTCTCTCTACTTCCTGAGAAAACTGAGAGAAATAGGCCAAAGTATTAGCATGTTGGGGTTTTTTAAATGTTTGTTTGAATATCTTAGGTTTGTTATTTTGTTTCACATATCACCTGTCCCATCTAACAAAGGCAATTAATTTGGGCACTTGATGCCAAAGAGAATTCTCAAAGGTCTGGATTTTTTTCTTTTGATTCTGCGAAGTAGTTTCCGAGAGATCTTCTTTAAGCCAAAGCAGCATCGCGGCTCACAGAGCAATTTTTGTTTAATGGTCTGTGTTAGAGCCTTATTGCATGATGGCTTCCAACTGTCAGTGATACCATTCTGAGAAGGGTTTACTGTTACATTCTTCTTAGAGTGAGTTCTCCATTTCTAATTAAGGCACACATCTGGAGGTTCTCAAGAAAAATCAGTGCAGTTGGCCTTGAAAATGTTATGTGTGACTTACTCGCTTCAGACCATCTTTTGTATAACCAGACACATGGTATTACATTTGTTTGACTTCTCTTACCTTTCTCTCCCACAGAGTATCTCTCATATTCATGTTGCACTTTGTGGAAGGCCTACCGCATAATGACTTGCAGCACTATTCATTTCATTCTGAAGGCTGTCTTTATCAAATAACTTCTGTAATTCAGTACCAAGCAAATAATCATTTTATTACATGGATTTTAGATGCTGATGGTAAGTGTTTAAACGTTTTTCTTTTATGATAATAGGCATGGAGACTAAACTGTAGTTTGTTCTTTTAAGACAGACTTTGCCTTGGCTCTTTTTTCTCTCTTCTTGTCCTTGCCTGTTACTATTCTGCCCCTCTCCTCTATTCCGTCACTATGCTTTAGAATCACTCCTAACTTTTAACTTTGCTTATTTATATTAGCATATTTATGGGTATACACATGCATATGCATATTTCTTTTTTAGACAGATTGAGGTGATATACTACTGTTGGTTTACAGTTTGCTATTTTTCACTTAATGCCTTTGCTTTCATTTTTTTTTATTATATGAGTAATACATGTTCAGTATAAAAAATGGTGGCAATTTTGAGTTTTTAGATCTATAACCTTGTATTTCTTTTAAAAAGAAAGTACATTGTTCTGGAGGTTTTTTAGTTGAGAACAAAAATAAAATAAGTTTTGCTGAGTTTGCAATTGTTAGTAATATAAATAAAAGTAAACATCTATTTCTAAGACTGTTAGACATTACAGACTTTGTAACCTTCTCTCACTGTGAAGTAGAATATCTGAAATCCATAGTTTGCTAATAGCTACAGTCAAGGTAAAGCCTTTATTTAAATAATTAAACTTTTCAATACAAGGTTAACTACTACAGCTCATGAATTTTGCTTTTTCCCTTCTGTATACTTAATGTGGTTTATTATTGAGTTTGTTTCCCCTCATGATGTTCACTTTGTCTTAGACAAGATAACCCAGTCTCCTTAAAGTGTTATATCAGTTCATTGATAAGGGGTCACTTTGATTTTGTTCTATTTTTCCATTTACTATTGTTAGGAAATTTTTCATATTTGATATTTTCTTCCTGGGGATAGTTTGGTTAGATGACACAATAACGTGTTTATAAAAGCACTTTGAAAATTTGCAAATTGAAACTCATGTTATAAATATAGTTATTACCTTAAAGTTTTACCCTACTTCAGAATTTGGGGTGGGGAAGTGGCTCTCAATAACATAAAAACACTTTGAAAAAATTTATTTTACTTTTTTATTGCATTCTAGAGAAAGAAAAGTCTGCTTCAGGTAGAAGAGGTTAGATGGTTTCCAACTTTGACAGCATATAAAAATTGTGTGGTTAGCTTATAAAAAACATCCTGGCTCTCTCCTAGACCAGTGAATCAGTCTCTGAGAATTCAGCCCAAATATTAATCAGATGATTCTAATGTGTATGTGTGGTGGAGAACCACTGACCTAGGCAAAGAAAATATTCTCAAAGTTTTAATGGGTATAGGATAAAAAGTGGTGGGTTCAGATAGTTTATAAGGGTGTATCCACATAAACTTAACAGATGGTTTTGTTTGGGATATTTTGGTGTGTAGAGAGGCATTAACCTCTTTCCCTTCATCCATCATCTCATTGCTACTTGACAAATGACAAAACAGGAGCTCAGAAATAAAATAAGAGCAGACACCTAAAAACCTAAGCTGCTTTTTCTAACCCCAAAAAGAAATAAAATAAGAATTGAATTAAGTGTTGGTACTTGAGGTAACAAGCTTCATTTACCTTGAAAATTTATAATATTATGAAAAACTTAATCTATTTTCTAATATTGTTAGATATATTAGGTGATACTGTACTGTATTCTAAGTTCCAGAAGTTAAAGATACTTCTGTCTTGATTTTTGTGGGCATTTTAGAAAAGAGTAAACATTACCTCAATTTTCCACATTTCTGGATGTTAGTGTATAACTTTTGTTATCCGAATACGGACTTTTAACATTTGGCAGAGAAAAATGGTGACATAAGGATAAGGCCATGTTTTCAAGCATTCTCCTTTGGTGGATATCCAGTGATACAGCGGTTAAAAAGGCCAGAAGAAAGTTAACCCAGGATGGTGGTTTGTTTGAATGTCTAACATCTTTCACTTTCATTCCCCATCCCCCAGGAAGCTGGCTGGAATGTGATGACTTAAAAGGCCCATGTTCTGAAAGGCATGAGAAATTTCAAGTTCCTGCTTCAGAGATACATATTGTTATCTGGGAAAGAAAAACATCCCAAATGACAGATAAAGCACCTGCCTGCTGCCCACTTAAAAAGACTTATGATCAACACGCTTTCGGAGATGAGAATCAAGTATCTCCAGCATTGTGTTCTGTAGGTGGTGCTGCCTCAGCTGAAATGTCCTCAGGAACTCACCCCACAAATGTGTCAGTTGCTCCTAATACTCTTTCACAGGATGAAGCCGTAACTTTTGAACATCATTTATTTCCAGGTCTGAAAGGTTTGGTCGACAAGAATATTTCACCTTTGACATTTGAAGAAATACAGGTTAACTCTGAAGGTTTTTTATTAGAAAATAAACCTGTGGCAGAAAATGCAGGGGTTGTCAAAACACATACTTTGCAATCGCAAGAGTCACTAATGGCTTCTTTAGTATCGGCTCCATGCAAGGACAAGCTTACCCAAGACCAGTTTGTGGATTTAAGCTTTTCATCTCAACTTGTAAATACAAATGTGCCATCAGTACAGCTGAATACAGAAGATACTGTAGTTACTCAGCCTGTGAATGATATTCGTGCTACTGACCTTACACAGAGAGTAAAGTCAGTAGAAACTGAGGGTACAGTTGCCCTAGAGAAGGATGCTCCATCAAAACAATTTCTTTTACCAAAAACTGAGAAATTAAAACCAGAACGACATGTTACATCTCAGGTGTCTGATTTGAAGGAAAAAGAAACTGCAGCATCTTCTCAAACCGTAACAGCTAAGCCGTCACAGAATCCATCTCTGAAAGAAAATCAGAAAAAACCATTTGTGGGAAGTTGGGTTAAAGGCTTATTAAGCAAGGGTGTTTCTTTTATGCCGTTTGGTGTTTCAGCTCATAATAGAAACACTATGACTGATTTGCAGCCTTCAGTTAAGGGGGCAAGTAATTTTGGTGGCTTTAAAACTAAAGGTACAAAACAAAAGGGTAACTGGGCATCCAGGGAAGCTCATAGGTGTGCAAGTAAGCCTCCTCCAGTTAGTAATCCTGCACCAAGCCATCCATCACCGGTTAGCACAGCTTCTCCTCTCCCTGCTAATGGTAATGGTGATTTGGAAGTTTTGAAGAAATGTGAAAACGCCTCATATGGAGCTCACCTCAACCACAGTTCTCATGGAAATGAAAATGGTGTTTCTTCAGCAAACCATGGAGACTCAGTTGAGGGTCAGATTCATAAACTTCGTCTAAAACTTCTTAAAAAACTTAAGGCAAAAAAGAAGAAATTAGCTGCTCTTATGTCTTCCCCCCAAAATGGAACACTTCCAAGTGAAAATTTAGAACATATGTCCCATTGTGGATCTCCAAATGATTGCGAATCAATAGAAGACTTGTTAAAAGAACTACAACATCAAATTGATCTTGCCGATAGTAAATCTGGATGCGCCACAGTTCCTAGTGTTTCCTCACACAGTAGTCAAACTCAGGAAGAAATTTTAGCAGAATTACTGTCCCCTACAACTGTTGTTTCAACAGAGCTCTCAGAAAATGAGGAGGCTGACTTTAGGTACTTAGAAATGGGAGATAATCATATCCCAGCACCAGTACCTAGTGAATTAAACGATATTCCCCAAGACATACATCTGAGGCAGGACCATAATTACTGCAGCCCCACCAAGAAAAATCAATGCAAAGTTCAGCCAGACTCACTCACAAATAACGCCTATGTTACAACATTGAACTCGGAAAATCCCATGAAGACTGATATTTTTGATGAGTTTTTTTCTACTTCAGCATTAAATTCTTTAGCAAGTGACACATTAGACTTCACTCATTTTGATGACTATCTGTTTGAGAATTGTTGAATGCTTGTTAACTCTTTTTAGTTTAATATTTATTATTAATCATGGAAAAATTTACTATGTTTTTAGGTAGTGTTTACACACTGGCCTTGTCATGAACAAAATGTAAGCTACTGAAGGTTTTACCTTTGGTTATGCCCACAAAGCATATGATCTGTTTCACAAATTAAATGATGAAGAATTTGTCCTCCTTGTTGGCTTCATTTTGTGTTTGTAGGAGAATGAGGATTTCAAAATGTTAAAAATGAAAAGTAGTTTATAGTTTCTGGTAGTTTGTACAGTTGGGTATGTTAAATTTCTACATTTTAAATTTTAGTTATGTTGGTTCAGGCAGAACACTAGTTGATACAAACTTAAGTCATTGTATATGATACATGAACACATGACTGTTTTGCTAATGGTTTTGTGGTCTTACATAAGAGCCTAAGCCTGTGTCTTCTACCAGTAGAGTGGTGTAGAATGTAAGCTCCCCTCATACAACTTGTTTCCTCTTTCTCTCTTTACAAAAGATGGCAGGAAACTTGTTACTAGAACTTTATATAATGTTAGGTGATCAAAAAAATGATCTGTAACAGGAAAAAGTAACCTATTTTTGTGTTGATGTGCTAAGAGTTTACATTATAAGTATCATCTTTCTCCCCCAAGACATTTATTTCTGTAACCAAAGTGGGACACCATCTAAGTTATATTTTGGGAGAAATAGCCAGTGCATGTAAGGCTTGCCTATGTTGGATTCTACTATAAATGAAACATTAATTCATTTAAACCTCAACGTTCCTATGAGCAAGGTACTCATCACTTTTAACAGACAAGGAAACAGCACAGAACTAGTAAGTTGTAGAGCTGGGACTGAGTATAGAGTGGTTACTACAGTGCTTGAACTTAATATATGTTCTACCTCTAGCTTCATTTAAAGTTTGGGTGCCCAAACAGCACCACTGCTATAGTGGTTTTAGTTAGTAGCAGAGTTACTAAGGTTTGAAGGTGGCAGTCTTGGGGGAGAATACTTTGTTAGGGACTCAGTACTGCAAAAATGATTTGTCAAAATTACTCCCAAACCTCCCCCTCCCTTTTTTTCTGATTGCAAAAGTAAAAAGTCATGTTTATTGTAAGGAAAAACTGGGAAAATACAGGAAAACACCAAGAAGATTTCGGAGCATTCATCTTAACACTTAGTGGTAATAACTACTGCAAACATTTTCATATTTTTATACATTTAGACTCTAAGAAATAAATATGAGATTCTGTTGTACCTATTTGTTAATGATCTGTGTTAATGTTTAAAGAGCATTTTTCCATCTTAGTTTTTGACAACTTTTGGATAGCTATATAATGTTACATTGTGTGTATTACCATTGTTTCACCAATTTACATTTTGAGGTGATTTGTATTGTTTTGTTATTGTTAATTATCCTTATTGATAAAAATTTTCACAGATTCAGGTTTTATTTTCTGGGAGTGGAATTTCTGGGTCAAAGAATATGCACGTTTTTATAGTCTTTTAATGATTGTTTGCATGGCTTTGCTGAACCCTCACCAACACCAGTTAGTAGCATTGAAGGGGAAAAAACCTTGGCTGGTTTTGGTTACATTTCCATGATTATTAGTGAGGTTGAATATTTTCTGTAACTTTATTGGCCAGTTGAGTTTCTTTGAGGAATTGCTTATCCATCCTTGTTATTAATTATTCATTCAACTATTTCTAGATTACTGCTGAGTGCCAAGCACTGTTGTAAACCTCAGATATAAGGCAATAAAACTAAATAAATAAAAGGAAATTCTTGCCTTTTAGTAATTTGCCTTCTAAACAAGGAGGTAAATATATAATGTTGGGTGGTAATAGGGGATACACACGGTTGACTCCTGTTATTTGCGGTACTTCTATTGTATCAAGTCACCACAAACACTGAATTAGCAAATGCTGGACCACTGCTCCTGGGGGAATACAGTTAGGTTCCTGTGAGCCTCTGGTCACAACATTTTTGTCACCTGATCAACAAATGTTGTTTTTTGTGGGTTTCTGTTTAAAGACACCTTATGTAATATATATTGTTGATTTATTAATATCGAACACAAGGTCACCAGCGCTGTAACTCCTGCCTGAATGGAACTCATCCCACGCATGTTTTTTTCCATGAGGCACGTCACACCTTTCTTGCACTTTGGAATACTAGACAGCACTTGAGCACCACACTTGGGGGCCATTTTAAAAAAGTGAAATAACCAACAAAAAGGACAAAAAGTGTCCATAAGACATTTGGTCCATGCCAATGGTCCTTGAAATCTGGTCCTACCCAAAATGTCCATGAGCATATTTGGTCCACGCCAAATGATCCGTACCAAATAGCAAGAGCCTTGATATTTGGCATGGACCAAATGTACTGCAAGGGTTTCAGATTTTTCACTGCTGTGTACATGTCCATAAATGACCACAAGAGCACTGCAAGTATTGATTTTTAGGGTTACAAATAAATTTTGGCAAGTAGGCAAATTCACAAATAATAGACTCTTCAAATAATGACAATTGACTAATGTCAGGTGGCACTAAATGCTATGGAGAAAAGTGGGAGAATGATGGGAGGACCAGTTTAGACTGAGTGGACTTGGAAGGTTGCTTGGAGGGACGTGACATTTGAGCAGGTACTTCAGTGAAGTTAGGGACTTGGCCACGTGACTGGACGAAGGGCATTCCAGGAAGAGCAAAAGTCCTGAGGAGCGAGGGTGCTTGGCATGATTGAGAACAGGGAAGAGGCCAGCGTGCTTGAGTAGAGTGAGGCAAGGGAAGGAGAATTATAACAGGAGATCAGAGAGGGTGGCAGAAGGCAGATCACGTATGGCTTTGTGGAGCATAGTAAAGACCTTGTCTATGCTTGAGAAAAACGGGAAGCCACTGGGAGGTTTCAGGCAAGGGAATAACACGGTCTAGTTTTTAAAGGATCACTGAAGCGTGGAGAATGCAGTTGGTCAGAAATAGAAGTGCTAGTCTATAACAGTCTCAGTTAAGACAGGGTGACCCGCTGTGGAGGTGGTAAACAGCTGGACTGTTGCCTTTCCAAGGCAGAGCCAACAGGTCGTGTTGATGGTTGAAGGTGGGCTAGAAAGAGGAGGCAAAGATACATCTCAGATTCTGTTGCCTGAACAAATGGGTTGCGCTATTTACTGAGATGGGACAGACTTGGGAGGGAGAACATTTAAAGGAAAGGATTTATTAATTCAGTTTTGGATGTGTTAAGCATAAGATCTCTATTAGACTTCCAAGTGGAGATAATTTAATAGGAAAGTGGATCTGCAGTGTTGGGCCTCAGGAGAGGGTGCCGCTGGAGATACTCTTTTAGGAATTATGAATGCATGGATCCTATTTAATGCCATGATATAGGATGGGGCCATTTAGGGAGTTAAAACAGCTCTGGGGAACAAAAGGGGCAGTTAGGAGGAAAACCAGATGAGTGGTGTCCTGAAAATCAGGGGAAGATCTATCAGATCTGCTGCTGATTTGTCGGGTGCTGCTGGGAAGTAGAGAAATAGGACTGAGACTTGACATTGGCTTTGGTAACAGGGATGTACATCCTTGGTAACTTAGCCAGGACAGTTCAGTGGAGCTGTGAGAATACAGTTTATTAGAGTTTTGTTTCTTCCAGTTTTACTGAGATATAATTGACATACAGCACTATATAAGTTTAAGGTGTACAGCATAATGGTTTGAGTTACATATATTGTGAAATGATTACTGCGGTAAGTTTAGTTATCTTAGTGTTTTCCTGGGTACCGCAAATGCAAACAACACAAAATGGACTAGCTTTTCCAAACTCAGAATCTGGGGCCAAAGACAGTGATCCGTGTCCATATGTGTTATGGCAGGGGAGGCAGGGGAGGCAGGGGAGGCAGGGGAGGCAGGGGAGGCAGGGGAGGAAGGGGAGGCAGGGGAGGAAGGGGAGGCAGGGGAGGCAGGGGAGGAAGGGGAGGCAGGGGAGGAAGGGGAGGCAGGGGAGGAAGGGGAGGCAGGGGAGGCAGGGGAGGCAGGGGAGGAAGGGGAGGCAGGGGAGGCAGGGGAGGCAGGGGTGGAAGGGGAGGCAGGGGAGGAAGGGGAGGAAGGGGAGGCAGGGGAGGCAGGGGAGGCAGGGGAGGCAGGGGAGGAAGGGGAGGCAGGGGAGGCAGGGGAGGAAGGGGAGGCAGGGGAGGCAGGGGAGGCAGGGGTGGAAGGGGAGGCAGGGGAGGAAGAGGAGGAAGGGGAGGCAGGGGAGGAAGGGGAGGCAGGGGAGGAAGGGGAGGAAGGGGAGGCAGGGGAGGAAGGGGAGGCAGGGGAGGCAGGGGAGGCAGGGGAGGCAGGGGAGGAAGGGGAGGCAGGGGAGGCAGGGGAGGCAGGGGAGGAAGGGAAGGCAGGGGAGGAAGGGGAGGCAGGGGAGGAAGGGGAGGAAGGGGAGGCAGGGGAGGCAGGGGAGGCAGGGGAGGAAGGGGAGGCAGGGGAGGCAGGGGAGGAAGGGGAGGCAGGGGAGGCAGGGGAGGCAGGGGAGGAAGGGAAGGCAGGGGAGGAAGGGGAGGCAGGGGAGGCAGGGGAGGCAGGGGAGGCAGGGGAGGAAGGGGAGGCAGGGGAGGCAGGGGAGGCAGGGGAGGAAGGGAAGGCAGGGGAGGAAGGGGAGGCAGGGGAGGAAGGGGAGGAAGGGGAGGCAGGGGAGGCAGGGGAGGCAGGGGAGGAAGGGAAGGCAGGGGAGGAAGGGGAGGCAGGGGAGGAAGGGGAGGCAGGGGAGGCAGGGGAGGAAGGGGAGGCAGGGGAGGAAGGGGAGGCAGGGGAGGCAGGGGAGGAAGGGGAGGCAGGGGAGGAAGAGGAGGCAGGGGAGGCAGGGGAGGAAGGGGAGGAAGGGGAGGCAGGGGAGGCAGGGGAGGCAGGGGAGGAAGGGGAGGCAGGGGAGGAAGGGGAGGAAGGGGAGGCAGGGGAGGCAGGGGAGGCAGGGGAGGAAGGGAAGGCAGGGGAGGAAGGGGAGGCAGGGGAGGCAGGGGAGGCAGGGGAGGAAGGGGAGGCAGGGGAGGCAGGGGAGGCAGGGGAGGAAGGGGAGGCAGGGGAGGAAGGGGAGGCAGGGGAGGAAGGGGAGGAAGGGGAGGCAGGGGAGGAAGGGGAGGAAGGGGAGGCAGGGGAGGCAGGGGAGGCAGGGGAGGAAGGGAAGGCAGGGGAGGAAGGGGAGGCAGGGGAGGAAGGGGAGGCAGGGGAGGCAGGGGAGGAAGGGGAGGCAGGGGAGGAAGGGGAGGCAGGGGAGGCAGGGGAGGAAGGGGAGGCAGGGGAGGAAGAGGAGGCAGGGGAGGCAGGGGAGGAAGGGGAGGCAGGGGAGGCAGGGGAGGCAGGGGAGGAAGGGGAGGCAGGGGAGGAAGGGGAGGAAGGGGAGGCAGGGGAGGCAGGGGAGGCAGGGGAGGAAGGGAAGGCAGGGGAGGAAGGGGAGGCAGGGGAGGCAGGGGAGGCAGGGGAGGAAGGGGAGGCAGGGGAGGCAGGGGAGGCAGGGGAGGAAGGGGAGGCAGGGGAGGAAGGGGAGGCAGGGGAGGAAGGGGAGGAAGGGGAGGCAGGGGAGGCAGGGGAGGCAGGGGAGGAAGGGGAGGCAGGGGAGGAAGAGGAGGCAGGGGAGGCAGGGGAGGAAGGGGAGGAAGGGGAGGCAGGGGAGGCAGGGGAGGCAGGGGAGGCAGGGGAGGCAGGGGAGGAAGGGGTGGAATCGAGCTGGCCGGTTAGAGGGAGCATCCCAAAGGAGTGACCTTAAACTAATGACTTTTTCTGAGCCGTTTCCAGAGGCATCTCCTCCTGTGGGCGCTCCTGCCGCAGGTAAAGAGCCCCATACAGTTGGTGGTTCTGAAACAGGCCTGCTCAGTGAGCTTATCTGTGACTGTCTTTCTGGTCCTCCTTTGCTTTTCACCTCCAGGAGCTCCTCACCCCTTTCTCCCCACCCGTGTTCCCTCAGGAAGCCACAGAAGAGGCAAAGGTGGCTGACAGGCACTACAGGATGCTTCTGAGTAAAGCAGACCCACAAAAGGCGCTTATTAACTTCTGCAAGACAGCAAAGCGCCAAAGCGACGATAAATCTGGTACTGGAGAAGTTTAATCCGGAGATTAAATGTAACCACCGAAGCAAGAGGTCATCAGGAGAAAAGGAGCTCCTATGAAATACTTCAAATCTCAAAATGAAAATGCATTTTCTGTTTAGTTATTGCAGGCACTTAATAGCTTGATCAAGCACCCTTCTTGCCAGCTTTCTCGTTATTATAACCTTCCCACTGAGTTTGGAGGCAGAGATGATATAAATATGCTGAGAAGTTCAAGTGTGTCTACAACTCACCTGATATTTAAAACTCCCCCAGCCCCAAGGCAACGTAAACAGGGCCTGTTCAGCAGGATGTCAAGATGTTTGAGTTGTAAACTGGAGTCCCACTGATAGGGACCTTGTGGTTACTGTAAAGCATCCCTGTGCTTGGTAATTAATAGGGAAATACTATATTTAAAACTTCAGTTCTATATTTAGTTCTTATCCATTGCAGATTTTCACCTCTGTAGTAGTATTATAGTGAATTCCAATTATCAAGCCAGCCTATGTTCTTATACAAGTGAATATATTGGATAATTAAGTATAAATAAACTATCATTATGCTCACACATGCATATAATAATCTAAGATCTACTTCGCAGTTTATTACTAAGGTAGTTGAAGATCTCCTTATTTTAAGGTGTATTTGATTTACTTGTTTAGGAATAACTAGTTTGAGTCATCTTTGACAGACAATAATTTTTGGTTTGTTTTTACTAAAAAAAAAAAAAAAAAAAAAAAGGCTCAATTCCTATGAGGGGGTGACTAAAATATGATAGTTTGCTGGGTGTCATTAAAGTAACTCCCAAGGAAAGAAATACAAATTGGTATCTGGTGATGGTGCAAATCCCTATAGAAGGGACCCTGGAAGGATCACTATATTAAAGCCCTTCACAGCTAGTACCTCCAGTAGCTCCAGACTGTAACAATAAAGCATTAAATGTTAAAACCTCAAGGCAGTTTTTTTAGTCTCAAGTCCTTTATTACTAATTTTACATATGTAATTAATTGCTCAGCCAAAAAAAAAAAGAAAAGAAAAGAAATTGGCTACTGGCTTCTCTTTGCGACTTGTCAATACTATTAGACTCTTCTAGTTCTTTGTGTTACCTTAAAATCTTCAGTTTAGTAATTTTT
This sequence comes from Balaenoptera physalus, assembly GCF_965194825.1. Classification (NCBI taxonomy): domain Eukaryota; kingdom Metazoa; phylum Chordata; class Mammalia; order Artiodactyla; family Balaenopteridae; genus Balaenoptera; species Balaenoptera physalus. The sequence goes on along the minus strand of NC_138899.1, from coordinate 74,334,900 downwards.
CCATACCTAAACACTTTGGATTTGACGTGCTTTATGACCTTTATCAGTAATTAGAATACAAATCCAATAAATAAAATACAAACCCGGGCCTTCAAAATCTGGGGGCCAAGAACTCTACACCAGAGGCTCTGTGACTCTCTTGGACACTGTAAATAAGATTTTCTCTGTGAATGTGTACATTCTGGGGAGAGGGTCCTTAGCTTCCCATTCAGATTTTCATAGGGCTCTGTGGACCCCTAAGTAGTCTCTTGGGAAGTTTATCTTAAATAAATGAAGTTTAACTTAAAATGAAGATTGTTTCTGAGACTAGGTTCTAGATGAACTCCATGGTGGAGAACAGGCCACAAGTTAGGAAAGCTAAGAGTATGGACAATTTATAATTTTTCTAATTTCAAGGTTTCTTTAAGACCCCTCCAAAGTCCCACATCAAGCAATGGTATCACCATTTTCTGGGTCTCCCAGGCTCTAAATGCGGGCTTCACCCTCAAACTTCCCTCCTGTTTCAGTCCCTAAATCTTGACCAGGCTTCCCTTGAATTAATCCATGCCTCCTTTCCTTTACCCACCTTAGCCCAGAGCGTCACTGCGTCTCCTTTGAAATATAATTGCATCTAAACTGTCTTCTGATCTCTTATTTCTTATTGACATTGTTGCCAACCCAACCACCTAAAATAGATTTCATTCTGTCCTGAAACAGAAACCTTTAATAGTGACTCTCTTACTCTACAGGGTAAAGTGCAGCCTCTTCTCTCTCCCTTTTTTTTTTTTTTAACTTTTTATTTTATATTGGAGTATAGCCGATTAACAATGTTGTGATAGTTTCAGGTGCGCAGCAAAGTGACTCAGCCATGGATACATGTATCCATTCTCCCCCAGACTACCCTCCCATCCTGGCTGCCACGTAACATTGAGCAGAGTTCCCTGTGTTATACAGCAGGTCCTTGTTGGTTATCCTTTTTAAATATAGCAGTGTGTACATGTCACTCCCAAACTCTGTAACTATCCCTTCCCTCCACCCTTCCCCCTCTGGTAACCGTAAGTTCATTCTCTAAGTCTGTGAGTTCATTTCTGTTTTGTAAATACATTCATTTGTATCATTTCTTTTAGATTCTGCATATAAGCGATATTATACGATATTTCTCTTCCTCTGACTTACTTCACTCAGTATGACAGTCTCTAGGTCCATCCATGTTACTGCAAATGGCATTATTTCATTCTTCTTTATGACTAATATTCCACTGTATATATGTGCCACATCTTCTTTACTCATTCCTCTGTCGACGGACACTTAGGTTGCTTCCATGTCTTGGCTATTGCAAACAGTGCTGCAATGAACATTGGGGTGCATGTATCCTTTTGGACCATGTTTTTTTCTGGGTACATGCCCAGGAGTGGGATTGCAGGGTCATATGGTAGCTCTGTTTTTAGTTTTTTAAGGAACCTCCATAATGTTCTTGGACAGCCTCTTCTCTTGGTCTTCAGGGCCCTTCCACAAGCTAAGAACGTTTTCACTGCTCCCTATTTAAGTTCACTTTGTCCATCACCCCCATCATGCCCTCATCTTGTCCTGAAATTTACCCAGCCTTAGATACCCCTCCTCTGCCTCTGGCCTGTCCAGATCTTTCAGGGTCATTTCAAATCCTCCATGAAGACACCGTCCAGCCCATCTAAGTTGACTTCCTCCTTCAAGGCCTGGGAACATTTTTCTGTGTTTCTCATGCTGATCCTTCATCATATGCATTTTTATCTGACTGTCGGTCTCTGTTAACCACATACCCCGAGAAGGCAGGGATTGCTCTGGTCCTGAGCGTGTGCCATGGGACAGGCCTGTGCTGGATGAACGGAGACATGGTTCCTACTCTGAAGAGGTCATATTCCTGTGCAGGGGACGAGTAACTCCCTGGTTTCAGGGTACTGTGATGCATGTGTGGAGGATGGACCTCTAACTCAGATGGAGGCAGTGTCAGGGGAGGCTTCCTGAGGGGGTAGCTCCTCAGCAGATGTTACCCAGGTAAGCAGAATGGGGGAGGGGGTAGGGGCACATCGGGGTGTAGGGACAGGTGTCTGGCCGGGAAGGGGGTGTAAGTCAGCCTGGGCCATTCAAGGAACTCCTGGTAAGTGCTTATAACCTCTAAAAGGTCTCATGCGGAAACTGGGCAGGAGACACAGCTGCGGATCATGAAAGCCCTTGTGCGCTAAGCTCAAGAATTTGAACTGTGTCCTGAAGGAAATCCTTTGGACCCTAAATTGATCATTAATAACAGAAAATGGTCTCTTCCCTCAAGGAGCTTATAACCTAGTGTAAATATAGTCAGCTTCAAGGTGGAAGGACATGCTAAGTCCCCATCACTTCAGTAATAGCAAATATTACACCTTCTTCTTCTGGAAATGTGAGACTCAATTTCAACAGTGTATAAATGATCTTATGACATAATTCCACTGCCACCCCCTCCCCGTTTCTTATTTCCATTGTAAGCTATCTTTTTTTTAAATTGAAGTATAGTTGATTTACAATGTTGTCTTAATTACTGCTGTACAGCAGTGATTCAGTTATACATATATATATATACATTCTTTTTTTTATATGTTTTTAAAAATATTCTTTTCCATTATGGTTTATCATAGGATATTGAATATAGTTCTCTGTGTCACTGTAAGCTATCCTTAAGTGTAGGTGGCAAGTTTGGAATTTTGAGAAGCATCAGAAAGGCCCCTACCTAAGAACAATTTTTGGGGTGGCTATCTGTCATTCTGCCTGGAATTCCACCGTAAGTGCAATATTGTGTCTCCTTCCTGAGGGGTCCTAACGAGACAGTAGAGGATATTTTATTATCAACCATAATTTGATAAAATAATTGTCAGCCAGCATTTGCCAAGGCATTCCCTAGGAGACACCCTAGTGAGACAGTCAACTATTCCTTCTTCTAGGTCTCAAAATTCTATCCCTGATAAGAACATCCCAGAGAAAAAGCACCTACCACATGACCTCAATCTTGGCAGAAATGAATTACATCTTCATGTTATCATATTATTATGTGGTTCTCTATCTTTATAGAAACTCGTATGTATACAGTGATATACATGTCAATTATTTCTCAGTAAAATCAGAAAAAAAGCAAGTCATATGCAAATCATCTGCTTGAAAAATATTTGTGTCTTCTGTGAGACGAGTTGAAAATACGTCATTTGAGACCTTTTAACAGGAACCCATACAAACAATTTCTGCTTGAGTTTAATTTCAGAAAAAAATCTGCCAGCAATCTAAAGAAAACGTTAAGGCCTGTGCCTAGATTCAAGTCCTTGATCCAAAAGCTGTAACACAGCTTAATTCAGCAAATAGTTTCTTGGTATAACTGTGCCTCCACATACTTTGAGATGTCTCCTCTTGCATTTTTGCATCTGCATTTGCTCCTCAAATCCTTTTGGCCGCAGATGTGGCAAAATTGAACAACTACATTTGCTTTTTGGTGGCATCAGATTTTCTGAGAGAAACCAATGGTATTTATTCATTCACCTGTCAATGGGCAATTGAGTGTTTTTTGTTTGTTTTTGCCATTACAATGTCTGCTGTTGATGAACAATGTTGGGCAGGTCTCCTGAAGCATATATGCACATTTCCCCCGGATATTCGGTAGGACTAGAATTAGCAATCCACAGGCTCCCAGTTCAGCAGCAGTGTCGCTCTTGGACTCACTGCGTTGGGCACCGAATACTCTTAAGCGGACGTTGTCTTCCTCTGTCCTAGAAACGTGGCAGTGTCGTACTCCTATTTGATTAAAAATCTCGGAGTTGTAGTTTTAAAATGAATCCTCCCACAGGAAAACAAGCTCTCTCGTCCCTGGGTGGGCTCGAACCACCAACCTTTCGGTTAACAGCCGAACGCGCTAACCGATTGCGCCACAGAGACCCGGCTACCAAGACAGCGCTGCGGTGTGTACAGATTTCCGCGGCCGCGGCGGCTCTCTCGCCGCCCTGGGCGTAGCCGCGCTGGCACCTCGGAGGAGCGCGCCGAGGAGGCGGCGGGAGGAGCCGGGAGGAGCCGGGCTGCGGGCGGAGGCTCGGGCGGAGCCGCGGGGCTTGTCGGGGCCGGAGCGCGTCGCGCGGGCCCCGCGTACGACGTGAGAGCCGGCCCCGCCCCCGGCTCCGGGGGCCCGTGGGGGACCCTCCCCGGGGGACCCTCTCCTGCCCCGTGCGCGCTGGAGCGGTTGTCCCGGGCGGCCGCGAGCAGTGACAGTGAGCGTGACGACGACCCGGCCGACTGGGTGCCCGGCCGCGGAAGCTGGAAGGGGTGAGGTCGCGCGTGCTCTCCTGCCGGACCACACGCGCTCGAGCTGTGCGAGAAGCCCAGAGGGCTGTGCGGGCCTGGAGGCTGGAGCCACATCCCGGAGCCCCCTAGCTTTAGGGCAGTGGTTCTCAGCCTTTGCGTGGTTGTGTTTTTGCCCCTCTCCCTCTCCTTTGGATATTTCTCCCCCTAATCACCAACCCCCCACCATAAAATTTTGATACCATAGATACACCGCGTATGTGTGAATTTGCCCTTTGCACTTCTGTGCTTGGTGCATAGAAAGAATAAGATTTTTTCACCTCTAAGAGACAATTTTTGCCCCCTTGGCGAGGATAGGGCCAGCGTTGAGAATGCCTGGTTTGGGACATCAGAAGAGCCTTATGGAGGGAGTGGCAGTTAAGATATGCCTTTAAGTTTGAAATGGCCTCTGCAGGCTCCCCCCTCTCCGCGTTCCCTGACTTCTGCACTGAGGCCTTTGAGATCTGGGATGACCTGTCTGCCCAAAGGTGGGGAGTGGGAGCCTTAGCTTTGTGCCACACCCTTAGAACTTCCTGGCTTTCATTTTACTTTTGCGAAGCCACATCTCTTGAGCTCCTTTGGGATCGCTCCCCTTGTCTTCTCCGCCCACAGAACAGGAAATTCACCCCAGCTCTCCACGTGCTAAATCCAGTCCTGTGTGTTCCTCGTTACCGTTCAATTTACCTGTGAGGGACCCTCCTCCAACTCCTACTTCTTCTCCTCCTTCCCTCACCCCTTCCTCTCCCCTTCCTCCTAGTTCTTTTCTCATCATTTTAACCGGTTGTGTGTTTTTTTTAAGCGCACAGTTCAGTGGCATTAAGTACATTCACACTGCTGTGCAGCCGTCACCACCATCCATCTCCAAAACGTTTTCATCATCCCAAACTGAAACTCTGCACCCATTAAACATTACTTCCTCCTTTCCACATCCACCCCGTCCCCCCAACCTGGCAACCACCATTCTACTTTCTGTCTCTATGAACTTGACTACTCTCGGGACCTCATGTAGTGAATTTGTACAGTACTTGTCCTATCTTGTTTCACTTAGCATGTCTTCAGAGTTCGTCCACATTGTTGCATGTGTCAGAATTTCATCCCTTTTGAAGGCTGAATCATATTCCATTGTGTGTATGCACCACGTTTTCTTTACCCCTTTATCAGTTGATGGACACTTGGGTTGCTTCCACATTTTGGTAACTGTGAATAATGCTGCAGTGAATATGGATGTGTAAATATCTCTTTGAGACCTTACTCTCAATTCTTTTGGGTACATATCCAGAAATACAACTGATGAATCATATGGTAATTCTGTTTTTAATTTTTCATACCATTTCCCACAGCAGCTGCACCGTTTCACATTCCCACCAACAGTGCGCAAAGGTTTCTATTTCTCCACATCCTGCCAACACTTGCTATTTTCTTTCCCTCTTCCTTTCTTCCTTCTTTACTTCTGTCCTTCCTCCCTCCCTCCCTTCTTTCTCTCTTCTTTCCTTCCTTCCCTCTTCCTCCTTCCCTCCCTCCCTCCCCCTTCCTCCCTCCCTCCCCCTTCCTTCCTCCCTCCCTCCCTCCCTCCCTTCCTTCCTTCCTTCCTTCTTGTCTGTAATAGCCATCCTGATGCGTGTGAAGTGTTACCTCATTATGGTTTTGATTTGCATTTCCCTAGTGATTACTGATATTGAGCATATTTTTTTAATGTTCTTTTGGATCTGGGTTCTCCGACCCTTCTTCTACTTGCTTCCTCCTAGCAAGAGCCAGCTCTGCTTCACTGAGGAGAAAGCTGAGGGTGATGGAGGCCAGCTTCTGATAAAGCTCTTCTGAAAGAGCTAAGTGGAGCTGCAGAGTTGAGCCTGTGCCGTGCAAGGAGAGGGGACGAAGGAGGAATCTTCTGAGTAGGACTATCTAGAGATCCTGTTGTCAGGAGGTTCTTGCCCATCTGTGCTGGGCAACTTTTGGAGTCAGTTATGTTTAATCTGGTTCTGTGGAGTTATTTATGCATGTGGTGCTTATGAGTGGCCAACAGGTGAAGAAGGAATTGATGACCTCCACCTTGGAATTACTGGAACAGATAAGGTTTTCCAAACTGCACCTTTAAAAGTTAGCTTAAACTTATACTAATTTAATGGAATTTTTCATTTGCATTTTCAGTTTCTTCTTAAGGACTGTGGGAAATTCTTTTTTTTTTTTTTTTTGGCCACGTGGACTGCAGGATCTTAGTTACCCAATCAAGGATCGAACCCGTGCCCCCTGCAGTGGAAGGGCAGAGTCCTAACCACTAGACTGCCAGGGAATTCCCAGCATTGTGGGAAATTCTAATTTAAGTGTTTAAATGATGACCTCTCTCTCTCTCTTTCTCTTTCTTCTTGGGATTCCTCTTAAAAACACAGTGATATCTTTCAGATGTATAAGAAATAGAACCTTATCTTTCTATCACTCCATTCAACTTCTGTTTTGATTTCCTGTTCTGCTGCTGCCCCTGACGCAATCTCTGTCAATTCAGGATTCCCTCTGTCCCCTTCCCTGGAGTTGTTTCCAAGTGCTGAAGCTTTGGAGCGTGGCCACTCATCTGGTCCTTGAGTCACATGTGCGCACAGTTTGCTGAAGAGGTAGTTTTGCTCCTATTGCAGGTCCCATTCCTCTCCCCACTGAGGGAAAGGAATCTCTTGTGAAATTGGCTGTTGCATCCATCATTCCATAAAGTCATTCCTGGCGCAGTCTCCTCTACTTATGGGACCTGTTATGGACTGAATGTTCGTATCCCGTCAAAATTCACATGTTGAAATCTGTTCGCCAATGTGGTGGTGTTTGGAGGTGGGGCCTTTGGGAGGTATTTGGGTAGGGATGTCAAGGGCATGGGATTAGTGCCCTTTTAAGAAGAGGCTGGACAGCTAGCTCCATCTCTTTCCTCCATATTAGGACAGAACATGAGGTCAGCAGTCTGCAACGCAAAAGAGGCACTCACCGAAGCCTGACCCTGCTGGCACCCTGATGTTGGACTTCCAGCCTCCAGAACTGTGAGAAATAAATTTCTGTTATCTATGAGTCACCCAGTTTATGGTACTTTGGTATAGTAGCCTGAGGTAAGACCCCAAACTTCCCTCTTCTCATCAACCCCACTTGGATGCCCCCATTTCTCCAGCCCCAGATCGTGAGGTATACAAGTGGTTGCAAAAAAGATTTTTTTTTTATAAACTTATTTATCTATTATTTATTTATTTTTGGCTGCGTTGGGTCTTCGTTGCTGCTCGCGGGCTTTCTCTAGTTGCAGCGAGCGGGGGCTACTCTTCATTGCGGTGCGTGGGCTTCTCATTGTGGTGGCTTCTCTTGTTGCGGAGCACGGGCTCTAGGCGGGCAGGCTTCAGTAGTTGTGGCACGCGGGCTCAGTTGCTCTGTGGCATGTGGGATCTTCCCGGACCAGGGCTCGAACCTCTGTCCCCTGCATTGGCAGGCAGATTCTTAATCACTGTGCCACCAGGAAAGTCCGGCTGTAAAATTTTAAGAGGCACCTGTGTGGAAGGGAGAAAAGGAAATAACCACTGAGTGTGCTTGAATCCCAGCTGAAAGTCTAAGGGTGTCTTTTTCGTCATACTTGTTTGAAAATATTATCAGATTTTCTCTGTTAGGCTGAGCTCTGGGGTCTCTCTTGCTCCATATTCATGTGGGTACAATGCTTTTCTGAAAGGAAGATGGCATTAATGGGCCAATTATGTTTAAGTAATTATAGGTCCTTCTCAATTATAGGTCATTCCAGGAACTAGATGATTGTGTCCACTGAAATGACACCCTCAACTAGAAGCTCCGACTAAAATGTAGGCCCTCCAGGGACAGAGATTTTAGTCAGCTTTGCTCCCTGCTGAATCCCCAGCACCTACCACAGTGCTCAGCACATAGCAGGCACTCAGTAACTCCATGCTGAATAGATGAGTAGAGTAAAACATAAACCATAAAGGAAACTGGGAAAAAATAAAATGTGATGGAAAAATTAAATTCCTAATATATAAAGTGCATTTATCAATTAATATGGAAAAATACCTCTTTACAACTCAACTAAAAAAAAATCAGACAAACAGAACTGGGGACATGAACAGAAGATTCCCAAAAGAAGAAATACCCACGACCACTATAATCATAAAAGTTTAACCTCACGAGTTATCAAAATCAAAATGAAAGGAAGTAAAAAGTTTCCTCTTCTCAAATAGCAAAGAAGAAAAAGAGATACTACTAAAATTCTATCAATGGCATAGTTACAGGCCACTGTCACACAGGACTGATGAGGGTAAACTTGGCCTGTTATTTCTGGATAGCAGTTTGGTAACATGAACATTGAATGATGTTCATTCTAGAAATTCGACGTTAGAAATCTATTCTAAGAAAGGGACCAGGGATGTGGCCCAAGTTTTAAGTATATCATCACAGTATTATTTATAATACTGATAAATAGGAAGCAACTTAAATATCCAGCAACAGGGGAAAATGATAAATTGTGGTATATTTAGAAAATAGAGTATTAAAATATAGACATCAAGAATAATATTTTAAAACATATGGTCAGGGTAAAAGTGTTAAGTAAAAAAAGGTAGGCTACAGAACACTATAATTCTAAAAATAGTATTTTAAAAAAATATTTGACAACAGGGTTATGATGAAATGTTAAGTTAACAGGTCAGATGGGGAACTGTGTCATCATGATAACTCCTAGCTGCATCTTCTTTCTGTGTGTCCCATGTTATTACGCACTTTATACATAACGTCTCATTTAAGCCCATAACAAGCCTGTGGGGCAGATACTATCAATATTACTCTTATTCTAATTTTGCAGGTGGGGGAATGGGAGCAGAGAGCGAGCATCTGTTCAGGTTACAGAGCTTGTGCGTGTAGGGCCGGGCTCCACACCTAGAATCAGGCTCCAGCAGCTACGCTTGTAACCTTGACCCACACAGCCTCTCACATTGCATACGTGGTATGAGCACAAATTGTGTGTGTGTGTGTGTGTGTGTGTGTGTGTGTGTGTGTACACATGAGTAGTGCTTATGGTTATCTCTGAGTGATTATAATTTTCTTCCTTCCCCCTTTCCACTAGTTTCTCAAGCATCTGCAGCAAGCTGTCTTTTAAGGGGCCAGCAATGAAAGGCAGCAGAAGCAGTTTCCCTAAATTGCAGATAGAGGGTGGTAGGTGGTTAGTCTCCGCCGATCTTCTCTGTCTGGGGGCAGAGGAGTGCCAGTTTGTGAGGTGGTAACTCACGGCAGTCCCGTGTCTGCGCACATGGGTCTCTGTCAAGCATGGTATACCCGTCACGCTGGTCTCCCTTCTTCAACTCTTTTACCCGCCTGAGAAAAGGTGTCTGAGGGACACGGAGACCACTCCTGAGGGGAATTTTACAACGTGCGACTCTTCAGTAATAAATGTGCTTTCATTTAAGAACTGGTATCTGGGCTTCCCTGGTGGCGCAGTGGTTGGGAGTCCGCCTGCCATTGCAGGGGAGACGGGTTCGAGCCCTGGTCCGAGAAGATCCCACGTGCCGCGGAGCAACTAAACCCGTGCGCCACAACTACTGAGCCTGCGCTCTAGAGCCGGCGAGCCACAACTGCTGAAGCCCATGCGCCTGGAGCCTGTGCTCCACAGCAAGAGAGGCCACTGCAGTGAGAGGCCCGCGCACCGCAATGAAGAGTAGCCCCCGCTCGCCTCAACTTGAGAAAGCCTCTGCACAGCAGCGAGGACCCAACACAGCCAAAAATAAATAAATAAAATAAATAAATTAAAAAAAAAAAAGAACTGGTATCTGAGATTTTAGGTGACTTTTATTTTTTAAAAGTTTATTTATTTATTTATTTAATTTTTGGTTGCGTTGGGTCTTCGTTGCTGCGCACGGGTTTTCTCTAGTTGCGGCGAGCGGGGGCTACTCTTCGTTGCGGTGTGCGGACTCCTCGTTGCGGTGGCTTCTCTCGTTGCGGAGCAGGGGCTCTAGGTGCACAGGCTTCGGTAGTTGCAGCACACGGGCTCAGTAGCTGTAGCTCGCGGGCTCTAGAGCACAGGTTCAGTAGTTGTGGTGCACAGGCTTAGTTGCTCTGCAGCACGTGGGATCTAACTGGGCCAGGGCTCGAACCCATGTCCCCTGCATTGGCAGGTGGATTCTTAACCACTGAGCCACCAGGGAAACCCCATGATTGCGTTTTTGAAGAAAGAAGTTCTACAGCTCTCCTTACATAATAGATGCTCAATAAAATTTTTGATGCTGTAGGCTGTTCTAGGTGCTCTGTTCTATTGCTGTAGCCCTCAATAACAAGGCTTACTTTCTGCTTTCTAATCTAAATATCGCTATATTTAAAAATCCTGTTTCTCAACTGAATCTTTTGTGAAGAATAATAGTTATTCTCGCTGGTGTGTTACAAAAGGCATGCTTCACCTTGGCCTCATTAGGACAAATGGTAGCGCCCCCTTTTACATTTAAGTCCAATTTTGCAATAAAAAATTGCTTATATGAGCATGGGGCTTATACAAAATAAAAATTGGATTTGTGCAATTTTCTGGAGACCAACAAACTAGAAATAATTCATTTATTCAGCAAATATTTACTGAATCATTACTCTGTTCCCCAAAGAAGACAGAACAATGTCCCCGGGGTAAGAAATGATTTCATAAACACAACATAATAAGCGTAAACGTGAAATAAAGGGTTGATGTATTTGATTATATTTAAAATGTAGTAAAACTTTTGTTAAACGAATAAGCAAAAAATAAATTTAAAAGACAAAACCATTGACTGAGTGAAGAATTTGCAATGCACGTAGCCAGCAAAGCCTTAGTATCCAGAATTCATAAAGAATGCCTACCAATTAGCAGAAGACAAACAACAAAACAGAAAAACAGGCAAAACATTAATGGAGAGGAAATCCATATTGTCAATAAACTCATGAGAAGACACTAAACTCTTCTAATAATCTGGGAAACATAGAATCATAATGAGATGTTATTTCACACCCAGCAGATTGGCAGAATTGAGGAAGCCTGACAAACTCAGTTGGTGTGGGTTGGAGCATTTGGCACTCACTTTCATCTGCTATGGATGGAAATCAGGACACGTGCCCTGGAGAACGATTTGTCAGTATCCTGGTGACACTGGAGAGACTCATTCCCTCCAATGCACAGGTTTCACCTTGAGATATACATAGACAAGGATATGTATGAGATGATTCGATCCAGTATTGTTCACAGTAGTGAAATATTTTGTTTATTTTTATTTAAATATTTTTATAAGTCCTAGGTGTACAGCATTACAGTTCAACATCTATGTACACTTCAGAGTGATAACAGGACAAGTCTAGTTACCATCCATCACCATGCACTTGGTCCCCTTCAACCATTTTCCCACCCCATAACCCCTTTCCCCCCTGGCAACCCCAAATCTGTTCTCTATCTATGAGTTTATTTTATTTTATTTCATTTGTTCATTTTTTTTTTAGATTCTGCATATGAGTGGAATCCACATATGAGAAATTATAAGGTATTTATCTTCTCTATCTGACTTATTTCACTTAGTATTATGCCATCAAGGTCCATCTGTATTATCACAAATGGCAGGATTTCTTTTTTTTGGCCGAGTAGTATTCCACTGTATTGTGTGTGTGTGTGTGTGTGTGTGTGTGTGTGTGTGTGTGTGTGTGTATACACACATATATATGTATATATATATATCTCAAATCTTCTTTATCCATTCGTCCATCAATGGACACTTAGGTTGTTTCCATAACTTGGCTATTGTGAATAATGCAGTAATGAACATAGGGGTGCATGTATCTTTTCAAATCAGTGTTTTTGTGTTCTTTGAATAAATACTCAGAAGTGGAATATCTGGATCACATGGTAGTTCTATTTTTATTTTTTTGAGAAATCTCCTTAGTGTTTTCCACAGTGGCTGCACCAATTTACATTCCCACCAACAGTGCACAAGGATTCCCTTTTCTCCACATCCTCTCCAGCATTTGTTATTCCTTGTCTTTTTGATAACAGTTATTCTAACAGGTGTGAGGTGATATCTCACTGTGGTTTTGATTTACACTTCTCTGATAATTAGCGATGTTGAACATCTTTTCACGTGCCTGTTGGCCATCTGTATGCCTGCTTTGGAAAAATGTCTATTCAGACCCTCTGTCCATTTTTCAATTGGGTTGTTTGTTTTTTGTTGTTGTTGAGTTGTCATAATAGTGAAGCATTTGAAATGACTCAACTTCATCAAAAGGATGGTGGATAAATAAACATGGTATATTTAAACATTGCAATACTATATAGCAGTTCTAATAATGAATTGGGTCTTTATTTACCAGTGTGTATAAATTTTCAAATGTGATGTTGCACGAAGGATAGGTACAGTACGTTACCATTTCTATAAAAGTAGTCAGTAGACAAAGCAATGCTATGTATTATTTATGGATATGTGTACATGCGGTCATAATATGAAACATGCGTAGGAATGATAAAAACCAAATGCAGGAAAGCAGATACCTCTGAAGAGGGAAACAGGAGAGTAGGGTCATGGAGACAGAAGGCTCTCCCATTGTCTGCCACCCTTTGTTCCTGGAAAAAAACTGAAGGAGGTGTAGTGAAATCTTAGGATTTGATAGTGTTCCAGGGTGGATACACAGATTTTTGTTATTTTTTTTTTACTGTGGAAAAAAACACATAAAAAATTTACCATCTGAACCATTTCTAAGTATACAGTTCAGTAGTGTTAAGTATATTCGCATTGTTGTGTGAAGAGCTCCAGAACTTTTTCATCTTGCAAAACAGAAACTCTATAGACATTAAACAACAAGTCTTTATCCCCCGTCCTCCCAGCCCCTGGCAACCACCACTCTGCTTTCTGTTTATATGAGTTTGCTTCCGATTCTTCATATGAGTGGAATCATAACAGTATTTGTCCTTCTGTGACTGGCTTATTTCACTTAGCATAATGTCCTCAAGATTCATCCATGTTGTAGCATATGTCAGAATTTCCTTCTTTTTTAAGGCTGCGTTATATGTATATAATATGTATGTATGTATGTACATGTGAATATATATCTGTCTAGACCACATTTTCTTTATCCATTCATCTGTCAATGGATATTTGAGTCGCTTCCACCTCTTGGTCGTTGTGAATAATGCTGCAATGAATAATTTGCAATGCGTGTGTAAATATCTCTTTGAGATCCTGCTTTGGATTCTCTTGGATATATACCCAGGAGTGGGATTGCTGGGTATACAGTAATTTTATTTTTAATTTTTTGTGGCAGCTCCGTACTGTTTTCCATAATGGCTCTGCCATTTTACATTCCCACCAACAACGCACAAGGGTTCCAATTTCTTTACATCTCGGCAAATACTTGTTATCTTTTGTTCTTTTGATAGTGACCATCCTAATGAGTGTGAGGTAATACCTCACTGGGATTTTTATTTGCATTTCTCTGATAATTAATGATGTTGAGCATCTTTTCAGATGCATTTTGGCCATTTGTATATCTCCTTGGGAGAACTGTCTCTTCAAGTCCTTTGCCCCCTTTTTAAATGTGTTACTTTTTTGGTTGTTGTTGTTGAGTTGTACGAGTTCCTTATAAATTCTGGATGTTAACCCTTTATCAGATATATGATTTGCAAATATTTTCTCCCGTTCTGTAGGTAGTTATTATTTTAACTGATTTTTGTGTTTGAAATATTTCATAACAATATTTTAAAAGGCAGGCGAGAATTCCTTATCAAAACCACCGAAGACGCAGTTGTTGCAGATATAATGCCTTATTCTAATTCTGTCTTTCTTTCTTGGGAGTTTCATGTTTGACTTGATCATACAAGTTGAGAGTTTGTATGAGTTTGTATGTAAATGGGAAGATTTAAAATACTATAACATGTAAATTTTCTTAAAATTAATCCATACATCATTCAGTGCTATTCCAGGAGGATTTAGGGGAAATCTCTATGTGTAGTATAATATATATACACGTACATATTTGTGTATTTGTACAAGAAGATCTTGAAAGAGACACACTAAACCATTTAATAGCTACATTTGGGGAGTGGGGATGCATCAAGGTTTCGACCGTTGCCAAGAGTCCAGGAAGGGCCATGATTTGTGCTGAGCATTGCTCTCTGGTAATGGAAGAGAGTTCCTCAGGCGAGTGGGTGAAACTGGTCTGATGCTGGATTCTGACGTCTCACTGGGGCCTGTTGCTCTAGCCCAGGTTTGCATTCTTTGGGAAACAATCTGCTACAAGGCTCTCTCATTTGGGGGAAGTGCAAGTTCCCAGACGTTTGCCTCTCTTGGTTGGGGCCTCTCGAGTTAAATGATAAAATTGAGGTGATGGGTTAAGTGATACATACAAGGAACGTGGCAGAAAATGCTGAGGGTTGAGAGCTTACTTTGGGTGGGGAGGAGGGAGGAGTGAAGAGGAGGAGTTCTGGGGACGAGGAGGAGATTGAGTGGGAGATACAACAGCGTGAGTGGGGAGGACTTGTGTGCTCAGTGGGCTGGGGCTTTATGTGGGGCTTACAAGGGATCCAGCGAAGAGTCCCAAGCCTGACAGTGAGCTAAAGAAAATAGCATTTTAACATCTTTCATTTTGCAGTGAATGGTTTACAGTTTCCAAGGCCTTTTAACATACATTTCTTATAACAGCCATGCGAAAGCAATGAGGCAAAAAAAAAGTCAGTGCCCATTATGTGAATTTAACTGTAATGATAGAATGTAGGGCTCGCCTGCCAGTATTGTAATGGCCCAGTATTTTTTCAGACTGTATTTGGGGCACTAGCTTACAGGCAACAAAGCACAGTGGTTAAGGTTGTATCCTTGCTAGCAGGCTATTCAAATTCTATCACCACTTACTACCCTGGGCACCAGGGCATGTTTCTTTACTTCTCTGCCTTAGTTTTCTCATCTGTAAAATGGGGATGATGATTAAAAAAACACCTAGACCTTAGAATTGTTATGAGAATTAAAAGAAATAGGCAAGTAAAACTCTTAGCAGAGTCCTGGCATCCAGTAAGCATCAATAAGTGTTTGCTCTTATTGTTACAATTACTTGAAGTGGTCCCATCTTATAGCATCTTCTGGACACTTTCTGACCAGGTAGCTCCTGTCTCCTAGTAACTGACAAACACTGCTGAGTCTTAATAAGCAGGTGTTTGATGCCTACGTTGTGACTGAATTTCCAAACCTCATTACTCGAGACACAATTCTCCTATTTGATTTTTTCCATTTATTTTTTTAACATCTTTATTGGAGTATAATTGCTTTACAGTGTTGTGTTAGTTTCTGCTGTATAACAAAGTGAATCAGCTATACATATACATATATCCCCATATCCCCTCCCTCTTGCGTCTCCCTCCCACCCTCCCTATCCCACCCCTCTCAGTGGTCACATCCATTTATTTTTGTTACAGTAGTGCATGTGCGTGGCGACCGAGCAAATAATACAGAGCAGATTATAGTGGAAAGTCATGGTCTCCCACCTTTCCTTCCCCACCATGAATTCACAACTCAGAGACAATGTTCTTTCCCCCTTTCTCCCTCCCTCCCTTTCTTTCTTTTTTTTAAAAATAACAGTTTCTTTATTCACCTCTGCTTCTGGTTACCCTGATAACTCAAGACTGTATATGTGTTATCACCTGTATTGACCTATTTAGAAGGCTTTGACATTAACTTTTAACATTTCAATATGAAGATTTACTTTGCAACGCCCCAGTCCATCATCCTCTTCCCAGTATTAATGTTCATATTTGTGGTAGGCAGACTTTTAAAATTTATAAGCACTCTTTTGTGGTTCTCTGAATGTTCCATTTTTATAGCAACCTGTTATTGTTGCATGGGTACAGGCAGGCTGGGAGGTCTCATGGGTCAGCCTGCAGGACTTTTCACTGAATGCCTGGCTCTCAGTTTGGTATCACCAGCTGCAGCTGTGCCTGGCCCTGAAGTGGAGCCCCTCATTTGCCTGGAGAGCCCCAGTGGTCTGCCTACATATGACAGGAAAAGTGAGTGCCTGATGTGAGCTTCCTCGGCCGTTGTCTATTTTCAGGCAAAGTGTCTCCACCAATTGGGACTTCAGACTCAGAGCTCTGGGTAAGGTGGGCAAAGAGAGGGATGTCAGGCTGCAGGGGCCTCCAAATAAGGGCCCAAAGAGGCTGAATTTTGGGTTCCAACCTATTAACCAGAGTCTGAGCTCTCCTTGAATACTTTGTTCGGTATCTTTGGGTTTTGTTCTGTTCTGTCTGCCAGTAAATGCTGGCTCTCTGGGCGGCGGTGGGGAAGACGGTGTCTAAAGGCTAGTTGTCCATATGAGGCATTCACATAATCTCTCTCTTTCCAGCCCACGTCCTGCTTCTGCCCTCTAACCCAGCTGCTGACTCCAAGCCCAGAAACATGCCAGGGTTCTGTTAGATAAGATCAGCTGCCAGCATCTCTGCAACAACTACAGAAAATTCTAGACTGTGCTTTCTCTTCAGGCTTTGTCGGTCAACTTGCTTCATTGGTCTTGCATCTTCCAAAAATGTATAGATAATCTCTCTTATGTTGGAGTGGCAGAAACTACTAGTTGACCACCTAATATTCATATTATTGTGCTTCCTTACTAACAGAACCCCTGTATTGTTGAGAGTGCCAGCTTATAATACATCCCATGTCAATGGAAGTCATGGGAGAGACTGCCAAGAAAATTCTTAGAAGAGACAGACTCAGCTAGCTGTTCTTTCTGTTTATCTTTGCCCCTTCCTTCTCCTTCCTGTGTGGAATAGGGCTGTGATGCCTGGACCTACAGCAGTCATCTTGGCACAATGTGGGAAAGGACAAGAAACTCTCAGAAACCTTAGCCCTGGCATTTCTGTATACTTCCAAATATTTGCTCCCCTATAGGAGTGTTACATATTTTTGCCTGTTGCTTTGGGACTGTAGGAGGAGTATGCTTCCCTACCTCATTGTCAGGTTTGGCCATGTGACTTGCTTGGGCCTATAAAATGTGAGTGGGAGAAACTTGAATGTTTCTACCAGCATTTTTGCTCCCTTCCCTTTGCTATTAGGAAGGCATGTCCAGGATAGAGGTTTTTCTTTCAGCCTGGATTCTGTGATGAGAAGACATCTAGAAGAGACCAGTAACATACTAAGTGAGTTAGAAATAAACCTTTGTTGCTGTAAGCTGCAGAGATTTTAGGTTACCACAGTACTGTCTAGTGAAAGTTGACTTATACAATATGTAATAGGATAAATAAATATGTGGAACAGGATGTTAAGTGTTGGTGTTTCAAAGCTGAGGGAAAAGGGTAAAATGTGCTCACACACTCTAAAGAGAGATGCTGGCTCAACCTGCAGCATTTACTATGATTTAGGGAAACTAGTTCTGAGATTCTCCATTACTGCTACAGTTTGGATCCTCTGGGGAACAGACATTGAGTTATGCGTACAAGAGGTTTATTGTGGGGCCATGGCTATAAAAGATGATGGAGGTTGCAGGAGTGGACGGGGAACCTCAGACTGTGATGGAGATCTGACAGAGCACTGGCCAGCCCAGTGGGGAGCCCTGGACCAAAGGTGGCCCATGAGAGGAGCAGCACATGGGGCAGAAATGGCCAGGCCCTGTCCCCCTGATGCGGTTCTGAAGTGACCCCTCTGCTGGGGAGTTTGTGTGTCTGTCCCTTCGAGTGGGTGATCCCGCTCCAGATGACCTCCTACAACTCCAGTCGGTCCTGTTTCTGGCAGCAGGACAGCTCCTGCCTCTTTCTGCTTGGGTTTCTCGACTTCAGGCCAGTCCTCTGGGCAGGGTCCCTTTCAGGCTCACAGCAGCTGCCTTCCACTGCGCCTATTTGGGAAAACACTGTGCATCTCTTTCTTATTTGTTAAGTTGTGGTTAAAACACACACACACACACACACACACACACACAAACCAAAAACCAAAAACCAAAAAGAACCCCCAAAACCCACACACCGTAAACTTCACCATCTTAACCTTTTTTTTTTTTAATAAATTTATTTATTTATTTATTTATTTTTGGCTGTGTTGGGTCTTTGTTGCTTCACGCGGACTTTCTCTAGTTATGGCGAGCGGGGGCTACTCTTTGTTGTGGTGCGCGGGCTTCTCATTGCAGTGTCTTCTCTTGTTGCGGAGCATGGGCTCTAGGTGCGCGGGCTTCAGTAGTTGTGGCACGCATGCTCAGTAGTTGTGGCTCGCGGGCTCTAGAGCGCAGGCTCAGTAGTTGTGGTGCACGGGCTTAGTTGCTCCACGGCATGTGGGACCTTCCCAGCCCAGGGCTCCATCCCAGGTCCCCTGCACTGGCAGGCAGATTCTTAACCACTGCGCCACCAGGGAAGCCCTTAACCATTTTTAAATGTACAGATTAGTAGAATTGTATGACATGCACACCCGACATGTATATACATAGAAGAAATCCTGGAAGGCTCCGTGCTGAGGTGATAACAGAGGTAATCAAGGGGTGATGATAGGTGTTTGTCCATTTGTTTATTTATTGATTACATCTACTTTCCAATTTTACTATAATAAACATGTCCAATTTCATTATCAGAAAGATAAACTGCAAACATTAGTTTTAATTGAAAAAACTGAGCCCAAGTCTTGCTTCCCAAGACCACACCCTTCGGGCTGTCCCTGGCTGCTTTCCCTGGAACCGTCCCACCGTGCAGGGGGCGTAGTCCACAGCCCGGATGCCGACCTCGGCCTGTGGGGCCTCCCTGGGCAGCCCCTGGCTCTCTGCTCTTGGGTTTCGGGGCACACGTCACTTCCAGGAGGAAAGGACGGCCGCCTTGCCTTGGACGTGGGTGAAGACTCACAGAGCGTGGCTGCTTCCACCCTGGAGGGCTCGGTGAAAACCCTAGTACGGGACGTCCCTGGCGCTCCAGTGGTTAAGACTCTGCGCTTCCACTGCAGGGGGCGCGGGTTCGATCCCTGGTCGGGGAACTAAGATCCTGCATGCCTCAGGGCCAAAAATTAAAAAAAAAAAAAAAGACCCTGGTAGGAGGAATGTAAATGAGATCAGGACTTATCTGACATTGGAGAGGATGCTGAGAGGACAGACGGTCAAGGTCTAGCTCAGGGAGGAGTCTGCTTTGGAGCAGAATGAGGGCTGGCTCTTGGCAACGCAGTTGAGCCCAGACACAGGAGCAGACAGAAGCGCGCGGCACAGGGAGGTGGCAGGAGAGAGGGAGCTTAGAGAGAGGGCAGCAGGAGAAGGGCTGGAATGACAGTCATTCCAGAATATAGAGCAGAGGAGCCGCGTCAGGACGCCCCCGTGCCAGGTTCAACTTTCACACCCCAGATTAAAGGCCACGAGGATCTTCATACTTCCTGTTAGACGTCACCGGGTGGTGACCCAAAGTCTTGAACCGGATGGCAGCACCCCTCCAGTGCTGTCTAAGCACACTCTTTTCCTGTAGTCGTTCCCACATAGCATTTTATCACCTTTCTTGATTGGTCTTAATATAATACACGTATGAGAATATCTTGCCTTTTGAAATATTTGCGTTTCTTTAATTGCTCTGGAGGCTGTGCATTTTGTTGTGTGGTGATTTACTCTGCCAGTAAACCTGTAGTCCTACCGTGAGCATGTTTTATTTGTGTAATAAACCAAAATAAAAAATAAAGAATGCGCTGACTACGAATTAGATGTATTGATAGGTACCAGGATGACAGAGGTGAATGAGATGTGGTCCCTGTTCTTGAGCAGCTTGCAGTGTGGTTGGGAGACTGGGCATGCACGTTAAAAGGATTAAAGTAATAAAAGTGTTTATTAAGTGCTGGGTGAGGGCCACAGAACACAAATGCCGAAGGAGTTTCATGCAGGGAGAGAGCGAGACTAACACAGGTGATAAGCGTAGATAAAGCTATCGCATGCATTTAGAATCCGCCCTTGCATGGTGGGGTATCACTTTGGGGGTGGGGCACTGGCAGCGGCTTCTCAGGCTGGTTCCCAGGGAGACTGAGGAGGATGAGGTCGTGGGCAGCGAAGGGGGAAATGGTCACCTTCGGCTGCTTCTTCTCCTTTACAAGCCCTTACGACGGGTCTGTTCAGTCAGCGTCCTTTTAGGAGCTACTCCAGGAGAAAGAAGGCAGGAAGGAAGCTTCCAGCAAAAAGATCCAAAGGGAAATGTGCTTTATATGCATAGCATTGTTTTGCTGTCTTTCCAGATGGAGTGTCTCCTAAAAAAGCCCATTTCTTTGACAACGGCTCTAAAAGGAGGAACCGTCCTTTGCAACAGACGCGTGCATCTCTCATTCCCCATCCACTGAGTGTCAGACCCTGTTCTAGGTGCCACTTGGCTTCTGTCTCTCAGCAACATGGCTAACTCTTCCCTGAAGTCTCAACCATGATTTTTTTTTAAAAAAGGAGGCAATTGCCTCAACCTGCGTCTGCTGGCCTTTCAGGGATTCTAAATTCCCTTTTGCAAGTCAGGCTGGGGTGAACGGCTCTTTCTTGCCTCCAGTGCTGAGCAGACACTTTGAAAGGCTCACTTCCTGTCTCCTGCGTGTTCGAGTGGCCGCTGGAGGCCACGGGAGGGAGGAGGGAAACCTCAGAAGAGCCGGCCCCACAGTAGCAGCCGCGTGGACCGTCCTGTCTGGCTGCTTCCCCAGTAAAACCCAGGCAGTGGGGGAGAAAAGCCAACGTTTTGAGACAGAATGAGCAAAGGAGGGGAAACATTGAAAAGTGCATGAGCAGGGCCCCTGGGGAGGGAAGGGAGAGGAGGGGGGAGGAGGACAAGCAGGTGGGGAGAAGTGGCTCCAGAAATTGGGGAAGAGCCCATCTTACTGGAAGACCAGGATGTACTGAAGAAGAGTGAGAAGGAAACAGAAATCAGCCTGTCGGGTGGCAGCTGGCATGGACCACCTTTGTCATTTTACAGATGAGGAAACTGAGGCCCGGAGAGGGGAAGTGGTTTGCACAAGGGC
Source organism: Balaenoptera physalus (assembly GCF_965194825.1). Lineage (NCBI taxonomy): Eukaryota > Metazoa > Chordata > Mammalia > Artiodactyla > Balaenopteridae > Balaenoptera > Balaenoptera physalus. The sequence goes on along the minus strand of NC_138899.1, from coordinate 74,313,685 downwards.
AGGTCCGGGAAGGAATCATCTGCTTTCTCGCTCTCCCTGCACTTGCTCACCTCCCCTTCTGTGGTGAGGCGGTACTGGCAGACAGGCTGCTTGGAAACCCTACACGGACAGGCATGGGGGCAGCCGTAAGGCACAGGAGGGTCCTGGGTGAGGTTTTGAGTCTTGATTCCAGGTCAGGAGACGGAGATCTTTGAGATCTCTGCCCTCCTGTCGGCAACGTCCCTCAGAACTGGAGGTGGGGTGTCTGGCGTGGCTGCCGCATCTCTGGACAAAGGTCCCGGAGGATGTAAAGCTGGCTGTGAGCTGGGGTTGTGTGCAGAGCTGGGGGCCCCTGCGGTTGTGCAAGCAGGTGCTGAAACTCTCCATCAGCACCCTTTGAAGATACGCGCATCTGTCCTCCATCTTTTCTATTTCAGTAAGATCTTATGGAAAAACCCGTGCAAAATGTTTGACCAACCTGATATTTAGCACCCTCACAAAGAGACCTCGGAGATAAGAGGTGCAGGCCCCTGCCTTCTGCTCTGTTTCCACCTCCTCCAGGGACACTCCTCCTGTCTGCAGAGTTCATCTTGGCTCCCCATCGTGCCTGCACACTGGTATTTTAACTCTACCTTTCTAGTATTTTTATAGTACCTTTCTAGTACCTTAGCCGGCTCAGCCTGGATTTCAGTTATGTGGACCTCTGTCTGCTTCCTTCTCTGGATTGGACATTCTCCAAGGCCAGGAGGTCCCCGTCTCGTTCATACCTGTACATCGCCCACCTCTGGCAGTGCACAAATATGGGATGCTTTGGAGTTTGAAACCAGCTGTCAAAGCTGGAACGTTTGCCATGAGCTCTCCAAGAGTTCCGAAGGGTGGAAAGAAGAGGGATTTGGGTGCCGGAAATGGAAGGTTATTCTAAGAACGGGTGTGGCAGGAAAGACAAATATAGCTGGTGGAGTGGAGAGTGAGTGGGAGGAAAGAAAGTGGAAGTGGAAGAGGAGGGGCGGAGAGTGAGAGTGTGAACAGAGAAGGAGGAAGGAAGCGGGGACACAGCCCACAGGGCAGTGCAGGCTCCAGACTCACCCCTGCCCGCCAGAGCCTGCTTGCTGTGGACGCCCAAAACCTCAGCCTCAGGCCTTCCTGCCCTTTGTCTATCATTCTAATGCTGGGTCATTGAAAAAGATCTTTTGCTTAATTTCCACCAGTACTCCGATTTTGGACATTTGGCAATAAGAGGTCATGGCCATGGCATGCCGTCCTACTAAGAGGAAAATAAATACCTCAATTTAAACAATTTGTATTTCTTGAAAGTTTTTTGTAGTATTAAAAACTCCCATGATTGTTCTGGCTCTAACGTCGTTCTTGGCTCTCAGGGGTAAGGTTTGTAATTTGATGCAAAATCACCACGATGCGTATGAGTCTGTGCGTGTCTCGTTACCTAGCCAGGCATGTGGATAATGAGTTTTTTTGTTTTTTTTAATCATTACGTCTTTTCCTGCCCTGTGTTTCTGCCTTCACATCCTTTCAATTTGCTGCTGTTTGACAACCACAGCCTGGATCTGGTTTCCCAGGAGTTTTTTGGTAGGAATGAACTGCCGGTTGGCTCTTGGCTCTGTGATAGGGCCCTGGGCTGGCTTACTGGGAAAGCATTGCTGTAACCTCTGGGCCAGAGGTGCCTGGGGCGTGAGCTGCCACCACTTGCCCTTCCCTCGGCTTGAGCCCCATCAAGAAACCTAAAGATTTTCTTTGACATTTTATAAAGTCACTGATCCTCATTTGTCAAAATGTGTCCCAAGGAAGTTTTCTTGAAAGTGAAACCAGTCCATAAGCTCGTCTTCTCAGGAACCCACAGAAAGTGTGTGGCCACCCTCAGTGGCCCAGGTAGCTGCTCTCTCCTTCCCCATCGGATGTGCAGGTGAGTTGAGTTCTCCTATAGCTGACCCAGGTGCCTAGACACACAGTTCTCTGCGACCCCCTGGATGCTGGCGGGAAGCCTCACAGCCACGCCACCCCCCTTTCCATCCCCCCCCCAGGCGCCCCCCCAGGTTGTCTGGCCGGCCATTCCTGTTCTCCAGCACCCTGTTTCAGAGGAGAGCTTCCCTCTTGTGCTGGGCTCCTCCTCCCCGTGGACAGTCAGTGGCTTCTGCATGTCCAGAAGGGTGCAGCTCGTGACCGGGACCCAGTCTGGGTCCCACCTCCTGGTAACAGGGAGGACATCACTTTCCTGTGCAAAGGCTTCCCGCTGGGCCCTGAGTTCTCAAGATGTTGCAACTCTCCCTCCCAATCATTGTCGTGAAGACTGGACGGGGACCCAGTGGCAAGCTCTCTCCCCGGTCCCCTGCCTCGGGCTGCCCCAGTGACCCTGGGGGGGAATCTCTGCTCTCACAGCCCATTGCCACGCTGCAGTGTGGCCTGGACATTAGTTCTGAGGATGCTGTTGACTGTTCCAGGAACTGAAGTTGACTTTTTCCATGAAGGTGATTTCTGCAAGGAGGGGAACGGAGAGGACCAAGTTCCCTGAAATAAGTCCTTATGCTCAATTATTGGAAGGGAACACGTTAAAGAAGAAATGTGGGCATGGAGGTTTTATTGAATTGTTGTGTGCTGTAATACGTGAGCCAGTAGATGGAGGTGAATGGGCCACGTTGCCAAAAGTTAGTTTCCCTTCCGTTCACCTTGTGGCTATGGAAATCCCCTTGTTCTTATGTCTGCTGGAAGGAGAGCATGATACTCTCATCATTTGCAAAGAGGAGGGTATTGTGGAGCATTTCTGTGGGCAGAGGGTGAAGTAGTCTGAAAGCTCCGGGGATAATTTCATAGGCTTTTCAGACTAGTAACCATTGGTCTTATCTTTTTATGGGAAACAGGACATCGTCACTAAACAACTGGGACGTCAACAGAGGGACAGTGAAAGGAAAGGGAGAAAGAGTCACCAAAGTGTCCGCTCTTCTCCACATCCCTCTGTCTGTCGGCTGCAGAGTCTGAAACGAGCGTTTCCTCTGTACACAGCCTCCTGCCCCTCCTCCCTGCCGCTCCCTCCGCCTGACTGATAAGGCTGTTGTGAGGATCCATCCCATAATATGTGAGGTGCTTAGAACAGTGCCTGGCACGTGAGAAGTGCTCAGAAAATGCTAACTCTTCTTATTACTAATAATCTGGCATATATTTCTTGAGCGGGGTAGTGGGTCCGTGGTGTTCATTTTATTAAGCTTTAAACTGTGCATATATCTCATAAATCCTTTTTATGTGTATCATATACTTCACATACATTAAAATACACGCCTTAAAAATAAATGAAGGTGGGGGACCCTGAAGCCCAAGGAGACGGGAGGAACCGCCAAGTGAACCAGTAGGACGTGGGTTGACTGAGGGGGGAGGAGAAGTGGAGGTCAGACAGGATCAGGGCCCCTGAGGCCGGGGAGATCAGGAAAGGCAGGCAGGAGGGACCCTCCGGGAGGAGCGGAGGGCGATCGCCTAGCCCACTCAGGCCAGGAGGTCTGCTGAGCTCCCAGGCCAGTATCCCCCCCTCCAAAGCCCCCTCCAGGCCACGTGGGTCCTGGGGGCATAGGAGGGAGACCAGGGAGATCAGGAGAGGCAGGAGGGAGGGGCCCTCCCGGAGGAGAGGGAGAGGAGTGCATGGGATAGCCCCGCCCACGCGAGCCCAGGAAGCCTGCTGGGCTCCCAGGTGAGGTCCCCTGCCCTCTGAGACCAGGGGTGGGGGGCACGCCTGAGCCCCTTCTGTTCCTTGAGCCTAAGCCCCAACCCCCACGGCCCCCAGGGCCATTTCCAGCCCTGTGGGTCCTGAGCATTGGCCCCGCCCACCACCCAAACCTCACCTGTGCTTAGGCCCCGCCCTCCACAGCCAAGGCCTTTCCCCCTTTTTTTTTCTTTCTTTTCCCTCTTTTTTACTCTTGTGGTACTGATGTACCTTCCAGTTGTTGATTCATCTATATTTTTATTTTTATATTCTTTCTCACATATCTGTTAGTTTCCTAGTCTGATTTTATTTTTTACTTTATTATTGTTCTCTTTTTTTTTCTGCCACCCCATGCGGAATGTGGGCTCTTGGTTCCCGAGTCGGGGATGGGGCCAAAGCTCCTGCAGTGGAGCTCCGAGTCCAAACCACTGGACTAACAGAAAACCTCAGATCCCGGGGAATATTGATTGGAGTGAGGTCTCACGGAGGTCCTCATCTCAGCACCGAGACCCAGCTCTACCCAATAGCCTACAAACTCCAGTGTTGGAAGCCTCAGGAGAAACAACCAGTAAGACAGGAACACAATCCCACTCATTAAAAAAAAACAAAAAACAAAAAAAAACTGAGACAGCAAAAAAATATGTCACAGATGAAGGAGCAAGGTAAAGACTTACAAGACCAAATAAATGAAGTGGAAATAGGCAATCTTCCTGAAAAAGAATTCAGTGTAATGATAGTAAAGATGATCCAGAATCTCGGAAATAGAATGGAGGCACAGATTGAGAAAATACAAGAAATGTTTAACAAAGATCTAGAAGAACTAAAGAACAAACAAATAGAGATGAACAACACACTAACTGAGATGAAAAATACACTAGAAGGAATCAATAACAGAATAACTGAGGTGGAAGAATGAATCAGTGAGCTGGAAGACAAAATGGTGGAAATAACTGCCGAGGGGCAGAATAAAGAAAAAGAATGAAAAGAATTGAAGGCAATCTCAGAGACCTCTGGGACAACACTAAACGCACCAACATTCGAATAATAGGGGTCCCAGAAGAAGAAGAGAAAAAGAAAGGGTCTGAGAAAATATTTGAAGAGGTTATAGTCGAAAACTTCCCTAACATGGGAAAGGAAATAGTCACCCAAGTCCAGGAAGCACAGAGAGTCCCATACAGGATAAACCCTAGGAAAATCACACCAAGACACATATTAATCAAACTAACAAAAATTAACTTCTAAGAAAAAATATTAAAAGCAGCAAGGGAAAAACAAAAAATAACATGCAAAGGAATCCCCATAAGGTTATCAGCTGATTTTTCAGCAGAAACTCTGCAGGCCAGAAGGGAGTGGCAGGATATACTTAAAGTGATGAAAGAGAAAAACCTGCAACCAAGATTACTCTACCCAGTAAGGATCTCATTCAGATTCGACGGAGAAATCAAAAGCTTTTCAGACAAGCAAAAGCTAAGAGAATTCAGCACCACCAAACCAGCTTTACAACAAATGCTAAAGAAACTTCTCTAGGAGAGAAACACATGAGAAGAATAAGACCCACAAAAACAAATCCAAAACAATTAAGAAAATGGTAATAGGAACATACATATCAATAATAACCTTGAATGTAAATGGATTAAATGCCCCAACCGAAAGACACAGACTGGCTGAATGGATGCAAAAACAAGACCCATCTATACACTGTCTACAAGAGACCCACTTCAGACCTAGTGACACATATAGACTGAAAGTGAGGGGATGGAAAAAGATATTCCATGCAAATGGAAATCAAAAGCTGGAGTAGCAATACTCTTATCAGATAAAATAGATTTTAAAATAAAGACTGTTACAAGAGATAAGGAGGGACACTACATAATGATCAAAGGATTAATCCAAGAAGAAGATATAACAATTATAAATGTCTATGCACCCAACATAGGAGCACATCAATGCATAAGGCAAATGCTAACAACCATAAAGGAGAAATCGACAGTAACACAATAATAATAGGGGACTTTAATACCCCACTTTCACCAATGGACAGATCATCCAAACAGAAAATAAATAAGGAAACACAAGCTTTAAATGACACAATAGACCAAATAGATCTAATTGATATTTATAGAACATTCCACCCAATAGTGGCAGAATACACTTTCTTCTCAAGTGCACACAGAGCATTCTCCAGGATAGATCACATCTTGGGTCACAAATCAAACCTCGGAAACTTTAAGAAAATTGAAATCGGATCAAGCATCTTTTCTGACCACAACGCTATAAGATTGGAAGTCGCTTACAGGAAAAAAACTGTAAAAAACACAAATACATGGAGGCTAAACAGTGCGCTACTAAATAACCAAGAGATCACTGAAGAAATCAAAGAAGAAATTAAAAAATACATAGAAACAAATGACAACGAAAACATGATGACCCAACACCTATGGGACGCAGCAAAAGCCTTTCTAAGAGAGAAGTTTATAGAAATTCAGTGTCGCCTCAAGAAAGAAGAAACATCTCAAATAAACAATCTAACCCTACACTTAAAACAACTAGAGAAAGAAGAACAAAGAAAACCCAAAGTCAGTAGAAGGAAAGAAATCATAAAGATCAGAGCAGAAATAAATGAAATAGAAATGAAGAAAACCATAGCAAAAATCAATAAAACTAAAAGCTGGTTCTTTGAGAAGATAAACAAAATTGATAAACCTTTAACCAGACTCATCAAGAAAAAAAGGAAGAGGATGCAAATCAATAAAATTAGAAATGAAAAAGGAGAAATCACAACTGACACTGCAGAAATACAAAGGATTATAAGAGACTACTACAAACAACTATATGTCAATAAAATGGACAACCACGAAGAAATGGACAAATTCTTGGAAAGGTACAATTTTCCAAGACTGAACCAGGAAGAATTAGAAAATATAAACAGACCTGTCACAAGTAATGAAATTGAAACCATAATTAAAAATCTTCCAAGAAACAAAAGTCCAGGACCAGATGGCTTCACAGGTGAATTCTATCGAACATTTAGAGAAGAGCTAACACCAATCTTTCTTCTCAAACTCTTGCAAAAAATTGCAGAGGGAGAAACACTCCCAAATTCATTCTACAAAGCCACCATCACCCTGATACCAAAACCAGAAAAAGATATCACAAAAAAGAAAATTGTAGACCAATATCACTGATGAACATAGATGCAAAAATCCTTAACAAAATACTAGCAAACAGAATCCAGCAACACATTAAAAGGATCACACACCATGATCAAGTGGGATTTATCCCAGGGATGCAAGGATTCTTCAATATATGCAAATCAATCAATGTGATACACCATATCAACAAATTAAAGAATAAAAACCATATGATCATCTCAATAGATGCAGAAAAAGCTTTTGACAAAATTCAACACCCATTTATGATAACTCTCCAGAAAATGGGCATAGAGGGGACCTACCTCAACATAATAAAGGCCATATATGACAAACCCACAGCAAGCATCATACTCAATTGTGAAAAACTGAAAGCATTTCCACTAAGATCAGGAATGAGACAAGGATGTTCACACTGACCACTCTTATTCTACATAGTTTTGGAAGTCCTAGCCACGGCAATCAGAGAAGAAAAAGAAATAAAAGAAATACAAATTGGAAAAGAAGAAGTAAAACTGTCACTATTTGCCGATGACATGGTACTATACATAGAATGTCCTAAAGATACCACCAGAAAACTGCTAGAACTAATCAATGAATTTGGTAAGGTTGCAGGATACAAAATTAATGCACAGAAATCTCTGGCATTCCTATAACCAACACTGAAAAATCAAGAAGAGAAATTAAGGAAACACTCCCATTTACCATTCCAACAAAAAGAATAAAATACCTAGGAATAAATCTGCCTAAGGAGGCAAAAGACTTGTACTCAGTAAACTATAAAACACTGATGAAAGAAATCAAAGATGACATAAACGGATGGAGAAATATACCATGTTCTTGGGTTGGAAGAATCAATATTGTGAAAATGACTATACTACCCAAAGCAATCTACAGATTCAATGCAATCCCTATCAAACTACTAGTGGCATTCTTCACAGAATTAGAACAAAAAATTTTACAATTTGTATGGAAACACAAAAGACCCCGAATAGCCAAAGCAATCTTGAGAAAGAAAAATGGAGTTGGAGGAATCAGGCTCCCCTACTTCAAATTATACTACAAAGCTGCAGTAATCAAGACAGTATGGTACTGGCACAAAAACAAATATAGATCAATGGTACAGGATAGAATGCCCAGTGATTGATAAACCCACGCACATATGGGGAACTAATTTATGACAAAGGAGGCAAGAACATACAATGGGGAAAAGACAACCTCTTCAATAAGTGGCACTGGGAAAACTGGACAGCTACATGTAAAGAATGAAATTAGAACACTCCCTAACACCATACACAAAAATAAAGTCACAGTGGATTAAAGACTTAACTGTAAGACCAGGCAGTATAAAACTCTTAGAGGAAAACATAGGAAAAACACTCTTTGACATAAACCACTGCAAGATCTTTTTTGACCCACCTCCTAGAGTAACAGAAATAAAAACAAAAATAAACAAATGGGTCTTAATTAAACTTAAAAGCTTTTGCACAGAAAAGGAAACCATAAACAAGAGAAAAATACAACCCTCAGAATGGGAGAAAACATTTGCAAATGAAGCAACAGACAAAGGATTAATCTCCAAAATATACATACCTCATGGGGCTCAATATCAAAAAAACAAACAAACCAGTTAAAAAATGGGCGGAAGACCTAAATAGACATTTCACCAAGGAAGACATACAGATGGCCAAGAGGCACATGAAAAGATGCTCAACATCACTAATTATTAGAGAAATGCAAATCAAAACTACAATGAGGTATCACCTCACGCTGGTCAGAATGGCCATTATCAAAAAATCTAGAAACAATAAGCACTGGAAAGGGTGTGGTGAAAAGGGAACCCACCTGCACTGTTGGTGGGAATGTAAATTGATACAACCACTATGGAAAACAGTATGGAGGTTCCTTAAAAAACTAAAAATAGAACCACCATATGACCCAGCAATCCCACTACTGGGCATATACCCTGAGAAAACCATGATTCAAAAAGAGACATGTACCACAATGTTCATTGCAGCATTATTTACAATAGCCAGGACATGGAAGCAACCTAAATGCCCATTGACAGATGAATGGATAAAGAAGATGTGGCACATATATACAATGGAATATTACTCAGCCATAAAAAGAAACGAAACTGAGTTATTTGTAGTGAGGTGGATGGACCTAGAGCCTGTCATACAGAGTGAAGTAAGTCAGAAAGAGGAAAACAAATACCGTATGCTAACGCATATATATGGAATCTAAAAAAAAAATTGGTACTGATGAACCTAGTTGCAGGGCAGGAATAAAGATGTAGGCATAGAGAATGGACTTGAGGACATGGGGTGGGAGGGGAAAGCTGGGGCGAAGTGAGAATAGCATGGACATATATACACTACCGAATGTAAAATAGATAGCTAGTGGGAAGCAGCTGCATAGCACAGGGAGATCAGCTCAGTGCCTTGTGACCACCTAGAGGGGTGGGATAGGGAGGGTGGGAGGGAGACGCAAGAGGGAGGGGATATGGGGACATATGTATGCATATGGCTAATTCACTTTGTTGTACAACGGAAACTAACAAACACAGTACTGTGAAGCAATTATACTCCAATGAAGATCTATTTTAAAAAATGAGCATTCATGAAGTTTGCTTTAGCAGTCGTAGATCCCAGTGTTCCAGGACAGCAGTGAAGGAAAATATTCCACCTGATTACTAGACCCATATGCCAAATATTGGGACTAGCCAGGTGTTCTTATTCATGGATCAAAAAAATACGGTAATGATAAGAATAGTCCTGATTCCCTGGGAATTAATATCTGAGCATGATTTCATTTTTTCCCTTCTTTTTGGAAGATTAGCAGGTGCTAGATTCCTTGGAGTCCCTAGTGTTGAATCACTGGTGTACCTGTCCTCTCCAGGCCGGCCACCGTGGTCCAGAGAGGGGACAGCCAGCACTGAGCAGTCCAGGGTGGGGACTGGCCCATTTCCTTTCTGAGGGAAGCACACTGCCGAGACTTCTTACCTAGAGAATTTCGATGCATCCCTGTTCCTATTTCCTTTCTTGGCTCTCAATTCCCTGCATAGAAAGAGGGAGAGATTGGCAAGGATGTTTTGTTCTGGGGATCAGGGGACGGTGTCCAGATCTTGCTGGACAAAAAAGACATAGCTTTTTAATCTCTGGTGTAGTTTGTGGCGTTTCCTGTGCTCTCAGCAGCTCCTATAGCAGAAGCGAGGGTCCTGCCCCTCACGCGCTTGCAGAGGACCATCTCCTGAATCACTCTCAGAATTTGCTGCTGCTGCCGTGCTACCAGCTGCGTTATAGTCATCTTTGTGCTCGTTTGTCTCCTGCACTGGATTACAAAGGTCTTAAAAGGAGAAACTCTCTTGTTCATCTTTGAATCCCCACAGTAGGTGCGTGAACGAGTAAATGAATGAATGCATGAATAGGAACCATCACAAGAAAGCTGAGAAGAAAGTGGAAGGATTGGGCCATAAAATCTTTATGAAATCTTATTTTAAAATACTTTCAGTAATATTCTAATGCACTGAGTTGACAGAATAGAGATTTTTAAATGTGGTGCCATTTGTCCAGTCATTTGTGAGAAGTTATCAATGTTTTGCTAGGCTGAAAACTCCGTGGAAGCAAGAACCGTGTCTGTCTCCAACAGCTAGCACATAGTAGACCCATAGTATGATGTTAAATGAAATAGTCTCTTCCCAGTCTGGCAGGAAGAAAGACACATTCAATTCAATTTAATTTTTTTTTTATAAATGTATTTATTTATTTTTGGCTGTGTTGGGTCTTCATTGCTGCATGAGGGCTTTCTCTAGTTGCGGCGAGCAGGGGCTACTCTTCGTTGCGGTGCGCGGGCTTCTCATTGCGGTGGCTTCTCTTGTTGCGGAGCACAGGCTCTAGGCGCGCAGGCTTCAGTAGTTGTGGCATGCGGGCTCAATAGTTGTGGCGCACGGGCTTAGTTGCTCCGCAGCATGTGGGATCTCCCTGGACCAGGGCTCGAACCCGTGTCCCCTGCATTGGCAGGCAGATTCTCAACCACTGCGCCACCAGGGAAGCCCCGGAAGTCCTCAATTTAATAAATTTTTTATAGAGCATCATCTTCAAGTATTTTGCCAAGGACTGGGTGAAAATGCGAATGTCAGGGATTTTCTCCTTAGGAGTTTTCAGTCTTTTGGAGGTAGATACATTTGCACCCAACTATAATACAAGGCAGAGTGTGATAAGTACTGCAACGGAAGTACAAGTGCTAAGTGAACCAGGAGTTTATTAAAGCTTATGGGATCTGGGATGCCTGCATGGAAGAGTGAGCTCTGGCAGAACTGGGAAGATTTGGGCAGCTAGGAGTGGGAGGAGGGTCATTTTGAGTGGCTACCATGCAGGGTGTCCAGGATGGGAGGGTGAGGGTCACGATGGAAAATCATGGCAGCCAGCCTCCAAGGTGGTGCCCGGTGGTCCTCGCCTTGGGGCATTCATGCTCTTTCATAGTCCTCCCAACGCTGTATGAAGGTTGGTCTGTGTGACCAGCTAAATGTAGTGGAAGTGATGGTGTGTGGCTTCTAAGGCTAGGTCATAGAAAATGTTTCCACTTCCCTTACTGGAGTTTGGATTGCCTGCTCTGGGGACGCCAGCCATCCTGTCATGAGACACACACGCGGCGTCGGGAGAGACCCACGTCGGGGAGGAACTCAGGTCTCCTGCCAACAGCCAGCACCCACTTCCTGTCCCCGTGAGCGAGACACCTTGGAAGCGGATCTTGCAGCCCGAGGTCCAGCTTTCAGACGACTTCAGCCCCTGCTGACAACTTGACTGAAACCTCCTGAGAGACCCAAGCCAGCACTGCCCAGCTAGGACATGCCTGAATTTCTGACTCACAGAGAGGGAGAGATAATAAATGTTTTCTTTGTCGCTTTAAGCCACTCATTTGGGGGGTAATTTTTTTTGCAGCAAAAGATACAGAAATGAAGGTGGCTAGGGGAATCGTTTGGGAAGAGCCTTGAGTTTCAAGGCTTTGCCATGGTGTTGTGTGCAATGGGAGCAATGTTTTTTGTTTGTTTGTTTTGCTTTGTTAAAAAAAAAACACACACAAAGGGGACTTCCCTGGTGGTCCAGTGGTTAAGACTCTGCGCTTCCAATGCAGGGGGCCCAGGTTTGATCCCTAGTTGGGGAGCTGAGACCCCACATACCGCAACTAAGCCCATGCATTGCAGCTACTGGGCCTGCGGACTATAAAGCTGGCGCGCCACAGCGAAGACCCAGTGCAGCCAAAATAATAAATGAAAAAAAAATTTTTTTTTAAATAATAAAAAGAAAACAAACACAAAGAATGATAATTCTGATGATGTACATAGTATCGGTTGTCAAAAGGTGTGACCGGAGGTGGGAAGGTAATTTTGGAGGCCGCTGCAGTAGTCCAGACAAGTCGTAATGAGAGTCTGAACGCAGACACTGTTAGGGGGGTGGAAGGAGACACCTCGGGGGCAGGTCCATGAGACCCTCGACGTGGGGAGGAGTGTGAAGGAGCAGAGGAGGGTGACGCCTTGGTTGGGAGCCTGGGGGTGCGGGAGGGCCAGGATCTCATTTACCCCAAGAGGAAACAGGAGTGAGCGCTGGTGTGGAGGCCTGGTGGGTAGGAGAGAAGCCGTGTAGACGTCCAGCAGCGGGGACTGGGCACCGGGCTCGTTCACAGACCAGACTGGCTGAGAAACCTCTCCCTGAAGGGTGGGGCTTTCCACGTCAGAGCATCTCTTCCTCGATGCCAGGTGTTCCCCGGTGACAGCGTCTGCCATGGAGATATTTAGCGTGTGACCTTTCCCAGCCTGAAGAGCAGAATCCCCTTCCAGGAACTTGTTCCCCAGCAGACAGTCAGTGAGCCTCAGGGGAGGGAGCTGCCGGGGCCTGACTGGCCAGAGTCTGTGGCAGCGCCGGTGTGTGTGGGAAACAGGAGGTCAGACCCCGGGTTTTACAGAAAGCCTCCGTCTCCCTCCCTTCTAGGGTACCAAGTTCCATGCAAATCAGAGGCTGAAAAATAAAAAGCCCTGTCCATAAACCCCAAGTGGAAGGGAGCGTCTCATGGAATTGCCTTACATGACGGTGACATCAAGCCTGGAGGTAATACTTGGCAAGATAATGTTAGGAAACCACCAGGACATAAACATTGCTTTTAAAGATCCTACAACAGGCCTGAGCAAAAGCACTCTGGGATTCGTTACATGCTTTCTTGCAACAAATAGAGTCTGATTTGGAGCAAAGCAAGAAAGCACTGAGGGAAACTTGAGAAAGAGTGAAGAGTGTCTCAGACGGGGTCTGCAGCCCCCGGCCACAGCGGGGGTGGTGGGAGGATACACCTGGCTGTGGTCCCAGAGTTGTGAGTCCTCTGCAAGGGATCGTGTGTTAAGACCGTGTGTTTTCATGTTTATGGTCATCTAAACAGATGGAGATAAGCCTATTCTGTGCTCTCCAGTGACCCCCTCAGTTAGGAGTACTACTTTGCCACCTCAGGACCCGTATCCATAAATGGGTTTATAATCGTTTTGATGCCAAGTGGCATTTTTAAAAGTAGTCGCAGATTAATGGAAAAGACAAGAGATGGATTTCATACGAAACAAAGTATTTGCGTCAAGTGAAGGACAAGAGACATCTCAGTGCCTGGCATGAGTGAAGACGTAGCAGCAACTCACACCAAGAAGCCAAGGAAGTTGCCTGACAGGCAGGGCCACCTCTGTGGTTTGACGGAATTAGGGTTCAGCAAAACAATAACATCTGTCGCTCTGAACTAACGTGGTTCCCTGGAATTTTAGGGTTTGGAAGCTTTTTGCATTTAATTTGCAGCTAGTCAGGTGGAAGAAAATGCAGGTGAAGTTTGCTCGGAGGACAGTCCCCTCAGGGCACTGAGCTCCACATGCCCAGTTCTTCTCCCTGGCTTTCTGGGAGAATCCCCTAGAAATACCACGATCACTGTTCCTGCTGAGCTGGGGTCTGATGAGCACAGTTTCTTTTACTTTCTAAAGCAAAGTTTTTCTAGGAGATGTGTGACTCCACCCAAAGAAGAAAGAGCCACTATTGTGGGGATATAATCCGCAAAATCACCACCAGCACCAGCACCATCATCATTGTCAAAGCACTTATCAATACTTGGCATGTGCCCTAGGAACTGCAGTAGGTATTAGTGATGGCGTGTGTTGTTGTTGTTTTTCAATGGGAACCGCATGGATGCTGTGGGATCAGAACACAAGGTCTTATTGCTGATGCTGTGAAAGCCCCACATAAGTCTACCCCAGAGGGTGAGGGGCAGATGCACAACTGTGGGATTCTCTTCCTGGAGCCCCAGCTGGGCTGGGCTGGGCTGGGGGTAAAGGGGCCAGAGGACAAGACTATATGTGTTGGGTGGTAATAAATGGGCAAGGGAAGTGGCCTTCCATAAGAAGGTCCTATACTGCTGTGAAAACGGCTTCGAGGTGAAACCATACCCCTGCAGCATGTAACGGCTGGAAACCAGGATGGGGACAGAAACACAACGAGATCTCACATGGGGTCAAGGCACCAGGTATAACCCCTCCGCTCCCCTTAGCAGACCCAACTCATACGTTAGTTTGGGCCTCTTAGAGCTTCAAAGATTTAGGTACGTTTGCTCACACACCCAGTTTCCTGGCTGTGAGTTTCTAAAGCTCGTCCCGTGATGCCTGGAATACCCGAAAGCCTACCTCCCCTTGTCCCTTGAGTGTCCCCTCAGGAAGAAGCACATGTGATCTATTTCCACCCTGTACACAAAGCTCCATCTTTTCAGTAGTCTTCCCACCCACTTGCACAAGAAAATCCAATTAAACTATGGGATCAATGCAATTAATTTGACTGTGCTTGTGAAGGTTTAAGGACTTACGAAAGGAGGTCACACTGTATGCCACACTGCCTTCTGTCCGCTCTTCATTTCACCTTTATTATCTTTCTTTTTGCTCTGGTTCTTCCTTCCTGAATCAATGACGGATTACATTTGGTAGCATTAATAAAAACCTGACCACAGCGCTTAACCAAATAGGGTAATTTGTTTTTTGGAGGTGTTGTTTACATGATGTAAATTCCACACAGTTTAAGTGCACAGTTCAATGAGTTTTCACAAATGTAAGGTAGCTATCTAAAACCACCCACTCAAAATAGAAAACATTGGTATCACCCTGGAAAATGACCTCATGTCCCTTCCTTGTCAATCTGGGTCCCCTGTCCCCAGGCAAAAACAGTTTGGATTTTTCTCACCATAGCTAAGTTTTGCCTGTTTCTAGCACCTCATATGAATAGAGTAATACAGAATGTATTCTTTTGTGCTGACTTCTTTTGTTCAAAATAATATTGCTCTGTTGGCAACCAGAGTGGTCCCAGAATCTCCGTCCTACTCCACCTACTTCCAAACCAAGTTTCTTCTAAAGTTTTGTTCCATAAATCTGAACATGGGGCCACCCTCCTAGCAAACTGAGAGTTTGAGGGATTCTTATCTGCCTTGCATTAAATAACTGTGATCTCCCTGAGTGGTACCTCTGCGCCCTGGCTCTTTATAAATGGACGCTGAATAAGCATTAGGGTAAGTGATGGATTTACTAACCTTAGAACAAAAGACCTGAGCTGAGTGTTCAGATTGACGGAGAGCTTAGAACGTCGCTCCGCCCCTTTGGAGGGAGAAGCCAGGCGATCCCTTCTGCTCTCCTGAGGAAGACACTCGGAGGCAGTCACTGTATTCCCTCCTCATGAGTGGCCTCTCCAGGACCAAGGGCGAAGGGGGTGGAGCAAGTGGGGGGGAGACTCGAGGAGTAAGTGTGGGTGTCACCGTGTATGGACACTGGTGGGATCGCTCAGCGTGAGTGGTCCATTTTCCGAGCCCTCATTCATTCTTTCCTGCCCTCCCCGCATTCCCAGGCTCCTCCTGAGAGAGGCAGGGGGCTGGCAAGGGGCCTGGCAGGAGGACTGCCAGCTGCCCTGGGTCGGAGGAGCCCCCGGGACCCAGCACCTCGTGGGCAGCCTGCGGACGGCTCTCAGGATGCTTTCGGCGGGACGATGGTCGACTTGGGGAGCATTGGTAGGAGGTTCTGTTGGGGGCTTTTGTGGCCTCTGAGAAGCCAGCTTGCCACTGGGCCCTGGGCCCTGGGCAGAATGTCTCCACTTAGCTTACAGGCTGTGGCTCCTGTTGGGAAATTCATCTTACTCTGGGAGCAGTGCCACTCCCAGCGTCATCATTACTCACCGTGGTACTGTGCTGGGTTCCCCTTTTGGAACTTGCATCAAGGTTGTGAGAGACTGTCCCTTGGCTGGGGAGAGGGCACCCTGTGGTCAGATCCCTTCTCGATTGGCTATGGCTCACAGGCTGTAGCAGGGCTGCCCTCTTCCCTGGCTTCGCCACCTTGCTCCTTCCCCAGGTTGATGTGCGCCATGGACCGGTTGCCTGAGCCTCCAGGGCCTCCAGAAGAAGTAACTAAGTTTCACTGGCTTTGGAGTCGACGAGACTGGCTTTGAGTACCATGTTTTTATTTGCTTTGTGACTTTAGTCAAGTGACTGGGGTTCTCTGAGCTTCAATTTCCTCATCTGTAAAAAGGGCGATAACAATAGGGTTTTGTCCATGTTAAATGAGGCATTGGATGAAAAAGCTCTTGGTACAGTGTCTGGTGCATTTGCTGCATTTGCTATATGTTAGCTTTTATTCTAAGAAACATTCTAAGGCCACATAGTTGTGCCACGGTGCACTGGCCAGAGTGAAGGTGGTACGGGTCTTCTCGAGCACTGGGGGCAGAGAATATCTCCATGCCCAGTTTTACTTGCTCCTGAGCCTGGAGGCCTCCCTGTCAGTACATGCAGAGGAAAAGGCGGCAGTAACCTCCAAGGCCTGTAGGTGGACCAGGGAGGCTGGGACGTGACTTACGGGGTGGGAAGTGGTCCAGGCGCCCTGCTGCCCTGCCCCGGTGGCTCCTCCTGGCTTGAGCCCCCGTGGAAGCCGTCCTCACGGTGGGAAGGGCCCATCCATCAGGATGTGTTTCGAGGCCAGAACAGTTTGAAAAGCTCCCCGTCGAGTTTCCTTCTGTAACACAGCACCCCTTTCCTCTCTTGGGCTTCTTTTCAGGAACTAATGTTCAGGCAAGTGGCCCCTTGACTTCTAGGATGATCCCTTCCTGGCTACCAAATCCAACATTCAAAGTGATAAGAAAAATATATGGTCATAGTCAAATAGGAATGTCAGCATTTAAGGGCCTGATGATCACCGTGATGCTGAGTTGGGGGCAACATCTGCCAACTCGTGACATCGAGGCTGTGCCCCCCGTCAGAGCTGAGCTGCCTGCAGCGGTCCGAGTCACTGGGCCTGTGATGTTGGAGTGATGAGAGCTACCAGCCCGGAGGAAGCGATCCCCACGGGCCAGGGGAACCCCACTGGGAGACATGCTCCTTTGTCAGTTTCACAGGGTCTGGGCTAGTTTTTACATGTTTTCCAACCATAAGCAGACCTGTGGGGCTACATCAGCGGCTTGAGGTCACATCAGGAGGTGGGATCAGGGTGGCCCTGGCTTCCCAATGCAGCTTTTGAAACTCCCGTAAAATCCCTGAGCTTTGAGGTCATGACAGCCCCCTCCCCCTCTATTCCTAGCTGCCCCCTGACCTCCCTACTCTCCCTCCCCCAAGTTCACTGAACATGTGGCCACAGGCCTCACAGTCTTCCCCTCCCCCAAACTCCTGCCCTCATCCTGAGTGACAGCTGCATCTTTTGGACGCCTCAGCCTGGGCAGCTTTATTTTTGTGCTCTGGTTGCTTCTTAATTTTTTCCTTTTTTCCTCTCTTGCCATCAAGTTGCCCCTTCTTACTGTTGCCATGGTACCTGTTTCCTGCTGTCCCTTCCCCTATCAGTGCAGGGCAGACTGTGGTGAAACCCCATGGGCTTGGAGTCACACTATCCCGGGTCTGAGGCCCGTCTCTGCTCTCGGTGGGTTGTGCGATGGTGGGAAAGTGACCGAAAATTTCCTCAGTTCACTCATCTGTGACATGGTCACAATAGAGAAGGGTGACAAAGTCTTTTTGTAAGAATTAGGGGTTATAGTGGATATAAAGTGCTCAGGACAGTATCTGACACACATAGAAAACAACCAATAAATGTTAGTATTTATTGTTATTATTATGATTCTCTAGAGTCAAACAAGCCTAGGCTAGGATTTCAGCTTCACCACATGCTCGTGTGACCTCTCTCAGCCTCAGTGTCCCCAGCTGTAAAATGGGACAACAATGCCTCTTCAGAGGGTTGTTATCAAGATTAAATAATGTGCTGCGGTTGCTTGCACTTAGTTGCATTCAACAAATGTTCCCCAAGCCTCACCCTCATTCCTCCTTATCTCTTCCTGTAGGTGTACAATTTAGAGAACAAGTCTTGTTACAATCCTGCATACAATGACCAGGCTCTTTAGGGCATTTCAAAGAATCAAATGGTGTTTAGTGAATATTCTCTGTTAAACTTGCTTGGATTGCTTAGGGCTGTCTTTGCCGCGTCATAGTTCATGGTGCCGTTAATGGACAAGCTCCAGGTTGAGTGAGGAGTGACGTTTGGGATGTTTTGTTGATAAGCCTGTGTCAGTTCTAACTTGTGAATGTGATTCAGACACAGTCAGAGAACAATAGGGCTGCAGTTCAAATGCTTTGTTTTTCTTCTTTTTAAGGATACTTTTTTTAAAAAGGGATTTAAAAATATATATATATTTATTTGTTTATTTATGGCTGCGTTGGGTCTTCGTTGCTGCACATGGACTTTCTCTAGTTGCGGCGAGCGGGGGCTACTCTTCGTTGCGGTGCACGGGATTCTTATTGCGGTGGCTTCTGTTGTTGTGGAGCACGGGCTCTAGTCACGCGGGCTTCAGTAATTGCAGCGCGTGGGCTCAGTAGTTGCGTCGCATGGCTTAGTTGCTCCGCAGCACGTGGGATATTCCTGGATCAGGGATCGAACCCATGTCCCCTGCATTGGCAGGCGGATTTTTAACCGTTGTGCCACCAGGGAAGTCCCATAGATGCTTTAAAAATATGTGTTCGCATTTGGAAAATGTGATTGGCATTTTTTTCTAACTTTATAATATCAGACTTTTTTTCTAACTTTATAATATGACAGAGAAAATCAGATGCTATGGATTACTGAAAACTTAGCCACCTAAGAAGATCTCTAAGTGGTTCTCAACACCCTTCGTATACAGTGTAAATTGTAATATCTCTCAGGATATGTGAGAACATCTGTTTTTCTTCTAATGCAGTAAACATATAAGGGTCTCTTGGGATATCTTTTAAATAGACTTAATACAACATTCAGGAATGATAAGCAAAAATATAATCACAGTCGTGGGGAATGTGAGCATTTCATATTAATAACATTGGAACCTTATGTTTAATGCAGCGTTAAAAGTTGACAATTAAGCATGTTAAGAGTCAGGAAATTCAATTAAAATTATCACAGTAATAGGAATTTAGCCACATCCTATATTAGTTATGAAATCCATTTAACGCCACAAACAGTAATGTTTTCAGCTAGTTTATTCGAAAGGAAACCAGGAACAAAAACACTTCAGTGCTGTATATACTCTGTTAATGTGGTCAGGCTAATTTTGCCAGAGGAAGAATCTTAACTTTTGAATCTTTGAATGCCCAGTCATTTGATCTGAGTTCTATGTACTTGCTTGTTGCATAATTTCTGTCAATAAAGACAGAACAACAAACAAACAACAAACAAAGGAGTTCTTCTCTCTTCTGTTCATGGACTCTTTGTTGAGTCTACCCCATACGCCTTCCTTCTGATAGCTGGGCACACCTCCCTCTACTCCTGTCAGGAGACCATAGGAAATGGGCATTCATTTTTAATACACGTACCTCTGCATCAGGTCTAAATTTGCTATATCTCAATAGTACGGTCAAGTGGATCATTTGGGAGCTATGACGCTTATCAAAATTCACTCAAGAAGAGCCAAAGTCAACCGAGCACTGGGGACTTCAGCTACGTGCCCAAATGACCCCTGATGAGGTACCATAAGAATGATGATAGTGAAAGGGTCTCAAGAGGAACTTCTCAGGGAATTGCGCCCACACTCATCCAGATCCAGAACGTTGTCAGAAATCTGAGAATCACACTTGTCTTCTCTTCCTTATCCCCCATCCCTCACGAAACCTCATAGTTACTATTTAATAGCCCTCATATCCACCATCTTGTGCCCAAAGGCATTTTTCTCCATAGATCTCCGGAACGGACCCCCAACTGCTCTCCCGTCTCCCTGCTGGCTCCTCCAATTTGCTCTCCATACTGTAGCCAGCGTGATCTTCCAAAATGCAAATACAGTTGTGAGACAATCCTCTTAAAATCCTCGAGTGGCTTCTCTTTGCCTCTGGGATCATTTCAAAACTTCTTATTTTATTTTATTTTATTTTTGGCTACCCCGCGCAGCTTGTGGAATTTTAGTTCCCTGACGAGGGATTGAACCCAGGCCCTTGGCAGCAAGAGCGTGGAGTCCTAACCACTGGACCACCAGAGAATTCCCTTGAAACTTCTTGATGGCACTGGTAGGGCCCTTTGTGACGGGGTTCCCCAGGTCCCTCTCATACCACCTCTTCAATCTGGTTTCCAGCTAAATGAAAAAGATTTCAGCTCTTCAACTGCATCATGATCTTCCTTTTGCATACAAATTCAAATTCAGCCTGCTGTGAAAGCTGCTCTGTCACTGAGCCTAAAGACTCTGCTGATACAATGCGATTCAGTGGTGGTTGAAGTTCTATTGGTAGGTCGCTGGTAGTGGTAGGTAGGAAGATGCGGTCTGGAGCCTTTGGCAGGCCTCTACAGGTGAATCCTAGCAAAGCTCCTTAGGATGTTGGAGCAAAGCTATGTTATCCTCTGAAGATAACTATTCTCCTTTTAAGAAACACCTGGCTTGCTCTTGGTAGTAAATGCTGACTCTTCACCATGGGCCATCATGATAGCTTGTGAACTGAGTTGTCCATAGTGACTGTCATCTGACCCAAGCTAGAAAGTTGGGCTCACAAAGCCACATTCCATCATCAAATGGAAGGGGTATACGTATACGAGACTGGGCTCAAGCAGTGCCTGAAGCCACAAGTAAATTGCATGAGCAAGTAGGTTTCAGAGGCAACGTGGCCCTGCCAACAACTTGATTTTGGACTTCTGCTCTCCACGACTGTGAGACAATAAACTTCTGTTGTTTTAAGGCACCCAGTTGTGGTACTTTGTTACATCTGCCCTAGAAGCAAATACATACATGCACATAGGCTATTTAATCACACAATTGTGTTAGGTCATATCCCTATAATACATCCATATATATATAGTCTTCTAGTGGTTCTGCTTCTCTGGTTGAACCCCTGCTGATATAGGACATATGTTTTTACTTCTTTTGGAAAAACACCTAAGAATTGCTAGGTAATAGTAAGTGTGTATCTAGCTTTTTAAGAAACTGCCAAGCTTTTTCCAATGTGTTTTTATTTATATTTTGCCATTTTTACATTTAGCATTTTACACTCTCACCAGTTACAGATTAGAATTTCACTTGTTCCACATCCTTGCTAACCATTCTAAGAGCTTTATAGTAGGATCTCATTGTGGTTTTAATTTGCATTTCCCTGATGGCTAATGATATTGAGCATCTCTTCAGGCGCTTCTGGGCTGTTTGTCTATCTTCTTTTTTTGAAATATCTGTTCAAGTCATTTACCCATTTTTAAAATGAGTTGTTTATATTCTTGTCATTGACTGAAAATAAGTTCCTTATGTATTCTGGTTATAAGTCCTTCATCAGATTTATGTAGTACACGTATTTTCTCCCTGTCTGTGGCTTGCATTTTTATCTTCTTAATGGTCTTCTGAAGTGCAGAAGTTTTCAATTTTGATGAAGTCGAATTTATTGATTTTTTTCCCCTTACATAGCTCACACTTTTTGTGTCTTATCTAAAAAATCTTTGCCTTCCTCATAGTCACAAAGACTTTCTCCTATATTTTCTTCTAGAAGCTTTATAATTTTAATTTTTATGTTTAGGTTAAAGACTCATTTCTAGTTATATTTTGTGTGATTTTGGGGCGGGGTCAAGATTCATTTCCTCCCCATATGAATATCCAGTTGTTCTAGTGCCCTTTATTTAAAAGACTTTCCTTTCCTCATTGAATCACTTTGTCAAAAATCAGCTGAGCATATTGAGCATCGCAATTTTTAATACTATTAGAACTGAACTTTCCCAAGTCAGGTCATACCATTTCTGATCTCCTTTCCTTGGTGAGTCTATAAGGCAGACTAAGCTGATACTTGGGCGAAGGAATCTATGTCTAACCTCTGTTTTTGTACATAGAACACAACATGATGTCTTCTGCACTTGTGGGTTACTTGCTTAATTTTCCTATTAAACTCATAACAGTACACTGTGTTGTGTGTTTGTGACAAGAGAGAAAGAAGCTTTCCGGATATATTATCTTCGTTTCTTGCAGCCTACGGATTTCTGCTTCTATTTGTTTCCTTGCACTGATATTATCAGCCTGTAACTTGAGCTTCTAGAGAACTGAGGTCATATCTGTACATGTCATTTTGATTTGTGAGGCATCTAGCTCAGTGCCCTGAGCATGCGTGGACTTTTATCGGTAGCATTGAGGTTGTAGCATACTCACTACCCCTCAATTTCCTCATCTGGCATGAGGGCTCATCTCTATCTAACTCAGTTCGGTTCGGAACTGCGGGCTGTTCATATAAAGAAAGGCCATCTGACTGTGGTCGGGGAAGAAGACATGACACTTTAACCAGGCTGGTTGGTTCTCTTGGAGACTACCTATGTATGACATCTGGAACAAATTGTGGTCTGATCTTTGGTCCTATCACTTCTCATTCAGATCAATACTGGTCTGAATATTCTTTTTTTTTTTTTTGGCCACGCCGTGCAGTTTGCAGAATCTTAGCTCCCCAACCAGGGATCGAACCCCTGCCCGCTGCAGTGGAAGAGCAGAATCCTAACCACTGGACCGCCGGGGAAGTCCCAGGTCTGAATATTCTTTAGATTAACTGAAATTAAAAGGAACTGCTTTGTAGCCACCTCCAGTGTGTGCCTACAGACCTGGGCTCTATCTGCATGCCCCTCTAGAGTTGACCCGCAGCCTGGGGGCACTCTGCGCCCTCTCCCTCACTCCCAACATTTATGTGCGGGGAAATCCTCTTCCTAATGAATGCTGAGGGCAACCTTGGCCAGAAAGTGAAGGCGAGAGACGTCATGAAACGGCAACACTCCACCCACCCGTGGTGAGGTGAAGGATGCGTGAATGTTGTTGCCTGAAGTGGGCCCGTGTTGCCATGGTGATGGAGGCGCGCTGACGCTAAGTGGACGAGCCGCAGCTCCCATGGATTTTAATGGCAGCTGGTCAGTGCCACCGCCTTCCGTGAATTGCTGCCCCCGAGTTGCTGCTTGGCCCCGGCTGTCCTGATCTCTGTTGACAAATGGTTGTCTTCACAGTCAAACTACTAACTGTACTCTAATTAATGAACGTGCTAATTATTCTTCCCTACTCCCAGCACATTTGTCTAACTAACCTGTCACACACGGATAAGTGCAGTGTCTGCATCAGCACCGAGGGCGCTGGGAGCAGGGGTCCGGGAGGAGAGGGTGTTGGGCCTACAGCCGGGATCTGTGGGCTCTTTCTTGTTAAACTACCTTTACTAACGGTCAGGTGTCTGGAAATATGTTAATTTCTCCTTTCTCTTCTTAAAAAAAAAATCTCTTTAGGGGCTGAGCGGCCATTGGTCACTTCACTAGCCCCTGAGGGGATTGCCAAATTCGGATGCAGAAGGACCAGGAGCCCCAAGCTCTGAAAACTATTCCAGAAGCAGCATTCGCGGTGGTTAAAAACCCAGACTTTGAAGCTAGACAGGCCTGGTTTTAAATCCTAGGTCTGCGCCTTGCTTCCTGTGGTTTCACCGCTCTGCACCTCAGTCTCGTGTTTTGGGCAATGGGAGGGATAATCTGTCCCCAGAGGGGTGTGTTGGAGAGCAAATGCACAAGCTAGGTCCCCAGGACACAGCTGCTCAGGGCCTTGGGTCCAGGGCTGGGTCTGGTCTGGTGTAGGCCGGACCAGGGCCGGCTCCAGGCCTGGAGACCGTTCTGCTAGGAATTCGGAATCCAGCGCGGGCCGCTGCGCCCCTCGCGCCCCCTGCGCGCTCCTGCCCCGTGCCCCTGGCCTGCCTCTCTTTTTGTTCTGTCTCAGCAGCTCTCTGTTGAGATGAATGGCATTTCCAGAGGCTTCACCTCTGCTAAGTGTTCCTCTGTAGCCGCAGCCAGAATCTTAATGTGCTCGCTGTAATTTAATGGCCATCTCGGCCGACTGTTAAAACGCTCTCTTCCTGGGTGAAGTGGACTCGCTCCACCGGTACGCGCGCCCCGCCCGGGCGGGGAGGCTCCGGGAGCTCAGACGTGGAGGTCCCCCCACGGGAAGGGTGAACCTCTTCCCAGGCGCCTTCTCAGCTTTCTAAAGTGGAGCTGGCTGGGCATTCTCCGCTCCAACCCCCGCGCCCCCATCCTGTTTGCGGGGCTCCTGAGGGTCGGGGAACGAGCCCGAGAGGCTGCTCCTTCCTGCGTTCCCGTGTTCCTGCGTTCCTGGCACCTGGCGAGATTGCCACAGACGCCCTGGGCTGACCACGTAGGATTCTGTTGATGCTGTTTTCTGTGTGCCTGCAGATCCTGGCGCAAACTCAGACGCCACAGACAGAAACACGGGAGCAGGAAGGAGATAAGGACGAGCCTTAAAGACATCAGGCTGTAACATACAGAGAATTCTTTAAAGCTGGGCATTTAAAATCTGGGATTATAAGCGGTGAACAGTCACAGCGTGGCAGCAGACGCATAGGGCACGCCTCACCCCACCCCTGCCCTGCCCCAGTCTTTATGGAGCAGTGGCCCTCAACCACGTGACAGCTGTGGAAAGCACCAGGTCCTTTCATTGTCCTGCCGTCTGGTGGTCCTAGGAGTAGATATCTGACCAGCCTAGGCCAGTGGGATTGTCCTAATAGTTCACTGAGAAGAGTCAGTCCTTTACAGGTGACAGAGCTGTAAGACATAAAACTCCAGAGTTGGAGGTGGAGGTGTTTTCCACTGTGTGGAGAAAACTGGTCTGCAGAGAGAATATGGCTGCTGAGTTGTGAGAAAGTGGAGAGAGAAGGAGAGAGACTGAGACAGAGAACTCCGTTTGAGAGGCCCAACCTCATCTCTGCTCTTTTCAGTGTTTGGTTGTTCAGTTCCTTGGATTCTTTGAGTCAATAAATTTCCCTTTTTTGCCCAAGCTAGCTTGAGCTAAGTTTCTATTGTTTGCAACTAGAGTACTTTTCAAGGGGCCTGGCCTTCACTTCTGATGCACTGTCACTAAGACAGCAGGGGTCTTAGAAGGGCCAACACTTCATGGGGACCAGACCCCTTGTCTACTGGGACCTAAGCGTTCCCTGACACTTGCAAATGAGATCTTGTTGAGGTGAATACACAAAGCTTGCTAGTGCCCAGCCCCTAACCAATCTTGTAAAGACTCCACACGTTGTGAAGTGCCCCAGGCACTCAGAGAGAGTTCTCAAGAGCATCATGACCAGCCAGGGCTGCCCTTGCTACTGGCCTCTGTGCATCCAAGCTCCAAACGCTTGGGTCCTCCATGGACCCCCATGGACCTCTTTCACCCAAGCTGGCCTCACCTGCTTTAGGTATGAGGACTGTGTGATCTCGTCCCCGTGCTGGCCTCTCCCACAGCAAGATGCAAATCCTGCTGCCACTAAGTAGAGTGGCCAATGTCCTTTTTATTTTTACTTTCTTTCTTTTTGTCGTTGTTGTTGTTTTTTCTGGCTGTGTGGCACGCGGGGATCTTAGTTCCCCGACCAGGGATCGAACCCGTGCCCCCTGCATTGGGATCGTGGAATCTTAACCACTGGACTGCCAGGGAAGTCCCCCAATGTTCTCTTTCAAAGTGAGGTTTTGATAAGAGCTCTTCTTCATCACTGCCAAATAGTTGTTGAGCCTGGGATGAAGTTTGCAGAATCTTGCATTATCTGTGTAACTTCCGAGGGAAGAAAACTGTCCTATAAGATGCCAGGCCACCACCTCCCTCACTCAGCAGGTTCCCTCTTACACCTTCTCTCTACTCTTATTATTATGCTGAGACGATTCCAGGGAAGTAGCTCAGTAATTACCTCAGAGAAGCCAGTTGCGGTGGTTAACGGTCCTTCCCGTGTGGAAGCTTTCCTAGGTGACCCCCTTTCTGCTCCTTATCTAAGTTCTTTGGTTTAGTTTTCATTCTCTTGTTGCTTGTTTCCCGTGGAAACAGAGGCATCAGCCGTCCACCTCATCATCATTCATTCATTCACCCAGGGCTTATTACTCGGCTGCTACTCTGGACCCTGCCATGCGTCAAGTAGTTATTTTTTCCCTAGGAATTCAAGGAAAGAGAGAAAGACAGTACTCTGGACACAAACCTTTTTGGTGCTCAATAAATAAAAAACATGCTTCACTTTTTCTTCCCTTCCTGCCTCTCTCCCGAGCCCTGCTTCTTCTGGCAGGACACGCTGAGCCAGGGTACTTTGGTGGCTAGTTTAAAAAAAAAAAAAAGAAGAAGAAGAAGCAGCCCTGTAATTGTGCTGGGACCTTTGGAAATTCTAATGATGAAAGGCAGAGCCCGGCCCTCACTTCCCCTTCCTGCACAGTGCGGGCCTGGGGTGCCACGGAGCTGAGAAGTCCTTGCTGGGAGCCGGAAACAAACATGGATCACGAAACCCTGGGCAATATTGTCCTGCTGGCCATCGTCACCCTCATCAGCGTGGTCCAGAACGGTAAGGGAATCCCCTCCCTCAGGGTAGATTTTGTTTCTAGTTGTTTGAAAGTCAGGCTTACACAGTTGTGTGTGTGTGTGTGTGTGTGTGTGTGTGTGTGTACACTTTTGTCTTTACCTATATTTGTATCTTTATTTGAATGTATAGGGGTTTGTGCCTTTCTGCATGAATTTAGGTTTTTCCTTCTCCCAATCGTTCTTTCACTTTAATGGGGATGATTAATCATGTCTGTAGAGCCAGGGCAGCAAGCTGGAGGTTGTACCAAAACCGTCACTGGAGTGTCTGCAATCAGCATTTTAACTACGAATTACTGTGGCCAGAGACCAGCTGGAGGGCAGGAAGGCTGGAAAGGGACAATCAGATATATGTTCACCCAGACACTGGGTTATACTAAGTGCAGCTGGGCGCTCTTCACCTGTCACCTGTAGGCTAAAAAAAAGGAAATTTATGCGGTGTGAGGGGGATTTCACCTTAACATTATTTTACCTCTGTATTGCTTTCTTTTTTTTTTCTTTTGAAGAAACATGTTCTTTGCAATACTTTCTTTTTCTCTAGCAATGCGTAATTTTTGAAGCATTTTTTGGTAGGCATTATGTACTTATATAAAGGGAGAGAGAGAGCGGGGAGGATTTTCTTGTTTGGGGTTTGCATTTCCATGAACTCTGCGATCACTTAAACCAAGCAAGGGACCTAGAAGTGAAAAAGGCAGGACTGGGTAGAACTTTCTCTTTAAAGTTCTGAGCTAGGACTGCCTCAGGCTCTCTCTATCAGTACGGCCAGTGTCTTTGGGATTTGCAGTTTACAAAGGTAGAGAAAAAAGGAGAGGAATTACTAAGGGCAGCTCTGTAACTTAATGGTAATTACTGAATGCTCACTCCCTGGCACACTTTGGGAACTTGGGTGTTCAGTCAACTGGGGATATTCGGATATTTTCCCCCACCTCGAGTGTGGACAGAGGCTGGTGATGCGCCTTCTGGGCACTGAGTAAGGCTTCCCGTGGCCTCCCTGCACCAGAGAATGGCCACTTTCCATACTCCGAGTATGTTTCCTCCTTGGAACAACACGTTTTCTTTTTTGAATTTTATTTTATTTATTTTTTATACAGAAGCTTCTTGTTAGTTATCTATTTTATACATATCAGTGTATACATGTCAATCCCAATCTCCCAATTCATCCCACCACCACCAACCCTCCCGCCACTTTCCCCCCCTTGGTGTCCGGAACAGCACTTGGCAGCTTTCTGACCCAAACATTTTCATTCTAAATCTCACACAACAGAGTTGCAGCTCAGAGAGGGGACAAAGGGCCGGTTGAGGCTGCCACAGTCTCAGGCCATTGCTGTTTCATGTTGGGGCTCCCTTAGTCTTGTCAGTCGCCAAGGGATTCATTCATTCGACCTGCATACACCCACAGGTACCCTGCTCTGTCCAGGAAGGGTCCCACATCCATGAGGATGTAGCAGTGAACAAGAAAGCTAGGTTCCTGCCTCCCAGGAAAGGAGAGGCTGGCGGGAAAAGATGGGCAGGCAGGAAGCAGGAAGCCTGCAGTGATGCTTGCGGCCCCCGTGGAGGCAGTCGCATGGGTGTCGGAGGGCGCTGCTTGTTCAGCTCTCCCCCTCCGGCCCTCCCCCGGATACCCGTCAATCTCGGTGACAGTGGACAGGAGCCAGGGTCCCCTTAGCCGCCTGTGCAGATGGGGCTGAGCAGAGGTTCGAGTGCACCCTGAGCTGCTCCCTGTTGGTCCAGGCCGAGTCGGGGGAAGCTGGAGGGTCTCCTCCTGTGAGAACAGACTCTTTTCATCTCTCCTGAGATGCCCCAGGACCTGGCCCTGGTCTGTCCAGGGGGTCCTGGGCTTTTCCGTAGAAGCACAGCAAACCCGGAGCAGACTTGAGGTGGACGATGAGATTTCTAATTATTTTTTGGCAGATGAGATTAAGTCTTCTTCTTTGGTGCAAGGCGGGAGGAGAGATTACAGACGGCCACATGTCTGAGTTTGAACCGCAATCTTTCGGCCGGCCATTTCAGATAGATAACGACAGGACACAGCAGTCTCCCTGACACGGTCCCGTGAACTGAGGAGGCTTCCTGGTGGGGGAGAGACAAGTGTGGACCAGCTCCTGCTTTGGGCTGGAGACTTTTCATCCTGGGCACACAGATGATTGGGGTGCATGTGTAGCGGTGTGGACGGCACGGCCCCAGCATCACAGCCTCTGTCCGTCCCCATCCAGTCCCCCCACTTCCCTTTTCACAGCGTTGTCCCACCCATGCTCGGGGGAAAAGACATGCTGCTGCCCTTTTGAAGCCACAGAAGGAGCCCCTGCCTCCCCCTCAGAGGCTTAGGATCAGCCCTGCTCCCCGCTGAGGCAGAGACCAGGGCTCCCGTGTGATGCTGAGGTCACCCTGTGAGGACTTCTTGTTTCTGACTGTTAAATGTGCCCGTGCGGGGCGGCAAGAAAAACTCAAATGACTTGGAAGATAACACCTCTACCCGTTTTAACCGTTGAGTTTTTAGGCAAACACAAAGGTCCAGAACTTCTCTTTGCAATTCTAATTAACCTCGATGTTGCAGCCATAGGTCTACCTTATTGAGTGCGGAAAACATGCAAAAGCTCTGCCTCCACCCCCAATTACATTTGATACCCGTTCTGTTAGCTTTAGGAACTATTTACATGTTGTTGCCAGGCACGGCACACTTTGTCTTTGTCCCAAGACAAGGAGGTCAGTCCCCGTGTCTGTGACAGCGTTGGAGGGCTCTGTGCTCTCGGCACATGGTGTGCGCCCGATTCCCCGGGGGAAGGGCCAGAGCCCACCCGCCTGGTGGAACCTTCTCCTCTGCCTCCCAGATGCTCATTAGTCATCAAGATCTTTGAACTCGTGGCCCTCTTCCAGCTTGATCCAGCAGAACGCACGTTTGGAAATGCAGACCAAGTTTAAAGTATCTCGTTCCGAGAGACCTGGACCAGAACTACCAAAGCCTGGTTTCCCAGGGAGTGGAGAGAGATGCATTTCCCATGCGTAGCATCCAGAGGGCCTCCAGCTTCTTGGCCAAGGTGCCAGCAGCTCTGCCATGAAGCAAACCTGGGAAACACAGATTTAGAGAAAGTGATTTCCATAGGAAGCCAAATTAATTAGACTGGGAGGAGAGGGTGAGCTGAGGGGAGGGACCCGGGCCTCGTGCGCGGAGGCCTGAATGGTGACAGCAGAAATCTTCTTTACAGCATCCTCAAGAGCCCCTGCTGAACACTCCCCTGACGGAGGGCTCACAACGCACTGGCCTTGCCCTTCCCACTGTTAAGTGTATTGAAAATTTGCTTTGTGTCAAGTATGGTGCTGGGCATAATATTATCTCATTTAATCCTTGCACCCTATGAAATATATAGTATTATATTTCTTTGTTTTTTATTTTTAAAAAGTTTTTTAACATCTTTACTGGAGTATAATTGCTTAACAATGGTGTGTTAGTTTCTGCTGTATAACAAAGTGAATCAGCTATACATATACATACATCCCCATATCTCCTCCCTCTTGCATCTCCCTCCCACCCTCCCTATCCCACCCCTCTAGGTGGTCACAAAGCACCGAGCTGATCTCCCTGTGCTATGCTGCTGCTTCCCACTAGCTAGCTATTTTACATTTGGTAGTGTATATATGTCCATGCCACTCTCTCACTTCGTCCCAGCTTACCCTTCCCACTCCCCGTGTCCTCAAGTACATTCTCCATGTCTGCGTCTTTATTCCTGTCCTGCCCCTAGGTTCCTCAGAACCATTTTTTTTTTTTTTAGATTCCATATATATGTGTTAACATACGGTGTTTGTTTTTCTCTTTCTGACTTACTTCACTTTGTATGACAGACTCTAGGTCCATCCACCTCACTACAAGTAACTCAATTTCGTTTCTTTTATGGCTGAGTAATATTCATTGTATATATGTGCCACATCTTCTTTATCCATTCACCTGTCAATGGACACTTAGGTTGCTTCCATGTCCTGGCTTAATTCACAGGTAAGCAAAGTGGAGCTTGGAGAGGTTAGAACATTGGTTGGAGGTTCCAGAGCCAGTAATGGTGAAACTGGGATTCAAACCAACTCCAAAGGGTAGACCTTTACACAGTGTATTTTTTCTCGAATTCATTCATTCAAACGCTCACTACTCAGGAAGTTCTCTCTTATATGGAACTGAAATCTGCTGCCTTATAATTTCTATCCACTAGTGTGTCTGTTCTTTGGAAAAGCTTAGACTGTGCCTGCTGCTTCTGTGTTTACAAAGTCACCTGTAACATCCCTTCTTCAATGTATCATTCCTCATATGACTTGGTTTCCAGAGTCCCTTGTCATTGGGTTCCCCCTCCTACCCCACTCCCCACCAACTTGCCGTGTTCTTTCTAAGAGGCAGGTGGGTGTTTTCCATGCAGGGAAACTGTTCCCGAGGTTCAGACACCAGTTCTGTTAAAATAATGGATGTGTGAATTATTCTTTTGTATCACGCTGCTGGCTCATACTAACTTAATGAAAATCTCAAGAGCTTTTTATGTGATCCTGAGAAAGTTATTTACCTTCTCTGACCACCAGTTTCCTCAACAGAGAGATGGAGTTACTAATATCTTCTGTGTGTGATGGTTGAAGGTATTGCCTGAGATAATTAACATAGGTAGAGAAGCCAGCAGAGCCCAGCATGCGGTAAGTTCTTGGTCAGCGTTTGTAGCCTTCTCTCTCCGTGTCTCTCTCTGTCTCTCTGGTTTGGCCTGATGTTAGCAGCCAGCCAAGAGAAGTGTGTGAGTGGTCTTTGCATGCATAGTTTCTGTAACATGGTCAAGGATAATAGGAGTTGGAGTGTCAGTGTTTGGAGGAGTGGACAAAGGTGGCCCAACTGTTTCAAGTTTAGCTTAGAAGGAGGGAGAGGTAGACCCTAGTGGTATACAGGACTAAGGCAGGCTTGTTTTTGTTTTGTTTTGAGGGTAGGAAAGATCTGAGTGTGTTTCAAAGGTAAAGATTAGGAGGAAAACAGAGACTGAAGGTTCAGGAAATGGGGCAAACACTGATGAACAAAGACCGGAAGAGGGTGGCAGAAGCAGCGTCAAGGTTGCAGGTGGAGGGCTAAGGCTTGGAAAAGAGGAAGGGGTTTGTTATCGGGCAAGGAGAGGAAGAAGAGAGGCAGACTCGGAGAAGGACGGCCACGCTGTGCAGTTGGTTGCAGAAATAACCTCAGACTTTCTTAATACTGTCTCTGTTTACATGTTCAGGGGCAAGGGGTGTCACCTTGGGTTCTGGAAAGACAATGATCAGAATTTTCCACTGTATTCTATGGTAAGAAGGGACGTCCAGAGTGGACAGTTGGATACTTAAACCCTGTGTAGTTGATGGAATCCCTGAAGTGAGCTTCTATGTGACAGTAGGAGGATAAACACACCCTCGAATGCCCAGCTGGAGTTGAATCCCAGCCTCCCTGCTCCCCGGTGGAGTGACTCTGAGAAAGTTATTTAACCTCCCTGAGCCGTAGGGCCCTTGTCTACAAAGTGGGGACAGTACCACCCACTTTACAGTGCTGGTGCCAGGCCCAATAAAGGAGCATATGTCCAGTGCCTAACAGAGGGCCTTCAGACAAGCCAGCCCTGCAGCTCTGCTCAAAACGGGCACAGTTCTAGGAGAGGAATGTACTTTTGACACAAAGGAAAACATGAAGACTTTTATTCATGTACACAATGGATAAGGCATCCTTTTCATGTCTTTTTGAGGAATCTAATAGAAAGTTGATGGAAAGAAATCCTGTGAGTGGATCCCTGACAATCACGCTTTTCCCTTTTTCACTCTTGAAATAGGAGGAAAGGAATAAAATAGGAGAGGTGAAGGAGAGAGAGAGAGAGAGAGAGAGAGGGAGAGAGGGACAGACCTTTATCCCGCCATCCCCACCATCCAGCCTGCAGATTCTGTCCCCTCGGCATCTCCTAATCCCACAAGCATCACCCTAACCAGCTCCCTTCTGTCTTTCCCCTGTCCTGGGTCTCACCCCTTTAAACACTCACCATGCTAAAGACAGAGTGGCTTTCTGGCGATGCCACTCCTCAACTTACATGTGTCAGTAACTCCTTGTTGCTCTCAAGACGGAAATAAATTCACAAGTTCTTAACGTGGCTCTCATCAAGGTCACGGTCATGCTGCTAAGTCCGACAGGCACTTCTCAGCCACCGTCTTCTTCAGCCTTGGTTCACTTGCTGCTTTCTCCCTGGGGCTCCCTCCGGCCACCCTGTCTGCACCCCCAGCGGCCCCTGTCGTGCTGTGCCTTCCCTTTCGTCCACAGCTTGGCACACTGTGTCGTTTTAATTTTTGTGTTTTGTTGACGGTGTGTGGTCTGTCTTCTCTTCTTGCATCCTCGCCAGAACAAAAGCTCCTCAGGCCAAGGCTCTTTGTGTGTTTTGTTCTCAGACGTAAGCTGAGTGTCTGGCACGTGGCAAGTGATAAAAGAGAAATGTCATTGAAAGAACAATTCACCACCTACCTCTTCGGTCTCATTTGTAATTGTACCAGGTTCCACTTCCCATTCCCCACCACCAATAAGCTGGATGTACTGAACCCCAGAGGTTCTTGCCTCTGGACCTTTGCACGTTCCGTTACACGAGAGTGGAGTGGTCTCCTCTGCTTGCCACACTTGTTCTTCAGATTTTATCTTAAATATCACCTCCTCTAGGAATCCTTCTCTGTCCCAAACACTGAATTAAGTTGCCCCCTTTGACCCTCGATGGCTCTGTATCCTCACTCAGTCTGATCTTAGCACGAGTCACTCTGTAGTGTAATTTCTTTACTTGGTTGTCTATTTCTTCCGACTGTCGGATCCTTGAAAGTGAGGGTCGTGTGTTGCTCACCATTGAGTCACCAACACCAAACGCAGTGATTAGTGGAGGGTAGCTGCTGAGTAAATTTCTGCTCAGTGACATTTGATGGAGGACATTTAGGGCATCTTAGAGGTCAAGTTAAGGAACCGTCTAACATTCTAGTAAAATAATGGGATACCAGGCTCGTGAACGTTCCCCGTTATAAACCAAATCCAAACTTTTCCCTCTGGCAGGGTTCTTTGCCCACAAGGTGGAGCACGAAAGCAAGACCCATAATGGGTGGAGCTTCCAGAGGACGGGGACACTTGCCTTGGAACGGGTCTACACTGCCAAGTGAGTCCAA
The DNA here is from genome assembly GCF_965194825.1 of Balaenoptera physalus. Taxonomy (NCBI): domain Eukaryota; kingdom Metazoa; phylum Chordata; class Mammalia; order Artiodactyla; family Balaenopteridae; genus Balaenoptera; species Balaenoptera physalus. The sequence goes on along the minus strand of NC_138899.1, from coordinate 74,279,861 downwards.
ACCCTGACACTGCTAACTGACAGATGGGGGGCCTGGGCACAGGGCTGCATGTCTGTCTGGGCCAATCTTCCAAAGGCCGGGGAGGCGGGGTTCCCAGGGAAGCTTGAACTTCACCTGGGAGACTTTGGGGGCACTTTTCATCATCTTAACAAGTGCTGGTGTGTAAAGAGGGGAAGCGGGGCTGTGGGATGGGGGGATGGAGCTCCGCCTGTTCAGGAACCTCTCAGCCAGTCATTCCGTCGTGGAGTTGACCGATTTTCTGGGGCGTTAGTCCAGAGGGGCTGCCGGGAAACCAGCCATCACTCACCAGCCGGCTTCGGAAGCAACAGGCAGGACCAGCTGGCAGCTGCCTGCAGCCCCTCAGGTCCCCTCGGTGGGGTCTGGAGGGGACTCTAGTGCGTTTCCTAAGCCCGGTCTCCTGGAGCAACCAGAACGGAAAGAATGGGGGAATTATGCAATGGCTTCTCCACCTCTCCTGCTTTTACTTCTGAATGAAAAGGCTGTTTGAAAACACCTGAAGAACTCAGTGAAGGAGGCGGGTGCTATTTGGGATGCAAATCCAACATTCATTTTCCTCTCTGCTGAACGCATTCAGACAGAGGGTTCAGCCAGCGGCCTGTCACCTGCTTCTCTGAGCCTGTGATTGGCCTGTGAGAAAGGGAGGCTGCAGCTCTGGGCTGGCCAAGGAGCTGGCCTTCAGTCTCGGCTCGGAGGTGACTTGGATGTCTCCAGAGATCCTTCCAAAGTGGGAGTCGTGGCCACACAAGCAACGTTCTCCTCGAACTGCAGGAATAACACAAGCAAATGCAGCCACTCGAGGGCCCTCTGCCTCCCGTCGGCCCCAGCCCCTCAGACCCAGCACTCCTGCGCAGTCTGATTCCGAGGAAATCCCTTCCTGAACTACTTACAGGGAGATTTCCATCTTAAGATTCGGACCTTCGGTGTGTTAATTCTCAGAATCCACTGAAGAAGTGGAAGGATGTGATTTAAGCCATCTTAGATGTTCACATTTACAGGAGGTGGAGGAGAGAGTGTGCGGTGCTGTCAGCCCCTCTGTGCTGTTTGCAGGGGAGACGGGAGAGGTCCCCGCAGACACACCCACGTGCAAGAGTGCAAGAGGGGCAAGGACAGTGTCCTCCATCGGGGTAACGCCAGAACCTCCCCCCACACGGAATCCAGAAGAACGTGAATACCATTCTACCTGTTCGGAAAGGGAAGCTTCTTCCCGCCCAGATCACTGCATTCTCACCAGCTGCTCCGTGTTCTTAGGGGCACGGCCGGGCCCGTCTGGAGAAGTGGGGCAGGGCTGCATGCAGCGGAATTTCTCTGTACCGGGTGAGAAGCTCAGTTTCCATCCTGCCAAAAATGAAGAAGAACGGGGGCAGGCCAGGCCGCCTGGTGTCTGCCGTTTCCCCCAGGAGTGACCTAGCTCTGCTTCTAAGAAGCCGCCTCGCTGACACCTGGTCCCCCGCTGCCAGCCTCCAGACTGTGGAAGTGCCCTCTGGGGATGGTTGCGCTGTCGTTTGGAAGGTGGTTTGGAAGCTCTGCAATGGCTCGGGGCCCCTGCCGTCAGAAGGCGCTAGAGGAGAGTGGTGGGTGATTGGTGCCGCCTGGGGGTCCCCATCGCATGGGTACTGCCGCCCAGCTCCCAAACCCACGTGACTTTCCCACTTACCCCCCGAGAGAGGGCAAGGAGAGGGAGGGGAGGAGAGAGAGCTGTGGAGAGGTAGGAGCTTTTGGGGGGAAGAGGGAGTGGAGGAGAATTTTCTGTAATTAAAAGGTTGCCCAGACACTGCTGTGGTTCTGTTGCAAAGACTACTTCCTCCCTGACCCAGCTGGCAGCGCCCTGTGTGTGCCTGAGGTGGGTTGTGGAAGGTGCTGAAGATCAACACAGAGGCTGCCGCCTGCTGGCGACGCCAGGAGCCCCCAGTCTGCATGCCCCAGCCAGGAAGCTACCAGGAAGGGCCTTACGTGTTAGCCCGGTAGCAAGTCATCCCCAGTGATAGCTTCTCCAGGGGCCTCCAAAGCACCAAAGAGGGGTACAAGAAGAGCCGTAGGGGTGTGAGAAGAAAAGAACATGTATTTAATGTTGCTATCTAAAAAATAGGAAATTGAACTTTACTCAGTTTTAATATACAGATTGAGAGTAGGATGTGTATATAATTTGTACATAAATATACCCGTCATAAGGTTGCATGATCAAAACTCTTGGTTGATGGGGTGTGGGATCATAAATGTTTAGAGACTGTATAAAGGGAAAATAGCATAAAGAATAAATGATGCTGGTGGATTGAAATGGCTGATGCATGCTTTTCAGCATAAAGTATGACTGTTGACTGATACAGATAATTCAAGATTTGGGGGCTGTTGGTAAACAGACATCCCAGCCAGGTGAGGGCTTCAGCTCAGACTCAGCCTCGGTTAATGGGCTGCTCTACCACCCATCTCCCTCGAGGGCAGAGCTGAGTCAGGGTTTGAGAGTTAAAAGGACCTCGACCTTGACTCTGTCTTCATGTGTCTAAAACATAGGTCAAAGCCCTGTTCCCAGTTGATGAGCGCAGCCAGAGCCGTCAAAGTTTGATTTTTGGAGAAAAGTCTCAGTTAACTGACCTAAGATCCTTCTTCATGAGTGCGGTGAGCACAGGCTGTGGAGAGAAGATGGGTCTTTGCAGATGTGTCATTTTCCAAAATGTGACCCATAGATTACAAGTTCATGGGCTGTTAACAGGTGTTAAAGAGAAGAACAAGTTCTGTACAGCAAGACTTTTGAGAACCTTTAAAGTACTAAGACACTGTGATTCTTGGTTCTACAAGAAGGAGAGGTCTTATTAAACTACAGACACCCTTCCTTTTTTTTTTCTAGAGCATAGCAAAGGTTTAGTGTTTCACAAGATGCATTTTGGTAAATGACACCCTAAGGTCCCTTCTCCCCCCACACCTCTCAGAATCCACTCTGGACTCACTTCCAAGTAGCAGGGACTTGTGAATGATTTGAAGGTGATACATCTACATTGGTTCTATTGATTAGTATTGATACTATTGCTGTTATTACTGATATTTACTTATTTATGTATTTAAAGTTCTATTGCAATATAGTTGATTTACAATGTTGTGTTAGTTTCAGGTGTAGAGCAAAGTGATTCAGTTTTATATATATATATATATATGTATATATACACACACACATATTCTTATTTAGATTGCTTTCCATTATAGGTTATTGCAAGATATTGAGTATAGTTCCCTGTGCTATACAGTAGGTCCTTGTTGGTTATCTATTTTATATATAGTAGTGTGTATATTTTAATCCCAAACTCCTAATTTATCCCTCCCATATTTACTTATTTTAAATAAACCCAAATTAACTAGCAAAACATTAAGTGCTTCTATATCTCATTCCTAAAGGTGGAGAAAAATGAAAGGGAAAATTGCAATGAATCCTTTTCTCCATAAAAACACTGGCAGTGCGGTGCGTCCAGTGGAACAAAGCACAGTGAATTGTTGAGAGATCTGCTGAGTAGCTCGTAGTTAGGCCTCAAGAAATGACAGACAAAGTGGGTTTGTCAGTTTTGTCCTGCAGAAAAACTGGCACAAAAGAATATTTGGAATAACAATAATTTGTCAGTAGGAAAGACATTTTCATTGGAGGTTATAAGAAGGAGAGGTTGGAGGAATAATAGCCACCATTTATTGAATGCTTACTACGAGCCTGGTGCTGCTTTCCCTCGTTTTATTCTCACAACAGCCAGGGAGGTATCAATAAATACTCATGTCTCCATTCACCTTCAGTTGATGAGGAGATTGAGACTCAGTGAGGCTAGGAAATGCACCCACAATCGCACAGTCAAAAAGTGGCAGCTGGGAGACCTTCAAGATGGCGAAAACGTAAGACGTGGAGATCACCTTCCTCCCCGCAAATACATCAGAAATACATCTACATGTGGAACAACTCCTACAGAGCACCTACTGAATGCTGGCAGAAGACCTCAGACCTCCCAAAAGGCAAGAAACTCCCCATGTACCTGGGTAGGACAAAAGAAAATAGAAAAAACAGAGACAAAAGAATAAGGATGGGACCTGCACCAGTGGGAGGGATCTGTGAAGGAGGAAAGGTTTCCACACACTAGGAAGCCCCTTCGCGGGCGGAGACTGTGGGTGGCAGAGCGGGGAAGCTTTGGAGCCATGGAGAAGAGCACAGCCACAGGGGTGCGGAGGGCAAAGCGGAGAGACTCCCGCACAGAGGCTCGGCGCTGAGCAGCACTCACCAGCCCGAGAGGCTTGTCTGCTCACCCGCCGGGGCGGGCGGGGTCTGGGAGCTGCGGCTCGGGCTTCGGAGGTCAGATCCCAGGGAGAGGACTGCGGTTTGCTGCATGAACGCAGCCTGAAAGGGGCTAGTGCGCCACAGCTAGCCGGGAGGGAGTCCGGGAAAAAGTCTGGAGCTGCCGAAGAGGGAAGAGGCCACTGTTTTGCAGTGCGCGAGGAGAGGGGATGCAGAGCACCGCCTAAATGAGCTCAAGAGACGGGTGCGAGCCGCGGCTGTCAGCGCGGACCCCAGAGACGGGCATGAGATGCTAAGGCTGCTGCTGCCGCCACCAAGAAGCCTGTGTGCAAGCACAGGTCACTCTCCACACCGCCCCTCCCGGGAGCCTGTGCTGCCCGCCACTGCCAGGGTCCCGTGATCCAGGGACAACTTCCCCGGGAGAACGCACGGCGCGCATCAGGCTGGTGCAATGTCACGCTGGCCTCTGCCGCCGCAGGCTCGCCCCGCATTCCATGCACCTCCCTCCCCCCGGCGTGAGTGAGCCAGAGCCCCCGAATCAAATACTCCTTTAACCCCGACCTGAGCGGGGAACAGATGCCCGCAGGCGACCTACACGCAGAGGCGGGGCCACATCCAAAGCTGAACCCCAGGAGCTGTGCGAACAAAGAAGAGAAAGGGAAATCTCTCCCAGCAGCCTTAGGAGCAGCGGATTAAATCTCCACAATCAATTTGATGTACCCTACATCTGTGGAATACCTGAATAGACAATGAATCATCCCAAAATTGAGGCGGTGGACTTTGGGAGCAACGATATATATATATTTTTCCTTTTTCTCTTTTTGTGAATGTGTATGTGCATGCTTCTTTGTGTGGTTTTGTCTGTATAGCTTTGCTTTTACCATTTGTCCTAGGGTTCTGTCTGTCCTTTTTTTTTTTTTTTTTTTTTTTTTTTTTGTATAGTTTTTAGCACTTGTTATCATTGGTGGATTTGTTTTTTGGTTTGATTGCTCTCTTCTTTCTTTTTTTTTTCATCTTTTTATTACTTTTCAATTTTTAAAAATTTTTAATAATTATTTCTTATTTTGTATTTTAATAACTTTATTTTATTTTATTTATTTATTTTTTTTTTTCTTCCTTTTCTTCTGAGCTGTGTGGCTGACAGGGTCTTGGTGCTCCGTCTGGGTGTCAGGCCTGTGCCTCTGAGGTGGTAGAGCCGAGTTCAGGACATTGGTCCAACAGACACCTCCCGGCTCCACGTAATATCAAACAGTGAAAGCTCTCCCAGAGATCTCCATCTCAATGCTAAGACCCAGCTCCACTTAATGACGAGCAAGCTACAGTGCTGGACACCCTATGCCAAACAACTAGCAAGACAGAAATACAACCCCACCCATTAGCAGAGAGGCTGTCTAAAATCATAATAAGGTCACAGGCACCCCAAAACACACCACCGGATATGATCCTGCCCACCAGAAAGACAAGATCCAGCCTCATCCACCAGAACACAGGCAACAGTCCCCTCCACCAGGAAGCCTACACAACCCACTGAACCACCCTTAGCCACTGGGGACAGAAACCAAAAACAACAGGAACTACAAACCTGCAGCCTGCGTAAAGGAGACCCCAAACACAGTAAGATAAGCAAAATGAGAAGACAGAGAAACACACAGCAGATGAAGGAACAAGGTAAAAACCCACCAGACCAAACAAATGAAGAGAAAATAGGCAGTTTACCTGAAAAAGAATTCAGAGTAATGATAGTAAAGATGATCCAAAATCTTGGAAATAGAATGGAGAAAATAAAAGAAACGTTTAACAAGGACCTAGAAGAACTAAAGAGCAAACAAACAATGATGAACAACACAATAAATGAAATTTAAAATTCTCTAGAAGGTATCAACAGCAGGATAACTGAGGCAGAAGAACAGATAAGTGACCTGGAAGATAAAATAGTGGAAATAACTACCACAGAGAAGAATAAAGAAAAAAGAATGAAAAGAATTGAGGACAGTCTCAGATAACTCTGGGACAACATTAAACGCACCAACATTCAAATTATAGGGGTCCCAGAAGAAGAAGAGAGAAAGGGACTGAGAAAATATTTGAAGAGATTATAGCTGAAAATTTCCCTAATATGGGAAAGGAAATAGCCAAGTCCAGGAAGTGCAGAGAGTGCCATACAGGATAAATCCAAGGAGAAACACACTGAGACACATATTAATCAACCTATCAAAAATTAAATACAAAGAAAAAATATTAAAAGCAGCAAGGGAAAAACAACAAATAACATACAAGGGAATCCCTATAAGGTTAACAGCTGATCTTTCAGCAGAAACTCTGCAAGCCAGAAGGGAGTGGCAGGACATATTTAAAGTGATGAAAGGGAAAAACCTACAACCAAGATTACTCTACCCAGCAAGGATCTCATTCAGATTCGACAGAGAAATTAAAACTTTACAGGCAAGCAAAAGCTAAGAGAATTCAGCACCACCAAACCAGATTTACAACAAATGCTAAAGGAACTTCTCTAGGCAGGAAACACAAGAGAAGGAAAAGATACACAATAACAAACCCAAAACAATTAAGAAAATGGTAATAGGAACATACATATCAATAATTACCTTAAATGTAAATGGATTAAATGCTCCAACCAAAAGACATAGACTGGCTGAATGGATACAAAAGCAAGACCTGTACATATGCTGTCTACAAGAGACCCACTTCAGACTTAGGGACACATACAGACTGAAAGTGAGGGGATGGAAAAAGATATTCTATGCAAATGGACATTAAAAGAAAGCTGCAGTAGCAATTCTCATATCAGACAAAATAGACTTTAAAGACTATTACAAGAGAAAAAGAAGGACACTACATAATGATCAAGGGATCAATCCAAGAAGAAGATATAACAATTCTAAATATTTATGCACCCAACATAGGAGCAACTCAACACATAAGGCAAATGCTAACAGCCATAAAAGGGGAAATCGACAGTAACACAGTCATAGTAGGGGACTTTAACACCCCACTTTCACCAATGGACAGATCATCCAAAATGAAAATAAATAAGGAAACACAAGCTTTAAATGACACATTAAACAAGGTGGACTTAATTGATATTTGTAGAACATTCCATCCAAAAACAACAGAATACACTTTCTTCTCAAGTGCTCAAGGAACATTCTCCAGGATAGATCATATCTTGGGTCACAAATCAAGCCTTGGTAAATTTAAGAAAATAGAAATTGTATCAAGTATCTTTTCTGACCACACGCTATGAGACTAGATATCAATTACAGGAAAAAACCTGTAAAAAATACAAACACATGGAGGCTAAACAACACACTACTAAATAACCAAGAGATCACTGAAGAAATCAAAGAGGAAATCAAAAAATACCTAGAAACAAATGACAAAACTCAACGACCCAAAACCTATGGGATGCAGCAAAAGCAGTTCTAAGAGGGAAGTTTATAGCAATCCTACCTCAAGGAACAAGAAACATCTCAAAGAAACAACCTAACCTTACACCTAAAGCAATTAGAGAAAGAAGAACAAAAAACTCCCAAAGTTAGCAGAAGGAAAGAAATCATAAAGATCAGATCAGCAATAAATGAAAAAGAAAAGAAGGAAACAGTAGCAAAGATCAATAAAACTAAAAGCTGGTTCTTTGAGAAGATAAACAAAATTGATAAACCATTAACCAGACTCATCAAGAAAAAAAGGGAGAAGACTCAAATCAATAGAATTAGAAATGAAAAAGCAGAAGTAACAACTGACACTGCAGAAATACAAAGGATCATGAGAGATTACTACAAGCAACTATATGCCAACAAAATGGACAACCTGGAAGAAATGGACAAATTTTTAGAAAAGCACAACCTTCTGAGACTGAACCAGGAAGAAGTAGAAAATATAAACAGACCAATCACAAGCACTGAAATTGAGACTGTGATTAAAAATCTTCCAACAAACAAAAGCCCAGGACCAGATGGCTTCACAGGTGAATTCTATCAAACATTTATAGAAGGGCTAACATCTATCCTTCTCAAACTCTTCCAAAATCTAGCAGAGGGAGGAACACTCCCAAACTCATTCTATGAGGCCACCATCACCCCCTGATACCAAAACCAGACAAAGATGTCACAAAGAAAGAAAACTACAGGCCAGTATCACTGATGAACATAGATGCAAAAATCCTCAACAAAATATGAGCAAACAGAATCCAACAGCACATTAGAAGGATCATACACCATGATCAAGTGGGGTTTATCCCAGGAATGCAAGGATTCTTCAATATACGCAAATCAATGTGATAAACCATATTAACAAATTGAAGGAGAAAAACCATATGATCATCTCAATAGATGCAGAAAAAGCTTTTGACAAAATTCAACACCTGTTTATGATAAAAACCCTCCAGAAAGTAGGCATAGAGGGAACTTACCTCAACATAATAAAGGCCATATATAACAAACCCACAGCCAACATCGTTCTCAATGGTGAAAAACTGAAACCATTTCCACTAAGATCAGGAACAAGACAAGGTTGCCCACTCTCAGCACTATTATTCAACATAGTTTTGGAAGTTTTAGCCACAGCAATGAGAGAAGAAAAAGAAATAAAAGGTATCCAAATCGGCAAAGAAGAAGTAGACTGTCACTGTTTGCAGATGACTTGATACTATACATAGAGAATCGTAAAGACGCTACCAGAAAACTACTAGAGCTAATCAATGAATTTGGTGAAGTAGCAGGATACAAAATTAATGCACAGAAATCTCTTGCATTCCTATACACTAATGATGAAAAATCTGAACAAGAAATTAAGGAAATGCTCCCATTTACCATTACAACAAAAAGAATAAAATACCTAGGAATAAACCTATCTAAGGAGACAAAAGACCTGTATGCAGAAAACTATAAGATACTGATGAAAGAAATTAAAAACGATACAAACAGATGGAGAGATATACCATATTCTTGGATTGGAAGAATCAACATTGTGAAAATGACTATACTACCCAAAGCAATCTACAGATTCATTGCAATCCCTATCAAACTACCAATGGCATTTTTCACAGAATTAGAACAAAAAATTCCACAATTTGTTTGGAAACACAAAAGACCGTAAATAACCAAAGCAATCTTGAGAAAGAAAAATGGAGCTGGAAGAATCAGGCTCCTGGACTTCAGACTATACTACAAAGCTACAGTAATCAAGACAGTATGGTACTGGCACAAAACCAGAAATATAGATCAATGGAACAGGATAGAAAGCCCAGAGATAAACTCATGCACCTATGGTCACCTTATCTTTGATAAAGGAGGCAAGAATATACAATGGAGAAAAGACAGCCTCTTCAATAAGTGGTGCTGGGAAAACTAGACAACTACATGTAAAAGAATGAAATTAGAACACTCCCTAACATCATACACAAAAATAAACTCAAAATGGATTAAAGACCTAAATGTAAGCCAGACACTATCAAACTCTTAGAGGAAAACATAGGCAGAACACTCTATGATATAAATCACAGCAAGATCCTTTTTGACCCGCCTCCTAGAGAAATGGAAATAAAAACAAAAATAAACAAATGGGACCTAATGAAACTTAAAAGCTTTTGCACAGCAAAGGAAACCATAAACAAGATGAAAAGACAACCCGCAGAATGGGAGAAAATATTTGCATATATTTTGAAGCAGTTGACAAAGGATTAATCTTCAAAATTTACAAGCAGCTCATGCAGCTCAATTTCAAAAAAAACAAACAACCCAATCCAAAAATGGGCAGAAGACCTAAATAGACATTTCTCCAAAGAAGATATACAGATTGCCAACAAACACATGAAAGAATGCTCAGCATCACTAATCATTAGAGAAATGCAAATCAAAACTACAATGAGGTATCCCCTCACACCAGTTAGAATGGCCATCATCAGAAAATCTACAAACAACAAATGCTGGAGCGGGTGTGGAGAAAAGGGAACCCTCTTGCACTGTTGGTGGGAATGTAAATTGATACAGCTACTATGGAGAACATTATGGCGGTTCCCTAAAATACTAAAAATAGAACTACCATATGACCCAGCAATCCCACTACTGGGCATATACCCTGAGAAAACCATAATTCAAAAAGGGTCATGTACCACAATGTTCATTGCAGCTCTATTTACAATAGCCAGGACATGGAAGCAACCTAAGTGTCCATCGACAGATGAATGGATAAAGAAGATGTGGCACATATGTACAATGGAATATTACTCAGCCATAAAACAAAACGAAATTGAGTTATTTGTAGTGAGGTGGATGGACCTAGAGTCCGTCATACAGAGTGAAGTAAGTCAGAAAGAGAAAAACAAATACTGTATGTTAACACATATATATGGAATCTAAAAAAAAAAAAGGTTATGAAGAATTTAGGGGCAGGACAGGAATAAAGACGCAGACATAGAGAATGGACTTGAGGACATGGGGAGGGGGAAGGGTAAGCTGGGACGAAGTGAGAGAGTGGCATGGACATATATACACTACCAAATGTAAAATAGATAGCTAGTGGGAAGCAGCCGCATAGCACAGGGAGATCAGCTCGGTGCTTTGTGACCACCTAGAGGGGTGGGATAGGGAGGGTGGGAGGGAGACGCAAGAGGGAGGAGTTATGGGGATATATGTATATGTATAGCTGATTCACTTTGTTATAAAGCGGAAACTAACACACCATTGTAAAGCAATTATACTCTAATAAAGATGTTTAAAAAAAGAAGATTAAAGGTGGTAAAGACAATATAAAATTAAACATTTTAATACTGAAAAAAAAAAAAGTGGCAGCCCCGAGTGGGACCCAGGCTTTGTGACTTTAGGGACCACACGAGTGACCTCTAAGGTCCCTAAAGGCAGCCGCATCACTGACCAAAGGACAAAAGCTGTTTGAGTTCAGCCCAGCAGCGGCCCTCTGGCGAGGAGAGGCATGTGTGCATGAAGCCGTGGATGGAAGATGTGTCAGAGATCCTGGATGAGGAGAGGGACCGGCTTGAGCCAGAATGGGGGTTAGGACTCTGGGCGTATTCTGGAAATCCAGAGAAGAGCCCGTTTTCTTAGAGTTGGGAGAGTTTCGTTCAATTTCAGGCCGACTGTGTTGTACCAGGGCCCATGGTGACTTGATATAAGAGGCAGGAATGATTGAATGGCTGATCTAATGTCACATCACTAGACACTTCTCTCTATGAGCACATTCCTTGGACAATAAAGAATTTTTTATAATTTTGCATCACCCAGACAAAATCACAACTTCAAAACAAAACAGAAGCATGAGAATGAGAGGAAGCAGGGGAGAGCTTTGATATTAATAGATTTTCAAACTGTTTGAGTGTCAGGTATTAGATCCCATCAGACATGGAACATTATTCAACTAAATAAAAGGGAATTTTCTCTCTAGTTTTCTGGAACTGGGAGATGGATCTTCTCTGAGTCTTGAGGCTGCAGTTTTGTGTCTCTAATGAGGTGTAAGAATAGATGTGATGCATTTGCTTAGCGGCTGCTACAGTTATCACTTTGGGGCTTGTTTACTCACTAAGTGCTTCACCCCAAATGGCAGATTTGTAAGGAACTCCCGCCCTTTGGAGTTCTTACTGTGTCCATAGATCAATGGAAATCCTGGGTATCCATTGTCCCCAGCAAGGTCAGCAGGGCTCTTCTGGCTCTCCTGTGTCTATCCAGGACAGGGTACATTGGTTTCTTACCTTTTCCATTTGTTGACTTCTCTGGTAAAGGATTTTTTGACCATCAGAAAGATCTGAAGGCCCCCGTGACCCAACCTCTCTGGGTTCTCTGCAGGGGACTGACCAAGGGCTGGTCATTCCAGGGCTCTCAGTGGTACCAACTGAATCGTGAGATCCTATCGGTTTGAACGAGGCTTCAAGGCTGATTTTTAGGAGGAACTTTATGAGAACCAGATCAGGAAGGATCCAGATGAAGAATCCAAGGAAGGAATTTGGATAAAAGGCCAAATGTAATTTGAAAATTGCATCTTTGCTTTTACCTATACAGTTCGAATTACCTTAGACCAGTGGTTCTCAGACTTGAGTATGTATCAGAATCACCTGGAGGGCTGTTAAAACTCTTGCTGGGCCCACCCTCAGAGTTTTTAATTCCTTAGGTCCAAGGAAGGCATTAACATTTGCATTTTCAACAAGTTCCGTGGTGATTCTGATGTGGCTGATCCAGGGACCACACCTTGAGAACCAGTACATTAGACCATCGACTCCTAGAGCTTAAGTGGATCTCAGAGTTATTCTTTATTAGTCTCTTAGTTTTACTGGTAAGGAAACTAAGTCCAGAGAGTTTGCTTTGCTAGTGACAAACAGCAGGTTAATGTCAGGTGGGGGACGAAATCCTAGTCACCAAATCCTTCCCACTCTATTGCATTGCCCCTCCTCTTTTGAGTCTTGTGTTGTGTTTCCATGGATGTGCATATCAATTGTTCTGATCTAGGCTGTAAACTCAAGAGAACACTTGCTGTTTGCTTTAGTGCAGGCATACCTCTTTTTATTGTGCTTCACAGACACTGTGGTTTTCTTTTTTTTTGTTTTTTTTTACAAATTGAAGGTTTGCGGCAGCCCTGCATTGTCAGATGATGGTTAGCATTTTTTAGCAATACTTTTTTTTTTATTTTTATAAATTTATTTATTTATTTACTTATTTTTGGCTGTGTTGGGTCTTCGTTGCTGCGCGCGGGCTCTCTCTAGTTGCGGCGAGCGGGAGGTTACTCTTTGTTGCGGTTGTTATGGAGCTCGGTTTCTAGGTGTGTGGGCTCAGTAGTTGTGGCGCACGGGCTTAGTTGCTCCGCGGCATGTGGGATCTTCCTGGACCAGGGCTCGAACCCGTGTCCCCTGCCTTGGCAGGCGGATTCTTAACCACTGTGCCACCAGGGAAGCCCAATAACGTATTTTTTAATTAAGGTATGTACCTTGTTTTTTAGACATAATGCTATTGCACATATATTGGACTATAAACATCGCTTTTATGTGCACTGGGAAACAAAAGCATTCCTGTGACTTGCTTTATCGCGGTATTTGCTTCATCGTGGTGGTGTGGAACTGAACCCACGCTATTTCTGAGGTGTGCCTGTAGAGTCGAAGAGGTAACACACCTGGTTTTAGAGTCGTACTGACCAGGCTGTGAATCCTGGCTTTGCTACTCTGTAGCTGGGTGACCCTGGGCAAGTTATTCAACTTCTCCAGGATTCAGTTTCTCATCTGAAACATGAGACTAATTGTGGTAGGCCGAATAATGACCCCCAAAGGTGTTCACATCCTAATCTCAGGAACATGTGAATGGGTTATGTTACGTGGCAAGGAGGAATCAAGTTTGCTAACCAGCTGAATTTAAGTTCAATTTAAGAGATTATCCTGGATTATCTGGGTGGGACCCAATGTCATCACAAGGGTCCTTCAAATGTGGAAGAAGGAGGCAGAAGAGTTGGTGTTGCGAAGAAGACATGATCAGACATTGCTGGCTTTGAGGTTGGAAGGGGCCACACGCCCCTTGGAATGCAGGCGATCTCTAGAAGCTGGGAAAAGCAAGGAAACAGAAGAGATGCATCTCCAGAAGGAATGCAGCCATGCGGACACCTTCATTTTGGCCCAAGGAGACCGATTTCAGACTTCTGACCTCCAGATAATCAATTTGTCTTGTTTTAAGCCACTGAGCTTGTGGCTAGTTGTTCCAGCAGCCATAGGAAACGCATGCAGTCACCATGTGTGCTCGCAGGATTGCCTGAGTTTAAAGGAGACCAAGGGTGTAAGACACCAGCACGGGGGAGAGGACTGAGCCCTGCACAAAGCCATTGCTCCAGCAGCAAGATAACGCCGTGAGCACCGGCTTTGCTGAATCGACCCCTGGTCCCTCTAATGCTTGAGGCTCGCCTTGCCTTCCTCAGCCTGGCCCGCGTGTCTGGGCTGACTTGTGTGTCTGACCTGAAGGTTTCTTAGTCCGGTCCCTCTTCCCTGCTGCCCCGACCCTGACCGCCGCCCAGCCCTGCTGTCCGCGGCGCTCACTTTTCATTTCCAAGAAGCGCTTTGGCGTAACCGGGAGCAGGAATCCTGCCAAGGCGAATCCATCAAGAAAGCGGGTCTCCGATCGGCTTCACCGAGGAAGGGAGTGGATGCATTCCGAACACGTGTCCGCTTTACACACACCACCGTCTGTTTCTGACGTCTTATCAGGTAAAGGTCAGTGGAATTATGAATGGAGTTTGTGCTGTGCGCGACAGTGATTATTAATTCGGGGTTTCAGGTAATTTTCAGACTGCGCTGCAGTAACGTGTCTTCTGATGTTTCCCCTTGTGTGTTTATTCTACAGCCAGAACTGTGTCGATGCGTACCCCACCTTCCTCGTCATGCTCTGGAGCGCCGGGCTCCTCTGCAGCCAAGGTAACCCAGGCTTCTCCTTGTGTGTTCTCTTTCTGAAACGTGATGCATCACCAGGAGGTTCGAGTGCAGGCTTTTTGTTGAAAAGGCTTTGCCTGCCCTCCAGCTCCAATCCATGAAGCCCTGGAGAGGCGAGACCCTCCGGAGGCCATGTTTCAGCGGGCGGGGTGCCCACGCGGAGCCCTGCGGTAATGCATCGCTAATGCTGGCTCCCTGGTGGCTGGTGGAGAGTGGCTGCGCTGGCAAGGGTGGTTTAAGGCTAAATGTGACTCAGAATCCTTAAGCAGTGTTAGCTCAGATACAAGGGCATTCTAAATGAGAGCGCCCGAGGGGTCTATTCTGGGCCATCTGTCACTTGGCTGTCCTGCTAATCGGCTTCTGCGTGGTGGTCCTTCTTCGGGCCTGGGTCCAGGTCTCCAGCCTCCCCGGTTCTTAGCAGCCCGCGGTCTTGACTTCAGCAAGTTGACATCCAGAGTTGATTTAAAATTAAACAGAAACCCGCGTGGTGGTTTGTTGGTTTTTTATTTCTGGCCGTGCCGTGCGGCATGTGGGATCCTAGTTCCCAGACCAGGGATCGAACCCGCGCCCCCTTCATTGGAAGCGCAGAGTCTTAACCACTGGACCGCCAGGGAAGTCCCTGTGTGGTGTTTTTGGTCCCCTTTGGAGACTGGCACTGTGTCTGGTGAAGGCTCGGCATGACCTGGCCGGCTTCCATGCTGTGGCCCAGCGGTGCATGAGAAAAGGCCACTAGTGTCCTCTGATAAATGATTTCATCCTTATTGCCTTCACTCATTCTATAAAGTAGGTAAAGTGGATATTATTTCGCCCTGTTACCTTTGAGGACCCTTTGGTCCAGGGACATAAAGTACTTTTTCAAGGTTGCTCAGCTGGTGAATAACAGAGCCAGGATGGGAGCCCAGGTCTTTCAGACTAAATCCTGGATTTTTCACAAGTATCCTCTTACTTTATTTCCATAAAAATATACATTGAATATACACCTACTATGTGCCAAGTCCTGTCCCTGGATACACAGCTATAAATAAAACAGAGATGGTGGTAAAGCACACAACAGTTGGCGAGGTGGACCGTAGAAAATAAATGAATGGATAAATTTTTGCCAAGAGTGAGACATGCCATGAAGGAAAAGAATAAGGTGCAGTGAGAGAGAAGAGAGGTGAGAGATGGTAGCAGAAACCACTTCAGGAATATCATGTGCGCCGTAAGGCTGTCAGTAAGCTCACTCTTTATTTCCCACTTTCTGTCCTCAGTTAAATAAGAAACATGTCTGGCATCACTTGAAAAATCAAGTCAAACTACACTTAGAGTAGGAGTGATGATTCCTTTTATGTCTTAGACGATACTTGATACAAGTGAATCTGGAGTTGTTCTGGTTAGTTAAATACAAAGGGGGTTGGAAGGGGTTTCAGGGTCCTGGAAATATGCATTTTCTGCCAAAACAAGTGTTGGCATTGCTGGGAGACAGAAGTGTCAGTCACCCCTGTTCAATAATCATCACTTCCTATGAATATGGTAGATTGTAGAATTTTTTAGGTGAAAGGAACCCCAGCCCAAACCCATCACTTTACAGAGCAGGAACCCAAACCCCAGGGGAACTTGCTCAAACCTGAGAATTTTAGACCCTGGATTTGAATCCACGACACCTCTCCTGGTGTTCCAAGCAGCCCAGGTCCACACCAGAGGTGGGCGCCATTCGCTGCATATGGGCAATGAATTCAGTCACTTTGCACCCTGATTTCTTTTAGGTCATGTTCAACTTAGCTCCCAGTGAAAGAGAGATGGGCCGATAAGTTAGAGCAGAGCCACCAGGAAGGGACCAACCAGGAAAGACTTTGTCCAAGGCAAATTGTGAATTGTGACAATTTTGTGACCTTCAGAGAAGAGAAGATCGGAGACCAGAGTACCCGGTATGCCTCGGGCAGTACCTGACACATAAAAAATGCTCAGTTAATGCACTTAATTTGGTATTTGAATAACGCTGGGGGGGTCTTCACAGAGCTTTTATACCCATACTTCTGTTTCACCCGCATATTAATTCCTGATCGGTAGGAAAGCTGTAATCAGCCCTTTGTCCAGAGGTAGAATGAGTTAAGCATTAGCTCCAGATCGTAATAGTCCTGGTAGGGCTGGGTTTCCTAACTCTCAGCTCCAAGTGTTCAGGACTCCATGGGGTTATTTGGCTGGAATGCAAAGGGCATTTCTTTCCCCGGAGATCTTTCCTGAACTGTAGCAATTGTTCAGAAAAGGTTGCGCATCGCAATTCCTGGAGGCCCACAGGTGAAGGGTGTACTTTGAAGAGAACCAGCTTCAGAGCAGGGCTCTGGGTTCAAGTCCAGCTCTCCTCCCAAACACACACACACACACACACTTACAAGCTGACAGTCTTACACAAGCCCCTTGGGCAATGGAGCCCATGTTTTCACATCTGGAAATAGAAAAGATGATATCAGTCATCTGAAAAGGATTCAAATTAGATGAAGGGTTTGAAAAGACTTTATAAACTACACCATGATGCCAATACAGGGTAACATGACTATTATTATTATTTTTTTTATGTGAACATAATTTTTTATTTCTCTCAGATAAATGCCCAAGTGTACAGTTGCTGTACCATATGGTAATCCCATGTTTAGTTTTGTAGGAAATTCTTGAAGTCTTTACCAGACTGTAACATTTCACATTCCCACCAGCAATGTGTATCCTCATTGGTGTTTGGTGTTATCGTTATTTTTTGTTAGCCATTCTGATAGGTGTGTAGTGATGTCTCATTATAGTTTTAATTTGTGCTTCCTTATAATGTCTAATGAGAGTAATCTTCATGTGCTTTTTTTTTTTTTTTTTTGGCCATTTGTACATCCCCTTTGCTGAAATATCTTTCCTGTCTTTTGTTAAATTTCTAATTAGATTGTTTCGTTTTATTTTTTCTGTTGAATTTTTTTTTAACATCTTTATTGGAGTATAATTGCTTTACAATGGTGTGCTAGTTTCTGCTTTATAACAAAGTGAATCAGCTATACATATACTTATATCCCCATGTCCCCTCTCTCTTGCGTCTCCCTCCCACCCTCCCTATCCCACCCCTCTAGGTGGTCGCAAAGCACTGAGCTGATCTCCCTGTGCTAAGCGGCTGCTTGCCACTAGCTATTTTACATTTGGTAGTGTGTATATGTCCATGCCACTCTCTCACTTCGTCCCAGCTTACCCTTCCCCCTCCCCGTGTCCTCAAGTCCATTCTCTACGTCTGCGTCTTTATTCCTGTCCTGCCCCTAGGTTCTTCAGAACCACTTTTTTTTTTTTTTTTTTTTTTTTAGATTCCATATATATGTGTTAGCATGCGGTATTTGTTTTTCTGTTTCTGACTTACTTCACAACATGACTATTATTAGAGATCTCAGGTTTCTTCCAGCTGCAGGCTCTTTGCTGAACTTCACATCGGCCCCGACTGGCAGAAGCTGAGGCCTCTGCTCAATTCTGTGACCAGCGTTGATTGCATAATGACTGTATTAATATTGGGTTAACTTAGCATGCTTTGGTGTCAGCAACACTAACACGAGGTGTTTTCCTTTCTCCACTTAGTTCCTGCCGCTTTTGCTGGACTGATGTACCTGGTTGTGAGGCAAAAGTACTTTGTCGGCTACCTGGGGGAGAGAACGCAGAGGTAGGCCCCTGGGACTGTTTAAGAACCGTGCGGGGAGTCGTACTTTTCCAGCTGGAAGAGTGATCAGTCACAACAGTGTTCTGTCTACCATTTAAGGCCCTGTGGGACCACTCGGGGTGGGAGGGCAGAGGCCGACTAGGATCCCTCGTCCTTTTCTCCTTGAGCTTTGCTGGTTCTGAAATACAGCTGGGGCCCTTGACTAGATTTCCCGTTTAAAAATTCCTCCACACGGTGCTGGGCTCACAAAGGATGCTTTAACGCATTCTTTGCAACCCCACACCCTCTACTCCCACCCTGCAGAGTCTGGGGCTTGAATGACGGTCTCTGTCTGGCTTCCCAAGGCCTCCAGCTAGTGAAACATTTCATTGTTTGCCGAGAGAGACGAGAACTAAAGCTTGCACCTTGTGATGAGTTCTCTTGAGTAACAGATCATCCGGGGACCGGCGGAAAGAATGCTGAGAAAGTAAGATGCACGAGCAGACATCAGACGGAGGCAGTGGGTAGAGTCACCACTGCGCTGCTTACAGATGTCGCCCAGAGCGGCAGTTGTGCTTTCCCTAGACCTGGGTTGGGAAGGCTGGATTTTAGTAAAATAAATGATAATACTTGAAGAAGAAATGTTTGAGTTACAGTTTCCACCAGTTCCTGAGCGATCAGAATTCCTGATGGGCTCTGAAGGCCGGGAAGATGCTCTGGGAGCTCCGCCCACACGCTGACCCCAGCCTCCCGCTCCATCTCTCTCCCTTGTCTGGCTTCACTTCTCTCTGTCTCTCACAATAGCGCCCCCTCTAGTGGATAAGGGACTCTCCGTTCAGAGAGCCTCCTTCAGCGGTGACAAAGGCAGTGCCATCCCAGAAGGTCACCAGGTGAAAGCACTGCGTCTGGGGAACCCGGGGGCCTGCGAAGCTGAGTGATTTCGGGTGGTTGGATGGTGAGCTGCAGCTGGAGAGGAATGGTGGTGCCCCCAGCAAGTCTCCTCCAGGCTCACCTCCCCCTCGTTCCTCTCTAGCGGCGTTTTTATTTATCCTCTAAAACCGCAACTCCATTACCTCTCTCATCCGTATCAGCGCTGTCCTCAGTGATAGTCTTTATTCTCCTTTACCCTGGAAAACCTCTATTCTGCCTTTCCCCAGAGGATTACCTGTTGTCCAGACTCGAAGGGGGCAGAGTAACTACCAATGAAATGAGGGGCTCTGCTCTCCCGGCTGGCTCCCCCGAAGCCCCGTCTTCCTCCCGCGAAGTCCCAGGAATTCAGACCAGTCACTGGTCTCCTCTTTATCCTTCACCACTTGCCTGAGATCTTAAAGTTGCTTTATGTTTTACATTTTTTTGGCCACGCCGCGCGGCTTGCGGGATCGTAGTTCCCCGACCAGGGATTGAACCCGGGGCCACGGCAGTGAAAGCACGGAGCCCTAACCACTGGACCACCAGGGAATTCCCTTAAAGTTGCTTTAATTCCAGGACACTCTGTGGGACATGACAAAACATGTCCATCACTACCAGGGAATGAACAAGAATAAACAACAGAATATGGACTCAAAAATGGACACATCTCTGGACCTCGTTGCAATGAGGCCTATGCCCTTAAATCCCTCCCTGGTCTCCCCCATTAGGTGGCAGGAAGAAGAGCCCATCGCCCCTTAGCCCACTGTCTGTGCCCGGTCTGGGCCCTTCTCACTCACCACTCCTGCGTGCATTACTAATCACCGTGGTGCTCCTTCCTGCCGAGACCAAGCGTGGCCTCACAGTACTTTCTCAACACAGTGTTCTGGGCAGTTGTCATCAGCGGAAATGATATACACTAGATGAAGTGTCTGATCCTAATTTGGACCAAAATATAGCCTGAGGTAGCTGCGAGCCTGAGGGCCTCTGGGGTCATGTCAAGGGGATTTTTTTTTTTTTTTGCTGTGCCGTGGGGCATGCGGGATCTTAGTTTCCTGACCAGCGATCGAACCCATGCCCCCTGCATTGGGAGCGCAGAGTCTTAACCACTGGGCCGCCAGGGAAGTCCCCAGGTCAAGGGGATTTTTAGTTCTGCCTTCTAGAAACGACTTGCTAACCCCTCTTCTGTTGTAGACTCCTCTCCTTCCCCCGTCCCCCTTCTGTCCCTGGGCTGTGTCACCCTTGGACTCTGCAGACGCCTTAATGCCCTCTGGACCTGCTTTAGTTCTTGGCCTCACCAACAGATGGAGGTTACTGCTCAGTGAGATCCTTCCCCAGAACTTTCTCCCTTGGGCTCTAGATCATCTTTTGGCTCTGTTCCCTGCAGAAGTTCTAGCGTCATTTTTGGTCCAGTGGGTAGGTAAGTCACTCCTTGAGGTATCTCCCTCGCCGAAGCTTCGCCTTCCGGCTTCAAGCTGCCCTGCAAGGATTTTACATCTCCCTCCTTTATTCCTCCTGGAAGTTATGGCTCTCATTCTCAGTCCTTCTCCTTACACGGTGACCCCTTTCTCCCTGTCCTGATGAGGTCATCAGCAGCATCCTTAACGACACTGCAGTGTAGGATGAATTTGAGTTTCTTCCCCTTTCATTCTGAGCTACTATCTGGGCCCAAACTCAATGGCAGTTGGCATGATGTTACAAGACTATCTGCCTTTTATCACCTGCCTTGCATCTAGGCTGCCCTGTCTGCTTGTCCCTCAGAGCCCTGTTCCCTGTTGGAGCTCCCACTAAATTCCTCTTTGCAATTTGAAGTTCTCAGCTCAGAGCTGGATGAGCAAAGATTGGCTGCGAGTCGAGGCCTGTGAATTCGGGTTACCCAAGCCCACCTTCTCCTCATTGCCCACGCCCTCCTCGTTCACTCAGCATCGTTCAGGACCTTTACTGACCACCTGCCCTGAGCAGGTGCTGTGTCAGTTGTGAGGTGATAACAGTAAGCATGGCAGAGACCTGGGAATCTCCCAGAGTCAGGGGCACCGTGCAAGACCCCAAATATTGAGCTTACAGAAATGATAATGGACACAGTTTTCAAAAGCCCATCTCTAAGCTTGAGACTTAAAAAGGCAGTGAATGAAGGGCCGGAGCTGGGGACCCCCCCCGTTCACACTTAGCCCTGCACATGACAGCGTGCTGAGTTCTTGTCTGGGAAGAGTTAAAGCACCACAGACCCATCCCCTTAGGGGAGATATGCCTCGAATCCTTAGCAACATCCTACCCAAATCAAGAACACCGCTGTTTCATCAGGAGGTACTCCCGTTTCATCCTTCACCACAGATTTATCTTGAGCAGGTTCTGAAATAGCTTCACAAATCACTTTTCCTTGTTTCTGTAATGAGCATATGGTGGCCTCATTCATGTGATAAATCTGAGTCACTACAATATTTGACTTTTAACAGTTTAATTTCTCTGAAGCCTCTATTCTCTGGCTGAAAAATAGACTCCTTTTCTTTCTTTTCCATTCCTTGTCAGCGTTAGCAGGTAATTCTCTGTACCTGTCTTTGAGGACCGCCACGACGAAGTGCCGCAGACCCGGGGGCTTAAACAACAGAAATGCATTTTCTCACAGTTCTGGAGGCTGGAAGTCCAAGACGAAGATGTCAGGAGCGTAGGTTTCCTCTGAGGCCTCTCTCCTGGGCTTCCCCCTTTGTCCTCAGTGGTCTTCCCTCTGTGCATGTCTGCGTCCTCACCTCTTTCTATAAGAAGAACACCAGTTATGGTGAGTTAGGGCCCACCCCAGTGACCTCATTTGACCTTAATTACCTCTTTAAAGACCCTCTTTCTAAATAGTCATTCTGCGGTACTGGGGTGTAGGAGCTTCAACACGTGAATGCGGGGGATACAGTTCAGCTCACGACGCTCTCCTTTGGGACCAAACTTTTTTTTCCCCAACAAAGAGCTAGAATGTGTCACTTCATAGCAGGACCGTGAACAGGAAACCAAGGAGAGAGGAACACAGCCGGCTAAGGAGCCGGGTGCCGGCAGCTGGCAGCGCCTCTCACACTTTACTGGGCCCGGGGGTCACGGAGGGGGCTCGTCAGGGGCACAGATTCTGACCCAGTGGATCTGGGGAGGGACCTGGGATTCTGCATTTCCAACAAGTTTCTGTGCTGCTGGTCCCCGGGACACCGTGAGGAACGAGGACATTCATACTCAACTGTGGAATGATTTTCAAATTCTCGACACAGGAATATTAGGAGTTGCCTTATGCACCTTTGGGGTCCCTTTCAAAAAGATAAAATTTCTAACGTCGAACCCATGGATGCCACATTCTGGTCTCTGATTGTAGCAAACAAGGGCCAAGCAGCATTAAGGCATCCGTTTAGCTGAGCTAGCTGATCTCGGGGAGCATTCCTGATTGCCAGAGGGGCCCCTCGCCG
This sequence comes from Balaenoptera physalus, assembly GCF_965194825.1. Taxonomy (NCBI): domain Eukaryota; kingdom Metazoa; phylum Chordata; class Mammalia; order Artiodactyla; family Balaenopteridae; genus Balaenoptera; species Balaenoptera physalus. The sequence goes on along the minus strand of NC_138899.1, from coordinate 74,257,182 downwards.
GGGTCTTTACTAACAGCCTTGGAGACTCACTTGGCTGGACTTTCCAAACACGCCGGTGCTGCACAGATGGACCAGCCACAGCCGTCACAGGAGGATGCCGCAGGGGAGAGAGGAAGCCGGGGCAGCCCCTGTGCACAGCTCGGTGGTCACAGGTCACTGGGGAGGTGCCTCCTGACCCCAGCTGATGCTCTAAGCGGCTTAGGATTTCGAGCCTCTGGGAGAAGGCGAGGAAAAGTCTCCCTCCCCTGATTCACTTAAATTGTAAGGGCCTGCCTTCCAGCGCTGGGGCTCGGCTCTCATTAGTGCGAACATGAGTTACTCCCAGGCAACCTCAGGAGACTAGATCGAGCCCTCAGATGCCAAAGCACCTCTTAGATTCCACCAGGCTTCTTGGCTCATTTAAACCATCCTTCTCACATAGAGGCACTGAAAGTCCTGCATTCTACACATTGGCCAGCACAGCTCCTACAGGAGAGGGTCTTAGTCAGTGCATGGGTTCCTAGTGCCCGGTCAGAACCCCGATGACCAGCGGAAGCCCCCACCTTCATGCCATCCAGGAGCTGGAGTTCCGATGGCACAGAGAAGCCGGAGAGCAGAGCCCTAATGGTGATGGGTTTGAGGCTCTTTTAGCTTGGTTTTGAAATAGATTCAATGACTAATAGTAGCTAAGACACTTCCATCCTTCATATGAAATAAACGGAGCATTCCTGAGTAAAAGGAGCTGTAATTTAAACCCCGTGTATCTCAAAGTGATAACATTTTTTGTTAAATTGGTATCATTTGTGCTGCTCCTACAGTTTTCTCTTTCCTTTTTTTCCAGCACACCTGGCTACATATTTGGGAAACGCATCATCTTGTTCCTGTTCCTCATGTCCCTGGCTGGGATAGTCAACCATTTCCTCATCCTCCTTTTCGGAAGTGACTTTGAAAACTACATCAAGACAGTGACCACCACCATCTCCCCCCTCCTTCTCATCCCCTAACTGAATTCCGGGTGGGTGTGCTCAGCTAATCAATACCTAGAAGCCATCATAACTCAACCCTTTAAACGATGCTGTAAATCTGATGACCCTCTGGGCTTTGCAGCTTGAGTGAACCTCACTTTTCCTGGAAGAGAATATCTTCATGTCAGCTCCGCCCCCCGAACATGATGGTGGCACCAGATTTGCTCTTCAGATCCCGTCTGTGTGTTTCTTACTTATCCTGCTTTCCGAAGGTGTTTTGTGACCCGATTTATGTTTTCCTAAAATAAAATGCAGACACATATGTGAGGCTGGTGGTTGAGTTTTACGTGGGTAAATTGCTACAGTTGAATAACTGCTTTGTTTTCCTTGACCTTGATGATGATAATAAAAAATACGCTGTCTTCACACACACACACACACACCTGGAAGGTCACCAATGGTCAAGTGTGATTATCTCTGGGTAAAGAGATTTGGAGTAAGCGTTAATCTCTTATTTATATTTTCATGTATTATTTGAAAATTTTTAAGTGGCAAAAAAATACCACTAAACAAAGAAAGAGACAGGACACAACTGAAGATTCCTTTTTCCAGGTTGGTCTCGTGTTGCCCCTGACCCCCAGCATAGCACCCTATGCACGTCTCAACTGCGGCAAATCCATATCACAATGTCAAGGTGTTTATTAGTATGTGCCACCCATCCCCACTAAATCATCAGCTCTTGAATGTCCCTATTTATTTTGCTTTTCCTGTGCCAAGCTTAGAGGCTGGCACATAGGAGGCACCCAATGGCTCAGACTATTTGGGAACTCAAAAAAACGTCCTGTACAGTGAAATATTGTAGGGGACAGTAGGCGTGAGTCGTATGAGATTAAGATTTTTTTCTAACAGTTTTAATGAGATAAATAAATTGGGGATAAATGCAAAAACAAACAAACAATCCTTCCTATGGACAAACAGACTTCCTTGAGAATCTTTTGTTTCCTTAAGAATCTTTTGTTGAATGTGCGCCCCCTACCCACACCCCATGAGAACTAGGTTGGTATCTTTATGTGCCAGCATCGTGCCCAGCACTCTTGGTATCATTCAGTTTAAAATGTGCTGTAACTCAGTGTCAGAGCCTAAGATGATGCCGGACCCATCGTAGGGGTCCCCAGATATTAGTAGGACAAATGAATAAGTAAGTGCATGAGTTCATGAGTCACTGGCTGGTAATACTTAATAAAGTACGTGTGTTGAGCCATTTCCCGTATCAGGTACAGATTCGTGGTGGTCCAACCGCTGTCACACCTGCTGTCCCTTGACAAAAAGAGCACAATTTGGAAGACAGCAGGGTGTGCCCAAGAGTCTAGGACACCCATCGGAGAGAAGCCAGCTCAGTGGGACTGAGCTCCCAGTTGAGGTGACCAGCAGTAGATGAGTTCCCTTTACCGCCAGCCGAGTTGCATCACGGTCACCATCACAGGAAGGACGAGGCTGGACGGGGGCCAACTCTCCCCCCCGGCTTTCTCCTGTTGGGAGCAGAGCGGATGGAGACGTGGAGTCTGGCCTCAGTGATGTCTGCATCAATGTGTTGCATGTGTGAGGTTCAAGGCAAGCAGGTCTCTCAATTCACGGGAACGGTCCTCACGGGGTCATGGTTGCCTAGGCCTGTCTGAGGGTCCAGGCTGAAGACCCCATCCAGCAGGAGCCAATTGCCCCAGTGGAGTTGCTTCTGCTCTCAGCTCTCGGGGCGGGCGCAGGACTCAGCATCCTAGCCGGGCCTTTCTTTTCTTCTTGGTGACAGGAAAGGTCACGGCAAGCTGCAGGATGCAAGTGGCCCCTGGGCCTAGCTCAGCCTGGGTTGGTTCAGAGGATGGTAGGGTGAGAAATCATCCCAGTTTGCCTGGGACCAAGGGCTTTCCTGGAAAAGGTGGGGCTTTTGTTTTTAAAACTGGGACAGTCCTGGGAAACCAAGAAGAGTCGGTCACCCTAAGGGTGGGCTAGGCCAGAATATGCCCAGTGGAGCCTGGGGACACCTTAGCTCCCAGAGGCCAAACTGGCCATGGGGCCTCCAGAGGGCAGGAGAGGAAGCAAGGTGGTGGCCCATCAGAGGAGGCTCTTCAGGCCATGACCTGGGCAGGCTGGGCAGGGCTGAGGCACCAGGGGGATAAGACGCGGGTAGAGCAGCCCTCCTCCACATTGTGAAGAAGGGGCTCTCAGGCACAGAGCTCCTGCATGAGGGACCCCGCCCCTGATAGGAGGCAGCGTTGCGCAGTGACCAAAATCTCTGCAGGGTTCCGGCCTCAGCTGGACCCCTGCTCTGTCACGTCCTCAGTTCTGTGCCGTCTTCCTAAGCCTCAGCTTTTGCACGTGCTAAAATGGGCTAATAACAGTGCCAGCTTTACGGGGTGTTGTGAGGAATAATGAGATAAAGCAATTGAATATGTTTAGCATATAATAAGTGCTGAAGATTATTATTGCTATATTTATTATATTCATTATTGTTATCTTACTGCATTCGTTTTCTGTTGCTGCAGAACGAAATCCCACACACTTCGTTGTTTAAAGTCAAGTGCACTGACTATCACAGGCCTCGCGCTGCCGGCTCTAACGCAGTGCTCTCCTCCCAGACTGCCCCGGGTCTCCCTCCATCCTTTCATTCAGTGTCTGTGGTCATCTCTTCCCAGAGCCCCCAAGACCACCGCACTGCGCCTGCATAGAAGCCCATCCTTCCTCCGCCCCACCCCCTGTCCTCCTGCTTTTCTTGTCCGCACTCATCACCACCAGAAATCAGACCACTTATTTACCCCTTCCCTGGTCTATTGTTTGTCTCCTCCACTGGAATGTAAGCTTCCAAAGGGCAGGCACACTGCCTCTATTGTTTATTGCTCTACCCCAGAGCAATAAATACCCCAGAGCAATAAATACCCCCAGAGCAATAAATACCCCAGAGCAATAAATACCCCAGAGCAATACCCCTATTGTTTGTTGCCGAGAACAGTGCTGGAGCATGGTCAGTGCTCAAGAGACACTTGTGAGCCAATAGCAGAATAGACTGGGTGGTGAGGTTGCATCTCCTGGTTTATATGATGTGTGGTGGTGAGACAGGCCTGGGACCTGGACCCTTTGCTGCAGTGCTGCAGTGCTTGCACCTGGACACACCTCTCCTCGAGCTGCAAAATAGAAGGAAACTGTACGGGACTAAAAATAACTGTGCGCATGCGCAGTTGGGGCAAATTCTGGACCCAAAAGATACAGAGACCAAAAAAAACCTCAACTGCCACTTTTGAAGAGCCTGGAGCAAAAGCAGGGTATTGAGCCTGCCCCCTGCACACAACACCACCTGAGGGGTGGGCAAACCCCCTAAGCCACCCCTCCGGCCCGACCCCTGGACACACCTCACTCTCACCCCGTGTAAGAAACAAGCCTGCCCCGCCTCGGGAAAGAACAAGCAAGGGAACCTGTTGTTTGTTCCCGCTCCCCGCTGCTGCAGCAGGGGCCCCGGTAAAGCCTTGCCTGAATTTCTTGCCTGGCCTCTAGTCAATTTCTATTGACTGGGGAAGGCCAGGAACCCTGGTCGGTAACAGTGAGGGTTGTGGTGGTGATATCTGAAGAACTATGAGCCAATTTGGGACAGGAAGCCTAATGGACGTTCTCGAGTTTTAGTAAGCAAAGCTCCAGCTACGGAGCTGTTAAAAGATGCAAATCCCTCAGTGCCACCCCCAGAGATATGATTTGGTAGGTCATGAACAGGGCCCAGGAATTCACCTTCTTATTAAGATTCTCAGGTTGTTCCTGATGTGAGTGGTTGCAGACTACCTTTTCAGGAGCTCTTTGCTCTAGAGCTGCACCACCCAATACGATAGCCACACGTGGCTATGGAGCCCTTGAACTTGGCTTGTCGGAATGGAGATGGGCTGTAAATGGAAAACGCACACCAGATTTTGAAGACGTAATATAAAAAATGTAAAATATCCCATTAAGAATGTTTTTATATTGATTACACATCCAAATGATAATCTTGTGGCTATGTTGTGTTAAACAAAATGCATTCATTAATTAATTAGAATTAATTGCGCCTGTTTCTTTCTACTTTCCTTAATGTGATGACTAGAAAATTTTAAATTCCATATGCAGCTTGCGTTGTATCGATATTTCTATTGGACAGCACTGGTCCAGAAGTTCTGTGGGAGCCAGCAAGGTCTCCTAGCTGAAAAAAATGCTGGACCAGGCCAAACACGTGTCTTTGGGTAATGATTCCTTGCAGACGATATTGAAAAATTACCACAAGAAGCAAAGAGGTCCTGTCTAAATCTGGAAAAGAGTTCTTTGAAGCTTGTTACCCATATGATCATGAGAGTGTTTCATTAAGTATTTCTGATCACAGATGTGGCACATTATTAAAATATCATTTTTCTGGTCACCCTAGAGGCGAGGGTTATCTGAATGTGGAGAGAGAAACAGCTTGTGGAGCTGTTGTATAAATGAAATTACTAGAAAGCACTGCACTCGATTGCACATTGGCTCAGGGGCTTATTCTTATTAAAATGTTGAGATAGCAGTTTCTGTTCATTTCTGCAGAATTGCTCTCCAAATTAAAAATTCGGCTTGGCACACAAATAGACCAGAGTCCCAGGAGAAGTTTATCCTCCTTTCTTCTTGTTACCCTGGCCTATGCACTTAGATGCTGTGCTGATAGGTAGTACAGATTGTAACCAGCAGATGTATTAAAATTTCCTACAGCTCCGCAAACTGGCACACTCCTGCTTGCCTAAAAGATGTCAGCATAGGCTTCAAGGAAATCAGAAAGTCTATCTATAGAAAAGCAACAACTCTGTCTCTCTTTGGATAATTTTTGAAAACAATTTTTAATGGAAATTGGCCTTAATGGTTGAGGAAGTTTGCTGCAAAAATGGACATGCTATTAATAGACTGGAAACCACTGCATAAACATAATGAAACATAAGCCTTCTCAGAATTCCAACGAATAAATATCTGCTCAGCCAGTCAACAAGAGAGCAAAAGAATGAACATTTGGTGCGTGATTACTTGCTTCTGTGCGTATGTGTTCGGTTCTCATCGTCAGTGCTATGGCAACCTGACCGTGGCCACAGCATTGTCTGGAAAGGTCGATTCTCACCTGGAGCCAGGAGGCCACGCCCACTGGGCACACTGCCTCCCTCCCTCACCCCAATTATACTTACACTTATGGATGCGCCGGCCAGTGACAGATGAAAAGAGTGCTGGCTGGCGTGACTGACGCCATGCGGCTGGATGGGGCTTGTTATTTCCAGCCTCTGAAAAAGGCTGGGGGAGGGGCCGGAGGGAAAGGGGTGTGTGTGTGTGTGTGTGTGTGTGTGTATAGTTCGTGCCCACTGAGTGGAAGAAAACCTCAATAGCATTCTGTGATTCAGCTGACACATCCTTCCATTGCCCTTTCAATCACCTGGGTTAATGGGGACCACAGAAAGCAGAGCTAATGACTGAACCTCATTTCAATTTAACCTTCTGTTTCAAAGCCTTTCCTTCCATGAGTTCCCTGCCTTCATTCTTCCGTTCGGTGGGGCTGTTATTGAGACATGAAATGGGAGAGGCCGGGCAGAGAAAGGAAGTGGGTCTCCAGGAAGCTGAGAGTTGCTTGTGTACTTTTCTGAAATGTTCCACTTTACTTCAGTGAGGGATTCTCAACTGGTGTGTTATCATGAAACAAGTCAAATAAATCTCTGAGCACAGGGTCTGTCTTTGATAAAATTCCAAAAACAAACAAATAAATAAGCCATTCTTTGTTACTCTTATCACTCTTTATATTGTTCTGTTGTAAGCATTTTAAAGCATAGCATCAGAAAAACTCCTACCATTGAGGGATAACTCAGTGTTTGGTTCACTCAGACCCGAAATAGGAGAGAAGGAGAAAGAAATGCCATTGAAGGGATGGGAAAGAAAGAGGAGAAAAGACAAGAAAGAAAGAAATCAATGTAAAATTGAAACGTTAAAGAGACACTTTAAAGCATTTGAGGAATACAGAAGATGTTGCTGAGGGCTGTTTTTGCTCAGAGCTCCGTGCCACACCCAGGGGAAAAACACTGGTGTAACAGAGGGTCTTTGTCTCCGAGAGCCTACCTTTTATCTGGGGGAACAGAATTCTTTATGAAAAGATGGTCCACAGTTCAAGCTACAGTGAGTAGGATCTCAGAGGAGGCGGGGACTGCTGCCCGAAATAGTCAGGGTAGGGAGGAGGGAAGCCAGGAGAACAGACTGTGGGCTTGTGATGGTGGGGAAAATGGTGTTTTGTGGTAAGCTAGAGGATTCACAAACCATTGGCTTACCTGGACACATCTTCTTGGACCCTGGAGATCGGACTCATCCAATCTTACAGAGTGGTTATAATCTAAGATGTTTATGTATTAATACAAACACGGATGGATATATTATGTGCTAGGAATGCAAAATTCATATGAGTTTTTTATATAAAACACGGGACTTGAAAGCAACATCTCCCTCTATGTACTTGAGCCACCCTCCTCTGTAGTTTAGGGAGACTTTGGTGGAGATGTTTGAGAGACACTGGTCTGTGAACACAGGGGTCAGCAGAGATAATGAGTAAACCGCTGTGACTGGAGTGAAGGATTTCCTGAAAGGAAGGTCCATGGGTTAGGTCGTGGAGACTCCAGTTGCCAGCCAGCCAGCCTGTGGGATTTGGATGCTCTCAGTAGAGAGTTGTTGAAAGTGGGTTTTTTTTGTTTTTATTTTTTTTGTTTTTTGAGAGAATGATGATTTGTGCAGAGTTCTAATGGAATAATCTGGCTGCTTTGTAGAAGACAGTTTGAAGAAAGAACTAGCCAGACACGGGAGGGGAAACAAGCTGGATATAATCAGTAGGTGAAGATGTCAATGGTCTAAATGCAAGATGGTGCCTGGACTACGATGGCGGCTGAGAGGCTGGAAGGTGTAACATTATGAATAAGCAACAAACGGGAAGCGTGGTTGGTGGAATGAGAGCAGGGAAAGGAGAGGGAGAATAAAGAACTCCTGGTTTTGAGCTGGGATAAGAGAAGATGCACAGTTCAGTTAGGTCCCTATCATTCCCCTGCCACATTCCAGGCCTGGGTCCAGGTGCCGGGCATCAACAGAGACTAAGAGACAAGATCGCTGCCCACAAGGAATGTTCATCCCAATGGGGACCTTAAAGACTCCAAGAGGTAAAAGAAGCACCTGAGCAAAGTCGGTCACAAGAGCCCAAGACTGGGCACTTTCGACTTACAGCTCTGCGTAAAATTGTCGTGAAAAAGAAACATCTAAAGACGTTGGAAAGCCACTTAGAATTAGGAGAAATGAGAATCCCTAAACACTTGATCATAACCGCGATGATGCCTTTATTACTCTCTCGCTGTGTGCCAGGTACTGTGCACGTGCTCTGTATGCCTTATCTTATTTAATCCTTTAATGACCCACAGGTAAGGACATCTGGGTCAAAGGGCTAGGAAGTAGCACATCTGGGAGTCAAATTCAGGTCTATCTTATCTTAAAGCTATTGTGGGGACTTCTCTGATGATCCAGTGGTTAGGACTCCGTGCTTTCACTGCTGGGGGCCCAGGTTCCATCCCTGGTCAGGGAACTAAGATCCTGCAGGCTGTGCGGTGGGGTCACAGGGAAAAAAAAAAAAAAAAAAAAAAGCTACTGTGAACTGACTTAATCCAATAGGGCTGAGCACCACTCTTGGGTAATTTGGGTTTATGACGTCACTGAGACATTGAAGGTGGGTGAGAGTTAGCTGTGCCCTCAGACCTCATTATCATGTTATTAGGAAAGCAATTCTCAGACCAAATTTGGACACAAATACAGAACTTTTATTAAACAAGGATTCCTTTAGAAAGCAGGCCCGGGACAATTCGTACAACTGTGAGCTTGATGGATTCTATCTCTTGACTAAAAATTTCCCCTGAGGCACAAGCAACAATATTCCAGAGGTAGGGCCCTAGAACTGGCATTAGGCAACCAGAAATTTTAACGAATGGCAGCTCACAGGACTGTCTTTGGCCTCAGTGCGACCCCAGCTGCACTGGGTCCTACAGCACGCATTGGGGAGCATTTTTACAGTATTTTACCCAGTCTTCCAAACTTGAATACCTTTAATTCTACCATTGAGAGTCTATTTCTGATAGTCATCATGTAGACTAACAAGTCTCTCATTTTGCCAATAAAAACTCATTTCTGACATGCATTATCTTAATATGCAAAGCCTCAGGTGGTGCTTGAAATTTGAAGAGCCGACATCTTTCTGATATATTGCCAGCTGACCACTCTCGGAGGCTGAATTTTCTATTACAGCAACTCAATGCCCCAAGAGTTAAGGCTTCAAATAATACAAACTCATGTTTCCATTCTCGATGTCAAGCTATTTTCAAGTAAACTATGGACATTAAAGTAAACTAATGCTCTTAACTGTTACTCCATAAAACCTGCCATATAGATTTTTAAAAATTGATACAGGGACTTCCCTGGTGGCCCAGTGGTTAAGAATCCATCTGCCAATGTAGGGGACACGGGTTTGATCTCTGGTCCGGGAAGATCCCACATGCCGTGGAACAACAAAGCCCATGAGCCACAACTACTGAAGCCCACGTGTGCCTAGAGCTGGTGCCTCGGAACAAGAGAAGCCACCGCAATGAGAAGCCCACGCACTGCAACGAAAAGTAGCCCCCGCTCGCCGCAACTAGAGAAAGCCCGCGCGCAGCAACGAAGACCCAACGCAGCCAAAAATAAATAAATAAATAATAAATAAATAAATAAATAAATAATTGATACAGATAAACTATAAAGTACCTATATTATTCTTTTTGACCAGGGAATCTTAAACTCATGGCCCAGGCATGAAAATAACAGCTAACGATGACCAGCTTTCATTATGGGCAAGGCATTGTGCTGAGAGCTTCAGATACATCTGCTCATTTAATCTTTAAAGTCGACTGATGATCAAGGTATTGTTATCACATGCCCACTTATGAAGGAGGAGAGTGAGCCTTAGAGGGAGCAAGTAAGTAACCTGGATCACAGAGCTCAGATGTGGTTTTGGGGTCTGGACCTCTGGGGTGGCGATGCTTGAAAACCCTGAAATTACCCTCAAAACGTACATGTGTGGGTCTCCATGTTGTTCATGTTGTTTCTGAGGATGGGGGGTGGGAAGGGACTTGCTAAGGGTCCTTGAAGGCTTTCAGCCTGGGGGTCTAAATCAGCTCAGCCAGAATCTAGACGCCTCATCTGACAGCAGCCCATTGTAAGTCATCTTCTTAATGGAGGCACAAAGCAAATGCTTCATGTACTCTTCCGCGGACAGGCATATTGAACTGGGTCTTTTAATCTAAAAACCTAGCATCATTGTCCTAATTTATGGAAAATATGTCAGGTAAGAAAAATCACATTCATAAGCAATCAACTGACCCTTTGTATTTCCCAATTTAGGACCGGGCTCAAAGAACAAGATGTCTCCATACCGGTGAAAAAGAAAAATCCAGGTCTTTTGCTTACTGTTTGTTAAAGAAATGTGACTTGAGGGAATTTTCCTGATAATGGCCTTGCAAGCCTTCCAGACTTTACAGGTGATTTCTAACTCTATGGTCCTTGGCTGTTTGAAAAAATAATCTACTCGCATATTTATTTATACCAAAACAAAATGATCATGTTTACCTTGGCTTTGGTGAGGTGTTGACAGAACGGATAATTGAAATATCTTACTGTCGGTAAAGCAAACTGACTTGAAAAAGAAGATGAGGAGAGATTGAGGAAGTAGACATTTTTTTGGAAATACTTTGTCCTTCCATCTTCCTTCTGAGGTATCTTGAGTCTTCATGGAAGAGTACTTCAGGAATTAGTACAAAAAAGAAAATAGATGGTTTCTTTGATCCCTTCTCAAGCCATACACATTTATCTTAAGAATTGCCTGAGATTTTTATAGAAAGAGGTGTATAAATTTTGCAAAAACTTGAACCATGTTCTACTTACACATGCCCAGCAATCCACCACTTTACTGCCTTTCTTACACTCTAGAAATGAGGCTAAAACAAATAAATGCCTGATTGTCCTTTGAGGCTCATCTGCCCCTTATACAAAGAGTTCCTGTGAGCACTGAAGCTTTGCTCCTTATAATACGAGGATTTGGTTATATTAATGCAGAAATTCATGAATTTCCCATTATAATGCTGGGGTATGCAGAATTGAGAACCTATTTCAAGTTAGTATTTCAGACCTGAGAGAGAAATTGGTGTGGAAATTGATTTTTCCAAAGCCTCCACATTTCAAATGCAAAACCTCTTTTATCTGGTTACTTCTGGGGAAATCACAGCTGGGAGCTAATGAATGGGAAGAGACACCAAGATATCTTAGCTTCATGTTGGCCCTAATTCCCCTTCCACCACCAATCCTAGGGGATGTTAGCTCTGAGCCTGAGCTCCTAGGAAAAGTCTCCTCCTACTGTCAGTCTATGGCCCGTGGGCATTGGGGTCATTTTTCAGAGGTTGTCATGGTCATGCTGATTTACTCACATCCTGTCACCTGATCCCCAACTTCCTTGGGACTCCCAGTCCCAATACATATGTGAACCACAGCAGAAGGGAGACATTTCCGGCTGGAGGACGGTAAGAAGACCTTTCAATAATGAGTAGCTTCCTCCTTCTTCAAACACCTAGAGCATCTCCACTCTCCACTCTATGTCTCCTCTAAATCTCCACGACTAGATTGTAAATTCCATGAGACGAAAACCTTTGTCTTGCCTTTCTCTTGTGTATTTTCAACCACAAGCAGAGGGCTGTGAATATAGCAGACACCTGGTGAATACTGCTAGATTAATTCCTTCTTTGATGCGGCAGAAGCTTTTGTTGATGTTGTATTTTCTTTAGTAGATGGAAAGCTTCATGAGGACAGGGAGTATGTATTAAACACTTTTGCATCTTGTGCAACATCCAGTTTAATTACTAATCAGAGTAAATGGAGAGACTGAAATAGATAAGGCAGCGATGAGTAAACCAGGTTTTGTGATGCTTCACCGGAACAATTTATAACGCTGGAAAATGGGGAGGAGGTGGTATTTAGTTTTTCTTCCTGGCATGGGAACACTTCCCTGGCATGGCTGGTCGCTCTCATCTCTTGGAACACTTTCTTCATTTGGCTTTCTTCTCACATCATCCTACTTCTCCACATCCTCTGCGGGGTTAGAGGTTAGAGCTCTAAGGGAGGAGAGCTCAGCTTGTGGGAAAGGATCTCCTGGATGTACTCTTGCACCTACACTGAATTCTTCAGTGCTCTTCTCTACATTTGCCAATTTCTAAAATTTTTTTCCTACAAAAAAAGACCTCTTTTTAAAAATTTATTTATTTATTTATTTTTTTGGCTGTGTTGGGTCTTCGTTACTGTGCAAGGGCTTTCTCTAGTTGTGGCAAGCGGGGGCCACTCTTCATCACGGTGCGCGGGCCTCACTATCGCGGCCTCTCTTGTTGCGGAGCACAGGCTCCAGACGCGCAGGCTCAGTAGTTGTGGCTCACGGGCCCAGCTGCTCCGCGGCATGTGGGATCCTCCCAGACCAGGGCTCGAACCCGTGTGCCCTGCATTAGCAGGCAGATTCCCAACCACTGCGCCACCAGGGAAGCCCCTAGACCTCTTTTTTTTTTAACCTCCAGATTAAATCTCCAATTTCCCTCATCTCCACTTAATATGTCCACAACAAAACCCCAGATTTGCCCAACCCCCAAATCACTTTCTCCCACCTTCCCCGTGGTCCTCATCTCAGTAAACAGCAACTCTGTACTCACTGCTCAGGACGAAGCCTTGGGGTCAACTTCGGCTCCTCTTTCATTCTACCCAATCCTTAGAAAATCCTGTTGGTTTTACCTTCAAAGGATACAAAAACCCGGCCATTTTCACCCCTCTGCCACCACCACCCTGTTCTAAGCTTCCGCTGTCATTGCACTGTAAACTCATGAAGGCACAGACCTGGTCTGTGTTGTTCGTCGCTGTATCTCCAGCTCCTGGAACATTGCCCGGCGCACAGTAGGTGCTCAGTTGCTATTTAATGAGTATATCTCTTGCCTAGATGATGGCAGTAATCCGCTAACTCCGGATTTCTCGACCCTGGCACGACTGACCTCTGGGGCTGGATAATTGTCCGTCGTGGGGATTTGTGTGCAGTGCAAGGTGCTTGGCAACATACCCGCTGATACTCACCGATGCCAGTGGCATACTCCCTGACTCCCCAAGCTGTGACAGCCCAACGTGTGTCCAGGCACTGTCGGATGTCCGCTAGGGGGCAGAACCACGGCCATGGCCTCCCCTTTCACACGCATGCCACTCAGTGTCTGAGCAGCCACAGTGACTCTCCAAACCTGTAAGTCAAACCACGGCTTCCTGTTGACTCAGAGCAAAATCCTAATACCTTACAGCACCCATAAGTCCTCTCCCTTCGCTGAGCCCGTCCCTGCCCACTGCTCCCCCGTCTCAGGCCCACTCCTGCTGGTCCTCTGGACACGGTCCTCGCCGCTCGCTGTCCCACTGCCCGGAGTATCCCGCTCCGCAGTCTCTCACGTGGAACCTATGAAGCGGCGTCCTCTGCTATCTCAGCATCCCACCCCCGACCCTGCTCTGTGCCTCTGCGGTACTTACCACCTCTTGATAGGCAGATGTGCCCAGAGTGGCACGGCGCCTGGCGGTGATTGGGCGTTGGGTGAACGGCCAGTGGATGGGTGCGTAGACACGGGCAACAGTGGTTCTATTGTGGGTCCTCCTTCACCCTCTGTCTTTGGCTCCCTCCTAAGTCTTGCCAAATCACATGTTGGTTGTGCTTCCTCCTAACACTGAAATATGACCAGAACTCAACAAACGGTATAAAAGAAACCAACGTATTCAACCAAAAGCCTCACAGGGAATACCTTCCAGAAACACGGCCCCTTTATGTCCCAGGATTTGGGCTTTATTTGGGGCTAGCAGCACAGCTTAGTGATTGTGCTTGGAGTTGGGGTTCGATTGCCTGGGTCCATCCAGGCATCCTCTGACCCATGTGGTCCCAGGCAAGGACGTTTCCTACCTGTGCCCCAGGCCCTTACCTGTGACATGGGATAATAACATGACGGAATTCCCAGGGCTGTTGTGAGGATTAAGAGAGTTAATTATACATGTGAAGTGCTTAGGCAGGTAGCGAGCCCTGGATAAATATTTGCTAGTGTCATTAGTCTGTGTGTGTTTTGTCTTCATGAGGATTTGGTGCCTGGTGAAAAGATGAGCCTTTGAAAGTTTCTGCAAGTCATTCATTCATTCAGTTGGTCCACAGGTATTGATGGCCTACTCTGTGCTGTGCTGTTCTAGGGGCTGGGAATACGGGTTGAAGAGGAGAAACAGGGTCCCTGTCTTTCTGGAGTTTACATTCTACTTGGAGGATACAACCAATAAGCAAATAAACAAAAAATGATCAGATGGTAGTAAGTGCTATGATAAAAATCAAACAGCGTGATGAGATGGGGGGAAAGGGGTGGCTTTAGTTTTCACGATCTGGACAATTTGCCTGGAAAGGCAGCTTTTAGGCTGTTACCTGAGTGACAACAAGGCAGCAGCCAGGCAAACACCCAGGGAAAGGATTTTTCAAGCACGGTTACCAGCTCATAGGGAGCCCTAAGCGGGCGTGGAACTAGGTGTGCCTGAGGAGCAGAAAGAAGGCTGATGCAGGGGTGGAGGGGTGGAGTGAGTGTGATGGGGAGGGTGGGAGAGAACGCGGTCAGAGGATTGAGTCATGGGGCACTGGAGACCACAGTAAAGGGTTTGGCTATTTTGTTCAAGGCTGGGGACTCATCAGAAGGTTTAAAGCAGGGGAATGGCGTTTTCCAAAGCCCTCTATGGCTGCTGGGTGGGGAACAGACTGCAGAGAGGCACGCATGAAAATCGGGACTCCCGCGGGAGACAATGACAAGTAAAGCACGTGACCAGTGGGATGATGATGGTGGAGGTTCTGTCACGATGTGATGCTCAGGTGCAGCTGTCCATCCTGTTGTTGACGAGAGGCACCAGCACCCAGCGAGCATGTGGTCCAGGTACACGACCCATCCTCCCGACCCCGGAAGGAGGTTGGCTTAGCCCTTCAGGCCTCTTGCCTTTTTTCTCCCCAAGGAGATTTTCATGTAAAATTGTAATGTGATCAGTATGGGGGAAAAGGGTGAGGCTAGACTCCCTTTACTTCTAGAACTTTCTCCTATGGCTCCCAGGAATATTAAGAAAATAAACTAAAATAATGAATCTAAAGGGACAAAAACAGCATCTTTGCAAACGCTGACCAAGAATTCTGTGCTGACAATGGATTTATTTATTAAACAGCAAGTTTTTAACAGGCGCAATAACTACATGTGGAAAATGTTTGTTTTAAGAATTTGGAAAAAAACACACAGAGAGACTTCTTCCAAAGGTTCAAAGCAGAAAGGCCCCTTGTTCTCCCCATTCTATAAATTCTGTTCTGAATGAGGCCGTATGTTTCACATTTAATAAACTGTCACTGGGTTGGAAGAATTTCTTCTCTGGATCTAGTAGACTGAAGGCCAAAGGGTTTTTTGGTTTGGTTTGGTTTGGTTTTGGTTTTTATGAGTTTTTTTTTTTCTCTTCTAATTTACACCACTATTTACAAACCTGCCATTTTCTGTACTTAGAATACTTTCTAAAATGCAGAGAAGAGGCCCAGTGAAGTTGTTAGAGGTTTTCTACCTCCTGGCTATTCAGAAGAAGCAAACAACTTCTGATCCCTGAAACAGTGGTCTTTGATCGGCCTATGTCAGATGTTTCCCCCGTTTGTCCATACAAGATCACTTATTGGGCAGCCTGGATTAGGGTTGCCAGATCAAGTACAGAACACACATTTCAATTTGAATTTCAGATTTTAAAAAGTGAATAGTATTTTAGTATAAGTATGTCCCAAGCATCACAAGGACAAATAAGAGTTGTTTATTTGAAATTCACATTTAAGTGGGCACCCTGTCTGTGTTTTTATTTGATTAAGTGGCATCCCGAGCCCTGGCTGGGACTGAGTGGGAAGCATTTCCGGCAGCAGGAGCTGCTCGCTCACGCCACACATCTGCTGCCTCCTTGGGCCTGTCCATCTCTGGTCACCTGCTCTTCTTTACCCAGCTGGACTTGCCAACATACCCTAAGAGGATGCTGTCACTGGAGTGACCAGCTCTCTCTCTTTACCTTCTTTCTCGTGCCTCAGTTAGACTCCCATGTCTATATTTAAGAGAGTCCCTCCTTCCCCTGCCCTGCAGTAGAAGCCATTATCCATCCATCCATCCATCCATCCATCCATCTATCCATCCATTCAATAAGTATTTATAGAACACCTTTTAAGTACCAGATACCATGCAGCAAAGCCATAATCTCTCTGGCAACACGGTATGTGAACAATTATTGCTCTGTCTTGGAGCCAACTTCTTGGAAATCCTTCAGAGCACAGGAAGAAGCTATCGTGATGAACATACCAGCATCTCTGGACCTTTCCAGCTGAGCCTACATACCTCAGATGCCACCAGTTGTCCTGGAACTAGTCCTGTGAAATGAAGTACAAGGAAGCCGAAAGCTTCCCGTCCCACTGTTCAGTTAGGGAAAGCTACTTGTTGTAACAAACAGACCCTGTGTGTAGTCACACGAGAAGTTTATTTCTTGTCCAGGCAATACTCCTGCGCAGGGGCGGAAATTGGTGGGCAGCCCGATTGAGCACAGTTATTCAGGGGCTTGGATTGGCAGAGGCTCTGTCCTCTTCACCAGGTCACTGGTCACTTCCAAGGTTGCCCACAGTCATCGTCATTCCAGCCGGCCAGGAGAGCATGGAGGCACGCATGGGAGACTTATAAGACCACGCCTGGAAGAGGCCCAAGACGATAAGAACATGGATTCGGTTAACTTCTCTGAGCCTCAGCTTCTTCAACTGTGAAATGCTCCACAGATGCTTCTCCAAGTCACTTGGTAAAACCTCTGCTGGGATCCACCATCGGCAGGTCAGACAACATTCCCTGGTGCCCCTTTCCCAGCATCAGACCTCCCCACACACCCCAAAAGCCACCCTGTGGGTAAAGGAGAACTGATCCCTCTTCGATTTCCCCATCCTGCCTGCTTCTTGGTTCTCGCCCTTTTCAACTCGCTGCCAAGTGTGAAGACACTTCATCTGACAGGATGTGCTCCGGCAGTGCATTTACTGGCTGGTCTCTTTGGAACCTTGAATGCCTTTTTCCATAAAAGCAGCTGTAGGTGGGGTGGTCCGAGCCCCACCGAAGCCCAGCCCCCATCTTCTGGCCTAAGGCATGGGCTGGAGGGAGGTGCTGGTACCTGGGAAGTTCCCATGGCAGCATGTGAGGAAGATCAGCAGCAGGGAGTGGGGGGCGGAGTTCAGGGCTCCCTGGAGGCTTTGTGAGTGGCTGGTTCCCATGGCAACCGTGGGGTGGCCTCCACAACAGCCAGGAACCAGTGGCCCTGGCTCGAAGCTGACGGTAAGTTCTGTGCTTGTAAGTAAGCCTGGAGCCACCTGTGGATGCAACGTGGAGCAGACCGCCTTTCAAGCTGGGCTGTTTCCATCACCAGCAGACCCCGAAAAGCTCTGTTTCTATCTCACTGGAAGAAACATTTACTGAGCATCTGTATGCCAAACACTGTAGTGGATGCTGGGAACCCCAGAAGAAGATGGTCTCTGGCTCTTGCCTGGCAGGGCTCCCAGCCTGGAGGGGGAGTGAAACAAACATCCACACAGAGGGCCTGTGCCCGTGTGACCCAGGCAGGAAGGAGGAGGCGGGAAGGCTCTGGGAGGAGGAGAGGCCGGAGGATGAGTAGGGTTTCAGGAGGAAGGGGGAAGGTTTGGTCTAAACCGCACCTGCAGAAGCTCAAAGAGAAGCTGCAGGGGCTTTGACAAGGTCACGTGCAGGGTGAGTGTGTGTGTGTGTGTGGGGGGGGGGGGGTGGCACAGGGACTGCTGGTGGCCTTCTGGCAGGAGCTCCTAAGGACTCTCGATCAAGCTCCGGGTGGTTGTGGACCCTGAAGCCTGCTCAGAGATGAGCACTTGAGGACGATGAGTCCAATGGATACATGAATACTTTCAAAAATTTTACCTAGATTTAGATTTCTTGGGTTCGTTAAAAAAATGAAAAACCCAAGGATGTTTCTCTGATGTTTGGCAAACCTTGCCCACTGACAAGTCCCGTGTGCACCCTCCAAATGATCATGATTATTATATTCTGGCCTGGAGACCAGCCGGAACTTTCCTGAAAAGTTGGAGAACTTTACACGGTGGTCCCTGCCCTGCATGGGGTGTCTTGTGGGCCGTGATCTTTCCCCTCGCTCCACGCAGCCCGGCATCTACACTTGAGGCCACAGTAATGTCCACGTATCCACATTCCCACGTGGGGTGACCAACTGTCCCGGTTTCAGCACCCAGAGTCCCTCATCCCAGGGAACCCCTCAGTCCCGGGGCAAACCTCCAGGACAGAAAGGAAAGACTCAGCCCAGACCTCGGGCTTCTAAGACGCTGCCGGGCAGGCGGGGTCACAGAGAGAAGGTTGGCTTCGAAGCCAGGCCTGCCCAGCTGATGCTTGATCTCTCTGCTTAGCTGAGTGATCTTAGAGAAGTTACTTCACCTTTTGGATCCTTTGTTTTCTCATCTGTTATAGGGAAAAAAGAATACCTATCTTATGGGTTTGGAAGTAATGTATGTTAAACACTGACACGTAGGATGTGCTCAGTAAATGACAGTTCATATTTTCTAGGCGAAGGCATAGCAACAGTCACCATATCATGTGGTACAAGCTGTGTTGAGCTTTTCTATAGAATGTTGAGGACGTAGAGGAGATGCATATAACTTGCAGTTGCTCCCAGGTGCTGACCAGACTCGCAGGTGGGGATCTCCTGCCTTGCACACAGCCACTGCGGACAGTGGTTAGAAGTTAGAGGAGGGCTTCTCTGGTGGCGCAGTGGTTGAGAATCCGCCTGCCAATACAGGGGACACGGGTTCGAGCCCTGGTCTGGGAAGATCCCACATGCCGCGGAGCAACTGGGCCCGTGAGCCACAACTACTGAGCCTGCGCGTCTGGAGCCTGTGCTCCGCAACAAGAGAGGCCGCGATAGTGAGAGGCCCATGCACCGCGATGAAGAGTGGCCCCCGCTCGCTGCAACTAGAGAAAGCCCTCGCACAGAAACGAAGACCCAACACAGCCATAAATAAATAAATAAATAAATAAAAGAAGTTAGAGGAAAAGCAAGTGCAGTGCAGGGAGGATGTAGCAAGTAGCAAGAAAATTTGAGCACAGAAAGTAACACACACAAAACACATCCAGTCTCTGAACTTGAGTTTCGTTCATGTCGGGGATGGACATGCAGGGGGAGATTCTGAAGCCTGCAAGTGCCTGGAGCAGAGAGCTGGGTTGCCTAGCTGGAGGGTATAGGCATTCCAGAATTCCCATGGAGTTCTGGAACATTCTAGTATATTCTGGCATGCCCTCCCTGTGGGCGAAGCCAGGGGGCAGGGAGAAATTCACACTCTGTTTGTGAGAAGTTGCTGCTTTTGAGGAAGCAGTTGAGTCTGCTGACTCATCTGCTTGAGGATGTCTCCAGGAGGACCACAGCAGCCGGGTGGCCGCATCTGGAGACGGCTGCCGCTCTGGAGAGGTCAAGACTCTGGACAGTGAAGCAAACTTCCTCCAAGAGACTGGCCAGGTCGAAACTGTACTGTGATTTCTTTCCCAGAAAGTCAGAAGAATATTAACTGTGAATATTAATATTTCCTCCCCTGCCCTCTAGAGCTGGATGTCTCCTCTTGAAGGTCATCTTTTGTGCTGAAGCTGCAGAGGAAGCACTTTTCTTTCTTGTTCAGGAGCCGGAGCTCCTTTAAGAACGGCATCTACAGTGACAGGAGGCAAGGCTAGTGATGAGAAGGTGTCCAGCCTCCCAAGGCTGCTCCTTGTCTCAGGACCAATGGCTCCAATAATGGTGATTGGGAAGATGAGGCTGGAAGGAACAGCTGGGCCTGGTGGCTTTGCTCACCTGCCACGTAAAACGGCGGAGAATTCATCACTGGCCACATTTCCCTCCCGGAGCTGTGTGAGGAGGCAGCTTACTCACAAGGCCAGGTCTGGGTCTACTGTCCTGTGAGGACCAGAGCAGTGTCCTGCCTCGCCTTCTCCCCTGAGCCGTCTTTCCACCCCTCGCCTGTGCACCTCTGATGGCTAAATGTCATCCCCAGGGCCACGTGCATCCCCTTCACCTGTTGACGCCCTACCTGGGGGGCCACTGATTAGAGACAAGGACCACGGGCGTTTCAAATCTGAGCTCCTTCGGGTGGAAACGTCCTCGATGGTAGCATTTCACCAGAGTGGCCCTGGCAGCAGGTGGAGGGTCGTTTTGTGTGCTTTGCCTTTTTCTCTGCATACTTTGGGTTCTTAATAAATATAGTAAATTCCTAAGCAGGGCCCCCCAAATTCAGTCTCATAAAATGTGGGCTTGTGTTATAATGGGGTAGGTGAAATGACCACGTGAGCTCGGTGCAGAGGGCAGGAAATCAATCACCCCTCACTTTATAGCCACCCGATCTTACATTATTGTAGGTGAGCTATCTTGGGACTTCATTCTGTATGGAATGAAGACATCATTTCCACCAGGTGCAAAAGGAGCAAATTTTACCTGCATTTTGCAGACACAGTTAGTGTGATGATGAGAGATTCAGACGATTAGGTCATGGTTTGAGCTGGGGAGGCGGTCCTGGGGAAAGCTCTGGCCTCGGTACTACACTCGTCCTATCGCCTGAGAGATAGGGCGTCCATGTGTGCGAGCGGCTGACCCTGGTGCACACCTGCAGAGCCCTGGGGTCAGGCAGTGGGGTTGCTGAGCCCCCAAGCCGGGCAGGGAGCCCCTCAGAACAGCGCCTGCACACCCTTCCCCCAAGCGCCCGCTGGAAAGCTGAGCATGGCTGCTGGATCTCATTAGGCCACAGCTGCCCCGCAGCCTGGATACCGTGAGCAGAGCGCGGGCCTGATTTCCATCACCTGAGTGCTGATTCATCCTGTAATCATCATCAGAGAGCACATTCCAGGTCCGTGGTTTAAGAGGAAAACAAACTTTTGTCTACAATCAAGGAGCCATTCCTCTCTGAGCGTTTAATGCTTCGCCGAGGCTCAGCACCACTCCTCCTCCTGTCTGGATCTGACCATCTAGCTTTGATTTCAAAGGCAGACCAGGAGGATGCTTGGAAGGGCACGGGGGCCCCCGGTCTGGATCTGCCTAAGATCTTAAAAGTGCACATGTGGCCAGATGAATGTGCGCCGTGTGGATTCCCCAGGGAACATTGGGCCCTGCACCTTTATTAGAAACACCCAATAAACCTTGGGCCTCAAGGCTCTGTCGTTTTAGCGCAGGGCTTAAATGCAGCCTCCTTCAGGCTGCCAAGGCACCTGTGAGCCCACTGCTGCACGCGGTCCCCAGCAAACACGACGCCCTGAGGCCCCAGGCCGCCCCAGCAGAGCCAGCTGGGAGCAGAGGAGACTCCAGTTTGCCCTTGACGTGCGGGGCGCATTCTCACTGCAGGAACCCACTCTGCTCTGTGCACCAGATGACACGAGGGCCACCTGTCATCAGGGATGGGGAGGCGGAAGAGCTGTGCCCACCCAGGCACCCGCTCACCCACGGGAGATTTTGAAAGCCAGCTGGCTGGGGCTCAGGGTGCGCCCTGGGGTGAAGGGACAGAGTTCGTCTGAGTGCGGCCAACCCACCTTCAACATTTCTCTAGGTTACAACCAGCCCAGCCAGCTGTCCAATAATCAAGCTCAGACAGAATTTCTATTGGCCGGAGAGCCAGGAAATTAAGGCCTGTGTGTTGCATAGCTTCGCGTAAGAGGAAATATGTGTCTTAGCTACAGGGAGGTTCTGTTGTCGCTGAGGCCTGGAGAAGGCTGGCCTCCCGGCCGAGGGCTCGGCTGGCTCATGCTCGGAGGGTAGCCTTCCAGGCTGAGCTCAGTGGAACGCCACCAATGGACAGGTGCGCAGCGGGCCAGCCAGACGCAAGTCGGGGCAGGCTCCTGGCGCTCAGGAATCTGGGGTCGATTAGGGATCAATGGTGCCAGAGGACTGAAAACAATTGCGAACAGCAGGGCAGGCACTGGTGGTAACAGCAGTGGAATGCAGAATGCACAGATACAACTGTGCTATCCCTAAAGTAAGTCAACAGTTTACCCCTGTGCCAGGCCTTTTTCTCAACAAGTGGGATTGTCCGTGGTCAAGGTTGAGCCACTGGTCAGTACAAAGACCAATGACGATTGATCACTTATCCTTTGCCATGGGTGCCAAATTCACAGTCATTTAGGGGAGGTGTCTGCAAACTTCTGAAGTACCACTCTTGCTTTCCTCATCTGATTTCACCCACACCTGACATTTTTAAGCTACAGGTTTCCGTGATTCTTTGACTAACCAGAATGCTAGGTCTTTATTTGTCTCTGTCATTTTTTCTCATGGCTGTGCCCGCTGTTACCTCCACGGCAGGGGTTGGGGGTGGGTTGAGTTTCTAGCACAGAGGGAGGGACACTGAGTCAGGGGAGTGGAGGGTAAGTGGCGGCTCTTGGCAGAAATCGGAGGCAGCCGGACAGGACCTGGACACCCCGGTGACGACGTCTAGGAGATGACAGGGCCTTCCCAGGCCTCCTTTCCCCACAAGCTGCTGTGTATACACTGAAGTTTGCGTCCTGGATCAGAATGACTCCTTCCTGCTCTGGCTGCCTGTTCCCCCCACCTTTGATGGAACTGCCTTTGGTCCCCGAATGGGAGCTGTCATCCCTCCCTCTCCAGGTCTCTGCCTCCCCTGGAGGGGAGGACGTCTGAGCCAGCCCCTCCCTGAGATGCATCGGGATGGCAGCTGGTGGGGAAGAGGTGCTCCTTTCTGGGAGAAGAGCCTGGGGGCCGCTGGTGGTCACGGTCCCCACCTCCTGGAGAAAAGCGTCCACCACCTTCTGGTGACAATGAAACCAAAACGCGGAGAGCAGCATATGGCGAGAGCGGCCTGCAGGTTCTGTCTGAGTTTGAACCCCTGCCCCCGTGGTCCCCGCGGTGCTCCTGCTGTCTCTCGGGTCTATGAACCGACGCTCCTCCTTCTGTCCAAGATCAAGTTGCATTTCTTGCTATTATACTTGTTAACAGGTTCTTAGTGTTCTGCGTCATATTGTCACTATTATTTCTGGTGCACAAGTTGGGGCACATTTTGGCAGCTGAGCACCGATTCATTTCAGCAGCTCCCGCCATGTGGGGTGGGCTTGGGCAGCGATCGTCACAAGCGAAGGCTCAGAAGACAGGCAGCACTTTGCTTCTTCCCATCAGAATCTGGCATTGAACGAATACGTTCAAGCTCCTGTTTTACAACTGGGTCAAGACTCAGTTACACTCAGTTATAAAGAGCCAATACTCAGTATAAAAAGTGTTATTTCATTTTGCACTTAGTGAAACATTTAGTATTTACGAGGAAAGATGAAAGGCAACAACAAGAAAAGATAAGCTGGAGGTGACTCTATAACCTCTTGTGAATCCTAGGGTTTGCGGTCCTTATGCAGGCTGGCAACCGTTAGCTTCCTCTCCAATGAGGAGTGAGCACGTGGGATGTAGATCAGATGTCAGATTTCCCCGTTCTTTCAATCCATCCTGCAAATCTCAATTCAGTCCAACAAATAACAACGGAGCAGGCACCAGAAAGGTAAGTCCCTGTCTTACAGACAGACCCATAAGAATCCCTAACACATTGATCTCATTGATCTCATCCTGTTACTCAAAAACCCTTCAGCAGGCCTTCCCAAACGCCCTCAGCATAAAGTCTTAGCTGGACGTAGCTTTCAGGCCCTATGGGACCGCCTGTACTCAGCCTGTCATCCTCACGCCCCCAGAGGCTGGGGGGTCTCTGTGCTGGCCTGCTCCCCACACTGGCCCAGCCGCCAGCCTCTGGGAGGACCAGCCTCCACACTGAGAAGGTTCCTCCTTCACCCCCAGCCCCCAGCCATCTACTCCCTATCCCCCCGGAAGTTCTGACTCCCATCCTTGCCTCTTGAACTCTTCCCCACGTCCAGTGCTTATACATCTTTCTGGTGGAATTTCCCCCACCGTTTACTTTTAAACTCTCTCAGACAGGGACTTCTACGGTTGACTTAAACTGTGCCCTCAGCGTGCATCTGGCTGTCCCTTTGTAGACGATATATTCCTTGAGGGCCGCCAGCAGCTTAGTCATATGTGCAGCGACCCAAAGCAGCAGAAAGTGCAGGGGACGGAAGGTCTAGGTCTCAGCTGTGGGATCTTGGGCAGCCGCCCAGCCCCCCCGGGGGGGGGTCCCTGGCTCCCCCTGCCTGCAGCTCCCTCCCCTGGGCTGCCTGGTGGTCTCTGCCGTCTGCCTTTTTTAGCTCAAGGCTCTCCTCATGAGAGGGACCTCCCAGTTAGCCCCACTCTCCTTCCTCTGGGTCCCTTCCAATCTTGGGGTTACTGCTAACTGGCCTTGTCACCCGTGCTGGCTGTCCCTGCTGAGGTGTCTGCCTCGCCTCCTGCCAGGAGCTCCCAGGATTCCTCTAGGGTCCCTGGCGTTACTGCAGGACCCGGTGTCTAGTAAGGACTTAATACGGGTTCATTTCATGAGTATAAGGTAGATCTGCTGACCTCACAGGATAAGATCTCCCAAACAAATAACAACAAAATAATAATGCTCTGGTAACACTAAGTCACTAAATGGCCTTGTCTTTGTCATGTGTCTCACCTGACAGCACAGCCTATGAGGTAAGTAAGGACTATTGTTATCTGCGTTGTAAAGATGTGTGTATTAAATTACCTGTCATAAATTACCACACACCCAGTGGCTTGAAACAACACAAATTCATTACCTCATAGTTCTGGACGTCAGAAGTCTACAGTCAAGGTGTCGGCAGGGCCTCAGTCCTCCTGGGTGCTCTAGGGAGAATCCTTCCCGTGTCCTTTTCAGCTTCTGGAGGCTGCCTGCATTCCTTGGCTCACGGCTACATCACTCCAACCATCTGCTTCTCTCGCCTCATCTCCTAGGACGGACTCGGACCCCTTGACTTCATCCTGTAAGGACCTTGGTGATGACACTGGGTTCATCCGGATAAACCAGGATAATCTCAATCTCAAAATCCTCAATCCCATCTGCAAAGTCCCTTTTACCACGGGAGGTCACCTATTCACAGTTTCCAGGGATTAAGACGTGGGCATCTTGGGGGCACTATTCTGCCAGCCACAGTGAGGAAACTCAGAAACACAGAAGCAATTCTGTGAAAGTGTGCTGAGAAGTATAAAGCGCTTTGTAAGCAGGCGATCTTAATAATTTTCCTCATAGCGTCAAGCACTTGGGAGATATTCAACAGACATTTTGGAGTTGAAGTGATTCTTTAAAAGGGAAATGAATTGTCCCAGTATCTATTAAAATACCTGCTTGAAGATTTTAAACTTTGGTTTTCCAGGGTTTTTTTAAAAATTATCTTTGAATTCTAGAGGTCTTCTTATTCTCGTTTTCCTATGATCTTGTGAACGTTAGGTTATTATTTAGTTCCTGGTTGTTCCTTAGGAGATATCTATGAGACAGTGTAAGCTTATTTACTACCTGAGGAAACAAAGTCATAGCGACTATCTTTGAGTGAGAAAGTACTGCATTAAGTTTGCAACAAAAGCAATGAGCAGACCCTTCCTGTCACAGAATATGGATTGGAAATGCGTAATTTCTCTTTCCAGGCCACTATGCCTTCATTCCTCCGCCATTTGGCATCTATAGGGCGCCTTCCATGCACCAAGCCCTGGACGACATATGCGCGGAGCATAGATGAACACAAGACGATCCACCCTCTGAAGAGCGGGCAGTTCATAGAGGGGGACACACGTATAGACATGCGATTATGACGCCACGCAAAAGGAGTATAAACCAGCAGGGAACAAGCAGGCTGTACTCCTCGGTGGGGGTGACCAGGGAGCTCAGGCACCAAGCTGTGTAAGGAGGAAGTGTGGACGTAGACATGGCTGTGGGTGATGCAGGGAACAGAGGCTGGAAGGGTCTGCTGTGGCTGGTGAACCCTGAGGTCTGTGTGAGGAGAGGCGGGAGGAGGGAGCGGGCACAGGGGCCGGGGTGACGGGAGGGTGAGGGTGAAGCGGGCTCTACGTCTCTTACGGTTTGGCTTCCTTGGTCCTGTTCACTGCCCAGTCCCTTAATCCTGCATTGTTCTATTTACTTTTGTCTCTGTCTTTCCATTCCCTTGAGTCTTACTAAATATATACGTTGAGATAGGACAGAATATATTTGCCCAGTGGGCATCCAGGAGGCATCAGAGGTTAGCATTGACCTGGGAGAGACCTGGAGGCGTCCCGACCAGCACGAGGCTTCTCTCTAAGTCTCTGAAGGTAAGTTACTGACGAGGCTGCAGGGTTAAAAAGAGCAGCACGGATTCCCTCTCTCCATCAGCAGAGCTCCCAACTCTGGCCTCATCCTCTAGCCCCCTCGTTCTCTGAGCAGACAGTTTAACCTCTCTGAGCCTTCATTTCTTGGTGACAATAATAAGAGCCCCTTCTCTGGCTGTTGTAAGGATTAAAAGATTCAATACAGATGGTCCCCAACTTACGATGTTTCGGCTTATGATTTTTCGTCTTTACGATTGTGCAAAAGCAGTCTGCATTCAGCAGAAACCTTCAAGCACTTCAAATTTTGAATTTGGATCTTTTCCTGGGCTAGTGATCTGTGGCCCGAGCCTCTCTGGTGATGCAGGGCGGCGGCAGCGAACACAGCTCCCTGCCGGCCACGTGATCGAGAGGTAACCAGCTGATACACCTGCAACCATTCCGGACCCAGACTCTGTTTTTCAGTCTCAGCATAGAATTCAATACATGACATGAGATATTCAACACTTTATTGTGAAGTAGGCTTTGTGTTAGGTGATTTTGCCCAGCTGTAGGCTAATGTAAGTGTTCTGAGCACGTTGAAGGTAGGCTGGGCTAAGCTCTGAAGTTCTGTGGGTTAGGTGTATTTACCGCATTTTCAACTTAAGATATTTTCAGTTTACGATGGGTTTACCAGGACGTAACCCCACTGTAAGTCAAGGAAGATCTGTATATGTAACGTTCTCAGCTTAGAGCCTGGAGCTTAACGGGCACACAAGAAATGTGTTAATTCCCATCACTGGGAAATTTTGCCCAAGGGAAGCTTTAATTACAGTTCCTTTCTCTGTCTCTCCCAATTCAAGGATTTGTTTCCAAGACAATTAACAGGCCACAGAATTCTGCCACCCATCAGCCACTGGTAGCCAAGAGACTCCTGGTATTGGCATCACACCGTCTCTCTCGAAGCCGGGACGCTGAGGCAGGTGACAGCGTGTTGCTCCATGGCTCCCTCTGCATCCAGATTGGTGACCGTTACACAAGACATGTGCTTAAATATTTACTATACGCAGAGTCACCCCAGCATGGCAGGGCTCAGGAGAAAATCCAAGAAGCAAGACGGCTTTAGTATCATCCGCTCCCTAGCCTGGTGGAGCATATGCCTTGATGGGAGGTATCGTCAACAGCCTGGGCAACTGTTGCTTTAAAAAACTAACAATAATTATCTCCCCTCAGGGACTTCCCTGGCAGTCCAGTGGTTAAGACTCTGCACTTCCACTGCAGGAGGCAGGGGTTCGATCCCTGGTCGGGGAACGAAGATCCCACGTGCCGCGCGGCGTGGCCAGACCACCTCCCACAAAACAATAATTATCTCCCCTCAAACTCAGGAATAAATATCAGGTGTGACAGATTGGATGTCAAACGTAGGCAGTTAGAATGGCTCCCTGGTACCATTTCCCTGAGTGGCCCAGTGCCTGAGTTCCCGGCTTGGATGCCTGGTGAGAATGCTATAGGCAGGGACGGGGGTGGTGGGGGGGAACAGACATGTTTCACATCATCTCAAAGCTGCAGGGACGTTATCTTTATTGTTATTATTATGATTATTTCTCTTTTACAGGTAAGAAAATCTCTGGCTCAGAGAAGGTGAGTAATGTACCTAAGACCACACGGAATGACAGGCAGGGCCAGGGTTTGGCTCCCAGCTCCTTGCTTCTACAGGCATGGCACAGAGGAAAGGCTCACACAGGAAGAATGTCCCAGCATCCTTTCGAAAGTCTCCTTGAGGAGATGGGTCTCAAGGGCTACCCCGGTGGCCAAGGGGCCCTGGCTTCATTTGGCAGTCAGAGGTAGGGAATTCCTTCCACTAAGGCGGCCCTGATCCTCAGGTCTCTCTGTAAATTTCCTCCAGAGAAGGTTCATGGCAGTGTCTCTGGGGATGCGAACACGATAGGGCCAGATCCAATGCCAAACAGGCGGCCAGGGGGACCAAGGCCATCGCCAGGGTAACCAAAATCCATGCTATCGAGGGATTTCTGGAGGGATTCGAATTCTCTCTTGGATCCTACCCAGGGGCATGGAGATGAAAACAACACCGGCACACACGAGAAGATTTCAGAGTCCGGAGGGGAGACAGGCACAGCCTGCTGCACTGCATTGGGAGGGCACGCCTCAGAGGTCCCCTGCAGCCTCCAGGCAGCGTTGCCTCCCGGGGAGCCTGGTATTTCTACACCTGGAAGAAAGTCTGCTCAGACTATCATGGGAGCCCAGGAGGGCAGCCTGTTTCGGGGACCCAGAGGCTGGTGCAGAAACCCTTTCGGTCTCTGCCCTGTATTGAAGCCCCGTCACCCCCCAATCCCTGGGAAGATTCTGATTCTGGAGGTGGCGGGGCTGGTGGTGACGGTGAGGGAGAGTCTGCATTTTCCTGGTGACTTTGATGCGGGGGCCTGTGGGCCGTATTTTGAACGCTGATGCTTTTCCTGCCAACACAGCTTCCACTGCCTCCAGTCTGGCCACGGCAACACTTACAGCCGCCTGGAGTCTCAGGGAATTCTCTAGAAGACGAATCCACACTGGAGGCAAGGGGAGTCTTCCCTGGGCTCGTCATAGAGCTGTAGGGGGCCCGGGGGCAGGGCTGCTCCTGTGACTCTGCCCGGGGAGCAGTGTCCCCACCAGGAATGGTGCCCCTCTCCTGCCCCAGAGCCCGGAGAGGGCAGTCTGGGCTCCCAGAGACGGGCAGGCGTGTGCTCGGAGCAGGACGGCTCCCTGCAGCCCGCTGGCCCCGAGAGGGTTAAGGGTCTGCCTGGAAGCCTGGATTGCAAGGAGTAATTTGAGCACCGGGAAAACAGGCCCCTTTCTGTATGGCGCTCCGGGCACCCCAGCTTTGGTGCCTGCCCCTGGGGGGTCAAGACCCCGAGCCTCCCCGCCACGGTGGGAAGAGCTTAGCCAGCAGCCCCAGGACAAAGAACGCACGCACGGGGGGAGGATGGGGCCCCATCTACACAACACTTCTGAACGTTCTCGAAAGGAAAATAAAATAAACAAGTGCGTGAGGTAGTGACTGAGATATTCAAACTATTTCCCTCTGAAGCGGGAGAAGTCTGTCCCCTGTCTCTCACTTCACTTTAGGCCCTTCTGGCTTTCTTGATCTTTCAGGGTTATAGCTGCTATCTCAGTGACTAGTAGAAAACTCCATTAGGCTCCTTCTGGAGGAAGGGAATTAATGACTGAAAATTTAGTGCTTTGTAAACACAGTAGGGAAAGCATTTCCCCCAGGCTCGCTGATTCCTTGGCAGGGAGGGAGGCTGGACGGGAAAGTGAATGTTTCCAGTCTGCGGAGAGGCCTCCACACCAAACACTGCCTGCTTCTCGTAAAGTCCAGCCCTACGGCACTGGGGTGCTCAAAAATCCTGAAAAAGGAATCCCAGAGAAAGCCAAAGAGACAGGAGCCAGGGAGGAGACCCGTCTGTTGAGCTGAAAAAATACCAATGGGTGAAATGTTCTAATCTAAATGCACACTTTCAGTAAAAATGTATGTCCTTGGCAAGTCCAGCTTTTGACCTGAATTAGAGAAATCAGTTGTTTACACAGCCCAAACCCGCAGACTAATTACCCTCTTTGTTCTCTTAAACGTTTAGGCCTGGCCAATGACATAAAACCCTTGGAAATAGAAAACCTCTCAGGACAAGCATTCAGAAGTAGGCATGGGAATCGGGATGGCGGTGTTACGCGTTGCTGGCATTCATACAGCAAGTTACAAACACTCGAGGGAGGGGAGGTCGGGGGAGAGGGCAGGGAGGGGGCACATTTGATAAAATAGCAATGTTCCAGGCCCTTTCCCAGAGAAGTTTCCTGGGCCACCAGATCTTTCTCCTTCAAAGCTGCCTTTCCCAGAGACTGGCCTTTTCCTGCCTAGTTACTTCCTCCTTGAGAAAACCACAGTAACATCATTTTAGCGAATCTTCATAACTCTGAAAGTTGGCCAGTCCCACTTGGAGACCTAGGGGATGGAACTGCCAAGGCCTGACCCAGGAGATTCATTCATTCTTCCCCAGCTTCTTGGTTTGGTTGTGTGAACTCATTTATTCTTTGAACAATAGTACTGAGTGCTTACTGTGTTCAGATTTTGGGGGACGAATCTTTGAGATTCAGGAATTGAGGCCTTCAAAGACTGTCTCATTATCTGTCATAGCAACAGCAGCCAAAAAAGTGTATTACTTTGGGGATATCTGAGTTTTCGAGTCAACCTGCCATGACTTTCTCTCTGTTTCTTCCTATGTTTCCACGGCACCAGCCAGACTCGTGAAATGATATTGCTGTGGGTCTTCTAGGCCTCGGAGCTCAGAATGACCCTTCCTATTATTTCAACATCATTATGAATTTAATTTAATTTGCAAAAAAGTTCAGCAATCATTTATAATAGGACTGTAAACCAATCTAAAATTCTTAAAAATGAATCTGCTACCTAAGTCCTCTGAGAAGGTAGAATATACTTTCCAAGTTTAGAAAATCAGAAAAAGTAGGCTTTGTGTATCACATACAAAAGAGAAAAGTCTAGAAGACACAACTTGGAGGTGTCCAAATCAAAGATTAAGCAAAATTAAAGATGCTGGTAAGTAAAATAAATAGCATTGGAAAATGTCACCACTCAGGTAGGCTGGCAGAGAATTTTAAAATTCTCTTTTCTTACAAAGGAGTACAGGCAACAAATACTCAGGAGCCCTTTGACCTAACGCTGTGCCACAGAAAGAATGCATCTGATGTTCATTTTATTTTATTTGCATTTTGCTCTGTTCCACAAAGGAAGGATTTAAGGGAGTTTACAGAGGAGACACAAAATATAAGTTTAATATACACTGAAAATAGGAGCAAGTGAAAAAGGAAAGATAAGGGTGGTTGACATACAATGGAGCCAGGAGGGAAGTGAGGAAAAAATAGAAAGTATACTGTTCAGGTTCATAGACTTCCCTCCAATGGGCCACAAGTTTGGCACTAGGAGTTAATGAAGAAAGGGAAACAGATGAGTGTTTAACATAAAAGGGATCAGTTACTTCTGAGATCACTATTTTTGGAACCAAGGAAAGGCAGGCATTTCTCCTGAGGGCCTTTCCTCGCGCATCTGTGTAATGTACTAAGCCACAACCTTAATAGCACCCTGTATCTGACCTCACCTCAAATTTAGAACTGTGAAACTTGCTTAGGACTTCATTGTTTTCTTGGTGCATAGTCTGCTCCCACATACTACATACCTGGGCACATACTTATTCAGTTTGGATCTGTGTACTTTGGTCCAGACAATGGCATCTTCCAGAATCTGCCCTACAGATCAAGTAGGCAGAAAATATCACCAATGACTGTATTTTTCAATCCCCACATTGTAAGGAACGTCCCGACAACGTGAGTGTCCAAGTGGGACAAATAAGAAAATTGAGTATGACGCAAAGATCACCTGATGGGTGTGGAGTATTGGACAAGCCCCCAACCTTCAGCCTGTCTGGGGAGGGGGCGGGGCTCCGTGGGATCCAGGCACTCTTGAGACCCATCCCAGGTCCAATCTACAGGCCACGAAGACCAGAATGGGCGGTTTGATATTTTTAAACGGTAACAAGTCTGTATTCCATCCCTTAGATGCTTTCCCCCTATGGTCACATTAAATGTGTTTAATTGATGCTTCTTCATGTTAGAGTATAAATAAGCTGTTCCCTTTGATAGAAGCCTGGAGCTTTCCCTAGGAGGAGGGCACGTCGGGATCAGCCTTCTCATTAAATGGCAATTAAACGACCAGTTTCCTCACCTAGTGCCCGGGCTCCCGCGCTCCCGGAGTAGGGAAGGGCGGACACGCCATCTAGTGGTCGCTCTCAGAACGTCCCCCAAGGGCGGGCTCCTGAGGCTCCCGGCGCTCTGGGATGAGAGGCCCCGGCATTCCAGAGGTTAACCTAGAGCTTGTTGGGTCTCGCGTTCTCCTTCCAGCCTGGCTAAGCCTTTCCGTGAGGGTGGTCGCAAAGGGGCCTGGGCTGATGGTAGGCAAGAAACCCGGTTAAGAAAGATGCGGCGTACCCTCCCTGCAGGGCAGCGTGCCTTTGCCGCAGGGACTTCTCCCTGACTCAGACCCCTGGTCCTTCTGCATCCCTGTGCTACGTCTCTCTGCTGCCTTCGCAGCAGAAGCCCTGGGACGCCCCTGGCTCCGCACCGCAGATGCTTCTACCCCCTAATGCTGGCACACTTCTCCTTGTCCTCTACTGTGCAGGGTTCCCTGGGCAACTCAGGGGAGCTCGCCCTTGCCGTCTTCCAGGTCTTGGAGCTCAGGATGACCGATGACCCTTCTTACTATTTCAACATCATTATGAATTTAATAGGTTTTTGCAAAAAAAGCCCCGGGAAACATTTGTAATAGAATTCCCATGAGAAAATGTATTCCATATTCCAAACAACCAGCGTGTATACAATCCAATCATAAGATAAGGGCTTCCCTTGTCTATAACTTCTCCTACCTGGCATCTCATCCCCCTAGTTCTCTTCCCCAGGTCAAGATCAGGGCCCAGGACTCTGGGACCCGATATTCACTAAGTCAGGGGTGAGGGGCCCAGCTTGGCTTAGGCTGGGCCACTTGTAGGATTCAGATCAGGTCTTCCTGGGCAAGTCAGATGGAGTGTGGGGTGGACCAGCCAGGAGCTGTGTGCAGTGCCGCCCAGAGCATGTAGCAGGCACAGAGATGCACGGCCCAGATCCCCTTCCAGAAAGGGCCTGAGGCCCAGTTACAAGGAGCGCGGCTGGCTGACAGCATCCAGCTGTCTGCTCCTCCAGGACATGCCTCGACTTTCAAACCTGGTTCTACTCTTCTTCGGGCGGCCCAGGCCAACCTCAGAGCAAGGCTGTGGTCCAAAGGCCCAGTGTTTCTGCCCAACACGGGACTCCTTTCCTGGGCGGGCTGTGCTCCAGAATCCCTGTTGAGATGCCCCTCTTGCCTGATGGGTCCCCTCCCACAGGAGTTTCTCGGCTGCGTGCTTAACTCCATCTCTGGGTCTTTCCTGGAGAACGAACCTAACAGATTGACTTACCCTATGGAAGTCAGCATCCTTGGCATTTTGGGGATCATGTTTCCCTTTTGAGAGCATGACAATAACTCTGGGGGTCTTCCCAGGAAGTGTACACACACACACTCAGTTTCACGGAGTGCAGACCTCCCAGGCCACCCCAGGGGGCTCTGAGTCAGGTTGAGAACCCCTGGTTTGAGGGAGGGTGTGGGCGCAGGAGGGGAGGGGAATGGTGAGATGGGGGTGCGGGTTGATAAGAGAGCTTCAGGCGTTTGCAGAGAAGGCTTAATTCTAATTTCTGCCTCAGATGTGACCCTCAGCCCAGCTTCCTATGAGCTCATGGACTCTGTGAGGACAGATCGGAAGCCAATTCCCTTAAGTGCTCTGCAAGGCCCTTCAGGCAAGCTGCCCAGCTTGGTCCCCTATGGCTCTGGCACAATGAGGGCTCAGAGAACAGAGCTGGTTCAGCCTTGGAGCGCCAGGGCCCGGTCGCCCATCTGGCAGGGATGGGGGTGGGCACCACGTTGTCTGGAGAGACCACCGTGTCTACCAGGCCCTGGAGAAAAGGTTCTAGGCACCTTGGAAGGCAGCATCCTTGAAGGTGGACATCACCGAACAATGTCCAGCCGGAGAGAAAGAGATGCAGCTCGGAACTTGCATCTAACAGGACCTCCTCCAGAAAGTCCCCCTGCCTGAAATAATTGGCATGGGTTTGCAGGGGGTAGGTGTACTCCATGAGCAGGTGGGAAAAGGAGCCAGAAAAACAGGGTTCTGCAAGCTGGGCAGTGGTGCTGTAGGACTTACAAAGGCAGACGCAGAGCACTTATTATCTACCAGGCACCATTTAAGCACTGACATATAGCACCTGATTTCGTTCTCATATAAACCCGTGTGATAGGTCCTATCATGAGTCCCATTCTGCACTCAAAGCCACTGATGCACACAGAGGTTTAGCAACCTGCTGAAGTCACACAGCTGAAAATCAGCGGAGCTCGGATTTGATCCCACACAGCGGGGGGGGTCTGTGTTTTTGATCTCTATCTGTGCTGGCTCTGTGCTCCACAGTGGTCAAGAAGTTGGACCTTGATGTCAAATGGCTTAGAGTACATTCCCAGCTCCCCCTCTTACAAGTTGTATGATGTCAGTAGGTTTCAGACCTCTCCATGACTCAATTTCCTCAAATGAGTGTAAAATGACATTAATCCCACCTCACAGAGATCTGTGAGGTTTAAATGAGTTAGTCCTGTAAAGGGCTTTCGCTGGCACTCAGAAAAATGCTCAAAGTGACATTGCATGTACACGAAGTCTTGGACGTATGCCATCCACAGAACTCAAAGTGGCTTCTTCAAAGAAACTTGTGTTCCAAACCTCCCAGGCTGGCCCAGGCCAGCCCAGCCACAGAGGGCCTTGAGGTCAGGAGGCCTGGGGCAGGCACGGAGTTAAGGAAGCCAGGCGCATCTTTCCCCACGGGTTCCTTGCTGGGCCCGGGGCCCCCGAGCGCTCCTGGTTGCCTGGAGCTCTCTATCTTCAAAGGGTTTGCATCCTGGGAGCCTGCCCAGGCCCTGCTCATTCCTACCAGTGCCTGAATCAATAATGCTGTTGTTTCCCTGAGAGACGAGGGGCGTGTGGGAGAAGGCTGAGGGGACCCTGTCACCCACCCAGCTGTCTGAAGGCTGGCCTGAGCCGGGAGAGGGAGCGCCCACGTGGGTCCCGGGTCCCGCCTGCTTTCCATCAGGCCAGCCTGTGGCCTTGCACAAAGGAGCAGTTACAGGGAGTGCGGCTTGCTTTGTAAAAGGACACCCTTCTAGGGAGTTTAAAAGCCTCTGATGAATACAAATTTAATCAACGTGAAACTTTTCTACTACACGTACTTCGCGTAAAGCAATACGCACTCACATTCAGGAATACTGAACCCCAGTTCTACAGAAAAGTTCCTACAGGCAGAAAGAAGAGAGAATCCCGATTCTAAGACAGGGGAGGTTGGGGAGAGGCGGTGGATGAGGGCGGGGCTGTGTAGGTGTAGAGCGTGGGGTGCAGGGCTGGGAAGAAAGGACGAGTTTTTGGAATGGATTTTCACCGATTAATACATTATGTGGGTGTTTGTTTAAAATCGGATATGGAATAATTAAAAACACAACGCAATTTCACTTTATAATTTGCATTCCATCAATCAGCCATCCACAAATACTCAAAGGCCTTCAATGGAGGCTTTTCTTGAATGAACCTAAATTTTAATCTTTTACTTCTCATTTCAGAATTCATTACTCTTGTCTCCTTAGAGGCTTTTTCTCCCCCTGGCATGGCATTAAGAGCTGGAGAGTGTAGTCTCATCATATAAATGAACTTTACAAGCCACAAGTTCCTCCATTCTCACTTTAGCTGGAAGCATGAGCTACTTGCAAGGACTGCAAATAGTCATTTCACCCCTGACTTTCTTTCCCTGTATGCGGCATCAGAACTCAGGTCACTTTGGGACTTCCCTGGCAGTCCAGTGGTTAGGACTCTGTGCTTCTGTGCAGGGGGCACGGGTTTGATCCCTGGGCGGGGAACTAAGATCCCAAAAGCCGTGAAGTGCAGCCAAAACAAACAAACAAAGAAACAAACAGAAACCAAACAAACAAAAAAACCTTAGGTCACTTAGCATCTTTTACAGATATAGCAATAAGAGGTGGTTTTTTTTTTTCACACAAATTTGTATAAATATATTTTTCCTAACAAATGATGCTTGATTAAATCAGTTAATTTAATTATAAGAGCACCAGAAAAGTTTATTTTTAAAAACTGCCCTAGTGACTTCCTTGGCGGTCCAGTGGTTAAGACTCCACGCTGCTCCCAATGCAGGGACCACGGGTTCGATCCCTGGTTGGGGAACTAAGATCCTGCATGCCACATGGCATGGCCAAAAAATAAAAATT
Organism: Balaenoptera physalus; assembly: GCF_965194825.1. Taxonomy (NCBI): domain Eukaryota; kingdom Metazoa; phylum Chordata; class Mammalia; order Artiodactyla; family Balaenopteridae; genus Balaenoptera; species Balaenoptera physalus. The sequence goes on along the minus strand of NC_138899.1, from coordinate 74,220,912 downwards.
AAAAAAAAATAAAAGAATCAGCCCAACATGCTTCAAATAATTCATCGATGTGGCTCTACTCCCTGTAGATTGGATTATATAAGAGATTGCCTATTACTTCCTGCTTAAAAAGAACAATAAAACTGCCCTATAGTTATTAGTTTTCACTTTTATTCTTTTTTGTTGGCTTTACTCAACAAATTGTAAGTGCTTAGTATAGACCAAGCACTAGTCTAGCCATGGGGATATAACATTGAACAAAATAGACAAAGGTTCTGCTTTTCTGGAGATTTGACTTTAGAATAAGCATATTTTTCAAGCAAGTGAACTAATTTCTGAGTGTTATGGTAGTGGTGTGCGGGAGGGATGAACTGGCCAGTCCTTCATGGGGGGAGTGTCTGGGTTGAGATGTGGATGCCACGGTAGAGCCAGCCATGTAAATGTGGGGCAGTAGGCTGTCTAGGGAGCAGGACAGCAAGTGCAAAGGCACTGAGGTAGGGATCCACTCAGAGAGTCCAAGAACAGAAGGGCCTCCTGGCTGGAGCGGAGTGAGAAGATGCCATCCGAGTGGTCAAGCAGTGCTCCGAGTGCCCCAGTGAGGTTAAGGCTTCACTGTCAATACCTTGAGAAGCTATGGTAGGTTTTTAAACTAGGAAGTGACTAGATCTGATTTGCTTATAAAGATCCTCTGCTGTCAAGGATTTGCTGCAAAATAGTGTGGGGAGAGGGGAGAAGTGGGTCGGGGTCTAGTTAAAACAAGACTGGCCATGGGGTGCTAAGTATTGAAGCTGGGTGGTGGGGTTTTGGGGGGGTATTACATTCACTTTTGTTTTGTGTGTGCTTGAAAATTGCTATCATGAAAGTTTACAGAAGAACTCTTTAGACTGCAGAAGAAACAAAAGTGGGAAAAAAGAACCCTTTAAACTTCAAACGGACAAAACCAAGCAATAGCAAAATACCTTCTCTGGCCACTCTGGTGAACAGATTATGTTGGGATGGAGGGCAGGGGACATCCAAGTAAAGGGTTTCTGCAGTGGTTCAGGCCAGCACCGTGGGGCAGGGGGAACGGAAGACATGAAGTAGGTCTGGGGCATGTTGGAGCTGGAGCCCACTGGACTTGCTCGTGGGCTGGGGGTGTGGGGAAGGGTGGGAGGCGTCAGCACAATGGACTGTAGGGCAAGTCATTATCCCCAAATGTGCCTCCTGCCGCTAGACGGGACTGTCATCTATTGAACTGCATTAATTAGCTTATTAGTTGGAGGATGTGTATTTATCACATCTTTGAGTTTCTGTATTTTCTGGTGCTTTGACCTGTGGGCCTTGCTGTTCCTGGAGGGACTGCCCCTCCCAGGGTTACCAGTTCCTAGAAAGAAGCAGCAACTGGCCTGTGAGAACACTTTTCAAATACAAACCAACCAATCCAGAGCCCACAACCCACATCCCAGCCACCTCCCTTATCTATCGGGCTCTTACACTCGGGACCACTAGTCCCTGGCCCTAATCACCCCAGGCCCAGGAACCAGACAACTCAGGATAGCCTGTATACCCCAGAGCCTGCTGAACTGTTCCCAAAGCCAATCCCAAGCCTGCTTCCCCTGCCTTGTCCATCCCCTGCAGTGAATAAACCATAGTGAAGACTCTTCCCCATCATCCCCGCCTCCGTCTCTGGCTCCTGATTGACCTGGTGCTTCCCCGTGTGGCCCTGCTCTTGGAAACTGTGAGTCTTACTTTACAATAGCAATTGTCTCCTGATCTGCTGGCCTCACCATACCTGAATAGTCATACAACTTACATTTCAAAACAGAGGGCATTGCCTGGTTCTATTTGAGGGACACCAGGAAGCCCTCCCCACCAAAATGGATGACCCCACCATTGGCAGCCTGAAGTCCTTCCCTTTCTGTCTGCACGGATCTGTGTCTGCCACTGACCTCCTGCTTAGAGGCAAGTGTCTCAGAGTTGAGTTGTGTTGTGTTGTCGGTCCTTTACGACTTACTGGCAGGAAACCCAGTAGGACTGCTCTCTTCCAAGCACCCAATTTAAGCCATGTTGAAAAGGGGGAATTTGATGAGAGAAGAGAGAAAAAAGGACCATTTGCCAATGGAGCCCCCTTGGGGCTGATAGGCCTGGCAGGGTACTGAGGGATGCGGGCAGCCAGTGGGGCCACATTAGGGCACCGCTACCTGCTAGAGCCTTCCAGAGAAAAGCCAAGAAGAGGGATACAATGAACAAGGGAAGTGGAAGGTACCTAAAAATTCTCTCGTGCTCTTAAACAGGGCTGCACGTTACACAGTTCCAGGGCAGTTGTAGCTGTGTGGATGGTGCCCTGGAGCTTGTAGGGCACTTGGCTCTTCCAAGAGGGTACGAGAAGTGGCAGGAGGTCAAGAAGTTACAAGAGCTTTCTTTCCTACAGGCTGTGACCTGCTGCCACGGCAGGGACTCTCAGGGTCCCCTTGTGAGAGCTATTGCTGGACAAGGCTGCCCACCAAGGTTTCATCTCTCATGCCTCTGCCCAGTCCCTGTATCGCCATGGGGCCGTGTGACCACCCGGCTAATGGAACTGAGTGCAAGCTGTGTGCATCACTATTGGCCAAGAGGGTGAGGTGTCCAGGTGTCTTCCCATGATCTCTTGTCTATCAAGGTGACCTGGGAGGCCAGGTGTTGAAGATGGAAGTGCCACATGATAGAAGGAGCCTTGAGTCACTCCTTGGGGGAGGACATTCATGAGTGAGAAATGAACTTCTACGGCATTCATTTGAGCTTCTGAGATTTAGGGGTTATTTGTTAAAGCAGTCGGCCTATTCTGACTACTGCCTGCTCTGAGTGGACAGAAATCTCATGGATAATTGGAGTCATAAATAATCCCCACATGATAGCTTAGCCAGTAATTAGAGCTCTGGTCTGACCAAGTCCTGTGTGGACTCAGTGAAAGAGAAGCAAATGTCTTTTTCCACCCACTCCATGATAAGGATTGTTAATGAGCATCAAAATGGCCAGGAGACTGAGAACAAAAAGCAGGAGGAATGAAAGGCCTTAAAAAAAAGCACAGATCGAACAACCGAACCTGAGAACATCATTTAGCCTAATTGTAGAGGGAACCGTGAATAAGAAAAAAGGTTTAACACAGTGACTGCCAAATCAGTCATCATTTATGCAGTAAACATTTAGTGACCACCTGCTATGTCCAGGCACTGTGCTGGGTGTGCCGTGGAAAATAAGTCAGACGGGGTGCCTGTCCTGAAGGAAATTATAATCTAGGTGTGGGAGATGGAGACAAAAATGAATATGTAGAACAATAAGTGAAATAATTGTGAGTTGTATCAGGGGCTTTGAAGGACTCAAAAAAGGGATGAAACAGAACAACTGTGGGAAAGTGTAAGGGGAAGAGGGGAGAGCTCTCCCTCAGAGCCAAACAGAAGAGAAGGGTGGGTTACAGGCTGAGCAGGGTAAAGGTCAGGGCTTGGAAAGCGAGGAGGATGGAGAAGGGGAGCCAGAGCATTCCAGGCAGGGGGGAGGGCAGCACGTGCAAAGGCCCTGAGGCTGCGGCTGTACATGCTTGAGCAGCTGAGTAAAGACCACTGTGAGACCAGGTCAGGGTGAGGGAAGGTGGCATGAAATGAGAGACAGAGAGGCTGGATTAAACAGGGCCTGGGCTGTGGTGAGAATTTTGACTTTTATTCTCATTTCAGTCTCTCACTGCTTCCTGGACTTTGTTTCAAAGGGCCCACCTCCTACAAACTATTAGGTAGAAAATAAACTACAAAGATCTATTGTACAACATGGAGACTACAGCCAGTATTTTATAATAACCATAAATGGAATATAACCTTTAAAAATTGTGAATCATTATATTGTACCCCTGTAACTTATATAATATTGTACATCAACCATACTTCAATAAAGAAATAAAGAGATTAAAAAATTAATAAATAAAAGGGCCCACCTCCACCTTCATCCAGACACTCTGGAAGTTTTACAGAGAACCTCTTTCCAGCCTCTTCTGAGGGGGTGGTCATCCGCTCCAGACTGAGCGCAGCCCAGCGGGGGCTTCATTTTCTCCACCTCCTCCAACTCCGGCACCAGACGCAGGGCATGGCTTCCGGCCACGTGAAAGGCAGGACCCGTGCTTGCGGGGACCTGGACCTGGTCATCGCGGCTGGAGGTTTCCGTCCTGTCTCCGAGGAGCCAAGTCAGCCTGTTGCTGCCAGGAAGCTTCACACCCTGTGCTTTTGGGATCAGGGGAAACACACACACACAGAGGCCCATCCTCCCAGGGCCGCGGCCTGAAGCCAGCCTCAGAGGGGAGTAAGCTACAGAGGAAACTGATCAGGGAGCGCCCTGGGGGCACCGAGGGGCGGGGCTGAAACTGCCTGCCCCGCGGCGCGGGCGTGGGCGGCGGGCGTGGTGCCGGTGAGGGGGCCCTGCCAGGGGTGGTGAGGTCAACGCCAAGGCGTGACCGGGGCTTGCCTGACAGGCTCTCTGACCCCAACCGCAGTGGCCAAGCTCTGCCTTGAGGAGTACTCGTACCGTGTCCAAACCAGCCCTTGTCACACAAGCCACACTACTTCTGACGGGCGGCCGCAGCGGGGCAGGTGTGGAGCCTCCAGCCTCAGGCTCCTTCCACCGTCCTCGTTCCCACCCAGTTAACTCGCCAGAGACCCGGCCTGAGGGCTGATTTGTCATGAGGACGGACGACACGAGGGTCTGTAGAGCAGGCTGCACGGAGCCGAGGCTGGAATCCCAGGCGCTCTTTTCTAGCGGGTCCTCTGCTCAGGTCGCCTGCCTTCAGCAGAAATCCACAGCGGAGGCCCAGAGCTGCACCGGCACCTGCACTGCGGAATTCAGAATCACAGGTAATGGCTCTCAATGGGCAGACTTTCATGAAAATCCTACCAGCCTTCAAGGGTTCAGCTGCCACGGGTCACGTAAAACGTATGTAGCTTTAATATACAGTTGCATTTGCTTGACTAGCAGCCTGGGTGCAGACCATCAACGAATGGCTTGGGCTGGACAATTTTGTATGAGAATCCAGCCAGAGCTGCCAAGCCATGTATGTGTTAATGTTGCAATTTCCACCCTGGACTTCAGGTCAAGATTAACTCAGTGAAAAATATTATTTCACAATGTAGTAGACACCCTCTGAGTTGGAGAGCAGGAGGGATCCAGGGGGATAGATGAGGCATGGGGTATATTTTGCCAAATGGTGAAAGTGGGGAAGTCTTTGAGAGAGGGTTCCAGGGAAAGCAATATTTTTCTTTGCCTCAACTACTCAACTCTGCTGTCATAGCCCCAGAGCAGCCCCAGACGGTACATAAATGATGTCACTGTGTTCTAGTAGAATTTTATTTGTGGACACTAACATTTGAGTTTCATATGATTTCACATGTTATGAAACAATCTTTTTGTCTTTTTCTACCATTTAAAAATCTAAAGGTAACTCTTAGTTCATGAGCAGTGCAAAACTAGTTGGTGGGCTAGATTTGGCCCCCAGACCTTAGTTTTCTGACCCTTGAGATGGTTAAGGATTCTCTCTACCCTTCACTCAGTTTCAGCAAAAATCAGCTCCTGGTCCATCTTGTTTCATCTCTTCCCCTATTCTTTCTCCCTCCCATTGGATTCTTGGAAGCAAACGCTAATCAACAAATTATTTCATTCATATTTATATTTCAGTATTGATCGCCAAAAGAGGCTCTAATTTTAAGTATAAAACTACAACACCATGATCACATCTAAAAATATTAACAATGATTTCTTAATATCATAAAATATCCAATTTGTATTCAGTCTTTCCAACTGTCTCATCAATGTTTATTATTGCATGTTCTGAGGGTTTTTTTCGCCCAGTTTGTTTGTTTGACTCAGGATCTAAAGAAGGTCCCTATATTGTAATTGCTTGATAGGTCGCCTAAGTTTCTTTAATCTATGAGTTCCCTTTCTATCTTTTTTGTTTCTCTTTACAAATTATTTGTTAAAGAACTTGTAATTTTGTTCTGTAGTGTTCGCAATAGTCTGTGTTTTGCGGGTTGCACCCCTGAGTTGTGGTTGGATGTACTGCTTTGTTCTGCATATTTTCTACAATGCGATGGTATTTTCTGCCGATTGGAAGCTAGAGCTAAAGGTTTGATGAGATTCAAGTTTTCTTTTGTTTTTGGTTTGTTTTGTGGTACCATTATTCTGTGGGTGGTATTCTGTTCTTCCATCAGGAGGCACGTAACCTGCGGTTGTTCCGCTGTTTGTACATTAGCAGCCGTTGATGGCTGTTGCCTAGATCAATTCCTTTTTAAAGAATAAATAGAGTTAATTTTTTTAGGAGCAGTTTTAGATTTACAAAGAAATTGAGCAGACATTACAGAGAGTTCCTACAGACCCTCACGCTGCCACCCACAATGTCCCCTATTAGTAACATCCTGCAGTAGTGTGTACCTTTGTTACAACTGATGAACCAATATTGATAAATTCTTATTTAATCCATAGTTTACATTAAGACTCACTCGTTGTTTTGTACAATTCTATGGTTTTGACAAATGTGTAATGACATGTATCCACCACACACAATCATGCAGAATAGTTTCACTGCCCTAAAAATACACTGCACTCCACCCATTCATCCACCCCTGCATCTCTAAGTCCCTGGCAACCAATGATCCTTTTACGGCCTCCATAGTATTGCCTTTTGCAGAATTTCAGGTAGTTGGACTCATACAGTCTGTAGCCTTTGCAGATCGGCTTCTTAACAACATGCATTTAAGTTTCCTCTATATCTTTTTGTGGTTTGAGAGCTCAGTTCTTTTTATATTCTTTTCATTTCTTTTATTTACATGCTGAATAATATTCCACTGTATAGATGTACCACAGTTTGTTGATCCATTCATCTATGAAAGGTTCCAGTTTGGGGCGATTACAGATAAAACTGCTATAAACATTCATGTACAAATTTTTGTGTGGACATAAGTATTTAACTTGGGCAAATACCAAGGAGCACAGTTACTATAACGTAAGGTAAGAATATGTTTAGCTTTTAAGAAACTGCCAAACTGTCTTCCAAAGTGGCTGCACCATTCTTACCTTCCTACCAGCAATGAATGAGAATCCCCGTTGTTCCACATCCTTGCCAGTTTTTGAGATGATCACTTTTTTGGATTTCGGTCATTCTAATAGGTGTGCGTTGAATCTCGTTGTTTTAATTTGCAGCTCCCTAATGACATGATGTGGAGCATCTTTTCAGATCCTTGTTTGCCATCTGTGTATCTTCTTTGGTGAGGTGTCTTTGCCCATTTATAAATTGTTTTTTTTATTGTTGAGTTTTAAGAGTTCTTTAGATACAAGTTCGTTATCAGATTTGCGTTTTGCAGACATTTCCTCCAAGTCTATAGTTTGTCTTAATAATGCCTTTCACAGAACAAAAGTTTTTAATTTAATAAAGCCCAGATTTGGATTATTTTCTTTCTTGAGCCATGTTTTTGGCGTTGTGTCTAAAAACTCATTACCAAACTCAAGGTCATTTAGATTTTTTTCCTTTGCTATCTTTTAAAATGTTTTATATTGATATTTGGCATTTTACATTTAGGTCTGTCGTCCATTTTGAGTCAGTTTTGTGAAGGGTATAAGGTCTGTGTCCAGATTCATTTTATGCCATGTGGATGTCCGGTTATTCCAGCACCATTTGTGAAAAGACTGTATTTTCTCCCTTGTACTGCTTTGCTGCTTTGTCAAAGATTGATTGACTGTATTTGTGAGAATCTATTTCTGGGCTCTCTATTCTATTCCATGGACCTGTTTGTCTATTTTCTTACCAATACCACACTGTCTTGATTACTGTAGCTTTATTGTAAGTCTTTTTTTTTTTTTCTTTTGGCTGCGTTGGGTCTTCGTTGCTGCGTGCGGGCTTTCTCTAGTTGGGGCGAGCAGGGGCTACTCTTCGTTGTGGTGCGCAGGCTTCTTATTGTGGTGGCTTCTCTTGTTGTGGAGCACGGGGTCTAGGCACGTGAGCTTCAGTAGTTGTGGCATGCGGGCTCAGTAGTTGTGGCGCACGGGCTTTGTTGCTCCGCAGCATGTGGGATCTTCCCTGACCAGGGATAGAACCCGTGTCCCCTGCATTGGCAGGTGGATTCTTAACCACTGCACCACCAAGAAAGTCCCTATAATAAGTTTTGACATCAGGTAGTATTAGTCCTCTAACTTTGTTCTCCTTCAGTACTTTGTTGGCTGTCCTGGGTCTTTTGCCTTTCCATAAAAACTTGAGAATCAGTTTTTTTGATATCCACAGAATAACTTGCTGGAATTTTGACTGAGATAGCACTGAATCTACAGATCAAGTTGGGAAGAACTGACTTAATAATATTGTCTTCTTATCCATGAACATGAGATCTCTCTCCATTTATTTAGATTTTCTTTGATTTCTTTCATCAAAATTTTCTAGCTCTCTTCATATAGATCTTGTGCATATTATTTTGGATTTACTTGAGTATTCCATTTTTGGATGTGTGAAGTAAATGGTATTGTGCTTTTTTAATTTCAAATTCAAATTTTCATGCTAGTGCAGATCCACTCTTTTTTAGGAGGCACAGAATAGTGATATACTATCACCCCTTCATTTATTAGCTGACAAACTTCTATATTAAAAAATTCCCCTCATTAACTCTTTGGTTATTCAGAAGAATGGATCCTTTAGGGAAAAAAGTATCTTTATGTGATACTTTCTTTAATTATCATTATGAAAAATATTTTATGTATTTGAGTATCCTATTGTATTTAGTTTCCTTATTGGTGCTCAAACTGTCCCCTTAGCACTGGGGGACCTTTTCAATTGACATCTGACATGACCTGTGGCTTCTGATAGTTTCTTTCTTTCCTTATGTGACAAGGTGGTCCAGGCTCATCTTATACGCATCCTTTCTCTGACCTATAACCAGCCATTTATCCAAGGAGCCCAGGTCCCTTTTAGTAGGAAATGGTGTTTAGAAGCCACTGAAATACACATGTCTGTCTTTTCAGTGGTCAGAGCTGGGAATGGTACATTTCATTTGTTTAAGATACAGTATATCATGAGTTTATACTGATATACTCAATTTAGAACAGTGAGGTTTTCACTTAGTCCCATTGGTTTTGTAATGTTTTCCTTTCTTCCATCTTGGAATTGCTTTATTCCACAGTACACATACAATAGTCTCAGAATATAATACCACTGTTACCACCAACAATATATTTAGTGAAAACAGTTTAGGTTGTTTTTTTTCTTTCCTAGTCCTTAGGGTATATCCCATTAGAGATTTACAATAGAACACGGTGTTTTTAAATTTTCTGGTGTCGTTCCTGTTTCTGTGGTTACGCCACCACGAGGTTATAGAGTGAAGTTTGTTTCAATTTGGTTTTGCTTTTTAAAAATTTAGGCATTTAAAAATTGCTACGTGCGTTTGTCTTTTCATATTTCTTTTTATGTTTTTGCCAGTTTATCTTTGGAATGAATTCTTAGAACTGGAATTGCTGCTTCAAAGGGCAAATACATATGTAATTTTGCTAGGTACTGCCAAATTCCCCTCAGCAGGGGTTGTACCATTTTACATTTTACTGGCAAAAAGAACCTGATTCCCCATCTTAAAGGTTCATCCCTTACATTTGTAAAGCATGTTAGGGCGTGCTAAGTGTTTTCTTACAACATATTTTATTTTATCCTGGCAACAGCCCTAGGAGTTAGGTATCATTCTTACGCTAACTTTGTAGATGGCAAAACTGAGGTCCAAGAGAGCTGAAGTGTCCTGCACACAATAGGAAATGAGCTGACCGTAGCCTGGGATCCACGCTCAGGATCCCTTGGCACACAGTGTCCTGTCTCTTGTGTCCGAGTGGCTCTGCCCGCCAGCCTCCAAGTTTTTTTTGAGCTTATGGAAATTTGCCAGGTGTGTTCCAGAGCAGATCAGAAGTATGGGCTCGTTAACGTGCCCTGCGGTGTCCTCCAGCCACAGAGAACGGGAGCCCCGCATCCTTCAGAGGCACGGTTCTGAGACCCATTATTCCTAAGGGCGCCTCCAGTGAGATGGAGCCCGTTGTCACAGCTGTAACCTGCTCAATAGCTCACCTTTCACTGGTTTTCCCTTCCTTCCTGACTCCCTCCCTCCTTCTTCCCGGGATCACCTTCCAAATAAACACACCAGACCCAAGTCCCCAGTGTGGGCTTTGTTTCGGGGAAACCTGAACTAGACAAACGGTAACAGCATCTGCCTGGCTCTGAGCTGAGCTGGGCTTCGGGCACCTTGAGGTCCCAGCTGGGTGGATTGTAGCCTCAGCTTCCCGGGGATAAAGCACCCCGACTCCTACGGGGCCACCTCATAGCCGACCCCTGGCCCTCTGCCCTATAACCACGGGCACAACACACGCTTGGAACAGATGCGCTGGGAAGTATGGTTCTATCAAGGCGCTCCCTGCAGCGTTTGCTCCTCACCCTCGACGGCCCCAGACCATTGCTCTGTATGAGCTTTGTCTGAAGTTGGACCATCACTCGTGTAGAGAGGCGAGGGATACAGCTGTGGCCCTGGGCTGGCTTCAGCATTCTTTGCTTTAGAAGACATTTGCTCCTGACACTCTGGTCTTTCCTTGGTGTCTGGAAGCAGGCGATTGGACACAGGGTCTTCTAGATACAAAACCTGGGAAAGGGAAGAAGATGCCAGTGCCTGCTGGCAATGGCAATGCAGTTGCCTAGGTGGCCGTGGTGGTCTAGATGTTTCTGCAAAGGTCGTGTGACCCGTGAGGTGTGTACTTGGAGTTGCCCAGCAGAGCGGAGGTTGCTTGTTAAAGGGAGGGGCCCATTCTCCAAGGTTCAGTCCACACTCATCTTCCGTGGCCTGGCCTGGTGGTTCCTGTTGGGACTACATACCCCGGGCCCTTCACACTCGTGGGGCGACTCCTCACGTGGGCCTCACGGAGAATTTTTTCATCCTCCCACCCCCATCCCATGTAAACCGTTCATGCAAACCAAAGTGCCCCTCTGGACGGCTCCAAGCTCAGTCCCCTCCACCCTCTTGGTAAGAGAAGCAGAGGTAGATTAGATGAGGCTCAGGATTTGCAGTCAGGAAGCAGCTCTTGGTGTTTCCTTGTCTTGTTTTCGGCTGGATTCTCCTCTCCCACTCAGAGTCGGAGGGTGAGGGCATGGCCCCAGCAGGGTCCCTTGGCTATTTAATTCCTTCCTTCATTTATTTAAGAAAAGGCACTAGGCAAGGGCACATGCCAGGGAAGGTGAGAGCTCACTCAGAGCTCTCGGTCTGGAGAGGGTACATGTGTGTAAGTCTGCCTCTGCTATGGAGGAAACCTGGGGAATTGAAGAAACTGCAAAGATTTCCGAAGGACTGTAAATTGTAGTGTGTCTGGTTATAGAATTGCAGGTAGGTTCCTTAGAAGTCCCACAAGAGTGTCTGACTTACCAGGTTTTGGAAATCCAAGTCTGTGACATGATCGTAAATATTTCAGGTCCCGCCACCTTCCTGTGCCTGCTGTCACCGCCCCAAAGCTTCTGACATTAGGCAGAAATGACTGTTTCTCAGGGGTCTTCTCATGTCTCCCCCACCCAGCCTGGTGGGAGCCACTGTGGACCAAAATCTGCTGGTGACTGGTGTACCAGGACATTCTGAGTGCTAGCCTACCAGCGAAAGGCAACATAAAAATATGCAGATTAGACAGCGATAGGATTATAGAAAACTGTATCTGGGAAGAGAGAGAAAGGAAGAAATGTTTTTTGAGTGTTTACAAGTCTGAATTTGCAATTGTTTACTAGAACAAAAAGTTGGCTGGTGAGTTAAGGGACTGAGAATTACACCGAACCTTGATCAACATGTTCTTGGGAGGGGGGGCTGATAAATAAAAATAAAGATCTTTGCCCCAAGATCAAATATATCCTCGACCTGCTTGATAGAGGTTAACAAAAGTAGTGAGATTAATGAGCAGTGATCCTGGGGCAAACTTCCTTGATTTTGTGTGGGCGAACCCCCAAAATAAACCTTCGGCGCCCACAGTAGACACTGAACCTGCCCCCGACTCTGCTGCATCAACCTGGTCTCTCCAAACCATCCAGGGCACATGTAGGTACATCTGACTGAAACGTTGTGATAAATGACTTTTTAAGCATTGGAAACCCTAAGGTTTCTCCTGTGTAGGGATAACAGTGATCCTTTAACCTAGCTGTTAATGGGTTCCCTAGAACAACAAATCAGTGTGGATATGAAATTTAGGAAGTTGGATGTGAAGTTATGTCACTCAGATCATTTCCGCATTTCAGAATCATTTTCCAGAAACCCGAGGTCTGTTCTTTTCTCTCTTGTCTCATTCATGCCCAAGACAGCCATGGCCATCTAGACAATGATAAACTAATTCCCAGTTTGTATCTCTAGCCCGCATGTCTTATCTGCATGTCTTCCAATGGCTGCTCGGATGTTTCACTGCCACCCCATCCTGCAAATCTGTCCAATTCTGGTGAGTGAGACCACATCCTTCAAGATACGTAAACCGAAAGTGTGGGAATCCTTACTGACACGCCCCTCCCCCTTGTTCCTGGGGATCTGTTTATTCCCAATGCCTGTGCATTTTATCTCCTGTATGACGCTTGCATCCATCTCCTTATTTCCATCTGTCCTCCACCCACCTTCCTAGTCTCAGTACCAATCACTCAAGGCTAACTAGCTTCCTAACTAGTCTCCCTGTTTTCCTCTGCTTTTGCATCTCTCCAATCCATTTTCTGCATTGCCACCTAAACATTATTTCTATGTGTGAATCTGATGGAGTCACCCCCTCTTAAAACCTTTGATAGGTTCCAGTTGCCTTTAGAATGAAGACCAGTTCTTCTTCTTTGTTTTTTTTAAAATATTTATTTACTTATTTGGCCACGCCAGGTCTTAGTTGCTGCACGCGAGGTCTTTAGTTGCGGCATGCGAACTCTTAGTTGCGGTATGTGGGATCTAGTTCCCTGACCGGGGATCGAATCCAGGCCCGCTGTATTAGGAGCGAGGAGTCTTAGCCACTGGACCACAAGGGAAGTCCCGAAGACCAGGTTCTTGAAGGGGACTCCTGGCTCCATTGGGTCAGGTCCCATCGGCACCTCTCCTGGCTCTTGTGCTCAGGCCATACCTGTGTCCTTCACTGCACATCACAGGCCACGTCCATACCCCACCCGCTTCTCAACGTGCTGATCCTGTGGCCTTCCTGACCCCGACCATCCCTCGCGTCTCGGCTCAGGTACGTCCCTTTCTCCGCCACACCTTCCCTGACCTTCAGCTTAGACCAGGTGTGTGGTCATCTGCTCTCAGAGAGCTGCTCCATCTGTGCTAACGTGCAGCCCAGCTTGGGATCATACACTGTACGTGCCATCACCCCATCTCCTGTGTCTCCCTCGCCAGCCCAGGGCTTCATCAGACCAAGAACTGTGTCCGTTTTTACCATTGGACCCTCAGCTACTTGCACGGTGCCTGGCACAATGTGCCTGCCCAATCCACCCTCATGGGGGGTGAATAAAGCAACCGAATCGCCTCCAGGAAGGGCCTTTGAGGTCTGTGCCAACTCACCAGAATAATCTAAAATAAGCAGCTCTGGAAAAAAGTACTGTATGCATTTGATGCCGCAAAGTAGAATTCTAACAGAAAAGCGTGCTCTGAACCTTCTAAGGCACTTATACTAGGGAGATGGGGTCTAGAATGAATAGCTTGTCAGTTTAATAATGAGTTTGATGTTTTCTTTCCTGTAGGATTATGACTAATGTAACATGACTGTAGGTATAATTAGCCCTGGTGTTTGTACCTTACCTTTTGCACCTATCAGTTTTCGTGGAAGTAAATCTTGACTCCTAAGCTGTCATTGAAGTGGATGCTGGAATTGCAATGACATCATGGTGCTAATGATGTGGAGTATTTACGACTGAGCCCTTTGGTGTGCGCGCTTGTGATGTCTCTTCTGTTCAGTGTTACTATATCCCCATGGTAATTATTCGGCTGATTATTTGTTAAAACAACACAGACCCACATTCCAGAAGAGAATTTGGTGCCATCGCGTGATAACCTGCTCTAAGCAGAGAATGATGGAAACATTGAGATTTGCTCCCAGCGATTCAGAACTAATCCTGAACGAATAATAAACTAGGTCATATAGTTAAGTCTGCGGAGAATAAGTACATCCTCTGAGCGATTAAGACCTCGGAAACCAGTATGGCTTCCAAATGGGAGAAACTAGTTAATTTCCACATACTGTGATGACCTCAGGGGAACCCCAGTCAGATTTTAGAAATGTCACAAATACATTTAACGCTGGTATCCTGGATTAAGCAAGGGTCAAGAACACAGCAGGATGAGAAGGAGCATGTGTGTTACGTGTGTATGTGTGTTGGCCAGGAACTAATTTGCAGGTATATTTTAAGCCTTCAATTTGAGCGCATAACTCCCATTGACAGTGATAGGAATTGAACATCCAGACAAAGAGAACAAAATGCAAACCAATCCCCAGGGCAGAGTGTAAATTAGCTACGTAAAAGAAAATGGAACCAGGGATTCACTAGGTGGGTCTAAGAGGAGGAAGACATCTTAAAACATTAATAAGCATCGCCTATTAAAAACTGGTCCAAAACCGTCCTCTCAATCCTCTTAATGCTGATGGATGTGGCATTACTCTCCGAGCAGTGTGTGTGACCAAGGAAATATACTGTTCCTGATTTTTATGCTTGGACCATCTTATACACAAATGGACATTTTTCAGGAATAGGACGCACAAACTGACATAGCTAAATAAGGAAAGTCAGTGCATTAATCTTGTTTAGCTCCAATTCTCTGAAAGCTTCAGCTTCTTACTAGTCTAAATAAAAAGAAAATCTCTTATGTTCATTCATCAGGCTGTGCCTATGCCATAAAGGCAAAATTTAATTCATTTTGGCCAAATTTTGACCCATTTAGGAGGTCTGGGAAGTAGAAAGTGTTAGGTTGATTCCTTTCCCCTGTGAATTCTCCAAGTCGCCTGTTAGAGGGATTTGTAGCCAGAAATCATACCTACTTCCTCAGTTATTATATGCCTACCCTTTCATCCTAATTGCAGAAAGGGGACGTCTTTGAAATAAATCTAAGAGAGTAGTTCCCAAACCAATCTGATTAACAGAGTCCCCTGGGGAGCTTTAAAAACACGCAGATTCCCGGATCCCATCGCAGATCCACTGAATCAGAGACTCTGGTGGTGGGGACAGGAACAGAGGTCCCCAGGAGATTCTGATGCAGTCAGCCTGGGCCAACAATTAGAAGAAGCCCCAGCCTTTATCCCAAGAGAAGAAGGAAGAAAATAATCGCAGGGTGGAGTTTTAGAGGAAGGAAAGTAGCCTTTGTGGCAGGAGCTGAGTTGTAGCTCTGAGCCCAACTCAGACCCCTCTAAGCCGTTAGAGCATTTCCAGGCTCTTTACTTGGGGGTGATTCTGGTCCAGTGTGTACCTGGGCATCCAAGGCCTCAATTTTCCTTGGGTGGCTCTGGGTAGCTGCCTCCTGGAAGGAACATTCTACTCTGTCCGCTCTGCACTGCTTTCCCAAATCCAGAGCCTCTTCAAGGCCCAGCCGGAGATCCACCTCTTCCATGAAAACGGCATTGAATACATTAGCTTCTTCTCCCGCTGGGCTAGTCAGAGGCATATAATTTAACACTTAATTGTTTTCTAATTGCTTCCGATCTGTTCTGTTCCCTCACCCTATTATAAGCAGCTCAAGGGTGGAGTCCGCAGCGGCTTTAACAAGGCTGGTCGCCTGTCTGCCTCACCATTGTGGCCCCAGAGCTCCGGACTGGCTTGGAGTTGGTGCTCCATGAATATCTGTTGAATTAATGACTTTGGTGATGGAATGCTCATTGGAGCATTTAGTCAGAAAACCACAGCCTGAAAGCAAATTACCCATAACATGCTCCGTTCTGTTCCAGTCAATCAGCATCCAGTAGATATGAACCAACCAACCACCTCCCGTGTGCCAGGCACTGTCCTAGGTGCTGGCGGTACAGCCGTGAATGTCCCTCATTGTCTACTAAGTGCTAGCTTTTAAAGGAGGGTAAATTTGAAGCTTTTGAAATTGCTCCTGCGGGTCCTGTAAAATATGAAAAACAGGACACAGATCGGTTCAGTAAGAACCATTATCTCCGAGAAGCAGAGGGTGACAATCCAGTGCCTGTAATTGGATTTTGCAACGTTATTGTGCAAAGTGGCCCAGTGACAGCTGGGTTTCTTCCCTCTCAAAGCCCTCCTCATCACTTTTTCGGAGTGATAAAGGCCTCTACAAAAAAGGCATTGTTACTCATTTTCGGTTTGGTGTATTTTACGTTAAACGTTTCGCTCTTTGGCAGCATGCGCAGAACAGGGCTGAGTCTTGCCCATTGGCCATCGGTGTCCTCTGATGTCGTCACTTTGTGTGTGAAGAATTCTAGAGCCGAGATGGCAAGACTTCACTCTGGGCAAGTTGATCTGAAACCATCCGAGACTTGGTGATTTTGGTCTAAAGGGACAACGGTGTTAGTTTTGCAGAAACAAATTCTCTTTTTCTGTTCAAGGTGATTTTGGTTTTGAAAACGTGGTGGATCTGTCTGCGCCTCTGCGTTTCCGCTGTAAGCGTCGTCTTTCTGTGCACTCGCTGGCGTCAGCAGCCCCAGAATCTCAGCCTGACCCGCTGGCCCCTCCTCAGCACGTGGCTCCGGCTGCTCAGGCTCGTGGTAATTACCGAGCGAACTGATTGGGCGAGAAGCAGCCCACGGAGATTTCTACTGCCAAGCAATTAGGGCCAGAGAAGTTCCATAGACCATTAGTGTCACTTTGGGGAACAGGATTTTACAGACATCGTGGCAGGCACCTGATCCGAAGTCCTGTGTCTTTTCAAGTAGGAATGAATGTCAGAAAAAGAGAAGAAGGGACGGAGACGTGAATGAGAAAACAGAGGGAGAGAAATTCATCCAAATAGGGATGAGGGGGAAAGGTAGAGAGAAAGAGAGAGAGGCTTAGGCTGGGGCAGTTTTCTATTTATCAAAGAAGACAGCCAGGGTATTCACTTAAAGGATCAAGGAGTTGTTTTGACCCTGTAGCTGTCTCTGAGCAAGTTGCTATCCAAATGACACCACCGATGTGTCTCCCATTGGCTTCCTTAGGTTGGGGGCCATTTGCTCTCAGGCTGCCCCTGAGTCCCTGGCGGGGGACTTCCTATAATGGGGCACCTGGTGCTTCATCTCATTCCCTTTGCCAGGAGTCCAAGTCATTCTTCCCAGCAAAGGTAGCTTGGTGAAGTTTTCATAGTTACTTTGAGGCATTAGTAAAATGGATTTGGTTTCAATAAATGGTCTATCTCATGAGGTAGGAGTGAGATCAGGCTCAGAGAGGCAGGGAAATGACTTGTTTTCTCCAATCATGCTCAAAATGCATTTGAATATATCGGTTTTCTGGTTTCCTTGAATAGTAGTGCCACCACATTGTACCAAGGCAGGAGTCAGACCCGTCCCTGGGTAGTGTCCAGCATGGATTTCTGATTTGATGTTATTCTGATTTCTGTACACCTGGATTTCCTGATTTGATGTCATTGAACATATTCAGTAAGAGCAATTATTATATGACAAAATAAACAAGACCTCATTTATTTATTTATTTATTTATTTTTGGCTGTGTCGGGTCTTCGTTGCTGCGCACGGGCTTTCTCTAGTTGCGGTGAGCGGGGTCTACTCTTTGTTGTGGTGTGCGGGCTTCTCATTGCGGTGGCTTCTCTTGTTGCGGAGCACGGGCTCTAGGCACGGGGGCTTCAGTAGCTGTGGCTCGCAGGCTCTAGAGCACAGGCTCAGTAGTTGTGGCGCACGGGCTTAGCTGCTCTGCGGCATGTGGGATCTTCCCGGACCAGGGCTCGAACCTGTGTCCCCTGCATTGGCAGGTGGATTCGTAACCACTGCGCCACCAAGGAAGCCCAAGACTTCATTTTTAAACCTTTGTAAAACCTGATGATAAAACAAATCAGAAAAGTAAAATGATGGCAGTCTGTGTAGAAAATTTTTATTTTAAAAACTGGGTCACTCTAGGAGACCCCAGAAATCTTGGGCTACATACCCCCAACTTGGCTATCTATCTATCTATCTATCTATCTATCTATCTATCTATCTATCATCTATCTCTGTCTAATCTATCAATCACCTATCTATCATATACCTATATCTATATCTTATCTATCATCTACCTATCTATCTATCTATCTAGTATCTATCTGTCTATCTATTTTTCTAGCACTTGTTTCCTCACAGCAAGCTGTGTCCCTGAGTTCTGGGCGATTCTTCATACCGTCCTCATATCACATCTCAGAGTCTAGCATTCGTCTGGATTCTTAAGGTAATGCCTCCATACTGTGGGCTTGTTCCTTGTTGTTAGGCTTCCCGAACACTCTGATAGCTGAGGGCCCAGCCAATCAACACCTCAGTGGGGATTGTGCTAGAATTGCATCTGCGGGACGTGGTCACTCTAACTTGTCTCAGGAACAACCTGTTAGTTCCCCAGCTTGAAAACAATTCTGCTTGTGAAGTTCTCGCCGACAGGCTGTTCTCTAGCTTGGTGCCAACAGCAGCCAGCAAACGACATCCAGGGGCCAGGCCCTGCATAGGCTGATATGCACACTCTGTGTCCACCTGGGCAGCTCTGCCTGTGTCCAGAGCTCAGCTCTCCCATCACCTTTCCTATGAAGCCTCCTCCAGCCACTTCCTGATGCTTCCCTGCCTCTCCCCATGGTGCTCTGTATTTGTGTCTCCAATTGTACTTGTGTGGCAACTCCGCATCCACATGCCAGGAGCCCCACCAGACAGACCGTGGCCCCCCCGGGATGGAAGCTGTGTTAATTCATCCTTGTTTTTTGAAGACAAGTACCACGCTCAGGTCTGGGCTGCAGGTGCTATGTGGCATGTGGGATCTTAGTTCCCTGACCAGGGATGAAACCTGTGCCCCCTGCATTGGAAGCAGAGAGTCTTAACCACTGTACCTCCAGGGAAGTCCCGGGTTTTGTTTGTTTTTAACTGCTCAGTCTAAATATTTATCACCGATTGGAGGGGCCTCTGCTCTGTGTTGCCCTCTTTCTGGGACCCAAGTGATGGAGAAGCTTCCATCTGGATTGTTATTGGTCGATGGGACACAGGTGAAAATACTGCAGTGAATCACTCACTGGCTCTTGAGATTTTCTTGCAGAAGTGACACCATTACTGTTCACATTTCATTGTTCAAATCAAGTCACACAGTCGCACATAATTTCAAGGGGGCTAGAAAATGCAATTCAGCTGTGTGACTAGGCGGAGGACCACAAATGTTTGGCAAAAGGTATTGATGACGACCACAGCCCAAAAGAGGATATGTGTATGTAAGTGTGCATGTGTATGTGCGTGTATGTGCATGTATACGTGTGTGTATGTGCGTGTGTGCATGGATGTGCACAGATAGAGGGAGAGAATGAGATTTATGGCCACACCTCTGCTTTGCTGAACCCATTTTACTAAGCTGGGGGCTTCTTTTATCCAGGTATACTCCCCCCCTTTAATACCTCCTGTTACAAAAGGAACCCCAAAATGAAGGCGACACCTGGGCTTCTCCGTATATTCTGACCCAATATCCAGCCCGACCCTGAGAACCGCCTTCCATGACGGCCTAATTCTATCAATTTCATTTATCACCGCCCCCCCGCCAGGTCCGGGGTGGTGATGGAGGTGGGGACCAGGAAGTGTCAACAGCCTTGTGGGAAGGCAAGCAGGGGGGTGCTGAGGCCCCACGAGGCCAGTTAGGACTTTAAGCCTTAGGCTCTCTCCACAAATGACCTGCTGCTCTGTCCCCTCCGTGAGCTGAAGCCTCAACCTTCTCCCCTCTTTGCCTCTGTCTCCCTGACTGCATCCTCTCCGCGTGGGTCTCCTGTGTTCTGAATCTTATTGTGGCCGTGGAGTGGGGAGGGGACCCTGTTCTCCTGGGTGTAGGGCAGGTCCTTCCCTAATGTCCCCCCGCAAAGCAGAAACCAGGTTGAAGCGGAGTCCACGGGGCTCGAGAAGGTCCAGGGATACATGGAAGGGAAGCATGGCACAGAGAATGTGATCCTTACAGACCCAGACCCCGGGCACTTCTTACTGGGCAGGCCTCCTGCTTTCTTCCAAACTTGGCTCCAAGGGCATCATAAACGTCGCTGAATCTCTGTGCCACGTTGTCAGGGCCACCGCGGACGTCTGGCTGCAGGAAAGGACATTTCCTGCCTCCTTTGTGTCCCAGGTGGGCTGCTCCCAGCATGACAAGCTGTGGGAACGTTCATTCCTTTCTAGGGACAGTCCGCGTCCAGCCTTGGTCAGGTCAGGTCTTCCAAAGAGCAGACAAGGGCACAGGATGAGATGCGCTAGAGGCGTGTTGGGGGAAGTGCAGGTGAGGCACCAAGGGGAGGGGCTAGGAGGAGGTGCGGGGGGTGGGCTGCAGTCAGGGGGCGGGGCTGTCGCCGCGGAAGGACACCGAGGAAGGGGGGGTGGGAAGAGCCTCCGTCTGCTTCAGTTAAGAGGGTCTCCGCCAGGCTTCGGGGTTGACCTCGGGCAAAGGGTTCCTGTAGCAGGAGGCCGGTGCGTAGCCATTGGCCGGACGCATCCCGGGGGCGGGGAGTGAGCTCAGCGGAGGTCCGGGGGGATCTGGAGGTGCTGGGGCTGCAGCAGGACCCTCACAGGGGAGCTGAACGCCACACTCCACGGCCGCCACCGTCCACGCTTGTGCCGGACCGATTTGCTCCTGCAAGCAGGTTTGGGGACTATGGTCCCTTGGGCCTTTTTTCCTAAGAGGAGACTTAGGAGAGGGACGGGGTGGGAAGAACACCTCCTCTGTCACCACAGTTGGTCTTGCGACGCCACAACTGGTATCCTTTGCCTTTTTTCTTGGCTCTTCCTTTTAAATCCCCCTCTCCCTCGGCTGTCACCTGGACGGGTCTTGGTGGTGTGGCCCGTACCCTGATTCCTGAGCTTCTGAGCTCCTGGTGATGTACCCTTCTCAGGCCGGGATGGCTGCTGCACGTGTTCGTTTACAGTTGTAATTGGGTCAGGAAGGACCAAGAGACACCTAGGGGGTCACCTGGATTCCAAACGTACTTCCACCTGAGCAGCACCATCTCCTCCTGCAGAGCAGAATCAATGACGTCTGCCAAGGTGTGAATCCCCCTCTTGCCTACTGGTCAGTGGACACAAGCTGGGACCCTCCCTGTGGTGTCTCCCGGCAAGAGGGCATCCCCTCTGGGGACCGGGATCTCTAACCCCGCAGAGCCCAGACTTGTAGGAACTGGAGCACAAAGTTCCTGCTATGGTTTGAATGTTCAAAATTCATATGTTGAAGTCTGCTAGGGAAAAAAGCCATCCTGTGTGTTGCCTCTACTTTCAACACACTATGATGATAGTACTGCATTTCTGACACCAGATGTGTGGCTTTTCCACACGCCAAGCAGTTCGTTTTTTTTTTTTTAATAAATTTATTTTTTTAAAATTTATTTATTTTTGGCTGCATTGGATCTCCGTTGCTGTGCGCGGGCTTTCTCTAGTTGGGGCGAGTGGGGGCTACTCTTCATTGCGGTGCGCTGGCTTCTCATTGTGGTGGCTTCTCTTGTTGTGGAGCACGGGCTCTAGGCGCGCGGGCTTCAGTAGTTGTGGTGCACAGGCTTAGTTGCTCTATGGCACGTGGGATCTTCCTGGACCAGGGCTTGAACCTGTGTCCCCTGTATTGGCAGGGGGATTCTTAACCACTCCGCCACCAGGGAAGTCCCCACCAAGCAGTTCTGTGACATCAGCTGGGTGTCCTACACTTTCACTCAATCCTGACACTTACCTGGAGATAGCATCAGGTCCCATAACTTATGGGCTCAGTCCCACAAGTCTGCCCCCTCCCCCTGCTTCAGAGGCCAGTTGCAAGTCCAGGTAGTTACCTGTGCTTTTGACCAACCAGCTATAAATTGGAGCTTCTGATTAATTTGGGTTTGATTAATTTGCTAGAGTGGCTTAGAGATCACAGAAAAACAGTTTACTTACTAGATTACTGGTTTATTACAAAGGATATTAAAGAATATACATGGACATAGGGGAAAGTCCAGAAGGGTCCTGAGCACAGGAACTTCTGTCCCTGAGGAGTTTGGGGTGTGCTACCCTCCCAGCACTTGGATGCATTCTTTTTCATCAATCTGGAAGCTCTCTGAACCCCATTCTTCTGGGTTTTTATGGAGGCCTCATTACATAGGCATAATTGATTAAATCATTGGCATTGGTGATTGAACTCAATCTCCAACCCCTCTCCCCTCCCTGGAGGTGGGGTGGAAGGAGGTGCCGAAAGTTTCAACCCTCTAATCACATAGTTGGTTCCCCTGGCAACCAGCCCCCTCCTTAGGGACTTTCCAAAAGTCACCTCATTAAAATAAACTCAGGTGTGGTTGAAAGGGGCTTGTTATGAACACCATAAATTACCCATTTCACCTTTATCACTCTAGAGCTATCTCAGGAGCTGGGAACAAAAGATGCCCCTATAGCTCTTATCACTTAGGAAATTACAAAGGTTTTAGAAGCAATGTTCTGGGAACCATGGAAGAAGACCAATTATATATTTCTCGTAAAATACTACAATATCATAAAATTCTAATACCCAAGGTGATGGTATTAGGAGGTGGGATCTTTGGGAAGTGATTAGGGCACGAGGGAGGCGCCCTCATGAATTAGATTAATATCTAATAAAAGAGGCTCCAGAGAGGTCCTCGCCCCTTCTTCCACAAAGATACGACAAGTCTGTATCTGGAAGCGGCCTCCCCTGACCCTGCCAGCACCCTGATCTTGGACTTCCATCCTCCAGAACCATGAGAAATAAATCTCTGTTGTTTCTAAGCTACCTAGTCTCTGGTATTTTGTTAGAGCAGCCCAAACTAAGTCAGTCCCCAGTGGAGCGCTGGGAATAAGGGTAAGTGTGTTTTCTATTTGCTGTAACAAATCACCACAAACCTAGTGGCTGGAAACAACACAACTTCACTGTCTTACAGTTCTGTAAATCCTACCGTTCTCACCTGAGAAGGGAGAGAGGGATTGGGTAGGGGGACCTCAGATTACAGCACGGTTAGTTCTGAGAAAGTCTTGGCCAGGCCGGTTGGGTGACCCAAGCAAAGTGTGTCCATGGGAGGAGTGCCTTGCTAGGCAGCAATGGCCCCGCTGGACTGCCTTCCTGGAAAGGCTCTCTTGAAAGGGGAGCTGAACGGCGCCCTCCTGTGGCCACCACCGCCCCCAAGAGCCTGATGGTCCTTCAAGAAAACACTTACACTGTCCTGTCACCTCCGTCCCTTCCCAGTTCTGGTCATTGAGTCTTAGTGGCTTCAATGTAGCCCTGGTCAGACTGAGCTCAGCAAGGTCACAGCAGTTCCTTCCAGCCTCTCCTCACCAAGTACTTGAAAATGCTTGGGACCCACTCTCCCTCAGAGATAACTTGTCTTCTAATAAGGAACTTAATTGGAAGGAGAGTGGGAATAAATTTGCACCCTTTAAAGCTATGAGGGACTTCAGGGAATTTTGTTTTATTCCTCCTCCTCCCCTTCCATCCATCAGGGTCCCTACAGGCAATAAAAGCCACACTCACATTAGGGCAATTTGTTAAGGGTTTGTTTACCGCGGTGTGGGCGGGATGTAGAAAAACCACAACAGGGAGTGCAGCGTCCTGGGTTAGTAAAAGCACAGCTCTTAGCATCCTGGGTCCTGGAAGGATGGAGGGACACAGAGAGGGAGTGGTCTCCAGAATCTGGGAAGACAGTCATGGAGGGTGGACCCTCTGGAGAGAAGTGACCCCTGGGTACAGGACACGTAGAGTCTGCGGCAACACCCCAGGGCGTGGGCGTGGGATTCAGGGCCTGACCGCATTCCCTGTCCTCCTGGGGTCTGCCAGGGCTGCCACTGACCACACCCAACCAGAGGCCAGGAGGTGGGCATACGGGTGGACACAGCCAGCATAGCACCTAATTGCATAAGTGAGGTGCAGCCCAAGGTCACACAAATGGCGGAATAAAGGAGATAAACAACAACGCGTCCTTCATTCATCGACTCAGCAGATCTTCTCTGGAGTCAGCACGGTGCTAGGTGCTGGAGATACGAAGATCCCCAGTAACTTGTTCCTTGCTGGGAATTCGGAAGGGTGACAGCCTGTGAATGGAATAAGGTTGGGGGGAGAGGCTGCTGCAGTTTTGTTTGCCTTTGAGCCGTCATGGCCTCGTATGGCTGACACGCAGCTGAGTATAAGGCACAGCTGCTCCTCTGAGCGAGACTCGCCTGCATGTAAAGGTCAAGAGATGCTGGGCAGGGTAGCCTCGCCCACTGAAGCCCGAATCCTATAATTCAAGTGCAGAATTGGGTCCCCAAGGATTTTTTTGCTTTTAAGTGTCCACTATGAAAATGCAAGCCTGCTCCCCCCTCCAGCCCTCCCCGCCACCCCGAATAAGCCATTCCTTCAGTCTTTGCTTCGCCACCCGGCCGCGCTTGGCAATCGCCAAGCGAGACACAGATCTGTAAGACACAGATGCCGGGGCCCAGCCCAGAGACTCTGTTTAATGGACCAGTGGGGCCCAGGCGGCTGCATGTCTGGTTGCTCGTGTGCAGCCAGGGCTTCCTGAGAGCCGTGAGCCTGAAACCTTCATCGGTTGACTCTGTGTGCCCAGAGCCATCTATGAGCAAAGCTGGTGCCAGGTGCAGGCCGACGGTAGATTGCGGGGGAAACCGGGGGTGGGAGAGTGGCTAAAGACCTTCATAGTTTTGTCCAGTGCTGGCCATACTGGGGTAGAGAAGATTCGGGGACCTCCGGCAGGTCTTGTTGTGGTCCAGCTGTCCTGGGACGTGGGCTCAGGAGATGCCCATCTGCTGGGAGGAAGGCATTTGGGAAACTGTGCATCCGAGGTACACATTGTGCCACCAGGGAGCGAACCACTCTGGAGCAGGACGGTCCAGGGCGAGCTCAGGGAGGACTCGCCCTCAGGTCCCACAAATGCAGGCTGGATCTTGTCTTTCTTTCTGTGTTAAGATTTGGTTCATCGTGGATGTTTTGCATTAATTTCGATTTTTTAAATATTGCATTCAAACGTTGTTTATTGTCATTGAGTTTTTGGTGCTCGGTTCCATTTTGCTCCGGAAGCCAGTAAGACTCACCTCACTCTCCTCCTGGCCCTGCTCTGGGGAAGGGAAGTGGCATTTACTGCCACCCTCCTGGGTGCAGCTTACAGTTATGGGAACAGGCTTTGTGGTGGGACAGACTTGCATTTGAATCTCAGCCTCAGCTGTGTGACCTTGGACAGGTCACTAACCTCTCTGAGCCTTAGTTTCATTCACTGTCACCTGGGGATACTAATCCAAGCCCTATTAGGAGGGTTTGCTGTGGGCGCAAAGTTAACCAATAGGGTGTAAACGCAGTGGGTAACTCAGGGCCTGGTACAGGGTGAGTTCAGTGAAGGACCCTGCGCCTGGGAAGTGCATTTGGGCATCAGATGGGAAGGGTGAAAGGCAGGGCTGCCCCACAGGGCCCCTGCACTGGGCCTTTTGTCCCCTGTGGGTTGGGTGCCTTCTCTTTCTAGGTATGAATGATCCTGGGCAGCCTGAGGACCCCTCCACGTGTGCCCCGTCACCCACTGCACCAGCGGCCAGGGTGGGGCCGCAGGCCTCCCCTGCTCCGGGCGCCACTTCTGGCTCCCCACGTGCCTGTCCCCGCCGCGCACAGGAGGCCCCTTCGTCTGTGCCCACCCCTGACTCGCACGGGGAGGTGTGGAGAGCGCTGCCGGGCGCGGCCAGGCACCCTCAGCAGTGACAGCAGTAGTCGTGCCTCTTCCAGAAACCGCCTCGTAAACCGCTTCGGCGTCTGGGTGGCCCTGGGTGGGCGCTTTTCATTTCCTTTCCAGGTTGGTTTTTAAAGGCAGGCTGCTTTTTTGTGCCAAGCAGAGACTCTGGGTCAGTCTTGGGTCGGCTCCCTGCTGCTCCGGCTCCAGGGGACCGGTCACCACGCCGGCCCCCGGCGAGCTGTCCAGTATGAACTGTCCCCCACCCCCGACACCACACCCAAAGGCTCCAACATGAGTGCAAACCTCTAGGTCCCCTGCCACTTAGGAGGGTCACCTTGAAGTCGGCTCCTTTGTTCCCGGAGCAGGTGCTGCCCCGTCACTGGCCCTGGCCCTTCTCCCCACATGCAAGGCTGCTCAGAACTACTGGTTTTCGTAACCATCCCTAGGCTTCCATCAGGGGGGAGACAGGAATCACGTTTGCATTTGGAACGGGGATGACAGTAAAACCTGCTCGCTCAGCATGTCGGGATGTGACAGCGCTGAACTAGATGGGCTCCTTCTCAAAAAGCCCTGGGGCTCGTCACTGGGGGGCCCGGGCACTAGGGGGCTCCTGGCCTGGGGGTGAGGTGGGACCGGCAGTAAGATTTGAAGCCGGTTGTCAGTACAGCTGAAAACTGGAGTGTGCTGACTGAGGTGTTCTTTCTGGCTGTCCGAGGAGCTTTGTGTTTTTCTCTCCCCATCCCTACCACCCGGGCATATGGTAGGATGACATTTTCTTGTCTTGTTGAACTCGGGCATTTGTATCCAAGTGGCTGGGTCGCTTCTGAGTGTAAGTTTTAAAAGCCTGTGCTTTGCTTTGCAGCCTCCTTTCCCTTTGCCATGGTAACTGGCGATGTCCTAGATAGTGGTCTCCCCCTCCCACTCCCCACCCCTCCCTCCAGCCTGGGTCCTGGAGTGGGGATGTGGGCTGCTTGCGCTGGGGTTTGTGTGCCACCTCAGTGTGACCCAGCCCGTGGGGACTGCGGCACTGACCCGCCCCTCCCGGCTCCTTGCTGGCCACGGTGACAGGCAGGAGAAAACACGGTGCCCACCCCTCCCCTTGTGGACCTGCAGTTTCTCCTTGTGAGCCGCAGAGGGACGTCTCTGCAGGGGTCAGAGGGGCACGTGAAAG
The DNA here is from genome assembly GCF_965194825.1 of Balaenoptera physalus. Lineage (NCBI taxonomy): Eukaryota > Metazoa > Chordata > Mammalia > Artiodactyla > Balaenopteridae > Balaenoptera > Balaenoptera physalus. The sequence continues at coordinate 74,193,990 of NC_138899.1, read as the reverse complement.
TGTGGCAGCCGCGGCTCTCTATGTGCCCACGTCTCCGTCGTCTTTGAAAACTTAGATGAAATATTGTTTACTCCATGAAGTCTTCCAAAAACAGGGTAGAGAGGTTTAGCACATAAAAACCCAGGACACACAGTTAAATTTGCACGTCAGACAAACAGTGCTAAACAATACATCATTTTTTTAGTATGGGAATGTCCCAAGCAATATTTGTGACATAATAACAAAATGTTCATTGTTTATCTGACATGCAAATTTAACTGGGCATCTAGTGTTTTTATCTGGCAACCCTATCTGTAAACCTGTCTTGCCTCTAAACTATATAGCATCGGAGGTCTGTTTATCATTTTCTATCTGGTGCTGTAATAATCGTGACCCCACTTCATCGGTCCCGTAGGACTTCCGGCTTCTTGAGGGCACACCCATATCTGATGCAACTTGGTATCTCCCTCAGCACCAAGCCCCAACCTCCCTCACACAGCACAGGTATTCATTCAATGAAACAGTTGGTTTTGATGTGGCAAAAGGCTTTGAGAGGTACTTAAAGAAAAACAATCAAAAGTGCAAGGTATTAGACATTTCTGTACTTTTCTGTTTTCCTGCTTCCTTCCAAATGTTAGGAGAATCTAGCATTTTACATCCTGCCGTGACCATGGTTCTAGCAGCTGGTTTGAAAGCCTGGCATCTTTTTCAGGTTGTGCTCAACTTTCCCAGCAGATCCTGTGCAGGAAACTGACCCGTTCCTCCAGGGACCTCCAGGGTCCCTACATCACCCCGGGAAGGTGCACAGCAAATGCAGTGTCCCAGGGGCAGGAAGCACACCTCTGGAAAGTGAGCATCTCATGGAGGGTCAAATGCCCGGGGGCCTTCCTGTGCGTCGGGCACCTAGGCTGACCCCCGAGGCACCTCTGCTGATGCAGGTTCTGCTAAAGACACTTGAGGATGAAACGACAGGTGACCACATGGGAGGCTGCTGGGCTGAGGGTCCTGCCGGCCTCCACTCGGTCAGTGGAGCCTTTTCGGGGGGGACACACTACCCCACCTCGAGCCTTGCAGACCATCTCCGAGGTGCTGAGGTCCCTGCAGGCTGGACTTCCGCCAGCATCTGCGTTTTGGCCCTCAGAGAAGTGCCAGTGGGCAGCTGCCTCTCACCTCTCTTCCATACCGTGTCTGTTCATCCTCCTGTCACAGAAGCTTCACCCAGCACTGAGGCCCCGAGCGGCTGGCCATGTCCTCCCCAAGGCTCCTGGGACAGTGGGCGGGGGAGAAGGAAACTAACCCAATTTGCAGAATCATGAAATTTTAGACTACGACTACTGCTGGTAGTAGCCAATCTGATGCCTCAAACCCAACTCAAAGGGGTAAACTTTCATAGACGTTTATGCAGCCAATGCATTTCTCTACATTGCAATATTTCCGCCACATTCATTCCAGTTCAGTTCTCCCCCGTCTCCATAACAACCTATATCCCAGAATAAGCGGAGAGAGAGAGCTGTGACCAACAGAACTGGAAGGGGATGCTCTGGGTATTTCTTTATGGGGTTTTCTTATCTTCTTGTAGGCCCTTGATATGTGGCTCTTGTATTTCCCCCCACCTTAAACTGCTCACATGAAGCTGTGGCCAGGAGGGGCTCACGAGGCAGGGCTTCTGAGATCCTGGCCGTGTTCTCTGTCTTAACTTCGGTGCTGGTTAAGTGGGTATTTGCTTTATAATTATTTTTTAAACTGAACATATATGACCTACTCTTCTACAGGGACATCTCACATACAAAAGAGAAGGAAAAGAAATTCCTGTTCATTTCTTACGTGCTGTGGTTCACTGTCTCTTGCTTATCTCCTTCTAACCAGGTCTGAGAGCCCCGTCTTCTATCCCAAGGCGGTTTGCCTAGTATTTTTCTAGTGTTTTGCTCTGTGTAGGCAGTTCTCCCCCCAAGAGGAATGGCTTTAACAGAAGTTTCTTAGCAGGATGGGCACCACACAGTTTTGAAAACAGCTTGGCTCTAGTATGGCCGGAGAGTTGGGGATGAGGGGGAAGAGGCAAGAGACCAGGCTGGGATGGTGAGCTGGACCCAGCCGAGGCCCTACACACCAGGATCCGACATGTACCTTCCTTCTGGGAGCCAGAGGAGCCACGGACCTGAGCGCAGTCAGGCTGGGTCAGAGGTCACGATGGGGTGAGTTTAGCGCCTGGGAGGCCAAAGAGGAGGGGATGCAATGAGTTCAGGGACAAGTGGGCTTGAGCTGGGGCGATGGGAGTGGAGAGAAAGGGACACACAGCAGACGTGCTTTGCAGATGGGGAGCACAGGACTGGATGACAGATGAGCTGTGGCGTGAAAGGGGGAGGAGTCTGAGATACAGTCAAAATTCTAGCTCGAGCACCATGTGGATAGTCCTGCCACTGTGAGATGGAGAAGCTGGAGGGAAGCAGGCTGCCTGCCCTGGGTTGTGCCCCTGTGGTACCCACGGGCAGAATGCAGAGAAACGGAGGCAGGACACTCCTTCAGAACCCCAAGGCGGATAACGATGAACACAGAGGGCTCGCTCTTTTCTTTCTTCACCCATCTAGGAGTCAACAGTTTCCCTTCTGGTTAGTTAAGATGGCAAGTAGGCAACCCCAGCCCTTGGTCTCCACGGCCTGGGTGAGCAAGCTCCTTAGCTGTGAGTATCACCATCCTAGGCAGGGACAGTGGACAAAAGGCTGGGAAGGAAAGCGGAGGAAAGACACGTGGCAGGAGGGTAAAGGCAGAGGGAGAGGCAGGAATAGCAGTAGAGACGGGAGGGGAAGAGGGGGAGGATGGAGGTGGGGATGGGGGAGGGCAGGTCATAGGCGGCAGTTGTTTCATCAAGGTGTTCATTCACTCATTCCAGCATGCATTCACTCAAGAAGTATTCCTTGAGTGCAGGCTCAGTGCAGGTTCCCTGATAAACCAGACACGGTCCCTACCCAGCTGGAGTTTACAGTCTGGTAGGTGAGGCAAACAACGAGCAAATAAATACAAATTAAATATATAATTACAAAGTGTGATAAGGGCGATGAAGGAAGTAAAGAAGGCTGTGAGAGAGTAACAAGGGGGACTGAATTTAGGGGTGTGTGTGTGTGCATGCGTGTGTATGTATGTAAGCAAAACCGAGGAAGACTTCTTCATGGCAGGTTGACGATCTCTCAGCCAGGCTGCACTGGGCAAAATAGGTGGTAACAACCAACCCCCAAATCTCTATGGTGTAGCCCATTAAAATGTGACTTTTCACTCACATTAGATCAGCTGAGGGTCTGGGCAGCTCTAGGACAGCTGCCTTCCACATGTGGCTCAAGGTCCAGGAAGCTTTGATCTGACGGCACCTCCCCATTAACTTGTCTCCCGAGAGCAGCGTGGCAGAGAGCGGAGCGTGGAGGAATGCACTCCCCCGCTTAATGCGTCTGCTGGGGGTGACGCATGTCACTTCCCCGACATCGCGCTGCACACAGCAAATAGCACAGCCAGGCCCAACTTCAAGGGGACGTGAGCCCAGGAGAGAGAACGAGAAATCTTGGTGAGTGCTAATAACGTCTACCCCCTCTGCTCTGGCCAAGAGTGGGGAGAAGGACATTCCAGGGGGGAGAAGAGCTCAGAAATGGGGGTGAGGATGGGGGTGGGGTGGAGGGAGGGAAGTGAGCAGAGGTAAAGTGGTGAGAGTTGATTAAAGTGGTGGTCAGGGCTCACATCGTATACGGGAAGGGTTATGTATTCTATCATATCCTATTCTGTGCTATGATGTACAATTGAAGGTTTTAAAGCAAGGGGTGTATAATTTATTGCTTAAAAAGGTGGTTTGCATTATTGTATGGAGAAATGGATGAAGAGGCCATTGAAATAGTGCAGGCTAGAAATGATGGTGGCTTAGAGCAGGATAGTAGAGATGGAGAGAAACGGTATAATTGAGAGATATCTTGGGGGTAGAATTGATGAAGTTGGGTGATGGATTGGAATGGAGCGAGAAGAAGGGTCAAGGATGACAGCAAATTTTCTGACTTAAGCAACTTAATGGAGATGCCGTGTGTGAAGGCGGGGAGGCTGTGGGAGGAGTAGATTGTGTGTGTGTGTGTGTGTCTGTGTGTGTCTGTGTGTGTCTGTGTGTCTGTGTGTGTCTGTGTCGGGGAGAGCTCTATTGATGTACAGTGCAGGTACAGATACCTATGGAACACCCAGCAGAGATGTCAGGGGGGCAGCTGGATACGATGCCTGGATCTCTGGGGTATCAATATTAGATGAGCCAAAGCCTCACTGTGGCTCTTATAGGAAGCCGGAGACTGACGGGACAGTGCTGGATTCTCTCTCTTCTCACCCAAAGGCCTTTCCCCAAGTACAAGAGTTACTGCCGGTTTTGAAATGTAGTGTATGAATAGGAAACCTGAGGCACAGTAAGACCAACAGATCGGGAGCTGACTGCCATTGAAGGATGACTTGTTACTCACAGTTTCCAAGAGGAGGGGATGTGCCAGCCCCGGCAGGCAGGGCCACATGGGCTGCTCCGCAGGCAGAGGGAGGAGGGGGAGCCTCAGGCCAGAGCCTTGCCTGTGGTTTCCTAGGGAAGGAAGGGCTGAGGCAGGGCCAGCAGGCTTAGGCTTGGCTAGCTTGGGTGATTTCAGGGGGCTCTGGGGCATAGGCTCTCCCTAGGTGTCTGGTCCTGGCCCCCGGGCTATCAGGGCAGGTAGAGAATGGCCCAGGGTCTGAGAGCCCATAACGGAGGTGGTGGAGATGTGGGCTCTGGATTAGTTGGTTTGCATTTAAAAAGCATGTTGCTCACTAGCTCTAGGGCTTGACTAACCCTGGGGGGGTCAGTCCCTCCAGGGTCAGCAAAGCCCCTCTTGGCAAAGCCTCAGAATATAGAAAATAAAAGGCCTGGTCACGGAACTGCCACCCTGTGTAACAGATTCCCACACTGTGCCCCTCGAGGTGACCTAAAGTTCAACCAGGCTTAGAGGAGGACTGTTTAATGGCATTTTTAAAAGCATTTGTGAGCTATGTTGTTAAGAGATATCCCAACATGTTCCCCACCCAACACATTTGTTAGCTGTCTCGGCCCAGAGCCCCATATAACCACAGTATATATATATCCACCCCACTCCCGACCAAACAAATACCTTTCTTGGCCTCAGTGACTCTGTAAATGAAGCCAGCGTAGCCCAAACACATGGAGAAAGATGGAAAAGCCTTGGTTTTATATTTAATTCTAATTTGCTCTTCCGAGAAGTGGTATGTTTTTGTGAGAGAGATGGGTTGCCTGGGAGACACGGTTCTCAGGCCAGAATTTCAGTTGTCTGCAAAGTAGCATGGATGTCATTTAAGACGTTCTCAGACAATGGAAAGATGGAGAAGAGACACTTGGATAGACGGAGATGCAGAGGCTGCGGCCTGGTGTGACTACTCCGCACACCCCTGCCGTGTACGCCAGACGGCAGGGCTCATCACGCAGATGCCTAAGTAGGTCAAGGTGCCCACAGCGACTGCCCTGGAACTGCTCACTCCCCAGGAGTGGGGGGCGGCTTGCCAGCTGCCAGCTACAAGGCTTTCTGCTCACTCAAAGAGCCCTGGACCCTGGGCTCCCGAGCTGCTGAGTGACAGTATGTGGTTGGTCATGTAGCTCCGTGGACTTGGGGCAGGGGAACCAGGGCAAATGTGTGGACACTCTGTGGAGTGAGATTGCTGTGAATAATAGTTTTTCATCTCTGATTCCGGCATCTCGTGTCCGGGAAACGTCTTAGCTTGAAGGTGAGGTAAAATCACAGACCCTCCGCAGGTCTGGACATAAGAAAGCACTGTTGCATCAAGTGTAACTGGGTGTGAGTTACAAAGCAGCCGTCAGTCCACTGAACAAGGAGACCTGGGCTGAGGTGAGAAGGACTCCTAAACACTGATGGCTGTTTTAACAAGGAGGCCAGCACCTGTTTCATTAGGATTCGAGGCTGTTGCGCATAAGATGACATGAACCTACAAGAAAGAATCAAGATGTAGTCAGAACACACCTCCTTCTGCATTCCTTATAATTACAGTGTTCCCGGCAAGTTAATGATGCTTTGTTTTAAAGATGTGTAGAGACGTGGATGGACCTAGAGACTGTCATACAGAGTGAAGTCAGTGAGAAAGAGAAAAACAAATATCGCATATTATAACGCTTATAGGTGGAATCTAGAAAAATGGTAGAGATGATCTTATTTGCAAAGCAGAAATAGAGACACAGACATAGAGATCAAATGTATGGATACCAAGGGGGAAGGGGGGGTGGGATGAATTGGGAGATTGGGATTGACATATATACACTATTGATACTATGTATAAAATGCATAACTAATGAGAACCTACTGTATAGCACAGGAAACTCTGCTCAGTGCTCTGTGGTGACCTAAATAGGAAGGAAATCCAAAAAAGAGGGGATATATGTATACGTATAGCTGATTCACTTTGCTGTACAGTAGAAACTAACAAGACATTGTAAAGCAACTCTACTCCAATAAAAATTAATTAAAAAAAGAAAGATGAAAACTCCTAGGGCAAGAAGGGGTCACAGGGAAGGAAGAACGTAAGCTTAATAATGATCCGTGGGGTGATTTTCTGGAGAGGAAAGCACGCTTTGTTCAGGTGGCGATCTTCCTGGGGATTTCCATGGAAGCCAGGGAAGACAGCCTCCCCAGTCAGTACCCACCCAGGGGTCGTCTCCCACTCGTCCAGGCAGGTGGCTGGAGACAGCACTGGTAATGGGTGGACGGCGCGCTAGCCCAGAGCTGCCCTGCAGCCCCGAGAGGCTCTCCCTCCGTCACCGTGGTCCCTGGTCACTGCAGTGGGCAGAACGCACACAGCCCCTCCCTTCCTCTCGTCTACTCCAAGCATGTCTCTGTTGCACCCGTGTTCAATTTTAGCCTCAACATCTCTCCTTCACCACAGGCTCCTCACATCTCTGTGGGAATTTAATGATCAAGAGATGAAGACAGGCCCCATGTGAAGGGGTGATTCACACCCTTTCACTTGACAATCTCAGTCTCAAACCTGCCAGGGAGTGATTTGTGATGTAGCTATTTTTTCCCAAGTTCAGAGTGAGGGCAGCCAACGGATGACCAGGTGGGTATCTTAGTCTGTTCTGGCTGCTATAACAAAAACCACAGACTGGGTGGCTTACAAACAACAGAAACTTATTTCTCACCGTTCTGGGGGCTGCAAGTCCAAGATCAGGGTGCCAGCATGTCAGGTGAGGGCCCTCTTCCAGGATGCAGATTTCTGGTTGTGTCTTCACATGGTTACAACACCCAGGGAGCTGGGAGCTCTCTGAGCATCTTTTATAAGGGCACTAATCCTATTTATGAGGGCTCCACCCTCATGACCTGAGCAACTCCCAAAGGCTTCATCTCCAAATACCATCATGTTTCAGGGTTAGGATTTCAACATATGAATTTTGGGGGGACACAAACATTTAGGCCACAGCAGTAGGAGACTAAATGTCTCTTGCCTGGTGAAGAAGACTTCTAACTGGTTTCCCTTGTCCCTTTCAATTTCTTCTCTTCACACCAGCCAGAGTGAACCCATTGAAATGTAAGTCAGACCAGGATCCTCCAATGTTCAGGAAACTCAATGGCATCCAACCTTATTACTCAAAATAAATAACAAAGTCCTAGCATGTGTCCTAATGTGCACATGTGAGCCACCGAGAATCTTGTGAAGATGCAGATCCTGACTTGGGCCTGGGGTAGGGCCTGAGATTCTGCATTTCTATCAAACTCGGTAGTCGCTGGTGTACTATTAATCTCTCTCATGATGGGCGAGGAACTAGATATACTTTCACCAATCATAGCAGGTGCCCAAATGTTTTTGAATAAATTAAAAGTAAGAACTGAGCACTCTCTGTGCCAGGGACTGGACTAAGTGTTATACTTACCTTATTTTCATCCTTCTGTGATGGTTAGTTTGGTCAACGTAGCCAGGCTATAGTACTCAGTTCTTTAATCAAAGACTAATCTAGGCTTTGCTGTGAAGGCATTTTGTAGATGTGGCTAACATCTCCTATCAGCTGCTCTTAAGGAAAGGAGATTACCCTCCGTAAGATGGGTGGGCCTCATCCAATCAGTTGAAAGGCCTTATGAGCCAAAACTGAGGTTTCCTAGAGAAGAAGAAATTCTTCAGAGTATCAGCTCCTGCCTGAGTTTCCAGCCTGACTCATGGCTTCTGACTTGCCAGCCCCCATAATCCTGTAAGCCAATTCCTTAAAATAAATCTCTTAATATATATGAAGGATAAATCTATATATAGAGATGGAGATATTCTGTTTCTCTGGAGAACCCTGATACATCTTCTAACAATTCTATGATTAGCTCCGTTTTGCAGTTGAGTAATCTGAGGCTCAGAGATGTTGAGTTAGGGGATTTCCTCCAAGTCCCAGTTAGCAAGAGGCAGAGCTGGGTCTGTCTGTTTCCAAAATCTGTGGTTTAAGTGCCCCAATCCATGACCTCACCAGGGCAGCTGAAATAAAAGAAGTCCAGCCAGGGAGGGCTGGAGAAATGAGTGCTGAAGTGTATAGGTCAGCTCTGTAGTCATTCCTGAATGGTTCCCAGGAGTTTGAGTTGAAGACGGACTCTTGATTCTTGGAGAACCAGCTTCTTCGCAACCTGGACGTTGCTGACAAACCAATGCTGGCCGCTGCTCCACTCTTTTGGCCGCAGCCCACCTTGTGGGCATCCCGACCAGCCTGGTCCACCTGCCCCTCCGTCAGCGCCCGGACCACACGCGTCCCCAGCACACCTGCTCCCCGCTGCAGGGTAACTGCTGACTGGTGCGTCTCCCCCACGTTTCTGTCTCAAGGGCAGGACCATGTGTTCATCTCTATCACCGGGGAATTCCAGACATGCGGCTCAGTGCTTGGCATGTACTTCTCCCCCGTAAGCGTGTGTTGAAGGAAGTCATGAATGGCTGCTGTGAATGTTTCCACTTTGCAGGGTGATTTGAACTTGTCTCCGTCCTCCATTTCTGGGAAAGTGCTGAAAAAGGGCCAATAGCCCCATGACTTGCAGTCATTATGGAAGCAGATCTCAGATTTCAGCTGTTGGATGAGCTGCCAGTGACTGCACAGGCAACCTGCTGCTTATTATCAGCAAAGACCTTGCCCGGGGCCTCCAAGGGCCGGGAAGGCACAGCCAGAGACACCAACCTGCTCCTGGGTGGTCTTCACCCAGGAAATCCGCGCTCACCGCACCCCCATTGGAGTGCACTGTCAGAGTCAACAACCTAGGGATGGATTTGCAAAGGCCTGTCATCGAGTATGTAACAAGGGCAAACCTTTAGAAAATGAGCATTCCTTTAGACTCAGTAAACATCCGCAGGACAGGCAGAAACCAGCCCTTGGGATAGAGCGAGCTGGGCCAGACAGGGGTAGGGAGCGCTCGGTGTTTGTCATGTGACTGTCGGGCTGTCGCCCAGAGTCGGCTGGGGAATTCTCAGAGTCGAGTGATCTGGTATGACATGTAAAATCATGATATAGTAAAAAGAACACTGGTTTGGGAGTTTGATGATCTGGGCAAATTCTTATACCCTCCAGGCCTTAATTTCATTATTAGGGTAATTGGTCATCAGGGGCTTCGCTGGATGTTAAGGCAGGATTGCCTCGAACCTCCACTCGGGCAGCGTGGATGTCCAAAGTCCTCGCTGAGTTTGTGCAAAGCCCTGGGGACCTCCCCCCTCGGTTCCCTCTCCCTCTCACCCGGCAGCAGCTTGGATCCCAAACTCAGCCACAGCAGTTGTTTCCTCATACACCCCGCTCTTGCTAAGATCTGTCCACCACAAGGTGGTGAGTATGTGGGGTCCACACCAGCATCACCTCCACCTCTACCCAGTGCTGCACCCGAGACCCCGGAACTTTGGACGAACCAAGGCTGCCCGGCCCTCTGCTCTAAGACAGGGCAGATCCTCGCTGGCACCAGGGGGCCCCACTTGTTTGCTCACGTCTTCCAGAGGGTTTGGCTAAACCACCACGCCCTGAGATGCTGGCCTGGGAGACCAAGCTGGTGTCCCTTGCCAGGCCACGTGCAGGAGCAGCTTTCCTCACTTCCCTCGCACCGCAGAGCCACATGGGGTCCCTCTGCTTCATCTTCTCCCAGTGTGGGTTCTTTAATGCCTCAGTGAACATGGTCGCGGTTGTGGTCCTGGTCTCCCAACATGTGGGATGAATACTGGGGTGGATGCCGCTCAAGTTCAAGGGCCTCCACTGCAGAGGAACAGGCGAATGAACCAGGAAACCTGATTCCAGGGCAAGTTCCAGAATGGACCAGCTGTGTGACTTTAGGCAAGTCTCCGACCTCTCGGAGCCTCAGTTTCCACTTAAGATGGCAAAAGAGCCACGTTTTCCATTCCTTCCACCGGTTGGGTGAGGCTCAAATGAGCTAACATATGTGAAAGAACACACTTTATTTCACACGCAATCTCAATATAAGGTGTTACAAAAACACAAAGCATACGGAGGGAGCTTATCTCTCAGTGTTCACATTTAGGATTCTCCTCCTAGCTCTGCCTGGAATAGAGGTGTGGAGGGGGGTGAGCTCAAATTTTGCCATTTTTTATCCAGAGAAACTTGGAATAAAATCTGACAATTGCTCACATAAGGAGGAAGCTGAAAGCATCAAGATAGTTAATGCTTGGTCAGATGCTCATCTTAGAAAGGGTTTGAACGATGTGACTGGATTTTTTGAAATGTCCAAAGGATGCACACCCGGGCTTGAGCTTCTGTGGCTCTTGTCACAGTGGTGACGCCCTTCCTTTCCCGGCTCTGGCCGTGCGCATACACTGGCCAGTGTCCGTGCCGGCAGGTGCACCACGAACCCCTCCAACCAATCCCGCTAATCAGGCAGGGTCATCAGCAGGAAGTTTGGCTGAGTTTTCCCCTGAGTTGGGTGCCCACCTGCACCTATGGGATAATTAATGTTTTCTGACTTTCACATGTGAGCTGCTTCCTTCTGGGAGATTCCTCAGGCAGATGGGTCACCTGAACTCTCCATTTCCTCAACTCTCTCTGCCCCACAGCACCTGTGTTTCTTTATTTTGGTATACTATGTTCTCTCTCCTCTTAGGATAGGAAATTGAGATTTGGGTAAGCAGTGTTAAATCTGAGATGTCCTTTCCACATCCAAGTAGAGGAGGAAGTTAGATACGGTATCAGTGATCTAGTGCCGCGTAACAAATGACCCCTAAACTTAGAGCTTTAAAACAAATGGTATTTCACAGTTTCTGGGGCCAGCGTCTGGGTGTGGCCTCGCCGGGTCCTGTGATTCAGGGTCTCTCGGGCTGCAGTGCTGTCCTTCACAGCTTTGGGCTGAGGGCCTCAGGTCGCCACTGGCTGTTGGCCAGAGGCCACGCCCAGCTCCTCGCCATGTGGGCCTGTCCTTAGGGCAGCACGCAGTGGGCAGCTGCCTCCATGCAGCCAGCAACGGGGAGGGCAGGAGAGCCAGCGACGGGAGCCAACTGCGGAAGCAGCCTCCCATCGCTTTGGCTGCATCCGATTTCTCAGAAGCAAGTCATGGATCCAGCCCACACTCAGGGGAAGTGAACCTCAAGCGGGGAGACCACAGGGGTCATCCTAGAGGCTGCCCCAGGATGTCAGGCTGGGGTTCCAGGGAGGGGCGGGGAGCTGCCGGGCCGCTTGGAGACAAGCTACCAGGAGTGAACATCTACACCGGAGAAGAACTTGGAGGCCTGAGCCTTGAGGAGTCAGAATCTGGGAAGGAACAAACAGGAGGGGACCAGGACCAGGAGGGCCAGTGAGGTCGGATAGGCAGGGTGGGCTGCGAGGGATCAGAGATGCACAGTGAGACATGGAAGGGGAGGGGCTCACAGAGGACGTGGACGCAGGGGGATGGAGTAAGAGGTGGGGAGCAGGGAGTGAGCCCCAGCCCCAGGGCCACTCCCGGCGTTCTGCTCTTAAAGGAGTTGCTCACTGAAAAGAGGGGCCCTTCTCCATCCTCAGAGCTCAGCAACCCCTCGTCCCCACCCCCAACCACTTCAGTAATAGACAGTGAGCTGGTGGTCAGCCCTCTTAGCTCATGGCTGGCAGGGAGTCCTGGGGAAGGGGCAGAGGGCAGGCATACAATCCAGGAAGCATCTGCATAAGAGGGAGAGGGGGCTCGCTGCTTCCCCTGATTAGTGCATTTAGGCCTCAGCAGGCAGGACCGCTTGGGTCAGCACAGGAGCTGCGGGAGCCAAGCCGTTGACTTTGCCCCGAGTCCCCCCAGAGCTGAATTCCCAGCCAGGCAGTCAGATGCGAAAAGGTGCAACTAAGCAACAGAAACAAAGAAGGACATGAGGGCAGGCAGGCAGGCAGGGAACTGGCGGCAGTGCGAGAATGACTGTTTCCTGTCTTCAGGGCACTCCCCTGACTTAGGATGCCAGCTGTCCATCCGTTCATTCATTCAGGAAGTATTTCTGGAACAGCTTCTATGCCTCAAGTCCGGTGTAGATGCCAGGAATCAACAGTAAGCAGAAATCGACCATGGTCTTGTCCTCGAGGAGCTTACAGTCTGGAAGAGGAGGCAGACAGAATGATGCGGCCACACAGGTCCATAAGCGTTAGAGTGCTGGTAACTGACAAAAACTCTCCTCGACCCTGTGGTAGGCGGGCTTCTCAACTAGACCTCACCCTTGGCCCCCGTCCTGTCCTTGCTGGGCTTGCATGGCGCGTCTTAGCAAGAAGCCTGCTAAGTTAGTATAGTGAGACTCTCCCTACCCTTGATTTCTGATCACCTAAGATATGGGATCGAATTCCTCATCCCCCGCCCTTGACACCTGACCATGCTGGCCTGCCTTCAGATAGGCTTATTAAGTCGGGTTAGCAAAAAGCCCTGCCCTGGACGTCTCCTGTTAGTAATTTCCATCCACTGACCCCCTCACTCTGCTCGTTGCCTATAACCCCACACTTGTCTTTGTGTTGGGAGCTGAGCCTGGTCTCTCTCCTACTGCAATAGTCTCAACACTATTGCTGATCCAGAATAAGTCTTCCTCACCATTTTAACAAGTGTCGGGATAAGGTTTTCTCTCACCTCGCTGCTGCGAAGGGGAGATGCTCGATGCTGTGGAAGGAAATGAATAGGGGGATCTGAGCTTGTCAGGGAAGTCAAGGAAGTCAAGGAAGGCTTGTCTGAGGAACAAGGCTTGAGCTGAGACCGAATGGCTTAAGGCAGGATGGAAGAGGGATGTTAAAATTGGTCCAGAACTTGGAAATAAAGCAAGAGGGTGACTGCACGACCATTCAGGGTCAAATTGGAACATTGTTGAAAAGGCCCATGCTAGAACCATCTGGAGGAACAAACCTGGTTTGACCTACTCACTACTTGTGATTAGGGCCCAAGCTCTGCCACGTTAGAAGTTGACTTGTAGACAATCAGTCAGCTGCAGATGATTTGTGTGTCCAGTAGAGATGCACACATTTCCATCCAGGTGAAAAAATAACCTGAAAGGTTACAGTTGTCTTGCCCTGTAGGACATTAACTTGCTTTGTATCTAACTTAGCAAAATTATTTCAACATGCCTTTCCTGAGAGAGCATATAAATGTCTGTTCCACAAATGCTCTTTGGGTCAGTTTTACCATCCTGCTGGTTTCCTCATTAGTGAGAAAAAGAACTCTTTAGCAGGTGCTCTGTATATATTTGTATGAGAGTCATGCTCTGGATGATTTAAAAATCATTAAAAAAAAAAAAACCACTTGGTCAGAGATGGGTGGAGGATGTCAGAAAAGTGTGGGTGGTACTTATTTACTGAGGACCCAGAACCTGGACTTAGAGAAAAGCTGGCGAGATCTAGGGACGTGGTAGTTGTGTTCATTGAGTTCCTGGACTCATGAGCAAATAAGAACATCACTAGGTTGTCTCCTCAGCGAGGTGTCGCACAGCGAGGGCCACACTGTCTCCTAGTCAGCCGTTGTCGTTGGGGGCAATCGGCGTCCATCACTTGACACTAGTTTATAGATCTAAACAAGCCCTCCACCCCCATCTCTTCCCTTTCCATCTTTGCTGGGGTTTTTTGTCAAGGAGGCATTTTCTCTCCATCTTCCAGGTTCAAAGCCCCGATGTCATCCTTGGGTGGTCCTTCTCCCTCCCCTTCCTCAGCTAGTCAGTTACTAAGTTCCATCAGTGCTTCCTTCAGCCTCGACTCTGGGAACTGCACCTTCATCTCTGTCGCCATGGTCACCACCCACTCCAGGTGCTTGAATCCTTGAGGACCTATCCTGGAATCCTCGTGATTCTTCCGGTTTTCAGGCTTTTCCGTCTCCAATCCATTCCCATATGTTTTTTTAATAAATTTATTTTACTTTTTATTTATTTACTTTTGGCTGCATTGGGTCTTCGTTGTTGCGCACGGACTTTCTCTAGTTGCGGCGAGCGGGGGCTGCTCTTCGTTGCGGTGTGCGAGCTTCTCATTGCGGTGGCTTCTCTTGTTGCGGAGCACGGGCTCTAGGCACGCGGGCTTCACTAGTTGTGGCTCACGGGCTGTAGAGCACAGGCTCAGTAGTTGTGTCTCGCGGGCTCTAGAGTACAGGCTCAGTAGTTGTGGCGCACGGGCTTGGTTGCTCCGTGGCATGTGGGATCTTCCCGGACCAGGGCTCGAACCCGTGTCCCCTGCATTGGCAGGCGGATTCTTAACCACTGCGCCACCAGGGAAGTCCCAGTTCCCATGTGTTGTTGCCAGATTCGTCTTCCTTATAAAAATGCTGCTTTCACTTGTCACCACCCTGTTTAACATCCTCGGGTGCATCTGCAGTTGTAACTCAGATTTATTTCTGGACTTTCAGAAACTTTGTACAGGAAAAGCCGAGTGAGGTGCTGGCTGGGTGTATTTTCTCCTGGGAATCCTCAGGGTGTCTCTCCCCACCCCTAGGGTGCCCCAGCTAGTGGGATCTGAGCGCAGCTTGCCAAGCCATGAGAGCCTCTAGTAAATTGGTTAGCCTGTGCGTGGGTACTAGATTCTTGAGCAGCCAGCACAGGTGGCCTGGCATAAAGATGTGCCCGACAGGAACAGCTGTGCTGGATGGAGTCCCCTGGACGAATCTGATCCTCTCCTGGGCGTCTAACTCCAGAAGGGGCAGAGGAGGAGAGTGAGCAAGGGGCTGAGGATGAGTCACCCCATCCGCAGCACCGGAGTGGCAACCACAGGGGCAGCAGGACGGCAGCGCTGCTAGAGCCACACCGGGTCCTGGATGAGCTCTTGGTGTGTTAACCATGCATGTCTTTACTTTTCTATATTCTGATTCTCTGGCACCTGGGGCTTTGCTGGCCCTGCAGGGACTGCCTCTCCTAGGGTTGGACAAGTCTTAGAGCTGGTGAACAACCCACCCAAGAACATGCTTTCCAAACACAAACCAGCCAAGCCAGAGCCCACGCCCCACCACCGCTTTATGGCTCTCACACTCGGCGCCACTAGTCCCCTGCCCTAATCACCCCAGAGCCAGGGACCTGAAAACTAAGGACAGCTCTATGCCCCAGGGACTGCTGAAATGACTCAAACCGGCCAATCCTAAACCCACTCCCTCTTCCTCAGCCACTCCTTCTGCATACACCACAATACAGGCTCCTGCCCCAGCTCTCCCCTCCTCCCCCTGCCTCTGGACTGGCCCTGGTGCTGCCCCGTGAGGCCCTGTGTGGTGTGGTGTGCCCCCTCCTCTTGAGAACTGTGAGTATCAAACTATCCTTTCAGTGGAAATCATCTCCTGACCTGCTGGCCTTACTATACCTCAACTTTCCTATGAACACACGGGACCTTGAAGCACTCTGTTCCCACACTCCACTGTCCCCGTGGAGCTTGGCAGCGTAGCTGTCCCTGCTGTCCTCAGAGGCAGGGCTGTGCTCTTCCTTCCTTATCCCTCACGTCTTAGATTCAACCCCCTTCGCTTAAGGTAAATTAAGTGGTTCTATTCCTTGCATTCCAAAAAAGCCAACTACAGAGATTCCAGATCGGACCTGTACCTACTCCTCCCGCCCTTTCTCCTACTGTGCTTCTCAGACCTTTCAGCTGCAACCACACAGGGTATCTTTTTATTCTCGAATGTTCCCAGTTTCCACATCTTGTTCATCCAAGATCTCTGTCAGGAATGCCCTCCTCCTTCCCTCTGTTGGCTAAGTCTACTCTTCCTTCAAGGCCCAACTCCAGCCTCACCTTTCCTTTGAGGTTTCCATGGTTTCATCATCATAACAACCATATCCTTCTCTGGACACCTGCATCTCCTGCTGCCTGGGACGTTTATAGGACAGTCCTTGCCCCTCATGTTGGCAGCACTCACCTCTCAATGTTCTGGAAGTATCTTAACCTAAGGTTTTTTTTTTTTTTTTTTAAGATTTTTTTGATGTGGACCATTTTTTAAAGACTTTATTGAATTTGTTACTATATTGCTTCTGTTTTATGTTTTGGTTTTTTGGCTGTGAGGCATGTGGGATCTTAGTGCCCTGACCAGGGATCGAACCCGCACCCCATGCATTGGAAGGTAAAGTCTTAACCACTGGACTGCCAGGGACGTCCCTCTCCCTAAGGTTTTACATTCTCTTGGTTCAGGGACCAAATGCTTGATTCTGTGAAATGACGGGATGCATTTGATACCAACTGTGTCCTCCACATCTTCCTTCTCACTGAGCTGGGATATAAAATCCCCGGATGCGACAACAGTTGTTGCCATGTTGAGCCAGGGTCTGGCCGGGAGGGGAAGCCAGGGAACTATCTGTTCACCTGTCCATCCTGGCCTAACCCATCTGGGCGGTGGGGCTGCCTGACCCCAGTTTCCCTGAGAGGAGAGCCTGCCTTCTCCTGACACTTCCTGACACTCGGGAAGAGCTTGCTTCCTTTAGTTCCCTCTCTGGCCTGGGAGGGAAGGTGAAATGTAACTAAAAGAAATGAGAGAGGAACTAGAGGGGGGTCCCAGGTCACAAGGGATGCGGGGACTCTTTCTTTGTGGAGGCTTGGAAATCAAACGGGTCCTTCACAGTTTGGTCTTGGGCTGACTTGTTTATAATAAAAACATTTGGTTTGACTTCCCGAGAATCCAACCTATGATGTAAATGCTCAAGCGTTCCAGCCCACGTTCCTTTTAGTCCCCAGAGAAGTTCTGTTCAGAAAGCGTGAGGGGTGGAAACAAACAGTTCCTGGCACTGTCTCCAGTCTGCGACCTTGCGTTTAGAGTCTGAGCTGTGGAAATAATTCAGGTACTAAAATTCAAGCCCTACGTATACCTTTTAAATGACATATGAATTATGTGTCCGAGGAGATGGACAGTGTCTCTTTAAATGTTCTTTCCGTCCCTCGGGCATGTTGTAATCGGCAGATGGCCGGCCCTACCTTCCCCACGGCCCCCCTTTCAGCAGACCCTTCTAATAGCTAATATCCTGCAGTGACCAAAGCCATTAGAAGGATTAGGCCGTTCCTATCCTGTCCAGCAAACACACAGTGCTCACGAGGACTGCCTTTTCCCCTTTGGTTGTTGCCTTCATGGATGAATCAGGACCCAATGACTGATTGAAAAATCAAAACGGGGAGGGCAGAGGGTTATGGTCATTCTTTTCGGGGACACCTCCCAAACAGCCTTGGGATTTGAGGTTCCTTTGTAAGAAGGAGGGCAGATATCAGCTTTGCGGCTTAAGCAAGCTCTGAAAGTACACAGACAGCACGCGGACCTCTGCCCTCGTCACCGTAATATCTCATTCCCGATTTCTCAGTTTCTCGAGCACCACGGCGAGCCTCTTTGCTCTGCCTATTCACGCCACCGTGTTTGTGCCGCCCAAGACAAACCACCAGCCCAGCCCCGAGCCACGTAGCAGGCTGAGGAGTGCTCTGAAACACTGCCACCCAGTGGCGCCTCCGAGGCACAACAGTCCACAGCCAGGGAGCAGGGAACCTGGTGCTGGGAGCTGAAGGACCAAGGGCAGGGGTGGGGGGCTGGGTGTGAAAGCTGGTCCAGAACCGCGAGGCCGAGCTGCAGAAAAGCACGCTACTAGGCACCAAGGCAAGTAACTAGTTTGGAGCTGGCTAAATCGCGTGGGTGATGGAAACATGGAGAGAGGCAGCTGGGATATAAACAGAATAAAGAAGGTAATGATGTGGTACGGCTGAGCCGTTTTTTCCTAAATGGAAGAAATACACACTTTCTCTAAGTGAGAGCTGGAGAAAGATGACAGGGAGGTGAATCAATGCAATGCACTCTTTGGAGTCGGCCTCAGTTTGCATGGCTCAGTCTCTCACATGTCTGGGTGTTTAAGGATCCTTGGGCTCTACTGACTCGGGGGGACGTCACTAGACCTCTGTTTCTTTACCCAAAGAAGCTGAACAAGGTCTCTAAATCTCCTTGCAGCCCTAACATTGTGAGATTTTATTATCCGAGCAAACAAACAACGCAGGAATACAGGCAATGTAAGCCGTGGGCAATCCCTAAATCCCTGGTGTCTGACTTCCAAATGCAATACGAGAGAACATAAAAGATGCCTCCGTTTTCACCTCTTGATGGCCCCGTGTTGGGACAAAGCTTGGAAGGTATCCCTGCAGGACGCTGGGTGATTCTCAGAAAGAACCTGCTGTCTCACCTTCCAGCATCAGTGGAGGAGGGCCAGCTCCCCGGGATCTGGAACCTTCCAACACTTTCTGTGTGTAGGGGGAGGGGGGAGAGGGCTCAGAAGGGAGGTTCTACTCCATTAAAATCGAAGCTAAACCAGAAACGAGTGGGTCAGTCATTTAATAGGTCACTCTTTTCAGTAATATTTTTATTTTTAAAAGGAAACTTCTGTTAGAAGGCAAGTTATTCCAAAGAAGTCAGATTCTGCTGGTTGAAATGTGAGGAATGCAGGCCGGAGGGAGGGGGAAGGCGTTTCGGTTCCTCTAATCTTATCTGATAGCTCCCATCCAGCCCCAGTCGGCAGTATTTCTTGAGAAACAGCATATGTGATCACAATTTTAAAGACTGTTGGAATCCCTTTCCAGCCAAAGTCTGAAAGAAGATTTGGGTTCAGGCTCTATTTGAAGAAACCCAGGTTGTACTTCTCCCAGCATTCAAGGCTCGGTGGTTTCTGCTTATCTGAAGTGCTCACATTGCAAATATGAGCAGCAGAGCCGGGGATTTAAATTCTGTCTTGATGGGAATTTGAACTGAAATATTCTGCCCACTGCCACTTTATAAGCCGGGAATCATCAAGCCGCTACAAATACCTCGAGGGGGCCTTGCAGTTGCTCAACATAAATCAGCAAAATGACAGGCAATTGACTTTGAAGACAGCTCTCACATGGCTGAGTGGCTGGAGCTGCCGGAAGCAGATGAGGGCATTTTCCCGTAAACACGTCTGTGATCAGCACCAGAGTAAACAGGAGAGTGAGATCTACCTGTCAGACTCCACGCTGCTCTGGAGTTTTCATTAGGTAGAAATCAACGTGTGACTCAGTGCAGCAAAGCTGGCAATTCTGAGAAAGAAGTTTGTATTCCAACACCTGGTGAATACTTCTTCTAATCTCCCCGGAAGGTAAGCAAGAAGATCACTTGATCTGGCCGTGTTTTTCTGGAGCAATAAAATAGGAGTGTGGGAACCAGGCCGTTCAAGGTAAAAGCAATTCGGCCTGTAGTCCACGATCTGATGCTGCCTAACAAAGTTTGGCATAGCTCGGACTTTGGCGAAGTGGAAAGGTGCACCTTGGAAAGGCTGACCTTACTAATGCCATCTGAAGTCACCCACTCACAGGCCTGAAGAGGTCAGGAAGGTGACATCAGTAGCAAAGCTGCCTGGGGGGCCGAGGCCACCTGGAGTGTGCAGGACGCATCCAGGGAGGCAGGCTGATCCTGCTCCAGCTGGGGTTTTGCCAAAGGGGAAGAGAGGCTGGGGTGGGCATACGAGCTGATTTTTCAAAAGAAGCCAGAAATCAGGATTCTCATGAGACACTATGTCTGCCAAAGCAAATATGCCTACAGGCCAACAGCAACCTCTGGTGCAAAGGGAACCCTCCTACACCGCTGGTGGGAATGTAAACTGCTGCAGCCACTATGGAAAACAGTATGAAGTATCAAAAGTATCAAAGTATCAAAAAAAAGTATCAAAGTATCAAAAAAAAGTATCAAAGTATCAAAAAAAAGTATCAAGGTATCAAAAAACTAAATAGAGTTGCCATATGGTCCAGCAATCCCATTCCTGGGCATATATCTGGACAAAACTATAATTCGAAAAGATGCATGCACCCCTATGTTCATAGCAGCACTGTTCACAATAGCCAAGACATGGAAGCAACCTAAATGTCCATTGACAGATGAATGGATAAAGAAGATGCAGTATATATATACAATGGAATACTACTCAGCCATAAAAAAGAATGAAATAATGCTGTTTGCAGCAACATGCATGGTTGGACCTAGAGATGATCATACTAAGTGAATTAAGTTAGACAAATACCATATAATATCATTTATATGTGGAATCTAAAATATGACACAAATGAACTTACCTACGAGACAGAAACAGACTCACAGACGTAGAGAACAGACTTGTGGTTGCCAAGGGGGAGGAGGGGTGGGAGAGGAATGGATTTGGAGTTTGGGATTAGCAGATGTAAGCTATTATATATAGAATGGATAAACAACAAGGTCTTACTGTATAGCACAGGGAACCATATTCAATATCCTGCAATAAACTAGAATGGAAAGGAATATGAAAAAGAATATGTGTATGTATAACTGAATCACTTTGCTGTACAGCAGAAATTAACACAACATTGTAAATCAACCATACTTCAATAAAATAAATTTTTTTAAAAAGTAAGATTGGTTCAAGATAGCGGAGTAGAAGGACGTGCTCTCACTCCCTCTTGTGAGAGCACCGGAATCACAAATAACTGCCGAAAAATCATCGACAGGAAGACACTGGAACTCACCAAAAAAGAAACCCCACATCCAAAGACAAAAGAGAAGCCACAATGAGATGGTAGGAGGGGCGCAATCACAATAAAATCAAATCCCATAACTGCTGGGTGGGTGACTCACAAACTGGACAACACTTATACCACAGAAGTCCACCCACTGGAGTGAAGGTTCTGAGCCCCACGTCAGGCTTTCCAACCTGGGGGTCTGTCAATGGGAGGAGGAATTCCTAGAGAATCAGACTTTGAAGGCTAACAGGATTTGATTGCAGGACTTTGACAGGACTGGGGGAAACAGAGACTCCACTCTTGGAGGACACACATAAAGTAGTGTGTGCATCGGGACCCAGGGGAAGGAGCAGTGACCCCATAGGAGACTGAACCAGACCTACCTGCTAGTATTGGAGGGTCTCCTGCAGAGGCGGGAGGTGGCTGTGGCTCACCGAGGGGACAAGGACACGGGCAGCAGAAGTTCTAGGAAGTACTCCTTGGTGTGAGCCCTCCCAGAGTCCGCCATTAGCCCCACCAATGAGCCGGGTAGGCTCCAGTGCTGGGTCACCTCAGGCCAAACAACCAACTAGGAGGGAACCCAGCCCCACCCATCAGCAGACAGCAGAATAAAGTTTTACTGAGCTCTGCCCACCAGAGCAACAGCCAGCTCTGCCCACCACCAGTCCCTCCCATCAGGAAACTTGCACAAGCCTCTTAGATAGCCTCATCCACCAGAGGGCAGAGAGCAGAAGCAAGAAGAACTACAATTCTGCAGCCTGTGGAAGGAAAACCACATTCACAGAAAGATAGACAAAATGAAAAGGCAGAGGACTTTGTACCAAATGAAGGAACAAGATAAACCCTCAGAAAAACAACTAAATGAAGTGGAGACAGGCAACCTTCCAGAAAAAGAATTCAGAATAATGATAGTGAAGATGATCCAGGACCTTGGAAAAAGAATGGAGGCAAAGATGAGAAGATGCAAGAAATGCTTAACAAAGACCTAGAAGAATTAAAGAACAAACTAACAGATTAACAAAACAATAACTGAAATGGAAAATACACTAGAAGGAAGCAACAGCAGAATAACTGAGGCAGAAGAATGGGTAAGTGACCTGGAAGTCAGAATGGTGGAATTCACTGCCGCAGAGCAGAATAAAGAAAAAAGAATGAAAAGAAATGAAGACAGCCTAAGAGACCTCTGGGACAACATTAAATGCAACAACATTTGCATTATAGGGGTCCCAGAAGGAGAAGAGAGAGAGAAAGGACTCGAGAAAATATTTGAAGAGATTATAGTCAAAGACTTCCCTAACATGGGAAAGGAAATAGCCACCCAAGTCCAGGAAATGAAGAGAGTCCCAGGCAGGATAAACCCAAGGAGAAACACGCCAAGACACATAGTAATCAAATTGACAAAAATTAAAGACAAAGAAAAATTGTTGAAAGCAACAAGGGAAAAACGACAAATAACATACAAGGGAACTCCCATAAGGTTAACAGCTGATTTCTCAGCAGAAACTCTACAAGCCAGAAGAGAGTGACATGATATATTTAAAGTGGTGAAAGGGAAGAAGCTACAACCAAGATTACTCTACCCGGCAAGGATCTCATTCAGATTCGACGAAGAAATAAAAAGCTTTACAGACAAGCAAAAGCTAAGAGAATTCAGCACCACCAAACCAGCTCTACAACAAATGCTAAAGGAAACTCTCTAAGTGGGAAACACAAGAGAAGAAAAGGACCTACAAAAACAAACCCATAACAATTGAGAAAATGCTAATAGGAACATACGTATCGATAATTACCTTAAACGTGAATGGATTAAATGCTCCAACCAAAAGGCACAGGCTCGCTGAATGAATACAAAAACAAGACCCATCTATATGCTGTTTACAAGAGACCCACTTCAGACCTAGGGACACATACAGACTGAAAGTGAGGGGATGGAAAAAGATATTACATGCAAATGGAAATCAAAAGAAAGCTAGAGTAGCAATACTCATATCAGATAAAATAGACTTTAAAATAAAGAATGTTACAAGAGACAAGGAAGGACACTACATAATGATCAAGGGATCAATCCAAGAAGATATAACAATTATAGATATATATGCACCCAACATAGGAGCACCTCAATACATAAGGCGACTGCTAACAGCTATAAAAGAGGAAATCGACAGTGACAAATAATAGTGGGGGACTTTAACACCTCACTTACACCAATGGACAGATCATCCAGACAGAAAATTAATAAGGAAACACAAGCTTTAAATGACACAAGAGACCAGATAGATTTAATTGATATTTATAGGACGTTCCATCCAAAAACAGCAGATTACTTACACTTTCTTCTCAAGTGCACATGGAACATTCTTCAGGATAGATCACATCTTGGGTCACAAATCAAGCTTTGGTAAATTTAAGAAAATTGAAATCATATTAAGCATCTTTTCTGACCACCATGCTATGACATTAGAAATCAATTACAGGGAAAAAAACGTAAAAAACACAAACACATGGAGGCTAAACAATACATTACTAAATAACCAAGAGATCACTGAAGAAATCAAAGAGGAAATCAAAATATACCTAGAGACAAATTACAATGAAAACACGACGACCCAAAACCAATGGGACGCAGCAAAAGCAGTTCAAAGAGGGAAGTTTATAGCAATACAATCCTACCTCAAGAAACATCTCAAATAAACAACCTAACCTTACACCTAAAGCAATTAGAGAAAGAAGAACAAAAAAACCCAAAAGTTAGCAGAAGGAAAGAAATCATAAAGATCAGATCAGAAATAAATGAAAAAGAAATGAAGGAAACAATAGCAAACATCAATAAAACTAAAAGCTGGTTCTTTGAGAAGATAAACAAAATTGATAAACCATTAGCCAGACTCATCAAGAAAAAGAGGAAGGGGACTCAAATCAACAAAATGAGAAATGAAAAAGGAGAAGTTACAACAGACTCCGCAGAAATACAAATCATCCTAAGAGACTACTACAGGCAAATCTATACCAATAAAACGGACAACCTGGAAGAAATGGACAAATTCTTGGAAAGATATAACCTTCCAAGGCTGAACCAGGAAGAAATAGAAAATATAAGCAGACCAATCACAAGTAATATAATTGAAACTGTGATTAAAAATCTTCCAACAAACAAAAGCCCAGGACCAGATGGCTTCACAGGTGAATTCTATCAATCATTTAGAGAAGAGCTAACACCAATCCTTCTCAAACTCTTCCAAAAAATTGCAGAAGAAGGAACACTCCCAAACTCATTCTATGAGACCACCATCACCCTGACACCAAAACCAGACAAAGATACTACAAAAAAAGAAATTTACAGACCAATATCACTGATGAATATAGATGCAAAAATCCTCAACAAAATACTAGCAAACAGAATCCAACAACACATTAAAAGGATCATACACCACCATCAAGTGGGATTTATCCCAGGGATGCAAGGATTCTTCAATATACATAAATGAATCAATGTGATAAACCATATTAACAAATTGAAGAAGAAAAACCATATGATCATCTCAATAGATGCAGAAAAAGCTTTTGACAAAATTCAACACCCATATATGATAAAAACTCTCCAGAAAGTGGGCATAGAGGGAACCTACCTCAACATAATAAAGGCTATATATGACAAACCCACAGCAAACATCATTCTCAATGGTGAAAAACTGAAAACACTCTAAGATCAGGAACAAGACAAGGATGTCCACTCTTGCCACTATTATTCAACATAGTTTTGGAAGCCCTAGCCACGGCAATCAGAGAAGAAGAGGAAATAAAAGGAATACAAATCGGAAAACAAGAAGTAAAGCTGTCAGTGTTTGCAGATGACATGATACTATACATAGAGAATCCTAAAAATGCTACCAGAAAAGTACTAGAGCTAATCAATGAATTTGGTAAAGTAGCAGGATACAAAATTAATGCACAGAAATCTCTTGCATTCCTATACACTAACAACGAAAGATCAGAAAGAGAAATTAAGGAAACAATCCTATTCACCATTGCAACAAAAAGAATAAAATACCTAGGAATAAACCTACCTAAGGAGGTAAAAGACCTGTACTCAGAAAACTATAAGACACTGATGAAAGAAATCAAAGATGACACAAACAGATGGAGAGATATATCGTGTTCTTGGATTGGAAGAATCAATATTGTGAAAATGACTATACTACCCAAAGCAACCTACAGATTCAATGCAATCCCTATCAAATTACCAGTGGCATTTTTTACAGAACTAGAACAAAAAAATCTTAAAATTTGTATGGAAACACAAAAGACCCCGAATAGCCAAAGCAGTCTTGAGGGAAAAAAAAAACAAACAGAGCTGGAGGAATCAGACTCCCTGACTTCATACTACAAAGCTACAGTAATCAAGACAATATGGTACTGGCACAAAAACAGAAATATAGATCAATGGCACAGGATAGAAAGCCCAGAGATAAACCCACACACCTATGGTCAACTCATCTATGACAAAGGAGGCAAGGATATACAATGGAGAAAAGATAGTCTCTTCAATAAGTGGTGCTGGGAAAACTGGACAGCTACATGTAAAAGAATGAAATTAGAACACTCCTTAACACCATACACAAAAATAAACTCAAAATGGATTAGAGACATAAATGTAAGACTGGACACTATAAAACTCCTAGAGGAAAACATAGGAAGAACACTCTTTGACATAAATCACAGCAAGATCTTTTTTGATCCACCTCCTAGAGTAATGGAAATAAAAACAAAAATAAACAAATGGGACCTAATGAAACTTAAAAGCTTTTGCAAAGCAAAGGAAACTACAAACAAGACGAAAAGAGAACCCTCACAATGGGAGAAAATATTTACAAACAAATCAACGGACAAAGGATTAATCTCCAAAATATATAAACAGCTTGTGCAGCTCAATATTAAAAAAAACAAACAACCCAGTCCAAAAATGGGCAGAAGACCTTAATAGACATTTCTCCATAGAAGACATACAGATGGCCAAGAAGCACATGAAAAGCTGCTCAACATCACTAATCATTAGAGAAATGCAGATCAAAACTACAATGAAGTATCACCTCACAAGAGTTAGAATGGGCATCATCAGAAAATCTACAAACAACAAATGCTGGAGAGGGTGTGGAGAAATGGGAACCCTCTTGCACTGTTGGTGGGAATGTAAATTGGTACAGCCACTATGGAGAACAGTATGGAGGTTCCTCAAAAAACTAAAAATAGAATTACCATATGACCCAGCATTCCCACTACTGGGCATATACCCTGAGAAAACCATAATTCAAAAAGACACATGCACCGCAATGTTCACTGCAGCACTATTTACAATAGCCAGGTCATGGAAGCAGCCTAAATGCCCATCGACAGACGAATGGATAAAGAAGATGTAGTACATATATACAATGGAATATTACTCAGCCATAAAAAGGAACGAAATTGGGTCATTTGTAGAGACGTGGATGGATCTAGAGACTGTCATATAGAGTGAAGTAAGTCAGGAAGAGAAAAACAAATATCGTATATTAACGCATATATGTGGAACCTAGAAAAATGGTACAGATGAACCAGTTTGCAGGGCAGAAATAGAGACACAGATGTAGAGAACAAACATATGGACACCAAGGGGGGAAAGTGGCGGGGTGCGGGGGGTGCTGGTGGTGGTGTGCTGAATTGGGCGATTGGGATTGACATGTATACCCTGATGTGTATAAAATGGATGACTAATAAGAACCTGCTGTATAAAAAATAAATTAAATAAATTCAGAAATTCAAAAAAAAAGCAACCTCTCATGTTGAGTGGCAGGACTATTTTCATTTTGGTTCCTCCAAACTCATTCCAGCTATACCATGTCTCTGAGCCATTTAAAAGGATTTCCAGAAGGAGAGAGAGAGACCCCCTTGGCAAGAGAACAGAAAGTCTACCAGCTCTCCAGATCTAGAAGAGCTTTTTTTTTTTTTTTAATTTCAAATTTAGATCTTTCATGCTGCAACTTCAACCCCTTCTTTTTATTCTCAGTCAGTGGAAATTCAGAGCTGCTTATCATCACCAGAATAATCATAACTCATATAAGAATTTTAAACTCAATTGGCAGTTAGCAGAAGGGAACCCTGTTGATTGCTCTGGAGCCCATTCCCTTGCAGGTAGCTTGTGCCGTGGGGGAACGAGAAGGACGTGGCTCTGCTGGGCCTGGGACTGGTCACCGGGTGCTGTGAACCTCCGTTTGCCCTTTATAGAAAGACCCCTCCGCCTCGTGAGGTGGTCTCCTGTGAAGGACAGCTTCTGGCCAAGTGCAGGAAGGTGTGTCTGTCTCTTCCGGGTTCAGCTCGTCTGACTACGACTCTCAAAGCCACTACTCACCACTTGTGTGACTTGGGGCAAATTTCTTCCCCTTTCTAAATCTTGGTGTTCTCATCTGTGAGATAGGCATTACAATAGTGTTTGCTCCATAGACTTCTGGTGAGAAGTAAACGAAACAGTCTAAGTCAGTGCTCAGCTCTGGTCCTGACATGTGGTGAGTCTGGAAGGAACAGATTCGGTGATGAGCTGGGTGCAGTGGTGGTGATAGGGAGGGGGGAGTCTAAGGGGATTCCAGGTTTCTGGGTGACTGGGTGGGTAGTGGAGCCATTAACCAAGACGCGTGATACCAGAAAAAGACCAGGTTGGGAGACACGTGATTTGCTTAATGATATACTAGGTGGAAGTCACCTGGAACTTTGAGGTGGGGCGGTCCAGCCGGACGCTGAGACGTGGGTTTGGATCCTTAGTTGGCACTGTCCGTCTCAGCTTGGAGGCAGCAGGGGCGACTGCGTGTGGGTGTGGTTGCCCAAAGAGTAGCTTTTGGGGGGAAGGGGCCACAAGAGGACCGAGACCCTAAACCAGAGGTTCAATGGCAGGGGAGCCAGGGAGGAGAACAGAGAGGGTGCATGTCAGACAGGTGGAGGGAGGGACCCCAGAAAAGAGTTTCATGGGAACCAATGGAGAAATGGAGGGTGTGGTCCCACCTTTGAGAGGTTTACACTCTGATGGAAAAACCAAAACAAACGCTGGCAACAACCAAAGTACCTCTCAAGATGATGTGTCCAGAGAGGTGGAGGGAAGGACCCCCGGAGCATATCTCCACTATGGAATAGGAACGACGCTGATAGGTGATCCTTGGGGCTGAGCATTGTCTGAGGTCATGTAGGTGAGGCCCTTTGGGGACAGTGACAGCAGAGGTTTGGGGTGTCCACACGGCTCAGTGGCCCACACTGGAGGGCACCGGGGGCCCCAGAGGGCTCTTCAGGGTAGAGTGGGGGGCAGGCCTTCTGCCTCCAGCAAGTGCACCCCAGGGTCGCGTCTGCTTGCTCTCTGCTGAGCGTTCTGGGGCCTGACTGGCGAGCAAAGGCTCCAGGTCGCCATCTCCCGGGAGAGGCAGCAGCCTCTCTCTGCCTGTTTAGGGCTGACAGCAGGTACCACAGGGAGTGGCGCGTGCAGGGGGCCCAAGCACCGGGAGGAGAGCGGGGCGCTGGCATCGCTGCATGGTGCTCCGTGAGTGTTAGGGGACCAGAGAGAGGCGCCAGGAAGCAGAGGGATGGTGGAGGCTAAGGAACCCCGGCAGACGGACAGAGGAACACAGGGAGGGATGGAAAATCCCAGAGAATGAAGAGAGATGTTTCAGAGGGGAAACAACATTGCACCAGAGGAAGTAGCTGTTACATTTTGCTGATGGAGACAGGAGCCCACCAGACAGTAGTGGAGACTGCAGATGGTCACTGGAGGCCAGCCAGCGTGGGCCTGCAGCCCTGAGCCTGCCCTGGCCCTTCCCTCTGTGTGGCCGGGACCTCCCTGCCCCCCCGGGGGAGGAGCAGCTGGTGGGCACTAAGCTTTCGGGAAGATCGTTGCCTGTGCCTGGGCGCACGTGATGGAGACACAGGGTCACGTGGCAGGGACCTGCCCGCCAGGGGCAGCCAGATAGCCCAGCGAGGCTGCCACCGGACAGCCCAAGTCCTTCCCAGGCTTCAGGAGGGCCCCAGCTGGGGAGACTCCCTAACTGGCATCTGTTCTGTGTCTCCCTTTAAACTCGAACCCAGCCAAGCCAGAGCCACACTAAAAACAGCAACGGGAGCAGGTGCTGATGCAAGGTGCCGGGTCAGGCCCCCGGCTCTTCTCCCCAGGCCAGCTCGGTACCCCTGGAGCAGCTGCCTTTGTTCTTTTCCCACGTAAAACTGCTCAGGACCCACGTCAGCTCCCAATTCCGACGCGGAAAATATAGCAGCACACAATATGTTGTTTTGGCAGAAAGCTATGAATTTGAGTATGGAATGTCTGTCACGGGGGCCCATCCAATTAACTCGCTTGTCGAGAAATCAGAATAAATAGTTGAGAGGAGGCGAGTGATGCAGTGCTCAGACCTTTATTTCTTACTTGCTCTCCTGGTTAAGCAGGTGCACTCCCCAGGGCGTTGATTTCGGGTGGAGGAGGAAAGAATACGTGTCTTCCCCTTGGTTCTGCCCTTCGAGGGAAGAAAGGGGGTCATTTCCATGCATTTCGCACTCTAGAATTCTGGTGAAGTTCAGTTTATGAAAGAGTTATAGGGGCAATCCTGGCAAACTGCCTGGAGTCTCAGGTTTACTGCTTTTGTTCAGTCTGAGACAAGGCCTGGGCTTGACCCCAGAAGGCTTCCCTCCCTCCTTCGGTTTTCCTCTGAGGCTGGCGGGCTTGGCCGCGTCCAGCAGGCAGGGGGACAGGCCAGCCTGACACACGCGCCCGCGGGAGCTGGGATCCCTGGACAAGCCCTGAAGGGAGGGCTCCAGGCTCTCGGGGTGAACAGAGGCACTGGCCCCCTGAGTCGGGAGCTGATGTGGCCTCCAGGGTAGGCTTTGCGAGAGGACGCCCCTACACTAGCGAGGCCCTTGAGAAAGAAGCACCCAGGGCACATGCAGGTCAGAGCCCCGGGCAGGAGCTTTCCCAGCACCAAAATTGCCCAGGATGATCTTAAAGGAATTCAGCAGATAAAACTCTGCTCAGAGAATGTCTTCCTTTGAGCTTCTTCCTGTGGCTCTCTGTCTTTACTTCCTTGCTAAGGTGGAGGTGAAGCCCAAGGCCATTCGGCATGGCACCTGCATCCCTGAGTTCTGAAGAACCTATGGTGAGTGAGTTTCCTGCAGCTACAGGGGAAGCCGAGGGACTGAGCTTCAGTGGCCCACGAGGGGACGGCCCAGAGCACCTGCACACCTGCGCCCAGCTCGGTGCTTCTGTAAAAGCGCCCTCCCAGCATCCGAGGGCCCCCGTCCCTACCCCCAGCCTCCAGCACTGCAACCTCCCCTTCCCAGCACCCACACGCTCGGGGTTTACATCACTATTCCTCCAATAGTGGTGCAAAAGCTCCATCCCAGGCAAAAGCATTTTTGGACCTTTGCTCTTGGAGGCAAGCGCCCCAAGTAATGAGGACCTGGAAGAAGGAAAGGGCATCCTGTCTGCAGCGCTGCAGCCCGAATTCCACACCTTGGGCGTCATCAGGAGTCAAAGCCTCCTTCTTCAAGGGCTGCAGACTAAGTTTGTCTTTGTGCTGCGGTACTGCTTCCATTTCAAAGGCTTCATCAGCGAATCTCGTGAGTCATTCCTGGAACCTTCAGGAGTCTCCATGGTGACGGGGTTGAGTTGTGGGGGGAGAAGCCAGCATTCACTCCACTTTCTGACTAGTTCCTCTTCTCTGATTTTTTTTTTTTTTCTTTTTCAATAGAGACCACGGCTGAGGATTTAGCTTTTTTGTTTTTTAAGCAAATCATAAAATGGGAACTCCCTAAGCTCCTTTTCTATTTTGTCAAAAAACCTTCTATGTAAATATGTATTCTTGTCTTTACCTGCTTTTGTTGAGACCATAGAAAACAAAACAAAACAAAAACTATGCATTTGTAGGTGTTTTTTTTTTTTTTTGTCCAGTGTTTTGAGAAAGGGTCTGATTTTCCTGTTTACCTCCATGGAAAGGTTCTGGATAAATCGTTGTTGTCTGGAACAAAGACATCAGCTTCATCAGCCCTAGAGGGTTGAACACCTTTCTAGCCCACCAGCCACACAGCAGAGGTCGACCAGAAGTCTGAAAATACCATCCACTCATGGTTGGCAGAGATGTGCCCCCAGTTCTCCTTCTGTGATGCTCAGGGCAAAGCATGGTACTCTGGGCCCATTAGGGAATGAGCTTTGCCATCACTGTCTTGGTCAGAAGAATCTGAGCAGGAATCTAGGGGATTTTTTTTTCAAACAGAGCTGAGTATTAAAAGCTGTCCCCAACGTAATGAGCATTGGTCAACCTAAATACATTTGTATAATCTTTTTGTGGTACAAATCCTGTGTCACAGCGGTGTGTCACCTGAACGTTCCCATGTCTGTGGGTGGCGATGAGCTTACAGCACGTGACAACATGAATTCTGCTGCTTTCATTGTCCCCCTGGCTGCAGCAGGACACTCAGCCCCTGAAGCTCTCCCCCATCTCTGGGGTCTCCAGAGCCATCGTGTGTGTGCTCTGCTCTGTAGATGCAACCAATCTCCATTGATGGTTACTGAAGGCTCAGTGGACCAAACCTTTGCAGGGCCCTTGGAAGGGGGATGGAGAATGGCCTTCTCTGCTGCGTTAGTCCCTGACGGGACCCCAAAGCAAGGGCACCCGGGCCTCCACATACCAGCTTTCCAGTCATTGCTTTCAGTCTTCTCCCATCGCCTCAGACCCAGCCTTGCCTCTAGGAGTCCTGTCAAGTAGAAGCTGTGTCTTTGGAACTAGAATTTCTCTGACAACTGAAGCTGTTCTCATGGGTCTCGCTCACTAATTCTTCCTCTGGTTTCTTAGGACACAGTTTCTTAATTTTGCGGGTCACAGAGGCTTTCAAAAGGGTAATAAAAGCCTTATCTCAGAAAAGTGCATGCACACATGCAGCATTTCACAGACATACTCAGAACTTTACAGACCTGGGAAGCCAATGCCTGGGCCTCTGGGTAAGAATCCTGCCAAAGGAGGAATTTTCTTGCAAGAATTTTCTTAGCACTGCTTTGGCCTCTGGTCCAATCCACTCACCAGTATGCCAGACACACCCAGTACAGCTGAATCCCCACCGTGGGTGTACCCAGGCCCAAGCCGAGGATATTCACACGTGCACATGAATTTTCAATTCCCTTATTCCACATATGCTGTCTATAAATAAGCATGTGCAAGAAAGTGTTTCCTACTCAAGCCTGCTCTTCAGGGCCTCTTGTAAAGATGAGTCTAGCTCTGCTTGGAAAGGCAGATTGCTGAGCTTACGTGCCAAACCCCAGACAGCCCAGGACTCCAGCACTTGGGGTTGATGGATCCAAAAGATATGTGCGTGGGTCCTTAGCTAGCTTGAATTTTTAAAAAATCACACATACCATTAATTTTCCTATTTTTCTGCCTATTGTTTTCTTTCTTGTAAAGAAGCTACTTATAAAGTAAATTTTATCTAATGTTTCCCTGCCCTGCATTTTGTCCCTAAGCTTCTGGATGTTGGGGTGGTCCCCTGTATCCATTTCCTAGGGCTACTGTAACAAATTACCACAAACTTGGTGGCTTAAAACAATAGAAATTTATTGTCTCACAGTTCTGGAAGACAGATGTCCAAAATTAAAGTGTTGGCAGGGTCACGCTCCTGCTGTAGACTTTCGAGGAGGATCCTTCCTTGCTTCTTCCAATTTCCGGTGGCTCCAAATATTCCTTGACTTCAGTCTCTGTCTCCATCTTCCCATACCTCCTCCTTCTCCCTGTGTGTCTCTTATAAAGACACTTGTCACTGGATTTAGGGACCACCCAACTAACCCAAGGTGATCTCATCTAAAGATCCCTAACAAAACTTAATTACACCCACAAAGACCCTTCTTGCAAATAAGATCACATTCACAGGTTCCAGGGATTAGAATGTGGACAGACCTTTGGGGCCACCACTCAGCCGCTATGGTATTGCTCATTTATATCCCCAGGATCTCACAGTGGCTGGCCCATAGTCACAGCCCAGCAGGCATCTGTGTATTTGTGTTTGATGGTTTGGAATCAAACTTTGCACCGGGTATCCTATCTGCCCGATTCTGAATAAAGGTGGTTTGTGCTGGGAAGAAGCTAGTGTCTTCAGTGTTCCTTGACTATGAAAATAGCTACCAGACTAGTTAAAGCATATACTTTCTTGCTTTCCTTGGGGAATTGCTGATAGAGTATTTGATGCCATTGTTTCAACTTACCACATTTTATGTATGCAGGAATTATCTGGGAATAAAGCAAATATGTTTGAAGATCTTTTGTCTCCCCTGAAGTGGGGTCTTTTCAGACCCTCAGTGTCTGAAAATAAGTTGAGTTTTATTTATGAGATAACCTTTTGTGTATATACTTCATAATATTTATTAGGATAAAAGATACGCATTTATGAGAGTACAACTATAAATTTTCATGTAGGTGGTCTCATTTCTGTCATATGGCATTTCATTGACACCTAATATTGACTTCATTTAGATGATACACGTACAAAGGAAGTGACATGCCTTTTCTTTCCTTAAAAACACATAATAGAGGGGCTTCCCTGGTGGCACAGTGGTTAAGAATCCACCTGCCAATGCAGGGGACACGGGTTTGAGCCCTGGTCTGGGAAGATCTCATATGCTGCAGAGTAACTAAGCCCGTGTGTCACAACTACCGAGCCTGCCACTCTAGAGCCCACGAGCCACAACTACTGATCCCACGCACCGTGTCTACTGAAGCCCACGCGCTCTAGAGCCCACGCACAGCAATGAAGACCCAACACAGCCAAAAATATATACGTAAATAAAAATAAAATAAATTTATAAAAAAATAAATATTTTAAAAAATACGTAATAGATGCCATCATAGAGCATAAATGAATATAATCAGTTTTTCCCCTACTCTAGAGTGCAAATTTTAAGCTTTCAATGTACCATGAAGTCTCGCCAACCTCCCTATCTGGAGTGGTTTTATTTGACAGGGTTAAAAGTGGCAGTGAGAAGTCTGGCTTTGCCAGCAGGAACTTTTGAAAACAACGTCTCCTTGTGAATATAATTCCCACAGTCCATACCTTGCAATTTCATGCGGCTGGTCATATTTTATTTATGAAATGTTTGGAATCTGGAATCCAAAATTAGGGAAGGTCCAAAGTCTTTGTTCCCTATTCATACTGTAAATGAGTTCAAGTTGCTTTATTTTCATGGTTTTGGTTCCACATTCTTTTATATATAAGGCTTTAAGGGGGGGGGTTTATTAATAATTTTTGTCATCATTTATCCATTTTCTAATGAAAAAACAACAGAAGAATCAGAAGAGAGCCAGAGAAAAAGCGGGTTCCCTGTCTCAGTGGTCACACCACGTGGATTGGGGAACGGCAGAAACACCCAAGCCAGACTGCCACCCCATCAAAGCACGCCCAGCACAGTTAAGTTTAAACGAGGGTGTGCGTGGTGAGGCTTGAAGCTGAAGATGCATTAACATCAAGCCTTTCAACTTCACATAGTAATAAACCCCAGCAACAACACAGCATCAGTCAACTAAATGAGACTTCACTAAAAAAGCCTACACGTACCCCTGCGGGATCCCTGCAGACAGATTCCATGTCCGAGTTGAAAAGATGGTTAGAATTGCCTCCTTCGGGCTTCCCTGGTGGCGCAGTGGTTAAGAACCTGCCTGCCAATGCAGGGCACACGGGTTCGAGCCCTGGTCCGGGAAGATCCCACATGCCGCGGAGCAAATAAGCCCGTGCGCCACAACGACTGAGCCTGCACTCTAGAGCCTGAGAGCCACAACTACTGAGCACGCGTGCCTAGAGCCCCTGCTCTGCAACAAGAGAAGCCACCGCAATGAGAAGCCTGCGCACTGCAATGAAGAGTAACCCTCGCTCGCCGCAACTAGAAAAAGCCCGCACGCAGCAACGAAGACCTAATGCAGCCAAAAATAAAATAAATAAGAAAATGCTCTTAGCTGCTTCTTTTTTATATTAAAAAAAAGAAGAATTGCCTCCTTCTTGTCCTGCCCTCTGCTCTGTGAACACTTTATGATTTTCTTTCTTTCCTGAAAGTATTCTAGCTCATCTACAAATAGTCTGGCTCTGCAAAAACTAGCTGATTTGTCTGCCACGATTAGTAAGCCTCATTGTTTGAAGTTACTGTGTATTTGATTTTTAAGCTCCCTGACAGCTCTATGTGGTTTTAATTAACTTCTTGGAATACAGTTTTTTTAAGCTCAACAGTGTTCCTGGATAAAAATGATCACGCTCAGTTTGTGTCAGGGTGTGTTGTAAGCCCGTGGTAAGCTTTTTCCTTGCTCTAACTGGCTGCAAATAGATGGGAGGCTATTTATTTATCAAAGCCTGGCTTTTCCTGCATATCTTTGTGATAGATACCCACTGGGATTATATTGTATAAAGTTGGGCCCAGACCAAATAAGGTGTAGGGAAGAACAGCTGACTCTGGCTTTCAGAACTATCTGTGGTTGCAGTTACCTACAAGTTCAATGTCCGAGACCCATCTTCTTTATAACACTTAGCTAGCATTGTGACACAGGCTTTTAAAAACACGATTTCTTGAGCACTTTCAGTACACCTAAGTGTTGGGCCCTACCTACTGGCTCTTTGAACTTGCCAGATACAGGGTAGCCATATGCTTTTTTGTCCCTGAAAATGGATGGGAGATGGGATGCCATGACAGCAGGTGTAAACCAGGACATCCTGGGAAACAGGTACATAGGTCCTCCCCAGACACATGGAACTCTTCTGCCCCCTGGGCCACTACCAAGGGCTTTTGAAGGCCCCATATGTGCTGGAAATATTGCCAAACTTCACCTGCTAATCGTTCTTATAAATTCAGACATCTTCTCTTCCTGGAATCATCCATTACTTCTTCCTTGGTCCATGGATCTCAGTAATTCACTACTTCTGGACCCCAGGACACTCCACCAGAAGCCCTCCTTCTGCTGACGGCGCTGCCGTTTGTCTTTCCCATCTCCACCCACGGAGATCCTAGTGACTGAGACCTAACTCAGGGGTGCCTTCTCTGGGAAGGAACGGGTGGGGAGATTTGTGTTGCCTAAGACCCCACACGGCTGTATTTGCGTCCTTCTTAGGGCACTTGCCTCTTCCCATTTTGTTACAATTTATGTGCGGCATTGTGTCCTCTGCTGAACCAAGAGGAGGGACCACTCAAAAAGCCTGGACTCCTCAGCCCTCCCTGGATTTGAGCCCCTCCTCTTAGCTGCTTCTCATTTTAATTCTGGTCTTTTTGGTGTATTCTTTTCTAAAGTGAGGTAAGAAACAAGCATACAAGAAGATTGAAAGCCTTGTTGAACTTGACATTTGTGAGGAACAGACCCTCACTATTGCTGGGTCTGAATGCTGGCTTCTCCGCTGAAGAGCTGTGCAATCTTGTGCCAGCTACTTAACCTCTCTGTGCCTATAAAATGGGGATACTCGTAGTCCCTACTTCCTAGGGCTGTAATGAGGACTGAGTTCTCACAGAACAGAGCATGATGATATTAAATTCTCAGTATGTCACAGGAAGGGGGACCCATTCCAGGGCCCAAAAGTAGGCTGTTGTCTAACACTCAGAAATGAATTGTCTGAGGAGACATACGTACTGACAAAGCAAAAGACCTTATTGGGAAGGGGTGCCTGGGCAGAGAGCAGCAGGGTAAGGGAACCCAGGAGAATTGCTCTGCCATGTGGCTCCAAGTCTCAGGTTTTATGGTAATTGGGTTAGTTTCCAGGTTGTTTCTGGCCAAGCATCTTGCATGGCTCATATTTGGTCTAGGTCCTTCCTGGTGACACATCTATCATTAAGCCAAGATGGATTCTAGCACAAAGGATTCTGGGAGGTTGGTAGGACATATTATGGGCTGGTGCCTCCTTTTGGTCCCTCCTGATTTCTCTTGGTTAGTTTCAGCACAGTGTTCCTTATTGGGACCTCCTATTGTGAGACAACTCACGCAAGTGGTTGTCAT
This sequence comes from Balaenoptera physalus, assembly GCF_965194825.1. Taxonomy (NCBI): domain Eukaryota; kingdom Metazoa; phylum Chordata; class Mammalia; order Artiodactyla; family Balaenopteridae; genus Balaenoptera; species Balaenoptera physalus. Next base: position 74,157,114 of record NC_138899.1, on the reverse strand, counting down.
CAAGCCTGGCCAAGGCAGGTGGTTTTGGTCAATGGGTCCCTAACAACCATCTTAGCTTTTGTTATTGTTCAGGCTGCATCTTCTATTTCTTGAGACTTTATTCACATTTTTTAATTGCATTGTAACTAAAAGAAAACCAAGAGCTATGGGCACATGTAATATCGTGAAGCCTGATGTCCACTGGAGAACTATGGCTTTTATGACCCAATGGACACCTGATGGGACAGAACAATGGAAACTGGTTATGGCAACGCAGCAAAGAGCAGAACAGACCACCTCCTACCCTCTCACCTTGAGGTCAGAGAGTCGAGGTGCTGGGTCTCTGCACATCTGTAGGATAGGAACATGATAGTACCTACCTCAGGGGCTTGAAGCAAAGATCAACTGAGTTAATATACGTGAAGTAGTTGTCATGGCGTCTAGTGCATAAAAGGCCCCTGGTGTAGATTGTTTGTTGTTCTCAGCATCTGTCCTGGAACTTGAGGTGACGGTCGTTGGGAGGCGTGTGTCGGGGGTCCTGGAAAAGTTGTCCTCATACTTCCTTCAACTGTGGGGAGCCCTGTGTAGCTCCACCAGGGGAAGTTCAACAACGAACTGAGAACACAGGGCCCCTCTTTTTATTAGAAATACTGGGGAGGACAGCACCTCCCCCTCTGAGAGCAGGAAGGCCAACGTCAACTGCTGGAGAACCATCAGGTAGAGACGGATACAAGAGTGACCATTAGCAACACAAGTGGAGACAGATTAAGGCCATTAGGTCACAGGCTGGAAACAGGCAAGAGCTCTTTATTAATCAGCAAGGAGAAGAGGTGGCCTCTCGGAGACTCTGCCAGGAGGAAGGAGATCAGAGCACCCCTGGTTCGTCTGGGTGGCGGCTCAAAGCCAGGGGATTGCCACCAGCGCGGTTCTTGCCCCCTGCACCCCTCGTATGACTCAGACTATGGTGGTCTGTAGAACTAGGGGTTACACACAACACAGAATCACAATTCCAGGGAAAGAAAACTGTTTCCAGGTGCATCTGTACCTAACTCATACATCTGTCTTGTTCCAAGAATCCGCAAGGAAGGGAGTTCCACCAAATTTTCTTGCCACTCTGTGCCAATAATTAGCAATTTTTCTTTATGTGTATTCTTATTAATGCCTTTTTTTCCTTCATCTCTGCTCATGGAAAACTAGAGAGCTAAGGGGGTTTGCCGTCTCCTACAGCAAGCACGACTCAGAATCCAAATGGCACAGTTGTCGTCGGTTAATTTCCACTTAGATCTTAGCCTCTCAGTGTATTTCACTTGGACTCTGGATATTAAAGTGGAAATAATGCTTTGTGACCTTTAAGCAAGGCACCGGCTGCTCCCCCACCCTTTCCCCTGTGGTTCTGTGAGCCACACGGTCCATTTCTGCAATATCCTTATTTCTGGACTTCCAACCTCTTTCCTAGCAGGGAGGTGACTAATGCTAAAAGCCACATATTACACCATGGCTTACTAGGCACACCAAATGCTCCGTTTGAGACATCCTTTCAAATGGCAATCTCTGTCCTTGGAATCAAGGTTAAATTTAGTTAAAGAAAGAAGTCCCAACTTTGCCCAGACCCCTCTTCAAGCCTGGTGCCTTTCCCTCCTTAACGATGTAATGAGAAAGATTTCAGAGGGGAGCACACCGGCGGGTCTCAGAAACACCCGGGGGAGTTCCAGCGAGTGCTGTGACTCTGTGACGCCCTGAGGGAAGCATGACCACGGAGTGGGCCTACCGTAAACTCGTCCTTGGCAGGAGCTGCGCGCATCATTATTTCTGCTCTGGTAAAGCAGATTTCAAGGGCAGCGTAGGGAGGGGCTGCAGTGGGGGTGAGGAAGCAGTGAGGAAAACTTTCTTTAGTGTTCTCCAGATCTTTCAAACCAAGCTTTACTCCGTGTTGCCATTCCCCTCCTATCCCCCCACCTCTAGCCCCCCGCAGAGGTCTGGGTGGTAGCTCAGGCTCTGAAGCTGTCATGGCTTCCACGTTGATGGCCTGGAGGAGGCCAAGGAATGAAGAGAGGTCAAGGCTGGAGCAATCACTTGCGCGGGGACAGCGTTCAAGGACTCCACCCACTCACCCACCCAACACTCCTGTCCCAGCCCGGCCCGGCGCTCCCCGTGCCCACCTCCAAAGAGGAAGAAACCTGGCTGCATAAATACTCTGTCAAGCTACAGTAGTGAGGACCGGAGGGAGCCGGCTGTGGAGAGAGGGAGAGAAAAGCAGGGCCGGCTGTCTGGACAAGCGTGGGGTGAGAAACCGTCAGGTGGGCTGGAAATACACAGCGGAGTATGCTGTGGACCGGCTCTGTGGGTCCCCTCCGGTTTTTAGGAAAGTGAGTCAAAGATTGGAGTTATTTTGAAATTCCATTTGTTTGTAGAACTCTGTTTGTTCTGCAGCTCCCTGAGGGTCCAGGCTGGGCAAAGACCACACGGGGAAGCAGCCGATGGGCCTGGGGAAGGGTTTCTACCCCCTGGGCCCTGGGGTACCATAACCCTTGCGGAAAAGGGGTGAAAAGGGAGACGCTGGGGTGTGGGGTGTATGGAACAGGCAACGGTGGGAAGTGGGAGCGGTGCTGTAAGTGGAGGTGGCCTTGGTTTATATGCAGACACCTTGACTATTGACTTTATATTCTGCCTGCCAGGAAGCTGGAATCCCGGAGTCCTGACTGGTGGGCTGTAGGTGGGGAACTTCCCTTCCTTGTATCCTCCGTGGTGTCTGTTGTTGGCAAGTGGAAATAGGAGGGGACCATGGAGAGAATACTAAAGTTTAATGTCCTTTTTACGACCAACGTTTGTTGCTGGCGCCTTCCTCTTGGAATAAGACACTGATTCACGACTGAACAACCGCTGCACCCGGAGAAAAAAGCTTCCTCGGAGTCTCTCGGTTGGTTTCTGTTTACAAAAACCGATGGTTTCCAAAAGCTCTTCAGAAAATGGCTGAGAGAAGTCAGAGCAAAAAAGTTAATGTTTTTATTTCTGTCTCTTTCTTTCCACGGAGGAGTCTGAAATTCTTGCTTTGGGCCATATGGAGTGGATATTCCAGAAGGAAATGATATACGGCTCTGTTTCTGCTCAAATGCTTTTCACTTTGTCAAGCAGACCCTTTGAAGCAGCCTTCTCCTTACCTCAGATTCTGACATGAATAATTGTTTAATTGCCTTTCAGTCTACACAAGATAAGGACGCACATCTCAAAATTGTGTAATTCTCTTAACCAAACAATAGCCGCACCACCCAGAGCATTTTTCAAAGAAAGAAAAGAATTCCTTACATATGTTAAGCATTTTATTCTTTGCAAAGTGCTTTGCTCTGGAGTGTTTTGTTAAATTGGATAATGCGTATGAAGTGCTGTGTAAATTGTATCGTATAACAGAAAAGTAAGATTTTATAACAATTATTGATTTGATTTTCCATATAAGAAACTGAAGCCCAGGGGAGGGAAGTTACAGCCCAGATCACAGCCGTCAAGCTCAGCTCAGACAGAGGTTTGTCTCCTTCCTCTGTCCCAGTGGAGGCCAAGATCACCCCGGACCCACCAGAGACTTCCCGGGAGGGCTGGGGCCGGAAGCGGATCCACACAGGCGTGTTTCCTGATCTGGGTTACCTCCCCCTGACCCGCTGTCTCCCCTCACAGGCTTCAGGCAAAGACTTGCCTTTTTATCTTGCTCCTTTTCTGCCAGTCATTCTCGGCAGAGCCCTTTCCCTCAGGCTGGGACAGAGGAATTGTTACAATCCCTAGATTTAAAAAAACATAGGTTGCTTTCTCTTTTAAAAAAAATATTGTCCCTGAAGTAAGTACACAACCCATTTTCTGTATTTTTTCAAAGCTGTCAGTAAATTCTCCTGGTAGGATGTCGTCTTTAGCTTCCAGTGTGTTAGGAGAAGGCCTGGGGCAGCCCTGCTGGGGGCTGGGGTCACAGGGAGCTGGAGCACCCACTATCCCATCCCCCACCCGCTGCCAGGACAGAGCCCACCTGGCGAGGCAGCAGGACGCAGGGCCGAGGAAGGTCCCAACGTCCGCTAACATCCCTGTGGGGATGTGCAGGGGAACCTGAGAGAAGGAGCTGGATGCAGGTGGGGACGGTGTTTCATGTGCCACAGGAGATGGTCCCTGTGCAGCAAAGGGCACACTCAGAGTGAAAAGGCAACCACGGACTGAGAGGTAATATTTGCAAATTACATGTCTGATAAGGGATTACTATCCAGCATATATAAAGAACTCACAAGTCAACAGTAACAAGAAAACAACCCAAATAAAAAGTGGGCAAAGGACTTGAATAGACATTTCTCCAAAGAAGATATACAAATGGTCAATAAGCACGTGATAAGATGCTCAACTAATCATCAGGGAAATGCAAATCAAAAGCACAATGAGATTCCACTTCACACCCATTAGGGCCACTATTGTAAAAAACAAAACCCAAAAAGACCCTCAACAAACCAGAAAATAACAAGTGTAGGTGAGGACATAGAGAAACGCACTCTGTGCACGGCTGGTGGGAATGTAAAATGGTACAGCCACTGTAGAAAACAGTATGGCAGTTTCTCCAAAAATTAAACTTAGAATTAACACATGATCCAGCCATTTCACTTCTGGATATATACCGGAAATAATTGAAAGCAGGAACTCTAACAAATATTTGTATACCAATGTTCATAGCAGCATTATTCACAATAGCCAGAAGGTGGAAACAACCCGAATGTCCACTGATGATGAGTGGATAAACAAAGTGGGGTACATACATACAATGGAATATTATCCAGCCTTTAAAAGGAAAGAACTTCTGACACAGGCTATAACATAGATCAACCTTGAAAACATAGGCTGTAGTGAATATAATGGCTAGAAGTTCCACCGGTGGAAGAGGTCCTTTATAATTGTTTTATGTGGAATTCTGAGTGTATAACTCTGGCCTAGGGGTGGCCCAGCCTTATCCAGATAAATTATTCAGAGGTTTTATTTTTTTAAAGAAATGAGAAATCATCATACTTGACTAACTAGTGATTTGAATAAGATATCTAAACAGGAAAAAACTTTTTTTAAATCCTTGAAAGTATCTATCATCAGACAGGCATACCCTCATTTTTTTTTAATAGTTGTATAAATGTCAAAAATTCACCTAAACTATATGGCTATTATTTGGAGTAGAATAGCAAATTATGTCAATGAATCTGTTAATTATCTTACTTATCAGAGCCCTAATTATGTTTCTATAACCTTTATATATATCATAGAATGTCTATCCATGCCTCTAGTTTTTCCAAATATTGAGATTTTTTTTTAAGTTCATCTGGGACTATAAAATGGATTTCAGGCAGCATTGCTGGTTGACTCTTGCTTCAAATTCAGCTAATAGTTGCATATTCTTTGTCCATTTCCCTCCATCCCCATTCTCTACCCAGGAGCCAACCACTTTCTCCTGGGGATCCATGCGGTTCCAGGGAAGCTGATTTCATGTCCGTCTTCTGGGTTGGGGTGTGTAGTCTATGCTAAGCCAATCAGTGCCTTCCATCCCTCTGGACACAGACATTGGTTACAGAGCGGGCACGTGACCGAAGGAGGACCAGTTGGAATGGGTCTTAAGATTTTTTTTTTTTTGGAAAGGCTGGACAGGGAGGCTCTCTCTTCTCTCCTGGACTAGAAGCAGGAAGTACCATCCCTGAGAGCTGCTGGAAGCTATGGGGGACCTTAATGGGAGTAAGCCTTAGAATTTGAGGCCAAAAAGGGCAAAGTGAAGAACCTTTATGGTTTAAGCCATTTTAAGAGAAGCTTTCTGTTACTTGCATTCTAACTGATAGAGCTTATCAATGATATATTAGTATACAACTAAACAGTTTACAAATCATCTGATCCTACTTCATTTTCACAACATCTCCACGGGGATATTCAGAACGGCTGTAATTCCTCTCATATTATATGAAGAAAAGAACCACGAAGGCATTGCCCCAGGTTAAACAGATGGTTAAGTTAAAAAGTTATGTGAGGATAGGCAGTATACTGTATTCTCAGCATCTTTTAGAGTACTTGTCAACTGGATAGAATAAATGTTGAAAAAATAAATACATTGAAGAACAGAACCAACATAGAAAAAAGAGCAACAGGCTTCGTTTTAATTATTCATTCCTTTTTTCAACAAATATTTACCAAATGCCTACTGTGTACCAGGCATGAGACTAAGTGTTCAAATTCAATACTTTCTGTGTCAGCACCTCCCATACAAAAAAAAAGAGACAGAGAGAAAAGTGTTGAAGTCTTTAATATTCTTATGCTCTTTTAAAAGTTTCAAACAGTTAAGAGATTATTTAAAGGTCTGCAATGATGTGCTAGAGAGGATCCTTGTGTTTTAAAATCTCTTCTCTTTTCTGTTGCTTGTATCCATGGTTTCTGCCTCATTGAGCTCGGGTAGAAAGACACGTCGGTGGTTATATGTTGTAAGTGCTCCATGCAGTCCAATACCTTGTAAATACTGAATTACAGTCTCTTCAGTGTCTAAGTCTTTCTCTTACAGTATGTTGGGGTGTCTGCTCATTCAAATCTCTGGGGGACCATTAAGATGGACTTTTACTATTTTAGTATGTATCACAGTAGATCAAAAATCCATACTTAACCGGAAAAGGCAATATATAGAGTTGAAACCCTGTCAGTTTTTAGAGTAACAAGAAAGTACAAGGAAGATTACCCTGTGGGAATGAGGCACTAACCAACTAGTCAGGAAAATAGCCTGAACTGTAATTTCCCAGGGATGGAATGTGGAACTGAAGAAAGACACAACCAAGAAAGGTAAGTCCTTATATCAAATAGAAACCTCAGAGAATTAAATCCACAGAATCAATGGATGAAAATTGTTTCATGATTTAAAAACTCAGCAAGGTTTTTTTCCCCTTCTCCTGTCCTGCATGAGAGCAGAGAAAAGAGCTGCTCGTTAGATGCCTTTTGGAGGTCAAATTTAGGAAAGTCAGCCATGAGCAGTGAGTGGAAAGAGCAAACTCTTTAGAGAAGACTGAGCTGGGTTCAAATCCTACCTCTGATAATTCAGGCTGGTTACTTAATCCTTCTGAGATTCCTTTCCTCACCTGGAAAACAGTGATAATAGTTACTTAACAGGGTGCTGTGGCAGTCAGATACGTGCATATCAAGTGCCTGGCGTATACCAGGCACGTAGGAAATGGCAGCTATTATTTTGTACTTTTTATATAAGTAGGACAAACTTGGACTTATTAAAAAAGCGTTGTCACACTTACTTCTTGCTTTTCTGATCAGACAAAAAGATTTCTCTTCACAAAGTGTCCGATGGCACAGAAAGGAAAAAGCAAATGAAGAACACATGGTACTTTGCAGAGCATTGAAATTTCTTACTCAAAATTCAGTCACGGCTGCATAATGAGGGTGGAACACGGCCCTCGTGTACCTCTTACTGCTAAATTTACTACATTCATCTGAGAAAACGAGGGAGGCTTTGTTCACATCCTTGAAAACCACTCGAAGTGCCTCATGTTTCTGATATTGTCCTGCAGGACCTTGAGCAAACTAACAATAAAAGAGATGGATGACTGAGGATTATTCAGTGGGTTATTGGCAGCATTTCAGAAATGTTAAAAACAGTTTTGTAACTGTTTACTCATAAACTTGTGCTGTTTCCCCTTAGGTAATGTCTCTCATCTTTGAAGCTGTGTCCACGTCAGCTGTCAATGGCGCGGTCTGTTCCTGTTAAGGACCACGGAGGAAGCAGAAGGGTGAGTGGTTGTGGGCCCCCTCCTCGTCCCCTCTGGTGATGGATCTGGAGCACACTGGGTCCTGGTGCAAGGCTACGTGTGGGTGGAGGCAGCTCTGAGCCGAGCCCAGAGCACGGAGGCTGAGCGGGGTGGCCTCGCCAGCCCTCTGACCTACTCCTTATCTACACTATTCTGATTAGAGAAAATAACAAGGGGAAAGTTTGCAAATATTGTGCAGTAGAAGTGGCAATCTTGCATAATACTAATAAATTTGCCATGAGGTTTACAGAGAATCAAAGAAATTTAGGAAATGGAAGTTTTTTGGGTTTTTTTTTTTCCAGCTGAAATACATAATAATAACCACTTCTAACTTTTTAAGTTATAAAACTTGAATTTTACTTTTTTTTTGGACAGGGTATAAAGTCAACTCTGTGATATTCTAAAGGTATAAAGTGTCGTTGACATGTTGAAACCATACCTTGATGCTATAAAATCTCAAATGCCTCCCTGCTCCCGGCTTTAGTAAGCTTATTGGTCATTCAGAATCAGGGAAACTTAGAGCTGAAAATTCTCACTTCTCCTCAAAGTCTTGGAAGAAATTCTCAAACCTTTCCATTCTGTGTCTCACGCCTTTCACATCCTAAAGTTGAATTTGGTGGTAATTATGTACACTGCTATGTCACTTAATACTTTTCAAAATGTGTATATTCACAATATAACAAGCAGGGGAGATTTCATTATTTTCACTTTTTGAAGGAGAACAATGCTGTTCAAAAAAATTGACTGAGTTGGATAATGATCACTTTATAGAATCACTGAGTCTATGGGAGAAACCGTGCATATTAGATACAAGTTGCCAAATAAGCTTGCTATAAACTCAATTTTTAAATGTAAAAATGAAATTATAAGTATTTTGGAAGAAAATAGAATAATTGTTATAATTTGAAGGGTGATTGTAGAGAAGGATTTTATAACCATGACTTCTAGGACAAAAGTCATAGTGGAAAATATTGCTAGATTTGTGTACTTAAAACTTACACATGCACACAAAAAAAACTTCTGAATGGTGAAAAATATACTCTGATATAATTTGGCATTTAACAAAAGTTAAAGGCAGACGATAAACATAAAAGTATAAGGAACACCTATAATATATAAAGAGCTCTTACAAACCAATAAGGAAATGATGAATCCATATGTTAACAATGGACATAAATAGCAAATTCCCAGTGGAAAAATTAAAGTAGCCAATAAACATACACAAAAATGTTTAACCTTCCTGGTATCAAAATAAATAAAAATTAAAACAATAAAACTCCCCAACCTGATGAAAAAAATAGAATAGGATGAAAATATCCAGTATTACCAAGAACTTAGGAAAAGAGGCACCTTCATGCTATGCTGCTGGGATGTTAAAGTGGTAAAACATTTTGGAGAGCAATTCAGCATTACGTATCAGAATCCTTAAAAAGGAGCACAGCATCTGACCCAGCTTCTAGCCATAAATTCTAAGCAAGTAATTGGAAAAGTTGCCAAAGATCCAAGTGCAGAAATGTAAATGGCAGGTTTTTTTTTTTTTAATAATAGTGAAGAATGAGAAACAACCTAAAATACTGACAATATGAGGTCATATATATCATAATTAACCCACAAAAAAGAAGATCTACCAAATACCGTGAACAGTTTGATGTATTTGTTTAAGAAAAATGCATGTATATATTAATGAATACACAGACACACAACACACACACGGAGAACAGTGCCAGTCTCTGTCTCAGTGCTTTACATATAATACTCCATTTAATTCGCACTACAACCCCGTGATGTCGGTGCTATAAAGAACTCTACAGCACAATTGAGGAAAATGAGGCAGAAAGAAGGCAGCATTTGCCTAAAGTCACACAGCTGGCAAGGGCGGAGCCTCGATTCCCGTCCAGGTCCTGTGGCTCCAAGGCGCCTGGTCTTAACTACCAGCCCGGCTACACTGGGTCAAAAAGTGTGCTTTGCGCACTCACTTTACACAGAGAAAGAAAGGAATGGGGGTCACACACTGCCCAGCCTTCAGTGCTGCCTCTGTTGGGGGAAGTTACAGAGGGAAGACTTCTGTTTATTAACTTAAAATTAGAGCAATGTCTTCTGATTTTTCCACACTTGACACACATCCCTTACTGGTAACAAATTACAAGCTTTTCAAAGCTGCAAGATTGTGGAAAATGGTGAGGAAATATTCATTCTCCCCCTCATTCCGCTGTTTTGGTAACTTACAGACCAAAATAGGATTAAGGAAGGGCCGACTCAGCTTTCCCAACCCCTGTCTCTGCTAAGCCCTTGATTGTAAAGCCTCACAAGACACAAAATGTGTTGTTTTTTGTTTGTTAAATTTCACTCCTTTCTGAACATTCTGTGCCTGTCCTTTTTTTCTTCTAAAAGGATTACTGCACTAGGGCCCAGCATTCCAAAGGCCTGACGTTGGGACTGGGAGTTCGGGCCCCTCTTCCCGCTGCTGTCGGCCCGACATTGCCAAGATCCTTATTATTTCTGTTCTGTGTTTTCTCAAAAATCCCAGAGGATCTTGGTGAGAGGAAAATTCTTATTTTTTTCCTAACTCAAATCATTTTGGCTCTTGAGATTGTAACAAATACCAAGGGGCCTAGAAATAGTACAGTGTTTCCTGGTATAAAAAGACAGAACACACTCAGGGTTGTTTTCTCTAAATCTGTGTCAACTTTATCTGCTCCGAGGTGGGGCTGACTGGATTCTTCAGCAACAAGAGAGATGTCCGTGGTGATGCTGGTATAATTCTCTGGAACTGGTCCTGTGCACCCTTCCCCCGTACAAAGGACTTTGCACACACTATTTTCCTTAGCGCTCCACACAAAAGTGAGAGGGGGGTAAAAGCATCCCCACTTCTTCACTTCTTCAGGGCTTGTTAGTTTAGACGCTTTTGTGCAGGCAGAGTTCTCAAGTGGCAGAACCAGGATCTTAACGCAGTTCTGTCCAAGTGCCAAGTCTGTGCCTTGACCACTGAGGTCAGGGTCTAAGACTGGAGATAACTACTGACTCTGTGGAGACTGAAGGTCCACTCCCCACTCCCTCACCCACCCTAGAGAGCACCAAGGCCGAGGGACTCGACCAGTGTTTGTGGAATGAATGAATGGGTGAATGAACGTGTGAACAGGGCTACCGCCAACCTGCCAGAGTGTGAAAGTGGCCATGGAGTCAGGTTACTTTTTTTTTTCTTTGAGAGAGGGGTTTGGGGGGTTGAGGGTCTGGGTTTTGGGGGTGGCTTTTATTCTCCTGTGGTCTGGAGTCTCTTCCATGGTGGGGTGTGGTGGGGTACCTTATGCTACGGAGAGATTGCGGGGGCAGAGTGCTGCCTCCAGCACAGGGAGGTGTCCTGGCGAGGGGAACTCACTCCAGACTCCAGTCTGGACCCAGAGCAGGGACTGGCACGTGTTCTCTGTAAAGGGCCAGGCAGTAAATATTTTATTATTTTTTAAAACTAACTCATCTTTATTTTTAATTGAGGTAATGCTGGTTTATGACATTACATAAGCTGCATGTGTACAGCATTATATTTCTACTTTAGACGTAAATATTTTAGGCTTTGAGAGCCAGGCATGCCCAACCCTGCTGTTATAGCAACAGCAGCCAGATGTCAACAAGAGTGTGGCTGTGTGTCAATAAAACTTTATTTATGGACACTGAACTTTGAACTTCTTAGAAGTTTTAGGCATCATGAAATATGACTCTTCTTTTGATTTTTTCTGACTATTTAAAACACATCCTTAATCACAGGTGTACAGAAACAGGTGACAGGCTGCACTTGGCCTGGGGACCATGTTTTGCCCACCTGTTCTGGAGTCAAGGCCAATGAAAGGAGTGAACCTTTCCATCTAGGGTGTCAGTTCAGCCACCTGGGGTAGGAAGGGGTTTAGGAAAAGTGCTTCTCCATTGTACCACCTCTGCAGCTTCAGGCGAGTTACAGGTGTTCGGGGTGCATCTGTTTCTCCATCCATACAATGGGACTATGAATAATCCCTAGCTTGGAGGATGCAAAGGGATAATCAATTGAAGGCACTTAGGACAGGGAAGTCTTCACTAAATACTAGCCATCATCGCTATGGTTACTATCGTGGCTAATGCTGTAACTGGGATGCAGAAAGATGCAAAATCCCAGCAACAGTTTGTCGTGCTTATTTCTTCCAGGGACAGCAGTGATTTTGAGGGTACTGAGGGGGTCCCTGGGTCCATCTCTCTGCCCTCCCAATCTGCTCATTTTAGAGTCTTGAGTGTTCAGAGTTGGAACCTCTTATTCCAACAAGACAAGTTGCGGTTGGAATCTTATCTGCAGCCACTATTACAGAGCCAGCTCCAACCGGTGAGATTTCAAGTGCATCCAAACGCATTAGAAGTTCTGGAGATGCCCTTGGTTCCCTCCTGTATCTAATTAAGACTTTGCAGCCTGACACTCTCCACCATGTATCTGGATGCCTTCACGTCCTCCCCCTTTCTTCCCTTTGTCCTCCCCCATCTCCTCTTCCAACAGCTATTGCATACTTGTAACTGGCTTGGTTTGAGGTCCCTAGAGGCAGGCAACAGATCTTAGGCAACTTTGCACCCCAAGCATCCCAAGCCCACACGAGCATCCAATCAGCATTTGTAAAATTGAATTGGCCGTTTGTTCCCACACTTGGTTCTCGTCGACACAGCACTCTTCTCCAGTCATCTGCGCTTCCTCTAGAGGCTCTCCTTGTGCCAGGTGCTTCCAGCTGCTACAACATCCTAACCCACGTTCGCCTCCGTGCCCACATCACTCGGTGCCCCACCAGCAATTGAAGAGGTTTAACCAAGGGGGCTTCCCTGGTGGCGCAGTGGTTAAGAATCCGCCTGCCAATGCAGGAGACATGGGTTCGAGCCCTGGTCCGGGAAGATCCCACATGCCGCAGAGCAACTAAGCCCGTTGCTGCAACTACTGAGCCCGCGTGCTGCAACAAATGAAGCCCACGCACCTAGAACCCGTGTTCCACAACAAGAGAAGCCACCACAATGAGAAGCCCATGCACCACCCCCGCTTGCCACAACTAGAGAAAGCCCATGCGCAGCAATGAAGACCCAAGGCAGCCAAAGATAATAAATAAATAAATAAAATAAATTTTAAAAATAAAATAAAATAAAGCGGTTTAACCAAATCTCCAAAGAACATAACAGGATGAACCAGCTGGCCTGGGTAGGCTTGCATGTGAACTCCGCCACGGAGAGGGAGTGTTTATTTGGGCAGACAGTGACCTCAGAGATGAACACAGCCAGAGCCCGATGAGGTCAACATACAGGAAAGGAAGTAAAATTTTCCATTCCAGTTCAGCCATGACTAAAGTTGTCAGGAACCAGTGCAATAACTACGAGTTTGAAGTGCTTTGCATGGGTAAATCTCTTTGCAAATCTGGGCTTTTATTTTCCCATATGTTCTTACTTTAGCTTTCATAAGACTTCAACAGCTACAATTGCAGCAAAAGTGATTCAAAGCATGTTCAGTATAATTTTGTCCATTTAATGAGCAAACACTCAGTAGTACATATTAGGTGTCAGGTACTGTTCTAAGAACTTTATGTATAATGACACAACGCTGCCCTTCATTCGTTTATTCATTCATTCAATAAAAATAAATCGGATGTATTCTGTGAAACCACACTGTGCTAGGAATGAAAAAGGCATCGGGTACAGTTTTTTCTCTCTCTCTCATGGGCTTAGTGGGAGAGACAGACAAAGAAATCAACAGCACGATGCCTGGAATAGGGGCACGCACAGCAGGTATCATTTGTCCCGAGGATGAGGAGGAAGGGCATGTAACCTGCCCTGAGTAGGTGATGTGTAAGCCGTGTCTTGAAGGGTGAGTGCGGGGCTGCAACAGGAGCAGGGGCAGTGCCCCTGGAGGAGGCTGTTCACGGGACTGAGGGGCAGCCGGCCTGTACCTGAGGGAGCGGCAAGCGCCACCCCACAAGCCCAGAGCAGAGGGTGTGGATCTGAGGCTGAGGCGGGGTCTCAGTCTGCTCAGGCTGCCATACAAAAACCCAGGGACTGGGGCGGGGGGTGGGGGAGCAGGGCTGAAACAACAGACATTTATTTTCTCACAGCTCTGAGCCTGAAGTCCAAGATCAAGGTGTCGGCAGTTTAGGTACCTCCTGAGGCCTCTCTTTGGCTTATAGATGCTGCTCTCTTGCTCTGTCCTCACGTGGCCATCCTTCCGGGCAAGGCTGTCTGGTGTCTCTTCCTCTACTTACAGGGACACCCATCCTATTGGATGAGGGCCCCTCCCTCATGGGACACAATTCATCTGAATGCCACGAGGAGGAAGAGGGATGGAGGGGGTGAGGCCAGTATGGCAGCTACTGAAACAGTCCGGGGGAAGAGTGATGGAAAGCTAAGTGAACAACAGCATTGGGCGTGGAAAGAAAGCAGGAGATTCTTGAGATTTGTATCAGTAGAAGAATCTGCAGATGGAGGCAGCCAGTCGGCTGGGAGGACATGGGTGGAGGGAGGAAGCCAGAGGGTGGGGTGACTCGAAAGTTCTGCACCGAAGGATGGCGACGCTTCCTGGAATTAGGAACAGGGCAGAAGGAGCACAGCCGGAGGTGGAAGGAAGATGGTGAGTTAACAGGGCCAGTGGAAAACCACGGGGAGAGTTTAGCAGGGAACTGGGATGTTAGTCTAAGAATCTGAAAACAGGTCTGGCCTGCAGCTAGAGATTCGGGAAACGTCAGCTAGCTTGGGGCCAAGGATTTGCAGCCAAGGATTTGAACAAGGTCACCCAGAGAAAGAGAAGGTGGCCAAGGACAGACCCCTGGGACTCAGGAAAAGGAGTGGCCTGAGAAGTGGGAGGAAGACCAGGAGATGAGAGGGAGCTGGCACTGACTAAATGTGGGCCTGCACCGTGCCAGGCGCTGTGCTAGGTGCGGTGACAGCATCTCATGTGACTCTTACAGAAGTCCCCTCTTGTAGGCGTAGAGCAAACGCTTAAAGAGCACTTACTGCATGCCAGGCACTGTTCAGAATAATTTGTGGTAGATCATCGAGTTCTCACCAAGCCCCACCATTTACACACGAGGAAACTGCAGCACACAGGGGTGATTGCTCACGATTGCAGAGCTAGACATGGAACTGGATTCCAGGTGATAAGGCACCAAAGGCTGAGCTCAGAGCCACAATGCTATTCTGCCTCCACCTGCCTTGCACTGATTTTAGGGATGAGAAAGTCAAGGACCAGACAGGTGAAGACGACATGGCTAGTAAGTGTCAGAGTCAGGTTTTAAACTGAAATCCTTGCACTTTCCACTGTCTGTGCAACTTCTTCACAAGCTAAGGGAGGAGAGAATTGCAGGGACAAGTGTCATCTAATGAGCTTAGGACAGAAAGCATCTGTTAGATTTGGCCACACGGAGGCCACTGGGGACTCAGGAAGGTCAGTTTCAGTCATGTGATGGGGCGGAAGTCAGGTGGTGAAGTCTTGAAGAGTGAATGGCAGGCTGGAATTTAGAAGATCCTTTCAGGGAGTTCGACTATAGAGAGAAGGCGAGAGATGGGAGAGCAGCTAAAAAGAGAGGTGGGATATAAAAATGTTCAAAAAATTATTTTTTTGTTTAAGAGGGAGAAACTTGCAGGTATTTGTATGCTGACAGGAAATCCAAGGATGGGGGTTGTGGTGGTGGAGAACTGGCTTTCAGTCTGCTGTGAGTTTGGTTAATTGGAATCAGGGTCTCTGGGTCTGGCTGACTTGAACCTCCAAACCTGAGTAACCAAGCCTGTAAGCCAGTGACGTCACCAAAGCACAGTCACCCCAAATGGAGCATATGGGGATGGCGAGATCTTGATTGTCTTGCTTTAACTGCAAACATAGCCACAGACTCACCCATGTGTGATTGTTCTGCTATGAACAGTCTCTAAATTTGAATGGTAACATCACAGCAAAGCTGTTATCTTCACTTGTAATCTAAGAACTACAAATGTAAATAGCTATGAGGTACCAAAGATTTGAAACTATGAGAATTCACTGCTGGTGAGAAGACAATTTGATACAATTCTTTTGGAAAACAATGGTACATGTTTCAACGGCCTCACATGTTGTCATATCACTTATCTCAATAATTCCATTTCTGAGAGTTTGGATAAGAAAAATTAAAGCGCAAAGATGTTCATCGCAGCATTGTTTATAATAAGAAAAAACTGGAAACAATGTAAGAGATCAAGAGCAAAGAAATGTCTAGACAAACAATAGTACAGCCACTTGATGGAAAATAACATAGTGGCTTAAAATAATACTTACAGGGCTTCCCTGGTGGCCCAGTGGTTAAGAATCTGCCTGCCAATGCAGGGGACACGGGTTCAAACCCTGGTCCAGGAAGATCCCACTTGCTGTGGAGCAACTAGGCCCGTGCGCCACAACTACTGAGCCTGTGCTCTAGAGCCCACGAGCCACAACTACTGAAGCCCGTGTGCCTAGAGCCCATGCTCCACAACAAGAGAAGCCACCGCAATGAGAAGCCCACGCACCACAACGAAGACCCAATACAGCCAAAAATAAATAAATAAAATTTAAAAAATAATAAAATAACACTTACAAAGACCATTTTTGAATTGTCTATATATACATAAAGAAAAAGAAACTACACATGAAAAGATCTCTATAGCTCTCCACTGATTAGCATTAGCTGGCATTACAATGAACATTATTCTTTTCTGTTCACTTTTTCATATCTTTCTCTGACATTTTGGTAGTGCATAAATTGTCCATAAAGAAATGCAGGTGTTTTACTGAACATGCATCAAATGAAACCTCTAGATAACACATCAGGAAAGCATCTTTAAAATGTTTTTATTATGTTCCACATCATTTTTCTGTTCTAAACAATACACATTCGTTTGGAAAATGCAGAAAAATTGGAAAATCAGAGAACTATGGAAAAGCAAAGAAAAATCTCATTGAATTCTTCTATTCAGGTAATAAATGTTGATATTTTACTGCAATGGAAACAGATTTTGATGGGAGGCACCACTGTGCTCATCTTAACCAAGTGCATATAACTCTGACATAAAACTCTGATGTTACACTTCACCCCCCAACAAAGTCAAATCATCCATAGACAGTGCAGGTTTCAGGGTTATCAGTAGTATAGAGCTTGGTCCATGTGGGGTTGGGTGGGGCAGCCCACTGGACCTGCCCTCATGGACCTTATAATTGAGAAAGCAACTTTTGGAGCTGCTATTGTTGTTGTTGGGGCTTTAGTCCACCAGTAGATCAGAGAGAGGCTATAAGCAAAATATAACTAGGCTTCAGCAACAAGTCTGGACGTGGCGCCAGAAGACTAACTGCGCTCATCCCTGCATTTTTCTGTTACTTGAGGAAAGGGCCACCCTCTATTCATTCACCTTGGGATCTCCAGCAACCACTGGCCCTGGAACACAGCAGGCGCTCAACAAACATTTGTGAAAGTCAACTAAAGGCTTGGGTTCAAATTCCTATCCCCTCACCTATTAGCTAGGTGTTTCCATCCACTCCTTTGGCTTTGATCTCTGTCTTTGAGCTAATGGCTTTCAAATTTCAATCATTAATCTTATCTTCTCTCCAAAACTCCAGACCCAGCTCACTAGCCGCCTCCCGGGCTTGTCCAGCTGGGTGGTCCATAAGTAGCTCAAAATCAGTATGTCTCCACCTGTACTCATCATATTCCCTCCCAAATCGGCTCCTTCTGCCACGACCCCTGGCTTCATTAATGGCATCACCCTGGAGGTACCCAAGCGAGAGACTAAATGTCTCTCTACTCCTTTGCCTCGCTCTTTCCTCTTCCATTGATTAGCTCATGAAATCCTGCTGACTCTAGTTCAAAAACGTCCCCAATTCATCCTGTCATCTCCACTCCCACAGCTGCTGTGTCAGACCTTCATTAAATCTTACCTGGACCATTGCATCAATCTCCTCCCTGGTCTCTGGCTCCAGTCTTCCTGTTTCAAAACCTCTTCTACGTGGCCATAACCGAAGGTATCTATCTAAATTCAGGCATAATTATACCACTTCCTTCCTTCAAAGCACTCAAAGTCTCCCCAATGCCCTAAGAATCCGAATTCTTAGACAACTCAAAGGGCCTGTCACAATCTGGCTCCAGCTTCCCTTTCTGGTCTCATCTCTTACAAAACTCACCCTCTCTCACGCTAAATAGGCATTGCCTGCTTTGGCCACACAATTTTCCACTCTTCCCCCAACAGACCGTAGTTTCTCTCTTTGCATAGGTTGGTCCAGGATCTTCTCTCCAGCTTCTTATTGATGGTGCGCCTGCCCTGTATTCAGAGTCCAGACCATTTATTACCCCCTCTGAGAACCCTTGCTGGGACCTGCCAGGTAGAACCAACCACTCGCTTGACCTTGTTCTCATAGTACTTAGTCCATACATCTAGTGTAGCTCTCATCTTGATCGAGTCCTTTGTTTTTTGTTGCTTTGGGTTTTTTGGTACGTCAGTGTTTGGGGTGAGAATGAACACCTGAGTAGGGTGTGACAGGTCTACTCCCGGTGCCACCTCCCTCCCTGTGAACAGCCCAGCCTCTGGGTCTTACCTACAGCCTCAGCCCCCTCTACATAAACCCTCAGTGCAGTGATCCCCAGGCTTCATTCTGTGCAAGAATTCCCTTGGGTGCTTGTTTCACAGGCAGACTCCCCCTTCCTCCCGCAAAAGACTGATTGAGTATCAGGGCATGCTGGGCAAATTAGATTTGCTCAGAGAGACTCAGTCATGGGGACGGATCCTGGGGCAAAGGGACCCATGTCTGGAGAAAGGAGTGAATGGAACTCATTTATATTCTAAGATTTAATGAGAGGTGACAGGAAGACTCTTCATTCCACATGATTCAACCTATGCAGGGTCCTGGTGGGGATACACAAAGACAAGTTAAAGATATTCTCTAAGTTCTACTCAACCTTTCGGATCTGGCTTCGAGTCAGTCCTATACTACAGTATTTGAAGAAGCCTCCCCAGCTTCTCAGCACTGGGCTGGATTCTCCTCCCATAAATCCAGGTTTATCCTCAGCAGAGATTTTCATTCAGTGCATCAGAATCGCTGGAAGGCTTATCCACCCCTCTATTGGGTGGTAAGTTAGGCAAGGGCAGGGCTTGTGTTTATTCATTCTACTCTTCTCAGAATTTAGCTTACTGTCTGTCTCCTGGTAGAAGTTTTGTAAATAGTTGTTCAATTAAATTGAATGGGAAAAGTCCTCCGTTCATACCTCAGGAGACCGGGCACAGTCAGTCTGTGCACAGAATGAGCCACAGCTTGCTCTCAAATATCTACCAACTGAACACCTGAACATGTTCCAGGACTCGAGGGGCTCAGCCTCTGCGGAGGCAGGGGACGGGGAGGACCGCTGGGTCCCTTCTGTCCCCACCGCTGGGCACACTGCGCCTGTGGCCCACCATGCTGGAGAAGCAAGCAGAGCAAAGTGGTGAAATCCACGGGGGGTTCGCGAAGCCATTATGGAAAAGTCACTCAGTGATCCGTGGGATTTCTACAAGGAAGGGAATCTGAAACCGAGAGGGGCCCTGGGGGCTCCCAGGCACGGAGGCCTTTCCCCCCCATTTCTTGTAGGCAAGACTCCAGCCTCCATGACCTTCCGGGATTTCCAAAGGGCAGATTGAAACAGTTGCTAATCAAGGGAGAAGCAGCCGAGAAACCCCCTGAGGCGAGATTAAAGGGACCAGAGAAGCTCCTCAAGATTAGGAGACGACCACCTGAGAGGAGTTTAAGGGCGTGCAGGCCCTGCTCACACCCTAATCCTCTCAGCAGCCCCACCCTTGAACCATTGTTATAAAACCCCTCATCAAGTTGGGACACAGAGGGCAGGAGCCTGCTGTGGCCCCCTTTGCCTGGCAAAGTTATAAAGCTATTCTTTTCTACTTCACCCAAAACTCTTATCTCCGAGATTCCATTGGGCACCGGTGTACAGAGGCTGAGATTTTGGCAGCAAATTCAGGGGAAGGAATGGTGCCGGGAAAGGCTGAGAGGGGGAAAACGCAGGAAATGATCTGGAAGGGAAAAAGCAGAAACTGAGATTAGGAGACGGTGGTTGGCAACTGACTCCAGTTTGGGGGCGGGGCGTGGGAGCCGAGATCAGAGGTCCAGCACTGCCCGGGCGAGCCGGGCCCAGGTGGGGAGCGGGGAGAGGGACGCGCGCCTCCCTCCGACTAGCGCGCGGAGGTGTGGTGCCTTGGGGGAGGGTGGGAGCTGCACGCCCTCCCTCCCACCGCGGGCCAGACCCGGCACCCCCGGCGGACTCTCCCCCACCCGCCCCAGCCTCTCCCCACTCCCTCTCCCGGCAGTGTCCCCCCACTCCGGCAGTGTCCGCCCCCCCCGGCAGTGTCCCCCCACTCCGGCAGTGTCCCCCCCGGCCGTGTTCCCCCCACCGGCCGTGTCCCCCACCGGCAGCGTGTCCCCCCCAGGCAGTGTCCCCCCCGTCAGTGTCCCCCCAACTCCGGCAGTATCCCCCCCGGCCGTGTCCCCCCCCCGGCCGTGTCCCCCCCCGGCCGTGTCCCCCCAACTCCGGCCGTGTCCCCCACCGGCAGCGTGTGCCCCCCGGCCGTGTCCCCCCCGGCCGTGTCCCCCCAACTCCGGCCGTGTCCCCCACCGGCAGCGTGTCCCCCCCCAGGCAGTGTCCAGGCAGGGGCGGGCCCAGCCCCAGGCGTGGAGCAGCGCCCCCCAGGGGGATGAGTAACCCTTGGCTGCGAGCGGGCGCAGCCAGGCGGGAGCGTGCCAAGTCCTGAGATGCCGGAACGCGCCCGGAGCGTCTGGGGTCGTGCCCGAGGGCCGGGAGGGGCGCGGGGCGGATAAAAGGGCCGCGCGGCGCCGGGGCCGCTTTCTCCGCGCGGTGCCTGCAGAGCTTCGCTCCTCGCCGGCGGGCAGGCGGCCGGGCAGCACCTGAGCGGCGACCCGGGCGCGGGGCCGACCGAGTCGGGGCGCCCGGCCCCTCTCGGGGACCATCGACGGCAGGAGCGCGGGCCGGGCCATGGCGGGGTTGGAGAGCGCGCCGGCGGCCAGGCCGAGCCTGACCTCCATCTCGTCGGGGGAGCTGCGCAGCCTGTGGACGTGCGACTGCGAGCTGGCCCTGCTGCCCCTGGCCCAGCTGCTGCGCCTGCAGCCCGGCGCCTTCCAGCTGCGCGGCGACCAGCTGGTGGTCCCCGGCCCCGCGGAGCCCGCGGCCACGCGCGGGGGCTTCAACGTCTTCAGCGACGGCCACGTGCGCCTCGACGGACAGCGCTACCGCCTCAGCAGCTACATCAGGAGGTGGGTGGGCCCGCCGCCCGGTCCCCGCCGGGGCCTTCGCCCCGCTGTCCATCCCAGCTCTCTGGCCTCACTTCCTGAGATCCAGTCTGGATCCCCTCCTTCATCACACTTCCAGATTTTTCTCATTGCTAACGTCACTCGGAGGTGCAAAGCTCCCCCCACTCCTCCCCCCCCCGCCCCGCCCCGCCCCGCCCCCGGCCCTGGCTTTTTCTGCCCTTGGCACTGACATTCTGCAGCTGTCCAAGCTGCCCCGGGAGGCACCAGGGCAGGCGCCAGAGGGAGAGCAGGGTGGGGAGAGCGCGAACTGGCGGGTGATTCTTCCTTCTGGCTCCTTAACTGGATCAAATGAGCTCAAACTGGGGGCACACCCTTTGGGGATGTTTGCTAAGCAGAGACTCACACCCTGGCTTTAGACTGGGGGAAGGGAAGGGGAGAGGGTTTTCTCTTCTGTGCCCTCGGAGCTTTATCCAGTGAGGAGACCCAGGGAGAAGCATGCAGAAGTTTAAAGTTTCCCATCTTTGGCCTCAGTGAGTTTTCAAAAAATAAATCAATAAATGGTGGCTGAGAAGGGACCAAAGACCGGTGAAGTCCACCCCAGGGCCGTGTGGGCTGTCGAGTGGGCAGTTCAGTTCTGGGAAAATGGGAGGGATGAGCGTGGCTTCCAGGATCCGGGGACAGAGCTTGGGCCAAACCGAATTTGATGGAGGGTCTCAGGATGCTTAACCGTGGTGGCCAGAGTGCCTGAAGCACTTCCTAGCAGACTGGAAGCCAGCAGGGATGTAGTCTATGGGAAGGAGGCTTTGATGGGGTAAAGGAGGAGGGAGCTTCACGCTGCATTCTGCGCCTCTTGCTACCAGAGGTCACCCTGTGCCTCCAGAGGTCATGGGGGGGGGCGGGGGGTGGTGGTGCTTATATTTGTGTTGCAGAGCTGAGTGCTGGGAAGCGGGCAGTGCAGTCTCGAGGTTGGTTCAGAGGTGGGGAAGCTGGCCAGCTACTAAGATAGAAAGCCTTTGCTCCGGGGAAAGACAAGGGCCGGGGTCACCCTGTGGGTGGGATGGAGCCAAGAGGGGGAAGCAAACAAAAGGAGATGTTTAAAATACCTTCTTCAAAGCTGCTGGGGAAAACCTTGCTTTTCCACACAAAGATAGTGAGGGCTTTGAGGGCCTGAAAAACCATTCCCCAGCAAGAATTTCTCCCTTTCTTAGTGAATTGAAAATTCCAAGCCATAAGCAGGGGATGGTGGGAGGAACTGAGTTAGAAATAAGATTGGCGAAGATTTTAAAAGAAGATAACCGTTGTATTAACAGAGTATGAAAAATAAAAATGTCCAGAATTAATTGAAGCTATGGGTTAGGCTTTGACAGAGTCAGCTCTCCCAGTCTCAGCAAACAGTGCTGCAAAGCTTAAAATGGTTTTGAAGTCTGGTTGTCCAGCTCTTGCTTTGAACACTTCCTCCCCGAAGGAAAATTAAACAGCAGTGTTCCCCTGGCAGTTTAGAGTCCAGAATAAACAATGATCAGGTGACACAGATCAGGGTGCAAACAGGAATCAGCAAATACAAGGTTCTCGTTGTCTAAGCAATCGTGTGAGGGCTTTTGTACCCTGGGAGTACCAAGGCGCCCCTGAGAATAATTGGGGAGATGGAAGGAACAACCTGTCTTCCTCTCAGGGAACATACTATGCAAGCGGAGCAGCCTCTTATACCTGGGTGTACAGTCCTGAAGGACGACTGGGAGGGAACCTGGTCTGAATGGAGAGAGCCTTCTAGAAAGAGGGGGAAGACGGCTGTGGACAGCAGTGAGAGGTTTTGCTCTCATGGATCAAGAGTGGGGTGCATAGTCGGATACAGATGTCTGAAGCGGCTGCTCCTCAAATTGACACAGATTTACCCAGTTGTCTTTGGTCTGGAGATAGCATACAGCTTCCTCTCTCAAAATAGCGCTCAAAAGCAGTACTTCATTTCTTTCTTTCTCTCTTCCATCCTTCCTTCCTCTCTCTTTCTCCCTCCCTTCCTTCCTTCAATAAGCTCTAGCCAGTTTAGCTGAAGAAGAATTTTACATGGTTTCCTTTTTACCAGTCAGTTCCGGCACACTTGTAAAGATCCCAGAATCACGTGGCTCAGTGACAGCCCCTTGCATACTCTGTAGTATTTCTTTCAGGCTCTGGCCAAGTCAATGCCATTGCCCATGTGGTCCTGGACACCAGTTTTGGCCGACGTGGCATACTTCCTCGAGGTCAGGCAGTTATTGGCGAGGACGGCCAGTTTTGCTTTGCCTTCCTAGTCTATCATCTTCAGAGTCATCTTGTACCCCACCATGTACTTTCCACTTTTTATAACACCTTGGGGCCTAGAGTTGATGGACTCCAGTGGCTCTTTTGTCTTCTTTGTGGCCCATATTCCTGCCTTAGGTGTGGGATGGTCCCCAACCAAGAGCAGCCGCTGAGATGGCTGGAGAGTAAGAAACACAGAGTGATGATTCTTAATCATTTCGGACCATCAAGCTTTTGAGAATCGTAGGTAGACCTTCTCCCCAGAAAGGTTGAGATACACCTAATGTTGCTGACCATGTAGGTAGTTTCTGAGATGCTTGGATCCAGGTTAAGAATCCTTTCTCTTTACTTAGTTTTTTTGGTTTTTTTTTTAAATCATTCAACAAATATTTTGGTGTGGGATAAGCCCACAGCATAAGCAGGAATTCTTTTCGTGGCCTCAGAAGTGTGTGCTGTGACTTTCACAAGGCCCTTTCCCAGAGAACCCCAAGGGGCTAAGAGCTACTGACCCTGACATTCATATGATTCACTTCCTCAGAGAGTAAGAGGAGATTTCAGTGGTTCTACTTACTCTGGTTTGTTTTGTAATACTGGAATATTTTCCTAAATATGTACCTGCTAAATAAGCCTCAGGAAAACTAGGGTGGTGGGAAGGCCTAGTGATGGCACCCAGTCCTGAGAGCCTGCTTTAAAATTCTTTGTCCTCCTGTCGGGGATTTATGGCAAGATCTTTATTGCTATTTTTTTCTTTCAAGCTCAGGATTCCCACCCATGTTACAAACAAAACTTGCTCAGGGTTCCAGGTGCAAATTACCATTAACTACCACACACACACACACACACACACACACACACACACCCTTACCTTTTTTCCTAGAATGCAGCCTTGTAGTGGGATGTAATGGCAAACATTTGACAAAGAGGAGCTCTGATTCCCTGTTTTCAGTGGTCCTCCAGCATGAAAGAGGCTGCGTGGAAAAAAGAAAATAAATTTTTTTTAAAAAGAAGCTGCTTGGGTAATAAAAATAAGAACAACAATAATAATGGTGGCCACTAATGCTTACTTGAGTACCAGCAATGGGTACAAAGTATTTCACAGCTATTATCTCACAAAAGCTGACAAAGTCGGCACCATTGTCTGTTTCCCTTTTTTACAGATGAGGAAATTAGAACTCAGAGAGATTAAATAATTTCCCTGGGTGAGCTGCTGGTGGGCTGCGGGACCAGGGCCTCTCCACAGCGTTATCTAACAATACAGCCCACCCTGTCAGCAAACTGCCTCGAACCTGGAATAATTCTGGCTTCCTATAGGCCGCAGCGGCTTTCTTATAGATTTCCGGAACCTCAAATTAATAACTGGAATGACGTCAGCCAGTACGCATCTTATATAATCAGCCTAAAAGAGAAAGTAAGTCCAGTGGTTTGAAGGAAGCCACTAAAAGCAGTGCTGTGACCTGCTTCTGCCCAGGTCCGACCAGCTGTTAGCTGGGTGACAGTCACACCTACCTCGAGATCAGCTGCCTGGGGCAGGGGGCACAGGGGAGGAGAGTCAGGGTTGGATCATACTTAGAGTTTCACTGGGGAGAGGTGCTTGGGCTCTGTCTGTGGCCCAGGCCACCTCTCAGAAACATCCCCGTATGCAGAGCGGCCACCCTTGCTGTTGCCCTCAGCAAGCTCCCGACCTGTCCTCTGCTTTGGTCCCCATGTCTGAGTCTTGGATTTGATGACCTGCCCAGGACAGCAGCCCCTAAACAGGACTCATAGTGATACTGATGAAGTCATAATCTCTCACATGTCGAGCTATGATTTTTACGGGATTCAGTTCGGAGTAAGTGTGGACAAGCATGAGCGCCGGGGCCAGGCTGCCTTGGTTCGAATCCTAGTTCTGCTGCTTACTAGCTGAGTGACTTGGGAAAGTGACTTAATCTCGGTGACTCAGTCTTCTCAGCTGTAAAATGGGAATAATAATGCCAACAACCTTATAGGGTTGTTGTTCAGCATTAAAATGTATAAAGTTCTCAAAACAGTCATTGGTACCTATTAATCATGGGACAAATGTCAGCTTATGTACCTACCAAGCAACCCCAACGCCAAGTGCTTCACACACACTATTTAGTCTTTCATGGGGTACCTCTTATCAGCCAGATTTTACAGGTGAGGAAATGCATCTCAGCAAGGTTAAGAAACTTGCTGAAGTCACAGAGACAGGAATCAAACCCAAATCGGGTGATTTAGGAAAAAAGGGCACTAGCCTTTGCTGCCTTCTTCCTCAGAAGACTTGCTTTGCCCTTCCAGCTATACTCCGGTCCTTGCAAATGCCTGCCTGTGGGCCTGGATGCCGCCACTCGCAGTCTGCAAGGCTTAGCTAAACCAAGACTCCCCCCGGGGTCCCCATCTCCCTCCTGCCTCTGCCCTCCCATTGGCAGTCTGTTTGGCCTAACGGAACAATCCCTCCTCTGTTCCTGTCCCAGCTCAGTAAGTGGTTCTAGCTCCAAGCCCCTTGGCTTTGCTCCTTCTTATTTACATTACTAGGACATAGCCCTGTGGATGTCTAGCGCAGAGAACTGTGCATTCCTCTGGCATGTGTGTGTTTGAATGATTAACTCGTTTGTAAGCCTCTGAAAAACAGGGACCGTGGCTTAGACCAGTGCTTCTCAAACTTTAAATAAGCTTGCAGGTCTCCTGAGGATCTTGTGAAAATACAGATTTTCGATCAAATGCATCCAGAGAGGGACACAGGATTCTGCAGGTTTGCAAGCTCCCCTGTGATGCCAGTACTGTTGGTCCAATGATCAGACTTTAAGCAACAAGGCCTTAGATGTATATCATTTCCTATTGAAATGATACATTTTCTTAGCTGTCTCCCCAGTAGACCACATGCTTCTGGAAAGTGGGACTGTTTACTTCTTCATTTTGTGTCCCCAGTGCCCAGCACATAGTAGGTGCTCAGTAAATGTTTCTTGCACGAAGGAATGAATGAATGAACGAACATGTGTATCGTTGATTAGAGTTAGAGACATTAGCGTGATAAATCTGAAATTTTTGCTTATTTAACTAGAGTTGGGGCAGAAGAAGGAGGTGAGGGAGTGAACAGAAGGAATTTTTTAAGTGTGTAGGGAAGGCTTTGCGTAAAACTAACAAGTTAACACTAGAAAGAATGTCCCTGTAAGCTTTTGCTTAGTCACAGCAAAGGATTGTGGAAGCTGTTAGCAATTTCTGGCCCTTCTACAGAAGGACTATTCCAATATATTTCTCTTTTTATCTGCTCCTTCCTCCATACTTTAAAAAATGAACACACACACACACACACAAACACACACACACACACACACACACACACAGAGATAGGAGCCGTGTGTTTGAATTCCTGTTTGTCTTGGAGCATTCAATCATCAGGGGCCAGGGAAATTTGGAGCAGCTTTTCACATCATGCTAAAGATGATGTAAAATTTGAAGAAAACTCTGGAGAAGGGTTGGCATCTTAGAGGGTGGGTGATCTTTCAGCTACTCCTGATTTGCTAGAAGCAAAAATTCAGTGTTCTATCTTGGTCCCATCTTTCAGGTGTTGCCTTCGTTAAGCTGCTCCCTCTAGCCTTCCAAACTGAAAAGATGAGGAAAGAAATTGGAGCAAGGAAAGAGAAACCCTTACTCACTTATTTTTCAGATATTCATATAGTCCTCCTTTGCTGGTAACTCAAATGAACACAGCCCTGGTTGTGTGTCAGAAGCTTACAGAACTTCACCCTAAGGCCAGCGGAGTTGGCCAGAATTAAAGACACTAATAATGTTTGTTGAGCATCTACTATGGGCCCAAGTACGTATGTCTATGTTACTGGCACTGCATCACATCATCAAATGGAAGGCAATACTGTTATATCCCTTTTACAGATGAGGGAATGGGTTCAGATGGGTTAAGTAACTCACTGAAGGTCATAATGAGTTGTGGCTCTGGGACTGAGTTCACACAGCCAGTCAATTAGAACGTGAATTAAATCTTCTTATTTCGAATCACTATGCTTTCCATCACATTGTTCTGCCTTTCAATCTTTGGATTAAAGCCAGGCGTAGAAAGTTCCAGCCTAGCAGCATTTTGGGGCCAGGATAAAAGCAATGAAGAAATGAGGGTTTAAAGGAACTATCTTAAACTGTTTGCTTCTCATCCCTAATGATAACTTCAGCGAATAGAATAAATATCCAGGACACAGAAGCAATATTTGCATGAGTAATTCATAAATATGCATGATTGAAGATGAGATAACTAGTCCCTAAGGTCGGCTCGTCAGGCTCATCTTAAAACAAAACTGGTGGTTGAATGTCAGGTACTTAAAGACCTGTGAGATTTAGCAACTAGGTCCTCAATCTTTGTATTTTAGTGACTTACATATCCAAATTTCATACCAGTGAATTCCAAAGGGATGCTCACATGTACTTATTCCACTGCAGTTTTGAGGTGTTTAAACCAGGTCCTTGGCAGCTGAACAGATGGATGGCGGAGGGGTGGGGCGCACAGGGGGCCCCTGTACTGCCGCCCTGCTACGCCATCCCCACTTCCTGGGCCCTGAGCTCCTCAGATGTGCAAGGCACGTGTCAGCACACCATCCGGTGCTTAGTGAATGCTGCTGAATGAATGAATGAATGAATGAGAGTGAATGAACCCAGCAAATCGCGGTTCCCTTTCTCCTTCCTTCTCCTTCGCTTCCTTTCTCCAGTACCTTTCGGCAGTTGGTCAGTTGGGACAAAGAAGAACAGGAAAATTCTCCCTCTGCTGATGTGGGACACAGTGCCACTCTCGCCAGGTGCCCCTTTACCCCATCCTCACTGCGCACTGTTCTGCCCAGAGGAGGATGGGGGTAGGGGAGGCACGGAGGGAGAACCATAGGAAATTCCTGGTCTGCGGCTGCATTATCATACCCAGTCCATTCCTCTGCTAACCCCCTTCTCCATTCCCACCCTCCTCTCCCCTCGTGCCCACACCCCTGAACGGCGACACCTGCACGCGCTCTCCTTCCCTGGGTGCACCAGCCTGTGTCCCCCTCCCCACCGCAGGGCCAGCCCCCTGACCACCCCCGTGCCCAGGGTTGGGAGATGGACGCTACATTAAAAGCCTGGTGAAATAGAAGGCAGGAAGCATTTTAGATGCTCCATCGGGGGTCAGGTTTTAAAAGCTCTCAAAATCAGATCTGACAATCCAGGAAAAAAAGATAATGACACAGATTTCTAAGAAACCAAGCTGGAGGCAGACAGTGGAAGCTGTGTTTTCCTGACTTGGGGGTGGATATTCTCCCACTGCGCTTGACCCAGGCCTGGCTCCTCGTCTCGTGCTCCGGCCCCTCTAAGTGGACTGTGGGAAGAGGACCATGGGGAGGGAGGCTGAGGGGACATTGCGGCCAGAGCTCTCCGCCTCGGGCGCTCCCCAGGGCTGTGATTTTCATGTCAGGCTCTGGAAGGACAAGAAGCCAGAAAGAAACGGGGGGAGCCGTCTCTGCCGGGGACTAGATGTCAGAAGCCGACATGCGGCCCTTTAGCAAAAGCAGCGCATTCAGTCCGTGCAGACCTTGCAGTAGTGCCTGCCAGTGGGGAAGCCGCTGTGTCTTGAAGAGGGACCGAGGTATCCGCATCCCCCAGCATGCTGGGTGCCACTCAGCCTGCCCGTGTCCACGCCGCTTCTGAGCTTGGGTTTGGTTAGAAAATTAGCCCTCTTCTTGAAGGAAGCCAATTTGCACTTGCATCTGTCTTTTTAAAAATCAACAATGCAGGTAGAGACACGGAAAGGCTGCTTGGAAAATGTGCAGAGTAGGGAGAGAAAGCTGACCTATTGGAGGACAGAGTCAAAAAGCAAAAAGATCTTCCTGGGCTGGAATAATGAACTAAAACCAAGGAGGCTAAATGTAATAGGGCCCTGGGCAGAAATCCAACATTAGTTTTGTTTTTTGTTTTTTTTAAATTGCACAAGCTCACGATCAGGGAGATGTGAATTGGTTCATATGAATATTGGTTGACTGTCTAATCAATGGAGCGATCTGGGTTTATCCTGGGATTAGAGAAGGAAAGGAAAATTTCAGACCCACCAGTTAGGATACTACACTGGAGAAGACCCAAAAATTCCACTTATTGAGTGTAATTCATTCTCAACCCAGAGAGACATAGGGCTCCGGTAGCTTCAGATAAACGCTTACAGCCCAAAGATAGATGGTACGAGTCATCATCTGGTACAGGCTGCCCTTGAGAGCCAGGTGCTGGTGCCAGGCGCCCCCAGGACCAGGGCCACCTTTAGTTTGCATGTTGATCTGTCAGCTGATCAGGGGAGGGGATTTATTTATTTGGTACAAGATATGGTTGCCTCCCGAAGGACACTTTAGGGGACTTCCCTCAGAGGGTCTGAGGATGTAGTAGGCACCTGTCCAGTACGTCCCCTTCCTGACCTCGATGGGAAGGTACATCGCACTTGTAATCATCTCTTCTTTTTTCATAGATATGTGGAACTGACCAACTACTGCGATTATAAAGACTACCGGGAAACTATATTGAGCAAACCAATGCTATTCTTTATTAATGTACAGACCAAAAAGGACTCCTCGAAAGGTAGGTATGTAAATGTTCGGGTTTGGTTCTGCCTTGCTGGGCTGTGGACTGTAGCCTGCTGATGAGGTAGAAGTTGGGAGTGGAGAAAGCAGGGCGGATGTCAGCTTGTGCAAGGCTGGAAGCCTGGTGTGTGAGGCCATCAGCACAGCACAAGCCTGCAGAGCAAACCTCTAAGTGATCCTACGGCAGGAGCCATCTGTCTCTGAGTCTTCCTTCATACTTCCTGTCCAAGCAGGAAGTGATCTCTGAGCCTGCAGGGGTTGCAAAAATGACCAGAGTGATGAAGATGATGATATATAATATTGCCTACCACGTATCAAGCACTTCTGTGAGGCATGTGCTAATGTCAGTAATTGGCCAACAGCCCGGTAGGGCATATCATCCAAAGGAGAACATTTTTGAGCATGAAAGCAGGAACTGTAATAAGTATGCTGGGATAAAGGTATAAGCTAGAACTGACTCAGGCATAACTAGGATGCCTGGCCATCCTGCCTATGCGGTACTTATCCCATCCCCATTTTCTAGATGAGAAAACTAAGATAAAGAAAATAAACGCTTATGTGGATGCTTTTATGTTTCATGCTCTGGCCTTTGAATTTCAATTTTAGAGATATCTCTTTATTGTTTCTTCCAGGAAATCAGACTGATAACAACTATATTAACTCAAGTTCCAATATGAAAATATCTCAATTTTCCCTTCTTCCTCCCGCTCAGAGTGATACATGGGGAAAGTCATGGGCATAAGTTCTGTAATAGCGGTAGAATTTCTTACACTTACTTCTAAATAATGTTCTTAAAATGAGACCAAGAGAGTAAGAATTGATCTACAGATTCCAAATAGACTTCCTCAAACATGCCCTTCCTCATTCAGATTCGTGGACCTGATTCTCTGCTCGTCTCATTCAGAGTCATTCAGATTCCCTTCTCACTTCATAATTCAAAGTCACAATGTCCTTCTTGGCAGGAGGGGCCGGGAACAGATCACACTGTAACAAGCAATGCTCATTAGAGCATCTGAGCCCCTGGTGTTATTTGGCTTGCTGGTGACCAGAAAGCCGAGAATTCTCTAAGAATGTAATGCACAGATGTATCCAGTATACCTCCCGCATTGATCTCTCAGGAGGATTCTTAAGAAAGAATAAGAGACCTCTCCATTTTAACATTTTAATGAACATACAGGGAGTGGTATAAGGAAATATTTGTGGTGGCCTCGAAAAGATTCACAGTTATATAACGCTTGTGGAAGGAGGTAGAGAAACCCAGTCCTCATTGGCTGTGAGGAAAGCCATGAAATGAAGAGATTCTGTGACACAAAGCTTAAGATGGTTAAGTTTAAATTATGAAAATTGTGATTAGGGCAACATGTCCAGCCCTGCTGCTATCCTAAACTTGTACTTTTGTGCAAATTTAGAAGAAGCCACCATTAACTCAAGACAATTTACTAATCCTTCCCAGAAGTTTGTCATAATAAATGTACAAGTAGACAATGTGGAAGCAATTGGCATCCTCTAGGATTGTGCAGTGCACAACCTGCCCAACCTTCACAACGGTGGATGGAGGGTGGCGGCCTTAAGTATCTAATGAGCCCAAAGGTCTTGGTTTAGTTTATGTGAAAGTTAATTCAAGGTATCAAATAGCTGGCTTGCTTTACTTGCTTATTTATATCTTTTCTCAAAGAGGAGATAAGGTAGTTTCTATCTAAAGTGCCCCAAAAAATAATTTGGGAGAAAGGAAAACAGGGGAAGGAAAAATAAGATGGATAAGGTTAGTGCAAAGGTTAGTTCAAAATGTATTCCCCAAGGACGTAACACTTGCTATTGGTGGATCACAGGCTTGATGCTCAAAGCCAGTGTAGAATGTTCAGTTCCCCAAATCACATGATGGCTGGTCCATGGCCTTTAAACAAAGGGTGGCATTCTATGTTATGGGTCTCCCTAGAAAAAGTGCTTGAGTAATGAAGGGCATGGAGCTTGATTCCGGGGGCTGGAAAAGTTAGGAGGTTGTTGGTTCGCAGTATTTAAAATTTCCTAGGGAGTAAACGACCACCCCTTTGCTTAGATTAGATAGAACTGGACAGAATTGGATTTAAACCAAACCAAACCGATCAAATAAACAACAAAAAACAACTGCCAGGACATAGACGTGGCATTATTTAAACAATGGGAGGGACATTTCCGCTGGGCTTGTGCTGGGCTGGGGCGTGGAGGAGAAGCAATCTCAGATTGCCTTGGTCCTTAGAACTCTAGACTAGCCCTTTGCAGACTGAAAGCCAGGTCTCTGGGGGAGGACAGGGAACGATGAGGGAAGGGGAAGGCAGGGGGCAGCGTCCTCCCCTGGACTGATTTTCTGCTTTGCAAGTGAGGAAATGTGGGTGAGAGCCAAGTTGCTGTTTATCCAGTAAGGCGGTGACACGAGAACCAGCCATCTCCAGTTTTTACTTTGGCTCCCATGCTGGCTGCACACAGAGGAGACTCAGTGCTTATCTGTGATAATTATGCACTGGAACTTTCGATTTCTGAGGCAAGAGTGACAAAGTGCAGCCTGGGGGGAGCTGATTTTCTAACCTGCTTTGACAGTATCCTGGAGCTTCCTCACACCTGCAAATTTCTCGGAAACATTTCTAGAAACCTGGTTAGGCTTTGCAGTGAGGGAGCAGCGAGGGAGGTTATAAATTAATAAAATCTCCAAATATGGTGGGAATCACTGCTTTGTCAGATACTAAGAAGTACACATGCACCCTTGTTTTTTGACTTCTACTTTCTAATTTCTAGAAAGAACGTATGCGTTTCTTGTGAACACCAGGCACCCCAAGATAAGAAGACAGATAGAGCAGGGGATGGACATGGCCATTTCCTCAGTGATTGGAGAAAGCTACTGGCTTCAGGTGAGGCTGGCTTGTGTGAATCCAGGGCTACCAACACACAGAAGAGGGTCTGGGCGTTTCAGGCCAGGACTGAGTCCCTAGAGCTTAACTCTAACTTAACTGAAACCGGACACAGACCTTTTCTATTGCTTCATTATCACTACCAATAAAATGAACTTAGTTTCTAGCAACTTCTTAGAAATAGGGTAAGAATAAATATAAATTTGACCAAGCAGTTCAAGGTCTTTACACGGAATTTGATGCAAATGCAAAGATTTGTTTTAAAAAAAATAAAGGCAACTGACTGAGGGCAGACACCAAAACCAACGGGAACTATGAACCTGCAGCCTGCGAAAAGGAGACCCGAAACATAGTAAGTTAAGCAAAATGAGAAGACAGAGAAACACACAGCAGATGAAGGAGCAAGGAAGGAGCAACACACCAGACCAAACAAATGAAGAGGAAATAGGCAGTCTACCTGAAAAAGAATTCAGAGTAATGATAGTAAAGATGATCCAAAATCTTGGAAACAGAATGGAGGAAATACAAGAAACGTTTAACAAGGATCTAGAAGAACTAAAGAGCAAACAAACAATGATGAACAACACAATAAATGAAATTTAAAATTCTCTAGAAGGAATCAGTAGCAGAATAACTGAGGCAGAAGAACGGATAAGTGACCTGGAAGATAAATAGTGGAAATAACTACTGCAGAGCAGAATAAAGAAAAAAGAATGAAAAGAATTGAGGACAGTCTCAGAGACCTCTGGGACAACATTAAATGCACCAACATTCGAATTATAGGGGTCCCAGAAGAAGAAGAGAAAAAGAAAGGGACTGAGAAAATATTTGAAGAGATTATAGTTGAAAACTTCCCTAATATGGGAAAGGAAATAGTCAAGTCCAGGAAGTGCAGAGAGTCCCATACAGGATAAATCCAAGGAGAAACACTCCAAGACACATATAAATCAAACTATCAAAAATTAAATACAAAGAAAAAATATTAAAAGCAGCAAGGGAAAAACAACAAATAACATACAAGGGAATCCCCATAAGGTTAATAGTTGAAAGTCAGAAAGAGAAAACAAATACAGTATGCTAACACATATATATGGGATCTAAAAAAAAAAAAAAAAGGTTCTGAAGAACCTAGGAGCAGGACAGGAATAAAGACGCAGATGTAGAGAACGGACTTGAGGACACGGGGAGGGGGAAGGGTAAGCTGGGACGAAGTGAGAGAGTGGCTTGGACATATATACACTACCAAATGTAAAATGGATAGCTAGTGGGAAGCAGCCGCATAGCACAGGGAGATCAGCTCGGTGCTTTGTGACCCCTTAGAAGGGTGGGATAGGGAGGATGGGAGGGAGACGCAAGACGGAGGAGATATGGGGATGTATGTATATGTATAGCTGATTCACTTTGTTATAAAGCAGAAACTAACACACCATTGTAAAGCAATTATACTCCAATAAAAATGTAAAATAAATAAATAAAAGATAAAGGCAACTGTTTAAAAATATGTCAGAAAATGTATACATATAGCTGACTCAGTTCGTTGTGCAGCAGAAACTAACACAACACTGTAAAGCAACTATACCCCAATTTAAAAAAATCTATACCTTCTTGTTTGGAAAAAAAATATGTCAGAAAGAAAGAGAAATAAGAGTTGTGATATTTTGGACATTTGGACATTTGTTAATTCTATAATGTAATTCTATGATATAAGTCTGTAATACAACATTATCGTTATATCCATGAAATTAATTAAATGCTTCTTTCTCTTTCAGTTTGATTTTCAAGAGGCAGTTAAGAATTTTTTCCCTCCAGGAAACAAGCTGGTTAATGGAGAAGATTTGAGCTTTGCGTATGAATTCAAAGCTGATGCGTTATTTGATTTCTTCTATTGGTTTGGGCTCAGCAATTCCACTGTAAAAGTGAATGGAAAAGTTCTGAATTTGTCAAGTACAAGTCCAGAAAAGAAGGAGACCATTAAATTATTTCTGGAAAAAATGAGTGAACCTTTAATCCGAAGGAGCAGTTTCTCTGACCGAAAATTCAGTGTAACTTCCAGAGGTATGTTAAAAATTCTCAAGTACCCGAGGAACGTAGTTAAATTAAAGGGTAGAATAATATCATGGGGGAGGAGAATCAATTAATGAAAAAGGTGAGACGTCTTGGTAAAGGGGAAATATAATATCACATATTTCAGAAACTAGGAAGTGAGAAACATTTACCACCAAAAAGAAATATAGTAAACCAACACAACATTGTAAATCAATTACACTTCAATAAAAATTAAAAAAAAAAAAAGAAAAGAAATATAGTGACTTTTCCTTTTAGGCTCCTTAAAGTTTTCTGACATAGCAGTTTTACAGTGCAGCATACCCAGAAAATAATTTTAAAATATATTATTAACGTAAATACGTGTAAATACTCATTGAAATATTATTAACAAGAATTTAACTATAGAAGAATGATGCTTTCCTGATGTGCATATTCAGGGCAACACAATGTTAAGGAAAAGTGTTGGCTGAGGGGGGAGACACATGGTGAAGATATCCATCTTTATAAATATTTGGAAGGGCTCTCCAGAGTTTCTAAGACCACAAAAGAGGATCTCTTGAGACTGCTTCACTTCACAGACCGCAGGTCACATCTGGTGCGTTCTAGATTTTATATCCAGGGCCTCCTCCCCAGGACTTGGGGAGAGTTTTCAGTCTGATGTGGCTAAGGCAGTGATATCAGTCAAGTCTCATCTGGACCTGTCTTCTGCTTAGCCTGCTCTCTCTCCCAGGCTAGTCTGTGCTGGAAGGCAACTTCCTTGAACCAGGACTTTTGCTGCTCATTGCAAACAAACAAACAAAGAAAAA
This sequence comes from Balaenoptera physalus, assembly GCF_965194825.1. Lineage (NCBI taxonomy): Eukaryota > Metazoa > Chordata > Mammalia > Artiodactyla > Balaenopteridae > Balaenoptera > Balaenoptera physalus. The sequence continues at coordinate 74,121,480 of NC_138899.1, read as the reverse complement.
CAAGCAAACGACAACAACAAAACACCAGTCTCTACGAACCTGTCGTTTTCAAAAAGTTAAAAAAAAAAAAAATACAGAGGCTTCGTTAGTTGCATTTAATGACAGTTGCTTTCTTCCAATGTTTCTAGCAAAAATGCTTACTCCTAGCTATTTCTTATCCTGGAAAGTAGCTTCCTTCTGTCTCTCTCTGTCTCTGTCTCTCCCTCCTTCCCTCCCTCCCTCCTGCCTTTCCCCCTCCTCCTCCTCCTTCTCTCTCCCTCTTTGTTGCTTTGCTTTCTCTGTCTGGGTGCTTCTTACAAAGATGCCTTTGTGCTCTGCTCCATTGCTGCCATGGTTGGGGGAGGGGAAGTTATATGCTCATCCTTTTGGGGGAGGATTACCTTGCCTGGTTGTGGCCATCCCAGATGCCAGGTCCTTCCTGGGACACCCTCCAGCCCACCCACTGGCCACAGCAGCCTGAGCAGGGTTTTTCTGTTTCACCGTCGCTCACCCGCTGTCCTTTAGGCTGCCCCGATGTTCACTGGCATCCTGGGGAGACCGAGGGGCATGTGAAGTTGGGCGGTGCTTCCTTGCAAGTTTACCCTGAGCTGGCCCTGGGGCCACTTCTACTTCAGAGCAGTGGGGAAGGATTCTTCAGGGCCCACCTGAGTCGTCATTATGCACCGCAGATGACCCAACCACCACGCACCAGCCACTCGGCAGGCAGCTGCACCGGCTCAGCCCTGGTGATCACTTAGCCCGGCTTCATCTCCTTCTCAAAAACAGACCTGTGTCCTAGGCATCTTTTCCCCACCTGTGGGCCTTTTGTCATCACGTGAGAAAGGGTACCTGTAACTCCAGCCCATGGAGCGGCAAGTGACAATGCACATCCTCCTGGTGAACAGAAAGCAACACGTTTCTGTCAGGTTTTTCTGAGTTTTTCTGAGGAAGCCAGGATTCTCTATTCATTATTGAAATGGTTACGTTGGATGCTGCATGGGCTTTAGGTACTGTTGGATTTTGGTTTTGGTTTTCCAGAGACGGTAATAATGCAAGCCCTGTTTCCTTTTCTCAGGTTCACTAGATGAAGTTTTTAACTGCAATCTGTCACCCAGATCATCTCTGATGGAGCCTCTTTTGGCAGAATTACCATTTCCATGTGTTCTGGAATCTGAAGAGACACCCAACCCATTTATCTGATTGGATTGGACATTTTGCGGCTCCTCCTATACCCCAGGCCTGTGCCAGAACCGAAGGCTGAGGGGATCCAAGAGAGATGGGAGGTGGGTACCTCTGCCCTGTGCTCCTACAGAGACCCCTCCTTTCCATTTTTGTGGGTGATGCCTTGGCAGGACTGATGCAGCTGTCTTCAGGATGGGAGGGCTTTGGCCCCATGGCCTGGGAGGTTCCTCTCCTTTTAACACTTCTCCAAAGAGTCGGAGGGAGTGGCAGGGTCCGGCCACCCTGAATATTTTGCTTATACCATGGCGTCCTGGGAGCTCCCTGGGCAGCCTTTGTGGGAACCATCTGACCTGGGTTTTGCCCTGTGATGCTTCGTAAATCTGGGTTTAGCCCTCTGCTTGTCTGAACCCAAACCCAGCAAGCTTGGGGTTAGCAGTGCCGTTCTCTTGCAAACCTTGCTGAGCAAAAAGCCCAGGACGTCTTTCATCGGAAGGCAAGTATGTTTTTCATCCTGCCCATAGGATGAAACCTTAGGAGAAACATTCACGGTGAGGCTCGCGGGAGGATTGGCCAGGTTGATAAGGCGGTAACCCTGCCACCCGCTGCCTGAAATTTGAACTCCCTTGACCTCCCTCTTAACAAAGTGGCCCGTGTAGAAAGAGGCCAGGTGATGTGATACCAAACATGACAGGAGAAGGATAATGTATGCGGCATTGTCCTCTCTATTAAAAGCACATTATGTCAGTTGGGTATTTCATAAGCTTTTAGCAATCCTAACACTAAAAGCAAAATAGAAGAAAGCTATACCATTACCATAATACATTGTTACACCAATACATTTTCCATCTCACAGCTACAGTGGAGTTCTTCAAAAAGAAAAAAAAAAAATCATCCTATTTACATCCTAAAACCCTGCATGAATGAGTTGCTACACAGGCTTATAATGAGAAAGATTTCTGGGTCCTGAGTATAATTTTTCTGTCCTTTTAAAAAATATTCTTGTATTATACATTATGATAGCACTACTGATTGTCCTTTCATTTATATTTGAAATGGTATGTACTATATTTGTGCAATTAAATTTTTCTTTAACATTCAGCATCGAATTGAGTAAATTTGTGACCAAGTATGTGTGATCTTTCCGTCACGCTCTGCAGGTGGTATGTTGGCCTTGTAACTTACTTGCAGTAAGAATTGTGGTTTTACAGCTACTTTATCAAGAAGAGCCTTCTTTGAAGAATAGGTCTATGCAGTATTTGGAGAAAAAAAATTGATACTGATGTTTCAGAAAAGGGGAATGTTCCTTAATAACAGAAGATGATAAACATTTGTTATTCAAACTCGGTGCAAAATGAAGAGAACAAAAAAATAAGTTATACACCAGAACAAACAAACCTTAGGTGAATATCAAATAGTATATGCTTCCCAAAGGAAATAGAAACTCTATTCACAAAAATTGACAAAGTCCATTTTTTGAAAATAGTTGAATTCAGGAAAACCATTGGTAATCGCTGCAGGAATGGACTAAAGATCTGGAAGTTTTCTTTTTTTAAAAATTTATTATTTTATTTATTTATTATTTTTGGCTGCGTTGGGTCTTTGTTGCTGCCCTTGGGCTTTCTCTAGTTGCGGCAAGCGGGGTCTACTGTTCGTTGCTATGCGCGGGCTTCTCATTGCAGTGGCTTCTCTTGTTGCGGAGCACGGGCTCTAGGCATGTGGGCTTCAGTAGTTGTGGCTCATGGGCTCTAGAGCGCAGGCTCAGTAGTTGTGGTGCAAGGGCTTAGTTGCTCCGCAGCATGTGAGATCTTCCTGGACCAGGGCTGAAACCCGTGTCCCCTGCATTGGCAGGCGGATTCTTAACCACTGCGCCACCAGGGAAGCCCCTGGAAGGTTTCTTTTATCGTTAAAAATTGTTTTCAGTCAACTCAGAGCCAAATGCATTTACTCAATTTGATACTCACTTACCAAAGTTTTATGACTGCCTCTAAGGAAATATACACTGTGCTAATGTATATTTCATTAGCAAATGTCACAAAGAATTGATACTGGGAAATCTATAAAATGGGTGAAAAGTCTATTGGGACAGATCTTCCTGGGTAAAAGAGACCTCAATCTGGATGTATATTTGCCCTAATTCAGACATCTTCAACAGTTTAAGATCAGTAGAAATGTATAGGACAAGAATGGCCTAAGCAATCATTCATTCCATTCATTCATTCATTTATCACATATGATTGAGTGCCTACTGTATGCAGTGCACTGGAGCTGGTATATAAAGTTGCCTAAAACATGGCCCTTGCTCTCAAGGAACATCCAGTCTTGTAAAAGACAGGTATACAGCTAGTAAGAACAATAAAATCAGTGCTACGGGAGAGATTCAAAAAGGAAAGCGTCGAAAACGCTTATGATCCAGTTTTGGAGATAAAATTAATAACGTGTAACTGTAAAATTTAGTTTTAAAAGAAACATGTAAGGATCAATTTATCCAAGCAACTGATTTACTGAAGCTCTCAGTGAAAGAGTCACCTTGGAAACTATTAATTTTTTCCAACAAGAATGCAATCCGGACATTATCTACAGAATAAGGGAGTTTTTCTCTTACTACCTCATGGTTAGGGTTTGATTTTTGGCCAAAGGAAAACATTGTCCAACTTGATTGCCTACCTTAATTATCAGCTCGAATGTCTTCTTACTGTTTCAAATACCCAGTCTATCTTCAAAGAGCAAAGTTATACCCCGATTTAAGAAATTCAAAAGAATGTGCATCAGTGTTTGAAGGGAGTTTCTAAAGAATTTCAAAGATGCTTTAAGCAATGGCAGTGTCATTATAATAAATGATTACTTTGAAGAAGAGAACATTCATTTGGATGGCTAACTGCTGGTCTAACAGATTTAAAATGAGTGTTCACACTTGATACTCACGGCTTGAATAAACTTGAGAGAACCAATATTGCAAGTCATTAGTAATTGTTCTTAAGGGTTCAGAGAAGAGAAAAACACAAGAATCAGAGACAGCAGAGATGGCCCAGGAAGGAGGTGACATTTATATACGATTGATGAGGTTTTGATAGAATCAAAGGTCTGAACTTGCTGTTATGGCTTCATTTGGATAAAATGTGAGTTTGGTGAGTGGCAAGTTAGAAGCAGAGCTTAGAATTTACCCTGTTAAACTGGACTGTCCTAATAAAATAGAGACCATTATAAAATTTTCTTTTCTGGATTTTTCAATAAAAACATAGCAATCATTCTTGGACGGCTTAAACACAACCCCTCTTAGTGGCAGATATCAACCAGGTGACCTCAGGAAGACCTGGATCTCTGATGGTTATTTTAAGTGTCAGTTTGGCTGGGCCACGGTGTCCAGATGTGTCGACAAACATTATTCTTGATGTTTCTATGAGGGTGTTTTGGATGAGGCTAACATTTAAATCAGTGGACTTTAAGTAAAGCAGATTGCCCTCCACAATGTGAATGGGCCTCTCCCAGCAGCTGAAGGCCTGAATAGAACAAAAGGCTGACCTCCCCTGAGCAAGACGAAATTTTGCACAGATGACCTTCAGACTTGAACTGCAGTATAGGATCTGCCCCGGGCTGCCCTGGGCTGCCCTGGGCCTCTGGTCTGCTGGCCTACTTTGCAGATTTAGGACTTGCCAGTCCCCATAATTGTGTGAGCCAGTTCCTTAAACTAAGTTTCTTTCTCTCTCCACACACACACACACACACACACACACACACACACACACACACACACACACTATTGGCTCTGTTTCTCTAGAGAACACTTAATAATACAGAGTCCATCACAGAAATGGAGAAAATGTCTTACGAGTTAATCCATCAGCTAAAACAAAGAGAAAAGGCAGTATTTTTTTTTTTTTACATGAAGACACTTGAATAAAAGCATTGCATACCACATAATAACAGGAAGTCTTGCCAAAATATAGCAAGCAAGCTGGAAAAACTTCACTCAGTATATTCATATCCAAAGCACTTGGCATTGCTGAAGAATGTCCGTGACCTCTCCTGGGCTTTCGGAAACAGTCACCAGCCAAGTCTCCCATCAACTCTTTCACATTCTTCTTCTCCTTCCGGAGACAACCTTGCCTCTCATGTTACCCGGAGCAGAGGTCCTCAAACTTGAATGCGCCCTGGAATCTCTTGGAGGTTTAGCTGCAGATCCTGACGCAGGAGCTCGGCGGGGGAGTTGGGGAGAGCTGCGTTTCTGCGTTTCTAACCAGTTCCCAGGTGATGCCGAGGCCGCAGGTCCTGGGACAAGGCCCCAGACCTGTCCTTCTCAAGCGTTACGAATCACCTGGGGATCTTGTTAGAAAAGCAGAATCTTGCTCACCCCCCGACTTACTGACTCAGAACTCGTGTCCTCGTCAAATGCCCAGGTGGTGTGGACACGCTCAGTTTGGGGACAGCTTGCTGGCACATCTGCTTTCTCCAGGCTGGGTCCCTGTCTACTCTCTCCTGGAGCATCAAGTTCTCTCTCCCTGCTCCTTACCCTTGGCCTATGAACTTGTTATTCTTCTCTCCTTTCAAGTAATAACTCTCTATGTGACCCACGCCCTCTTCCCCCGCTAGACCCTCTTCTCCTTCACAGGCAAAATTTGAGTGTTCTTTCGTTGCGGTCTCTTCCCTCCACCACCCACCCCCATCTTGACTACTTCATATCACGCTCCCTCTGTACGTGTGTGTGGCAGAAAGAAATTTCTTGTGATAACGTGAATTGGAAACCACCAATTACCATTTAACCCATTCGATACAACTACTCTCAATTGGTTTTGGTCAATTCAAAACTCTGTCACAGGCGCGTTGGTAACCTCGAGGTCTTACTTTCTGTGTGATGGATCTACTCTGGCAGGTGAATGGAACCTTACTTCTCTTACTCCTGGAAAAGAGGATTTACTTAAACCACTGACCTGACCCCTCACGCTGTTGCCTAACCCACTCAGTGTACACTCCTCATGTTTAGGTGGAGCTTCTCAGCATGGCTGTGGGGCTGCGTGGCCCTCCCCCTTCACAGTATGGCAAGACCTAGCTCTCAGGGCCTCTGGAGGACACAGGCTCTTTCCCCCTCCTGGGTCCTTCCTGGGCCTTGGGGCACCTCTCCCTCTTCACCTGGTTGCCTCCCGGGCATCTTGGAAAACTCAGCTCAGGCAATTCCTCTCCCCCTCCCCCAAGGTCCCATAATACTCTGGGCACTGCCCTTAATGTCATCATACGGCTCACTTCAGGTGTTCAGTATTTGTTGAGGGAAAGAAGAAAGGAAAAAAATTCTGCTTAATCCTTAAACGGAGTTGCCTCAAGGAACCCAAATTCAAAGGCAGGAAGAGTGCTGTACTGCTCATAATGAAATGGATCTGTATCAACCATCCGTCTGCAGAAGCAGAAGCAGAAATGAAAGACTATAAAAAAGAATGAAGGACTTCCCTGGTGGCGCAGTGGTTGAGACTCTGCCTGCCAATGCAGGGGACACGGGTTCGAGCCCTGGTCTGGGGAGATCCCACATGCCGCAGAACAACTAAGCCTGTGAGCCACAACTATTGAGCCCGCGTGCCACAGCTACTGAAGCCCGCGCACCTAGAGCCCATGCTCCACAACAAGAGAAGCCACCGCAGTGAGAAGCCCGTGCACCGCAACGAAGAGTAGCCCCAGCTCACCGCAACTAGAGAAAGCCTGCACACAGGAATGAAGACCCAATGAAACCAAAAATAAAATAAATAAATAAATAATTTTAAAAATTTAAAAAATAAAGTTAAATTAAAAAAAAAAAGAATGAAGATCAAAAGAGCAATAAGACAAAAGAGCAATACCTTAGGTGTGTGTGGCTTTACGATTTATAAATTATCATTAGAATTATTCATCTTTACAGCCCAGTGAAGTGGGTACTCGTATATTCATTTTACAGATAAGGAAGCTGAGGCTCGGAGCAGTACCTGCTTTACACCCAAGGCCTTCAGGTAGAAAGTGACAGATCTTCTGGCTCTCGATTCAGCACGTACCACACCACCCCCCCCTATTTCACAGCTTGCCTAAGATGAGACAAACGTAAGATATTAATAAAAATTCACTGCAAAAATTCTATATACTCGCTGCTCTATTTTGAAAGTGTATTTCTCTTAAATTATGCTATGCTAATTAGCTCTACTATTTCCAGACAGTAATCTGTTATTGGGTGTTGCTTTCTTAATTTAGACTCCACTACTAAATCCTAATTTAGACTCATTCCTTCTAATAACATCGACAGAAGTCTGTGTGTCCCACCATTCATTGCTATAAATTTGAGAGCCTAAATCTGTTATATTCATTCCATTACATGGATGGGACTCTACTCTGAGAAACTTCTGGTTGAGCTCTTCAGTTTAAAGAAATCCTTGCATATATACATGGGATCCTTACTTTGATGCCTATTCTGTCTCCCTTGATAAATTCCCCTTTGTTACTTCACTGTTCACTTAAGGTCTATGTTAGAATAACCCCTTGAAAGGTTAAGGGATGGTTGTAAGTTGCTTTCTAAACATGGTGCCAGCAGTCTCCAATGCATCCTTACTGTTTCCTCTTCGCATCCAAGTGGGTAATAGCTGTGTCCTAGCCAGGAGACAGTCAATATCACTAAGCACCTACTATGTGCCAAATGACCAGGTAGCTGTCAGGTAATATGAATATAAAAGACCCTCCACATACTGGGAAAGCTCTAACATATATGGGGGTGAGAGACACAGTTGAACCTGTGGGGACAGAAGAACAATGAAATTGACTGTCCCAAAAAACAATGTTTGGTGCCAGGAACATGGCCTGGTGAGAAGAAAGGTGTCACACACGTCCCTACTCACTCCTCTTTCCAAGCACACTTTTCTTTCACCTCCCTGCCGGCTCCTAATTCCTGTGCAGAGATGACCAGTTTGATGGCATGAAACTATCTCAGAAACTCTGTTTCTAGTTCCACTTAACGCAAGATGACTTGTGATTTTGTCCTCTTGATCGATTCCTAATTCCTCTTGCTCGGATCCTGCAAGATCCCTGACGACTTCGCCTTCATTCGCTTAAGCTGAAAACTATGCATAGCTGAAAATTTGCAGTTGAAAATCTGACAATATTACTTTCCCTTCGGTCTAATCCCCTTTTGCTCCTCTCCCCAAATATATATAAGACACTGCTCGGGAAAGCTCATTGCATGAACTAGACAAATACACGAAAGTAAGGTACCCATCATATTACTAGAAGCACATCTTTTTACTTCCAGCACCGGGTCCCCCAGCCGGCCCGGTGAAGCGCCCTGCACCTCGTCTGCCAGGGGCTGAGCAGCCGGGAACCTCCCCGCGTCTCCACGGCGAAGCGTCACAAAGCGGCCGCGCAGCGCCCAGTCCGGCTGGTGCAAGGGGCCCAGCGACGGCCTCTTCCAGCAAGAATGGCAGAGCCTGGGCCCGAGGCTCCGTGTCCTTCTCAATGCGGCCACAAGATCCGGCCAAGTAAGACTGCGGACCCTGCCAGCCGGCGGGGGGGCGGGGACGGGGTCTCCCCTGGAGACGCGGTGCCTGGAGCGAAGGCTGCTCGGGTCTTCAAGGGTGTGTGCTTCCCCCTTACGGGTGGGACTCAATTTAAGGAGAGGCTGGGAGTCAGGGAAAATGAAAGGGTGTTCACGACCTTGCCCCTTTCCAGCCCTTCGCCATACCTTCTGTCAAAGCCCTCCCTAAACAGCTCGGAGTTTTAAACACCCCATGAAATGTCCAGGAGGGGACAAGCAAAAGGAAGGCCTAGTGTCTGGAGAACAAAGACAAAGACAAAGAAGCAACAGAGGTCGGGAGCTCTGAAGAGAGCAGACCCAGCGGGGGCCCTGATCCCCTGCAGGATCTGGGAAACAGCACAGAAAGGGGGCGGGGAGGGGCTGCAGAATGCGGAGAAGCGACCCCCAAGTGGATCTACAGCGTCCCCCCCACCCCACCCCATGGCTGTAGCAGAGGCTGGGAACTATGGCATTCAGCTGTCGCTTCTAAACTTCGCTGATTTTTCTTTCAAAGGGATTTTTTGTATTTAACAGAGGCAGTGCTTTTAATACTAATTTTGCATGCGAATGCAGCTGGTTTACTAACTCAGCTTTTTGTGTCAGTGGAGGGAGAGCCGCTCTAGCTGTGATACTACTGGCCTGATTGCTGTGTAGTCAGCTCCATCCTGGCCTTTCTCATGGCAATAATAACCCATCGCAGCCCTCTAGCTGGGTAATTGTGGTTCCCTGGTGGCTACAGAGCCGTGGGGATTGTTCAACTGCAAATTCCCTAGAATTGTACTCCCAGAATGAATGCAATGCATACTTTCATCCCATTCATCCCTTTGTAAATTACGAACAGCAAATGAAAATAATTAATACAAAAATATTTCTCTGTGGTGTCTAGGCAGAGAGGAGAGGCAGAGGAGCTGAAGCCTCTTCCCCAGGACCACCCCCACCCCACTCCCCCTTGAGTCTCAGCCTTCATTTCTAGCCACTCTGTCTTGGTTTCTTTCACTGTCTGCTCTCCCCTCTCTTGTCTGGGAATGTTGGCGTCCTCCAAGTTTTCTCCTTCTTGGTTTACATCCCCTATGTGAGTGGCCATATCCTGCCACAGGGCTTCAAGTCTACATAAAGGTGCCAATCAATGGCTCTCTCATCTTTATCTCTAACTCAGATGCTCTTCCTAAATCTCAGACCAAAATATCCATCTGTCTACCAGAGGCATTTGGATGTCACAGAAGGGCCTCAAACGCAACATGTACAAAATTACACTCCTTGTCCTCCTAGACCTGGAAGCTCAGTAAGGAGGGTCCCAGCTGCTTAAAGGAGAGGGGAGGGCGGCTTCACTGACACCTCAATGTCATCACCAGGTGTCCCTTCCCCTGGGGGAGTTTGCCCCTTCACATCCAGCCCTGAGTCTCTAACAGCCACTCTGTGCTACTCCATCCTCCACTGATGGAAGGGTCACGCTCTAAAAGCTGGGCCTAATATGTCACTGTCCAGCTCTGGTCTCAAAATAGGGTGAGACTGATGACGCCTATGGACTAATTGCTATCGAACTATTACTATCGACTGGGCTCTTAAGTGCTGTATTCCTTCCAAGGACTGCCATAATCTCCACAAACTGGTGGCTGAAAACAATAGAAATTTATTTTTTCCACATTTTGGAGGCCCGAAGCCTGGAATCAAGCTATTGGCACGGCTGCACTCCCTCTGGTGGCTCTTGGGGAGAATCCTTCCTTGCGTCTTCCAGCTTCTGGTGGCTGTCGGCGTTCTTGACCTGTGGCCCATCACTCCAGTCTCGGCCTCCATGGTCACATCGCCTCCTCCTCCTCCGTGGCCAACCTCCCTCTGCCTTTCTTATGAGGACACTGAAATTGCATTTAGGGCCCACCGGATAATCTAGGATGTTCTTCATCTCAAATCCTACTTGCATCTGCAAAGAGTGATCAGGCCTAGATTGGTGTTGCTTGCTTCGGAAAAAAGTCTCTGTGCAGAAGATCCTTCCCGATCCTTCTAAGAGTCGAACTCAGAGCTTCAAATCAGGTGAAGTGATAGTTTATTTTAAAAGCAACACAGCCTCACAATTTCTCCCCACCTACTTGTCCGTGCTTGAAATTCTCTTAACAAAGAACATTAATTCTGCTGTTGGAGTAAAATGCTTTAAAGTATAAAGTGGTTCCCACTAAAGCAGAAGAATCAAAGGATAGTGTCATTTCTAGTATAACGGGATCAGAGCGTAGACATCAGCCAAGAGTCTGTGAACAGAAGGACAGAGTGTGACAGGCAGGGGCTAAGGCTTTAGTTAGCCTGGGGAAGCCTCAGGTGGAGGTGAAACTCACCCCTTGTGAAGGCAGCGGGTGAATAGTTACAGAGGGGCAGATGCAGCTGCCCGGCTGGATTCAAGGACCGGTTCAGTGAGAAACAAGCCCTGGATGGGAGAGACGGGGAGATGGGAGAGATGGGGAGAAGTATACAGATGGCAAAAACTAAATGTTTCTTTAGGGTTTTATATGTAGGCAGTGGCATATAGGTTTTCAGACTATTTGGAAATTGAAGACACCTTTGAGAAAGATGCTTTACGGCAATTGTATTTAGGATGCGTGAACGGGAGGAAACGCAGGCAGTGACGTGGCTGCGGTGTGAGAGGTGAGGTGATGAACCCCAGATGGCTTTGCTTCGAACATGGAAGGGATCCTTTCACCCAGGTGCTAGTGAAATCTAAAAAGCCACAGCTAACTGCCTAGATATGAAGAAAGAGAGAATGATCGAATTAAATTTTAAAAATATATTCCGAAGTAATCTGGTGGTACCTCCGTTCACAAGGGGAGGTCGGGGCAGATCAGTCCTCGTGTCTGCACACCAGTGAATTCTCCATCCTCCCCCTCCCGGCCCACCAGCAGCATTTGCCGCTGTAGGTGCCCCTCCCTCCTCCTGGAATCACGTTCTTCCTTCGGCCATCAGGACACCACAGCCTCCTGGGTCTCCATGCACCTCCCTCACTGCTCTTCTCGGCCTCCTTCACCGGCTGCTCCTCATCTCCCCGGCCTCTTGACATTGGGGGGCCCCGGGCTTCAGCCTTTGGACGTCACCTCCTCTAATGCCACTCCCTCCCTTGCTGAGCTCGCTCACTCTCACAGCTTTAAAGAACAGCTCTGCCGCGGAATCTTGCACAGTCGTTACAAAGAATTAATTAGAGCTGCACCAGACGAGTCAGACAGGTTTCCCATACGGCGCAATTAAGTGACAGGTAGAAGAGAAGGACACTTTGTGTAAGCTGAGCCCGATTTTGTAAAACAAAATAGGACTAAAACCCAATGTGATAATGTATTGATATATGTATATATCAATGTGTATATGATTATAGTAGCAGTTATAAAAGTCTGGAAAGAAACAGGCACAGTTGTTAACATGGGCTACCTGGGAGGAGGGTGATTACAAGCAGGGCCAGGAAGGAGCAAGGACAAGGGGTCCAGGACAGAACCTGACATGGAAACTATGACCCTCTTGGTGTAAAATCAGTTCATGCATTTACAGGTATATCTGATAGGATGCATGAAAAGTCAGGGAATAAAACAGCGATATCATCCTAAGATGATAGAATTTCAAATGAACTCTTTTCTTTGTATTTTTATGTATTGCTCGAATTCTTTAAAATAGTATATGTGAATTCTCAAGAAAAACAATAGACCTATTTTAATCTAGGGGGGGAACTCATAATTAAATTGAGCTTCGCCTCTTCCCTAGTGGAGCTCACAAGTTGACCTTCATTCCTTTACGCTCTGCATTACCACCCAAAATGTTTGTCTCTTGAAAAATTATTTTAATTATTAAAACAACATTTGATCAAAATATGCTGGCTTGCCACATTTAAAACTGTTTTATTGTGCTTTTAGCAGGTGATACCATTTGGGATTCCTATGCCACCACGACGAAGACTGCATTCACACCTAAGACAGGAGCAGTGCCTGCTTTAATTCGGTACATCCCTATTCGAGTCAGATTGATATACACACTTGAGTTTGTTCACCTTTCTTCTATTATTCAGAGTCCAAAACCAATAGAGAGTAATCAGAGAAGGCTTATAGAAAATGCACTCAGATAAGACCCACTGCACGCCCAGATCTCCTCCAAGCATCAGAGAGGGTTTCCCCTTCAAAGAGTATCCCAAGCTCCTACAGGAAAATTGAGAAAATTAACACATGGATCCTTCATAAAGCCACTGTGTATCCTGCTTTACAACAGAGCCAGTATACAGTTAATAGAACTGTGCTACCTAAACGTGGAGCATGAACTGAGTTCATTACCTGGTATATAGTAGGCAGGCAATGACAACTGAATGACTGGATAAGTGAGTAATTGTTAGCACCTCCACCCAACACTAGTCTTGGAAGCTGGAACAAGGCCACAGTCCCCTTACCCTTACCTTCACTCCTCCAACTATTGCTTCCTAAAGCAATGTTTGCTTGCAACTTCTCCCTCAATTCCACCTGAACCGAGGGTGGTGGGAGTTTCTGTCCATCAGCTGCCTCTCTAAGCTCATTGGTGGGTGAGAGAGGGTGGGTCTGGGAAAGCCCTGCCATCTTTCATTGCATCAGTGGTAGGTGGGAAATTAGCATGGAGGACCTTCCCTCGTCTGTGTTCACTCTGTAAATTACTTCCAATATAGAGGATCTTTTCGCCTTAAAAGTTCACATTGTCGAGACGTCAAATGGAGTATCGTCCAGACTGTGTGCTGCAGTCAGGCAGAAATGGGCTCCAGCCTCAGCTTCCTGCTCTAATTACCCCTTATTTTCTCTGCTCCCTTAGGCAAGTAACCAGCCAGCTACGGCTTAGTTTTATGGTTGGCAAAGTGGGAATGATGACTCCTGCATAAGGTGGTTGTTCTGAGGACAAACTGAAAGCAGTAGTCCAGTGACTAGCACGAAGAAGTTACCCCCCAAATTTTCATTCATTTTTCCCCGGCATAATATACGACAGACTTCCAAAAAGTGCAGGTCTGCAAGACTCCTAATTTCTGAGTTACCGGCTATCCCACTGAGTCACATTATATCCCCTACTGGGAGATTTACCCTCTGACGGTAAGGATTATGCCAGCTTTCCAAACAGTAACAGTTGTCTGAAGAAGAAACATTTGGGATGAAAGCCAAAACCAAATGGGTACTTACGGAGTCTAGGTCAGTGGTCTTCAAATTCACATATTTTTAAAGTTCACAGAAAAGTTCTTATTATAAATTTAAACAGCTGTAAAAGATAAAACTTCCAGCCCATCCTAAATATTGACATTTTAAAACAAGACCATTAAATCATTTCTTTACATATAACCAGTGGGTACTCTAACCACCTTAGCAAATTGATACTCACTCTGACCCTTTTTAAAAAATATATACAAACAAGCTCTTCTTTAACAGATCATTTATTTCATTCTCTTTCCTTCTTGAACTCTTACTCCCAATCTGCTTCCTCCATAGAATTTTACCCTGCTCGAATATATTTTGTGTTTGAAAGCAATTTATTGATCACTCCATTACACCTCTTTGCAACTATTTCAGTATATTACTTGACATTAATTTTTAAACATGTTATATGACCCTAAATATTGAGTTATCACAATTATTTTTAGTACAGAATTGCTCAAAGCAATAAACACATTACAAATGTTAATAATTACTAAACAGAAAAAGTAAATTTTTTGGAATTGCATCTTAATGAGATAAATGGGGCTGTTTTGTTTTCAATTACTTTATGTCTCCAGATTTGAGTGTTATTATGTTTGGAATGAGACCACATTCAGCATCAATTTTTCCTGCTTTATTTTTTTTTTTCAACTTATAAACGCTAGTGTTGAGAAACCTTGTTCTCATAATTAAGTAGATGTGAATGAAAGGAGTTTTAGTGTAGCAATGCCATTCAGTACTCTGAACTCTTTATGGTTATATGCCAAAAATCACAAGGTGATTTTTAATGATTGATTGGCTGACAGCTTGGTTGTGTGCTCCTTCAGTTTCATTGAAAGCAAATAATTAGATGATTTGTCATCCAGTTATTGAGTTATTCCCTATCTCGTTTTTCTGAGAAGTATACTGAAAAGGCCTGTCTTGTTTTTTATATTTGAATTTTATTTTATTTTTATACAGCAGGTTCTTATTAGTTATCAGTTTTATACATATTGGTGTATATATGTCAATCCCAATCTCCCAGTTCATCACACCACCACCAAGCCCCCCTCCCCCACTGCTTTCTCCCCTTGGTGTCCATACGTTTGTTCTCTACATCTGTGTCTCTATTTCTGCCCTGCAAACCGGTTCATCTGTACCATTTTTCTAGATTCCACATATATGCGTTAATATACGATATTTGTTTTTCTCTTTCTGACTTACTTCACTCTGTATGACAGTCTCTAGATCCACCACGTCTCTACAAATGACCCAATTTCGTTCCTTTTTATGGCTGAGTAATATTCCATTGTATATATGTACCACATCTTCTTTATCCATTCGTCTGTCGATGGGCATTTAGCTTGCTTCCATGACCTAGCTATTGTAAATAGTGCTGCAATGAACATTGGGGTGCATGTGTCTTTTTGAATTATGGTTTTCTCTGGGTATATGCCCAGTAGTGGGATTGCTGGATCATATGGTAATTCTATTTTTAGTTTTTTAAGGAACCTCCATACTGTTCTCCATAGTGGCTGTATCTATTTACATTCCCACCAACAGTGCAAGAGGGCTCCCTTTTCTGCACACCCTGTCCAGCATTTGTTGTCTGTAGATTTTCTGATGATGCCCATTCTAACTGGTGTGAGGTGATGCCTTATTGTAGTTCTGATTTGTGTTTCTCTAATAATTAGTGATGTTGAGCAGCTTTTCATGTGCCTCTTGGCCATCTGCATGTCTTCTTTGGAGAAATGTCTGTTTAGGTCTTCTGCCCATTTTTTTGATTGGGTTGTTTGTTTTTTTAATATTGAGCTGCATGAGCTGTTTATGTATTTCGGATATTAATCCTTTGTCCATTGATTCGTTTGCAAATATTTTCTCCCATTCTGAGGATTGTCTTTTCGACTTATTTATATTTTCCTTTGCTGTGCGAAAGTTTTAAATTTCATTAGGTCCCATTTGTTTATTTTTGTTTTTATTTCCATTACTCTAAGAGGTGGGTCTAAAAGATTTTGCTGTGATTTATGTCAAAGAGTGTTCTTCCTATGTTTTCCTCTAAGAGTTTTATAGTGCCTGGTCTTACATTTAGGTCTTTAATACATTTTGAGTTTATTTTTGTGTACAGTGTTAAGGAGTGTTCTAATTTCATTCTTTTACATGTAGCTGTCCAGTTTTCCCAGCACCATTTATTGAAGAGACTGTCTTTTCTCCATTGTATATCCTTGCCTCCTTTGTCATAGATTAGTTGACCATAGGTATGTGGGTTTATCTCTGGGCTTTCTATCCTCTTCCACTGATCTATATTTCTGTTTTTGTGCCAGTACTATATTGTCTTGATTACTGTAGCTTTGTAGTATAGTCTGAA
This sequence comes from Balaenoptera physalus, assembly GCF_965194825.1. NCBI lineage: Eukaryota > Metazoa > Chordata > Mammalia > Artiodactyla > Balaenopteridae > Balaenoptera > Balaenoptera physalus. The sequence goes on along the minus strand of NC_138899.1, from coordinate 74,105,306 downwards.
GTCAGGGAGTCTGATTCCTCCAGGTCCATTTTTTTCCCTCAAAATTGCTTTGGCTATTCGGGGTCTTTTGTGTCTCCATAAAAATTTTAAGATTTTTTGTTCTAGTTCTGTAAAAAATGCCATTGGTAATTTGATAGGGATTGCATTGAATCTGTAGATTGCTTTGGGTAGTATAGTCATTTTCACAATATTGATTCTTCCAATCCAAGAACATGGTATATCTCTCCATCTGTTTGTATCAACTTTGATTTCTTTCATCAGTGTCTTATAGTTTTCTGCATACAGGTCTTTTACCTCCTTAGGTAGGTTTATTCCTAGGTATTTTATTCTTTTTGTTGCAATGGTGAATGGGATTGTTTCCTTAATTTCTCTTTCTGATCTTTCATTGTTAGTGTATAGGAATGCAAGAGATTTTTGTGCATTAATTTTGTATACTGAAACTTTACCAAATTCATTGATTAACTCTAGTAGTTTTCTGGTAGCACCTTTAGGATTTTCTATGTATAGTATCATGTCATCTGCAAACAGTGACAATTTTACTTCTTCTTTTCCAATTTGGATTCCTTTTATTTCTTTTTCTTCTCTGATTGCCATGGCTAGGACTTCCAAAACTATGTTGAATGATAGTGGCAAGAGTGGACATCCTTGTCTTGTTCCTGATCTTAGAGGAAATGCTTTCAGTTTTTCACCACTGAGAATGATGTTTGCTGTGGGTTTGTCATATATGGCCTGAAAAAGCATGTCTTAAAAAATGACTATTAAATTACATCTGTTACTCCTTCATTTGGAAGAAACTTATTTAATACTATATACTCAAAAAGGACTTAGAAAATAGGAACATTAATTTCAATAAAGGTTTTCCAATATAATCTTTTTTTTTTTTATAAAAATGCTTTTGTCATTACATACTCTAAATATATTTTTATCCAAATCTTTGAGCTGAAGATTTAACTCATACAATTTACACCATGTTTACCTAGCTGGTAAAAGCAGTCCTTGTGGTCCAACCAACAAGTGAAATTAGGTTTACTTCCTGTCAAAATAAAAATCTGACTACAATTCTAGTTTAAATAAATGTTAATATATGTTTTGAGGAATATTATGAAAACTACTGATAAATTATGGAATATATATTGTAGGGAAGATTATTAAAAGTAGACAGGAGAAGTGTAGAAAGATTCAGGTCTAATATGATTAATTACATCCAAGTAACAAAAATAATGCATTGAAATGTGTAGCTAAATATGTAAGTTATCTGTGAAGTGAGGAGTATGATAAAAAATATGAGGTTCCTTAGTTAAATATGTTCTCATGTGTGCAGAACTCTGGTGCTTGACTTTGGAAAATAATTAAATAATATCATGCATAAAAATCAGAAAAAATTTCATTGATTTCTTTAGAAACCAAATCAAACATTTACTATGTATTTAATGAAAGAGAAAGTTATATATGGTAAGTATATAGTTATATATGGAAAATTACTAGTCTGACAAGCTAGCGTATACTTTCATGTATTGTTAAATATTTTACATCATAAAATAAAATGAGGACTGGCTATATTGAAGTAAATATTTCATAATATGTTTGGGTTAAAAAATTAGCTTTAAATACCTTACTGAATGATGAATACAAAATCTGAAAAAAAGATCACAAGATTTTTATGTACCAGTTTTATCCAGTGAATCTTTAAAAATTTGATAGTCTCAGAAAAGATTCCAGGTACATTGAAAAGAATCAGCTTCGCCATCCTGTACTGCTTCATCTAAACAGAGATGCTCTTCTTTCCAGCTAGTGACATATCCTAGGGAATTTTTAAAAGCTGGAAAATGCTTACCTTTAAATATGTAGGGGAAAGAGCCATTTTCAGCAATTTATATTCTCTGCTTTCCTCTTAGAAGCTTCTCCTTAAAGAGGGATGAACATTTGATAATTTTTAGGACAGGGAAAGCTAGCCGTTTCTCTCAGCCGCACCAATCTACAGTGTACCTACATTCAGAACATCCCTGCCCAGGCCATAATGCTCTGGTTATAGCCCCATCCTTTACTCTTGACCTAGAACGGCAAGCCCTAGGTAAGTGTATGGAATTTGGGTTACAAGGGAGTTCCCTGAAAGCACCATAATGAAGTTCCCTTTGCCCGGCGCCCCTCTCACCATTGGCAGCTAACACACTGAGGTGTAATGCACCTTAGTAAGATCCTATGGTGAAGTGGGGAAGGGAGAAAAGGATGCGGGAAGGAAAAGACCCACTAGATATGCAGCTTTGTTCTCAGGCAGATACATGTTAAGAAAGAATATACTGAGAAATGCGGATGTGAAAATCTATTCCTTTAAAGCGGTTTGTGCTGTGATCCCTTTGGAAAGGTCTTCATGCACCTTCGATGACTTCAGTTTGATTTAGGACCACAGTCATGCTTGAATCTGTACATCTGAATGACAAGTGAAATAGTCCAGCATCCAGATGTATCCCACTTTCCAGATGTTTGGTTTCTTACAGACGTAACCTGAATCTTACCCAGCCCTCTTTTTTAAAAAAGTCAATATGAAATATTTTAGACACACAGAAAGGAATATACAATAAATCCCCAGCTATCATCCAGCTATAATAATCAACAACACATGGACATTTTTAATGTATATCCTCCACTTAGCCTTCCCACTGGATAATGTTGAAACAAATTCCAGGCATTATATCATAAGTCTAAATATATTTTTATGTATCTCTGAAAGATAAGGATGCTTTAAAAATATGTAGCAATACCATTATCTCACCTAAAAAAGCAATTCCTTAATATCAAATAGCCAATAAGCGATCAAATTTTCCCCAATTGTCTCATAATTAAAAAAAAAAAAAAAACAGTTGGTTAGAAATTGAATCCAGACAAGGTCTCTGCATTGTTTTCTCTTACTTCATTTAATCTACAGGTTCCTCCTTTTTTTTTTCTGAGAATCTCTTTGTTGAAGAAACAGATGATTTGTTCTGGATTTTTCTGACTCCATCTCCATCGTGTCATTTAAAACTATCCTTCTTTTCATGTATTTCCTGTAATCTAATATTACAAAGACTTCATCTGATTCAGGTTGGGTATTTTCACAAAAGTATTTAATAGGTGGTGTTGTGTATGTATATCCAGAGTGGCAACTGCTGATCATTGCCTAGATGCATTATTTCATTAGGGACTTGCAAACCAGTGGTATCCTAATTCTTATACTTTTCCTTTTATTAACTGGAATACTTTTTATAGAGAGAAACTTTCCTTCGCCAAGTATTTGGTTATACTGAAGTACTGTTTACACAGAAGAGTACTCAGCTCTTTAAAAAAATTAATTAAAAAATTAATGAATTTCAGATTATTCTTTTAAATTTCACATTAGGACACTCTTACTTTTGTTAAGGGCCATCATAAGATACAGGATTGTTTCTTTTCAGGGAAACCTAGAAATTAAATTATTTCTGGCATCAAGTCTTAAGGCAGCTAATCTTTAAAAAATTATTTGACATGTGTACTGTTGTGAAATTTGGTATTTAATCCCTTACTCTAGTTTCCACCCTTTTCTTACAGTCAAAAAAGTACCAGAAGATTAGGATATACATACGCACTTAGTGATGCTATTCCCAATCAGACACAGTACAATGACGAGTATGTTTGGAAATCATATTCTAAAGAAGATTTGGTCAACATTGGAACTTCAAGAGGAATCGAGAACCACAAATTTTATTACCCCAGTCAAGTAAGATAATATCTACATATCTTCTGAATGTGATATTCTATCAATAATCCATAAGAATGAGAGTTTGGATATATCCCAAAGATCCCCCATCATCTACAGCTGTGGTCCTTCTTAGACTCTTTTTTGCTCACCTTCTCACATTTATTTCTAACTACTACTCCCTTTTCCCCTTAAATAAGAAACATTTATTTTAATAAATTTATCTATTTTATTTATTTATTTTTGGCTGCTCTGGGTCTTCGCCACTGTGTGCGGGCCTCTCACCACAGTGGCCTCCCCAGTTGCGGAGCACAGGCTCCAGGCACGCGGGCCCCAGCAGTTGCAGCACGCGGGCCCAGTAGCTGTGGCTCATGGGCTCCAGAGCACAGGCCCAGTAGTTGTGGCACACGGGCTTAGTTGCTCCGCGGCATGTGGGATCTTCCCAGACCAGGGCTCAAACCTGTGTCCCCTACCCTGGCAGGCGGACTCTCAACCACTGCACCACCAGGGAAGTCCCTGAAACTTTTTTTTTAATTGAAGTGAAATTCACGTAGCATGGAATTAACCATTTTAATGTGAACAAATCACTGGCAATTAGTACATTCATAATGTTCTACAACCACCACCTCTGCCTTATTTCAAAATATTTTCATAATCTCAAGAGGAAACCCTGTACCCATTAAGAAATTATTTCCTGTTTCCCTCTCCCCTAGTCTCTGGCAACTACCAATCTGCTTTCTGTCTCTATGGATGACATATTCTAGATATTTTATATGTGGAATCATACTATACAATATGTGACCTTTTGTGCCTGGCTTCTTTCACTTAGCATTGTTTGAAAACATTGTTTTCAAAGTTCATTCACATTGTAGCATCTGTCAGCACTTCATTCCTTTTTATGGTTGAATAATATTTTATTGTATGTATATACCACAAATTGTTTACCCATTTATCTATTGATGGACATTTGGGTTGTTGCCACCTTTTGGCCTTTGTAAACAAAGCTGCTATGAACAGGCACGTACAAGTATTTGTGTTTGGTGTAAGCATTCTCAAACCATCAGAACTTTTATCATTTTGTTGAGTATCCAGAATGCCCTTCTCTTATCCACCAAGGAAACTTAGAGATTCTTCAAGGCTCTGCTTAAAGAGAGCCATCTCTAATTCCCTTCTCCTCTAGATGAAAGTAACTGACCCTCCCTCTGTTTTCTAGGCACTGTGTACCCTTCTCCCATCATAAAAGGCAAAGCTCAATTGTAGTAAAGGGTTTCATTTACTTGGTTGCCATATGGCATGGTGACACCTGGGATGGAAGCACCTGGACACATTCAATAGATAATATGGCAGTAGAATGGTCAGGATTTGATGACTGAAAGGATGTAAAAGACAAGGGAGAGGAATGAATGATGATCTTCCTGTTTTTTACTTGGATGCCTGGGTCTGTGCTGATGTTATTTACTGAACTGGAACATTCGGGAGGACTGGGTTTGGTGGGGAAGGGCTTGGGGGAAATGTGAGTTCAGTTGAAGACATGTTGGTTGAGGATATATCCAACCTGCAGTTGAATACACAGGTCTGGAACTCGAGGGGAAGAGGCGAGCTGTAGATGTGGGTAGACTTTGGAGTCATTAGAACATACGCACATACCCCATTTAACTTGGTTCCTCATGGCACCCACTCATGTAATCTATTTACCTGTTGAGTATTTTCCTTAAGATTTATAATTAATGCAAAATAGTCGGTTACAATATTACATTGTATATGTATACATATACATACACATACATACGCACAGCATTTATTTCCCCTTTAAGTGTTATTGAAGGCTCTCAGCCAATGAGTGTTCTTGTGCCAGCCTGCAGACCCTCCCAGCACGTGAATGCCCTTCCCATCAACCTGAGTTGAGGGTATACTGCATTATTTACTCTTCTGAGGCCTCTCTGCCATTTACCTTTGTTTTCTGTTAAGCAGTTTTGACTCTGGCTCAGGGCCTGGCAACTAGCAAGTTGCTCCCTCTCTGCTAACAGAGTCTGCTGCTCAGGAACAAAGGAAGAGTATCACCCTAAGAGTTAAAGTGCAGACTGGTGGTTTGGGGCTCCTTCAAGGAGAGGGCGGTGGAAAAGGAGGGCCAATGTCTGCAACAATTGCGATGCCTTGACGTGTGGGCGGTCACGGGGAAATGGGCTGGAGGCAGCTCGGGACTTGCCCAGTGATCTGGAGACTCTGCAGGTGATCCCACTGGATGGTCCTTTTTGCTGGTAGGGTTTGCGTGTATATGGGTGCAAATGACACCTCAGAGTGCCCACGCCTACCAGGAAGAACATGTAGAGGGTAAAGATACATGCCTCTGATGAAGCCCCGGGGAATCCCCAGGTTTGAGGTTCAGGGTGAGGAAAGAAGACTTAGATGGAGACCATGGAGGGGCCACAGAGGAAAGCCTGAAAGATATGGTCTCTCAGATATCTGGGAAAGAGATACAAGAAAGAGATCATTGCCATGTCAGCTATCTCTGCTACCTATTTGGTGCCCCATCAGACATCACTGGTGAGGTCAATTCCCACTCAGGGTCTTGGAGAAAACCAGCTTACCTGGGCTTAGCAGTGACTGGAGGGCAAAGCCTTCAAGTAGTGGATGGTTATGTGTACTACCTTTTACTCGTCCATTCAAGCAACCAATATTTATTGAAGCCTAGCATGTGCCAGACACTCTTCTTGTACATTTCCTGCCATTTCTCCAAGAAGCCCTCCATCTCACACTAATCAGGCATTCCTCCCTACAACTCTACCAAAACTGCTCTTTTCAAGGTCACCAAGGAATCCCAGTCTGCTAAACCCAATGGTCAAGTCTCTGTCCTCATCTCCCTTGACCTGCCAGCAGCATTTCACACAATGATCAGTCCTTTTTCCTTCACTTTCTTACTTGGCTTCTAGTACAACACATTCTCTTGGGTTTTCTCTTTCATAACTGCCTGCCCCTTCTCAGTCTCTTTTGCTGCTTCTTCCACTTATCTTTGACCTCTTAATGATGAAGTGCCCCAAGGTTTGATCATCAAACCTCTTCTAATTTCTAGCTTGGTGATCTCATCCAGTCTTAATTTATTTCAACTGTATGAGATGACTTCCAAAATTATCTTCAGCTTAGTCCACTCCCCTTAACTCAGATTCATATATCCAACTGCTTTCTTAAGATCTCCTGCTAGAAGTTTACTTAAAGACTCCTCAAATGTCACATTACCACAACTGAACACCTGAGTGTCCCTCTAAGTGTAGACTATTCCACGTTTCAGTTCATGGCCACTCCGCCCTTTCAACTGTTCAGACCTCAATCCCTGGAGTCATCCTTGGCCCATCTCTTTGCTTCACATCCCACATTCTATGCATCAGGAAACCTTATTTACTACAAATATATTTAGAATATGATCACTTCTCCCCAATCACATTTTATTGTCTTCAACGTGAAAAGCCAAAGAAATGACAAAGTACCATGTTACAGCTGGGTCAGCTGATGGCTCCCAGAACGCACTGGCACTTCATTGCGTGTGTAAAGGACTCGAAAGAACACGTACACAAAAACACACATGTTCTTCAGTCCGTGAGGTGAACTCATGTGGATTTTCATGAAAATTGTGTTTGTACTGATAGGACTTCTTTCACTGGACACTGCCTCAAGGTCAATCGACAGCCTCAGTAAAGAGCTACTTCCCTTGGAAAATCGCTGCTTCAGTGGAAGAGGTTCGGAAGGCAATAGCAAATCAGTTTATCTCCCACACGAGGAGAGACTTTGTGGACACAGCAAAAGGTAAACGTTCATTTTTCTCTTTTCCCTGGTAGAAAGGCACTGGAGTCGCAGTGGTAAGCAACACAGATGCAGTCTTCTCCCTCAAGGAACTCACAGTACAGACGTGGAGAAAGGCAATTTAGCAAACAATAGTTGACCTAGTTAGCACCTATGAAAAGATGCACGTTGTGGGAAATGCAGGGTGCTGGGGGCGCACAGTAGGACACCCAGCCTAATGTGGGCGGGGGCTGGGGAGAAGGTCAGGAAAGGCTTCTTGGGTCCAAAGGACAAGGACGAATGAGCCAGGAGAAGATGACGGGGTCGAGTTAAACGTGCAGTTTTCAATTCTTAACTGCTGGTTTACCATTTTTAAATTACTTGAATTAAAATTCCTTTATTAAACCAATACATGCAGAGAGTGAAATCTAATAGTTACCTAAAGGCTCACAATGGAATAGCAGTTCGTTGACCCACCCCCTCCACTCTCGGTCCTACTCCCACTGGCTGTCAATTTCCATCCTTTCAACTGTGTCTTCTTACGGGAGCCTCCATATTTTAAAATCATATGCTTAATACTGCTATTTTTGATTCATCAATTTTAGACATTACAATTGACTTCCTGTTATGGTAACTGAGGATTTGGTCCTCCTATAATTTTTTCTCATGACCCCACCATCCATCCTCTCAGTATAATCATATTACAAATTTGGGGTTAACGCAATTGCTAGTGTTTATATTATGATTACGATGATATGATATATTATGATTATGTAAATATTTACTGCTGAGCCAGATGGTATTTTATGGTTATGTTTCCTTTTAGTTTTCTTTTGTTTTTTACCAGAGTTAATAATTGATTCTTTTCATATGCTTAGTTTTCTATGTGCCCGTCACACTCACTGAATCCATTTTTTCTGGTCCAGCATCTCAGTACATCACCTTCTACTGTGCCTGGTGTCTCCGAATCCAGAGCTTCTTTGGTTCGATTTTGCACCAACAAATCTTCTGGCTAGGAAAGGGTAGCCATATAACTACCATGGCCACTTGCTCTTCCTTGAAACACTCTTCCTTTGAACTTCTGTGACTCCACACTCTCCTGGCTTTCCCTACTTCTCTGTCTCCTTCTTTCTTGTCTTTTTTCTATTTGATCTCTAACAGAGTTCCTCAGAGTTCCTGATTCCTTTAAAGAGCAATGATTCATCTTCCTGAGGAATTCTGCATTTGTTTCTCTTCCCCAAGCCCTTCCTCAGGCCCCTGGTTCTGTGTATTTGGTGACCGAGTAGAAGTCTCACAAGGGTCCCAAGTCATCACCTTCTCCTCCCCCCAGCACTGATCTTCCTGCATTAGCTACAGATCCCTGCAATTCTATCACTGCATGGCAGCCAGAGGCTCTTTCACAGTCTAAATTGGATCATATACTTCTACTGCTTCCTTTCACTGGCTTCCCTTGCACTTTGATTAAAATGCACGTTCCAGTTACTTCTCTTGGTCCACAAGGTCCTGCAAGGCTGGCCCTTGCTTTCGTCCTCACCTTTCCTCCCCACTCCATCCCTCTCGTTCACTAGGCTCCAGCTCCATGAGCCTTTTTTCAACTCCTTTAACCTCTTTCCCACCTTCGGTCAGTGTGCAGCCTGTCCCCTCTGCCTGAAAGGCTCTTTCTGGGGTTTCACTTTGTCACTCTCTTGACTCCAGCTTAAATGTCACCTTGCCTGTGAGACCTTTCTTACAATTTTATCTGAAGAGGCGTGCTGCCACCTTGTTTGTCTAGCACCCCTGCATTTTGCAGTCATTTGTTTACTGGTTCGTGTTTTCTGTTGTTTGTGTGTTACTCTTTCCTCACTATTCAGTGAGTGCCCCAGACGCCCTTATTCACTCAGGACCTAGTGCAGTGTATAGCCTCGTCCTCGTGTATAGGAGGTGCTCCGTAAATATTTGCTGAATGATAGAGAGAATGTATGGGAAGTACATTTTCTGAAGCTGGATGGGTGTGGAATCAGAAGACCTCTATATTTGCAGATAAACACTCAGGGTCATGGGAAAACATTTGAAACATCAGCATTCTTTTTTTTTAATTATTTTATTTATTTATTTATTTTTGGCTGTGTTGGGTCTTTGTTGCTGCACGCGTATTTCTCTAGTTGCAGTGAGCAGGGGCTACTCTTGGCTGTGGTGTGTGAGCTTCTCATTGTGGTGGCTTCTCTTTTTGCAGAGCACGGGCTCTAGGAGCGTGGGCTTCAGTAGTTGTGGCACATGGGCTCAGTAGTTGTGGCTCAGGGGCTCTAGAGCGCAGGCTCGGTAGTTGTGGTGCACAGGCTTAGTTGCTCCGCGGCATGTGGGATCTTCCCGGACCAGGGCTCGAACCTGTGTCCTCTGCGTTGGCAGGCAGATTCTTGACCGCTGTGCCACCAGGGAAGCCCCCAATAGCTTTTGATATAATGTTTTTTTCCTATTCTCTTTTGGATACTTAATTTGTGTCTTCAATTCTGATTTCCTTTTTCCATTATTGATACTGTGTATAAAATAGATAACTAATGAGAACCTGCTGTATAGCACAGGGAACTCTACTCAATGCTCAGTCGTGACCTAAATGGGCAGGAAGTCCAAAAGCGAGAGGATGTATGTATATGTATGACTGATTCATTTTGCTGTACAGTAGAAACTAACACAACATTGTAAAGCAACTCTACTCCAATAAAAATTAATTTAAAAAAAAAGCTTAATCTTTATCTTCGAAGGAACTCAGAGTAAATCCAGAGTCTGATTTTTGTCTTTTCTGGGTCTTCATCTCCAGTTGCTCTACTTCTATGCTGGTCTATCCTGGTCCACATGAACCAGCCCCTCAAGACCCTTCGCAACGTGGTTCCTAACTTTCCTCTCCTGCTTCACCCTCAGCTACTCCTCCTCCCTTCCCTGCGTTCCTCACACTCACACCAACTAGACTACATTTCATGAACACTCTGTGCATCTTTTGCTTCAGTGTTGACCCATTGTCAAAACACGCCTTTTGCTGTGTCTGCCTTTTGATTCTTGTCTTCCTTCCCTTCCGGTAACAGAGCCTGTCACACTCCTTCTGGGCTTCTGTAGCACCTTATCCACAGCTCTGAGTGAGTGATTCTTATGAGAAGCTTGTTCACAATATAAGTGCCTGGGTGCCACTTCTGGAAAGTCTCGATGTCTGGGATGAGGTTCAGCAGGTATATTTTGGAATAACCTTCCTAGGTATTTCTGATGTATTATCTCCACGTGAGAACCACAGTTCCAAGTGTTATGGTTGCAAGATTTCACATTCCATATCCATGTATCCTGTATATCTCTTTCTAATCACACTGGTTTGAGATTGCCTTAAGGTAGAACAATGACTTAATTACCTTTAACCTTGACACAGAATCCATATAGGAACTGAAAACATTTGCTTTTGAGTGTCAGCTAGGGGAGAAGGATAGGCATCTGTATCAAGTATTTCAACGGGAATTTATTTATTAATAAAGCCATTAGTAATTTACAAAAACCAAGTTATAGATGCTGCTTACTAGGAACAATACCAGATGATTTTCCAAAATAGCTTAAGGAATGTCCTGATGTTTAAGCCCGAGAGTTTTCTTCTCTCTCTATAACCTTGCCTTCTCCTCAGGTGGTTTATGAGGTCATTATGAGGGCCATTGAGTACCCATGGCCTCTCTCCCTGAGTCATCTAAACTAAGAGGCACCGTGTAGTGAAACCCTTTCCCACTGTGCTGGTCTGGACAGAGATCATTTTTTAAAAATCAATATTAAAATGCTCTTGAGTACCAGTAGATGACATCACATATTGTTTGATATACAACGTACATTTGAATTTATTTTGAAAAGACCTGTTGAAAAACTATTTTGGAAAAAGAATAGAGGTTAGTGTTAATAGTAATTAGCACTGTTGTGACATTGCTCATGATATTTGTGGCTTTTTTTTTTTTTAGGGTTATGAATACTTTATTTTTTCTAGTACCACTTATTTTATTTTTTCAAAGAAGACTTTGATCTTTATTTCTAATCTCTTTTTCATCTCCTATCACAAGTAGCTGATTTTGTCCATTTCCACAACTTGAAATTTTTCTCTTCATTTTATTTATTTTTAAAAAATTTTTATGGGAGTATACTTGATTTACAGTGTTGTGTTAGTTTCGGGTGTACAGCAATGTGAATCAGCTATATGTATACATACATCCACTCTTTTTTAGACTCTTTTCCCACATAGTCCATTACAGAGTATTGAGTAGAGTTCCCTGTGCTATACAGTAGGTCCTTATTAGGTGATATTCATGTTTTTAATATCTTTGTCCCAATTAAAGTTGGTGCTGTATGATGTGCCTCTGAACCAACATTTTGCAGCAAGAATTAGGGGTGAACTCACTCCAGGTGAAATGACTTGTGATTCTTTCCTCAGTTAATCTGGTAGTGCTTGTGGAACCTGGTTTTAGTCAGTGCTTCAGAGGTATTTAAGGATCATATGTTTAATGAATATTTGTAAACAGAGTTATTTCCAAAAATAATAGTGCTATGGTCCACTAATGACAATGATCTTACCTAACCCTCCATCAGTAAGGTTCTTTTCCTTTGAGTGGTTCTTTTCCAGATAATGGGGATGATATGCACTGCCCCATCTAAGGTTGCCAGGTTTAGCAAATAAAAATACAGGATGCCCAGTTAAATTTGAATAATGGTGTATAACAGGTAAAAAATGAGTACCTATACATACTTACACTAAGAAATGATTCATTGTTTATCTGAAATTCAAATTTAACTGGCATCCAGGAATTCCCTGGTAGTCCAGTAGTTAGGACTCTGTGCTTCCATTGCAGGGGGCATGGGTTTGATTCCCGGTTGGGGAGCTAAGATCCTGCAAGTCACATGGTGTGGCCCCCCAGAAATTTAATCGGCACCCTATGTTTTATATGGCAACCATAGCCGTAACTAAAATCTCTCACTCTGCACCCTGACCCCTGCCCCGGGGACTAGGCAGGACCACTGGAGTGAGACATGCTTCCTGAGTCCACGAAGCAGAAACACATAAGCACTCCTAACTGATGTACAATGTACTCATTAGAAACTACTTCTAATCATTTGAGCTTGTACTTCCTGTGCCTGATAAAGCAGAAAATTATTTCCCGGTTGAAATGTCCCTAAAAAGTACATTGACCGTACCTCTAAATGCAAGAAGAGTGTGTTTTAGTGTGATAAATTGAAAGTTACTGCCAGCAGCAGAATGGAATGAAAATATGAGGCTATTTAGAAATAGATTACAAGGAGTAATTATTGCCTTGCATTTGTGCCCCAGCTCAAAAGATGAAGCAACATTCTCAGATGTTTCTGGAATGGAAAAACTTCCTTCCCCGACCAGCAGACACTGAATTTCGATGGAATTACCAAATTCCAGCTAAAATTCCTGAGCTTCAGGATTTTAGTTTCAAATACGGATGCTACTCAAGCCTACCCATTGCTTCTCAGGGTCTAGGTAAGTACACCTGCAGCTTTTAAAACAACTTCATAGACTGTTCTTGCTCCAAGATTCCTCAACACATAGGGCCCTGGTGGGTGACCTTGATAACAGTCATAGAGAATGTCAGTGACCCCTGAATGGAATCAAAACTAGGACTCTGGGGCACTTAGCCTCAAACCCAGGGAATGAGGATGATGTCTCAGAAGAGAAATGACTGCTTGTGCCGTGAAATGAGTACATCCTCTGCCTGGGAGGGACAGTTGTTGGGATTGGGGGACACGCCCCCCCCACTTATAAAATGAAAGGAAGGATTTAGTTGCTATTAAACAACCAAAAGAAAAAAAAAGTTCCTCGGGAATCAAATTAGACTTGTCAGTTATCCCCTGGAAGTTTATCCACACGGCACATCCTTCAGGCATCTTTACATTTAGCAACGATTTTACTTGAGTGTTCTTTTATGACCCCAATTGCTATTGTTTACAACAGAAAAGTTTTTAAAAGTTCCATGAAAAAAAAAAAAAAGTTCCATGACCAAGCCACCTCCGAGTTCCTGGTTAAGAGGATAATTTGGTGTTAGTCTGAGAAAGTGATTTATTCCTTGCATGGAGTTGGGATCAAGTAGCGCTTTAGACAAAAATCACAGAGCAGAAGCTGAGCATCTTGGGTTGGAAGGCAGCCTAGGAGTACCTAGTCTAGATCCTCCCATCACGTACAAATCCCTTCTCGCCCATCCTTGCCAAGAGGAGACAGTTTGCCTGCTTAAACTGTTTGGAGGGGTGTCCCATCCCCCAGTGTAGCTCCTTCATCCTTGGATACTCTGTTTGAAAGTTCTCAACAGCTAGAGTCTTCCTTGCTAAACTTCTGGCCATTGGTTCTATTTCTTCCCACAGAGGTTAACTACTAGAACTCCACTATTCAATGAAACTCTTATTATATGCCCTCTATATTCTCCACTTAAAGCATTTCCAGACCCTTCAAACACTCTGAATATAGTTCCCTGTGCCATACAGTAGGACCTTGTTGTTTATCCATCCTTTACATACCAATTTGCATCTGCTACTCCCAAACTCCCAATCCTTCCCTCCCCACCTCCCCTCCCCCTTGGCAACCACAAGTCTGCCCTCTTCATTGTTTTTTTAAAAAATAAATTTATTCATTTATTTATTTTTTTCTGTGTCGGGTCTTTGTTGCTGCGTGCAGGCTTTCTCTAGTTGCGGCGAGCGGGGGCTACTCTTCGTTGCGGTGTGCGGGCTTCTCATTGTGGTGGCTTCTCTTGTTGCGGAGCACGGGCTCTAGGCGCATGGGCTTCAGTAGTTGTGGCTCGCAGGCTCAGTAGTTGTGGCTCGCAGGCTCTAGAGCGCAGGCTCAGTGGTTGTGGCGCATGGGCTTAGTTGCTCCGTGGCATGTGGGATCTTCCCGGACCAGGGCCCAAACCTGTGTCCCCTGCATTGGCAGCTGTATTCTCAACCACTGCGCCACCAAGGAAGTCCCTTCATTGTTTCTTTTTCATGAGAATTCCATGACTAGCAGAGCCCACCTTAAATGAACAACATTCAGAATCAAATATGAGTGATTCTGGGTTTACTTGCACCTCATACCTCTATCCATCCAGATGTACAGTGAGTGCTAACTGTAGATGTCATTGTTCTTCCAAACTGCTCCTCCTGAGACACCTGGGTCCCTGAGGGAGGCCCCTCAGTGTGTCCATCCACATCTGCACAGGAGATGGCATGAAAGGGAAAGAAGCTTCTAGGAAGGTGCTGGTTTGCTCAGCAGGTGGTGAATGCTGCCATCCCAACAGGCTGACCTGCAGAAGAGTCTATTTCAGGGAGAATGGTGGTCACACTCAACCTTCTGGCCATCATCTCCAGTCATTCCCACTTCCAACAGCAACAGCCCTGAGTACCCCAGCAGCTCTGCACGGCCCCAGTCACGGGAGGAGACGTATAGCTCCTCACTTCCCAGTACAATTAAGGACGCCGATTAAGCTCCAAGTTGGGCTCAGGGCTGTCAGGGGCGCATCCCACAAATAAAGGCAGGAATTCTTTGCTCAGTGACAGCTCTTTTTTTTCTCCTTCCCTTGTGTCCCCCAGTCCCTTCCATGCTGTACCGACACATGAGGAATCAAGAGCACAAGAAGAAGCAGACCACGTACCAAAGTGAGTACGGGAAAGTCTACCTGGATTTCTTAACAATTTTGAGCTCATTCACTCCCTCTCAAGTCACAGAGTACCTTCAGAGTGTTTCCTACAAAGGTAAGATGAGGTCCCGAGTTACTATTTAATAAATTACAGATCATAATAATTGCTTTACCCCAAATAGAAGTTGTTCCAACTTCTAACCACTGGAGTTATATGTTCACAAAATATATATATATAGCCTCCAAAAAAATCCCATAGTTTAGTGCAAACGTCAACCCATTGAAAATAAATTTTTCTTAAAAGAGAACCCAGTGACTATATCCCCACTTATTAAAATAGAAACATCTAGCTTTTCACTAATTTCTGATCTCACTTTGCTGTGGTTGGATTGCTCCAGGGTGACTTCTCTTTTTCTTACGGTTAACTGATTTCTCCAGTGGGTGTCTGTACTATCTCACGGCTTTGTGTTAGGTTCTGTAAACTTTATTTCCTGTTTGGGGGTACTTTTTTGTGAGAGGCTTTTTAGGGTACATGAGAATCTTCATGTATCTCCTCCTCGAAGAGATAAATGCCATCAGCATAGGTTGGGTCACTCCACGCAACAGAGATTTACCCCAGTTCGGGGTCTAGTGACTGGAATTTGTTTGGGAGCATCTCAGGGGCAAGTGGTCAGTCTGAGCGTGTGTAAAATGTCCACTCAGAGAATAAGACTTGGAGGAGAGGAAACTAAACTCTTCCAACAGCTGCCTCTCAGCACCCAATGCTCGTGGTCACACAACCTATCACCCCTGATTTTTAGCACATGCCCTAATGCAGATGTATGTATTTCTATAAAGTATCTTCATATACCACTAAACTAACGTGTTATGTACATTATAAAACATTCAAAATGTTAAAGAAGCCAAAAGCAAATAGAAATAGAGATCCTAATATTTCTTCCCACACCCAGTGGACCATCTCCTACACCCCACTCTGTGCTCTGCACAACGTGGAGGTCACTGCCTTGCTTTATGCCCCATGGGCAGGCCTAAGCTCAGAACATCCACAGGCACTCAGTAAGCCCCCAACTCCTACCCCTGTCAGTAAGCCCCCTGTCTCCTACCATTTTTTTTTTTTTTTTGGGATTCCATGTATATGCATTAGCATACGGTATTTGTTTTTCTCTTTCTGACTTACTTCACTCTGTATGACAGACTCTAGGTCCATCCACTTCACTACAAATAACTCAATTTCATTTCTTTTTATGGCTGAGTGATATTCCATTGTATATATGTGCCACATCTTCTTTACCCATTCATCTGTCGATGGACACTTAGGTTGCTTCCATGTCCTGGCTGTTGTAAATAGAGCTGCAATGAACATTTTGGTACATGGCTCTTTTTGAATTAAGGTTTTCTCAGGGTATATGCCCAGTAATGGGATTGCTGGGTCATATGGTAGTTCTATTTTTAGTTTTTTAAGGAATCCCCATTCTGTGCTCCATAGTGGCTGTATCAATTTACACTCCCACCAACAGTGCAAAAGGGTTCCCTTTTCTCCCCACCCTCTCCAGCATTTATCGTTTGTAGATTTTTTGATGATGGCCATTCTGACCGGTGTGAGGTGATATCTCATTGTAGTTTTGATTTGCATTTCTCTAATAATTAGTGATGTTGAGCATCTTTTCATGTGCCTCCTGGCCATCTGCATGTTTTCTTTGGTGAAATGTCTATTTAGGTCTTCTGCCCGTTTTCTTTTTTTTCTTAATAGTCACAAACTGGATACAACTCAAACTTCCATCAACAGGAGAATGGATAAATAAACTGTGGTATATTCACAAAATGAAATACTACTAGGCAATAATGAAGAATGAATTATTGATGTATTCAACAAAATGTATAAACCTCAAAGACATTATTATGCTAAGTGAAAGAAGCCAGACACACAATAATATATTTTGTATGGTTTCATTTATTTGAAAGTCTACCACAGGCAAAACTTATCTACAATGAAAGATATTGGAACAGAGACTGTCTTGGGGTAGGAGGGATTGACTGGGAAAGAGCAAGACAGGACTCTCCAGTGTGTTGGAAATGATCTTTATCGTTACATGGGTGTGAGTTGCACCTATGCAAATGTCAGCCCACTAACCTGTACATGCACGATCAGTGCATTTCACTTTATGAAAGTTTACCTCAACTGAAAAACGCTGAGGTCAGGAAAGACAAGGAGAAGGATGAGTGTGGGGTTGAAACTTAAATGTGAAGTCACAAACACAAATAAATGCAAACATAACTGGAGAGTAAACCAGGAACACCCCCCGCCCACCCCACACACACACATGATCTCCAGCCCTCAGCTGGCATTTGTAACACTGCGCATGACAACATGGACATTGAATAGGAAAACATGTTATCACTCGCATTCTTCCTTTCTCTTAGTTTTGGCTGCAGAGATGGCAATTGCTAGGAGTGACAAAGCTTTACAGCTCCACAAAGTACAATTAAAAAATATGTAATTAGGATCAGGGGACCATAGATGTTCAGAACCAGAAAAGACTCCTTCAATTTCTAGATGAGGAAATGGAGGCCAGGGAGTTGAAGGGCCTCCCATGATCAGTTATCACTCAAAGATTGCAAAGTCTCCCAACACTGGGGGGCAGAAAAGCAACCCTGGCTTGGATGAAACTTCTGGAACAATAGTCTCTATTGTGTTGTTTATCATCACATCACCCAGACCAAGCATTGTCTATGTGCTTCACACATAGCATTCCTCGTCCATTCAACTGCACTAGGTAAGTATCGTTACCTGTATTCAAAGATGAGGAAATGAATAAATGGAGGGGACAGATGTATTTGCCAGCACAGAACTGAAACCTAAGTTTATTTCATTCTGAAATCCATGCTCTTTCCAGGAAGTCTTGCTGATCCCTTGAATACTGTTTGCTCTTTTTAATCAATAATTAACATAATTGTGTCTTTTTAGCTATTAGACATACTATCCTTTGATTATTTTGGTCTCATTGAATTTATATTTAGAGTACTATTATCAGATATTTGCCTCCTTCCTAGAATTTCTCTGTTTAGCACTTAAATAGTTAAATGGAAATTTTCATCCTGTTTTTCTTCATAATTTTCAGACCGACAGATTCTTGATCGCTTTATTTACTCTTACTGTGACGTTGACAAAGGGACGGATAAAAAAGGAAAATAGTTCAAATGAAGAAAATCTGAACGTACCTAGGTTATTTTCTCAATAATCAAGGAAAAATAAGATCCAAATTGTTCTAAATATAATTTCATCATGAGTTTGTGTTATTTTGTTTGTGTGTGTGTGTGTGTGTGTGTGTTTAATTTATTTATTTATTTATTTATTTTTAGCTGCGTTGGGTCTTTGTTGCTGCGCGCGGGCTCTTCTCTAGTTGCGGCAAGCAGGGGCTACTCTTCGTTGCAGTGTGCGGGCTTCTCATTGCGGTGGCTTCTCTTGTTGTGGAGCACGGGCTCTAGGCGCACGGGCTTCAGTAGTTGTGGCTTGCAGGCTCTAGAGCGCAGGCTCAGTAGTTGTGGTGCACGGGCTTAGTTGCTCCATGGCATGTGGGATCTTCCCGGACCAGGGCTCGAACCTGTGTCCTCTGCGTTGGCAGGCAGATTCTTGACCGCTGTGCCACCAGGGAAGCCCCCAATAGCTTTTGATATAATGTTTTTTTCCTATTCTCTTTCGGATACTTAATTTGTGTCTTCAATTCTGATTTCCTTTTTGAACTAAGAATTATGTGGAAGAGGTTTCTTAATTTTTCAATAATTAGGGGATTAAAAAAACCTTTTTATTATTGATTTCCTATTTGAAAGTTAAAAAACAAATCTCTGCTTTGGGAAAATTAGCAAAAACATTTTTATGCCAAGATTAATTTGTGTATTAGATGAATATCAGAAGAAAAAATGTGTCGTTTATGGTATTTTTCAAGCCCTTTCTATCTTTGCCTTAATTGCATATTTGACCTGTCAAATTCTGAGGCAATAATATTTAAAACATTCCACAATAAAAATGTTTTCATCAATGTCTCCTTGTATTTCTGGGATTTTTGCTACATATTTTTGGCTACTATGTTGTTTATCAATGCTTATGACTTATGCAGAGCTTCTTCATTAATTAACTTTTTTCCCATTACATGTTATTCCTCTTTGACCCTGTTAATGATTTTGACCTTAAATTACACTTTAATTGATATTCATGTTGCCATTCATGCTGGGTTTGTATTTTATTTGCATTTACTTACTTCCCAATTTTTCTCTTTTGCTGTTTACGTCTTTCTTGGAGCACTGGGGACTGTAGCTGTGGCCAACCAGTAATTTCACGTGGATTCTCTCTTAGTTTAGTGCATACAGTGGGACTTCCTGTCCTCACAACACTCTCCAAATCATGGTCCATATTCCATCGGGATCTTAAACCAAATAATAAGAAATGAGTAGTCCTTCATTCAATAAATATTTATTGAACACCTGCTATGTGGCAGTGTTGTAGGTCATGGGAATATATTTGTAGTGAAAAAACATACATGGAGCTTACATGCTAGAAGAAGGGACAGATCGTAAACAAGTCAAAATGAACAGTATAAGTACAAAATATAAGTGCCACACACAGTGTAAGCAGTGCTATGATGGGGGAGCTCCTGTGAGGAGGCCCCATTTAAGCTGACCCATTAAGAGGGGAAAGAGCCAGCCATGTGAAGAGATGAGCAACAGCTTTCCAGGCTTGCGGAACAGCAAGGCAAGGGCGTCAAAGTAGGAAAGAGCTTGAAGTGTTTCTTGAAACGGCCTAGAGACAGTCAGAAGGCAGAGTGGCTGAAGCATTGTGAGTTGGCTAGGGACAGGGCAGAGGGTCAGTCATACAAAAGAGGTCAAAGGGGCAGGGGTCAGATCACGCATGGACTGAGTGCCGTTGGCTCCTCCTAACAGCGTGGACTCTCTTGTTGTAGTTTCTGTGTTTCAGAATATTCAATAAATTTCTGTTGGTTCAAGTTGTGGATCCCTCGTGAACGTGGGTTGGTTTTACGTTAATCCTCTTACAAAGCCTTGTCTGGGGCTGGAGTGTTCATCCCTGCAGACATGTTGTGGCTGCGTCTTCAGCTTTCGCTGTCCTCCGGGAATCCCAAATGGGATCCTTGACCTCTTAAATGACGTTTAAAAAAAAATTATATACATTAAAGTTCACTCTTTGTGCTGTAAAGTTCTATGGGTTTTGACAGAAGCATAATGTCATATCCATCATTACAGTATCATACAGAATAGTTTCATCACCTAAAATATCCCCTTGCTTCACCTAGTTGACTCTCCTCCCAAACCTGTCATTACTTCTTTGGAGATAGTTTTGGTATTCTAAGGGCAGAACGGCCAAGAAAAGCAACTATCACCCACTGCCTCGCAGCAGACAGCCTGTGGATGAATGCACCCTCCCATCTGGCTGGAAACAGAAAGGCATCCTACATACAGAATTGTAGAACAGATAAGTGACCGCCACTCTAGAGCCAGAAATGCTACATTTATAAACACGCACTATTAGACAGACTTTTTCTTTGGGCACTGTGGTAAACTAAATTATTGTCCCCAGTTCTTCATCTCTCCCTGTCTCCACACTCTTTGGAAGGTATCTCCCCAACCTTTGACTGTGAGCTTGGTCATGTGACTTGCTTTAGCCAATGCGATGTTAGCAGACGTAAGTCTGGGCTGCCCACTGGTCCCAGGAGAAGGATGAGAGTCATGTGGATGAGAGCTACTGCTATGGTCAGTTTGTGTACCCCCAAAATTCATCTGTTGAAATCCTAATCCCCAAGGTGGTGGTATTAAGGGGTGGGACCTTTGGAGGTGATTAGGTCATGAGGCAGAGCCCTCATGATTGGGATTAGTGCCCTTATAAAAGAGACCCCACAGAGCTCCCTTCTGCCATGTAAGGACACAGAGAAAAGATGGCCATCTGAACCAGAAAGTCCTCACCAGACACCAGACCTGTTTGTGCCATGATCTTGGAATTCCAGCCTCCAGAAATATGAGAAATAAATGTTTGTTGCGTATAAACAACCTAGTTTATGATGTTTTGTTTTAGCAGCCCAAATGGACTAATACAGCTACCCTAGCTGACCCTCCCTAGGGACCCACAAAGTGTGAGTGAGAAATAAGTGTTTCCCATTGCATGCCACTGAGATTAATACATCAAGAGCTAATAGATACAGGCACAGTATTTATTTAGATGAGACGTCTCTGGAACCCTCAAAATGAAATGAAAGGCTTGGTAGAATCCATTTTCCCTCTTCAAAATATTAAGTCTGATCACCGCTGACAAATGCATTTAAAAAGTGATTGTCTTCTAAGACAGGAGAGTGTGGTTGTGGTCCTTTTGTATTTTAAAACCCGCCAAATAATGAAGGCATTTTAAACGTTGAACACTTCAAAAGTTCTCACGAGGCCAGTGGCCACTGCTTATTTTAATGTGCCAAAGGATGTGAATGAGTGCTTTAATATGTTCCTTTTTTCAGAGCAGATTGTCAAGACCAGATCAATGTACTTGACGTGAGTTAATTATGTACCTCCATTATTATATTTCAAAGAGAGCAGTGTTTCAACACAGATAATGATTCTGAAATTCTTTCTCTTGTGGTATACCCTGATGGCCCTTTTGATTCTCTTTCTAACCTCCTGCAAAACTCACTGCCCCCTGCCGACACGCACACATCCTATTGCAAAAAGTACATGTTTCTATGCTTTCCAGAAACATCTGTTCTTTGTTTTTACCCTCTCGAAAAAAACTGTTTTATAAATAGGATTTTTTTTCCATTTGTTTTCTAGTTTTATTGAGATATAATTGACATATAACACTGTATTAGTTTAAGGTGTACAACATAATGATTTGATATATGTTTATATTGCAAAATGATCACAATAGCTTTAGTTGACATCCATCACCTCACATAGTTGCAATTTTTTTTCTTGTGATGAGAACTTTTAAGGTTTACTCTCAGCAACTTTCAAAAACACAATACAGTGTTGTTAACTATAGTTACCATGCTGTACATTAGATTCCCCAAAACTTATTTATCTTATAACTGGAAGTTTGTACCTTTTAACCACCTTCACTCATTTCCCCTCCCCTCAACCTTCCCTATCACCCAACTATCACCAGTCTGTTGTCTGAACCTTATCATTCAGCCTAGCTCTATCTCTTGGTTGTCTCCCTTTTTTTTTTTTGAATTTTATATTATTTATTTTTTTATACAGCAGGTCCTTATTAGTCATCAATTTTATACACATCAGTGTATACATGTCAATCCCAATCGCCTAATTAATCACACCACCACCCCACCCTCCCGCTGCATTCCCTCCTTGGTGTCCATGCGTTTGTTCTCTACATCTGTGTCTCTATTTCTGCCCTGCAAACCAGTTCATCTGTACCATTTTTCTAGGTTCCACATATATGCGTTAATATACTATATTTGTTTTTCTCTTTCTGACTTACTTCACTCTGTATGACAGTCTCTAGATCCACCACGTCTCTACAAATGACCCAATTTCGTTCCTTTTTATGGCTGAGTAATATTCCATTGTATATATGTACCACATCTTCTTTATCCATTCGTCTGTCGATGGGCATTTAGCTTGCTTCCATGACATGGCTATTGTAAATAGTGCTTCAATGAACATTGGGGTGCACGTGTCTTTTTGAATTATGGTTTTCTCAGAGTATATGCCCAGTAGTGGGATTGCTGGATCATATGGTAATTCTATTTTTAGTTTTTTAAGGAACCTCCATACTGTTCTCCATAGTGGCTGTATCATTTTACATTCCCACCAACAGTGCAAGAGGGTTCCCTTTTTGCCACATCCTCTCCAGCATTTGTTGTTTGTAGACTTTCTGATGATGCCCATTCTAACTGGTGTGAGGTGATACCTCATTGTAGTTTTGATGTGCATTTCTCTAATAATTAGTGATGTTGAGCAGCTTTTCATGTGCTTCTTGCCCATCTGTATGTCTTCTTTGGAGAAATGTCTATTTAGGTCTTCTGCCCATTTTTGGATTGGGTTTTTTTTTTTTTAATATTGAGCTGTTTTATATTTTGTTTTAACATGAGCTGTTTATATATTTTGGAGATTAATCCTTTGTCCATTGATTCATTTGCAAATATTTCTCCCATTCTGAGGGTTGTCTTTTCGTCTTGTTTATGGTTTCCTTTACTGTGCAAAAGCTTTGAAGTTTCATTAGGTCCCATTTGTTTATTTTTGTTTTCATTTCCATTACTCTAGGAGGTGGATCAAAAAAGATCTTGCTGTGATTTATGTCAAAGAGTGTTCTTCCTATGTTTTCCTGTAAGAGTTTTGTAGTGTCCGGTCTTACATTTAGGTCTCTAATCCATTTTGAGTTTATTTTTGTGTATGGTGTTAGGGAGTGTTCTAATTTCATTCTTTGACATGTAGCTGTCCAGTTTTCCCAGCACCACTTATTGAAGAGACTGTCTTTTCTCCATTGTATATCCTTGCCTCCTTTGTCATAGATTAGTTGACCATAGGTGCGTGGGTTTATCTCTGGGCTTTCTATCCTGTTCCACTGATCTATATTTCTGTTTTTGTGCCAGTACCATATTGTCTTGATTACTGTAGCTTTGTAGTATAGTCTGAAGTCAGGGAGTCTGATTTCTCCAGCTCCGTTTTTTTCCTCAAGACTGCTTTGGCTATTCTGAGTCTTTTGTGTCTCCATACAAATTTTAAGATTTTTTGTTCTAGTTCTGATAAAATCGCCATTGGTAATTTGATAGGGATTGCATTGAATCTGTAGATTGCTTTGGGTAGTATAGTCATTTTCACAATATTGATCCTTCCAATACAAGAACATGGCATATCTCTCCATCTGTTGGTATCATCTTTAATTTCTTTCATCAGTGTCTTTTCAGTGAATTCTTTTTCTGGAAGGCTGCCTATCTCCACTTCATTTAGTTGTTTTTCTGGGGTTTTATCTTGTTCCTTCATCTGGTACATAGCCCTCTGCCTTTCATTTTGTCTATCTTTCTGTGAATGTGGTTTTTGTTCCACAGGCTGCAGGATTGTAGTTCATCTTCCTTCTGCTGTCTGCCCTCTGGTGGATAAGGCTATCTAAGAGGCTTGTGCAGGTTTCCTGATGGGAGGGACTGGTGGTGGGTATAGCTGGGTGTTGCTCTGGTGGGCAGAGCTCGTTAAAACTTTAATCCGCTTGAGTGTTGATGGGTGGGGCTGGGTTCCCTCCGTGTTGGTTGTTTGGCCTGAGGCAACCCAACACTGGAGCCTACCCAGGCTCTTTGGTGGGGCTAATGGCAGACTCTGGGAGGGCTCACGCCAAAGGAGCACTTCCCAGAACTTCTGCTGCCAGTGTCCTTGTCCCCACGGTGAGCCACAGCCACCCCCCGCCTCTGCAGGAGACCCTCCAACACTAGAAGATAGGTCTGGTTCAGTCTCCCCTGGGGTCACTGCTTCTTCCCCTGGGTCCCGATGCGCACACTACTTTGTGTGTGCCCTCCAAGAGTGGAGTCTCTGTTTCCCCCAGTCCTGTCAAAGTCCTGCAATCAAATCCCACTAGCCTTCAAAGTCTGATTCTCTAGGAATTCCTCCTCCCGTTGCCAGACGCCCAGGTTGGGAACCTGACGTGGGGCTCAGAACCTTCACTCCAGTGGGTGGACTTCTGTGGTATAAGTGTTCTCCAGTCTGTGAGTCACTCACCCACCAGTTATGGGATTTGATTTTACTGTGTGCCTCTCCTACCGTCTTATTGTGGCTTCTCCTTTGTATTTGGATGTGGGGTATCTTTTTTCTTGAGTTCCAGTGTCTTCCTGTTGATGATTGTCCAGCAGCTAGTTGTGATGCTGGTGTTCTCGCAAGAGGGAGTGAGAGCACGTCCTTCTACTCTGCCATGTTGGTTCCTTATCTACAAATATGGTTAAACCTGTTCTATTTTGTTAAAAAATGCTTTCACGAATAGAAGAGTAGAAAAATAACATCACTTTAAACTGAAGACTGCAATAATTTGTAAAAAATAAAAATTAAAAAATCACAATGGGGCATGTGTAGTTGAGTTTTCATTACGTGTTAAAAATCTCCTGTCTGTACAAGAGGCATATGAGCCAGAGCAATGCTTCTCAATCTTGACTGCACGATAGAAGGGCCTGGAGAGATTTTAAAAATCCTGATATCCAGGCCACTCCCCAGACCAATTGCATCAGAAAATCTAGGGGTGGAACCTGCAGCAGTCTGTTCTAAAATTCCCCAGGGTGATTCCAATGCACAGCAAAGAGCAAGCCCCACTGACCTAGGGGAGCGGCAGGTTGTACCTGCTAAGTTTAAGTGGATGGCTCAGTTACGCTCTAGGCAGGAAACAGAATCCACCCTATTTGTTTCACACGATGGGGCTTGAATGAACGGACTACTTCTGAGGGTGAGGTTTGCAGAGGCTAACAATGGAAGGAAGCTGTTACCAGCTCTAGGCCTGAATGGACAATGTGATTGGAGCCCAGTGAGACCCAGCTGCGTGGAGGAGCAGCTGTCCCCTGGGGCTGTGGTCACAGAGAGAAAGAGCCATGGCCAGAGATGTGAAAAAGGGAGAGACAGGGGAAGAAATACTCCACTCTTGCTTTCTCTTTCCCTCTGATACAATCTGAGCTCCTCCAGTGGTTCCCATTGACCAAGCCCAACGGATGCCACCAGAAAGGTACTGAGGAAGATGCAGCCCAAAGGGTCAGGCTCCAGTGGCACAGAGTGGGCTAGGGAAGGGTATTAAGGGGATTTGGAGGCCAAACAGAATATAACCAACACAGCGGGCCAGCTTTTCTCAACCAAAACCAAAAGCAGAGTGTGTGGCCAAGTACTGAATAAGATTTCTGAATGTGATTTTATAGAACACTTTATAAAACAGGGAATTTATTCATTTAAAGAATCATCTTTTAAAAAGTAATCACATTTCATGAATTGGGATGGTTCCAGAAAATCCAAGGTGTAGGATTATGACAGTTTAAACTTTATCCCTCATTCAACATTTAAAAAAAAAATATTTTTGGGAATTCCCTGTCGGTCCAGGTTGGGACTCTGGGCTTTCACTGCCGAGGACTCAGGTTCAATCCCTGGTCGGGAAACTAAGATCCCACAAGCTACACGGCATGGCCAAAAATAAAAATAAAATATTTTAAAGTCTTTTGTGCCAGACAGTGTGCTGTACTAGATACCAAAATCAAAGACAGAATAACCATTCTTAAAGATTTAAGAGTCTAGTGGGAAATATAGACAAGTTAGCAATGTTATATTTTACCAGCCCGGGGTGGTGTACCCCACTTCGGGGGCACTCCCTGCCCCCAACTCCAGCCACATGGTTCTGATGTCAGCTGAAAACTCACTGCAGTCAGCCTGGGCCAAGTTTGGTATCTCTCCTCTCTGGCCACTGTTGGGGTCCAGCCCGGGTTTTCCTCAGTGGAGATGTGGGCAGAGCTCTCTTTCCTCTGTGCTTATGAGGCTGTAAGACACATCCAGAGCTACCCGTGGTCTTTCTTCCAGGCTCATGGGGGCAACCAGCCAGAGAATGGAGACATGGGGGAGGATGCATGAAAGAGAGGGAGGGTCCTGATGAGGCTGGAGTGAGTCCTTGAGTCCAGCCACACCGCAACCACACGAGCCAGTTCACGTCCCCTTTTGACGAAAGCCGCATTGAGCTGGGAGTCAACAGTGTTCTAACTAATACAGAAAGAAATGTCAATCAACTCTGAAGAGACATATGATAGAGCCAAGCATAGGGTGTTATGGGATTTCTGAGAAGCTTGCTTAACCCAGCCTGAAGGGTCAGGAAGGTTGCTGGAACGATGTTGGGCTCAGGTCTTTCCAGGAGGCAATGGCACTGTAATTATGCTATTTTCACAAGCAAGAGTCTCAACTTAATGCCTACAGCGGCCTGGCAGGTGGCCGAAATAAGGGCAGTGGGCCAGGTGTGAGGCCATAGGGAGTGGTGAGGACTATGGTGAACTGGAGAGTGCCTGCCATGTCTAGAAGGGGCTGGTGACATCCTTTCTAGACAATTGTAGCCCTGTTAGCATGTATCAGTTATGTAGGGTTTCAGGAAAATCCCTTTTTTCATTGTATCACTATAATGTCCCTCTTTATGTTCCATAGTATTCCATATTCTGAAGTCTACTTTGATATTAATGTAGCTATTTCTGTTCTTTTGGTTAGTTTCAGTATATTTTTCCATCCTTTTACTTTTAACCCATCTGTGTCTTTTCATTTAAAGTGGGTTTCACATACGTATAATACACCATGTAAATATATAATACAATGTTGAATTCGGGAGTATGAAGAAAAATACAGCAGGCTAAAGACAGAGAGGCATGGGGGTTGCTATTTTAAGTGGGGTGGTCAGGAAGGCCTCTATAACATGGCACTGAGCTCACTCCTGACAGAAGTGAGGGAGGAGGGGAGAAGCTTGTGGATGTTTGGAGGAAGGACTTTCCAGGTAGAGGGAACAAGGGCAGAAGCCCTGCAAGTTCTAAGAGAAGGTCAAGGTGGTCCTGGAGAAGTGAGGGGAGAACAGTAGGAGATGAGGTCAGACAGGTAGAAGGGCAGATCAGAGAAGCCTCCAAGGTTATAGATTTTACTTTGAATTTTACTTTGAATGATATGAGAAGCATGGCAGGTATTCGAGTAGAGGGTTGACATTGTCCAACTTCTGTTTTTAAAAGACCACTCTCTACATAGAACATATTGTAGTGGGAGCAGAAATGAAAACCGGGAGACGAGTCAGGAGGTACTGCCAAGGTCCAGGTGAGAGACATGGGTGGCTTGGACTAAGAGGTATTGGTGGCAAAAGTGAGAAGTGGCTGGATTCTGAAGACACTTCAAAGGTAGAACAAATAGGATTTGTTGGTGGACTGAATGTGTGCTTGGGAGAAAAAAGAGGGGAGGGAGATGACTCCAAGGGTTTTTCCCTAGGCAATTAGAAAAATGGAGTTGTTATCTGAGACAGGGCAGGTGGAGGAGGCGTGGGATTGGGTAATCAAGGGTTCCGTTTTGGACAGTGGATAACACCCACATATAATTACTATTAATTGCACCCTGGCAGGGCAAGATGGTAAGAGAGCATTTTTAATACCAGTTATTTTCCTCTTTGTTCACTCCCTGGCATTTCCTCCCACCCCACCTCCCAGCTTCGTGCTAGCATCAATTACCTTCGCATGTGATGGGATTAATGCACCCGGGGGAGGGGGGAGGGGGAGGGGGAGGGGAGGAACCTCCCCAGGTACTCCAGTTACAAATCCTGGCACAGTGAGGGGCGAGCCACCACTGTGGGTATAGCTCATCAGCACTGGCTGCTCCCAGCAAGAAAGTAGCAAGATTTTCTTCACCTGGCGTCTCTGTGATCATCAGTAATTGCCCCTGGGGACAGAGTAGATGTGATTCTAATCAGTACAGGAGTCCCTGGCAGGTTTTGCTGTCTGATACCACGAACTGGAGAGGAAGAAGAGCAGGTTCTGCTTTGGGAAGGTTAGAAACATCTCATGCTAACAGGTAAGAAAACGTTCTCTTCGTCCTTTTCTTTTCTTTTCTTTATAATCTCATAGAATTTTCTAGAATTCTGCTTGGGGTACAGGCAGAGAGCTGTTTGCAGTAAAAACGGGTATTATAAGGTAACTATTTACATTGTCAAGGAAGCAGGTTTTGCTCCTCAGGAGGAAGGTAAAGGGAAGTTTGTCCCATTCATTGTAAAGACTGACCACGCGCCCCACTCGGCCTGGCACAAACATGGGATGCAGCAGTGCACGGGGCTTAGTGTGCTCAGCTAGCTGTTGCTATGGAATTTTGTCCCTGCAATCAGAGCCTCTGCCGTGATAACTTAATTGCACTTAAAAAAAAAAAAAAAAACAGAAAAAAACCTTGAATTTGAGTAAATCCTGAGAATATCATGAGGGCTTTTGATTAATGTAAAATTAAAGCTCTTTCAGAAGCATTAATTGAATAAAAAGAACACTATTCAAAGAGCTGTAAGGATGGCCCAAACCATTTGAAGATATACAGTCATTATCTTAAAATCTGTTAATTAAGGCACTAGGTGTCATCAAACATCTTGACTTCAGGGCACTTTATTTATATTTAAGTTTCTATCTCATTTTCTTGTTGTCCTGACCCTTTGATATTTATTTTTCCTTCCTGCATTGCCCCATCCTGAATCTTTTCCGTGTTAGCTGGAAAATATTTCCAGCTCAGTCTTTCTCAGCATCCTTCTTGCTGACCAGGTGTGGATGAGATGTCATAATTAAAAGTGACCCATTTCTTCTGAGATTGCTGAGAGAAAACATGCTTTGAGCTTGGCAGAAGAATTTTGTTTTTGACTGTTGAAAGAAACAAACTGTAAGCATAATATTAAATCAGTATTAAGAGTGGCAAACAATACACTTAAAAGTTTGGGAAATTACTATTCCCCCAAATAAGGTAAAAGAAACCATTAAGTTCTGAGCGAAACATCACCCTCAAGCCCTTGGCATAATCATATTACCAGCAGGCATGAGTCACCTTGATCTCTGTTGTGTGAAACCACAGGTACCACCTAGGATGCTTAGAGCTACACACAGGTCGTAGAAGACCCACAATGCCCGAATATTTAGAAAATTGATTACCTTACAAAATAAATCTGTTGGTAGGGAGTGCTCCACGGCTGGTTAATTCAACAATTCAAAGGTGTACTTTAACACAAATATCCTTTGTAGCTTTGTTGTTTGGGCTTTGGGGCTCACATTTGTCCTGTTTGCAAGATGGCTGCAGCATCTCCATCCAGAGGCCACATCTGAGGCAGGAAAAGCACTCAGTTTTCTCCCTTCCTTCACTTTTCAAAAGCATGGGAACCTTTCCCAAAACCACCCAGTGGACTTCCACTCACACTTGATTGGCCAAAGTTGTGTCACATGCTCATGACTAAACCCAAACCAGCAAGGAGAGCAGATTACCATGGTTGTCTTAGACCCCACGGTTCACCCCACGAGACTGGGGAGAAGCTCTGCCTCTCATGAAGGGCGTGAACCCCAAGACCTACACGAGGCAGAGTTCCGTTAGCAGGGGAGGGCTGGGGGGAGATGGCTGCTGGGCGGGAATGATGGGCAGACATCTATGTTTTCCACTGCCCATCTTCCTGTCTCCCTAGCTGCCCATTTATAGCCCCCTTACTTACTCCTCTTCCCTCTGCCTGTCCTCGAAATACTAGGATTCCTCAGCACACAGCCCGGGCCATCTTCTCTTCTCTGTGTGTGCTCCCTCAGTCCTGTGGTTTTAAATGCCATCTACACGTTGGCAACCCTCCAAATCGGTATCTTCTGCCCAGACCTCTCTCCTCTGAGCTCCATATTTGAACATCTAACTGCCCACTTGACGGCTCTACTTTCATGTCTCAGAAGCATCTCAAACTTAATACGCCCGAAACCAAATTTTTTATTTTCCCCCAAACAAGCCCCTTCCCAGGTTTTCCATCTTAGTAAATGGCACCTCCATCTGCCAGGTGTCTCATGACAGATGTTTGGGAGTCAGTCTTGACTCTTACCCTCCCTAACGGCCCATCACAACCACTCTTCTTTTATTCAACATGGCATCGAGCACGCTGCTCCTACAATAGGTGTCCAGCCCACGGTAGGTGCTCAACAAATATTTGTTGAAAATGACTGAGTGTGCTTGTATGGTACATCCCTTGACTGGAGAGTGGAAACATGGAAGTTTAGAAAGAGCTTGAGGGTAATAACATGTGACATTCTGATAAAGGTGTTCATTTGGGGATGAACTGAAAGAAACATTGACAGTGCTTTCTGAGAGTTATAATGCCACTCTTCCTCCCCAATTCAAACATAAGCCTACCAATCTTTTGGCAGGACTTCCATGAGCACTAAAAGAGTAGAGATGAAATCTTACAATTTACTTGGAGCTTCTCTCAGGTACACTGGCTTCCTTATGGCTCCTGGTAGCAATGCCACATTCAATGGTACAGTGCACAATGAGGGCCCAACTTGAATTGAAATTGTGATGCATGATCTGCATTTTCTCTCAATAAAGCTTGTGATCAGCAACTACTGAAATGAAGAGCTGAGGGATGTTGTTCTTTTCTTTTCCAACATCAGTGACACTGATGGCTGTGATGTTGAAAAGATGGAGGATTTTAACAGTCAGCTACTGCTGCATAACAAGCACCTATAAAATCTTGGTGGCAATGAGAATTTATTTCCCATGCATCTGCAGCTTGGCTGAAGTGGCTCCTCTGGGCTGGGTATTGCTGGGGTAGTGCTTCAAGCCGTCGATCTGGCTGGGTTTGATGGTGAAAAGGTGAATGTTCCACATGTATTCATTGTGGGTCCCACTCAAGGGAAGTTCTTCTCACACTGATGACAAAAAACACAGGAGGGCAAGTGGAAATTCTTGAAGCTTCTTAAAGCCAAGACTCAGAGCTGGCACACTGCCACTTTGGCTAGTTAGTCAAAGCAAGCTGTAAGATCAAGCTCAAAGTCAAGGGCTTTTCTGGGATGATCTACAGAGCTACAGGGCAAAAAGCATGGATACAGGGAGGAGTATTGAATTGGAACAATACTTCAATCTGCCCGAGTATATACTACACATCAAAGAAAACAGAAGAGAAAGCTTGTGTTCAGCTTGAACTGATCAAGTCCAGAGTGGGGCTGCATCTCTCCCTGCTCCTGTCTGCTTTTCATTGTAACTCAAACTATACCTTATGGTCCCTTTGAAATAGACTACCCAATATAGGTTCCATCCCTCCCAAATTCATTCCATTTTTTATCTATTCAGTAATACCCAGACTACTTCCCAGGATGGTGCCCTGGATGTTGATTTCTTAGTATGGTTGTTATGGGAAGCTTTTCATTTCACATCTGCTGACACAATTTGCTGTCTCTCTAAAATTAAAAAAAAAAAAAAAGAGAGAGAGAGAAAGAGAAAGAGACTCATACTCTGATGGCTGTAAAGGATAATGAGTAATTTATTCAGAGCTATATACAAATCAGACTATCATCTTCCAGACAGAATCAATAATATAATTTTAAGCCCACACACATTTACAAATGCGAACACTCCAGTGCAGCTGGGTTGCCATGGGCAACCAGGGCATGCCAGCTTGTGATCTGAAACAGGCTGATGTCTCCCAGCCTGGGAAGCACATTCTGCAGACAGACTCCAAGGGAGGAGAGGAAGTTAGCGTTGGCTCTGATCTGGCTGCCACACAAATGCACCCCTGTGATGGTTTGGATTAGTTCTCATCTGAACTGCGCAGCTTTTTAAAACTCCTATTTACACAGGACTTCTTCAGTATCCCTTCTATGTCTGTGTTGAAGCAGGCTGGGGAATGGAGTGGGGAGAGTGTGATGGAGCCGTGTGGACTAGAGCAGTCAACGAGAAACTCCATCCATAGCTGCTGACGGTCTGAGGTCAGAGCAGCAGAAGGGATGCTCAGGTCAGAGGCCAGGAGGCAGGCTGGTTGGTCAACTGGAAAGTGGGCTCAGTGGGTCTTCCCCAGAAGAGGTCCTGATCAGATGTCAGGAGCTGATGTACGCTGGTTGGAAAAACAAGAGCAAGAAACAGGAAGGCATAAAGAGGAAAGAGAAGGTGGTTTTGGGCAAATACAAACACTGGGAGTGGGGTGAGGGGCAGACAGGTCCCATTAAAAGGGCTGGGGGGATGGGATGGCACACAGGAATGACCTGTGATGACTCCATTTAAATATGTCAATACAAACCTAAATTCATTGTCAAAAGAGCCTGTCTCAGTCAGCTTGGGCTGCCATAACAAAATACCATACACTAGCTGGCTTAAACAACAAACATTACTTCTCACAGTTCTGGAGGGTAGAAACCCAAACATCATGGTGGCAGTGTGGTGGGGTCCTTGCTGAGGTTCTGTTCCTGGTTTATAGATAGCTGACTTCTCCTTGTCTCCTCACATTGTGAAGAGAGATCACCTCTCTCGTGTCTCTTTTTGTAAAGGCGCTAATCCCATTCGTGAAGCCTCTACCCTCATGACCTTACTACTTTCCAAAGGTCCCATCTCCAAATATCATCATATTGGGGATGAGGGCTTCAACATATGAATTTGGGGGAAGAGGACACAAATTATGAATTATAAGATGTTCCTGGTGAGAGCGCCACTGATATTCACAAGAATCATGAAAACATTTAGTTAAGAATTAGGTGATTTTTGATGATACCATAACATGATCTGTCTCCACCTCACTGACTAGTCTTGGTCAGATTCAAAGAAGAGCAGACTGGTTGAGAGACCCAGAATAGATCCCACACCCGCCACTGAAGAGCACACTCCTTGACTTAAAGCTGAGGCTTCTCTGTCAGTTTGCACACCTGCTACAACAGGGAGGTGCCTCAGGTGGGAACAACGAGAGCAGGAGGTCTTAGATGAAACTAACACCGGGTGTTCCTGGACCGTGCGGAGACCCAGAAGCCTCAGGGTTTGTGTGAACTGGGGTGGGAACCCATCAGGAAAGTCCTTTTTTCCTACCTTTTTTTTGGTGAGAACATTTAAGTTCTACTCTCTTAGCAAATTTCAATTATATCAATACAATACAATGTCATCAACCACAGTCACCAAGTTACCCATTAGATCCTCAGACCTTATTCACTTTATAACTGAAAGTTCATAGCCCCTGACCAACCACTCCCTATTTCCCCATCTCCAGCCCCTGGCAACCACCACTCAGCTCTCTGTTTCCATGAGTTTGACTTTTGTTTTAGATTCCATATATAAGTGATATCATACAGTATTTGTCTTTCTCTGTCTGGTTTATTTCACCTAGCATAATGCCCTCCAGTTTCACTATTCATATTGTTGCAAATGACAGGATTTCTTTCTTTTTTCCCCTCTTTTTTAAGGCTGAATAATATTCCATTAAAGATATAATGTATATGTGTGTATATATCACATTTTCTTTATCTATTCATCCGTCCACAGACACTTAGGTTGTTTCCATACCTTGGCTACGGTGAACAGTGCTACTGTCAGCTGGGGAGTATGTATATCTCTTTGAGACAATGATTTCATTTCCTTTGGATATATATGCATTCCAGAAGTGGAATTGCTGGATCATTCTATTTTTAATTTCTTGAGGAACCTCCATACCGTTTTCCTTAGTGACTGCACTAGTTTACATTCCCACCAACAGTGCACATGAGTTCCCTTTTCTCCACATCCTGGCCAGTACTTGTTACTTCTTGTCTTTTGGATAATAGACACCCTAACAGGTGTGAGATGAGGAGAGTCTTCGAGGTGCAGCAGAGAAATCATAAAAAGCACCTGGGAGATCACCTGGTCCAACCTCCTCACTTCACAGACACTAAAATTAAAGTCACAGAAGTTAAACAATTTGTCCAAGGTCAGACAACTAGAGAGGGGCATGTGCGTTCAGACCGTGGAGCAGCGGGGAGCCCCTGGGCTCCAAGCAAAGGGATGGGGTGAGGAAAGGGGGCTTCAGGAAAGTGGATCTGGGGTCAAGAAGGATCAGGGATGAGAGCAGCAAAAGTCAGGGAGACCCAGAAACCACCCAGGCTGTGGGTTGTGGCAACAGAGGGTAGTAGGAGGACTGAATGACTTGGTGACTGGGGATGGAGGGTGAGAAAGAGGAAAATAATGACTCAACTTCTGAGTTTGAGCAGCTGGTCAAATGGTGGTTCTGCTTCCAGGAAAGTGGGCAGTAGAAAGAATCAAAAAGGACTCAGGCTCTGAGGATGGTTCAAAGTGGGGGTCATTCTGGGGAAATCAGGCTGGAGCAGCATTTGGCAGGCTGGGATCCAGGAGCCAGCAAGACAGCCAAGAGGAGAGATTCTGCAGCCAGTGAAGGCTGCCCTGGATCTTTAGGAACAGAGGGACCCCCACCTCCGCCACCCAAACCTCATTCGAGGGCCAGCATGGAGGCCTGGCTCCAGAGCTTGCCTCTTGCTCGTATCTCCCTCGTTCTTAAATCCTCTGGCTTCATATTTCCTATTATCACCCCCAAGCTCTGATCCTTTATTAAGCTGTGTGCACAATCGCCTCTGAACTACTAACCTTGACAATCACTCCCTGCGCATGTGGACTTCAGTGACACTGACATTTCTGAGTGAGAACAAGGTCCCCTCCACCCAAGACTTCCTCCCTGGTCCCCTCACCCTACCATGACCCCTGTGGTGACCTCACTCGACAGTGACCCCTGTGGTGACATGTCCAGACCTCTCCTGTGCTCCAGACCTCCATTTCCAATTGTTGGATGGACCTCTCTACTTGGATATCTCAAAAGGAGATTCAATTCAATATGCCCCCAGTGGAATGAATTATCTTATATTGTACGTCTTTTTCCTCTCCCCATGTTTTCCTAATAGCCTCTTCCCATTCACCTCATCCAGAATGCTGGTGCCATCTTCCATCTCCCCAGCCTCCAGAGTCATGGGACCCTGTTACCGACACGCATCCTGCATCTCCATTCCCACTACCATCTTGGTTCAGGCCCTCTGCAATTCTCTCCGAGACTCCTGCAAACGGCCTCCGTCCCTCCCCATCTCTCTCCTTCGTGCTGCAGAGAGAATGGTCCTACAATGTCTTGTTAAGGTAGCTTTTCATTTTCTTAAGGACAAAATCCAGCCTCCTGAGTATGGCATACACTAGATACACGGGGGTCAAGATCTGACCCCCACTGTTTGACTTGCTCTGTCTCTTCCTGGAAGGCACTGCCCCTCTAGTCTGCCTGGAAAACTAATACTTATCTTTCCAGTGGCTTCTCCCTTGAGAAGCGCCTCCCCACCCTGACCTCTCCAGCCAGCATTAAGTGCTTCCTCTCTGTGTAGTTCCAGGGCTCCAGCACACCTGGTGCTTATCAGAGTGTTAAAATTACTGGCTCACCTGTCTGTCCTCTGTTTTGTCTTCATAGTCCCAGCGTCTAGCCCAATATCTGGTATAGGTCAAGCACTTAATAAATGCTGATCAAGGTGAGAGAATGGATGGAGAAATGAATGAAGAGTTTCATAACGTTATACCACCATGCACACACCCCCATTCTGAAGGGTCACTGCTTCCAGAACTCTGAGTTTGACTCAGGAGAAAGCCACCCTCCTCAGACCAGCTACAGGTGTGGGAGTACAGATTCTGACAAGCTGGGTAATAAGTGAGATAGCAATAGTGTTTAGAACCAAAATGAAACCTAGAGATTCCTTCACCCACTTTCTCATTTTAGGGGTCAGGGCACAGGACTGGATAAGGAGAAAGCCACTGGATGTAGATCTGACTTAGAGTTCACTGATCTTTCCCTGGCAAATGTTCTAGTTGCTGTGAATGTGTGGGCCAATTCTTTTACTTAAGAAGCATTTTTTTTTTCTGGTTACAAAATAAGTCTTCTTTATAGAATATTATAAGTTGATTGTATAGGCTCATTGTAGAAAATATAGAATACAGAGAAGAACAAAGAAAAGGAAATAGGAACCATGTGTGGAGCCCTCACCAGAGACAATTCGTTCTTTCAATTTGGCTTTTTGGAAGAAACAGAAATCCCCTCAAGGTGGCTCAAGTCAAGGGCCTTTGTCGTGAGGACACACATGAAATGACAGGGAATCTCATGGAAATCTTAGAACAGAAAGCTGTCTCTGAACCGGGCTTTCATGAGGTGGAGTCGGGAGTGGCTTTGGATTCAGAGGATATCTGGGAGCCAAGGTGCACTAGCTCAAAAGCTCTACTCTGGGGCCTCCTTGTTCGTGTAGCTCAGCTCCCTCCACTTGTCTGCTTCTGTCTGTCCTGTCTCCAGTTCCTGAACACTTTTCAAAAGTCCTAGTTCAGACACTGAGACAGAGAGAGACTCTCACTGGCCCAGCTAATCTTTTCAATAGTCCGCAGGTTGATGGACATCTTTTACTCCTCTAATCAGCTGTGGGCGAGAGGGTCAAGCGTACCTGATCAGCCTTTGGTAGGATAGAAGGAGCAGGGCTGGCCTTAATAATAATAATAACAACAATAATAATAGCTACCATGCCTGGAGCACCTACTATGTGCCTTGAACTGCTCTAAATACTTGACATACATTATAACATTTACTTCACTTTTTACCCTGTGAGATGGGCACTATGATTACGACCATTTCATTTGGGGAAATTTAATATTATGATCCATGTAGCTGTATGTCTATATTCTGCCACCCCAGAAAAAAAGGTTGCGTGTCTGCAACACTTCCATATCCTAACCTCTTCTCTCTCTTTCAGCCCCCACACCCTGCAGAGGTTTGTGCTCTCATTTTAGTTGTCCAAAGTGCTTGATTTAAATGCCCCATGTCCAAAACCATCCCTACTCCTTCTCCCCTCCCCCACTCATCCAAATCCTCCTCCACTCTGTTCACTTCCAGCTCTCCGCCCCTCTCTTCACCTGACCCCAGCAAGCCTGATGCGTTGTGTGAGGCCTGCCATTATTAGAGTGGTCTTTCCTCCAGGACAGATTTTATGTTCTTTTGGCTACAATGAAATAAAATTTCAAGGCACCAAGAGTGAGAAATTCTTCAAAGAGTTTCACAGGCTCTGTAGACTCAGTTCCTACATGCAGCATCCAGGATGCTCTAAAGGGAGCCCTCTTAATCATCCAATAATCCTGAAGCCTGAGGAGGACACACAGTCTGCCCTAAGGCCTACAGCTGGGCCTCTGACAGGATAACTGGTCTACCTTTTAGTTCCTTTTCCCAGAGCCTAAATATGGATCCAATCAGCTGAAATGAGATTACAAACTTCTTTTGCTTTATTTGGCAACCAAAGAGATGAGTTTTCCCCCCAACCTCTATGTTTCAAAAAGATCCAATAAGCAAGATCTTTAAATCAAGGAAGTTTAAGAAAGAGTAGTACTACTCTGAGAACAAATACAAAAGGGCACAGTACTTAAGTAAAAAGTCTCAAATCTATTATTGCCTCTGTTTCCTTAAGATGGAAACACATGGAAAAACCAGCAATCCCAGGCACCTTCGGGGACTTTCCTGAGCAGCCCCTATAACAGTGTTGTCAAATTAATAGTAATTAGAATTACTGCTTAAACAACTTGTCATTTATACCTAATTACTACACACTACAATAAAAATTATCATGACAGATTCACTTTGTTGTAAGCTTTATTTAATTACAATCCTTAACTTCCATGGATTTTGTCTTAATAGTTTACTGACTACTTGTTATATTGTCTGTTCAGAACTGAAAACATTTAAGAAACTCATAGTTCTGGGGCTGAATCAGGGGTCTCTTGTTTTCCCCCCTTTACTTAAAGCAGAGCGGGAAGGGCTCAGCTTGATGCCTTCCATCGTGGTCAACTAAGGCAGAGATCCTGCCTCCACACCCCCAAAAGTCCTGTCCCGCTTTTGGTGCCACCTCTGAGAAGGTGGCTTCTCAAAAGGGAATTAGACGTGGGGTCATGGGCAATGGGGGTGGAGGGGGACCCAGTCTCCTTACCGAGACCCCTGACAGGACTGTGTCTCGGGATGGGGTCCGGGCAGCACCCTGAACTCAGTGGCGATGCCGGGGGAGCCGCTAATGCTTCGAGCTCAGACTTGCCCCGCCGGACCTCGGCCTTGGGGGGAGCAGGGGCTGCGGAGAGCAGACCCCCCAGCCTGGCTGCTGCGGGCCTGCCTCACCCGGGGAAGATGCGCAGCCCCTCGGTCGGAACCGAGGACGTGGCCCGGAGGAGGGTGTCGCCTCTATACGCGGACCTGGCGCGGAGCCTGCGGACGGAAAGGGTGAGGGAGCGGCGAGCGGTGGGCCATGCGGGCTCCCGCGCAGGGCTTAGGACTGCGCTGGAGCCCCCTAGGGTCCGTGGCCAGTGACGCTGTTTAAAGCTGGGGTCCATATCAGGTGTGCTCTGGCCTCCTCTTCCCACGGAAGACCCATGCAGACCCAGCCGCTGTTTGCTGCTCCTTAACCGACCTTCCCAGCGTGCACGCGCCTCGCGAAGCACCCCCCTATAACCGGCCGGGGCCAGCTCCTGCAGGTGCCTTTCCTCTCTCCCTTCCACGCCTATCAGCATTTTCCTTTCTTAGGTCCACCTCCTTTCCAGTCTCATTCTTTGCTTCCCAAGGTCACAATTGCCTCTCCGGATAAATCAGATTCATGCTAATATGTTAAGGGTACGAATAAATTCCAATTAATCCATCTCATTTGATTTTAATTTGGCAAACATTTATGAAGCAATATCATATACTGAGCCCTAGAGAAAAACTCAAATTTAAACAAAATATAGCCCCTCAAGACTTTACACAACCAGCAGTTTTTCCTCAAAGGAAATGTTTTAGAGTACCAAAATGAGATTTTAAAAATTTAATAATAGTGTATTTATGTTAATGTTCCCTGGAAATCTAACAAGCACATCGAACCCAACCATGATTTCATGATTACTATTGTTTTGGATGAGGCTAAAGATGGTAATATGTACAATAAGCGAGTCTATTTAAAGAAAAACATTAAGTAAATAAAATAAATGACAAAAATCTGTACAGATAATGGACTCATGACTAAGTTTTAGGAAAACAGGAGCTCAGTAAGAGAGAGAGATGTGTATCCAAAGACGTATGCCCCTGATGGGGAGACGGGGAGGGGGAAATGACTTCTGGCTTTTGGGGACAAGGAAGGCTTCTGGGAGAAAGCGGCATATGAGATGGGCCTTCAAGGATCTCTAGGAGTTTTTCCAAGATATTACAAAGTGGAGGCCACCCCACATGGAGGAAACAGCACACCAGGCCACCCAAGTGATTGAAGTAAATGGGGCCCGAGGAGCAGAAATGGGACGAATGCTGGACAGTGAGGTTGGAAATGGACGATGAGGAGCTTAAAAAATAGGGAATTCCCTGGCGGTGCAGTGGTTGAGACTTCGCACGTTCACTGCCGAGGGCCCAGGTTCGATCCCCGGTCAGGGAACTAAGATCCCACAAGCCGCATGGCGGGGAAGAAAAAAAATATTGGGGTTTTGTTCTTTTTGCCATTGTGACCTATGCAGATAATATATCAAAAGGAGCTTTCCTCAGGGCAGAGATCTTCATAGTGAGGGCGAGATCAATTAATGGGTCAGGAGATTGATTTGCTGGAATATGACCGGCATCTAAAATAATGACAGATATTAGTTAATATCAGAGTGCATCTTCTGAATAAGCACAAGTCGTGTATTGTGAAACTTTTGTTACCTAGTGTGCATTGAGTCATGATGTCAAACGGGTCAGAAAATTTGAAACGAATTGCCCCCGTGTGATGTCAGCCAATGAGGATCTTCATGAACAACTTATTTCTGGTCACCTCTCAAGTCAGTGCATAGAGAGTTCAACAGTGTAGGTCGTACTCCGACCGTCACTTTGCCCATCAAACACTTTTTCAGTCTTCCAGGCTTCCATGAGAACTTTTCAGTCCTTGTCAGAGGTTATGGGGCATTTCCTGGTTGAGGGTGACTTTTTCACCGACTGCGGCCAGGCCAGGTTTTGCTCCTTTGCTGATTGGGTTAGCCAGTTCGGAGCCTGCGGTGACCCAGGCCGTATTGTTTGTAGCTGGGCTGTGTTTGACGGGTTGCCTCTGAGGCCTGAAGCTCCTCGTTGCCATCTCGGAACGGTGACGGGATCTGCAGCTCCTGGCTCGAAGTCTGTGTGGGCTGGCGTGGGATCGAGGCTGTGCCAGGTGGATGTGCGATGATGCCACTTCAAAGGAAAAGGCATGGCTTCAGGGACACGTATTTAAATGAGCTGTGGGAGAACGGGCACACAGCAGCTATTTTTTATTTGTGTTAGAACTACAAGAGCCAGAGTTGCTCATGCAGTACTGGCTTTGGATATAAGAGATGAAGATGTTTTTGGCTCTACCACTCACTTCCTTGGGGACCTGTCTTCTCCGATCCTCGGCTTCCCCGCTGTAAGGAAGGGGCGTGACTCTAACGGTTCTGAGACCCCTTCCAGCTCAGTTCTTCTCTATTTCTCCATCGCCTTGTTCTCGGTACAGGTAGGTTGCTTCTGTTCTCACTCCTCCCTCCAATGCTCGTGGCAAACTGAGCGAATCCATCCTGGCTTTTCCCTGCCAAGAGCCTCAGAATCCTTCTCAACACAGCGCTCGACTGCTACAACCGATCAGTGCACACATGCAAGGTCAGCTTTGCCATTCTTATTTGCTAAGGCTGACAGAAGCATTTGTCTTTTTTTTTTTAACCACTGAGAGGCCATGGAATCTACCCAAGCGGCTGGAAAAGCAGCAAAGTATTCATTTTAGATTAATTTAGAGAAGCAAGCTGGGAAATGCTTGGGCTGCTCCTTGCAGCCCATTTGGATCCTCTTAAAAACTGGTAGAGGGGACTTCCCTGGAGGTCCAGTGGTTAAGACTTCGCCTTCCAGTGAAGGGGGTGTGGATTCGATTCCTGGTCGGGGAACTAAGATCCCACATGCCTCGCGGCCAAAAAACCAAAACATAAAACAGAAGCAATATTGTAACAAATTCAATAAAGACTTTAAGAATGGTCCACATCAAAAAAATCTTTAAAAAAAAAAAAAGTCTGTAGAAGCTGTAGAATGTCCCCGTGGTGGGAAGTCTTTAATACTCACTGAATGAAGGAGGAGGTTTGACTCTTCAATTGTCACCGTACTTGTAACCGTATAACATATAATCATAACTAAAACAGCAAGGTAAAAATGCCTCCAAGTAAAGGGGAATTTGAGGTTCACTTCTAGGGGACTAGTCACTTAGGTTGAAACAATCCACTCTGATTTTTAGACTCTCCAGAGAAGAGACGTGAGTGATAGTGGACATTGGAGGTCTGGAAATCCACACCCCTCCGGTCTACCCATCTGCCTGTGTTCTCTTGGGAGCTGGTGCAGGAGCTGGCTGGGGACCTCTGGCAGAGGCGGGGCAGCAGAAAAGAGAGCTGGTATTAGGTCCTGGTGCCAGCACTTACTGGTTGTGGGAAAGTGGGCAAGTTAATTGAGCTCTCGGTGCCTCAATTTCCTGATCTGTGAAATGGGGACCATAATACTGTCTCCCTCACAGAGTTGTTATGAAGATTAATGGAAACATGCGTGTAAAGTATCCAGCAGCTTGTACATAATAAGCTCAAATAAAGGTTAGATGTTAGTGGCAGTGCTGTTTAAGGCTGCATTAGTTTAAAATGGAAGCCACCTTCTAATCTTCCTGCTCCTAAGATGGCTAAAAAGACAATCTTTTTTTTTTTAAGCCTCATTTATCATGAGTTTGAAAGTTCCTGGCAGAATCACCCAGGCCTTTTTTTGACCCTTCTTCCTGTGGTTATGATCTTGTGTCACACAAGAAAAAGATTACTTTCACAGTCTAGGTTCACTGGAGAACTCCCTACAGCCTCCCCTTTTCCTCTTCATCAGGACAATCCACCATGGGAGCCCCTAAATTTCAACCCGGAGAACCCCTCAAGTCTTCTGGTGTTACTATCTCTTTTAGAATCTTAAGACCACGGAATCGTAACTGTCTGTTTTCTGAAGCTATAGAGACAGACACTCAAGGAACAGATTTTCAAAAGGATACTTTATTCAATTAATTAGTCAATTCCCTTGTCATAGATGTGAAATTACCCCTAAACCATCCGGACTGAGGAGACTCTACAGTGAGAAGCAAAGAAATGTTGGGATGTAACAATAGGAGAGCTCATTTGCATTGCAAATGAGCAACCAGCAGGCAAATGAACCCTTATGGGAAAACCACT
Organism: Balaenoptera physalus; assembly: GCF_965194825.1. Taxonomy (NCBI): domain Eukaryota; kingdom Metazoa; phylum Chordata; class Mammalia; order Artiodactyla; family Balaenopteridae; genus Balaenoptera; species Balaenoptera physalus. The sequence goes on along the minus strand of NC_138899.1, from coordinate 74,062,508 downwards.
CTAATCATAAAAACTGCTTGCTTTCGGGGAGACTGCAGTGTAAGGACAAACAGAATCACAGCTCCATGAACCCTCTGCAATATAGGATATTAGAGAATATCCAGGTAGTTTTTTCTGAATATGCATTTGAATACAGCAAAATGCATTGCTGGGCAATAGACAGTATGTTTAAAACTTGATTCCACAACTGTGGACTCAATTATTTATGGCTGTCACTATAGCTATGATAGTTTGGAAATAGTCAGGCTTTTCTCTGTTTTTATTTGTAGGAAAACAAGTCATTCAAGCTTTTTAGTGATGCAATGTGACTGGCTGTCGATGGCAGTTACAAATTTTCAAGCCCTGCCAAACACAGGAGTACCCGAAAGGGACATATGTTTTCTCTGCTTTGTGTTCCAAATTTGCCTTAAAAACATGCAATTATGTGAAGGCCTGACTTATATTTTCAAGGAAGAGCACAATAATGGCTCTGTTTTGTAGCTGTGTTTCTCCAAAACGTATTTATATTGCTGCCGTTTCAAAAGAAGTTGGCTAATGATCACTGGATTTTTGCATTCCGTCACGACATATGAAAATTTGATTAGGGCTGTGAGATTTAAGAACTGATTTTTTAAGCGCAACAGAAATTTAGTTAACATCATTCGGTACTGCAGCCCTGAAAAGTCTTCTGTAGTTAGGGTTAGGGTTAAGGTTAGGGTTTTCATTCACTTCCTTATTTTTGTGGACAGTGGGAGGAGGGGAGGCCGGAAGCACGTGTATGTGTAACCAGGAGGCCAAGTTGGAATAGAATGACCAGGATAACAGAGAGCAAAGCTCGGAAGGTGCCAGAGGCTGTAGGTGTGTCATGAGCAAATAGGAGGCAGGCTGGGTAGGATATTTCGGGGGATAGAAGGATGGCTCCGGGGAGAAGTTGTTAAGGGAGAGAGTGAGGCTTTTTGGTCACATTTTATACTTAACTGAAAATTGCTGTAAAACCTTTCATAAATTATAAAATCACTGGCTTTGGTTTCATGCCCTTCGTTACTATTATTAATGATGGCATTCACTTCACTCTCGCAGAAGCATTTCTAGTAAATTTAAGGAGAGAAGATGAATTAGTCTCTTTCTGGATTGGGGAGCCCCCTCCTGGGAGGTAGGAAATTTTTTGTTATTTGTTCTTTTTCAGAAACGGAGGTAGAGAAGGGTGAAAGGCCCATTTCACATAATAAGGTGGTTAGTGGACAAGTAATGATCATGGTATAAATTTCAGGAAATTCTGAAGCTAAGAGAAAAAGATATTCAGGGGCAGTGGAAGGATAGAAGTCTGCGGTAAGGATAACATATATGCAGTATGTTTTGACTGCTTTGTACAAATCTAGAGTCACCACTTTTTAGGAATATAAGTGTTTTTAGGAATATAAATTTAGAAATAAAAGTCTTATGTAATGTATAGACTCATAAAGTATACTGTGTATTTAGAATTGTAAAGGCTCAGAAAAATACAGTATGAAAATTGAAATAATACCATATTTTTCCCATAATATTCCAACCTTAAGGGGAATAATTTTCAAATCCTTAAAAAATTGTTTCACCCTCTGGAAGTCACATCTGGGATGAAGGATAAGAAGTCACATGCTCTTAGAGGCACCATCTTCTTGTTAGGTCTCGACCCTCAGTGTGATGGAATCATCTTTCACGTGTAGTCAACTATTGTTGGGGTCTTTCTCCCAGTCAGCTTTTTAAACATTACCTCCTGGGCTCAGGTCTTACCAAAAGAGCCCTACCAGGAAATTTTAAGTGGAAACTTCAGGTGGAGTGTTTTCCCGTTCTAGAGCTAGGTTTCCAATTTTGTTCCTTGGTGAAAGCAAGTTAAAAAGTAATTATTGAGTCATTTAGGACAGAATTTGAAAGGTGCTTCAACTTTACAAAATTGTGGCTCCCCCAGGAGCTTTGGTGTCAGTCTGAGTTTTATGGTAAAGGCCGCCACCTTGGAAGCTTGGAGGTGGTCAGAGAGATCTCAGAAGATGATCCTATTGGGGAAATATCCTGTTTTCTCCTTTGCTATCTTCCTCGGGCATCAGGAGATGGTGCAAGAACATCAGAGCTTAGCTCAGCTCTACCCACTGGTGACAGTTTATTCATTCTTTCTAAGTCAGAAGTTTAAGGATTTTTGTTTATAAAAGCCAAATTGTTGAGATAGTAGCTAAGAGACTGGAGGTGAGGCAGAGGCATTCTCTGGGGATCTGTTTATTGAGCTAAGGACAGGGGACTAAAAGGTAACCAAATTCCCTAACACCAAGGGTACCAAGAGCCTTTGGCCATAGGTTCAGAAAATTTACCCCAGAAAAAGAGGCCGCAGATCAGTTCCCCCAGGGCCTCCTCCTGGTTCAGCCTGGGGTGAGACGGACCAATGAGCAGAGGATGCGGCACTCGGCAATTCTAAGGCACTGGACTCCTGACAGGGAAGAGAGCGTCTTTGGAATGTGATCTGGCAAAATATTTTCACTCTCCCTTTTCTCATATCAGTCCCGTTCCTGATCTTTTCTTTCCCAAGTCATTGTCTATCCTCTCCTTTCCTTCCACCACCTCGCCACCTCTTCCTTCCTTCCTTTCTTCCTTCCAGCCCAGTTGAGCCAAGCCTACCCCAGAACTTGGGGCTGAGGAATTGGCTGAATTGGAGTAGACACTGGGAACAATGACGGTTGGAATAGCCTAAGTGTTACTCAGAGGCTTAGCCACCCCATTGGCCTCCCATAGAGAGAGGAATTATGGGTTTCCAGAAATTGCATTTTATGGGCATTACTATTAGCATGATATGTTTTTAATTTATCTTCTTTTTGCTTTGATGAGCAAAAACATCAAGTGACCCTTGAAGAGCTACAACACTTAAATGCACCCTTTCAGGTAGGAATTGATCAGGTGAGCTTTCTAATTTGATTCTCTTTTTGATGGTTGATTTTTCAGTGAAAAGTACATGCCTTTTAATTCCTATAAAATAGCAATGAAGAATAAATTCTCTGTAATTGTCACTTCTTAATGGAATTAGAAACAAAGTATGAATGCATCAGAGAAATGAACAAAAGGGATGGCATGCTAGAAGTTGACAGAGTTCAGGTAGGTCCAATTAGACATTCCATTCTTTGGACTTTTACTCCCAGACTAAACAAAATGCAACTATGTTCAGAACTAATTATTCTTTTTCCCTCCTAGGAGTATGAGAAGAGAGGAAGGCAGCTGCTGGATATGGAAACTTAAAAATGCATAATGAAGCAGAGCATGAGGTCACAGAAGAAAGTAAATGGGTTTTATAAATGTTGGATCATTGAAACCCAGTTAAAATTTCAACCATAGGAACCAATTAGGCTTGATGATCTATCTGTACAATCACTCTCAGCTCTGAACTGTGATTTCTGCTAACACCCAGCTGACTTACTGAACAGTTCATATAGGAAAATATTTTTAAATTACTTAGTACACTAGGCCAACAAGATATTTAGAGACTTTTCTGGAAAAGGAGAAAAAGGCTCTTATTAGATCACTGGTTATTTCCACGTGGGTTGTTTCCAAAGAGTTTGGACACTTCTCCCACCCCCAAACTGCTGGAATTAAGGATTTTAAATATTTTCTCTGCAGTCTTGTTCAGCCCAGTTTTTAGCCCAGAATATGAAATCTTATTGAATATCTTAGCCTGTTCAGGCTGCTGTAGAAAAAAAGAAAAAAAAACCCATAAAACGAGATGAGAGGCTTATAAACAACAAGCATTTATTTCTTACAGTTCCAGAGGCTGGAACTGAGGTCAGGGTGCCCTCAGGGTCAGATTGAGGGCCCTCTTCCAGGCTGCAGACTTCTCGTTGGGTCCTAGCAGGGCAGAAGGGGTGAGGGAGCTCACTGGGGTCTCTTTCGTAAGATCACAAATCCTATTCTTGAGGGCTCCACGTTCATGCCCTAAGCACCTCCCAAAGCCTCACCTACTAATGCCATCACATTGGGCATTAGGGTTTCAACATATGAATTTGGCAGGGAGGCGGGGACACAAAACTCCAAACATAGCAATGAACAAGGCTGTATTCATAAGATAAAATACATATGATAACAGGAGAGGCTGTTTAAGCTCTACTTGCTAAGGTTTCATGATTACATCTTAAACTATAGAAAAAAATTATTCAAGGTAAAGCACTATGATCCTGTCCCTGGAGTTTAAACAAAATCCCACCATTGTCAAACTGTAGGCTGATGAGGTCCCCAATGCCCCTTCTAAGTTATAAAGCCCTCGGTTTCCATGGGTCGAGTGGAAGTTTATGTGTGTTTAGAGTTTCATCTGCTGTGGAGAAGTGATCATTAAAAAACACCCATCTTTTAAAAATATCTACTCTGTATGCATAATATTAAACAAAAAACTATGGGGTAGAGAGAGGAGTGTTTTCAATGGATAAATTATCAGGTGTTTTAACATCCCAGATCTTTTTAGCCAAAGCAGTCTAATTATCTGCATTTTTAGCATGCCCGCCCCCCTAGTCAGTGATCTACTCATTCTCTTCTCCTCTCATTCATTCATTCATTCACTCACACATTCATTCATTCAATAAACATTTACTAGTGGCACAGAGTCAGTCAAGTGGGCTCTGCCCTCGGGGAGGTCAGAGCTGGCCTAGAATTCAGCCTGGGTGCTATGCGAGCATCTAAAGCAGACCAGGGAGGCAACAAGTTCTCCTGGAGGAGATGAACTTTGGGCTGAGTTTTCAGGGGCACAATATACAGGGTGAGTGTTTCAGATATGGGTGCCACCTAGAGGAATGGGGGTCTTACACCAAACCTTGTGGTTCCCTTGGGGAGCAGAGAAGGTGATGCCCTATTTTCCTGTTTCCATATCTTCCCACGTGCTGTTCCCTTGCCTAGAATGCTCTCCTCCCATTTTTTGCCTGAGTAATAATTCTCCCTGGATTCTGGTTTTTCTTATGTTCCCAGAATTTAGGACCATGCCTGGCCCATACAGATGGCCAATAAATGCTGTTGAATGAATGACTGACTTTAACGCAGTACGGTCACCATGGGCTCAAACGAGTCTGTCCGAACTTTCCTAGAAAGAAGTAGCTGCTCCTCCTTCTAACCTGAGAGTGGTCCGCAGTTTCCTGTAACACAGAATCTGTTTTTTGCACTGCATTGCTGGTTTGCTGTGACCCCGCTAGACAGCGAATGCCATGAGGGCAAGTAAGGCATCTTTCAGGTCTGAAGCTGCAGCATCTGACACAGGGCTTGGCATGCCATTGGCGCTCAATGAGTGAGCGATGTGAGGAGGAAGTGGTCCAGTGTCTCTCACATAATCATGCTGAGAAGGCAGCTCCCCAGGGCAGGGCCAGAGGCTGTTCATGCAGACTCCAGCGCCCCTTTAGCTCTGACTGATGGGGGAGGCTGCATCTCTCTGGGCAGAGCCACGGTGCTGCAAGGCCAAGGAGTGGCCGTATGATGGCCCACGTACTGCCCGAGGGCCCACTCCCACCGTGGTCCACAACGCTGCACGGCCCCTGCCTCACGCCACCTTGTCCGGAGCCCCAAGGTGCCCGGGTGGACCCACACCTCTCCCAGGCTCTGCTCTGTGGGGACAGGGGTGGTCTGGGTGAGCAGCCTGAGCCCAGGCAGTGATTGCCCTCCTCCTGAGCTTTTTTGTTTCCTGTTGCATCTCTGATCCTTGTCTCTCTGCAAGCCATCCCTCTAGCTGTTTTGGTCTGTTTGGACTTTCATTCCAAAAATATTTGCTACTTATTATGTGCATGGTATTGCCTAGTTGCCATGGTAATGTCTGCGCTGGCAGCCACACCCAGGGGTGTGAGATGTCTCCTTTGGAGCATGACGTAGAGGGAACTGGGGCTGAGCTGAGTCCCACAGCCAGGGTCTCTCCTCACGACCCCTACACTGGCACTGGGTATTGACTCACCAAGGGGCAATGCCCTGGTGTCTTGAAATAAGGCATCATCTCATTTTTTGCATTTGGTATCATCACTGAGCAAAGGCAAACACCCCTGAGACTTATAAGAGAAAAGCCAACACCTCACTCCCCAAAATAGACATAAAAACTGACCGTCTCTATTGAAGCTGCAATTACAGAATCCTGGGGTTTGAAAGGACCTTAGAGGTCACTTAGTATATAACCACTTCAATGCATAAATTCTATTCTCTGCTAAGCCAGGAGCCAGCATATGCTTGAATACCTTCAGCTTAAGGGAACTCGATACTTTATAAGGTAGCCCATTTCAAGGTTGGAGAGCTCTGACCTTAAATTTGTTTTTTTCCCTTTATGAGCTAAAATTGGTCTTTCTTGACATTCTATCCATTAGTCCCATTTCTAAGCTTTTGCACCACTCTCTGAGTTATCCATTGCACCAGAACAAAATTACCACAAACTCAGTAGCTTAAAATTACACATTTATTACCTCACAGTTTTTGTAAGTTAGGCATCCAGTCTTGGCTTAGCTGGATTCTCTGCTTCAGGGTGTCTCGTGAGGCTATATCAAGGTGGTAGCTATGCTAGGGTCTCATCTGAAAGCTTGACTGGGGAACAGTGCCCTTCCAAGGACACATGGGCTTTGCCAGGATTCAGTTTCTTGCAGGTTGTTGGACAAAGGCCTCAGTTCCTTGCTGGCTGTTGGCCATTTCCATGTAGGCGTCTCTATAGGGCAGCTCATGGCATGGCAACCAGCTTCCTCAAAGCCAGCAAGGGAGAGAGAGAGCCTACCAGAAGTTATGATTGGTTACCAGCAAGTTACTCAAAGAGAGGGGATTTTGTCGGCCTGAATACCAAGAGGCAGGGATCGTGGGGTCCATCTTATAGTCTGCCTGTTACAGCCACACAGAAGAAATCTACTCTCTCTCCCACAGAAGGACCCTTCTAACACTTGAAAGTCATTTTTATGACTCGCGCATCTTTTTGTCCTGGCTACACCCAAGTGAGTCTCCTCGCCATCCCAACCATTGTCCTCGGAACTTGCTTTGCTGTGTATCTCCAAGTGGGGATACACTCAAAGATACTGATACACTTTGAGTTTCAGTATCTCAGACTGAAACTCAGTTCAGGCCTCTGGCTGGAACTGACCAGGGTGGAGTGGGACCCCCTGGGAACATATGCACTGGGAGACCCACAGCTCCTCCTACTAATTAAGGCTTGATTTCAAAAATAGACATTCTAGGAGCTCAGTCTCTTGCTGGGGAAGAGTTTTGGTGTCAGTGCACTGAATTCAGATTAACAGTCCTATTAATGTTTTGGAGCAAACATTCCAGCGATCTTAGAGTAGTATGCATTTTTGAATATGAGAATTGGAAAAATGAGTATTTTCCCCCTCCTTCTGTATCCTCTCGCCCACCAATCTAGTGACTAGTTTACTTTAAAAACAGATTTATTTTTTTCTCTCTAGAGTATTGAACAAATAGAACAACTTTTCGTGAAAATAGGCTATGAAGCAGTGGGCAGAATTCAGTGGGTAAGTTGGGTTGTGTTTTGTGAATCAGACTTGAGGTTGGTGAGGAAAATGTATAAAATGTTTGGTTCTGAGCCTTTCTGGAGTATTCTGTGCCCCTCAGTACCCTTGCCAAGTTGAAGTTGAACCAAGGGGACATGCATATTCACAATTTTCAAGTTCTTGTAATGTCAGGGTATGCTTGGAATAGCTTAACTAGGAATTGCAGTAGCTCAGGCAAGTTCCAAGAAGGCGTTCCTAAAACCAGGGAATGAAGGCTACATCTGCCACCTTACCCAAAAGCAAAAGTGAAACACCAGTGAGCAAGAAATCCTGTGAGCAAGCAACACCTGGTGATAATCAGATCACTGACACACGGCAAGTGTTTAGAAAAGGGGCAGCCACAGAGTAATTTCTCAACAAATGTTATCACCATCGTCATTATTAATGTTTCCCAATTTGGGTTGTATGATAATGAGGAGCTGAGACATCTGCTTTTAGAATTCTCTGCCATTGTGCATCAATATCCTTCCATTGTTCTAGGATGAATTAAGTCCTAAAACGACAAGCTGAGCAGCATTCACCTCTATTCAGACCTCGGGCCAGTGCCCCAACCAAAGCAAATACAAGTGTTTTCACCGTCATCTGATTTGAAAGGGAACAGTCGGGATTCCAGGAAAGAGAAGGGAAGACTCTAGTCAATTAAGGCTTTGGGGGAAGTGGAGAGAAAATGGAGATGTTCCCAGGCCCTGTAGGCACGCCCACCCCTTCCCCAGACCACAGGTCTGCTTTTCCCTACGTGCACTGCTGAGATTCGAAATGAGGCATACATCCTGGTGGGTCGGAACTGTGCGGTCAGAGCAATGGGGGCTCAAGTCTCAGGCCAGCCACTTACTAGTTGTTTGACCTTAGGCAGATTATTTAACCTTTCTAGGCTTGAGTTTCGCAATTTGTAAAACGAGGAGAGCAACAGTACCTACCTTATCCAGCTATGGCAAGAATGGAGGTGAAGGTCCACATTGCATGGAACAGGGTATGTGCTCAACCATCATCATCACCTTTAGACAGAGAGGCTGGGCAGGGAAGCGAGACGCTGGGGAGCAGATTTCCAGCCCCAGCCGAACAGGCGCACCCCAGTTATTAGCCCCGAGTTTTTGGCAGCCAAGTTCACATCGATGAACCAATAATTATGTCAGGACTTATCCATGTCCTGAGGATAAAGAGAATTTTTGAAAGCCAGAAAGACAGTAGACGTTTAATGAATTTTCCTTTCTTCACCAGGATGGCTTCTGCACATACCTGCAGCTAGTGTATTCAGAGCAAGCTGATGCTCTGGCTCGACAGAAAGAGGTTTCCTTCCAGCTGCCTGCTGTGCTGCAGGGGCTGTCGTATGGGGGTCCTGTGCTGCGCGTTCTCTCTGCGCCTGATGACACCTTAATCATGATCAGAGAGGATGGGGCCGTTTATTTCTGGTCCCCGCAGCTGAAGCTGAAAAGAAGAAAGCGGGTTTTTGTATGTGATTCTCATTTGATAAGGATGCTGAGTGCTCCAGTTTGATTTTATTTGCTATCTTAAACTGCTCCTCAAGTGGCATGATTACAGAAATTGTGTCCTTGAATATAATATATTCATGTTGGATTTTGCCAGTCTATGGAATGCAAATAAAATATGATCTCTATATGTAGTGCAAGATAATTCCTCATTTTGCTTCTAAATCAGATGGATGAATTACTCGTGATTCCATCATGTAATTTATCATATGTCTTAATGAATGACAAATGGAAAAGAATTTTCCATTTTTCTCCCTGTTAATGGTTATTTCAGTTTAGGTTGCTCTGTGAGGGTTTCTCCTTAGAGAACTTACAGAATCACAGAATCAGAACTTCAGAAGGCAAGAAGCATTTGGGAAATACACTTAGGATAGGAATAACAATACCTGACCCATTCCAGAATATATTCTATCTTTAAAGTCTTTTATTATCTCATTCAACAAATAGTTGAGCCCTTGTCACTGCTCAGGTTCTGTGTTGTGTGCTGGGGGTACAGACACCCATTTCTGCCCTCAGGAAACTTATCATCTACCCTAGAAGTTACAGTTAAACCATAACCCTCAGGCTGCCAAATAAGTCCGCTCTAGAGAGAGGGAATAAAGGTGGTTCTTCAAATCTATATAGCAAGTTCTCTATATAGGCAGACCCTGTTTTATTGCATCCCACAGATACTGCATTTTTTTACAAATTGAAGGTTTGTGGTAACCCTGCATCGAGCAAGTCTACGAGAGCCATTTTCCCAACAGCATTTGCTCATGTTGTGTCTCTGCGCCACATTTTGGTAATTCTCGCAATAGTTCAAACTTTTTCATTATTATTGTATCTGTCATGGCGATCTGTGATCAGGGATCTTTGATGTTACTATTGCAAAAAGATTGCTACTCACTGAAGGCTCAGATGGTGGCTAGCATTTTTTAACAAAAAAGTATTTTTATGTTAAGGTATGTACATTGATTTTTTTTAAGACATGGCACACTTAATAGACTACAGCATAGTGTAAACATAACTTCTGTATGCACTGGGAAATCACAAAATTTGTGTGAATTGCCTTATTGCGGTGGTCTAGAACTGAACCCTCCCTCAATATTTCCGGGATACACCTGTAGTTGAGGGCGAAAGTCAACTAAAGAAAACTCTATAGAGTGGCATGGACATATATACACTACCAAATGTAAAATAGATAGCTAGTGGGAAGCAGCCACATAGCACAGGGAGATCAGCTCGGTGCTTTGTGACCACCTAGAGGGGTGGGATAAGGAGGGTGGGATAGGGAAGGTGGGAGGGAGACGCAAGAGGGAGGAGATATGGGGATATTTGTATATGTATAGCTGATTCACTTTGTTATAAAGCAGAAACTAACACACCATTGTAAAGCAATTATACTCCAATAAAGATGTTAAAAAAAAAGAGAAAACTCTATAATGTTAAGTATGCATATTAAGGACCAGAGTGGCTTGAGACAATGGAAATTGTCTTATCATTAAAAGGGCATATTTTTGTTTATTTCCACCTTCAACCCTTTGGGACAAGCCCATCATTCGGAAGCCCAGGTGGGTGACGGATGTCACCAGCATGCCACAGTACAACAGAGTGATCCTAGGGACTGGGTGAGTGCCTGCAGCTCTTCAATGGCTAAGTGAATAATCGTTGGGCTATGAAATTCATTTCCATGTGTGGGTTTACACAGACACATACCCATCTGTGGTAATAGGGTAAAGTATGAAGCCCTTAAAAAAAAGCTGCTGTGCAAAGAAAGCTATCACTTTGGCCTATTGCGATGATACTGTCCTTGCCTCAAACTGACGGGGCCCTCTTCTGGAATACTTCCAGAGTGAGAGAAAATGTTACCTTTTAGCGCCATTTATTTTAGATTCAAAATAATATTGCCACTTTATTGTCCACCAAAATTCAGTCCAAAGTGATTTTATTTTTCAAAAAATAAAATCCACAGTAAAAAACAAAGAAAAAATAAAACAAAACAAAACAAAAAACTATACTCACTGCTGGAGAGCCTTCAAAGAATGCATCTCAGGCTGTGAAGGAAGATACTGAAGGTTTCCATCAATGGCAGCATAATGAAAATGAATGTGCAGCGACCCGGGCGCCAAGCAACTTCAGTAATGGGCCAAGGCAAGGGGGGTGCGGCTTGGTGCGAAGGAATTTTGGAAAACTCCAAAACAAGGTTGAAGCAAAAGAAAGTTCAACACTGGAGGAGGGTGAACTGTGATGGGGGCGGTGGTGTCCAGGCTGAGGAATTAGGCTGTTTAGCAAGGGGCTGGGGGCATGGCTAAGTGAAGGGGCGGAGCTTGAATGTGGTTCCCACCGCCCTGTCTGACTCCTCCCACCTCCTCCGACTCCACCCAAGCCCAAACTTGCCTCATTTAGAAGCCCCTGGTTTCCTAGGCTTCAATCACCTTAGTGAACAGTTAATACAATCTCACATCCTCCGGGCTATTAAATACAATTAAGTTTAATGTTAAGTTTAATTATTAAAATATACTTATTAACATATTAATATATAGTCTTATAAGTAATGTTAGTTATTAAAAAGCAACAAATTTGGATTTCTAAATTTAGCCCAGTTTGATTTTAAAAAGCATCCTCAGGAGTCAAGATGGTGGTGTGGGAAGACACAGAGTTAGCGTCTCTCCACAACTAGGGTGCCTGCCTGCTGCTGGTGGGGGACCCTGACGCCCAAGGAGACAGGAGGAACCCCTAAGTGAACCGGTAGAATGTTGGGGGGCTGAGGGGAGAGGAGAAGTGGAGGCCAGACAGGATCAGTGTCCCTGAGGCCGGGGAGGTCAGGAAAGTCAGGCGGGAGGGACCCTCCGGGAGGAGCGAGAGAGGAACAGAAGGCAATCGCCTGGTCCACTCGGGCCGGGGAGCCTGCTGAGCTCCCAGACTGGTACCCCCGCTCGAAAGCCCCCTCCAGGCCGCGTGGGTCCTTGGGGGCATAGGAGGGAGGCTGGGGAGATGAGGAGAGACAGGTGGGAGGAGCCATCTGGGAGGAGCAGGAGAGGAAAGGAGGGCATTAGCCCCTCCCACTCGAGCCCAGGAATCCTGCTGGGCTCCCAGGTGAGGTCCCCTGCCCTCTGAGACCAGGGGTGGGGGGCACGCCTGGGCCCCTTCTGTTCCTTGAGCCTAAGCCCCACCCCCCACAGCCCCCAGGGCCTTTTCCAGCCCTGTGGGTCCTGAGCATTGGCCCCGCCCACCACCCAAACCGCACCCTTGCTTAGGCCCCGCCCTCCACAGCCAAGGCCTTCCCTCCCCCTTTTTTTTTCTTTCTTTCTTTTTCTTTTTTTTTTTCTTTTCCTTCCTCCTCTGTTTTACTATTGTGGTACTGATGTACCTTATGGTTGTTGATTCATCTATATTTTTATGTTATATTCTTTCTAACATATCTGTTAGTTTCCTAGTCTAATTTTATTTTTTACTTTGTTATTGCTTTTTTTTTTTTTGCCACCCCACACGGCTTGTGGGATCTTGATTCATGAGCCAGGGGCCGAAGCTTCTGCGGTGGGAGCACTGAGTCCAAACCACTGGACTAACAGAGAACCTCAGACACCAGTGAATATTCATCGGAGTGAGGTCTCACAGAGGTCCCCATCTCAGCATCAAGACCCAGCTCTACCCAAAAACCTACAAACTCCAGTGTTGGAAGCCTCAGGCCAAACAACCAGTAAGACAGGAACACAATCCCACTCATTAAGAAAAAAAAAAATGAGATGGCAAAAAAATATGCCACAGAGAAGGAGCAAGGTAAAAACCTACAAGACCAAATAAATGAAGAGAAAATAGGCAATCTACCTGAAAAAGAATTCAGAGTAATGATAGAAAAGATGATCCAGAATCTCGGAAATAGAATGGAGGCACAGATTGAGAAAATACAAGAAATGTTTAACAAAGATCTAGAAGAACTAAACAACAAACAAACAGAAATGAACAACACAATAACTGAAATGAAAAATACTGTAAAAAACACAAATACATGGAGGCTAAACATTACGCTACTAAATAACCAAGAGATCACTGAAGAAATCAAAGAAGAAATTTAAAAATACATAGAAACAAATGGCAATGAAAAAACGACAACCCAACACCTATGGGATGCAGCAAAAGCAGTTCTAAGAGGGAAGTTTATAGCAATTCAATCTCACCTCAAGAAACAAGAAATATCTCAAATAAACAATCTAACCCTACACTTAAAACAACTAGAGAAAGAAGAACAAAGAAAACCCAAAGTCAGTAGAAGGAAAGAAATCATAAAGATCAGAGCAGAAATAAATGAAATAGAAATGAGGAAAACAATAGCAAAGATCAATAAAACTAAAAGCAGGTTTTTTGAAAAGATAAACAAAATTGATAAACCCTTAGCCAAACTCATCAAGAAAAAAAAGGGAGAGGACACAAATCTATAAAATTAGAAATGAAAAAGGAGAAATCACAACTGAAACTGCAGAAATACAAAGGATTATAAGAGACTACTACAAACAACTATATGCCAATAAAATGGACAACCACGAAGAAATGGACAAATTCTCGGAAAGGTACAATTTTCCAAGACTGAACCAGGAAGAATTAGAAAATATAAACAGACCTATCACAAGTAATGAAATTGAAACCGTAATTTAAAATCTTCCAAGAAACAAAAGTCCAGGACCAGATGACTTTACAGGTGAATTCTATCAAACATTTAGAGAAGAGCTAACATCCATCCTTCTCAAACTCTTCCAAAAAATTGCAGAGGGAGAAACACTCCCAAATTCATTCTACCAAGCCACCATCACCCTGATTCCAAAACCAGAAAAAGATATCACAAAAAAAGAAAATTATAGACCACTATCACTGATGAACATAGATGCAAAAATCCTGAACAAAATACTAGCAAACAGAATCCAATAACACATTAAAAGGATCAAACACCATGATCAAGTGGGATTTATCCCAGGGATGCAAGGATTCTTCAATATATGCAAATCAATCAATGTGATACACCACATTAACAAATTAAAGAATAAAAACCATATGATCATCTCAATAGATGCAGGAAAAGCTTTTGACAAAATTCAATACCCATTTATGATAAAAACTCTCCAGAAAATGGGCATAGAGGGAACCTACCTCAACATAATAAAGGTCATATATGACAAACCCACAGCAAGCATCATACTCAATGGTGAAAGCATTTCCACTAAGATCAGGAACAAGACAAGGATGTCCACAGTCACCACTCTTATTCAACACAGTTTTGGAAGTCCTAGCCACAGCAATGAGAGAAGAAAAAGAAATAAAAGGAATACAAATTGGAAAAGAAGAAGTAAAACTGTCACTGTTTGCTGATGACATGATACTATATATAGAAAATCCTAAATATGCCACGCAGAAACTGCTAGAACTAATCAATGAATTTGGTAAGGTTGCAGGATACAAAATTAATGCACAGAAATCTCTGGCCTTCCTATACACCAACAATGAAAAATCAGAAAGAGAAATTAAGGAAACACTCCCATTCACCATTGCAACAAAAAGAATAAAATACCTAGGAATAAACCTGCCTAAGGAAGCAAAAGACTTGTACTCAGAAAGCTATAAAACACAGATGAAAGAAATCAATGACATGAAAAGATGGAAAAATATACCATGTTCTTGGATTGGAAGAATCAATATTGTGAAAATGACTATACTACCCAAAGCAATCTACAGATTCCATGCAATCCCTATCAAACTACCAGTGGCATTCTTCACAGAATTAGAACAAAAAATTTTACAATTCGTATGGAAACACAAAAGATCCTGAATAGCCAAAGCAATCTTGAGAAAGAAAAATGGAGTTGGAGGAATCAGGCTCCCCTACTTCAAATTATACTACAAAGCTACAGTAATCAAGACAGTATGGTACTGGCACAAAAACAGAAATATAGATCAATGGTACAGGATACAATACCCAGAGATAAACCCACACACATGTGGGCACCTAATTTATGACAAAGGAGGCAAGAACATACAATGGAGAAAAGACAGCCTCTTCAATAAGTGGTGCTGGGAAAACTGGACAGCTACATGTAAAAGAATGAAATTAGAACATTATCCAACACCATACACAAAAATAAAGTCACAATGGATTAAAGACCTAAATGTAAGGCCAGACACTATAAAACTCTTAGAGGAAAACATAGGAAAAACACTCTTTGACATAAACCACAGCAAGATCTTTTTTGACCCACCTCCTTGAGTAATGGAAATAAAGACAAAAATTAAAAAGTGGGATTTAATTAAACTTAAAAGCTTTTTCACAGCAAAGGAAGCCATAAGCAGGACAAAAAGACAACCCTCAGAATGGGGGAAAATATTTGCAAATGGAACGACAGACAAAAGATTAATCTCCAAAATATACAAGCAGCTCATGTAGCTCAATATCAAAAAAACAAACAACCCAATCTAAAAATGGGCAGAAGACCTAAACAGACATTTCTCCAAAGAAGATATACAGATGGCCAATAAACACATGAAAGGATGCTCAACATCACTAACCATTAGAGAAATGCAAGTCAAAACTACAATGAGGTATCACCTCACACCAGTCAGAGTAGCCAATCATTTTTTATATTGAGAAATACAGAGAAAAGTTGATGCATTTAGAAGGAAGTGATTGAAAAGCAAACCTGTAGCCGAGTGTGTTCTCAGAGAACAAAGCCAGGCAGAACCCCTCCCCAGCGCCCCTCGTGGGCATGTGCGGTCCTGCCCTAGGTCCCACTCCTCCCCAGAGGGCTGCGCACTTGACTCCTCAGGAGGGCCCCCCCCTCCGGGGGGTCAGGGGAGAGGGCATTGGAGCCTTTCCCTGTGCTGTGGGGCCCAGGTGCCCAGCCTGGCCCAGTGAGGGTGGCACATGATTGAGTTGTGAGTGATTGATTGCTTTTTACTCACACCATCTCGGAGAGTTTCCTGAAAGTGATATTTTGTGTTATCACTGCTTTCAAGAAAGGCCACTTTGATGAGAAAATAAAAAGGGCAGTCCTGAGAGGACTCGTGCAGGCCCTGCAAAGCGAGTGCAGCTCAGCCTGGCGGGCCTGCCTCCTGCCTCTCCCACCCCCGGGCCAGACCCCAGCTCCCAGCATGGGGGCGGGGCAGCAGGGCTGGGCTCCACCTGGGGCAGCTTGGGGACTCTGGCGAAGGCAGGGCTTTGTGGTGGACTCAGATCTCAGTCCCTTCACTCATCTCTGGGGACCTGGACAAGTCCAGTCTTCATTCTCAACCTCAGGTGGCCCATCTGCACCACGGAGATGATAAGGCTGGCCTCACAGGGCTGTGGTGAAGATGAGACATGCGCCCTAGATGTAGGCGCTCACACTGCGCCCAGCAGAACAGGTGCTCCTCACAGCCAGCGCCCTTCCTCTTCCGGTCCCGACGTGCTGGGAGCGGCATGAACAATGCATGACCGCCCGCGGGCCTTCTGTGCCCTCACCATGGCCTCAAAGCTCTTCGGACCCCCTCCCACCTCACTCGCTCCCGGTCTCTGGAGCTCCAGCCTCCATGGCCTCATTCAGTTACTCAGATGCCCTCAGCAGTTTCCCATTTCAGGGCCTTTGCCCTTGTTCCCTCTGCCTGAAGCACCATGCCCACCCCACCCCCACCTTTCCCTTCCGATCTTAATTTAAATCTCACCTACTCCTTATCTGACTATGCGCCCATTGACCCTGTTCGTTTTCCCTATTGCACGTGTCACGGGCCTATGAGTATAGATGGTGAATTCTTTGTCTACTGACTGTCACTAGATCGGGAGGGTAGGAACCACAACTGTTTCGTTCCCCACTGCAGGTCTAACACCCATCACAAGGCATGGCACATTATAGCTGTTCAATACTTCTTTTAAAAAAATGAATAAGCAATCACAAACTGAGACTCTGACGTCAAATCTCACTAGGATTTACTGGCAGGTGGTCTGAACTCTTTGTGCCTCAGTTTTCCTTGTCTGTAAGACTGGTAAATAAAAATAGTACCTGGCTCATTGGGTTGTTAGGAGGATTTCGTGAGATAATACTTGTCAGGTACTTGTCTGGCACTCAGGAAGGACACTATAAATTCTGGTTTCCATTATCATGATTAGGTGAACTCTTGACAGGGGAGGGCTGAGTGCACAGCACCCCAAATTAGCAAAGGTTCCAGGGACACTGTGATCCCAGGACATCATGAGGACCTTGTCCTGTCCCACCACTCTTGGGGCTTGGAGCTGGGGGGTGAGGAGGAGTCTTTTACTATGGGCTAGGGATTCAGGGATTGAACACACAGGACACCCAGCCTCAAGGAGAGCACATTCTAGTGAATGTGAATGTATAAATCTGCTGGGGCTTCCCCAACAAAATCTCACAGACTGGGTGCCTTAAACAATAGGAATTAATTTTCTCTCAGTTCTGGGGTCTGGGAAGTCCAAGATCAAGGTGCCATTCCCTTCTGTTTCTGCTGAGGGCTCTCTTCCTGACTTGCAGACGGCCACCTTCTCATTGTGTCCTCACATGGCCTTTCCTTGGTGTGTATGTATGGGGAAGGGGCTCTGTAGTGTCTCTTCGTGATCCTATCAAGAGCCCCACCCCCATGAACTCATCTAACCCTAATTACGTCCCAAAGGCCCCGTCTCCAAATACTATCACATTAGAGGTTAAGGTTTTAACACACAAATTTTGAGGGGACACAAACATTTCGTCCACGACAGTGAATATTTACTGACTTAGGTTGTATACTCTAACAAGTCACCCCTCCCTTACTGAGGGGTTCATTGGGATGGAGCCAATGGTATTGGCCATGTACCAATCCCATCAACCAATGAGACTGTTTGTTGATGATGTCATTCTCTGAGAGCTTCTCTGTTGGACTAGGGGTGAGGTTCAGGATACCCTGCTCCTCTGATGTGGAGACTAGTTTTCTAGTTTTGTCATTTGTCTTCTGATATTCAGCTTCCAGACACACCCAAAAGAAAACGAATTTGAAACAGCACTTATAACCCCCACAGAGTGGGCATGGGTATGTGTTGTGGGGTGGGTGGGATGTCTCTGTGTCACCCCAAAACCTCACTTAAGGATTGCTGGCTTGGTTTCTTACTGAATTCCAGCTAAGCAGCCAGAACATAAACTTTGCATTTTATCTCCATTTCATCTCACCACCCCCTCTCACATCCAGACCTAATCACTTACAGCAATATTAGAACCAACATGGTATTTATCATAATATCCTGGGAGAATAGGGTTCTGGTAAGTACAGTGACAGCTAGTTACAGAGACTGAAGGCTCCAGGGAGCATTAATCATGGTGTCTGAGTGCATTTGTGGGAGCACATTGTAAACTAATTGCCATGTGCAAAACTCACTCTATTATTACCTTTAATATACAATTTCACATACAACTTCTTTTTTGTTGCTTTCACACCCCTGTAGACACACTCTAAGGTATGTCTCAGCCTTAAAACTCTTAGCTATAAAAACAAAACCGGAAGGCAAGAGAAATACTTTTGATGAGTGATAAATGTATCTGCCTAATAGAGCCCTTAGATCATAGAGGACGTTCAATAGCTATTTTTTGATTAAATAAATGAATATGTAAAAAATAAGTTTTTTTTTTTTTTTTTAATAAGTATTTTTTTAATCCCAGCTTGATTTACTGCTAATTTGTCTCCTAACCTAAGGCAAGACATTGCCCTCTTTGAACATAAAGTAAACTAAAAATAGAAGAAGGGGAAAAAAAACACTATACTAAGGGATATGACATTACTACCCCAGAGGATTTCTTGGAAGAAAACTTTATTTTGTTGAGATACTTTCCTTCTATTCCCAGTTTGTTGAGAGTTTTTATCATGAAAGAATTTTGAATTTTGTCAAACACTTCTTCTGCATCCATTGAGACAACCATGTGATTTTTATCCTTCATTCTGTTAATGTGATGTATCACATTAATTGATTTCTGTATCTTGAACCATCATTCATTTCAGTGTGCTGTTGGATTTGGTTTGCTAGTATTTTGTTGAGGATTTTTGTGTCTAGATTCATTGGGGATATTGACCTGTTGTATTCTTTTCTTGTGGTGTCTCTGTCTGGCTATGATATCAGGATAATGCTGGCCTTATGAAATGAATTTGGAAGTGTTCTCTGCTCTTCAGTTTTTTGGAAGTTTTTGAGAAAGACTAGCCTTCTTTTTTTAAATGTGTGGTAGAATTCACCAGTGAAGTCATCTGGTCCTGGGCTTTCAATTCAATTTCTATACTAGTTATATGTCTGGTCAGACTTTGTATTTCTTCATGATTTAGTCTTGGTAGATTTTATGTTTCTAGGAATTTGTCCATTTCTTTTAGGTTATCCAGTTTGTTGGCATATAATTGTTCATAGTAGTCTCTTGTGACCCTTTTTATTTCTGTTGTATCATTTGTGATGTCTCTTCTTTCATTTCTAATGTTATTTATTTCAGTCTTCTCTCTTTTTGTCTTCGTTAATCTGGCTAAAACTTTGTAAATATTGTTAATCTTTAAAATAAAAACTCAGTTTTATTGTTTTTTTATTTTGTTTAATTCTTTTCTAGTCTTTGTTATTTCCTTCCTTCTGCCAACTTTGGGCTTAGTTTGTTCTTCTCTTTTTTAGTTCCTTCAGGTGTAAAGTACACCTGAATGTATATTCTGCTGCTGTTGGGTCAAATGTTCTATATATGTCTGTTAGGTCCATTTGGTCTATAATGTTATTCAAGTCCTGTGTTTCCTTACTAATCTTCTGTTTGGATGTTCTATCCATTATTGAAAGTGAGGTATCGAGGTTTCCTACTATTATCCTATTGCTATCTATTTCTCCCTTGTACTCCATATTATTTTATTTATATCTCTATTCCAGGCATTTTCACCCTCTGCCTTGTATTATAGTCAGCTATGTTCATTCACTCAACAAATACTACAGAAGGACCCCCATGAGCCAAACACTGTTGTGAGTACTGGAAATCCTTCAAAGTACAATATAAATAAGATTTTCTGCCCTCAAGGAATTTTTGCTTGAACAGGGGAGTTTGACAGTAAGTGTTATAAATTGACAATAAGTGTCATAAATATATAAATGATACAGTATGTTAGAAGGTGATAAGTGCTATGGACCAAAAGAAAAAATAACACCAAGGAAGTATGTGTGTGTGTTGGTGAGAATGGTTGTTTGCAGTAATAAGTAAGGTAGTTAGGGTAGGCTTCAGTGAGAAGGTGACATTCAAACTAAGACCCAAAGCAAGCAAAGGAGTGAGCTGAGGAAGCCAAGGGGATACCTGGGAGAGAGCAGTGCAGACAGAAGAACAGCAGGAGCAAAGGCCTGAAGAGGGACATGCCCCCTCACCATGCACGTTCAGGGACTCACAGCATCTTGTCCCTCATCCTCTGCCATGTGCCCATGACACCATCACTGCCAGCCTTCACTATTTCTCACTGAACCTAATACAGCAACATCCTAAGAGACAAATCTTTTCCCTCTATTAAGTCTTCATTATACCAAACTGTGTGACATACACTTTTTCTTCCCTTGACTTTTGCAGTAGAGCCCTCTCTGGTTCTCCAACTCCTCCTGCCTTTGTCCTCCTCTTCCCTCTCACATGCTGAGAGCCCCTCAAGTGCTAGCTTTGGCCTTCTCCTTTACCACATTATCTCCTTAAGTATTATCTTTCCTTTTTATGGCTTTGGTATGATTTAAAATCTACTTCTTGACCCCTGTCCTCTAAATCCTAGGTTCATCCTTGAGTGGATACCCTACAGGCCTTTCAAAACTGAAGTGTCAAAATACAACAGCCCTCCCCCACCGCCCAGATTCTGCAGTGTTTCCTATGTTTTCTGTCCTGATTACAGCCTCCATCTCTTCATTCAAATTGAGAACCTTGGAATTCCCTGTGGTTGCTTCCTCTCTTCCTCACCTTTTACTTCCAATCACTGACCGATTCTTGTCCCTTTTCTCCTCTCATTTCTGTAGTCACTGCCCCAGTGTAGGTGGGAACAATTGCTTGCGTGTTCTAGTTGATTGGCTCACAGCCTCCAGTCTCTCCTCTTTCAACTTGGCCCACAAACTCTAGACAGCTTTGATTATGCTCCGCTTACACTCTTGAACAAATATCAATGATATTTGGCCCGTATCCCAGTGGGTCAAGGCCTTTTTGGACACTGACGCTTGTTGTATGATCTGCACTCCCTCCCAGCTTCTTTGAAGTACAAAAGTGATCAACATCACCATTGTTTTCTGGTTGATGTTAAGACATGGCTGGCTCTCTCAAGACATGGTTCATCCCATAACGGCATCCCCATGATGCTGCAGATGACACTTCTCACATAAGTGACAGAATCCCAGCCACCCTTCAGTGCCTTAGCGCAATCAATTTGGTCCAGGTCAAGCATGCATGAGTAAAAACAGCCTGCCTTCTTTCCTGAGCTGAGTTATGAATTGGGAGCATTGATGATCCACTTATTTTATTCCTGGAAGGCTGATATCTAGAGAGGAAGAACCTAACATCAATAACTAGGGACACGTTCAGTGTGATCTCTTATCTTACTGGCCTTTCTCTCTTTTGCCACCTGAAAAAAGAAGCACTGATGGGCCCTTGTGGACAGTTGTCATTGGCCTCAGTCTCCCCATCACCTTTCATAACTGGACTCCACCATCCTCTCCATTTTGAAGGGGAAAACCAGGAGATGTATTCTATGCTTTAGCTTACTGTGATCCGGACGGAAAAAATATGGAGATGGTAAGATCATTAGGATTTAGAATGCTAAGACTTGTCAGAAATTGACTCACTTATCATAATGCTTTGCAATTTAGAAAGGTTCAAAGAAATGAAATCTGGAGCCAGTCCAAGCCCTGCTGGGTGCTTCCAATTTCCTGCCCCCCCTGTTCTTTCCAGCGGCATATGCTGAGTACGCCCTGGGTCTGGGGCCCTGTCCTAAGCATTGTATGAAAGCTTCAGGTTATTAGATGTGACAAAATGCTCTCCTGAATCCCTGGGCTGCAGCTAGTTGGATAAAACTCCTCTAAACCTAACTCCTAAATGAGATGAGAGCCTTGCTGCCCTTACTGAGATTAAAACACAGAGATTAGCTAGAGAGATTTCTGAAGAAGGGAGGAAATTATCAGTCCTCAATTGGACCTCTTTGCATCTTAAAAAAAAAATCAAAGATAGCTCCTTTGAAAAACTCAGTCCTTCTAGATTGTTATCGCCCATGTCTATTGCTGTTACTGAGGCACAATGAAAGGTTTCAGATGCCTCGAATTCCAGGAATTTGGTCTCTTGCCAGAGCTGCAGAGTGATATGAATAATTTCTGGGCTCTGATACTCAGGATGGATGTATTTCTGGGATTTTTTTTTTTTGGCAGAAATACCACTGGAGTCTCTCTCTTAGAGAAGTCGGTGATTTCACGCTTTGAGGCAGGCTCGGAGCCTCCTTTCAGGGTAAGTCAGAGCAGAGCAGAGATCTCCACTTCAGGCAACTCTCTCCATTTTTTAAAGTCTTGTTGTAAGAAAACTATGCCAACATCCAGGGGCAAAGATTTGTGAAAGATAAGCCAGCGGTGCACGACACTTTGTTTCCCCTGATTTTAATGTACTTAGAATAACGGAGCAAGTGTGAATCTTAGTCCGTAACCTTGGATGTGCAAGAAGTATAACTTACTTTATTTTCCAAAACTCGAGTTCAATTCTATTTTGAGCACCGACCATAATATCTGTCACTGCAGGGGTTCCCCCACCCACATGGTGCCAGAGTTCGGGGGCCCATTGGTGGGAAGCCATCACCAAGGCCCCTTCACGCCTGAGGCTGTCTCGTACACAAGACTCTGCACCAGGTGGCACGTCTGCCTGGAGCTCCACGCAGCCACTTTTCTCACGTTCCTGGGGAACCACTGCTCCCCCGGCAGCCCCTCCGGGAAGCTGGGCTGCGTGCCCACTAGGACCCTCAGCCCTCTCTTCCTGCCCCTCCCTTGTGGTTCTTTTGCTCTTCTTACTCTTCCCGCAGCCCAAGGAGGCTCTCCTTCGGTTCTGGGGGAAATCCTCCTCCCTTTATTCTTCCTCCACGCCACTCTGGCCCCACTAGGACCCACCCTGCTCCAGGTCTCTGCATGCCTTACTGCTCTTTGAACACCCCAAGCACACGTGCACCTCAGGGCCTTTGCACTTGCCGTCATCACCCCCAGGAGTGACCTTCTTTTCTGAAATCCACATGGTTCAATCCAGTGTCACCCACTTCTCCGAGAGGCCTCTCTGACCATGAAAATACACTCTCCCACCCCCAGACCCAAATTTCCTTATTCCTTCACCCTGCTTTATTTGTCTCCATAGCAATTAGCATTATCTGACACATGATATATTTGTTTGGCTATTTATTTATTATCTGCCTACCCATTCGAATATGAGCTCCACAATGGCAAGACCTTTCTCTCTTATATTCCATCAGCCTAGAACAGCACTGGGCACACGGCATATAGTCAATAACTATTTGAAGAATGAAGGAATGAATGGCTTGGGGGGAGTGCTTAGCCAGTGACAGACACTGCACTAGTCACACATTCATTCAACAGGGTGACAGAGCCAAGAGTGGGCGAGAGGCTGCCCTGAGTTTGGCTGGGTGACTGAGGCTCGGCAATCAAGGAGGCCAGGGGCAGTGGGGAGTGTGTGTTGGGAGCCCTGTGACCTCCAGGTGAGGCTGTGATATTGGCTGAGGCTTGGAGACCAAGCAGGCGAGGGTGAATGAGGGCAGCCCGGAGGACTGTGGGTGCAGCGTGCAGGCCAACCCCCTGCACCCAGCTAGTGCTGGACAGTCGTCCAGTGCACGCTCACGGTGACAAGTGTGGGAGTGGATCACAGAGAACTTTGTAAAGGATGCCTTCTAAGGAAGCCCCATCCACACATGCGTGCCAGGCATTGTTTGGGTGCTGGGGACCCAGCAGGAAAAGAAACAGATAAAAGCTCTGCTCTCAGGGGACTTCCATCCTAGTGGAAGGAGACAGGCAATGTGCAAGCTCAATAAGGAGTGAGTTAGGGAGCGAAGGCCAAGGAGAACAAATATAGCACGGAAGGTACTAGAAAGTACTTGGGTGGGGGGGATAGGCAACGCTCACTAGACACTGCTGGGGGAGGGAAAAGCACCAGTGAGCCACAGGGGTTGCAGGCGAGGCTGTATGGTGGGGCCTGGTGTGTGCAGGGAGTTGGGCGTGGCCAGCCTGGAACATGTGAAAGCATCAGCAGCAGAGATCACTGTAGCTTATTATGGGCCCGACGCTACTCTGGGCACTGGGGCTATGTTAGCTAGTGAGTAAAATAAGCAAGAACCCTTACTCTAGTGGAGCCTGGCTTTCAGATAATAAACCATTAACGTGATAGACGATTACATAGGCTGTTAGAAAGTGATAAGTGCTATGAAGAAAGAAGGACCAGGTGAGGGCGTCAGAAATTCGTGGTGGTCAGGGTGTGCATGTTGGGGGCAGTCGGAGTCATTAGCATAAGGAGGTGGAGTCAAAGCCACAAGGCCGATGGCTCACGTGTAGGGAGCAAGGGCTGAGTCCTGGGCACTCAAACCTGGGTGACCAGCGGCAAGTGCAGCTGCTAGAAAGATGAGGACCCAGAATTTCCACTGGAAGTCACTGCAGTTTTGTCCAAAGTGGACAAACCAGATGGGCTTGCTATTGAGTGGGAACAAGAAGAGAGAAATGGAGACGGCAGGATCAACCCCTCTCTCCCTTTCCTGTCAAGGGAAGGAGAAAAATGGGGTGATAGTTGGTAGGGCAAGGAGATTGAGACAAGCGTTTTTTTTTTTTTTAATAGATCTTTATTGGAGTATAATTGCTTCACAATACTGTGAGACAAGTGTTTTTTATTTTCCCCAACGAGAGAAATAAGAACACAGTTGTGTGCTGATGGGAATGATCCAGAATACGTATGGATGGTGCAGGAGAGAGAGGGGAGAAGTGCTGAACGGCAGGCAGCCTTCGGTAGGCAAGAAGCGATAGGATCCAGTGCACACGTGAAGGGCTGACCCCAGGGAAGAACCGGGGACCCAAAGGAAGCCCGAATGGGTGGGTCCATATGTAGGCGAGTGTGTGCATGTGTGCTGGGATCTGGTGGAGCCTCTTTTGAGGGTTTCCATTTTCTTGATGACTCAGGAAGCAAGATCCTCATCTGAGAATGGACATTGGGAAGAGGCGTTGGAGATTTTCAGAGAAAAGAGGAAGTGTGAAATGGTCTTGGAGAGTGGGAGATGAGGGACGGCTGCCAGGAAACACTAAGAACTTATTTGTGGTTTGTGGTCATGGATTTGAAGTCGGACCACTCAGCAGAGTGGTGTGGTTTGTCTCCAGCCACATTTTCACATGCGTGCATGCAGGGGGTGGGTGGAAAGTCAGTTTGAATCAGGGGTGTACTTTTGCCAAGAAAGAACATCAACAACAAAAGAGAGAGCTGGGGGTATATAGAGGAAGTGGTTATAACTGACCATGAAATTTAAGCCAGATATGAAGGACAATGAGGCATGGAAGGGTCAGGGGCAGTGCAAATGTGTTAGGATCAATGGATTGAAAGTCCTAAGTTAAAGCTGGAGTATAGTGCAAATAAATTGGAAAGACTGGAGGGAGGATGTTTGAAATAGAGATCCTGGAGGGGTTCCAGGTGTTACTAACAAAATCAAGGGTACGACCGTGGCAGTGAGTGGCCGAAATATGGTAGAAGACAAGACCATTAAAAGGTAGGTCAAGGAAATGAGAAACCAGTAGGCTGGGCAGATTATTTATGATATTCAAATCCCAAGAATTATGAAAAGCGTTGTGCTGGGGAGAATGGCAATGTGTGCAAGGAGTTGAATTTTATATTTTAAATCTTCTATAAAAATATAAGGTATAGAGAAAAATTGGGGGTCCAAACAGGTCCTTTTGATAGCTTAGTGGAGAGCCTCTGAACTTTGTCTTCTTGAGGGATGTGTAGGATTTATTTTTTAAATTTTTTTGTAATTTATTCAACTGCCAGTAGTTCTTAGATAGTATTTCCAACATTGTACATGGGCTGAACTGGTCTTTGCTGGGAAAAGGTATGTCAAACCTTTGCAGGTGAATATGGCGTCATAACAGGAATATCTTGGCTGTGAGGAACTTGACTCTTTACTATCTTCCTCACTTCCTCTCTGTCTAAGGAAGGAATTGACTGGTAGACCATTGATTATTCCCAGAAATAACCTTAACAAGAAATGTGTGAGATATATCTAGAGCAATAACAACCTTTCTAAAAAAGAGTAAAAGAAAGCCCAAATAAAAGGGAAGCAACTATGTTCCTCAATGGGAAATTTTAATATTGTGAAGATTTTACCTCTCCCCAAATTAAATGTCAACTTCAGTGGAATTTCAATCAAAATATCTAAGAGATTGCTTTGAAGCTCAACAAGTTGATTCTAAAGTTCATCTGGAAGAGTAAATATGTGAAAATAGCCAAGAAAATGTTGAAAAAGAATAAGGAGAAAAGACTGGAATTACTGGGTATCAAAGCAAGCTGTTAAGTTAAAGTAAATGAAAGAGAAAAGATACTGGTACAAAGGAGAGACAAATAAATTGATGACAGACCTATGTATAAAGGGAAGGTAGTATTTGATTAAACAAACATTTCAGATTAGTGGGAGAACAGTCTAACAAATAATTGTTAGCTATTTGTTAAGGGAAAAAATTAAGTCCTTAAATTACAGTATACATAAAAATAGATTCTGAATAAAAATCTAAATATTTTTAAAGTAGATACTAGAAGAAAATATAAGAGAACATCTTAATAAAATGGGGGTGAAGAAAAGTCTTTTGCAAAAACAGAACTCTAAGGACAGAAGCCCAGAAAAGATTAACCAACAGATTTGACAGCAAAACTTGAGGAATATTCTGTGCAATAAAAGATAAAAGTGTAAGAACTTCCAGGATAGGCAAAAATGTATTTATTTGTGTTTTTGTTTATTAGTAATTGCATTATCTAAAAGAGGATTTGGGGACACTTACAGCAATGAATAGAGAATAGAATAAAAGATAATACACATGCACACAGATGAATGAAGGTGACGGGAAAAAATATATATAGGAAGACAAAGTCAATGAACAAAATATATTCCATAATACCCTAAACAATTTTTTTAAACGAATAGCATATTTTTCTTTGAGTTTCCTGGAAGCCAGAAAAAAGAGGAAAACAGCATTCATTGGTCACTTCATAGTGTCCATAAGATAACAATTAAGCTGTTTAAGACACATACAGATTTCTGATACTGACACTAGAAAGAAATATGTCTAGTAGGTCCCTTCTATCTTTGGAAATAAAAAGAGCAATAAATTAATCTAATACAAAGTGACAAATTATTTGTCAAATTTAATGTAGCCATGTACGGGGACAGATGGTTATTAGACTTCTGGTTATCATTTCATAATGTATGCAAGTGTCAAATCATTATGTAGTACACCTGAAACTAACATAATATTGTACATCAACTATATTCCTAAAAAAAATGTAATGTAGCCACATAATGTCAAACAAGCGTTGTAGCTGTAGTGTTGATACTTCCCAGATATTGGCAGGCCTTCACCTCTTGTATCTACCAGGCCACTTTACTGGCTTTGACAAGAAATCCAACCGCACCAAGCATTTAATGATTTTTGTAGATACTGAGATTTGATGGGTCACTGGGAAAGGTCACACAGTCAAGGTCTTGCCACTTCGTTGCCCACTGTCCCCACCCCCTCCTCCTACTCTTTCTTGGCCCCTTCATCCCCTCTCCCAGCCAACTCCACCCATGCTCAAGTCTTCTTCCATCGGCAGCTGTTTCCCTTCCTCTGGTCCTGGCACCAGTGGGCACCCTACCCTTGGAGCCAGCCATTTACCCAAAGTGGGGTGGTGTAGCATTTCCCCATGAAAATCTGGCCGCTCTCCATCTTGTACACTAGGATCGGGAAGCCAGTCGCTCCTTCCTCACTCCCTCCATCTCCCATCTGGCGAGGGAATTGCTGACCATGTCAGGGAAGTCCCCGCCTCTCCTTCCAGGCTGGCCGATGCAGTTTGGGGTCTACGTGACAGAGGGTTCATCAGCCTAAGCATCTCCTTATAGTTAGCTCTCAGCTCCAGCACTGGTTTTATAAATAAATTTCTTCTTTTAATTATGAACCTGCACAGTGGAAGGAGATGATTAAACGAAGAGAAATCTGAAATCACTTCTGATCTGGGCGAAGTAAACAAGTGCCTATTTCCAAGACTGTTCTGCAAATAGAACACAGACATGACATAAAGGACACTCGTCAGATCCCCCCCTCCCCTGCGCTGTTGTTGTCCTTGATGTCTGAAGATGATTTCTTTTTTCGTTCTTTGCTTTAGTTACAAGGATCCTGACAAGTGCCTGCTTCTCTATGGTGATGATCAGGTAGGTGTGTGGAGGGCAGGAGAGGGCCGGAGGGGGCAGTCGGCACTGATTCAGGGGCCAGAAGACCATCTGCCATCCTTTCAGGGAGAAGCAAGGGGGAGGGAAGCGGGTGGGAGCATCTGTGTCTTGAAGCCGAGGTGCGAAAAGAGGAAAGAGAAGAGGAAATAGTGCATTATGGCAAATATATAAAATACTGAGAAGTAACACGTACGGAGTGCTGGCCTCTGCCCGGTGCCGTGCCCGGTGCCTTCAATCCTGACACCACTGCCACCAGGCGATGTTCTTACTGCCCTCTGTGAGAACGGAGACAGTGAGGCACAGAGCAGTCATGCCATTTCCCCAGTTTACATGCTGCTGGGAGGTGACAGAGCTGGGATTTGAACCCAAGCAGTCTGATCTGAACCTGCATTTAACCACTGTGCTTTACTGGTTTTTAAGTAAAACGAAAGGGATGTTCCAGGTAAATGTGTGAAGAAATGGGGCTGGGAATGAAGGAATCACTCGGAAAGCTTTAAAGTGGGAGCACAGGGGGAAACGCACGTTTGGTTTGCCTCCCATTGGGCAGGGAAGGCTCCTGTTAATCAGGGCCAAGAGGAAAGGGGCCAGGAGGGAGGAATCCTTCTCTGGATTTTGCTTCACAATTAGAAATAAGGTTTAAATGCAAATTCTGGTGGAGACAGAGTGATGTAAACACAACTGAAGTTGATGGTGTGATGTCCTAGAATCTTTTTGAAGAGCACATTGGAACAGGACAAAGGGCGCCAGATTCTTGGATCAGAGAGTGGGACAGAGGAAGAAGGAAGAGGGACCGTGGCAGACACTGAAATCCACTGGTCCCAATTTCTAATTTTGCTCGGGTGTCACCCTTCTATTTTCCCTAGAGCCCTTTAAGGCAGATTTTTTAAATTGAGGAGCAGAGAGAGGGCAGATGGGCACTCCTACAGAGACCTACAGACCAGAGCCCTGCGCGGTGGGAGCAGGGAATCTGCGCTCACTGCCCAACTCCAGGGGGCGCCACTCACACAGACTGCGACATGAACGGTGGCCCTGGATGTGTGTGGCGCAGCGTCCAGGCCTGGAATTCCCCCCCAGTGGACGCTGGCACCGGGGTGGGATGGGAGAGGGAAACCCACCCCCATCCGCGCAGGGTCATTCGTGCCCCTGTGGTCTCCAGCCCCAGGCGACTGTTCAATCCGGCTCCCGGGCTCTGTCTGTCCCCCGCGCTCTAGTCCTGGGCGCCGTCCAGCCTGGTGACTGGCAGCGGTCCAGCAGAAGCCAGGGGGGCGAAGCCAGGGCCCATCCAGGCGACACTGCCTGCTCATTATAATGCAAGTTCATTGGCAAAAAATGCAAATGATTCATTTCACTTCATCCTTCTGACAGACTGTGCTGGTAGCAATAACTGCCTGCTCCCTGCACCTGTCATCGCTGCCGCACTGCTCACTTTGCGTAGAAGGCCTGCCACACTTCAGGTGTATATATAGCAACCGTCGTGAAAGCCGCCTGGGGGAAACCCGATCATTCACTGCCCCCTAGTGGACCGGAAGTGAATGAGCCCCGTACACCGTGTTCCTTTGATTGAGGTTCTAAGCAAATCAGAGTTGGCGTTTTTGTTTCAGGAAGAGTTTGCGGGGTCTGCTGCTTTCATCGCTTTTGCTCGTGGCTGTGGTTCTTAATTAACAGCACTTTAATAAGATAAAATGTCAATCACGGGTCGCTCTTTTGTGGAGCTAGATTTGAATGTTAAAAAGTCTCGACATTTTCAAACAGTATTGAGTCTTCATTTGATGCTCATTTTAAAAATCAAATTTTCTTTTCGCTGAAAAAAGGCTTACAGTGAAGGTAGCGTTCAAGAGCTCATGTTGCCATCTAGCAAAGTTATGAGTTGTGCCTGAGAGAGAAGTAAGTTTATTTATGAAGTAGAAGCACTGGCTCTGCCTGTTTTATCACCTAAGGTCACCTAACCACTCTTTGGCAGCTTTCAAGGCCTTCACTATTTGCATATTTCTTTTTTTTTTTTTTTAACATCTTTATTGGAGTATAATTGCTTTACAATGGTGTGTTAGTTTCTGCTTTATAACAAAGTGAATCAGTTATACATATACATATGTTCCCATATCTCTTCCCTCTTGCATCTCCCTCCCTCCCACCCTCCCTATCCCACCCCTCTAGGTGGTCACAAAGCACAGAGCTGATCTCCCTGTGCTATGCGGCTGCTTCCCACTAGCTATCTATTTTACATTTGGTAGTGTATATATGTCCATGCCACTCTCTCACTTTGTCACATCTTACCCTTCCCCCTCCCCATATCCTCAAGCCCATATTTCTCGATGGGCACGTATCCCTGGAATCGGGGACACGCCCAGCACAAGGGAAGCTACACTGGCGACCTGCTGACAAAGACAAGGGAAACTTGATTCATCATCATCGTACCACAAAAGGCTGTCTCGATGAGTGACTATCCTTGGGCTTCTTTCTTTATTGCATCCGGCCCAGGATTACGCACTTAAAGATCATTTGATAATACTCATCAGTGTTGCATTCAGCATACTAAGAAATCTGTTTCTTTTTTTTAATTTTTAAAAATTGAAGTATAGTTGATTTACAATGTTGTACCAATCTCTGCTGTACAGCAAAGTGACTCAGTTATATACACATATAGGCATTCTTTTTTCATATTCTTTTCCATGATGGTTTATCACAGGATATTGAATATAGTTCCCTGTGCTCTACAGTAGGACCTTGTTGTTTATCCATCCTGTGTATAATAGTTTACATCTGCTGATCCCAAACTCCCAGTCACTCCTTTCCATCCCCCACTTCAAACCCCTTGGCAACCACATGTCTGTTCTCTATGTCCATGAGTTTGAAGAAACCTGTTTCTTAAGAAGGTTAATAATCTACTTTTATACCCTTTCTAAGCTATTTGCGCATTGCAAGGACCTGAACGGATCTGTAATTATTTCAGGGTTAAGTGACATCACTGTTCTGGTCTTTTGGCATATCTATCACTAGAATATTGTAGATACAAAATAACTCCCTTTCCATAGCCTGGACTCTTGCCACAAAGACCTCAATTAATAAGGTCTAGGCCAATCATGTCCAAAGCATCCCTTGTATGTATGGATTAGCTTTTCACCTATGCATCTAGAATGATGCTAGTTATGTGCCATTCTTGGGAGAACTGAAAAAAAAAAAAAAGTCCCTCGAATTATTTTCTTGCTTAGTGGTACAGATGAGGAAACTGGGCAGAGATGGTTACATAAGAAGTGGTATCTGGGTGAGATTAGCATGGGGGTAGTGCTATATTTCCCCTAGGACAGCCCTGTTCATTTAATTCATTTATTTCGGGCTGACTATAGGGTAGACAGAGTCCTGATGATAGGAAACTTCTAAGAGAGAAAAATGTTGGTGAGAGAGCTTTGGTGTATCAGCATAGAGCAGAACTCAAATTTTTCCACGTCTGTGTAGATCAGAAACCACAGTAAGTGAAGTGCTTCGGAGTTCTTCCTAAGCAAACTGTAGTTTTCCCCCAGAATGTCACAGGAAGTGCTGCTGGTGATTCATCAGGTTAAACTTTTCCTCCTTAGTCAGAAAAAAACGAAGCTGCTGTCCACTGTGAAGGCCCAGTGGGTTCTGGGCCCTGGGGATGGGGTGGGGTGCAGGGGGAGAGGGAAGCAGGCTTGTTTACTGACCGGTCAGAACATTCCAGCCGTGAGACCTGAATGGCTGCCGAAGAACATAGTGAAAACCTCAACCCATGGAAATTTTCAATCCAATAATAAAAATTAAATAGGCGTGGGGTATAACTTATCAGAGAGAAATAGGTCAGTAGAGCTGCCTTCCTGTAGGTCCTCATACCAGCCCAATGAAGGCTGCCTATTTTTTAAAGTTGGGCAAGACGCCCATCAGATGGCTCCATTTTGCCTGACCTAGTTTAAATCAGTCAGTCAACATGTCTCATGGACCCAGAAGCCCCAGAACTGAGTGGTCATCTGGTCTACCCCTGGCCTCAGCCAATATCTTTGAGGTATCATCTCTAAGGAGGTGCTGGAGTAGGACTGAATTAGGTGCTAGAGGCAAGGAGAAGGGAAAACAAATTGGGGTCATAGGCAAAGCTAAGAATATTCTTTCAGCCACGTTGGGAATTTGACAACCTAACTAGAAGAACCAAGGCAAAATACATGGGAAATGATTTAAAAGTACACATAAAGAAGGCACGTAGAACACAACCAGTATTTCTGCTTTCTGACCTTATCCTGGTGCTTCCTCCTATTAAGATCACTCGCCTCCCTGCACGTGGGAGGTGGGCGAAGTGGTACAGCAGGCGGAGGTGCACAGAGAGAGCCCCCGTCCCGATCTGGCCGTCATTCAGCAGAGAAGCTGGCTTTCCATGAGGCTGCACGCACGCCATGCTGCAGAATCCTCTCCAGCTGGTCTCCGGCCAAGCTGCCTCATTGGTGATACTGAGCAGGTTTTATGTAAGAGTTTCAAAGCTGCTGCTGTTGCTGCTGCAGCAGCAACTATAACCTGGCCTTTCATGTCTCAGTCTAGACAGATGCAGGGTTGAATAAGGGCTTCCTCCAAGCCCCGTGTCACGTTGGCCATCTGGAACGTAGCCGACCACTCATTTAGCAAATTGCTCTGTTTAAATGCAGCTGCTGTGTCTCAGTGTTTTCTGCTACCAAGACAGATCGCATGATTCCTCTGCCTTCATTTATCTAAGCCTTTCCTCTCAATCTGCCTGGGAACTTAAAAAGCCTGTTAATGCATGACAAGGCACTTGACCTGCATGATTTCAAGCCCGGAAGGAGCATTCGTCTTGTGCTGGGCCGTCCTTTCCTCAAAAGCAAGGGCACCTTGCCTGTGCTCCCTGTCTTAATGAAAGCCTCCTTTATTAAGAATCCCATTAAGCTCCACCGTGCCCAGCTATCCAACACTGTAAATATTACCCTTTAGAAATGCACCCAGAGGCCTGG
Source organism: Balaenoptera physalus (assembly GCF_965194825.1). NCBI lineage: Eukaryota > Metazoa > Chordata > Mammalia > Artiodactyla > Balaenopteridae > Balaenoptera > Balaenoptera physalus. The sequence continues at coordinate 74,029,145 of NC_138899.1, read as the reverse complement.
CGCAGGCAGCTGGCCTGGCAGCAAGTAGGGAGGTGACCTCAGACCTCTGTGGACAGAAAGGTGTTGCTTGACAGCTTGGTGCCTCTCTCCTTTTGGAAAGAGGGATTACAGTCATTAGCAGATAATGTCAACAAAGCCCCTGAGATGGTTTGAATAAGAGTTGGAAGCAAAATGATTTCAGACTAGCAATGAGCGCTCAGGTTTTGTTTTGTTTTCTTTTACGTTGGTTTTCTTTTTTCCAAAGGAAAAGGAAAAAGGGGAACCACCATGGCTAAGCAGTTTATTGTCAGGATGTCACTCATCACCGCGGCCTGGTCTTGATTTTCATCTGCTGTTTATCAAGCAAATAATCCTGCTGTGACCACTGGTTTCACCAACTGCTTAACTCATTTGGGGTCACAGTGTCTTTAAGTCTAGAAGTCAGAAGCCAAAAAAGTAAGTGTTTATTAAATAAATACCACGTGCTCCACCCTTAGCTAGGCCCAGTGGAAAAGAAGAAAAAAAAAGTACAGTAAATGATCTTTGCCATTGAATCCTTTAGGAGACAAAAAGAAACAAATATAGAGTATTTAGCACAGGGCAGTTGGGAGGTATGTGGGCTTTGGAGTCAGATTTCCTGGGTTCAAATCCCAGATGCAGTTTGGGGCAAATTCACCTTCTGAACCTCAGTTTTATCATCTGCAAAACTGGGTGGACATTTATTTATCTATTGAAGTTATTTTTAGTAGAGATTGAATCCATTTTGTACATTGTAAGGATTCAACAAACCCTACTAATGGTAGTTAAAGGATGCACAGTCTTGACTATAAATGCTAGAGGAATTCAGAGGGAATGAAGAACATTTTGGACTGGGAGAAACAAGGCAGTCAATGGATTGGCTAGATCCTGAAGGAAATATAAACTCTGGGTAGAGGAAGAGATCTGATATGAGCAAGACATAGAGACAGGGGGCAGATTAGGAGGCGGGGCAGCTGGGTGGACCGGACTGGAGGGAAGAGCTCCCACTTTGGGGTGTAGGGGTGGAAATGTTGAATGCATGAGGAGCCCCACTGATGGAGAATCTTGAAATCAAGCTAGAGGGTTTTTACCTAATCTAATTGGTAACAGGGAACCATCGTGATTTCTTTAGCAGGAAAGTGGCAGAGGGAGAGCCGTGGGTTAGGAAGACTTACCTGGTGCCAGGGAATAGGGTCGTTAACTGGAGAAACCGGGGCTGGGAGACAGCGTCCAGGCCCCGCACTGTTCCAGGCCCGATGGATGAGGGGTTAAGTGGAGGTGGCCCCAGGGTGGATGGGGTGGAATAAGGCTGGTGCTTCTTTCCGCACAAGACAGCGGATGCCTAGGTAAACACCGGGAGGGAGGAAGGGAGGGAGGGAGGGAGGGAGGGAGCGAGGGGGAAGGAAAGTGCAAGAAAACCGTTTTTATGGAGCACCGTTTCCGAGCCGGGCTTCCTCAGCCCTTCTCATTTTATCCAGATCCAACCGTAGGTCCTCAAGACGCCAAGAGACTAGCAGGCCCCGGGGGCTACGGAGCCTCTCAGAAGGGGAGCTGTGTTCCAGCCCGATGGGCTAATCGGTGTGGCTTATACATGTGGAGAATGTGACGTCCTACACATGCAGGGTCGTGTGGGAAACTGCAATCCCAGCTCGGGATTCAGGGTAGAGCTGCAGACACGGGCGCCACTAGCTTAGGGAAGACAGCTCAGCTATGATACTACAGGAGCATGAGAGAAAGAGAGATTGTGTGTTTTGGAAGAAAAGAGCAGAGGACTAAGACCCCAACCTTAGAGGCACGAGGAAGGAGCTGAGAGGGGCAAGGAACCAGAAGAAGCCGTGGGAGGAGGGGTGTCCAGGAGGAAAGAGCTCATTAGTAGCTAAACATCCAGGGAACTCGGGGAAGATGAGAGACTGAGACAATTGCATTTGATGTATTGGAAATGGAGCCTGTAGCGAGAAAAATGTCAGTGGAGGAACAGGGAGACAAGCCAGATTGCAGGGCTCTGAGGAGGGAACGTGGGGGAAGAAAATGACACATTGACTAGGAGAGATGTGGAAAGAGGGCAAGAGTATACCGTGATTTCTTGAAATAAAATGAGTTTCTAAATGGTACTGTAATCACAGGAAAAAGTGACAGAACCCAGTGACACTAATGTAATTCTCATTAATAGACTATGCACTGGAAAAATATTACAAAAGACACATGATGCAGAATTTTGGGTGTATGTCATACTAAGGTTAAAAAAAACCAAAAAAAACAACACACTGAGATGCCTTTTGTATCCAGACTGAGCAAGAAAATGACATGACCTACTGTGAACTTCACAGACTGTGAACTCAGCTAAGACCATAGCTCGATCCAGCGCTAATCCACCTGAGCTCAGAGACCACGTGAAATGTAGCAAGCCCAGAGCTTATGCCACTTAAGACTTCTGTTACCTTCGGCATGCCATTCAAGCTCTTTCTGCCTCAGTCTTCTCATCTGTAAAATGGAAATAATAAAATTGCCTACCCCAGAGGATTATTGTGAAGATTTAATGAGATAAGACATGCAAAGCAGCTCATTAGAGCAGTGCCTGGCACTTACTCAAGGAGATATTTCATCATGGGACACCATCAACAAACTAGCAGTGTTGATTTCATATGAGAGACAGCAAACTCTGCTATTCTACACGCCCTGCTGTTATGCAAGTGTTTTTCTCTGTGTCAAATGCTGTTCCAAGTGCAGGCCACTGGGAGAAATGTCCCGGAGTGATCAAGGTCCTCCAAGTGCATGGTCACATGCAATAAGGAGCTCCCTGTGACCCCGGTCTGAGCATTTGGACAGGGCAGCCTGTCCAAGCTCATGTTCCGCTCAAGGTTATGGCAGCTCCACTTGCTGGATATGAAAGCCCAGCTGTTTGGCGAGAAACAGAGACACCTGAAAACTATCCACTCCCTTTTAAATGGAAAAAGATTGCTTGTTGTTTCTGCCAAGGGAACACAAGTGTTTAGTGTGCAGGAAATAAATGGAATGTGTTGGCTTTTTACTTCTGAAGGGAATTTATTTTTCTTTTCTTTTTTAAACTGTGTTGCAGGGATGTGTGAACATTCTGTTTTTGGCTTCTGTCGGTGAACTATTAAGGTAAATATTGAAGTTTAAGTCTAATTTCTAAATGAAGGGGAATAGCACTTTTTTTTTAAAGCAAGGACATAATCTCTTTATGTAACTGTTGCCATGGGGTAAAAGAATAAACCCAGAAAATGCTCTTACGATAGCTTAGGGGTTGGCTTTGCTTTTTCTTCTTCTTTCTAATTTTCCCATTCCCACCCCCTGCTGTACTCATTTGCCTGCTCTGCTCTGATGTTCCCCTCTCCTGGATACCACTACGGACCTCCAAAGTTGGTACATTTATTCATTCATTCAAGAAATGTTTTCTGAGGATGGATCAGATCATTCTGCTGTGTTCAGAGGATAGAGCAGTGAAACCAAAACTAGTCACAGAAAGTCAGGATGGACATTGCAACTAAACATAAAATCTTCAGAGTATCAGGTAAAACATCATCCGCCTGTGTCAGTCAGGGTGGACATGCTGCTGTAACAAACAAGCCCCTACATTCAGTGGCTTCTCACATTAGAAATGTATTTCCTGCTCGTGTAACAGCTCACTGCCTGTACTTGCTGGGTGGCTTCCATGTGGTGATGCAGGGACCCAGGCTCCCCTTGGGCTTTGGATCCTCTGCATCCAGGAAGCATTTGAGGAAGAGATTGGGTCCTGTGGGGGATGGTTTGGGCTATGCCCGGAAGTGCTGTGGATCGCTTCTGCCCAGATTCCCAAAATCAGGCACATGCCACCCCGATTGCCATGGAGGTCAGGAAGGGTGAACAAGCACAGAGGGAGACGGGTTTGGTAAGTTGTCAGCCTGTCATTGCCAAGTAGCCTGAGAAGGAGGTACCAAGAAAACAATACACCGTATGTCTCCTGGGACATTTCTGCTGCTGGCACCGAATCCCCTGTCACCAGGGATTTCTCTCTTCCCATCACCTTTCCCTTTGCCCTTCTTTCTGCTCCTCTTTGCCACTGGCGGGCCCGCTGAGTCCATCTCCTCACAGCCTCTGGGAGAGGCCATATTTGCCTGGCTACAAACATCACATTGGGAATGTGTCCTTCCCTCCATCCCAGCTTTTCAAATTCCTCTCCCACCTTCAGCGCTCAGATCAAACCCCGCCTCTTCCACGAGGCCTCCCTGATTGCCGCACAAAGCCCTCCCTCTGCAACGTCATCATCTGTCCCTGACCCGGGCCTTTCTTCTTCACCTCCTCATTGGGCGCTTTTGTAGATACGCCTCGTCTTTCCAACAGACTTAACGCCACTAGAGAGGGTAGCACCTGCCACCCAGCAGGAGCTCGAGACATGGCTTCGAGAGAGGAGAGTGAGGTGATGGGACACAGCAGCCCAAGCTCTGTCCTCCGAGGCTTGGCTGTAGCCAGATCCTACGGCTGCCCCGGTGTCCTCATCCATAACCCAAAGACAGTAATGTCTGCACCACCTTTCCTCCCAGAGGGGCTTTGAGGTTCGGATGAGGTCATTCAGGTGTATCCAGAAGGAGGGCAAGGAAGGTTAGTCACCAAGTGATCTGACCGAGAGGCAAAGGCGAAGTGTCCTGGGGGGAGGGGGGGGCTCAGGTGGGTCCCAGCACCTGCGAGGGAGCAACAAACCCCCATGTGTGAGTGAGACAAGGAGGTGAAGGGGTGGCCGTCTGTGGGGCTTCTTGGAAATAGGAGGTGTACTCAGAAGTCAGTGGGAAGGGGTAAGTCTGGAAGGAACACCCCTGACTTCTGGCACTGAAGTTTGCAAAGGAACAGGTTTTGCAAACAAAAGAAAGAGTTGGTAAAATCACCCTGTGGCCGCATTCAGACTCGGCTTAAACCCGCACCGGATGCCCTAAAGACGAGCACAGGTGCGCCCAGGACCCGGACTTAAGTAAACCCGGTCACTGCCCCCTGCCAGTTTTGTCTTTGCCCCAGCCTCTGGGTCCCCTCTGGGATGTCACTCAACCTAAAGGGCGGCTCCAGGCTCGGGCACGGAAGGGCCTGCTGAGTCCCATGCTGACTCAGCATCTGTGAGATGTGGGGCGGAGGGAGCTGCGGAGGAGAGAGGCCTTCCCCCGCTTGAAAACGTGGGAGCAAATACAAGCGGCAGCCCAGACTTCCAGAAAAGGCTTAAAGTTAATGCTGAGCCCAACACCACAGCTTAAATGTAAATCCCACCCTGCCCTCAATGGCCTCTTGATGAGGAGACACGGATTCCTCTGAATGGATGTAACACTGGTTGATTTTAAACTTCTGGGCTAATGAGAAAACCACAATCTCTACAGAACATTTAATTTCTGCTTAAGCAGAAGCCAAGTGGATTGAAATCCAAGCATCTTTGCTCTTTTGCTCATTTTTGGAAAATGCCGGAAAGAGAGGCGCCGGACATGCCTCGTCTTCACTCTCCCCCAGCTAGTCCCAGAGACGACAAGTGCGTGCTGTGATCAGTGGAGAATCCCAGGTGTGTGGTTGAGACCCCTGGATGGGGTGAGACCTCACGGCCATGTCCACACAGGCAGCGGTCAGCAAGACCTGGCCGGCTCCCTCTTAGGGGAGGTCACACACCCCACTCCCACTCAGGAGCATGTCACAGCCCAGGTCCCTCTGAGGAGGGGCTCACATGCAGGTGCCCTCTCAGGAGGGAGGTGACACCCCAGGTCCCTCTCAGAGGGAAGGTCATACCCCACGTCCCTCTCAGGGGGAGGTCACACACCAGGGCCTCTAAACCTGAGGTCCTTCTCAGGGGGAGGGTCCCACCCCAGCTCCCTTTAGGGGGAAGGCCCCACCCCAGGTCCCTCTCAGGAATGATGTCACAGCCCAGGTCCCTCTAAGGGGAGGTCACACCCCAGGTTCCGCTTGGGGAGGGCATATCCCGGGTTCATCTCAGGGGGAGGTCCCACCCCAGGTCCCTTTAGGGGGAAGGTCCCACCCCAGGTTCCTCTCTGGGGGAGGTCACACTCCACGTCCCTCTCAGGGGAGGTCACACCCCAGGTTCCGCTCAAGGAGGGCATATCCCGGGTTCATCTCAGGGGGAGGTCCCACCCCAGGTCCCTCTCAGGAATGATGTCACAGCCCAGGTCCCTCTCGGGGGAAGGTCACCCACCACGCCCTCAATCACTCAGGGAAGACGTCACTCCGGGTCACTGCGCTGTCACTCTTGTGACTGTGGGCCCTCAGTAGATGGCTGTCTTCGGCCTGTCACAGCGACACTGGGGACACGGGAGCATGGAGGTGAGGGCCGTCCCGGTGGAGCATTCAGAGGCCGTCGCACTTTCAGGTGTGGTGAATCCTGACACACGAGCTGCAGCGCAGGCACACAGAGATCCGCGGAGGCTCCCAGACCCAGCAAGCCCTCCACCGACACTCGGCACAGACGCCCTAGAGACACCCCCCAGGACTCCCGCGGGTAAAGGTGCAGACGCTCGTGGATGCGCCACGGTCCTCCACACCTGCAGAGGCACCTTCACGTTCACCCCGTAGACGCCCGACAGCTACTGTCAGTCACACTCACACACGCCACTCCTTCCCCCTGTCGCCACACAGGCGCTTTGCAGGCACCCACATTCTCCACAGGCACCTCCAAGTATACCCCAAGCCCCCTGCGACAGCGCCCCAGGGGTCTCCCCCAGATTCCCACACCGGTCTCCCAATTTCATCCCACCGTCTCCCAGCGCAGACACTCACAGACGCCCTAGACAGCGTTCCCCGCCTCCCTGTGCCCCGCGCAGGCCCGGCCCTGTCACCTCCAGCACCGCTCACAGGCCAGGGGCACACACGGTGCCCCCCGACGCCGCGCACGTGGGCAGCCTCACACCCAGGCCCCGTGCACACGCACGCACAGAGCCGTGTCCACACCTGGACACAGCCCGGACGCCCAAGCGTGTCCGCCCCCTCCCTGCGCTGCGGCACCATCCGCACAGACAGACTCTCAGCCAGACCTCGCAGAGACCCCCTGTCAGACACGTGGACGTGGAAGCTCACGGGCCCAACAAACGCAGACGAGACACAGGCGCCTCACCTTCACTTCTGCCATTTGTCATTGCAAGCGCTCTCCCGGCTGTCATCTTGAAAATCACTCACAGTCCTTTAAAAGCTGTTTAAAGACAACTGAGAATATGGTGCAACCCTCTCTGGTCCTGGGGAAGGGGACAGAAATCCGCTGAAATGAGATCAAATGGTGCCCGTGAGAAAGTCAGCAAGGGGACATCTCCCACCACGCCCTCCAAGAGTGGCCGGCAGAGCCCGCAGACCCAGGGGTGGCTTCTGGGACACGCTGGCCCCTTTGTCCCCCAGTGGCCTTGTCAGGAAACAGTCTGTTCTGACCCCTTTCTCGCGGGAGGCTTCATCTGCTCTCAGAGACAGCTTTTCCTCCCATACAGCCCTGCAGCTGGTCTCCGCACAATACAAAAGCAGAAGAAAAAAGAGGTGTTGCTCTAAAAAAATCCTCAAATTCTCTTAGAAAATAGGTGCTTCCAAAGAGGGGTAAATTGTGCCTGTTAGAAGGAGGAGGGCAGAGACAAGGAGATCAAAAAGAAAACCAAGAGGATGGATAAAGGGGCTAGAATGCAAGAAATAGCCCAGACCAGCTGGTGGCCATCTGGGAGCTGCAGAGAAAAGGAAGAACAAAGTTGCTGAGTTTCTAGCAAGTGGGTACAGTTTATCATGAGAGGAGATTACTGCTTTGAGGAAGTGGAAAGAAGCCAGGGCCGTTAAAAAAAAAAAAAAATCGAGTGGTTTCCCTAAGGGTTGGATTGCAGTGAGTTTGCTTCGGTCTGAAGTCAACTAGTTAAGGACATTATCATTTGGGGGAAAGTTTGGAGGTTAGGAGGCATCTGAGGTGTAGTGATATAGAGACTTCACCTCTGGATGTCAATGTAAAAATGGACAGTGGAGAAAAGGGAAAGATATCTGGATATACCTCATACAGATGTTTTTTAAACCTCAAGTAAGACCATAAAGAAGGCCAATGGCTACAGGATAAGCAGTAAATTATTGTAACCAACTCTCTTGATTTTGGTAAAAATTTGAGGTAAATTGAATGTGTTTGCATAGGGGCTGTCTATAGACGGGAAATACATAAATTATAAAATCAGTATGTACTGTGCAATATAGAAAGACCCGCCCCACAGAGAACTGAAGGACGGCGTGTCTGAAACTAAGCTCTTTGTGTTTTTGCCATCCACCAAAAATTAGCGTGTCTTCTCTCTTCCTCCGGACCCGGGGATGGCACCACTTAGCTCCCACATCCAAATAATTGGTCACCATGTCCTGACAACTCTGTCCCTTTAATAACTCTAACCTGGACCCTCCTTTCTCTCCCCGTGGCCACTGCCCCAGTCAACCTGTCGTCATCATCACAGCAAACTCCTAACCGGCCTCCCCGGCCCTAATATCGAATCCCTGCACAGCGACCTCCACATTTTCATAGGGTGGTTTTGTAAAAAAAAAAAAAGCAGATCTAATTTCTCTTCATTCAGTATTTGTTCTAGGTGCTGGGATACATTGGTGAACAAAGCAAAGATATCTGCCCGTACAGAGTTAGAGTTTAATGGGAGGAGAGAGACAATAAACACAGTGTTTTGCATGATATCTTGGAAGGTGATAAATGCTGTGGAAAAGAGGAAAAAAACAAGCAGGGTACAGAGTATCAAGAGTGCCGAGTGTGTGTGTGTGTGTCTTTAAGTAGTGTGGCCAGGATAGGCCACAGTGAGAGGCTGGCATCTGCTCAGAGCAGGGGATGGAGTGAACTCCATGGATATCTGGGGGAAGCACATTCCCTGTAGACACAATAGCCAGAGACATGCCCTAAGGTGGAACGTACCTGGAGGGCCCTTGTACCAAGAGCAAGGGCCATGTGGCTGGAGCAGAACAGATACAGGGTGAGAATGGAAGGGGTGCAGAGAGCTAAGGGAGGTTGGTCACATGGGCCTTGTAGCAGGTGGACCCACTGCAGGGTTTTAAGCAGTGGGTGACCTGCTCTGACTTCCATACTGAACAGTCACTCTGGTGATGATGGTGACCAGGGGTAGCAGAAGAGACTGTGAGAGACCATGCTGTGTCTGTCCTGCTCAGAATCCTGCAGTGACTCCCCTTTGCTTTCAGATAAAATCTGAACTCTTCTGTGTGACCCACAAAACACTTCAGGATGAGGACCCTGCTTCTTTTTCCAGATTTCTCTCTTCCTGGCGCTTTCACACCCCCAAGCCCTGCCATGTTCTGAAGCAGATGGGCTTCTAACAGCCATCCTCGTCTCTCATGGCGCCATGCATTTGTGTAGGTGGTTTTCCCTGCCTGAACACACTGCCCTTGTGGGCCTTCACTAAGCATTTCTCCTCAGCGAAGCCTTTCTCCCTTCTTGGAGCCACGCATCCCCAAAGCAGTCCGTGCGTAGTTCAAATATTGGGCTTATAGCCCTGAGTCAGAATGCCCTGTCCCCAGTCTGTCTCTGTCACCAGACTGGGAAATCCTAGAGGACTAAAATAGAGCTCTTATTTCTGAGTCCCTAGTAGACCTGGATGAGGGATGGATGGATGGATGCTGGCTCTTTCATCAGATCTTGAATCCTAGGGATTTCGTTTTTAGTTTAAAATTAGTTAAGCATTAGAAATGCTTAAAAACTGTCTATGAGACATTAACTTCTCCGTCACGGAGGAGATGGCTGAAGGAGTGCACTCAGGTAACTACTTGTGAGCACGTGTACATATCAACCGCACGTGATGGCTGTGTGGCTGGAAAGTTGAATATAAGAAAAATTTGTATAAATGGCACCTAATTTGCCCATTGACCAAATATAATTTCATACATGCTTTATTTTCTTGTCATGCTGTTCGATTAGCAGTAGCTCACGCTGTAACTTTAAGTTCCTTAATACTCATCTTTCCCTGCCAGCCACTGTCAGATATGTCATTTGGCTGCAAATGATTGATATCTGTTTGACAGAATACTGAGCAGAACCCTTTCAGAACGTGAGAGTCTTTCCACAATACATAAGCATCTCTCAGTGCCTCTTGTTTTCTGGTGTTTTCACCGTCCAGTTTGGGTTAGCTTTAGGGTCTCCTTTTTTTATCTTGAGAAACGCTGGAACATGCAGACCATATGTGTTTGACCAGAAGTGGATTTCGTCCCCACCTCCTGCTGTTTTAGGGAGGCCTAGGAAGCAGTACCCTGACAATGACTAAAGACTGACTTCTTATCACCTGTAACCTTTTGATGACAGAACCAGAAGATGCAAACTTTCCCCCAGGTGTCCCTTCTTCACCAAGGCCATTCCTCCACAAAGTAGAGAGTAAGCTGTATGGAAAATGAAACAGAAACAAAAGCACATTTTCTCAGAGATATCTGGATATGAACATTACTCCAAGCCTGGAATAAGCATAATGTAATCAGAGTTTTAAATGAGTGGGAAAGTCCTATGTAGGCATCTTATCTAACTGGTGACCACCCCAGTAGAAGCAGAAGCCTCTCTGCCACATACCTGAGAAGCAGACATTCCAAACTGGCTCAACCCTTCCAGGAAAAGGGAGCCCCTACCTCACAAGGCAGCCCTTAAAGATGTGGATTATTTCCAAATATTAGAACGCAGTCCCTTAGGTGATTCCAAAGAGGCGTTCCACACTTCCAGGAAACAGAGCAGGCTGAATTCCTGCATCTACTTTTATTCCCTCCTAAATAACACTCATCTAAACAACAGAAAAGGGATTTTTTTTCCCTTGAAGGCACAGCCCCACAAGGATGGGGTGAATGAGAGGAAACGGCAGCAGTAAAATTTGGAAGTTGGAAAGCAGATAAACAAATGGTAAGTGACTTAGGGACCTAGGAAACCCAAAAAAACTAAATCCTTGGATCAGCTGTGGGAAAAGCTGCGTCAACATATTTCATAAAGCAGAACCCACATCCTCACCGCCCCAGGCCCAAGAACTGACAGCACTGCCTCCTAGATTGCTGACAGCCGTACTTTCTCCTTCTAGGCAGGAAACAACGACACAATGCCTTTATTCTCTTCGAAGAGAAGAGATGAAATCCATTAAATCCGAAGATGCCACTACAGAAGAAAATCCAGAGAAAAAAAGAATTCTTGGATATTAAAATTGTGATTTAAAAATTTTAACTTAATAGAATGGTTGGAAGATAATATTCTCCCAGAAAGTAGAATAAAAAGACCAAAAAATGTGAAATAAAAAAGAAAAGATAAGAAAACCATAGGACCAATCTGGGAAGTACAATATCCAAATACTAAACATACAAAAAGAGAAAAGAGAGGGAAGAAAATAATCCAATAAATAGTTTGAGAATAGTTTCCAAAACATTGAGAGCAAAGAGAAGATACTAGAAACGTCCAGAGGAGGAAAAACTCAGTTCACCATGCATAGGATCAGGACTCAGTAATGGATTTGGACTCCACCACGGCAGCACTGGGAGCTAGAAAGCAACGGAGCAATCCCTTCAAAAATGTAAAGGAAAATTGTCTCCAGTGTTGAATTCTATACCCAGATAAACTATTATTGAAATTTGGGGGTAGAATAAAGTCATTTTCAAAGATGCAAAGTTTCAAAAATGTACTTCCCATATATGTATCCTTCTCAGGAAACCACTGAAGGATTTTCTCTATAAAATGAGGGGGGAAACTGAAAAAAAGAAGAACCAGGATACAGGAAAACAGGAGATGCAGAGGGCAGAAGGAGAAGCAGAGGAGCAAATGGCACCCTCAGGATGATGGTGAAGGAAGGACCTGAAGGGCAGCAGAATATATCACTCCAAAATATGCCTTTTTGCCGTAAGGATTGTATCAGGCTGATTATTTTTAAGAAACAGCAGACACAGGAGAAGCTCTGAAAGCCAAGTAGAAGTTACCCTTTTGTAAGAGCATTTTACATGTATAAGGGAAATCTTCATTTGTAGGGGTATCTCCTTCTCTGTACTGGGAAGGGGAGGATGGTTCTAAAACCCTAGAAATACTCATCAGGAGAGAGCAATGACTTAAACCTGCGTAATGACCTTACCCTTGTTTACTGTTCTTTGCCTGATAATCTCCCATAACTGGCTCCTCCACCCACATCTTCTTTTGTCTTTAGCTGAAGACGGTATTTAAGGTGATGACTTGGGCCATTTGGGGGATTTACTCAGTTTTTCTGTGTATCTCCCATGTATACGGAGGTATACATGTTATTAAATTTGTTTGGTTTTCTTCTGTTAATCTGCCTTTTATTGTGGTAGGGAGGGTGGGGTCTCAGCTAAGAACCTAGATGGATCTAGGAAAAATTATTTTTCCTCCCCGGCAGACCCAAGATGGCAACTGTGTACCAGGCATAGGGCGGCCAGGGCCCTTCAGAAGACAAAACCATTGCAATGAATATCTGGTGGAGCCGAATATCTCGAGAGGAGATTGACATGGTTGGTAAATACGAATGCTAAGTACTCAGAAGTCTAAGCAAATGAAAGTCCAGAGTCAAAAGATCATACCCCCAACTGAAAAACCAAGAAGAAGCAGTGCAAACATGCTATTTAGAGACATGGAATAGATACAAAATAATCATCTAAAAGAAGGAAACATGGAGGCCTTCGGGGATAGAAATGAACAAAGGGGTCAAGCTTCTTGCAGAACTCTTTGACTCTTCAAGCAACTGCATACAACTTAGATAAAAATAAAAATAAATTTAAAAAAAAAGGAAAAGAAAAACAAGCAAAACTTCCAAAAAAAAATTCCAGATGATCTTCAACTATTTGAAGATGACTATTAAGTTTTCCCTTCTCCCAGGTAAACTGTTCTAGTTTTCTTAGCTGTCCTTCATCCGACCTCATTTCGAGATATCTTGTCATCCTGGCATCTCTTCTGGACAATGTTCCAAGCGCTCAGAACTGAGTACCACAAGGTATCACACAGCCCACCAATGCTTGACCCACTGGCATATTACAATACCTCCCACTTTAAAGCCATGTATTCCTTATACTTTCCTTATAAATTGATGTTCTGAACCTAAATCCAGGGCTTTCATTCTTACTAAACTTCATTTCATTGATTTTTTTGCATCCTTATCGTATTTGGTTAAAATAATTTTAAATACTGATAATACCATCCAGTAGGTTAGCTCTGTCTCTCTCTCAGCTTTGGGTCGTCAATAAATTTAACAGTATTTCTGTGTATTTATCCAAGTCTTAGAGGAGATCATTGAACCAGTCACAGTGAGAACAGAGTCCTGAGTCACTAAACTTTCCCCTGGGTGGGATTCACCTGGCATCACGCACTTCGCTTTGAGTAGAGGTATTCATTCATTTGCTCGAAGATGTAATACAAGGACACTTTTGGGAGAGGAATGGAAAAGAAAAGGTACTGGTAATAATTCTAGGAATTATTCCTTCTAAAGAGTCACAGCAAGACAATTCACAGTATCCTTCAGTTGCATCTGGGTGAAAGAGAATGAATTTGTCAGAGTTTTGCCCTATAATCGACAGCCACACACACACATACACACACAAAATTGAGGGAAACAATTTCTCTGTGCATTTGCTAGAAGCTAGAGTCCCATGTAGCATAAGCCTTCCACAGCCATGGAGCCAGGAGGCCGTGCCCTTGTGAGGTATGGAAAGGTATCACACTTCACCACCTCTCAGGGGACCCTGGATGGGGGCAGCAGATTTGAGGTTCCAGTTGCAATGACAGCCCCCTCCAGTCTCTGCTTCTTTGGTGATTCATGCTGGTGCTTGGATAAGCGTTAGATTACTTTTTGACAAGCTGAAAGATGAAGTTCAAGGTGAACAATTGGCTGATGACCCAGATGTACTCAAATTCAACAAGCCAGCACTATGCAGAACTGTTACCTGGATCTAATCAAACCAATTTCAGAGTAGATGAAAAACTGATAGAGGAGAGACTGTTTACATCTCCCCTGTAGACGTCTTCAAAAAAGAACAGCTTTTGTCATAAGTATCCCAGGAAATCTCTCTGTTTTATGCTTGGCGGAGATTAAAAAAACGGAGATAATATGATTCTTGTCTGAATGAAGAAAATATTGGTGGATAATACAGAAACTATTATCAGAGTGAACTATAAATTACAATCAAGTCCTTATTTTAAAGACTTTGTCTCCATCAATTAATTCATGCACAAAAGACTGAATCCATGTTTCCAAGCAGTAATTCCAAGGAGTTTAAAGGTTTTTTCCTAAAGTTTTATCTCTTGAGGTATGAATGCATGTTTCAAGTCAGTTACTTTGATTACTGATTACCATCACCATCTCCTTAATCTAAGTCTGTAAACTTGGCCAGTTTTTCTCTTCTGCCCCATTTTCTGTCATGAAAATTCCTTCTCAGAGATTAAATGTATCCCGAGAAAGGTAACATAGATGATGTATGGTATTATGGAAAGGTTAATGGGAGTGGGTCAGAAAAGTTTTTCTTTGAGGTAAGTTTAAACAAGAGAAGATTAATTGACAGAAAAGGCGAGTTGAAGGATTCTCCAAGTACCACAAAGAAATATGCAGGCTGAGGAGAAGTGCTGGTTATTTGCTTTGTTGTTGGAGAACAGACATTTTATAAAGTAACAATAGCAGACTTTTTAAGCTGCTTCTCGAAAACTGCTTTTGAAAGAGAGAAGTTCCAATAACCAGTGAGATCAGATTCACTGGGGTTTTGTTATGGAAGCCAAGTGAATCTAAACCATAACATAAATCTTAAAGAGACAATACCGCAGGCAAAATGGAGATGGTCTGGTAGTCAGGATTGGTTTCTGAAGTGCCTGTAATCTGAAAACAGACACAAAATGAGTAACAGGTCTTGGGAGTTCTGAAGTTTGGGGATTGAAATCTACTCAGTCTATAACTGTCTGATTCTTTAGCTTAGGTGAGTAGAGGATAAGGAGGTTTGGATGGAAAGTTCGAGAAAACTCAGTAGTAAAGAGCTTCTTCAGGCAAAGATGGATGAAAAGGTGTGTCCAAGACATGGGGTACCCCGACAGAAGTTCATTTGGAGAGAAAGTGAGTCCTCACATAGACTCTCCCTCACCCCTCTACAATGCGTGACAGTCCAGTGTTATAACCAAACCGAGAGGAATGCTCAGTGATTGCCAGTTTAGAGGGTCTCTTATTGTTCTGATAGGGCCACTCTTTGCAAAAGAGTCTCAGGAAATAACTTTTGAGTGTTTTGAAATTTACAAACTTAATACTTGAAAAGTAGTCTGAAGTAATGAAAAAATATACTGCCATGCTAGCAATTAAAAAGTGCAGAGAATTTTATTATGACATAACTAATAATTTAAAAACATTACCAGGGGAAAAACAAACAGTATTGGGACTGCTTTGGGAAAACCAATGCACTTCTATAATTGCTGGCAGTATGTACAGAAACATCTTGCCTACAGGCGTCAGTGATACATAGATCACCATTCCAGGTTCATCTACGCTAATATTTTCAAAGTCATCTCAGTGAATGCCTCCCAGCTTTAAATAGTTCCATAATTCTGTGATTTGTTAAACTGTGAGAATATCAATTGTTGACTATTGTGTACAGTTATCCATTAAGAATGCTTCAAAGGGGACTTCCTGGTGGCGCAGTGGTTAAGAATCCATCTGTCAATGCAGGGGACACGGGTTTGAGCCCTGGTCCAGGAAGATCCCACGTGCCACGGAGCAACTAAGCCAGTGCACCACAACTACTGAGCCTGCGCTCTAGAGCCCATGAGCCACAACTACTGAGCCCACGTGCCACAACTACTGAAGCCCGCGTGCCTAGAGCCCGTGCTCCGCAGCAAGAGAAGACACTGCAATGAGAAGTCCGCCCACCACAATGAAGAGTAGCCCCTGCTTGCCTCAACTAAAGAAAGCCCGTGCGCAGCAACGAAAACCCAATGCAGCCAAAAATAAATAAATTAAAAAATAAAAAAAAGAGAGAATACTAATATGCCTATCTCATAAGGTTATGTTAAGGAGTAAATGAGTTAATATGTATAAAGTGCTTGGACAGTGCTTGACACATAAGAAGTTGATAAATGTTTGCTATTACAGTAACATAAAAAATGACTAACAGGATAAAGGAGTTTATCTTTCTTTCATTAACAAAAATATCAAGATATAGGTGATTGCTGCATTGGTTTAGCTTATCAATGGTGTCATCAAGAGCCTTCAATCTCCATCATGTCACTTCACCATCTTTAGCAGGCTGGCTTTTTGTCTTTCAGCCCATGGCCTCATGGTCTCATAATGGCTGCTGTAGCTCCAAATATCTCACATCTCAACTGTGTTTAAAATCAGAAAGAACAATGCCATCCAGAGGAGAGGGAAAAGTGAGAAAGAAAAATGAGAGAGATAGAGAAAAAGAGACTATCTCACACTATTTTCACATTTTATGAAGGAGCAAAATATTTTCCCAGAGCTGCTCTGCTGCTTTCACCTGATCTCACTGGCCAGAACTGAGTAACATGACACCCCTGAAATCAAGGGCTCTCTGCCTTGGTTTTGTTGGCAGGAAAGAAGAGAGAGAGTGCCTGTAGACAACCACAGGACCTCCACAGTTAATCATTCCTCTGTTATACCAGCTGTTTTGTTCCTGCTTGGCTGTGGGAAGGACAGTCTGTCCCCCAGAGCTTTTGTGTGAATTAATCGATAATTACAGAGCTTTTATAACATGGACATCACTGATGTCACCTGTAAGTCCTTCCCATCTGTCTTCATGCCTGATGCCTATGAGCAAGGTCTACTTCTTTATGAGACAGACCTTGAAGGCCCAATATCTTCTTCTAAAGGCTGTTCAAACCCCGAGAGGAGCACACAAGGGTACCCGTTGGAGTCCTCAGCTGGTCAGCTTTGGTTGAGCCCTGCTCTCTACCGGGCCTCGTGTGGCTCCAAAGGAAGCACCCTGGCCTTCGGGTTGTACACATCTGGATGAGAAAATAAGAACAGCACGGATCAAGCATCAATTCCATGCTCAACTCTCCTGGAGTCCAGAAAAGGGAGCGGTCAAATGGTCTGGCACATAGTGAGGTTCCCACAGAGGATTTACTGAGGTCACAGTGAATGGGAAGAATTTATATGAGCCAAGGAGAGGAGGGGCAATTCCTGACCAGAAGGCTAGCCTACAAAAAGGCTGCTGATTGGGGTAAGCAGGATGTGGGAGGGACATTCATTCTTATCCTTTCGAGATTTTTATGTTTTTCTCCTTAGAACTTGGAAGAAGCTGCCCAAAGTTGAGAACATGCCAAGCATTAACATTAATAATGCTGTCAACTTTCCAAATGTAAAGTATATCCACTGGAAAGTGCACGGAGACTCGGTTACTCAGGTTAAAAAAAAAAAAAAGTTTAAGTAAATGTAAATTGTAACGTGCCAACCAACCTCTTTCCCCAGGGGTATCACACAAGCAGTCAAATACATAACAGTATATATATTCTTTAATGATTCCTCACTGGTCTTGAGACAACTTTATTAACCTAGCTGAAAACAAAGAAAAATAAACGTCACATGAGATACCCAGAATGGCACAAAGAATGCTAAATATCTGGTTTCTAAAAGTGAGTGAAAATAATCAATTTGAACTTCCTGGCATGTTTGTTTGGGGAGTTTCCATCCCAGGTATCCTTTGGGTCTGAAGATAGTAGATTGTTCTCCTTCCTCTGGTAGGAGTGAGAACCAACTCAAATGACCCAAGTGTCTTAGGACCCATAATGTGACTGTAGACGTGAGAGTTGTTTCCCTGAGATTACTACTGGCCCTGAGAAGTGCAATTAGTGCTTCCCAAGCGCATAAAAAAGCAAGACATTGTCCTTTATGTTAAGACAGCCCAGTATAACCAAGAAAAATGAAGACATATGTCCACACAAAAACTAGTTCATGAATGTTCATAGCAAGCATTATTCATAATAGTCAAAAGTAGAAACAATCCACATATCCATCAACTGGTAAATAGATAAACAAAATGTGATATATCCATACAATGAAATATTATTTGACAATAAAAGGAATGAAGTAGCGATACAAGCTATAACATGAATGACACTCAAAAGCATTATGCTAAGTGAAAAAAGCCCGTCACAAAAGACTCCAAATTATGATTCCATTTACATGAAATGTCCAGAATATGCAAGTCCATAGGGACAAAAAACAGATTAATGGTTGCCTAAGGATGAGGAAATGTGCGAGAATGGGGAGTGACTGTCAGTGGGTATGGGGTTTCTTTTCGAAGTGATGAAAATGTTTTTAAATTGATAATGGTGATGGTGCACAACTGTGAATTTACTAAAAACCATTAAACTGTACACTTTATATTGAAAGAAAAAAAAGACAGTCCAGAAACCAAATGAAGAATGAACATGCAGGAGGGAGAGCCGGGGACCTCCAGGACTGATGAGAATCTTCCACTGGGGGAGGATAAACCTCTCTTGTCTCTTTTTAAACGCATCAGGTTTAAACTAGGTAGAGAAGATTTTTAATAAAGAAGACTTATGCAAGACTTATGCAAGAAAGGAAAGGTAGGAAATATTATTGGGTGAATGGAAAAGAATCAAAGTTATTTGCTAAGTGAAAAGGAAAATTAAAGGGGAAAGAAAAATTGGACTAGGAAAATGGCATTTGTCTAAAAGATGAAGACCAACAAATTCTCAAACACAAAGAGAAGAAAATAGAATACCAGTCCCAGGACTTCCCTGGAGGCGCAGTGGTTAAGAATCCACCTGCCAATGCAGGAAACACGGATTCGATCCCTGGTCCAGGAAGATCCCACATGCCGTGGAGCAACTAAGCCCGTGAGCCATGACTACTGAAGGCCCCATGCCTAAAGCCCGTGATCTGCGACAAGAGAAGCCACCGCAATGAGAAGCCTGCACACTGCAATGAAGAGTAGCGCCTGCTCGCCGCAACTAGAGAAAGCCCGCACGCAGCAACGAGACCCATCGTGGCCAAAAATAATTAATTAATTAATTAATTAAAAAATTTAAAAACAATACCACTCCCACAGTAGAAAGGAAATGTGGATTAAGAAAGTTAGATACAAAAAGAAAACAGTAATCTGACTGAATAAGCACACGTAAAATTGCCATGTAATACCATGTGTTTCTCGAAGGTGGTTGGAACCAGATTCTTTCCTTCAATTTGTTTGAGGTACAATTTACCTACCATAAAATTCACCCATTTTAAGTGTACAATTAATGAGTTTTGATAAGTTTACTGAGTTGTGCAATTATCACCATAATCTAGTTTAAGAACATTTCCATCACCCCAATAAAATCCCTCTAAACCATATACAGTTATTTCCAATTCCTACTTCCAGCCCCAGGAAACCACTAATCCACTTTCTGTATCCGTAGATGTGCCTTTTTTGGCCATTTTCTGTAAATAAAATCATACGACATATGACCCTTTGTGCCTGGCTTCTTCCACTTAGCAAAGTGGAGCTATGCTTTTGTAGAGTGTGGACCTTATACCCCACTGAATTGCTGGTCCCCAGACCCTGCTTTCTCGGCCAGCCCATCTTCTCTTGCTTTTTTCAGTCCTCTGTGCATTGGAAAGTGGAAGGAACAATGCTGAGATCCAGAGCCAGTGCTGACCGAGGGGTGACCACACACGGAGGGGTGGAGGGAGGTGAAAACGGAGCCGGCGCAGGCCGTACAGAAACGGCAGGGGCCCCTGTCCTTCTTTCTCGCCCTGCGCCTCAGAGGGTATGTTCAGGGCCTTCCCGAGAGGTCAGCCTTGTGAGCTGCCTCTAGGGAGCCTGTGCCCATGGAGAAAAGGCAGAGGACAGTTCTGGGCTCAGTGGGTTGCTCTGGCCACGGACTCTCGGTGCCTGTGCCACACCCAGCTCCAGACACCCACCCTCCCTCCTCCGGAGCCTCTGGTCTGTGGTTTCTGCACTCCACGAGGGGTAGGGTTATCTTCGTCTCCGCCTCTAAACTAAGCATAATGCCTGGAAGGTCTAAATGAGCAGGGATCGCCCTTTGTAACTAACATGCTGCTCTTTCAACACTGCTGTGTCTTTATCCCATCTTTACATCCTCTTTTTTGGCCTCGCCACGGGGCATGTGGGATCTTAGGGGATCTTAATTCCCCGACCAGGGATCGAACCCGCGCTCCCTGCAGTGGAAACACCGGAGTCTTAACCACTGGACCGCCAGGGAAGTCCTCCGTCCTCATATTCTTACTAAGGGCTTCTGCAGGGGGAGAAGGAGGCCTGAGAGGGGAACTCCTCAAATTCCACCCAGTCTCGTTCCTTGCCCCCAAGACCGGCCCTGAACCCCACACAGGGTCCTGACAAAAGCTCTGCTTCCCCAATCCCAGCACATCTGCTTCAGAGCCCGGCGCACCATTTCCAAAGCCAGGGGGAAAGAGGCCATTACCCTTCCCAGTACCACACCCAGCATAGCTTCCAACTGAAGTCTGATTTACAGTGAAGTATATGCTGTTTTCTCTGTGAAACCCCTGTGGCTATGCAGGCAGCATTCTGATTTTCTCAGAAATATCCAAACGAGGTAGTAGAAACTTCGGCACGGTCTATCAGACAGGACGCCCAGGAGTTGCTTGTTCTGGTATCAGCCTGGAGTTGGTGTAAAGGGAAGCGAGCCCCCCGCGCTCCGTACCCACCACGTCGCCCCACACAAGTGTGGTTTTGTAAAGACGCACCTGTCCTGTGAACAGGGGCTCCTTTCTCCCTCTTGAAATGTGTGTCGAGAGAACGCCTTGGATATTGTTACAAACTCTTACTTGACCTGCTGTGTGATCTTTGCGTTAATTAGCTTTTTTTTTTCTTCATTTCTAGCTGAACTACTACGATTCTATCAAAGCCGTCATTGCAAGCTCCAAGCGTAAGCCCCCTGCTCCAGTCACAGGTGCTGCTCACGCTTCTCTTAAGTTTGCCATGTTCTCTCTTTGTGTGTCAGGTCCTTGGCTGTCTCCCACCTTTAGAATTTCTGCACTGCAACAGGCATCCCACACTTCGGTAATAATTCCCAGCGCAGCTCAAAATGGGACATCCTCCCACTGCTGAGTTCTATAAGCTTCACTTTAGGCTGAGGGGGAGGCGGAGGGAGGGAGGGCAGGCCTATCACAGGCTTCGCACAGGCCGAGAGCTCAATCAATATTTGTTGAGTTGAAATAAGAGCAAAGTCCACGTCAAGCGATCTCAGGCTGTACCATCTGAGCAGCCCTAATGTGCCACATGATATTAAATATACAGTGATATCGACATAAAACAGTGGTCTTGGGGCCTTCGTATAAAGCGGGATTTGGGAATTTTTAAGACTTCAAAAGGCATGCTGGATGTAACAACTGTCAGCGATGGCAGCAGGAAGACCCAGAAACTGAAGACGTTTGGATTTTCTGGAAGCTGGACTTGGATCAAGTGAATTCAGAGAAAGGAGAACCCAGGTCCCAGGTCAGCCCGCCCTTTTACAGCCCCAAATGCACAGCAGTCTGGGCGTGGACTTGACCAAGCAGGTCTTGGGTCTTTGAAGCAGGGCATGTGACAAGTCTGTGCTCTTCACACGCGAGTCATTTTGTCTGGACCAGACAGAAGCTGTACGTCCTGGAACTGGATGAACTCCAAGAGGTCGGTGATTCAGATTAGAACCGGGAACCAATTCCTTTACATTGGATCATTCCCTGGTTACCAGCTCATGGTCTGAAGTAGATGCAACCTCTGACTGACCCTGGGGTATTCTAACTAGAACACCTAGTGCCAGGCACTGTACTAAGTTCCTTCCATGTATTCTTTTATTTAATCTCCATAATTGCCTTATGATTAGATCCCACTACTAGCCCCATCTCACAGGTGAGTAAACTAAAGCACAGAGTAAGTAACTTGTCCTCAGGTATGGTTCAGGGCTTTTTTTTTTTTTTTTTCCTGTATTGAAAGAAACCCAAACTCAAATTGACATAAGCAAAAAGGACAATTTTTTTGGATGTCTTCTATAACACGAGAAGGACAGGAAAGCAGCTTGGTGTCCCCCAGGATGGCAATGAACCCAGCCTCGCACGGCCTCGCCACCAACAGAGTCTGGCTGATACTCCTGGGCCCCAGTCCAACCACCCCTGGGAAGGTTCTCACTGGCCAGTTTGGCCCATCTTTGGGACCATCATGACCCACCTGACCGAGGAAGGGCAGGGGCAAAAAAACCCTGGCAGTGCCCATTCAAACCACATGATTAGTGTACGGGAAGGGGTGCTTTCCAGAAGTGGGAACAGGAAGAGGGGGATTACTGATTACAAAAAGTGAAGAATGGCTACTGCCCTGAGCCACGCAACTTGGAAATGGAAAGCCAAGAGCTTGAACCCAGGTCTGCCTCCAAAGCCTGTGCTTGTAATCCCTAGACCCACAACGAGGGCATCACTTGGGAGTGTGTCAGAAATGCAGAGTCTCAGCCACCTCTGGAACTACTGAATCTGTCTGCCTCTGAAAAGAGCTGAGGGCGACTTGTGTCCATGTCAAGTCCGAGGGGCATTCTTTAATCACGATAATACTATTTTTTTGCTAACTTTTTCCCTATCTTTTCTATATTAGTCTATATTTTAATTAAAAAATTGTTTTTAATTGAAGTATAGTTGATTTACAAAGTTGTGTTAATTTCTGCTGTACAGCAAAGTGATTCGGTTGTATATACATATACATTCTTTTTTATATTCTTTTCTATGATGGTTTAGGACCTTGCTGTTTATCCATTCTATATATAATAGCTTACATCTGCTAAACCCAATCTCCCACTCCATCCCTCCCCCAAACCCCTCCATCTTGGTAACCACAAGTCTAGTCTCTCTGTCTGAGTCTGTTTCTGTTTTGTAGATAGTTTCATTTGTATCATATTTTAGATTTCACATATGAGTGCTATCATATGGTATTTGTCTTTCTCTTTCTGACTTACTTCACTTAGTATGATAATCTCTAGTTGCATCCATGTTGCTGCAAATGGCATTATTTCATTCTTTTTTACAACTGAGTAGTATTCCATTGTGTGTATGTGTGTATATATATATATATATACCAGACCTTCTTTATCCAATCATTCATCAGTGGACATTTAGGTTGTTTCCATGTCTTGGCTATTTTAATAGTGCTGTTATGAACATAGGGGTGCCTGTATCTTTTCAAATTATAGTTTTGTCCAGAATATGTGCCCAGGAGTGGGATCGCTGGATCATATGGTAGCTCTATTTTTAGTTTTCTGAGGAACCTCCATACTGTTCTCCGCAGTGGCTGCACCAACTTACATTCCCACCAACAGTGTAGGAGGGTTTCCTCTTCTCCACATCCTCTCCAGCATTTGTTGTTTGTAGACTTTTTAATAGTCTATTTTTATCATTGTTTTGTAATAACTTGCCACTTGAAGATCTTCTTCTTAATTCTTCACACTTACTTTATTAAACTTCATCTTTATTTTATGAAGCTCTTGAGAGCATGTTGAAAAGCCCTATCCAATAACTCAACATCACCACTATCATATTTAATTTTCAAGTTGATACTGGTGACGATTCCTTACATGTGTTTGGCACGTACTAATTTATAAAGCATTTTCACATTTTTCAGTGGTTCTGAGTCGTGGCTGCCCTTAGAGATCTTCCAGGGAACTTTATAAAATCTGATCCTCTCCAGTTCAACACGGAAGTTGGACACCAGGGTCTGTCCGGCTCAAGTTCACAGATCGTCATTCTGCTGTAAGGCCCCTGTCTACCCCGTCCTCCTTCTCACATCACGGAAAGCACGGGCCACTGTGAAGTTTCTCTAGAGACCTAGATAATGCTATTGTGGAAAGAATCACTCCACCCCAACCCCCGGTCATCGTCACTGCATCCATAGTTCCTCTGTGTTGGGCGCCTATGATGTGCCCGGCGTCGTACCAAGATGAGAATGTGGGGGATCCTTTGGAGCAAAACTCCTGGGAGAGTTGCCTCTACTTGCCCTTTCCTACGCCTGCCCTCCCAGCCTGTCTAAAACACGCTCGAACCCGGTTTTGTCCCTGCCATGCCACCAACATCCCTCTTGTAAGGGCCACCAGCGCCCCTCGTGTGGCTGAAGCCGTGACCGAGCCACATCCCACTCGCCCTCCTAACACGTGAAGCCGCAGGTCGCTTGGCTTCCGTCCTGAACTTCTCTCACTCGCCTCGAGGGCTCCAGCCACTCTTGGTTTCCCTTTCAGCCTGCTCGTTGCCCCTTCTCTGAGCCCCTCACTTGCTCCTCTGCGTGACGTAATGTCCATGACGTAATGTGGGAGCCCCCAGAGCTCAGCCCTTGGTCCTCTTCTCTTCCACGTCTGCATCACTCGCTTGATGATGTCGTCCATTCCCAAATGCACATCTCCAGTCTGGCCCCCTCCCTGAACTTCGGTCTGGTATTTCCAGCTGCCACGGATCTATCTCTAAAGGACTTCTCCAACTTGGGTATCTCACAGACATCAGAATGAAACCCAGACCTGAATCCAGATCTTCTCCCTCACAGCGTCTTGCCCGTCTCAGTTGGCTCTAAGTCCATCCTTCCAGCGGCTCTGCCCACAATCTAGCAGTCGCCCTAGACTCCTCTTTCTCGCAACCTATTCTGACCTGTTGGCCCTGCCTTGGTAATACGCCCAGAATCTGGCCTCTTCTCCCCAGCCCCACGGCTACCATCGAGTGAGAACCACTATCTTCCCTTCCCTGGATCACTGCAAGAGCCTTGCTGCTCTCCCTGCTTGCATCCTGCCCCTATAGTCTATTCTCCACGCGTCAACCAGAGATATGCTGTAAAACGAAAAGTCAGATCTGTCCAAATCCTCCAGGGCCCTTTGTGTCAGCCCGACCCTTATGTCTCTGACTTGCCCCTACTTCCTTCCTTCCTTCTCTCTGTGCCAGTCACACAATTTCCTTGAATATATTTAGGATTTTTTCACTGCTTCGTCCCTGTCCCTGGAAGGTTCTCCCTGCAAATGTCTGCATCGCTCACTCCCTCAGCTCCTTGAAGTCTTTGTTCAAATGTCATTTCTCAGTGAGTCTTCCTTGTCCACTTTATCATATATTGGAACAGTCCAGCCCAGCCCCTGCCCTTGGCAATCCCTATTTTTCTTACCTTGTTCTGCCCTTGTTTAAATCCATGCATCTAATCACCTTCTAATATAATATCTAATTCATCTACTCTGTTTGTTGTTTGTGATCTGTCTTTCCTCATCAGAAGGCAAGCCCCTCGAAAGCAGGGGTTTTGTCTGTTTTGTTCACTGTTTTGTCCCACACACTTAGAATACCACATGGCACATAAATAGGTGCTCGATAAACATTTATTGAATGGGTTCCTTTATGAAGTCAGAATTCATAACAAATCCATGTCTCTCCCAAAGCAGTGCTCTGAAGCATTTCACACCAGGAGAGCTGAGATTCTGTAATGACAAGCTCTCCAAGCGTTTCCTCCTGTGCCTTTCTCCTCCTGTCTCCCCGTCCGCCCCCCCGACACATCCCCACAGCGTCCTACACCTGTGTCATGCTCAGTCGGGTATGTATGTGTTCCCTCACACGCCGCCCCACACACTCGTACACTCCACCATATGCCACAGCCCCAGCACCCCAAGCCCTGAGTGGTCACTAGAGACCATAACCCTGTCAGGAGAAAAGGTAGATGGCTCACCCCATCCCACAACCCCCTGTAAATTAGTTCCAGTCTCCACTTCTGGTCGGTCCCCTTCCACAGCCCCTTAGGGACCCCCCTTTACATACTCCTGGACTTCAAAACTCAGCTTCAGATCAGCCAGCTATTCCCAAACGGGATCATCTCCAGCAAGAAGGAAAAACCATAACAGAAGAGACCAAGAATGGCACAGAGGTTCTGCGGCATAGGAAGTGCTTTCAAGTGCATTTGTTTACTTGCAGTGATGGAAGGCAGAACTTTCTTGCTTATTTTGGTCATTCATGAACATGAAAGGGGACATGTCTTGGTCAAGGTCATAGACCAGGCTGGGCCTCGAATGGCCTCTCTCCTGCAAACCTGAGCAGGGTCCCATTTTGTGACAGCAGATCTGTGGGCTCCTGCCACACTGAGGAAATGGATGGAGTGGAGGGAATGAAATACAGGGAGAGGTAAGCAGGAGAGGCCCCAAGGTCCTCTCAGAACAGGAAGAGTAAAGGTCTGAGCTTTGGGGGGACACCTCACCCTGCTGACCCCCTGGGGTGCTCTGAGCCCGTGACTGTGGATGTGGCCTCTGGCTCAGCCCTGAAGCTGCAGTGGCTTGTCAGAATTCACCCTCCACCAGGACCCCAGAACCTGAAGACTTAGCTGCTAGTTAGTGTTCTGGGATCTGAACCCGCCTTGAATCTGCTCTAGGTTTCCATGGTGATTGCTTAAACTTTTCATCATCCCGTCTTTCAGACCCTGGGGGAGAGCAATGCGCTCTGGTTTCCATGACAACCACTTAAACATGTATCTCTGTCTGGCTCCGTTGGTAAAGAACTGCCAGAGATCATGCAAATGAACTGGCTGCTCTCCCTTCGCTTAAAAAAATAAAAATAAAGTGACACACCTGCTTAGACGTTTCAGGTCTCTGCTCATAACAAGAGGGGTGAAAGTGTCAAACTGGTGTTTGTGAAGGGTTTGCTGCATTGCTTTGACATTTCAAGTGCCCACCCAGATACACAGGCTCATGTTGCCATCTGAAGTAATTATCTACACTCAGCACTTGCCCTCCTCTCCCCTCTGCCTGGCAGATGAAAGAGCTGCAAGTTCAAGGCTGTTTACCTTCCCGCTGCACGCTAAGGGGGGAAGGAAGGACAGGGCCAGAGCCACTACCCGACCCAGCCCTTGGCCGCTGTGGGGAGAAGCCACGGAGGGCAGGGTCCTACCCTCAACTTGCTGTCCATAAGCCGGCCAGGGGTGGCTCCGGACTCGGGCTACAGCCCAAAATAACGTGGAAGCCACAGACCCCAGTCGTTCGGAAATGACTCTGCTTCCCTGTCGGAATTCATGGAAGGGAGAACAGCCACGTGACTCTGCAGAAAAGCTCACAAGGGGAAAGATGAGGGCTCGTTCCCCCACCCCAGACACCTGCCCAATCCTCCCAACATGCCCTAAACCAGAGGCCCTGAGAGGCATAACGGGCCCAGCAGCCACAGACAGGTGTAAAGCATGTTCTGAAGCTGGGTACCACCATGTACAATTCTGGCGGTTTCCAGTGAAAGCTAGAGATTTCCCACTTCTCCGGGGAAATTGGCAGGCCTACCTCAGTCCTACCTCCCGTGGGTCCGCTGGGTGGCAGTAGCTCCACCCTCGGGAGGTGAGGCCTCCACCCGCTTTGACTGAACTTTTCTGAGTACCACATTCTTCTCCCTGAGTCCCGGAAAAGAGTTGAGCTTATAATTTGTGATAACAGGCACAAGACACAGACCAAACCAATTATCCTTCGGCCAATTGCTGAAGTCACAAACGACGGAAGAGGATTCTCATTTGGGGGTAGAGGGACGGAGAGGGGGTGAAGACAAATGTTCTTCACCTTCTTCCTCCAAGGTCCTTTAGGCACCTTCAAGGCTGCGGTCGGAGGGGGAAAGCCAGACGGGTGGACGGGAGATGCGCTGGTAAGGGTGTGATCATCTTCGGGTGAGACCGTTACCAGCTCGGGTCCTTGGACTCTTTAATCAATAGATATTCATAAGAGGCCCAATGAGGAATTCAGGCAAGGCTTTATTGGGACTGCAGGAAGGGAGCGAGAACAAGTAACAGGTGCCCTTGCTCTCTTCCCGAAGCGGGGGAGATGGTTCCTTAGATGCGGGGCGGGGTAGGGGCAGGGATCAGTGGGTCAGGCCCACAGTGGTGGCTTAGGTGGTCTGCCCACCCCCTTGGCAGTGCTGTGTGCAGGGGGCATGCGCAGTACCCTGCTCTACAGGCAGTTGATGGCCTTTTTGTATCTTACTGTTCACAATTGCCCCAGCTGGGCACCCATGTAGTTATTTTTAGTCCCTTATAGTTACTTTGTATTTTTTTTCTGGAGGAGACTTTTATCTAAATGCAAGCACTCCAGTAAAGGGTCCCAGGTCCCAGCCTGTCTCAAGACCAACGTCTAAAACCTACAGGAAGGCCCTTGAGCGTCATTTGACTAAAAATATCTGTCCAAATAATTGTAGGATGAAATTGGCTGGTTGGCTGATGAAAACCGTAGGCCCTGATTTAGGGGTCAGACGGTGCTCCTTGGCCCTACTGTTTTCTTTACATCAAGTTTCTAACCTCTCCAGGTGTAGGTTTTCTTACCTATAAGGTAGCGGTAAAAGTGCTTGCCCCTCTGAGTTTCTGTGAGGTTCAAACAAGATTGTGTGTGGAGAGGCTCTGGCCCAGTGCCTGGCACGCGGTATAGATCTGGGAAAACCTTGCTTTTCCTACAACATCATTTTCATTCTTCAGACTATCTATAGTTTAACACCTGGGGTTGAAAAAGAAGAAAACACTAGTCATCACTGAAAGTGAGCCCGAGACCTTTAAAAATTAGTAACTTGTCAGGAAATTGACTGATCATGTTAAGAAACTGTGTTTTGTTTTTCTGTGAATATTTTTAGAGTGCACTATGGGAACAACAAACTGACAAGCAAAAGATGAAAGAGATAAAGGATGTTAGAAAAGATGTCAAAGCAAGAAAAGGCCAAGCGTTCCTCGGTTTGCCCCAAAGGTGAGCAGAATGTGATCAAACGGTTTTTCGCATCTATAAAGGAGTCAAGGCATTTTCATCTGTAAAGGAAAGAACTTGCTGCTGACAGGTGGAATGGATCGAATAATTAGAGTCTAGGATCCTTATCTGCCTGGGTAAGTCTTCCTCCAACCAACGGTGCCCTTGACCTAGTAAGTACAGGAGAGCAGGACTGGGGATCACTAATTCCCCTTTAGAATAACTTAAGAACCCCTGTCCAAAATTAATCTCCCAGACACACAGAGCCTGGAAAACTTCTGCTTGTGGCTGTTAAAGAATCATTCTTTGGGGTTAATAAGGAACTCACTTAAAACGCAAATACTTTGCAAGGACAAAGAGATTGTGTGGAGCCATCATTCACTCATGATCAGACGGATTTTCTTTGATCAGACTGCTATCTTCCCTACAATGAACGATGATCAGTTGTAGAGAGCGATTAGGGATTGTTATGTATAATCAATGTCCTTTCTGTGCACCTCACTCAGATGGCCCTAAGCTTACACTCACTTCTCCACTGGAGTTGTTTAACACCATCTGAATCAAGGAGTCTACCACCCCTGAGGTGTAGCAGAACTGACCTAAGAAAACAGGGATTGTTCTGGAAAGCCTGGAATTGAGGTAGCAGGGTAGCAAACTGTTGCCATCACCCCTTCGATGTGTAATCATCATCCTCCTTAGAATTGGGCCCCTACCTCTCACGTGTGCCCCTCCAGAGCAAGTCTCAGTAACGCTTTCTTGGAAATAACAGTAACTGTCATTTTATTGAGCACCTACTTTGTACCGGGCATTATGCGCCATATCCATTCTCTCTAATCCTCACATCAACTCCATTTACCAAGGAAGAACCTGAAGCTCAGAGGAGTTAAGTAACTTTTTGGAAGTAGTGGCAGACAGGTTTCAAACGCAACCTGGTTTCTAAAAGCCTGTGTCATTTCTGTTGATAAGTGTTGGAGAAGGAAGGAGAGGGGGAAATGGAGCGTTGATAGTGGGATTTGGGATAAGAACCAGTCATCTAGGGAAAGCCAAGTTTCCTTGCTGAGCCTCTGTACAGGCATCACTTAGGAACTGCA
This sequence comes from Balaenoptera physalus, assembly GCF_965194825.1. NCBI lineage: Eukaryota > Metazoa > Chordata > Mammalia > Artiodactyla > Balaenopteridae > Balaenoptera > Balaenoptera physalus. The sequence continues at coordinate 73,999,415 of NC_138899.1, read as the reverse complement.
AGGTGACCCTTGTCCCTCTCAGCCTTGGGGCAGTGCTGCGTGGCAGTGAGCACGTGGGATCTGGTCCCGCCTCTGTCCCTTTCTAGCTGAGTGATCCTGAGCAAGGGCTGCAGCCTCTATGCCCTCCTCTATAAAGGCAATAACAAGAATACCCACTCCTGGAGTAATAGTAAAGATAGCAAATGAGAGCTTCTATGTAGAGCACGCAGCACAATGTCGATGCCTAATAAGAAAGAAAGAAACATGATTTTTCTACTCACTTCTATTACCTTAGACTCCCATGTGTCTGGAGACTGAGAACAATTTGCTTAGTTTCCAGGGACTTGGTTATAAAAAGACATTGTTCTCTCCCCCTCGACCTCAGCCCTGCTTCTCTTCTCCCTACCTCCTCACCCGCCCACTACACACCCAGCCCTGAGCCCCTCGGGGCACTGTGATCTCTCAGAGCTCCTTAAAATAAACTCTTATTAAAAAGACATTCACGCCAGATCTGAATACTGCACAAAGCAACAACCTGCGTGGAATCTGTCAACCCCACGCTGCGCTCTTCTGTGTTTATTCCTTTTATAGTGATATTGTCAGCCATGGGAGAAACCAAGCTCAGGGCTTCATCTCACATGGAGTTGTGCTGCTATAACTGGGTCCTGTCTGCTTCAGACCTTTTATCACACAAGATATGTACTTGTGTCGTTTCAGAGGGAGACATAACCCTCCTCAGGCTGAATAGAGCTGCCAAATCCGGGACAAGTTTAGTCTTGCATTTTTATTTAGAAATCGCAGATAGAACTGCTTGGTGTTCATCTGTTCTTTTTCCATTCCAGAAAACCAACAGGTATGCTGAAAAGCCACACGGCTCCAGTGATCTGCATCCATGTGTCTGCTGAGGATAACAAAATATTTTCCATGCCCACTGACAACACTATTAAGGTCTTTGCCCTCTTATGTTTTGATGCATTATCCAATGCGGTTTCAGACAGAGAAGGTGTTCCCTTCATGTTTTCATTCCCCTCTCTGTAGCCTTTGGGGCCTCTGGATTAGCAGATACTCAAGTGTTATTTACTTTTGTGGATTTGCTTTGGAAAAGGAGAATAGGTAGGCAGTGGAAGGGCAGCCTCTTAGAGAACTTTCTATACCTGGTGTTTTGTTGGGAGGAGTTAACATTATTGCATTGAGGCCCCTGCTTGCATTCTGTCCAAATACTCCCTTTGTCTTTGGAGAGTGCGGGTTGGGGGATGGAGAAGGGGATCTGGGGACAGAATGGGGACATAGGGAGGCACAGTCCCTTGCCACTAGAGGTTATCACCTTCTCTTGTAACACACTAGGGCGAGTGGGCCCTTTCTGAAACGTTGTCTATAAAGCTTAGAATTTAAACCTTTCTGACCCTGGCAGAGGTAGCGACATTACCACCTTCATTTTGTTTGCCTTCACACCTCTTTTTCTAGCGAGAGTCTTGTCTACCTCTAAAACTCAGTCACTCTGTTATCTTTGGAATACACTATATTTTATACAAAAAAACCTCACTGATTTATTTCATCCATCATCTCATATGCTTTTCCAGTGAATATGACACATTTTCATGACTCATCCACCTTCTTTTCTGGACTGTCACAGGGCCAGAGGGTGGGGATTTAGAGCACCATGAGTCAAAGGAATGCTGGAACCTTGGGAAGGAGATCAGATTCACTGCTTTGTACAGATGCATAAACCAGCTCACTGACCCCTCACATAATAAAGGATTGATAGATGTTAAGGGCTGAATCGTGTCCCCTCAAAATTCCTATGTTGAGGTCTTAACCCCCAGTACCTTAGAATGTGACTGTATTTAGAGATAATGCCTATAAAGAAGTACTGAAGGCTAAATGAGGTCATACTGGTGGGCCCTAATCCAATATGACCGGTGTCCTTACAAGAAGAGGAAGTCAGGACACTTAGACTGAGAGGCAACCATGCAAGGACACAGCAAGAAGGTGGTTATCTGCAGGCCAAGGAGAGAGGCCTCCGAAGGAACCAAACTTATCCACACCTTGATTTTGGACTTGCTTCACACTATATCTTGCTTTACACTATATAAAAAGGTTAACTCAAAATGGATCATAGACCTAAATGTAAAAAGAGCTACATCTACAAAACTCTTAGAAGAAAACATAGGAGTAAATCTTCATGACCTTGGGCTAGGCAATGATTTCTTAGATATGATAGCAAAAGCACAGGAGACTAAAGGGGAAAAAAAAACGAGTTGGACTTTCTCAAAAATAAAAACTTGTGCTTCAAAGGACACTATTAAGAAAGTGATTAGACAACTTACAGAATGGGATAAAATATTTTCAATTCATGTTTCTGATGAGGGACTTGCATTTAGCATACAAAACTCAGCAATAAAAGTACAAATAGCTTAATTTTAAAATGGGCAAAGGACTTGGACAGAAGTTTCTTCAAAGAAAATATTCAAATGGCCAATAAACACAGGCCAAGATGCTCAGCATCATTAGTCCCTATGAAAATGCAAACTAAAACCACAGTGAGATACCACTTCACACCCAACAGAGTGGCTAAAATCAAAAGAGAGACGATAGCATGTATTGGCAAGGATGTAGAGAAATTGGAGCCCTCATGCGTCGCTGGTGGGAATTTAAAATGATGCAGCCACTTTGGAAAATATCTGGCAGTTCCTCAAATGTTAACCAGAGTTAACATACGACCTAGCAATTCCACACCTAGGTTTACACCCAAGAGTATTGAAAACATCTGTTCGTACAAACACTTGCATAAAAATATTCATAGGAGCATTATTCATGATAGCCAAAAAGTAGAAATAAACCAAATGTCCATGAACTGAGGAATGGATGAATGGAATCGGGTACATCCATACAATGAAATATTATTCAGCAAGAAAAAGAAATGAAGCATTATCACATGCTACAACACGGAAAAGCTTGAGAAGCTTCAAGTGTTAAGTGAAAGCCAGTCACAAAAGGCCATGTATTTTATGATTCCATTTATATAAAGTGTCCAGAATAGGCCAATCCATAGAGACAGAAATGGGTTTAGTACTTGCCAGGGGATGGGGTGAGGTGGGAATAGGGAGTGGCTGCTAAAGGGCATGGGGTTTCTTTTTGGAGGAATGAAAACTTCTTGAAATTAGATAGTGGTAAAGGTTGCACAACTCTGTGAATATGCTAAAAGCCACTGAACTGTATGCTTAAAAATACAAATTTTGTAGTATGTGGGTTAAATAGCAATAAAGCTGTTATTTTTTTTTAAAGGAGAGAGGGGAGAGAGAGGGAGAGGGGAGTCAAGGATGGCACCAAGAGTTTAGGCCTGAGCCAAACACCGCAGTGAGGAAGATGGTGGGTGAGAGGAGCATAAGGTCAGAGGCCCAGTTGTGGATGTGCTGGAGAGAGTCATCCTGAGTTGAAGGGAGATGTCAGGGCTGGAGATATAAATGTGGGAATAATCAGCATTTAGATGGAATTTTAAACCATGAAGTGGATGAGATCATAAAGGGAGCAAAAGTGGGCAAAGGAGAGAAAAGCCCCCAAGACAGAGCACAGGGACCCTGTGATGCTCTGGGATTTTACTGTCTGTAGGGTCCAACATGGCTTCTGTGTAGTGAACTTAGAGTCTATCTCATGGCAGTGAAGAGGATATTTTATACGAAACTAGGTGTTGAGATCACAGTCAGGGATACAACAGGACCCAAACTCAATTCACTTCTCCAAGAACATTTGATTAAAATGGTAAGATTTATGGACTTTAGTTTCTGATTTATTTTGAAAATCAAATTTATGCAAAGACATCCGCCAAGGCCACAAAGTTGGAGATTTCACTTTTTTTTTTTGAAATTTGCCACCATCAGATAATCATAATTCTGTATGTGAGGACATGTTTTCTATCCTATTTTCTTTTCCTAGTGCCTCTCCATTTTCTCCCAATCTAAACTCATGATTACAAGATTAGCATCTTGCCTGTGATGATTCAGGCATATTGAATCACTTCCCAAAGTGTGTTTAAAATATATTGAAATCCTATCTTGGAAATAGGGTGTATAATTTATTTCAGAATATATTATTTCTATCAAATAAAAACTAATCAACTAGGAACCAAACAGCTAAATTTCCAGCATGCCTGATCAAATAGTCTTCGTTCTTTGATTGATTTTTTTAGCCCAAATATTTCATGTCTCTAAATCATGGGGACACACGAAATGTTTCAGGAGTCTGCTGGTTTCTGGCATTCTCTAAAGAAGAGTAAAGTGACAGATTGAGATTTCCATTTTCACTTGTTATTTTCTGTGAATTTAATATTGCACACCACAAAGAGAGCTGTTTTGTGTCAACAGGAATTAGGATGGAAAGAAAGTTATTTCTTGGAAGGAAGATAGCATGCTGTATTAGTTAAGGTAAGGCTTGCCACTGTAACAAATAAACTCCATATTTTCCATAGGTTGAAACAACAGAAGTTTCTTTCTGTCTACTGTAACAATCCTGTGCCAGTGCCCCTGGTGAGGGGCACTTTTTCTTCCTTCAAGAACAGGGCTGTCTCCATATGGGGGTCCCACCTTACTTAGGTTCTCAGATTCCTCTTAATCCAGGTGCAATGGGTATGAGAATAGAGAAGGCATATCTGCCTCTTAAAAAATCCCAACCATAAATGATACATCACTTTCTCTCACATTCTATTGCTGAGTTCATGACTCTGGGTGAAAGGGAAGCTGGGAAATGCCTTAGTCCAGTAGCCGCTTCCCAGTAACTTTACACTGTAGACAGGGAAGCACAGATTTGGAGGAGGTGGGGCAGAATGCCTTGGAGACAGACAGATTTGAGTTTAAATTCTGAAACTACCACAAACTGGACGACCTCGGGTGAAGTACTCAATCCTTCTGAACTAAGTTACTTAATTCTTTGAGACATTGGTTTACTCTTCTGCAATATGGGAGAAAGGGTCGTCTTGTAGATTAGTTGTGTTCATAAAAGATAATTTATGAACTGTGCTCACTGCAGAGTAGTTTTACCTGGTAAGATTCTTTTTTTTTTTAAATTTATTTTTGGCTGTGTTGGGTCTTCGTTGCTGCGCACGGGCTTTCTCTAGTTACGGCGAGCCGGGGCTACTCTTCGTTGTGGTGCACAGGCTTCTCATTGCGGTGGCTTCTCTTGTTGTGGAGCACGAGCTCTAGGTGCACAGGCTTCAGCAGTTGTGGCACGCGGGCTCAGTAGTTGTGGCACACGGGCTTAGCTGCTCCTCGGCATATGCGATCTTCCCAGACCAAGGATCCAACCCGTGTCCCCTGCATTGGCAGGTGGATTCTCAACCACTGCGCCACCAAGGAAGTCCCTTACCTGGTAAGATTCTTTTGAGTCAAAGGGACAAAAATCTAACTGAAACAGTTTAAGCTGAAAAGGGAGAATTTGAAGGACTCAGTGCACTATTGCTGGTTTAAAGACAGAGGAGGCAACAGGATGAGGGATGTAGGTGTGTAAGAAGCTGAGAGAGAGAGGCCAACAACCAGCAAACAGGAACACATCCCTCCAAACACAAGCAAGAGGGTTCAAGACGGCAGCACAGGAATATTCTGAACTTATGTCCTCCCACAGGCACAAACCTACAACTGCAAATGGAATAATTCCCTCAGAAAGAGATCTGAAAACCGGATGGACAGAGCCTCGCGAGAAAAGGTAAAAAGACAGCATTGAGACGCGTGGGAGAGACAGAGATACGGGCTCACCAGGGAAAACCACGCCCCAGCTGCACCACTGGGAGGGACCCCAAAGAGGTGGAGCTTTTCCCTGAGGAGTGAGGGATTCGAGCTCCACATCAGGCACCCCAGCCCCCAGATCCTGCACGGGAGAGATAAGCCCCCAAATCACTCGGCTTTGAAAACCAATGGAGAATAAACCCAGGGAAACTATAGAACTGCAGGCAACAAATACCCCGCTCTTAAAAGGCTCATGCACGGCCTCACCCAACCTGAAAACCAGCACAGAAACACCAGGTTGAAAAGTGTATGTTTCATAGGCGAAGGGCACCCATTTACTAATCTTCAAGTGTCTACTGAAGAAGCAGGAGTCATTTGGGATGCTTCCTGGGGATAGAGCCACTGGCAGGAGACATTTACGTGACCTCAGGCTTCCTTGCTAACGCCAGTGCTGGTGGGCACCATTTTGGAATTCTCCATGTGACCCGGTAGCGCCAATGGGCACGTCCCACTGACAGCCCCGCCCACCCTGCATCCTGGCAGCCTCTCACAGCCAGCTGAATGATACCAGCCCGCCAGCACTCCAAGGCAGCCACAGCCCCACGACAACAGGAGGGCACACATAGCCCACGTAGGGGACAGCCCTTAAGCACCTGGCTCTAGTGGCCAGGCAGGATTGCACTTCTGAGCCCCACAGGACAGCTCCTAAATAAGACCATGCCTTCAAGACTGGGAGAGATAGCTAATTCTTAATACGTATATATATACTTAATACATAGAGAATTAGGCAAAATGAGGAGACAAAGAAATATGTTCCAATTGAAAGAATGAGACAAAACCTCAGAAAAGATGTTCAGCATCACTAATTATTAGAGAAAGGCAAATCAAAACCACAATGAGATATCACTTCACACCTGTTGAAATGGCTATTATCAAAAGGACAAGAAATAACAAATGCTGGAGAAGATGTGGAGAAAAGGGAACCCTTGCACACTGTTGGTGGGACTGTAAATTGGTGCAGCCACTATGGAGAATGGTATAGAGACCCCTCACAAAAACTAAGAATAGAACTACCATATGACACAGCTATCCCACTTCTGGGTATTTATCCAAAAATCATGAAAAAACTAATTCAAAGAGATATATGCACCCCTATGTTCATTGCAGCATTATTTACAATAGCCAAGACATGGAAACAACATAAGTGTCCATTGATGAATGGATAAAGAAGATGTGACACACACCGACACACACACACACACACACAAAATGGAATGCTACTCTGCCATAAAAAATAATGAAATCCTGCCATTTTTGATAACATGGATGGATGAAGAGGGCATTATGCTAAGTGAAATAAGTCAGGTGGAGAAAGATGAATACCATATGATTTCATTCATATGTGGAATCTAAAAAAAACGAAACAAAACAAACAAAATAAAACAAAAGCAAACTCATAGACACAGAGAACAGATTAGTGGTTACCAGAGGGGAAGGAGGTTGGGAGGTGGGTGAAATGCACGAAGGGTCAACTGTATGGTGATGGATGGCAATTAGACTTGGGCTGGTGATCACTCTGTAGTGTACACAGATGTCAAATTGTAATACTATGTACCTGAAACTTATATAACGAAAAGGGGGGAGAAATTATTGGTTATTGAAAGCAGATCCTAGGACAGACGGACTCATGGGCAGCTGAGCTCACAGATGGCACTGTGGTTCCCATGCCGTATGCCTGCACTTTGCATGTCTGCTCCTTGGTTCACATTGGTCTCATCAACACCTACTGCTGAATGGCTTTCTCCTTCCAAATGGCCAGGACCCGTCCTGGCCCACAGCCTGAACTCACGTCCCAACTCTACTCTTACTAGCAGCTCCAGTCAGAAAAGCCTAAAGGAAGGACGCAGACTGACCAGGCTCAGATCCTTTGTCCAGCGCTTACAGCCAGAGAAGCCGTTCTCTCAACAGAAGACAGGAGGGTGCTGGAGAGACACTAGCTACATCCGGGGTGCTTAATTTATTGTAGCTGTTTTTATTTGGGGGACATCACTATGAAGAGCCTCTCCCTACCTTTTCCTTTCGCTGACCTTGTCAGGGTCCCTCTCTATAGCATCCCAGCTGAGATCACTCTTCCCAGGCTCCAGAATTCCCTCTGTCCTCCCCTCATCAAAACCCTCTTTCTCTCAGTAATGTTAGCTCAGGCACTGAGAAGAAATTAACATGTAAATGGATTCCCATTGTGGTACAAGTGACTGATAAGAAGGATGTGTGTTACCTTTCTACCCAGAAAGAAGAGAATCTTCAAACAAATCAATTCTCCAGATTGGGGCCAGGGGGTGGGGATGCCCCTTGAACAAGCAGCCTTCAGGGTCACTCTTTCCATGGGATTATTTTACTTTGATCACTACTGTCACCCCCATGCTGACCTCCTAGGATACATTGCTCCCCCTTCTATGCCATGATCTAAAATCGCAGATTAAAAGGTAGGCTGGAACTCTCAAAATGAGTGTGTTAACTCCTGGGGAGAACTAAAGGAAAATCAACAGTATAAATACAAGAATTAAGAGTCTGACTCGGGCTTCCCTGGTGGCGCAGTGGTTGAGAATCTGCCTGCCGATGCAGGGGACACGGGTTCGAGCCCTGGTCTGGGAAGATCCCACATGCCGCGGAGCAACTGGGCCCGTGAGCCACAACTGCTGAGCCTGCGCGTCTGGAGCCTGTGCTCCGGAACAAGAGAGGCCGCGATAGTGAGAGGCCCGCGCACCGCGATGAAGAGTGGCCCCCGCTTGCCGCAACTAGAGAAAGCCCTGGCACAGAAATGAAGACCCAACATAGCAATCAATCAATCAATCAATAAAATAAATAAATCTTAGAAAAAAGAAAAGGGGGGGATGATTAAAGCTTCTGGGAAACAAAAGCTGTTTCAATGAACACACGGGGAAGAGACACTCTTTGCCTTTAAAAAAAAAAAAAAAAAGAGTCTGACTCAAGGGGTAAAGTCTTCAAATCTCACAATAGCTGATTTGCTTCCTCGAGTCTCAAAGGAAGAAGGAAGAAACCCCATCCAAGCACACCCCACCCAGTTCAATCTACATTTTCCTGTGTGCTCTGGAGGCAGATGGGCCAGAGGTTGACTCCTAGGTTAGGTACTTACTAGCTCTGTAAACTTGGCTGAGTCACTTAACCTCACTGTAATTCGGTGGATAATGCCTCCCTCCCAAAGTTGATTTAAGAGCCCATGGGTTTGCTAGGGCTGCTGTAACAAAGTATCACAGAATGTGTGGCTTAGAAAACAGAAATGTGTCATCTCCCAGTTCTGGAGGCTGGAAGTCTGAAATCAAGGTATCGGCAGGGTTGGTTCCTTCTGAGTGCTGTGAGGGAGAATCTGTTCCATGCCTCTCACCTTACGTCTGGTGATTTGCTACAACCTTTGGCCTTCCTTGGCTTGTAGAAGCATCACCCTAATCTCTGCCTTCATCTTCACATGCTGTTCTCCCTGTGTGTCTGTCTCCAAATTTCCCTTTCTTATAAGGAAACCGGTTATATTAGATTAGGGGCCACCTATATGAGTCATTTTAACTAATTACATTTGCAATAACCTTATTTCCAAATAAGGCCACATTCTAAAGTACTGGGGGTTATTCAACATACACATTTTAGGAGGACAAAATTCAACCCATAACAAAGAGTAAAATATACAGCCTTTAACACAACGCCGGGCACACGTTCACTCACTAACCGAGGCTGCCTTTGTGATGATCATGATCTTCCCAGTTTTCCACTTGACCCATCCCCTTCTCCCCAGGGATGCAGCCATCCCTTGCAGCTCTCATCAGATCACAGTATCTTACGATCCCACAAGAACCATGGCATGGCTTGTGTGCCAATTAAAATAAATGATTAACGATAATATTATTATTCTAACCATATTTATACCATTTTCTAGCACTCTATCTTTTATTAAATTTTCAGATTCCTTAAAACAATTCTATAAGGTAAGTACTATTATTTTTCTTCCCATTTTACAGACGAAGAAACTGAGGGAAAGCGAGTGTAGTAATTCGCCCAAGGCCACACAAGCCATTAGGCAGTAGAGCTGGGATTCCAACCCAGGCAGGGGGCTTAGGCTCTCAACCAATAGCCGCCCCGAGGTTTGTAGCCCGTGTCCTCCAGTGGCGGGCTTTGAGGACCTGTAGTAAGAAATGGGAGCATAGCTGGGGGACAGCAGTAGCTCGGAGCCGCAGGTCAGACCCATGCTGTGAGCCCCCGCCGTGGAAGCTGGGTCCATGGGAAGAGAAGCCATCTCCTCCTGGGGGAGTGAAGCACAGTTCTGGGGTGGCTTGGCCGCAGAGTCCCTGGCGCTCGGGCAGCTTCGGCCTGGCAGCGGGGCTCAGGAACTTGGTGCCCACTTCGTGCTTCCTTTACAAACAACAGAGGAGAAGAAACCCCTTTTACGACTTTTCATTTGGATGAGGCGGGAGCGGGGCAGTGTTTAAACCTCCCTCAAGCCCAACCAGACCCCCCAACAGGTGATGGCTTTGGAAACCCAGCAAAGCAGGCTCTTCAAGAGCTCCCATCTCTTCTCCTCACTTCCTCCTCAGATCTGGGATCTGGAGACCAAGAGCTGCTTGTTTACCGCCTCCTCCAAAGCCAGCGGTACTCGGGGCCAGCCCGGGGCCTGCCTCTATCTCTCTCCCCCGCCCCAGAGCCCTGTGTGTGGCTACGGACACCGTCGCCCTCCTGCACCTGAGGCTGAGGCAGGCCCCGAGCGCTCAGCTCTCCAGAAGGTCCTGCAGAGCCCAGGGCAGCTGTAGTCAACCTTCTACTTAGTGATCCACAGCTAAGGTCTCTGTGTGAGCCCTGGGCTGTACGCCCCACATCCTGTCTCACAGTGTCTATTTGGCGAGCTCTCTTTAACATTCCCACTAATTACTCTGACACCGCCTCCCTATATTATCCAAAAGTCTGGAGTCTACCCCTTGAGCCCCCTTCCACCCGCCAGCCCCACCCCGGTAGGAAACTGTCCTAGAAGCCCCGGGGTCTGCCTATTCAGTCCGGAGGCGTCAGCCTACTTGCAGTCCCACAGCTGCAGGGGTGGTCGCATCCAAGACCCCAACCCCCAAGCAGGGCAGCCGCCCAGGGACACCCAGGGGCGCTGCCAGGCCATCACTACAGCCAGGCCCGGAGGCAGGCTCTTCACTCAAGATGCCAAAGCAGCCAGCTGAAAGACGGGAACGTCAGTCAATCAAACTGCTCTCTGTTCTACATGATATCACTGTGCAGAACAAACAGCCTGTTGGATTGACTTTCTTTCTTTCTTTCTTTTCTTTTTTTTGGACCCAAGTGTCTGAAATTCCACCTCATGGCAAAAGCAGCCTCATTCCTAGCGTCAGCACTTAGGTGCCAGATACTGTCTGCCGGTCCCCGCTCTGTCACTTGGAAGCTTGTGGTCTTGACCAAGTGAGCCGACCCTTCTCGGCCTCCTGCTGTTTCCTCATCTGTGAAGTGGGCAGACTGTGGTCCCCTAAGTTCTAATCGTCCTCACGCCAAGTCCTGTTCTTCCTTGAGGAGAATTCGCCCACACCAAGAATCTTCTGGCACTACGTCTGAGGTTTCAGAGCCCCCAGATGTCTATTAGTGGCCCAGGCTCATGGCTGACCGTCGCAGGGCACTACAGAGAGCGAAGACTGGCCACCAACATTCGGTTAGTCAGTGTCTACTACATGCCAGCCTCCTCCGGACATTTTACATCCTTTCTCACACTTCCTCCTCACAAAATTTCTATAAAGGATTCCATTTTACAGATGAGGAAATGAGTTCGAAGGGTTTGGGTGGCTTCACTCCAAGGGCTGTCGGTTCTATGTGCTGACCTCCCAGACGTGGCTCAGGGGGCAAAGTCCAAGGGTACAGGTGGGTCCGTTGCACCTGGGTACCCATAGGAGGCATGCTGCAGGGCCCCCCGGGACCTGGCCTGGCCTTGTCCCTGCTGTGAGGGAGAAGCACTGCCATTCATTCAGAATGGGATGATATGGTTTGTGTGGGTTTGGGGGAAGATGGACATTAATAGGGAAGAAGGGCCACTCGGCAATCTCACGAAATCACACTCCTCCTACCCCAACAAGGAGACGTGGTATCAGTTTTCACGGTTAGTGGCTACTCTTCATTGCACGCCCATTATGTTATGCGAGGTTCTGTGCTCAGGACATTACCTCAGCCCTCCCTCTCCATGGGTTCTGCATCAACACATTCAACCAACCATGGATGGAAAAAATTTTTTTTTAATTCCAGAAGTTTCCAAAAAGCTGAAGTTGAATTTGCCACATACCGGCAACTGTATACATAGCATTTAAATTGTATTGGATATTATAAGTAATCTGGAGATGTATATGAAAGGATGTGCATAGGTTATATGCAAATACCATGCCATTTTATATAAGGGACTTGAGCATCTGTGGATTTTGGTATTCTAGGGGGTCCTCAAACCAATCCCCCATAGATATGGAGGTACCGCTGTATATATGTTTTCTCATCTAATCCTCAAAACAATGCTTTAAAGTAGATACCATTATCCCCATTTAACAGATAAGAAATTTACAGTTTTGAGCAGCTAAGTGACTTGCCCAAGTTCGCAGACCCATCATTTGAACTCAAGACTATCCTCTTAACCATTCTTTAATAAAGCAATCGATGCCTCATCCTGGGTATGCGTGTCACATACTCAGTTCCGGTTTTCATTCTCTCTCTCCCCCCCGCCCCTCTCTCTCTCTCTCTCTGTTTTTCACGAGCAAGATCTCCCCTCGAGCCTCACCCGGTGGTTTCCCACAAGGAGCCCGTGGTGTGCTGCCAGTACAACCCCCCCTTCAGTGGGGATGATCGGGGACATCACAGCCCAGACACGTCCTCTTCATGTGCACGCTCACTTGAGCTGCACTCCCAGTGACACTCGACTGTCTTTGCATCTGTTCTTGTCTAGCTTCTGCTCCAGAGATTAGTGGTTAAATACCAAAAGAAGTAGATCAAAAATTTTTTGTGATGACTCAGTCTCAATTCATCTCAAAGAAGGCGGGTTCCTGCATAGTTTGGGTTCAAACTTGTAAAGAAGCATTTATCCTCCAAATTTATCAGAGTCGCCTCCGAGTCCAAGGAAGCCAACATCTTCACCTTCTCAGCATCCTGCACATTCCTGCCCCTGGCTCTGTGCAACCTCTTCTCATCTCCACCCCAGAATTTCCTGCTTCCTCCTCTTTTCCTACGCACACCTGAGCAATCCTTCAAGGTCCAACTCAAGTCCTGTCTCTGCCAGGAAACACTTGCCTTCACTGCCCTGACTCATGCAGGCACCTCCCTCTTCCTGGTCACCCACAGTTAGTGCCTCCCAGGGCTGCTGGGCTGTGTTCTCTTCTGCCCTGCTCTGTTTCACCTGTGTGAGCCTCGCCTCTAAACAATTTCTGCAGGCACTTGAGAGCAGGGATCAGAGCATCTATGTCCCCCTCTTCTTTCCTTCTTGATCTCTCAAAACCGTTCTTATTCTTTAAGGCACAACTCAGATACCAGCTCCTCTAAGAAACCATCCTAGATCCCCTCCCACACCCAGGCAGAATGAATGGCTCTGTTAGCGTCTGGGCTCCTAATTCCATGGTAACACAGCCTGTCTCCCTCAATAGCATTATTTTGATATGCATGTCTCCCCCAGTGGTGGGTGGTAGGTAGGTGTTGAATTGAGATATAAACACCCTCACAGCTATTACTGTATTAGGCACATGCTGGTAATAAACTCTCCGATACTTACTGAATTAAATTATTGATTTGAGTGTTCGCTCACCTTGCAAATCTGTCGCTGTGTGAAATCTTTGGATCATTGTCATGCCCACCGTCACAATTCATGACATCTAAACCACATTACACTTGATATTTGTGGAGGAGAGAATATAGCCCAAGATCTTGATGAAGCCTGAATTTATGAATACCACTATACCACACTGTGTTCATTCAGTTGTATGAGCAGAGTGCTAGGGACCACCAACTTTGCCTCTCAAAATCCTCGTAAACTGTACGATGAAAATTAATAAATGCTCAATTAAATGTTTACAGCACATCACTTATGAGCTGCAACTTAACACACACATAGTTATATGTAATACCAAAGTTTATAAAAATAACTATTTTTTATCAACTGAGCTTAAAACTATATTCTTTAAATTATTTTAAAATTTACTAGCAAAATTCTATTATATTTAATTGGGGACATGGTTGCATTTTAATATATTTAAATGGATGGGATCTCCAAAAGGAAGAACAACATGGGGCAGTGAAATTCTTTTTTTTTTTTAATATTATTTATTTATTTGGCTGCACCGGGTCTTAGTTGCGGCATGCAGGATCTAGATCCCTGACCAGGGATAGAACCCAGGCCCCCTGCTTTGGGAGCGCGGAGTCCTAACCACTGGACCACCAGGGAAGTCCCTGGGACAGTGAAATTCTTAAAGGAGCCCTGCTATGGCATGAAATTCCCTCCACAAAATGCAAGTGAGGTAGGTATACCTGAAAAGTATACATAGCACCTTTAGATTTTTCTTGATTCTGTAAATAGAACCCTAAAGTCATTTTCAGAGAGGTTTCCCTTGCTCACTTCAGTCTTCAATCTTTTCACTTCCGTTACCAGCAGTAGCAGGTGGCTTTCTTGGGGAAATCAAAAAAAAAAAAAAAAAGCTGTGTTTAATCACACAGCAGCAAGGCAGGTCCTCCCTTGGGTGTTGATCCTACCCAGCTCATGCTGTCTGCTCATTCGTCCACGCCATCAGGTACTTAAATCAATTCTGGATCTCAACCATATCACAAATCACTGCATGTTGTGGAACTTCGGGATATTTGCAAAGATTGAAACCACTAAAGTAAAGTAAAGATTGAAACCACTAAAGTAAAGTAAAGATTAAAACCACTAAAATAACACTAAGGGTTTATTGAAATATTCAGAAGAACAGATGAATGCCCCTGAGCTGTACATACCCCTGGGAACCCTGGCCTTATAGAAGGACAGAGGAAAGGAAGCAAAGTGTACCCTACTGATCTCAGCAACTTGCAATCAACAACAGTGCTGTCTGGTTTTTGGCTTGGAGACCCAGAAGTTTCTCTAATATCAATGGGGCAGCCTTTTTACAAAGTGGTAGGCTAGAAGGACCGTTCAATAGTCCTGAGAAAGAGTGCTGTCCTCAAGTGTTTCTCCTCTGACACTGTCACTGCCTCTGGGTGCAGGATCCAGAAAGCCTGCCCCAGAGGAGGTCCTTCCTGGGGGGTTGGGGGGCACTTACCCCAACCAGTCATGACAGATGCTACTCACCTCCCTTTAAAGATGATTCTCATTCAAAAGCTGCTCAAAGGTTGGAGCTAAAAGAAAGTAACTACAAGACTGGAACGAGTTGGACTGAGTGAAGTCTTAAAGCTGAGGGTTTAAATATCCTCCCCAGAAAATGGGTCATCTACCCATTCAGCTTTGCTTTAATGGTCAATAAATTTTGCTGCTCAAAATTCAATCCACACCTATCTTCTCTGAGTCTAGGTGGCCAGGAGATTTTCATCCAATATTTCTAAATTTTCTCATCTTCTCAGAGAGTGCTGTAGACTGAATGGTGTTCCCCCCAAATTCATGTGTTGAAGTCCTAACGCCCAGTACCTCAGAATGTGTCTGTATTTGGAGATGGAGCCTTTAAAGAGGTCATCAACTTGAAATGAAGCTGTTAGGGTGGGCCCTAATCCAGTCTGACTGGTCTTCTTATAACCAGGGGAAATGTAGACACATAAAGAGAGGCTGGGTTGCACAGGCACAGAGGAAAGAGCTTGTGAGAACACGGTGAGAAGGCAGCCATCCGCAAGCCAAGGAGAGACGCCTCAGAAGACACCAAACCCTGCTGGCAACTTGATCGTGGACTTCCAGCCTCCAGAACTGTGAGAAAATAAATGTCTGTTGTTTGAGCTCCCCAGTCTATGGTATTTTCTGATGGCAGCCCTAGCTAATGAGTACACTCAGGTAACCAACTTGTATTGAAAGTACGGAAACTTTTGGAGTAAACTTTCATCTTTCATGTCTATGACCCTAGACCTCTAAAGGCAAATTCTCTTTAATTTGATAGCCAGTGTCTCCAGGCTACTTTTTCCAACTTCCTGATACAGGTGGTGAAAGTATGGGACTTTGAAACAGGAATACTGTTGTATGATTTTATTGAGGCTCATGGCAATGCTGGAATCCATTGTCTGACCTTTGACTCCAGTGGAAGAGGGTATGTGCCTTCTCCAGAATCTTTTTTTTTTTAAATTTTATTTATTTATTTATTTTATTTATTTATTTTTGGCTGCGTTGGGTCTTCGTTACTGTCTGCGGGCTTTCTCTAGCTGTGGCGAGCGAGGGCTTCTCCTCGTTGTGGTGCATGGGCTTCTCATTGTGGTGGCTTCTCTTGTTGCAGAGCATGGGCTCTAGGTGTGCGGGCTTCAGTAGTTGTGGCACGCGGGCTCAGTAGTTGTGGCACACGGGCTTAGTTGCTCCGCGGCATGTGGGATCTTCCCCAATCAGGGCTCGAACCCGTGTCCCCTGCATTGGCAGGAGGATTCTTAACCACTGTGCCACCATGGAAGTCCCTCCAGAATCTTTTACCATTAGGCAGGGTGACCCCTGACATGCAGTCCTGACGGGGGTCTCTGTTTCCTAGTCTAGTTACTGGGGGCAGAGATGGCTGTCTGAAAATATGGAGCTACAACGACGGACATTGTCTTCACACCTTGAAACATGGTGAGTTGCCTCCTACCAAGGGTCCCCATAAAATAATGATGCAAGATTAGGCATTTGTAGTAAATGTAGAAGAAATCAAATGAGATAAAATCTAAGATGCATGTAAAAATCCTACATCCTTTTTCTCTGGCATTTCATTGCCAGTGACTCTAAACTTCTATGTAGGAAGGACATACATTATATACATGTTTGCTCTCCCATCTATAGCCCATGCATTTGTTCCCTCACTGCCTGGTATAGGCCTCATTTCTTAAAAGAGTTTAGCTTTTTAAAACATTTTAAAAATCACATAAGTCAAACATCACAAAGTCTAGATGAACTAAAAGCTACTCTCTTTTGTGTGTCATCGTGATTTTTTTCAAGACTGCTTATTCCATTTGTTCATGTGCTGTGTCTGTTCTTGGTAAGATTTCCGAAGTTCTGGCCTATGAAACTAGGGGGAAGATCAGAGGCAAACGTTCTTCAACTCTCAGTACAAATGAAGTCCAAGTAAATAAGATAAAAATTACTCAGAGTAGGGACTTCCCTGGTGGTCCAGTGGTTAAGACTTTGTGCTTCCACTGCAGGGGGCACGGGTTGGATCCCTGGTCTGGTAACTAAGATCCCGCATGCCTCACGGCTCTGCCAAAAAAAAAAAAAAAAAGTACACAGAGTAATGAGTGTGTGATTCCTAGTTCTGCCTTTGACCTCATGCATTCATCTGCTCATTCACTCAGCCAGTAAGTGCCAGGCACGGTGCAGGGTCCTGTCAGGAAGAAGGTGAGCCTCTTCCCATAGCTGAGCGAGGGCTGAATCAGCCTTTTAGGGCAGTGAGAGTGGCATCAGCTGTGTTTTGATGGCTTGAAAGACACCTAACTGTGGTCTGAAAACTAAAAAGTAAGTGCTGAAGTTTCCCCAGTCATCAGTTGGGTTAAGTCAATGTATGTAAACTGACTCAAGAACTAATAAAGAAAAATGCTTACTCTAAGTTGATAATATTATCTTTCTAGATGAAAAGCAAAGTGAAGTCTGTGATTATACCTACTTGGAGGTAAGCCAAAATAAGTGAGTTCTAGTCAGCTTGAATATAAGAGGGTCATCTTGGATATTTAGTGGGACATATTTTTTGATACAAACTTTGTCCTGGAGGAGGACACCAAGATAGTAAAGGGAATTTTCTGGAAGCAAATGTGTCAAAGAATTCCCCAAACTGTGGTTGCTCCCTGATGGTAATTTAGGCAACTAGGCTCTTCCAGAATATTGGAAACAATTCTCTGCACATTTTGATAACGGTTTAGAGGTAGAGATAGGAAACAGTGTATCTCTCCACCAAATGCTTTATTAAGGAATAAATCACAAGCTAGGGTAGTTAAATTCAGCAGCCATAAGTCAAAGAATAAAAACCCAATAAATTCTCTCCTGAACATTAAAATGTTAAAAACAATCCTTGATCAATTTCTGTTTGTGCCCTTGCCTCCGCCGTTCAGCCATGCTCTCAGGATCAAATAATCCTCCAGAAGGCAAGCTGCTCGTGGAGCAGACCGTGAAGACAAACCAGGGTACCCTGCTTCTGTTCCCTAATCCTTTAAGAACCAGTTAAAAAACTGACCCTAGTTTATCAAATCACATTTTATCTTGCTCTTCATAAAAAACAGAAGCGGTGATTTTCTTGCTCTCTTCATTTATCACACGGACACAGCAAAATGAGGCCACAGTACTGATTCTGTGCAAAATTTAAACAGATGATAAGCTTAAGTATCAAAATGTAATAGTCTGTTATTGTTCTAGGTGTATCATAGCTGTTGGATGGGATAGAAGAATAAATGTGTACTTTGTAAGTGAAATGTACAAAATTATGATGTTTCAAAACCCTGCTTCAGACTTCTCCCCACCCCCATGCCCTGTTGATTCTTTTCTCTCTAAAAACAGATTTTGGAGAAATTCTTTATACCTCTATCTGGTATAAGCTAAGCAGTGATACGGACAAAAGAGTTTCCTCCTCCCCTCTCTCCCCCTTTCCCCCCCATCTTTCTTTCCTCCCCTCCCTTTAAAAAACCTTTTTAGTTTTTCTGTTTCAGTTTTTTAAATTCTTTTCTATGGGAAGAAGTGTAATGACTCTGTACCCAGTTCCAACACGTGGAGGTTTTTCCCACACCAACAAGCAATTCTCCGACACCAGCTGGTACCCTACAATCCCACTCAATTCTGACTCTATCTACCTGGAGAGAGCATCAGAATCCACAGGGTCAGGGTTCAGTCCTACAAGACACAAGACTCCTGCCCACCCCCCCGCAGACACCATTTGCAAGTCCTGTCCAACTGGCTATAGATCAGAGTTTCCAACAATGTCCTCCTTGGGTTATATTAATTTTCTAGAGCATCTCACAGAACTTAGAGAAATATTTCACTTACTGGATTATCAGTTTATTATAAAAGGATATAACTCGGGGATAGCCAGATGGAAGAGATGCAGAGGGCAAGGTATGGGAAAAGGGCGAAGCGCTTGCATGGTCTCATCACTCAGGAAATTGCAAGGGTTTAGGTACTCTGAGCCAGAATGTGGACAAAGACCAAATAGATATTTCTTATAAATCACGATCTCACAAAGTACAGGGTATGAAAGCTATCAGGGGCAGAGGGGGCATCTTTGGGGATTTGCAGGCTGGCCATGTTCCCTCCTCCCCAGGATGCAGGGGCTTCCAGCTGGGTCTCGAATATTCTCATCCTTAATTGAAGATTAACCAGATTGTCAACTGTCCAGCCCTTTAATTTTTTTTCCTTCTTCCTCCCACCTTGTCTTTATGCTGTAGTCCCTCTCTAAATGGGAAGAGGAGATGAAATGCCATCCATAAGCATCTCTGTGGAAAAAAAAATCTTTTTTTATGGCTTAGAGATGGGAAAAGGGATTAAGAGACAGGGGAAGATGAAAATGCTGACTAAAACTACGTTTTAAATCTACCTGTGGCATTTCATGTCCCCTGCTGGCTCTGCTGGATGGTCCTGGATTTCCAAAGTCTTTAAACATTGTAAGTTCTTTATTCATTTGAAAGTATGCTGTATGTCAGAGCCTAAGCCTAGCATCCTCAGATGATTTGAGACACGACTGCCTGAGAGGTCTTGGCGTTGAATTTGTCCTTTGGTATTACAGGTTCCTGGGCTGATGGCTTTTGTTTCAGCTCACGCATCAGCTATGGGTCTTATTACAGAGGCGAAACTATGCAGACCATCCGAGAAGAGCTTGTCAGTTGGCATATGATTTGCTGAAATGCAATCACCCAAACGTCAGGAGTGGATTGCTTTTTATTCCCACTGGCACTAGGGGAATTTGCTTTGACATTTCAAAGATCTACATCTCTGATGGGGTGAAGGGTAGGGCTGTAAAATGTGCCAACGTCTCTCTCTGAAATTGTGAGTGTGTTGGCAGCTCATTTTACTGCTTGTACAACATCTCCTGTTTGGCTCTGGATACAGGACACACCATGTGACTTTCATCACTTCCGGAAGCCATAGCCACATTGGCAGGATGACTTGGTGAGCCCTGGTCCACTGTCCGACTCTCCACCCAAACAGTGACACTTGGTGGGGATGTCCTTCACTCCTGGGGCTCACCCCTGGTCTTCCGGGCCTGCCTAGGGTGGTCACAGCATCTCAAGAGCCTCTGCTGTGGTGGGATTCATGATTGGGGTCCAGGTGGAGCCAGGAGCGCTGAGCTCCAGGCAGCTGCTCCTGCTCCAGGAAGAGTGATGGCCTCTGTTCAGGTTAGGGCAGGAGGCCCAGGAGCAAATCCACACAGCTCTCCTTGAGTTCAGCCTGGAGTCCTGGAGTGCAGGAATGGCAGCCCAGGATGTGATGCGTGTGACTTTCTTCAAAGAAGCGTCCACTTCCTGCTTCTGCTTGGCATGCAAACCCGTATGCATTCACTCTGCCATCCTTGGGTGGCCAGGGAACCTAAGAGATGACATTCCTGTTGCCCTGTGGCTTGTTAGGGGCCCATAACCAGGGGACTTCTGAGGATTCTTATTAGCCCCCAACTTTCTACAGCTTCCCAGGGTTGAATGATCTCCCTCAAAACTGTCTGGATGTCAAGCCATTAAGACAAGCAGTAAGAAAGGAAGGTCACTGTGCACAACCATTCCCCACCACCCAACCGTACCTTATGCCTCTGTAAATATTCCAAAAGCCACAAGTCACTAGAATACAAACGCAATGAAGACAGACCTTGCCTGTTTTCTCCATTGTATTCCCAGGATGTAGCTCAGGGCCTGGTTTATAGTAGCTGCTCAACTAATATGCTGCCATTCAACCAGCATGTGTCAAATGTGGGCCTAGCCTGTGCTGTTCACTGAACATGCAGTGACGAGCCAAGTGGTCATCACATGATCCCTGCCTTCGTGGAGTTTGCAGATGAGTGATTGTTGAGTGAAAGAACAGAGTTTGCAGAAAATGTCCCCAGGAAAGCCATGGCCATTGCAAGGGCAGAAGTCATGCAAGAGTCAGTGAAGTGTTAGTTCATTCAAATGTTTTTTCATTCACTTATCAATTCTTTCAACCCCCTATTTATCAAGCACTGACATAGTGCCATCCTTAGTGGGTAGGCACAGAAAATACAAACATGAATAAAATGTGATTCCCGGCCCAGAATCTCACAGACTGGCAAGGAGATAAACTAAGGAAGTAATCATCATACGATGTGACAGATGATATAATAATGTATTCATTAATGTAATAATGTTTTAATAATAATATAAAATGCTGGAGAAACCCAGAGGTGGGAACTACTAACTTTTGCTCTAACGTCGTACAGGATATTAAAAGATTACTAGGATTTTTCTGGGAGGCCAAGGTAGGGAAAGGCCATCTAGATGAGGGGAAAGGAGGAGAGCGTGAACCAAGTCTGGAAGCCTGAGAAGCATGTTGTTTGGAAAGACTGTGAATATTTTGAGGGGCTGGAGCACCAGGTACAGGAGGGAAATGAGGTTGGAAAGCTAAATCAGAGCCTGAAAGCCGGGCCAAGGCATGTAAACTTCATTCCGCAGGCAGTGGGACCGGGGAAGGAGAAGCCCAGACACAAGCGCTCACAAATTTCAGGAGGAGGCAAGATTTGGAGACAGAAGATTGTGGGGAGGAGAGGGCCACTGACCTGCTCTTTTCCAACTGTCCTACCCACCGTCTTCCCAGCTGCTTTCAAGCAGAAGCGGCTTCTTAGGTGGTCACGGATATGTCCACAAGGGCCTCTCTGTGGGAAGTCCCTGAGGTCAAGGGAGAAAGAAGATCTTTACAACCCTGGGAGAAGCCAATTCTTTTCACAGGGAAACTGTACCCCGGTGAGAAAGTTGAAAGGATAGTGGCCAGGGACTCTTTGAACTCTGCAGCACTGGTCTCAAAACCAAAAACATTTTCATTTCGTTTCTTATCTTTCTTAAGGATCCGTATACCTAAATCCTCCTTTCAAGGAGAATAGGCAATTCCAATTCCTAACAGCACTTCTAAGCCACAGTGTGGAGCAGATGGGAGCCCTGGAGGAATTGAGTTGAGGGACTCCACACCCCGGAATTTAGACCTGGGGCTCTTGGGAGGCCAGACCCCCTTGGCCAGTGCTTGGGTTCCATTGTCACATTCCCATGAAGATTTCAGCCCCAAAGAGGGCTCCTTGTGAATAACCTGCTTGCCAGCATTATGGGGAGGTAAGGAAGCTGCTAGGAGTAACACCTCCCTGGGGAAGGTGACAAAACTGACCCAAGGAGATGCAGCACCTCTCTGGCTGACCTGCAAGCAGACTCCTACCTGGAGGGATGTCCCTGTCCCCCTGGGCTGGGCCGGGCCAGCAGGTTCCGCAAGAGTCCTTAATGGGGGCAGCCGCAGGAGGGGCCCCTCTGTCTCCTCTGTCTCAGGCATCCAATGAAAGGGAGCGAGCTGTGGGTGACTGGGGACTGGATTTCTTACTCTGTCCCTCTCTGTCTCTCTCTCTCTCTCTTTCCCAGAAGCACGGGCAAAAGGAGGACATCCTCTGTGTAGCTCAATGCCCGCCTATTCTCCTTGCCACCTCCAGCTACGACGGGGAGATTATCATTTGGAATGTCATCTCAGGGCACATGCACTGCAAGCTGAATACCCCCAGCCCCTCTGATGGTGCAGAAGATAGAGAACATAGGGGCAGGGCGGCCTCCACAGCCACTCTGCCCAGGCCCGCAGGCTCCGACTCCTGGCATGTTGTCTAAAGGAACCTTAGCTCTGGACTGCTTCCCGGTTATAAGGGATTGGCCTAGTTTCAGGCTTAACTTGTCAGATGGAGATTCCCAGAGCTGGGGGGGAGCTTGAGAGTTCAACTAGCTCAGTCCACATCTCCGGGCACCCGTCCATCAAAGCCCATCTCACATTCACCTGAATCTAACACAACATTGTAAATTAACTATACTCCAATACACTATGGAGAACAGTATGGAGGTTCCTTAAAAAACTAAAAATAGAACTACCATATGACCCAGCAATCCCACTACTGGGCATATACCCTGAGAAAACCATAATTCAAAAAGAGTATGTACCGCAATGTTCATTGCAACACTATTTACGATAGCCAGGACGTGGAAGCAACCTAAGTGTCCATCGACAGATGAATGGATAAAGAAGACGTGACACATATATGCAATGGAATATTACTCAGCCATAAAAAGAAACAAATTGAGTTATTTGTAGTGAGCTGGATGGACCTAGAGTCTGTCATACAGAGTGAAGTAAGTCAGAAAGAGAAACAAATACCGTATGTTAACACATATATATGGAATCTAAAAAAAAAAAAAGGTTCTGAAGAACCTAGGGACAGGACAGGAATAAAGACACAGATGTAGAGAATGGACTTGAGGACACAGGGAGAGGGAAGGGTAAGCTTGGACGAAGTGAGCGAGTGGCATGGACATATATACACTACCAAATGTAAAATAGATAGCTAGTGGGAAGCGGCCGCATAGCACAGGGAGATCAGCTCAGTGCTTTGTGACCACCTAGAAGGGTGGGATAGGGAGGGTGGGAGGGAGGCTCCAGAGGGAGGGGACATGGGGATATATGTATACATATAGCTGATTCACTCTGTTGTACAGCAGAAACTAACACAACATTGCAAAGCAATTATACTCCAATAAAGATATAAAAAAAATCATACTCCAATAAAAATTTTAAAAATAAAAATAAAGAAATAAAATGCTGGGAAAATAAGCCCATCTCACAGGCCAGCCCACCACCTCCAGGACCACTTTCCTCACCCACTGCCCCCCTAGAAGACTCTCTCCCCTGTTGAGACCCTTGGGCTTTGTTGGTACAGCTCTTCCAGCACTGATTTTACTCCTCTACCTTCAAGACCATCCTCCCCGTGCTTCTTTCACCCAGCTAGCAAGCTGGCTCCCCCGCCTGGCTCAGACATCATCTCCTGATGGTCACTCATCTGTGTGGCCTCAGGCTTTATGCCACCCTCACCATCAGCCCCCTCTGGTGGCCTCAGGCTCCCAGGTCCTCACATTGCCCATGGCCACCCCACCTCCAGTGAGGCCTGTCCTTATTAGCTTGTATGCTGTATTGCGAAACTTTACCCCACCGTCCCACTGCACTCTTCCCAATTCTTCTGCCCTGGTTCCAGTTCTTCATGGCTCTCTCTCTCTGCTGGTGTGACCATGGGTCCATTCATTCCCTTATTCATTCAAAGAATATTAACGAGCTCCTGCTGTGTGCCAGGCCCAGTGCTAGGTCTTGGGGCTGGTAATCACATCCCTCTCCCTGCAAGTCCTGAGCCATGTGGAAAATACACAGGAGAGGGTCCACTTATCTGTCAGTTTCATTGCTGGTGGTGCTGCATTGGAAAACCGGCGGGGACCCACAGCCAAATGGGCTTCCTACCACTGCTTTCCCCACGTGCAGAGTCAAGCCTCATCCTTCCCAAGCGGCTATCAGCAGACACTCATCTGCCGACAGCCAGAGGACCCACTCCTCATACCCATGGGGCCCCAACAGGGGAGACACAGAGCGCTGGGCATTTTTGCATAAAACCGGGGAGTTCCTGCCTCTCCTGAAGCCCAACAGCCAGCCCTTAGAGAGCCATGAGCCCCAGATGACAGTCCCTGCTTTAGGCATTTGATGACTTAGTAGCCAAGGAAAAGCTCCCATGACTCATTGGATCAGAAAATATCTTTGAGCCGCTCCCAAGGGCATAACCCCATGGGAGATGCATAGAGAAGGCTAGAGAGAGACGTGAGGCTTGGTGCTGCCCCCAAGGGGCTCAGGGTCTAAATCCAGAGACAAGCTGTTCCTGCCCAACAGGTAAAATAAGGATAAAGCAGTGCAGCCAGCCTCGCTGTGCTTGAAAGACGCTCTGGAGGGCAGTGGTTAGAAGCTGAAACCTCTGGACACCACGAGATTAAAAAGAAATTCTTACCTGTAGATTTATTATCCAGTCTATTCCTATCCCCTTTACTGCATATAAAAAAGACTCTTCTGTGAAGCTCTTTCTGAATGTGCCTAAGAGCTTTAAAAATCTTTGGGGAAAAAGTGGTGGCATTTCCTTCTAAAGGTTTATTTTCATTGCATTAAAGTGAAAATTAAGTCACTGGCCAAGAATGCAATGTTGACCTTTCAGCCAGCAGTTCTAATTTAAAACCCTGTTTGCCGCAGCATTTATTGCTTAAAGTTATGTGACCGTTGGGTTTTGAAAAACTCCTCTTTACTCCAAAAATGCAAAGCCAGCCCTAGTTCCCAATTATGCACATTTCAACATTGCAAAAGTTGCACAGATTAGGTGGAGAGATGTGAAAGTTCCCCTAGCCTTCCGGGAAGAGCAGTACTGGATCATCTGGAAGGTCAAAACAAAACACGGTGGTCTTTTTCACGAGGGATTTGGCTAGGAGGCTGCCATCTTATTTGGAAAACCATGTGGACAGTTCTTCTGAAGTCATTCTCAGTAGAGAGGAGCTAAGAGAGAAAGGCAATTGTGTGAGCAAAGCTGAATGAGCTGAAAACATATTCCTTCTGCCAACTTTTCAACACTTTAGCTTCATTCTTCCTTATACATATTGAGAATTATTATGTCTTCCCCCATATCAAAAAGAAAGAATTTGAGAGAGAAAGAGAGAGACCAAGAGATTTCAACCAGGCTAAAATCCAGGAAATTAGTCAGCTCACTGGGAGGCTTTTTCTTTTCTTCTTCTTCTTTTCATAAAAAAATTTTATTTATTTATTTATTTTTATTTTTAAATTTTTTTGGCTGTGTTGGGTCTTTGTTGCTGTGCGTGGGCTTTCTCTAGTTGTGGCGAGTGGGGGCTACTCTTTGTTGTGGTGCACAGGCTTCTCATGGCGGTGGCTTCTCTTGTTGCGGAGCACGGGCTCTAGGTGCACGGGCTTCAGTAGTTGTGGCTCGTGGGCTCTAGAGCGCAGGCTCAGTAGTTGTGGCGCACGGGCTTAGTTGCTCCGCGGCATGTGGGATCTTCCCGGACCAGGGCTCGAACCCATGTTCTCTGTATTGGCCACTCAACCACACACACGAAAAAAAAGACAGAGGTGGCCCCTGTGTTGATGATGCTTCAAGTTCAGCAGGAGGAGTGGAAGGTGGGGAAGTAGGGAGATGGGTTTAGAAGTTATTCCAACACTTTGATGTGTTGTAAAGATCAGAGCTTGACGTCTTTCTCTCCCTGGACCTCCCCTGGCCCTGTGCTGCCCAGGGCCCAATTCATCTCTCGAGATTCCAGATCCAAAGCCGCTTCCCCTGAGAAGCCTACTCTGACCCCTCCCTTCTCCACACACAATAACCCCACCCTCTTCCATGCGCCGATAAAATCTTGCTCATTTCTCGGGGTAGTTCTTTTTGGTTTGGTTCAGCTCTCTGCTTCCCCAGATTTCCACAGCATTCAGCATGATACCTAGTCCCTACTAGGGATGTAACAGACTTGGGGGAAAAAAAGGGGGGGGGGAGGAAGGAATGAATTCTTTATGGTTTTGAGCAAAGCTTTTAACTGTACTAAGTCTCCATTGCCTCATCTGACCCTGGGACAAATAATCCAGTACCATGTGATTTCACATGGTTTTACATCTTGGTAAATGTAAAAAGTGACATAAAGGTTAATTAGTATTATTCCAATCCAGGAATTCCAGGGAGTGGGGACCTCTTGGGAAGTGCCCATCGAGTTCCAGGCAAAGCCCCTGACCGCCCTACCAGCTCTCTCAGCCCCTCCCTCCAGCCCAAACCAAGTTCCCAATCCCTGTCTCTCTGCAAAAGTCCTGGGGTCCTGGGGCAGCCCCGGGGTGCCCTGGGCCACAGGGGCCGTTAGCCTTCACATCAGACCTTACCCCCCATCCAGGCTGGGCTGGCTCTGAACCAGGAAGGCCGCCTGCGCTCCTGTGTGCCCCTCGCCTGCTCCAGCCCAGGTCCAGGGGCAGCTGTGCGACTCCGGGCCCAGGGGCGGCCACAGGAGAGGATGAGAGGAGAGCCGGGAGCTGCATGGGGAGGGCACCCGAAACTCTCTCCTTGTCTCCAGGCCCGGACAGAAGCGTTTCCTGCCTCACCTTCCTGAAGATTCGAGGGAAGCCAACTTGGAATCAGCCGCCACTGCCCTAATGGCCAACGGGCCCTGAGGTGAGAACGGAGCCCACAGGGG
This sequence comes from Balaenoptera physalus, assembly GCF_965194825.1. Classification (NCBI taxonomy): domain Eukaryota; kingdom Metazoa; phylum Chordata; class Mammalia; order Artiodactyla; family Balaenopteridae; genus Balaenoptera; species Balaenoptera physalus. The sequence continues at coordinate 73,972,332 of NC_138899.1, read as the reverse complement.
CCGTGCAGCGCTTCTCCAAGACGCGGCCACTGCAGGCCCGGGTCCCAGGAGGCAGGGTCCCCAGGCATGCAGGACCCCCCGGAGCTCCCCGGCTGACTAGCCCCGCCTACTCGCCTGCCAGCTGGGCGAGGACTCCCTCCCAGCCAAGTATCCCTGCCCCGCCGCCTCCCCAGAGGCCCCTGATGGTTCCTGGAAGGGCATGGGGCTCACAGGATGGCATTAGTGGGGTTAGATACATATCAAGCATAGCCTGTGGGGGACAGACCGTCCCAGCCCCTACAGGCGGCTGACAGAAGAGCCGAGAATTATGTAATGGGGGTCAGCCGTGGAAGCCAGGCCGCTGAGACCTAGAAGACGGCTTCTGAGCCCACCTCCGCCACTAACTAGCTCGCTGATGTCACACAGATGACAGGACCTCCCGGCTTCGGTGAAACGTAACGGGTGGGCCAGCGTCCTGCTGCAAAGCGCTAGGGTTTTGTTTTAAATCGCAGTGTAAAAGCAGCCACCTGTGTAGTTCTGGTTGCAAGAGCAGGCTGGGGCCGTGAGCACGGAGCCCGGGGCGCTCGGTTGTCTGTATTCTCCTCGCTAGAGAGGGGGCCCCCTCCTCTGTCTGCTCGCACGCCCAAGGGGGCCCACCTCCTCCCGCAGCCCGACCCGGCCCTGCCCTGAAGCTTCAGGCCTGTCGCCACCGGGTGCCCTCGGACGCTTCTGTCCACCCTCCACCCTGAGCGTTCCTCGCTTCTGCTTTCCCTGGTGGGAGCACAGGGCCGCCCGCCCGGGAGAAGAGGAGGATCCCACAGTCTGGAGATTTAGGGAGCTCCCGAGAGGAAGAGGTATGCATGGGGCCCCTACTTCACAGGCTTGCTGTGAACACCCACATGCCAACCAGTCAAGAACTGCGAGTGACAGGCCAAAAGGAAGTGCCAGAGAATTCCTTTGACTAGGCAAATTCCACAGTGGGTTTAAAGGAAGTGCTTACACACACTCACACACACACACACACACACACATTAAGCATCACCATAGCACAAACTTCCATACCTTCCCTCCACAGCCCAAGGAAGCCTCCTCTGTCAGGAAGGCTGCCCAGAATAGTGGAGAAGGGAGAAGCTATTGAGCCATTTAATCCAAAACCCACCAAGAGGACCCCCTGCCCCAATATACACCAATTGATGGTTCTAACTGGTCAGATTAAGCCAAGGGACACAGCAGCAGCCCTGGAGTTCTGAGGTTGCAGGGCCTCTGAGCAGAGGCTCCCACACTCAGCCCCAGGGAGCTCAGGAACCACAAAACGCAAACGCCCAGGGACCCTTCCTTCCAGGTTCTGTCACCTTCTGGAGGCTATTCGGCGGGGCCTGTCCCTTTGCAAACTTCACTCCTGGAAGTTGGGCTGTGGATTGGAAATAAGTTCCATGCTTCAGGTTTGGGGTTTTGTTTTGTTTTGTTTTTTGACACTAGCCTACGTGACACAACAGCTGGGCTGGGCTCTAAGCCCTTAGCTTTATTGTCTGTATTTCTACCTCGCTGGAAGTTTAATACAGGCACGGTGACTAGTTCTGTCTCCCATTTATAGTTCTACTATAAATAGAACTATAAACGGAAGACAACATTTCACTTGCCATTGTCTGACACATAAGCTTTACCTATGATGGACCGTGTGTGTGTGTGTGTGTGTGTGTGTGTGTGTGATGGACCCTGTGTGTGTGTATGTAACGGGCCCTCTGTGTGTGTGTAATGATCCCTGTGCGTGTGTCTTTCAGTCCAGAGACAAAGCCTGGGTCAGCAGCATGGCGGTGACAACAGGGGATGCCTGTGCCTACGTGTCTGACCAGGACAGCTTTGTACACGTCTACGACATCGAGGAGTATGGTCTGCAGGGACCGGAGCCGCAGCCTCCCAAGAGCAGGTAATGAGCTCTCCACTTAAGACGCTATGATGAGCACAGCTTCAGTTTTAGTTAAATATTCTGGTTGATAAAATTAAATTGTACCAGTGAGGAAGGGGTCTCTTAAAACCCTTTAAGAACAGATCAGAGAAGAATATTTTCATGAAAGTATTCAGTGTTGGCAAGGCAACAGGAAAATGGCACTCATACACTCTTGGATGGAGGGTAAATTGGTGTATACTATCTGAAGGGCAAGTTGCCCATGTGCATTAAAGCTTTGAACCAGCAATTCTACTTCTAAGGATTTGGCCTAAAGAAAGAATAGGAAACGTGCACAAAGATTTAGTTATAAGGTTGTGAGTCAACATATTGTTTATGAGAGAGAGGAAAATAATAGAGAAACCTAGATGTCCCACATAAGGGGAATTGATTAAATATATGATGGTATAATACACTGGAATATCATTTAGTCATTAAATATGGAAGCTGTATATGAAAATGTATTCACAGGGAAAATATTCATGATAAAATTGTTAAATGAAAAAAAATCAGATCACAAAACAATATTGCAATACGATTCTACCCTTGTTAAAATGAAGAAGTATATGGAAGATTGAAAGTCTGGAAAGATATACATCAAGGATTTAACAAATGTTATCTCTTTATACAGGAGGTTATAGATATGTTTTATTTTCTTCTTTTTAGAAATCTGTCTTTTCTAATTTTTCTGGAAATATAGTGCTTTGGTAATAACAAAAATATGTTTAAAATGTTAAAACCCTTTCATACAATTATAGAAGTGTTCATGTTTAGAAAAAAATCTAACAGCGTGAAAGAATGTAAAATGAAAAGCAGTAGTTGTTTCTCTGACCTCCTCTACCACCCTAACCTGCCTTTTCTGCATCCTAGCAACACTGTTAATGAATTTCAACTTCCTTCCAGAAAGTTTCTATGCATGAATATATGCATATACAGGAACACATACACACACACCTACAATACATCATTTTCAGGACTTGTTTTTTTCTTTGTATCTCTTGGCCAGCTTTCCATATAAGCATATTTAGGTCTATTTAGCATATTTAACATTTAACATATTTAAATGGCTATGTAATATTTCATTACATTTCTGTGAAGCCAATTTAGAAGTAAATATTCACATACATCCCCCCGCCGTTTTTTTTCTGTTTTTCTTTTTTGGCCACACAGCACAGCTTGTGGAGTCTTAGTTCCCCAAACCAGGGATGGAACCTGGACCCTCGGCAGTGAAAGCACGGAGTCCTAACCACTGGGCCGCCAGGGAATTCCCTCACATACCTCCCTTTATTCACTTTTTCCTGTTCCACCACAGGAGAAGTTTAAATGCTAAAGTATGAGAAATGGGAATTTAGAAGTAAGAGTGATCAGCCTTACGTTGGTCTTTACACCAAGTACTGGGAACATAGCTTTCACCAAGCTGTTTTAAAAATCATATTTGATTACTTACGTACTCCTGCATGCTTACCAAACGCTAAGTGCTAAAGGAAACCATAGGGTAAGGACCTTGCACAGGCCCCATTTCATATGTCTTTGGAGCTGGCATGGGGTCTTGCACATAGTAGGTGCTTGACAAACATGTATCAAATTAACGTAGCAAGACCAATGACTTGCTACACCAGTACCTCTCTCCCTGCTGGACGCTCATCCAGACCCGACCCCGTCCTGCAGGGACTGTTACACGGCATCTAGCATGAGGGTGGTACCTCTCCCACCGTACTCAGGTGTGCTCTTTCCTCTGATTTAGATGTGATGTTCTGGCGGGTCCCTATCAGCATGGTGACATTGTGAGTACCATCCGTCTTAGAGCTCAAGAATGAGTAAAAGAGTTCAACTACTTCTCACAGCTTGGATCAAATGGATTCTCTCAGAAGCCCTCCGAATTAGCCAAAGGAGGAGCGCAGTGCTATAATTCTGGTCTTGATGAGAACAGGATGTGTACGCTACCGACACAGAGTGAAGGAAGAGACTGAAGTCTTCATTTTTCTTGTAGATGGATGATCGTTCTCCTTGAATTGATCTGGTATTTTTAGGGTAAGTTTCGAAGCTTAGTAAGTTTTAGATTTTTTTCGCTGGAGTTAAAAGGAGTCAGTGCTGGCGCGGGACCTGAACCCTGGCCAGAAGTTTCTTTCCAGCCTCTTGATCTTCGCCGCATCGTCCATAAGATGTTTCCAGTGTATCTTGTCTGATGTCTTGGGTCTGGAGTTGGGGACTGTGGAGGGGGAGTGGCATGGTAGGAGACAGGGGGAAGATGCTGCCAAGGGTAATTCAGGAGATTAACCCGGCTTCCTTCTATATTCCCACTTTAATTAATGGAGTATTGACATATTGAGCCGATGTCCCTTTCATGCTGGAGCAGCCCTGGGGCATCTCTCCTCTCCTTTATCTCATTAGTTTGGAGCTGATAGAAGAAGAAAAGGTTCTGCTGTCATCCTCCCTGGACCGTACCGTGCACCTGTGGAGCACAGACGGGGAGTACATCGGTAAGGACCGCCCTACCTGGCCAGCTGCTCAGTCCCGGTTCAGGACCTCAGGTGGAGCCTCCATTGGGTCGTGGATTCTCCAAGGTCAAGTGTATTAGTCACCTCAGGCTGACATAACAAAATACCTACCATAGCCTGGGCAGCTTAAGCCACAGAACTGTATTTCTCACTTGTGTTCTCACGTGTGTGTGTTTCTCACGTGTTCTTGCAGAGGGACTCCTTTTATGGACACCAATTGTTGAGTCCTTATATGGCCCAGGGAGTAGGGGGAGGGGTGGAGAAAAAGAGAGAGACAGAGAGAGGAAATGCAAATACTCTGGTGTCCCTCCTTCTAAGAACACTGATCTTATTGGATCAAGGTCCTTCTCTTATGACATCGTTTAACCTTAATTACTTCCATAAAAGCCTGCTCTCCAAATACAGTCACACTAGGGTTTAGGGTTTCCACATAAGAATTTGGGGGAGGAGGACAAAATCCAGTGTATACCTTAAAGTCAGTTTACTTTCACAGAAACTATCAAAATCAGAGACATTTAAATTTAGAGAACTCGGCAAGGCTGGAGGCTGTGAATTTGGTACGGAAGCATGTGATCACGTTTTGCTAGGAAAGATTCAGGACTGGGGGAGCTGTGTAATGGGAAAGTTCTGGCCTGAGTGAGCTGCGGTGATGAAATGAACCCGACTTACTGCTCAGAGAGACTCTGTACCTGTTTCAGCAGGTTCTCGTCTCCCTAGCTGATATTTCTTGAAGAAGGTGCCAGAATGATTTTGGATTTATCCTGCAGGTTCTTAGTACATGCTGAGTTGCTTGCGCCCCGATGTGATACATTTTGTAGGAGGCGTTCTGGCTTGAGTCTCCAGGGCCAATGGCCGTGGAATCGTTTCTTATGAAACTACAGGAGCAGAACTGAATTTGATTATGTGGACCTAGCAAGGGTTAAGGTGACCTAGCCAAGCTTCACTCTGATGAGAAGACAGGTTACCTCCCATCCTATGCTTACTATCTATTAATTTATCTCTGTTCTTCCAGGGACCTTTGGGCAGGGTAGCCCCTGGGAGATTTTCACTCCTGTCTCCTGGAGATACCCTGGAGTGCCCTGGGAAGTTCTGACAGATCCCCAGAGCCTGCCTGCTCACCCAGCGCTGGAAGGAGATGCTCCTGTCACGCACACAGGAGAAGAGGAGGAAAACAAAGTGGTGGAGGGCAAGGCCAGTGCTAAGGTCGGTCCTGGCACATCCAGTTCCCCTGAGCTTACTTTGTAGCTTCCAGGCAGATCAGCACGGGTTATAAAATGCACCCTGAAAGGATCAAGGCATGACCCAGAGAACCAAGTCAACAAAGGCATAAAAATATGTCCCAAGATCGTGTTACTGACCAGGGCCAGGGGGCTTCCTGGTCCCTCGGGGGTGGGGGGTGGGGGGAGTGGGAGCTGATCTCCCAGCATCACTTGACTTTGTCCTCCTTTTCACCAGCAAAAAGGCTATTGTCTGTGGCCTTGGAACACAGAGAGACTTGGCATCATGCTCGACCCACTGTCACATCAGAGAAACAGATATGAAAATCCAGCCCGCGGCACACGCTCACCCTTAGGAAATACATTTTAACGCTGGGCTTCCTGGCGAGTGAAAGGAAGGAAGGGTCGGTTTAGTGCCTGAGTCTGTGAAAGTCAATGTCGGGACAAGAGATGTTGAAAGGGCCCTGGTAGAGGCCGTCTTGATTTAGAGCTCAGTGAAATAGATGGATTTCCAAGAAAGGCTTGCCCTTTAATAAATTGAAAAGAAGGTCATTTCATGAGCTATTGCTCACTGGTTATGTTACAACTCAAAGCAGGACACCTGCTTTGCCAGCAAAATCATGTGTCTTAGATTTTGCCTTGGCAGCCCCTTGGAATACTGACCACACAGTGTATCCTCACCACTGACATCCTCGTGGAGCCCCAGACATGCTCAGAATGGGGAATAAAGGGACCAGGCAAGCATCGGGCAAGGAAACCTTCTGTCTTGTCAGGGCTGTCTCACATTTCCCCATCCTGTTCTCACAAGCGTTCCCAAGGTTGTAACACGTGCTTTGGTAGCTCCCAGGAGGCTCAGGTGCATCCACTTGGCGCCATCGGCCTATTTAGAAATATAATCGTTTTTGGTGTGCATTCAATAGAGAGAAAATAAATGAGTTCATTAATTTTGATAGGCCCGTAATTTGGAAAACAAAAACACAGGGGAAGGTGGGAAGAGAGGAAGGAAGGAGCAAATGGGGAAAATGTGCTGATCTGCCCAAAAGCCCAGGTCCAATGCTAGGCTCCACACCAGACCCAGAGAAAAATCAGACTGTGATTCAGATGCAGGAAGGAGGGAGCAGAGGGAGGGCGGGATGGAGGGAGGGGGGAGGGGGAGGGAGGGGGGGAAGGGAGGAAGGATACTCACTTCGACACAATCCAAACACCTAACTCACATGATGTTCGCTCCCCACAGGTAAAAGAGGGTGATGCAACAGACTTCATGAGTGACCTTGATCTTGTGTAGGGAAACCATTAGGTGCTTCCATGTTTGTAATTCTGTCCAACTTGACTCCAAATACCCCAGGAAGCAGTCTGTCAATTCTTTCCAAGAAAAATACACACACACACATAAAGAAACTGAGGAGCCCTTATATAGTGTATCTGGATAGGACTTCCCTGGTGGTCCAGTAGTTAGGACTCTGTGCTTCCAATGCAGGAAGCATGGGTTTGATCCCTGGTCAGGGCACTAAAATCCCACATGCCGCGAGGCGCAGCCAAACAAAAAACAAACAAACAAACAGACAAACAAAACCTAAAACACAATGTGTTTGCAGCACTCTTTACGAGTTAGGGTTAACTGAGGTCTACTCTGAAGTTCACCTTCATTAGCTGTGTGACCTCCAGCAATGGCTTCCACCGATTTATAAAATGAGGGGTGGGGCTGGCTGATCTTTCAGTTTCATTTCAGCCCTAAAAATGTTATCTTTCTCTGCACATCAGTTTTGCACAACTGAACGTGTTGATTGGATTCTGGATGTCAAGAGTGATTCTTCCAGGATGCCAGCCTATCAAACACAACCACAACTAACATAAGCTGACTGAATGCAGAAAGCCATTCACCTGGAAAACATCACAGATGAGTTGGTAGTTTGAGAGTTGAGTGAAAGCTCAGGGGAAAATGTTCCTGCTATCTAACGGATTCAGCCAGCCTGGGTCTTGTTCTAACACAGAAAATCCATGTAACTGACGAGTTATCCTTTGCTCCCTGTCACCAGTGTGATCCTGGGTTCCTCTTCCCATACCTGTTCCTTCTCCTTCCAGCCTGAAGAGACCTGTAACCCTCTCTCCAGAAGACGCCGTCCTTGAAGTGAAGGAAGACACACATGGATGGGACGCATTTTGCAGTGACAGGTCAGCCTAAAAGAAACGCCCAGGTTGAAGCGAGGGCCCTCCTGAAATAAAAGGCAGACTTTCCTGGCTGAGGTATCCCAGGCCACCCTGTCATCAGCATGAGTCCCTTGTGCCTAAGCCCCACAGCCTGTGAGTATGGCGAGGTCACAGCTCAGATCTCACCAGTTTAATGTCCTGCCTGCTTGGCTCGGGATACTCTAAGGAGCCCCCGTTTTGTCTGGCCATCCCATGTGGTCAAGGGCTACCTCTCAGGTCCTTTCCCTTGAGCTCCGTGGCTGTCATTACTGCCCACCAAGCTGTTTGAGGCAGGACCACCTCGCCGTTCCTCCCACAGGAGTCCAGTGCAGCCCCTGTGACCTCCTGAGGGGCTGGGCTGGGGGCCAGGGCCTCGGGCTCCCAAAGCTGGGAGCATCCGGGGTACCGCCGTCTCCCTGCACTGGGGCTTGGGTTCTACAGAGAAGTAGGGTGAGTGAATACTGCCTCTCGCTCCAGTTCTGTGAGGAGTTTTGTTCCCCAGATGCCGACACCAGCCTTCCTGAGTCCCAGTCACCAAGACAACTATAGACACGGCCCCTTCAATGTCCCCTGCCCCTCCTCTCATCGTGGGACTTAGATCTAGGTCGTGGGGTTGCACGAGCAATGATGTTCCTGCCACCCCAACTTCCCCATTTTCTCGGTGCAGCAGCTCCATCGCCATGAGCCCAGGCTGCTTGTGCACACTTCTGCCCCATCTCAGCTCTGGCTTCTGTCTTCACAGTGCCTGGAGGTACAGACGGCTGCTGGGGCCTCCTGCTTCCACCTGCACTCCAGGCAGCGCGGATAAACAGGGGCGTGCAGAACAGGGGTCCAGGACAAAGGGGGTGCACCTTCCGGCCAGACCATCTCCCTTTACAGACTTTTCCAGGAGGTCCTGCACACTTCTGCTCACATCTTGGTGGCCAGAACTTAGCCACACGGCCACACCTCCCTATAAGAGAGGCTGGGAGTTCTGTAACTAAGGAGGAAGGTAGGAATGGATTGGGGGTAGACAACTAGCAATCTCTGTTCCGGGAGGTCGGATAGTGAAATGCTTCAGATGCCATCAAAGTCAGAGGGTATCACACATAGAAACACCATGCATCATGCATTTCATGCAAGAAAGTGACAGAGAGCCATGCATCTAAAGTTTGGTTTGGGAGAACACTAGGCTTATTAGAACATGTCATGGGCTTTGGTTATGGTCAGAGGTCTGTCTTTGAAAACAGTGTGGGGGACTTCCCTGGCGGTCCAGAGGTTAAGACCCCGCGCTTCCACGGCATGGGGCGTGGGTTCGATCCCTGGTCGGGGAACTAAGATCCTGCATGCCGCGTGGTGCGGCCAAAATAAAAAGAAAGCAGTGTGACCTCAGGCGAGTCGTGTAAACTCCCTGTCTGTACACCTGGAGATCTCCCAGGTGGGTCTGCAATCTCATGAGATGGTGAATGTATCAGTGTGTTAGAGTCTGAGACTGGGAATGGAGGGGGCTCCTCTGTCCACCCCGGCTGGTGTTGGGGTCTGGGGTTTGAGGGTTTGACATCATTGGCATCTTCCTGGTTGGCAGCAGCAGAATGAGTTCCATCCTCTGTACACTTTCCCAGGACCTGCTGAGGTCTTAGTTGCCTCTCTTTAGTTGCCTCAGAGTGTGAGTCTGCCCAGGCTGCTGTGACAGAATACCATAGACTAGATGGCTCAAGCAACAGACATTTATTTCTCACAGTCCTGGAGGCTGGAAGTCCGAGATCAAGGTCTCCACCAATTCACTTCCAAGCACAGGTGGGCCTTCATCCTGGCTTGCAGGCCGGCACTTTCTCTCTGTGTCCTCATGGGTAGAGAGAGAGCAAACTCTATCCACTCCTCTTCCTACAAAGCCACTAATCCTATCCGAAGGGCCCCACCCTCATGACCTCACCAACCCTAATTACCTTCCAAAGGCCCCATCTCTAAAGACCATCACACTGGGGGGTAGGGCTTCAACATATGAATTTGGCTGGGGGCGGGGTCAGGGTGCAGGGGACACAATTTGATCCAAAGCACTGAAACTGCTATGGGATGTAAGGTGGGAAAAGGCTTCCCAACAACATAAGCACACAGCTCCCACACAGCAGGAGGCGGCCACAGCAGATGCTCGTACTCTCTTGCTTTCATCCGCTCCAAGTAGAGGCAGCACAGGAAGTCATCTCTGAACTCAGAGGTGGTTCTGATTCTTATTCACTTTTTGGTGAGTGGCTAAATGAGTGGAACGGAAAGTAGAAGATGTGAGCAGTGAACGAGACCAGAATGGGGCTGCTTAGAGGGTCCCAAACAGGAGGTTGAACAGCAGAAGCCCCTTCATCCAGCTGGATCAATACCAGTGATCGTTGGGTTAATTTAAAAATGTACATTTGAAGGCAAGGAACCATTAAAAAATTGTATGTACACCCTATAAACATTTTAGTTCAATTCTCAAGAGTAGAATTCATCCCCAATCTTTTGATGTCAGGCCAAGGCTTTTTCTTCAAGTCAGAATCAAGTTCAGCACAGTCTGCCATAAATGCATTATTCATCATATTTAGTTTCTGCTTTTTTAAAGTAGAACAAGAACTTAAAGATATTTGCAAAGCAATGAGAGAGTACTATACTTTTAGTTTTTTTTATAATTTCCCCCAAGCTTTAACTGTTGTCTCATGTATCCTCAATTCAACATGACCCTTAATCTAGTCTTTTCCAAGTACTCATCTTAGTTTTCACAAAGTTCTTTCACACTAATTTTATCAATTTTCATTTTGTTTAAATACATTTATAATCACAATAAAATGTACAACTGGCACACACAAGTTTGGGAACAAATACAGCTGATTCTTGTTAAGTATAAGACTCAACCCCTCAGCCACTGGGAGCAGAAGTGCCATCTACCAGACATGAACGTCTAGAACATTCTGTGGGCATTTGGCAGGGTGTTTACAGACAGTCAGTCAATCCATCAGTTCAGTTAAGAGAGTGTCTACCACATGTGATTCTTTGAGCAACACGGATTCCCTGGAAATCAGATCGGTGCTTTCCCTGGCAGCTTGGCTGTAGCACCGAGGACGGGGAGGGAGAAAGTGCGAAGGGGGAAGGTGAGGCTCTTGGCATTAGTCTACCCAGGTTAGTGTTACCTCACCTGCATCACCTCAGTGCGGCCCATCCTCCTGCAATAGCACAGGCCTCATTCAACGTCAACCACTGTCAAGGGTCTTCCACCGAGGGCCACTGCTGACATTGAGGTAGGGAATTGCTACGTTACTTTGTTCATTCTCACAGCCTCCTGGGGACGCACTCCTTGTTATCTCCACATACAGATGGGGAAAATGAGGCTTAGGGGGATTTGTGATTTGCCCAAAGTCAAGCCACTGGTCAGTGGTAAGGTAAGAACATGGTCCCACCCTCTGTCCATTCCCCAACAGTGAAATGACCGGGCCTTGGAGAAGGGCTTTTGTTTGAGCATCGGAAGGAATGGAGTAGAAGCTATTGGCAATGGGCAGATTATTGTGGAATCAGGAATCCTCCCTAGAATGCAGGCCTGAGTGATGGCGCAGGTGTTACTTGCTGAGACACACAATGGCTGAGGTTCCTTAAGTGGAAAAGGGTGGAGAGGTGGCCAGGAGTAGGCACTTCTCAGGCTGTGCAGGGTGAAGTGAGGCCGGAACAGGCAGACTGGGAAACCACCTCCAGAGACGTGGCGCCAGGAGGCCAGAGGATGGCGGGGTCAGTGCATGCAGCACAGGGGCTGGAGACACCGCTGGGCTCCCCAAGAGACAGCGGGTGCTGACCTGATGACGTGGGGTGGCAGGAGAGGCCAGAGGGTCAGCAATCGGATGGAGAGCCACGCCTTAGAGACAAACCCCACGCTCCAGCAAAGGTTAAGATTCCTCGTGCCCCTGATAGATCAAGTACGTGCAGATTTGGGCTCAAGGTTTGTGCTGGAAATTGTCAGCAAAAGTTTGTTCAACGTTTACGCTGCAGTATTTGTTGAGTCCTCTCTGCTGGGCATGGGGCTGTGATGCAACACTGGGGTACAGCTGGGAATGAGCAGGGGTCTGTACCCCAAGGAGCTATGCTCGGTGGGGGCAGAGGGGTCTCTGGGCTCCATCCCTTCTCTGCCTGGCTCTCCCCTGAAGGAGGGCGCCAAGCACGGTGGAAGCACCAGCAGCGGGGGTCGACGCGGGGCTTCCTGGAGGACAGGAATTCATACTCAGACCCGGAAGACGGACAGGACACAGCCGCTTCAAAGGGAACGTTAAGAGGAGGAACAGCTGCTACGACATAGATGAACCATGAGGACGTTATGCTCAGTGAAATAAGCTAATTGTAAAAGGACAAATGCTGTGATTCCACTTGCATGAGGCTCCTAGAGTCGTCAAATTCATAGAAAGTAGAACGGTGGTTGCCAGAGGCTGGGGGAGAGGGGAAGGAGGAGTTCTTTTTTTATGGGGTACAGAGTTTCGGTTCTGCAAGATGACAGGACTTCCAGGGATGGACAGTGGTGGTGGTTGCACGACGATGCGAATGGACTTGATGCCACAGAGCTGTACACGTAAAGTGGCTAAGATGGTAAATTTTATGCTATGTGTGTTTTACCACAATTAAAAATTGAAGAGAGCAAGAGAGGGAATTCCCTGGCGGTCCGGTGGTTGGGACTCCGCGCTTTCACTGCCAAGGGCACGGGTTCAGTCCCTGGTCGGGGAACTAAGGTCCCGCAAGCTGCACAGCGCAGCAAAAAAAAAAATAATAATAAAGAGAGACAGAAAGAGGGAAATAAAGGAGGGGCATGAGGCAAGGCCCCAGGCAAGGCAGGAAAGGGAGGCTCTGGGAAATGTTGAGTTTGGTTAGCACAGAGCTGGGGGGAGGTGACAGTGGCAACGACTCGGCCATGAAAGGAAGGCGTTTGAGGGGTGGAAGTAGCTGGCTTTCCAAGGTGCTCGGAAATGAACAGGAGGACAGAGGTGGTGATAGAGGGTCAAGTAGAAAGGATGAGCGTATACATGTCTCTGCTAGTGGACCACGTGCTGTGATGACAGGGCTCCATCCGGGGCTTACATGTAAACAGGAGGTAGCAGAGAGCCTCCAGGTGCCCGAGGAATCCACACTCACCTGGTTCTTTTCTTCCAGGCCGCCCTTGGAGCAGAGCAAGCCTGCCCGGGGGGCACCTGCGCCGGGGGTGCCCAGCATCACCAGATCCTCTGGTGCCACAAGGTTGCCCGCGTGTCAGCTCTCAGGGAGAAGCCGCATTTGTCCATCCTCGGCGCTGGTTGGTTTCATTTAGAGTTTCTTACACAAGAAAAAGAAGGGCGTGAAGCTGCTCGAAAGGAATACTGATCACACAGCAGTTTCCTTGTTTGAGTTCGGAAGAAATCAGGCTGCTATTTTCTTTTCTTGGCAAATTCTTCTTCCCCGGTTAATCAAAAAGTCTGACTGAGATTAAGCTTTGCCCCACAGGGGCAAGAAAAGAACGAAACAAGAAATGATTTCAGCCAACGTGGGCTTCTTCCCAAAGCAGTTAGAGCTTGGATTTAAGAAAACAAATCGGATTTGAGGTTTTTCTTCCTCGGAAGCCATTATTCCATTGAGTGAAGATTGCACAGGGCCGATGGGTCCTAAAGCAACTCCACAGAAGCCCAAATATCACAGCAGCGGCTGCCCACGGCTGGGCCTAGGACAGCAGGAGAGAGAAGGGAGGTGTTGGTAAAAAATAGCGGACAGTTTTGAAAGTTTGCTTTGTGCCAGGCAAGCTTTGGTTAAGCTCTTAGATGTATCATCTCACTTACTCCTAAAAGCACCCCTAGGGATGGATGCTATTATGGTCCCATTTCGCCAACAAGGACACTGAGGCCCCAGGAAGCTAAGTGACTTGCCGATGGTTCACAGTTAAGTAAGGGCGTGAGGAAATCAGAGCCCACACTCCTAACTACCAACAGCAGTGACTCTCAGAAAAGAGGGAATAAAACCAGAAGGCCAGTGGGCCTCTCCCTTCCAAGCATGGCCCTAGAGCAGTCATTGAAAAGCTGTAGGCCATCTCAGAGGTCCCAACAATAGCAGAAAAAGAATAACAATGCAGCTGCTGGTTACAGAGCACCTACTATGCTAACCTCCTCATGGACATCATCTAACCCTCAAAGCAGCCTAGAGAGGGTACATCCCTACTTTACAGATGAGAAAACCGGTTCTCAGAGAAATTAAGTATTTTGCCCAAAGTCATACAGCAAAGGGGAAAAAAACCCTCAAAATTCGAACCTTACTTTGGCCCCAAACACTGGGTTATTAATCTCTGCCTCTGACTCAGAGCCATCATTTTACAAAGACCTTGCGGTAAAGAGAGCCCACGCTGCAAAGCTAGGAAGTCTCCTGACATCCCCAGTCCAGCACTTTCTAAGACCAGCTCACCCCTTCTCGAGTCAGCCCATGACCAGAATCCTTCCCAGAGGGGCGAGAGGGCGCTGTCCTGGTCATGCCCCTCCCACGGGGCTGGGGGTCTGCAGGACCAAGGAGAAAGCGTCCCCCCAAAGGCTGCACCCCCTTCTAGACCACGCTGCAGGTCCCAGGACCTGGAGATCCTGTGCCCAGGTGGCCACGGGTTCAGGTTCAGAGCCTGTGCAGCTTCCCTGGGATCTGTTCATCCACAGGGGGGACCACACGGTCCCAGCCCCTCCAGGCGGCTGAGGGGTGGTGTTTGCTGGGCGCAGACAGATATGGGACATGCTGGCTGGGGGAGCATGCATAAGCACGTTGAGGACCTTGGGGTTCAGGGAGAAGGAGGGCAAGCCAGGGGCTGGAAGCCAGGGGCTGGGAGCCAGGGGCTGGGAGCCAGGCGCTGGCTCTCCCCACATTGCCACATTCACCACCGATCTACGAGGACGCCAAGAATTCTACATCCAAACCGGCCTTCCGGGGCCTTGTGCAGTGGCCAAGGTAGGAAGACAAACACTCACCATGTGTTAAATATTGTATTTCACAGTTTGTTAACTTGATACTTAACTTTTAAAACCTGGGCCTCCATTTGCACTCTTGCCCTGGACCCCCCAAATATTAGGGGTGAGCCTGCCCTGACTTCCTTTTCACTTCTCAGACTCCTCTAGCCCCACACGTCGAGGCCGCAGGGGCCTCACTCCCTCTTCACAGACCATCCTTGCCAAGACGGCTGGATCCTCACCAGGCACTTTTCAGGAGCCCTGCCCTCACCTCCACCATGACTGACGTTCCACACGTGTCTGAACTGCCAGCAGCTCCGTGGGAGAGGCTGCTCCGCTACCGAGTTAAATTGTCTGATTTCCCCCCAGGATTTCTCTGACCCAGCCAGCCGGAAACCCAGACCTGGGCACCTCCAGCTCGTGCTTGCGCAGAATGCTCGCATCAGTGAGGACTTACCCAAGAGGAAATCAAAGTTAAACAAGTTTAGGCAAAAAAAGTTTATTGGCTCCTAGAACTGTGGGGAAAACTATGACCAGGAACCTAAAAACCCCATCAGGACTGTCCTTCCAGCTCTTGACCCTGAGTGCTGCCTGTTCTCTGTCTGCAGACCAGTTCCCTCTGTGTTGCAGGAAGCATGGCCACAACAGTCTTCAGGTTTAATCTGCAGCTTTAGCTCCAGAGAGAGATGGACTTCGAGTTCTCTTGGGTTCCAAGTCCCAAATCCCTAGCAAAGGGACTTGTTGACAAATCTTGGGTCAGCACTTACCTCGGCCCAACCAACTGAAGTCTGGGGCTGGGTCCTTTGAAAATGGCTGTTCTCCTAGAGCCACAGAGATGCAAAGGCCCTGTGGTCACTGTCACCGGGAGAAGAGGAGGACGCTAGGTACACAGACAATCCTCTGCCTGTCCCGTAAGGTCTACAGTCGATTCTCATTGCCTCAAACTATCAGACTGTGCCTGTCTGTCTGCCTGCCTTCGCCTTCCCCCACCCCTCCTTCCCTCCCCACTTCTCCTTCCTTCCTTCCTTCCTGACCTGGGTTTGATTCCGGAGTTTTCTCCTTCCCACTGAATCCAGGCTCCAGTGGCAGAGAGGGAACCCGGTCCCAGCTCTGCCGCCAACTTGCTGACGGGCCAGAGCATTTTATTGCTTTATTCCCTGGGCCTTTATTTCCTCAGCTGTTAATAAGGGAGTGGGGAGCACTTTGCTCCCCAAACAGGCATCCCCACCTCTGTTTCTAGACCTCTGAGCAGTCAGCCTAACTTGTCCAGACCTCTTTTTCCACCCTGCTTTCTATAAACCTTTCAACAGTGGATTTCTCTCTATTTAAATTAAGTATTCATTTTTAATCCTTGATTTTGGGACCAAACATTTGGAGTTTAATCCTCGGGGTCCCAGCCTGCCTACTCGGTACTGTTTTAAACCGGGAGCTCTGCATTAACATTGTGTTGCTGAGGGCAGTGTCCTCTCTATTAACTAATCCCCTGAGGAAATGATGCCATTATCGGATTAGCCTCGGCTTGGCTAAGCCTCAGAACACGAAGAATGATGTCATTTGTGTGCATCTTTATCACCATCAGCAGTGTTGAGGACAAAACCCATCTTATAAATCAAGCCAAGCAGGGTTCCAGATACTTCCAGGTGCCACCTTCCAATTGGTCTGGCCTGGTTAGAAGAAAGTGGGGCAAAGTCATGAAACAAAGGAGTGAAACATCGGACTTTTCTCCGACCTGGCTCCTGAGCCGTCTCTTCCCTCCTCCTACCCAGATCTGACCGACAGGGTCCGTGAGCCTGACGCCCCTGGTGCAAGTGACCTGCCATCACTAATGAAGTCTAGTCAGGACCCCGGTCTCTAAGCAGTGGATTAGAGGATGAGGCTCTCTTCTCACCTCTTGCCTGGACAACCGAAAGGAGCACGGCTTGGCTAAGCCTCAGAACACAAGTTGTTTGTTTTTTTTAGGATGCTTTGGTAGAAAATAGGGGCCCATCAAGGAGGGACTGTGGTCTTTTCTCCACCCCAGGTGCTCAGCGGGGAGGCTGGCTACAGCTCCTGGAAGCTTGGTCAGGTCCCTCTGAGATTCAGGGTGGAGCCAGGATCATTCTTCTAGACCCTGGAGGCCACTCTGTGCTTCCTGAACCCTGACTACTCGGGGTCCCTCCCTGAGGCCATCCTCTACCCTCCATCGCTCACACCAGCCCCTGCCCTTGCTGAGCTCAGGTGAAACCTGGGTCCCCCCTCTCCTCGGTTTCAAGATCCCCAAGAGAATATTTTGTAGTTTATCTGCTAGTCTGAAATAATTTGGGTGGTTTGACATGTAACACCTTCCCTGACCTCCCATCCTGAAACGCACCTACCAGCCTCCCCTCTTCCTCCTACCTCCTGCTCGTGGGGACTCTCACGAAGAATGATGTCATTTGTGAGCATCTTTATCACCATCAGCGGTAATACTAAAGGCTTAACGTTTCAACTTACTCGTTTAATTTTCCTAGACCAAAACAAAGCAAGCATATTTTATCTGGGCGATTTCTCTCTGGTGAAGCACAGACAGGAAAAAATTGCAAGGAAGATGTAGGCAATACTTTTTTCATTCACTGTGGAGCGTTGTATGGGCTGAATTACAGTCAGCCACAGACAGCAAGTTCTAATCCCCAGAAGCTGTGCATGTGACCCTATTAGGAAGTGGGTCTTTGCAGATGTGATTAAGTTCAGCATCATGACATAAGGAGATAACCATGGATTTTTTTGGGTGGGTCCTAAATGCCATCGCAATGGTCTTTATGAGATGCAAAAGGAGATGACAGGGGCACATAAGGGAAAGGGTGAGGGAGAAACAGAGGAAGATGTGACCACAAGCCCAGGAATGCCTGGAGCTACCAGAAGCTGGAAGAGGCAAGGGAGGATTCTCCCTGAGAGCCCTCAGAGGGAGCCCGGCCCTGCCAACAACTTGATTTCAGACTTTTGGCCTCCAGATCCATAAGAGAATAAATTTCTATTGTTTTAAGCCACCCAGTTTATGTTTACTAGTTACACAAGCCTCAGGAAATGAATACAGACACTATGGTTTCTAGAATGGGACATGGTTTTCCTTCTCAAGAATGTGGGATCTGGGACTTCCCTGGTGGTCCAGTGGGTAAGACTCCAGTCTCCCAATGCAGGGGGCCTGGGTTGGGGCCCGGGTTTGATCCCTGGTCAGGGAACTAGAACCCGCATGCCACAACTAAAGATCCCATGTGCCACAACTAAAACCGGGGCAGCCTAAATAAATAATAAATAAATAAATAAATGTTTTTAATTAAAAAGAAAAGAAAGTGGGATCTGGCCAGCACCTGTCCATTAATTATTTCATTTATTCGTTTAGTTAACATTTCATCTATGTATCGGACTCTACGCTAAGCTCTGGGGACACAGATGGGATTAAGAAACTGTTACTGTCCTCAAGGAGTACACAGTCTAGTGGGAGAAAGAAATATAAAGAGATCACTATAAATGCTTTAAATACAACAGGAGAGACATAAAGGGAGCTCCCCAGGGGGAGTTAATGGATGTTGTCAGGAAATTTGGCCAAGATTCCTGGGGAGGCCTGGGCAGGGAAGATACAGGGCAGGGCCATGGAGGTGGGGTGGGCGGTGGTGGGGTGTGTGTGTGTATGTGTGTGCGTGTACTCTTCTGGGAGCTGCAGCCCCCTGTTCTGAGAAATGCCCCTCCCTCCACTCCACCCATGGCTTGAATGGAAGTGGCCAAGCTCTTACAGAGCTCACTCCTGGGCATATTTTTGTCCCCAGGAGGGCACCCATCACAAGTTTTCTCTGGACTCTTTGACACAGGGAGATGTGTGTCAGCACATCTGCTGGGGGCTTCCCGCCCTGCCCAGGAAGCAAGACTTCAGCAAGGACGGTGGGGAAGGGCATGGGGCTTTGTGTTCTGTGTCCTGCAAACTCTTTAATCACATGCCACCAACTGGGAGGCCTGGTTAGTGCTGTGAAGACGATGGTCCCGCCTGAGGACCCAGGGCTGCTGGGCAGAGGAATTCCAGCCAGACAACCACTCCTGGTGAGCGTGACCAGAACTCATCAGCTGTGTGTGGAAAGTGTGTAGACCAATTATGTGCAGGACACACACGTTCCATTAAAACATAGCAACTGTAAAGTAGAGATCTCCTAATCTAGTTTTTTTTAAATAATTAAAAAATTTTTTCATTTTATATTGGAGTATAGTTGATTAACAATGTTGTGTTAGTTTCAGGTGTACAGCAAGTGATTCAGTTATACGTATGCATGTATCTATTCTTTTTCAAACTCTTTTCCCATGTAGGTTATTACAGAAAATTGAGCAGTTTCTTGTGCTATACAGTAAGTCCTTGTTGGTCTAGATTTTATTTTTGTGGCTGTTAAGCATTGGGACTTCTTATGCCTGGACGTGTATTGCGTGCTAATGGAAGAAAGTTTATGACCCTATCACTAGATCACCCCAGTAGCTTTTATAAAGATGTAATTTAGTAAGTACATTCTACAAAATTTATATAACCCTTTTGGTTGACGAGCCACATTTAAGGCTGCTTTTTTTTTATATAAGTGGATACAAGTACTGTCTAACAAAAATTACTTGACTGATAAGGAGCTATCTTCCAATTCCTCTAAAAAAGCTATCCTTTAGGCAAAACGCTTATGTATAGTATTGCTGTAAAATGCCCAAAATTCTCAAACAAAACTTATACCATTTAAAAAGTTTTGGGCAGATTATGACAACCAAATGAAGCATATAATCCTTGATTGTATCTTGAATCCGAAAAATAGCTGTAAAGGACATTTTGGGGACATTGGACCTGATAATACTATCGTGCCCACAGGAGGACTCTTGGATGTGATGACGGACTTGGCGCTGGGAAGTGGAGGTCCCTGTGCTGAGAAGCGTCGTGGTGAAGATGTAGGGTGGGTGAGTGTTGCAGCGACTGGTCCTGTGTTCATTGCACTATGCTTTCAACTTTTCTAAATTAAAAGGTGGGGCATTAAAAAAAAAAAAAGAATGCTACTCTGGGATTGTTGTCGTTTGAAGGGAGAAGGATATTATTAAAACGACTCTTGCAGAGAGGCTTTCTACGTTAGTAAACAAGACAATTCACCAATTCTGACAATCACCACATCTTTGGAACTGGGAAGATAGTGTTCTCTGCTTATGGACTGTCAAGTCGAGATTCTCCAGAGATGTTTCTGGCCCCATCTGGCTTTCAGAACATTCCCCGGCCTGGAAGTGGTTAGCAAAGAGGTAGCCCTGGGCAATAAAAGCAGATGCTGAGTTTCCACTAAACCCATAGTGGCTGGTTCATTCACCGAGCTGGAAGAAAGGCATGATCTGACTGCCTGTGTCTATTTAAAAAGCCACACTTTCCACAGAAAACATGAAAGGGAAGAAATTTTTTAAAAAACTCAGTGTGTTTGTGTGTGTGTAGTGGTGGGAGGTGAGGAGTAAACAGGATACGCTGACGGCAGAGAAGAAAACTAGCGAGAAGGAGACAGACGATGGAGCCCTTCAGTCATCGTTAACGGTGCCCTTCACTGGGTGTCTGCTCTGCGCCAGCATCACCAAACACTTCTCGGGTACATAGTCCTTTAATCCCCACAACTACTTTGTGGAGGGACAAACCCATCTTAATGGAGGAAACTGGCCAGGGAAGGTCAACGCCAAGGCCATGCCAACCGTAAAACGTGGAGCCAGAATGTAAACCCACGTATGTTTGACGGAAAAGCCACGCAAGCACTTACTTTACTATCAGTAAAGCCCCCAACTCAACTGAAGCCAGGACTCAGTACAGAGGGGGTTGTTCCCCGATTCTCTGTACTTTACTTATTTTTAATAATAAAAGACAAAAGCACATTTGTAGGAAACCTCTGGGATGGAGCATGTTTGTGCAGAGGTTGTTGAGGTAAGGGGTGGTGAACATCTATAGCCAGTGAGAAAAGGCTAAGTACAGAAAAATGTAAATGGGTGAGCATGCATCAGTATCTACAGAATACAGCATCGTTGCTCAGAAAGTGAAACTGCAAGTTCTTAAGGCTGAGATAACAAAGTTATCACGTAGGACAGTTCACATATAGTCAAGTCCAGTGGTTCTTCAGTTTATACATTACACTCACCTGGGAAGCTATCTTGATGCCCAGGTCCCATCAGGACCTGGGTGGGGGGGTATTTTTTTAAAAGCCCCTGAGAAATGCTAAAAGGCAGTCAGTGTTGTGAATCATTGTTTCTAATCCAGCACTCAAAGAAAAGCCAAGCTTGTTTCTTGTTTTTTAAATGAACAATTGCAACTGTCTAACAAAAGCATCAAGGAATAATACCTCACCTGCTTCTGATGCGCTGCTATTTTGTTTTACTCTCTTTCTGTTTCTAAAGAAAAATAGTGGTCTTGACCAGGTTTGAAAACACTGGATTAAGAATCTGTATTTGGTAAAGAAAAGCTTTGGTGTTTCGTATAAGCATGGGGTTAGAAAACTGGATACAGCCTGGTGAAAACACCGCAGATCCTACCATGATTGAACTTTGTGGATCATTTCAGAGAACAGATTTTGAGTCCTCCCATTAACAGTTTTCAGTGAGGATGAAAGTGTATTTTGACAGCGATCAACTTCTACGCCTGCGTAAGTGCATGCTGTGGTCACTTTACTACCACGGGGAGAACACGGGCTTTGGAGTCAGATCGAAGTTCTGATTAACCTTTTAACTTGGTCAGATGGTCTTTCGCCTCACTTTGCCATCTATAAAACAGTGAGAGGATTATTGTGAACCTAAGAGCACAGAGCACAGCCAAGCTCACTAGAAGGCATTCAGTTAAGCGCCGGTTTACTTCTTTCTCTTTGAAGTTCAAAGTCACTTTTCCTACAGCAGAAGTCTTCAAGGGGCAGGGGTCATTTCTGGTTGTCACAACAAGGCCTTCCGGTGGGTAGAGGTCAGGGATGCTGGTAAACACTCTTCAGTGTACAGCGTGGCCCACCACAATTACCCAGCCCATACAAACTACTACGTATAAAATAAATAAGCGACAAGGATACCTTGTACAGCACAGGGAATACAGCCAAAATGTTATAGTAACTTTAAATGGAGTGTAATCTATAAAATTTTTGAATCACTATGTTGTACACCTGAAACTAATATAATATTGTAAATCAACTATACTTTAATTAAAAAATTCAAGTAGGGAATTCCCTGGTGGTCCAGTGGTTGGGACTCTGCACTTCCACTGCAGGGGGCACAGGTTTGATCCCTGGTTGGGGAACTAAGATCGGCATGCCACACAGACAAAAAAAAAAAATCCATGATGAACAAAATACCCAATTTTTACATAGAAACAATCTGTGTTAAATTAAAAAAAAAAAAATTATCCAGCCCAAAATGTCAACAGAACTAAGGTTGAGAAACCCTGCCTTAGAAGAATCCACAACATCAGAGACAGACTCGGTCAGTTATGTTCTATAGATTTGGATAAGGAAATGGAGATTAGAAAAGTTAGGTGATCTGCCTAAAAACCACAGTGCTGGGGCAGAGTGGCGGGGTGCACAGCTTTGACCCTTGGATAAGAAACCAGATCTTTTCCTACCCCAAAATGTGCTCTTTCCACTAGTACTGCCCCCGGTCCTTAAGCAGAACAATTCTGGGAAAGCAAAACTAGTTACTAGAAAAGCTAAATTTATACTGAAGTTTTCAGTTATGCTATACACACTTATATTGTTTAAAAACTAAAATATATATATATATATATATATGCAAATAGACTCAAAAATGACTAATATTGACTGGTTGTCTTTTAGGAAGTACCCAGAGCTAGCAAAGTTAGACCACTACCACAGAACCATCGCACATCTGCCGCAGACAAGTAGCAACAGCATAGGGAAACTTCCTCATCATCCTGCCCACCAGGAGAGCTTAACCAAACCAAACCTACTCAATACTTTGAGAAAAGGAATCTTTCTCCAAATATTAAGACTCAGTCTCCCCCATAAAAGTATGACACAACTGTTTTGTGCTATAATTACATATAGTGAGGCATTCCTCCACAGCAAATACCACAGGCAAGACAGAAGTCTGGATATACATAAATTGACAAGTGGTAACAGGGGAAAATACCTTGAAAGCTGCTGATAAAAGTGAGTGCTCATTGATCACATTAACTGAATGTGAAATTTATTTTTTGGCCTTTCAGAAAGTAATTCTCCATAGGCTATTTTGGAGACAGGCATATTACACTTCTTTCTGATGAGGAATCAAGGACAAATAGAAATCAAGTCAACTTTGGGGATTTTACCCAAGAAATTAAGTTAATTGTTGCTCAGGCTTTACCAGTGTTTATGATGAACTAGACTCAAGGTTTAATTTTCAAAGTTCAATTACTAAAATGACTAGACATTTTTCGAAATATTGTCATAACGTGACAATCTAAGGGAAAATTAAATACAAAATTCAGTCTTTTGTGAAACTGCATTTATCCAAACTGGTCCATGTCCTGAGGATTCTAGGTGATTACTAGGTATGATATTAAAATGTACTATAAAATAGTCAACATGACAATATGTTCTCCCATACCCAAAATGCAATTCTGAGGGCTGCAAACTATAGTCAGTTGAGCCATTTTTTGAAATTCTGCTTCACCTTCACAGAAAAGTGATGCTATAGAAAATTTCTAACCCTGAATAGGAAACAAACTGATTTAGGCCAGATTGATACTTCCCCCATTATCATCAGGTGCTATTTTGGGGTAGAAGAAAAAAAAATGTTTTCCCATTCATACTTTTAAAAATCTTTGGGTTTTATGAGCTTCCTGACTGTACACAGAACACTGTCTTCTCTCTATGGGTAAACGTATACCCACTGAATAGACATTAGTGTGCATTAAGAGAACATAAGAAAAACCATAAAAACCCAGAGACGGATTACACTTAAATGTAAGGCTTCCAGATGGCAAAAGGTCAAAGATATTACAAAGTGGGAAAATGTTGACCACCTGGCAAACGGTTAAGATCCTTATAAGAACGTTTTACACAAAAACCAATATTCAAACATTACAAATGAGAATGAATAAAATACTCAATTCATGAAACACTAATAGGCAAATTTCAAGTGTTGAAGAACGCACCACACAAATGAAGACACGTTACTTAAGGCAGAATGGCTGTCTGGACTGTGGGCTTTACACCCTGAGTAACTTGAGCGCCCAGGTTTGTTCCCAACTCTGATAAATTCCTGTGCGATCTTGTAAATTACTTAACCTCGTGGGTGGTTTTGAGAATCAAACTATGTCAAGTACCTGGTACAGAGTAGCTCAACAGTAGTTATTATAATAGACTGGCCAACAGGTAAAAGATGAACACCCCCCATTGGTGAGGGAGGTAACTGCTGCAGATTGGTGGGTAGTAATGGTTACGCATTATCCACCCTAAGTATCCAGGCTTCTCCCCAACACTGCTTCAGTTTTGTCCTGAGACAAGATTCATTGCAGCATTATTTAGAATATGAGAGACACCTAAAGCCCACCAACACTGGGACTGGCTAAAGTATTTTTATGTATTAATATGTATGTCTTTACAATGGGCCTCGGTACAGCAGTGAAGTTATAAAACCTTATCATATTTACTGATTTCCCTGATACACAGAGCTTTAAAAAACAGCCTACACTACACTAACACACACCCGCGTGCTGACACACACACCACCTTCAGGAGAGAAAGGCTGGAAGAGTTGTTTTTTCTGGGTGGTAGATAACTTACATTTAACTTTGTAGTTTTAAAAAATTGTAATGTAATCAACATATGCTACTCTTCTATCAGGAGAAAGTCATTCTCATTTAGAACAGTGATAGCATACATAAGAAACAGCAAAGAAGGAAAGTTGGATTTTCACAGTTTACACCACGCTGCTCCAATCCCATTTTTAAATTAGTGACAAAACTGTTTAGAAATGACACCATAAGATGAACTTTATTTTAAAGCTCATAAGAGGCTTCACAATATCAGTTACAAACAGAATCAACGTTTCTTCCATGTTACACCTTCACGTGACAATGCACTGTATAAGGAGAGATACATTTTAAAGGTTTTGTTCTGCATGCTGCTAACACATTTCACTAGCTTTTGCTTTTAGTCACTGGATTTTTAATAATATCAAAGCAAAAAGTGAGATTCTATTGGACAGAATTAACTTTAGAAAGCCCTTATGAAATCAGACTTAGTCTTGTTTATAAACATCCACACCCACACGCGTGCTGAAACGGAGAGCAAAATGCACGAAAACTACCTTGGCAGGAACAAATGCTTAAAGAGTTTAATCACAGCCCTCTTGAATACACTTTATTTTCTCCAAAGACAAAAGTCAATTTCATCCTCAGTGATGCAAATGGTAATACTGCACAGAAGCTTAGTATGAATTCACAATTCCACAGGAATCTGAAGTTACCAAGGCAATTTTCCCTTTTAGGATCATAAAGACTACAGACTTAAGCTTTTTCTTTTTTCCATATAATACACAAAATTTCTAAACATCCTTAAAAAAGAAAATATAAATAGTCTCAGTATGTCATGTAGAATCACATACTATGGCAAAAATATTTTATTAATTGAAGGACTAAGTCAGTTTAACGTCATCTAGTCCAAGTCCATATTAATGGAACTCTTCTCGTTAGGGTAACATTCTCCATTCTGATGTGGAGGTTCAGCACTGAAATTGTTTTTGCCTTCTAGGTCCTCTTCCTTTTTATCAGGACTCGGGCCATTTGGAGTTCTTTCCAGTTTGGGTGATTCAATTTTTGGTTTGGGTTGTGTTACAACAGGTTCACAAGTGTTATTCAACTCCTAAGAAAGGAAAACAAAACTAATAATCAGACTAACTCTAGTTCATTTTCAATTACTTTCCTACATACCCGAACCAGTATTTTTCTACCAACTCCAATTATACACATCTCAAAGAACGCCATTTGCTCAACACATTTGCCCAAAACTATAGCTTGAAGCCTGATCAAAAGAGACGTGAATATTCTTCTACGGTATGTCAGGGACTTACTAACTACTCACATATTATTAACCCATTTAATCTCACAGCAATTATTAAAAGGTAGGAATTATCATCCCCACCTATGGAGGAGAGGTTAAGTAACTTAACCTCAGGAACAGAACAAGCAGTGAGCAAAGAGCTGGAATTCAAGCTTATAGCCCATGACCTCAAAGGCTCATGTTAACCTTCGCTGTGTTTGAATATTCTTCCAGGCAGAAAGCAGTTCCTTGGTTTTCTTCCCAACTTCCTTCAAGCCTCACGCTCTCAGCAAGGCCTTCCCTGAGAAATACTGACCTGGGTCCCTCTCCACCGCCCCAAGTTTCCTAGTCCCTTTCGACTACTTTCCGCTCGGCACTAACACATCTGCTGTCCTTCCACGCTTGTTTACTGCCAAGTCCTCCTCACACCCGCGGGTGACTTCCGCAGGGGGGGTGACTTCCGCAGGGGCGGTGACTTGCTTTGGACACTGACAGTTTAACTCCTAGAACGGTAACTGGCACACGGTAGGGGCTCAACAAATGTATTTGTTGAACTAAATGAACAAATGAAGAAATAGAAATTTAACAGAAACTTACAAGGTATTCCACATTTTGTAATATCAATAACAAACTCAGAAATCTGGTCTTGGGATGAGGTAAAAAGATTTAAGCAAAAATGGCTATGTTCAAGGTTCAAAGGATTGCAACCAGAATCCCTAAGAAAACACAGCAGTACACACTAGACAATGACACTCACCTTTATTTTTGCTCTAATTTCCTGAGCACGTACGACGGGATCCTGATCGAGACTCTTCTTAGCCTGAGCGTTCATGATATTATTCATCCACTCCATCACTTCATTAACAGACTTCTCAACCTTTTTCATTTCAGACTCATCAATGTGGTTATATTTCTCATCCTAAATGGAAAAACTTGGTCATTCTGTAGAATTAAGTGTATTTAACAGTAACATCTAACTTGACCCAATTTTCCATGAAGTTCACATGTACCTCTGGTCTCACACACCAAAACCCAGTTTTTCTCATTTAGGAACGAACATTTGTTCACAATGAAGGTTCCTCAACTTAAATACGAGCTTGTAAGTCTAGGGTAGCTTCCTCGCTCTTTACAGAGACTTACATTATTCCTAAAGTCAGCTGCTATCTTGGCATAGTGCTGCAGCCTCTGTCCTAGTTCTTCAAACATTTTTGGCCGTTCTTCAGCTTCTTGAAATCGGACTTTAATTGGAGTGCCAATTTTCTGAAACCGAATGTAATAAATCAGTATTTGTCGTAATTATATTTTAAAAGTCTACAATCGAAAACACAAGCACTGCTTCCTAGGGGGAGAGGAGGGCCTACCATTAATTCCTCCAACTTGTCGACATACGCCTGCTTAGCCTGGTCCTGTCCCTCTTCATAGAGCCAGTTCTCAGTCTCTGTGAGCAGCCGCAAAAAATTCTGATGATCCTACATACCGAACACAAGAATCAGTACTAGGGGCAATCTTACTTTAAGATAGTCGAAACAGTCGTCCTCAGGAGTGTTAAACATCAAGTAGCTCATTTCATTTCTAGGAAGGCACTGATTAGCTGGAGTCTCTTCACTGAAAAGTGTCAGGGAGCAATAACCACTCCACTATTAGCGCCATACGGTATTTTACAAGAGGGACTGACAGTTACTCTTAGGCTATTCTCTCTTTCACACAGGGATATTTGAAATTTTGTGGTAAAATGCTCTTATTGACTTATAATATTGTACTTCAGTAGTCCGATTTTGGACAATTTGTACACTGAAATGTGGTTATAGAATCATAGGGACTTCCCTGGTGGTCCAGCGGTTAAGACTCCACGCCTCCACTACAGGGGGCGTGGGTTCCATCCCTGGTCAGGGAACTAAGACCCCACGTGCCTCGCAGCACAGCCAAAAAGTAAAAAAAAAAAAAAAAAAAAAAAAAGAATCATCTTCCTACTCTCCAAAACAATTAGGTCTCAATTAGTAACTTTCTACTCACTTCCACAACTACCAAATACTGAAAGGAAAACTAAACAAGTTGACAATTCGATCACTGAACACACAAAAAAGCCATTCCTAACAAACTCACATAAAGTATGCAGTTATACTCTAGCTTTAGGAGGTCTAGCTGGTTTGGGTCATCTCTACTTCAGAATCCCAACCATAAGAAATCCAGCTTCAGAGCTGAGAAAGAAATATATTACAAAGTAGCCTCAGGATCTTAGGACTAAAATAGACTCCCGAGTTTAAATTCTCTTAAGTTCAGAATTAATTCCGAAACCACTCTAGATTTCTAACTAGCCAATTTTTCTCCAAGGCCCATCTTTCACAAATGAGCTTCAGGGATTTGCTTAGAGCCACACTGCTTCTGGGAGCTGACAAAAGCCTAAGGGTAATACTGGTGCCTGATAAACTTTGGAATGACTGCATGAACAAGCCTTATGGGATAAAGCAATGACAGAGAGCAACCAAGGCACCAGAGTCATAAAAAAAAAGTCTGAGGCCTTAGAAAGCAAGGATTTTCTCTCATTTATGTTTCTAGGCCACAGCAACTGTGATGTCACAGACTATGAATAAAAGTGCCGACGGGTTCTTTCTTTGATGGTAAAAACTAACCTCACTGGGATAAACTAGAATAAAATGGCACATCGCTAGTGCGCCTCTCCCTCCATGACTTTGTTTACACAACTTCTATTTCAAGCTGTTTTGTTTTCAAAAAGCTCAAGTTACATAATCTAGTAGAGGTTTAAATGTCAAATTTGATATTAAACACTTCATAATGAGATTATCTGAATAAAAACAGACAGAGCCCTAAACATACCTGCTCACATGTAAATTTCTCGTACGGCCCACACAGCTTGTCCCTGAACTCGTACACATACTCCTCGACTGCATTTTTAGCGTCATTTCTCTCCTTTTCCAACTTATCCTGCATTATCATCTTACCCTGTCAGGAAACAGAAAAGGTTAATTCCAGTCTTCTGCTACCTGTAACTGTATTTTAACTATTTAGATTCTGGAGTTAACAAAATCAAGGATTATATCAAAAAAAAAAAAAATCAGTCTTAACAGTTCTAATTTATACCTTATAAAATTCTTCCAACAAGTCCTACAAAGTTCTTCATTTTCTAAATACACAGAATGAGGTTTTTTTTAAACATTATATAATAAATTACATAGCTTTCACATTTCAGATTTAATACTAAGGAAAAAAACCAATCTATTGCTTTTATACAATTTTGTTTTCTTTTATGTAGTTACTTGGTTGTCTCCTACTGGGATTAATACTGACCAATGTAAAACAGCCACACAATTCTGCCACCACATTTTAAAATCAAGGATAAATAAATGTACTTAGAGTCTATTTATTTACCAAATATAATATAAACGGAATAGAATTTATTATTAAATTTCTAAATACAATGTTCCCATCTCAGTAAAGGAAAAATGAATCTCAATTATTTCATATATGTAGACTACAAAGAAGCATAATGTATTTTAACAGAAATATTTAGTGTGGCCTGAGATACCAATTGTATTGCTCTCTGGGTTAGAAGATATTAGCACCCGATTTCTTCATAAGAACTTGGGCAATCAATTTTATACCAAGCAGAATGATCTATGGTATAGATTTCTTTAACAAGGTTACAAACATATAAACAAAACTTGCTAAAAAAAATTTAACTGAAAAAACCATTAGTTTTGGCTTCATCCTATCCCTAAAAATTATATAAACTTATGAGATATGAAAAAGAATTATAGCCATTTATCTATTAGAAATACGCGTAAAAGGGCCAAACTAAACACATTCCAAAATAAAAATATGTAAATGAAGTACTTACCTCTGTTTCAATATACATGTTAAGAAGGTCTTTCCCTAACTGCCACACCAAGTTGGCTTCAACTGGCAGCTCAACATTCACCACCTTTATTTTGGGTTTTTTAGCTTCTGGAGGCTGGTCAACTTTCTTTTCATTAGCCTTGGGAAGAGGGGTTAAAAAAAAAAAAAAAAAAAAAAAGGAGAAATTCTTAAATAGTCCTTGAATAACAAAAATCCCCCTATCATGCTTACTGAGGACTCAGGAAAAATTAAAATCCCTAAAACCATAAAGTTGGAAGAATGTATAAGAGATCATCTAATTTTCCACCCATGCATTTTAAATCAGGGCTGCAATTACACTTAAACATGCCACACTTCCCTTCAAGAATTCACCAGGATATTTTTCATTTCATATTAAATTTAAATTTAATCTCTCCTGCTAAAGCTTTTCTTCATCAGTCCTTGCTTTCTAATCCCTTTAAGCAATGTTTGCGACTCCAAAAAGGCAAAAATATTATTATTAAATTACCACATCTTTAAATTTAGTCTACAATCTAATGGTAACACCAGATGGACTTTGACCAACTGCTAAGCATGTTAGGACCAACTCTATTCCTGTAATATATATATTTGAGGCCCTATATCCCAGCATTAAATGTGCTTTAATTACAATTATCACTACACACTGATGAGTGCCTTTTAAAATTTCCTGAATTTGGAAATTACGTACACACACGTATATGTCTATATATATATCCTTATTTCTACTATCTGCCTTTGAGTCATACCACTTCTCATTAGCAACTCTGCAAGGTCAAACGATTTTTAAAAGTCTTAAAATGGAAGCAAATGGAATGATGTAGCAAATGCTAAGTTTATTGTAAGTTTTTCCAAAATACGTAAATACAGGGCTAAAGAAGTATCTCCTATGGCCTTTAATTTTCCAAGCCTTTCATAGTATTTTCATTTCTGCAGGTTCCTATAAGCACAGATGACAAAGAATGCAATTTAGGAAACTCAGCTGTAGGACAGATTAGAAGATAACCGAGGGTT
The DNA here is from genome assembly GCF_965194825.1 of Balaenoptera physalus. Lineage (NCBI taxonomy): Eukaryota > Metazoa > Chordata > Mammalia > Artiodactyla > Balaenopteridae > Balaenoptera > Balaenoptera physalus. The sequence continues at coordinate 73,941,684 of NC_138899.1, read as the reverse complement.
ATGTAACGTGTACCCTGATTGGCTGAGATGGTAAAACAGGGACAAGCCCACGAGGCACAAGCACTGGCACTGGGGAATTTCGGGGAGTTATGAAGGATGTTAAAATTCTAGGCTCTTTATATAAGAAACTGGGACTTGAAAGAGGTTCAATGGCTTGGCTAAAATTATAAAGACAGAGATGGGACTAGACCGCATGTTTCCCAGACTTCTGCTTCAGCGTTCCTTAGAAATCACACGTCTGTGCAGTGCTGTGAGCTGCATCCCTAGCAATGATCTGGTCAGTCAGCCTGCAATGTCCATGTCTTCTTCTTCCCTCTAGTGCACGAGAACCCCCCAATATTTTGTGCATGCTCTGGGGGCATGAAACACAGAAAGACAAATGATACCTACACCTGGCAAAACACAGGAGTGCAACAGATATTTGGGAATCAAATGGATGACAGTCACATGTATGCAGGTTAAGTCAGGATAAGACTATCTAGCCGAACAAAATTAAACCAACTACTGACAAAACCAACGTATCACAAAACGGCATCTGACGTGGCTTGGACGAGGAATCCTCCAAGGGGGTCTGTGGTAACGTTCCAAAGGGTTTGACACTAGTGGTCCCACTGACAACTAAGAACGTAAGACGCTACCCAGTGTCCCGTTCTAGACAGGTACTGAGACCACTGGCCTGAGTCAGTTAACGCTCGACACTCAGTGGGGAAGGGGGGGGATGCTGAAATTAAGGAGCCATCACTGCAAAGACAGCAACGCTGCTACACCGTCAACAGAGCCCTCTTCACCAGGAGAAAGAGAAGGAGGCTTCCGGAAACCACCATCAGGGCCTGCAGCTCCCAGCAGGGCCCCCAAAGGATCAGTCAGGGCATGGGAGATTAAAAACCAGAACCTTTCACCAAGTGCAACGTGCATTTGGGCCCCAAGGGACAATTCTGTAATTCATGTGAGGGTAAAGGATTCTGTCCTCAGAATGAGAGAAAACCAAACTACTAATGAAAGCTAACAATTTACATCCAACCTGCACAAAGAATGAAGTTCTGCAAAGTGCCGATCTGGGATAACAATGGAAACTTATGACCAGATCATCATAATTAATTTATATAAATTTGACAGGTAATTTGAGAGGAGAAAAAAAGTTTACTAGACTACTATAGCCCGCGTATTTATCATTGGATGAACTCAAGTGGAAACTAATCACACAGCACCAGGATGCATCTGTTTCAGGTGCCCGCAATTGCAGACACCTCTAGCACTAGAGAAGACAACAAGAGGTATGCATTCGCCTCCTGTTGCTCGGAGTGGCAGTTGTTGAAGAGAAGCTTTCAGGTCTAAAAAGCAGGATACTCAATTCCCTCAGTTGAGCTGGAGTACCTCTAACTGGTTTTAGTTGGAAAATATAGAAAATTATCAGAAAAAGAACCCTACATGGAATACGATAACTGGGTGCTTGCTCTTGAAACTGCGGATTGAACGATATCATTAATGACCACACGTTGCAACACTGTCTCATGGAACGAACTGGAAGAGTCACTCACTTTGTCAGCGTCTGGGGTTTTGTTTTCTTCTGAGGGAAGTTCAGGTGAAGGGGGAGACTGTGAGGTCTGACGACCATCAATTTGTACCTGGGGCTGTGTTCCAGCTTCACTGTTGTCCTGCTGGATATTTTTCTGAAATGAAAGCCCAGGCACAAAGGATGTAGAAAGCAGGTGTACTTGTATAAATTTAAAAGGTTATAGGGCACCAAAAACAGTACACTCAATTTCTGAAATCTTAATAGGTGGGGGGGGGAAAGATACTGATAAAAGTATACAAACACAAAGTATTTGAAAACTTCTTAGATACTGTAAACCTGTAAGAAATTCTTTGAATGATAACAGTTAATGGAGTTAAACAACACAAGTAGTAAGCGTTTTGACTGATGTGATGACAGTCAAGAACTCTCCTTCAAGAAGCTTCCATCTAGCCTTGTACAGATATTAACTCTCAAAAGCACAGGACGTAGATTTACTCTAGGCCTCTCTCCCAGAAACAAGCTCCCAAGACCTCATTTCACAGCGGCCGTCACACATCTCGACACATCTCCATTTCAGTGAACTGAACAATTACATAAAACAGCCAACAATCAGTTATCTGGGGGTTCACCATCTCAGTTTAGAGAGACACAAAACCTTCTCTGTCCCCACTTTCTTTTCGTGATCCAACTATTTACACCTCAAAAACTCCCAGCATAAAGAACAAATGCTACATGTCAATAGACACCTCAATCCCCAGTAAATCAGTGCTTGCTATGATCTTTTCCCATCTCTGGGAGAAGCCTGAAACATTCGAAGTTAACTACTTGCTGCCCACCTGGAAGTCTCTCATATTTTTCTTTCAGAGCTTCAGGATCCTAAGGCAGACACTGAAGTATCCAGAAGCAAGGCACCCCTGGTGTATATATATCCAAAAGGTACTAAGAGATTGGATACAACAGGCATTAGAATAATGATGTCTGTAGCCTAATGAGAAAGTATGTGGCCCCGGTCATTTAATTCTTTACACTGAAGTTCTTCTGGATGAGGACAAAACGGAGGCTCAAATGCTAACGTTCCTTAAATGTTCTGGGAACGATCTTCGTTACAACACCTTTTCCACACCTGAGCTGAAGCACGGTAACTGCCGGCACCTCGTCACTCAACCTGTTGCTGATCGTTACCCGGAAGTGAACTGTAATAGCTCGTCTAGTTGCAAGTTTCCCAGAATTCTTCTGGAGACCACGTGAAACCAGCACCCACGCTAACGCAGTCTACATTAACATCGTGTACAGTAACAACGTCTGTACTCCAGGCGGGCACCTCACCTCCGCCTGCCCGAACACAGCAAACCGTGTAAATAAAAGTAAGTTCTAAAACGCCAAAGCCAAATGTTGCCATACGATCAAAAAATAAAACCAAAAAACCCAAAAAACCACAGCATTAATATTTGCTATGTATTTCACTAAATAGTTCTTGTATTTAGTCTTTTTTTTCTTAATCATCAGTCGGCATTTGATTTCTCAAATGGCCTATGTCTTTAAAAAAACAATTCAAAGAAACTTTACCCACTCTGAATCATCACGTGCCAGCTCAAATAAAGCTACACAGAACTCAGTCCCAGTTCCCCAAACTCCACACTGTATGTTACTGTCACCTAGCAACTGCCTGTCATCATTAACCAAAATTTTAATCACAATTAAGAAAAATATATTTTAAGCCTTCCCTACCCGTCTCTTAGGGCTTAGAATTAAGTCAACCGTATATTCAAACTCAAAGGCTTACCCACAAACTTACCTCGGCGTCTGGGTTTTCTGATGGCCTCTGATTCTGACACTCCATGTCTGCTTCGATAGAAGACGCTTCGTTCTCCTCGGCTGGGATTTTCTCCACCATAGATGCTGTAGATATGGTGAAAATGCCGTGCGTATTGACTCGCACTTTGACTTTCACTCTAGATTTTTCTCCATCCTTCTGTGCTGAAACATTCTGAACTATGAAGCGGCCTAGAACAAAAAGAAATTGACTATTTCAGAACTGAATCTAAATCTGTCAAGCAAAGGCTAAGAAATATTGCTATTCCAAAATCTCCCCATTTTCTCTACCAACTGAGTTACATTTAAGCCCTTTAATGTATACTACAAACATAACCTCTTAAAATAGACTCATAAGTACACAGTCTACTTATCATACTTGGGATTAGTCTTAATATGTCATAAAACCTTCAAAGGCAAGGGCACTCTTGTGACTTTCTGTTGAACACTCCGACACAGACACTGTGTGAAGGCTGACGACAAGCTGTCCCCGCTGTCTCCTACCCTATTTCTCCAGGTGAGCACAACCTCGACATGGAAATCTCAAGTGTAAGGCAGATGATATCAAGCGCTTCCTGCATTTTGATTGTGTAGGGCCTTTCCCGGGAATACTGTTTTTTCTGACTGAATGATCTAAACATTCTCCTATGTTTCAAATAGGAGAGGTGAGCTAAAACCTGTTATCAAAGCCTGAAACTATCATGCATTATAGAGCAGTTCCAGAGCATTCCTGAGTAGGAGTTCAGAGTGCTGACTCTGACCCAGACTCTCTGGGCTTGACTCCTGGCCGTGTGACCTGCTGTAAGTTACTTTATCTGTGCGTTTGTGGTTTGAGTTGACAAGTGTTTTACACTGAGCACTTAAAACTATGGAACCAAGGGCTAAGTGTTAGTTATCACCTCCACCAATAGTACTGTTATTACAGAAACCAGTAAACAAAATTAAGTAGTTTGAACCTGTTATGTGCAGAGCACTATATGGGATTTAATAGCCTTGTAGTTAAAGTGCTGTCTACACAAACACACAGAAAGTTAGATTTATTTAGTAGGTCGGTGAAATATGTTGGAATAGACCTTCATTAATTATCAAATCACTAGGTTCAGGAAATAATTGCCATAAGATCCAGTTAAAGAAACAGCATTTACTAAAGGGTATCCAAGAAGGCTCACAGGAGAGAGATGTACGATGGCTCTTTAAGTCTGTGCAAGCTTCTCAGTTTTGGGGATAAAATGGAAAAAGCTGATGCCATGCTAAAGAGCTTAGATTTTATCCTCTGCACGATGGGGACCAGAATCCAGCCTGTCAAAATTTTAGTCTATATTCAATGATTTTCTTAAATTATCTATAAATAAATTCACAAAAGCTGTTTTAAAAAATAAAAACTCCCCTGTGTCAGAACACTTTTAGTGTTAAGTAGTAAGAAAGAAAACACAGCTGGCCAGGTTAGACTCCTTCAAACAATTTCATTATGAAATGGTGTGGGGAAAAGGTGAGCCCTGAAGCGATCTAGCAATATTGGCAAATTTTACCAGTAGCGTGGGAAAGAGACACGGCCATTGAAGAAGATGCCTGTAACTCTCCCAGATTCTCAGAGTTAACTATGGGTCAAAATAGATGGATAGTGTCAAACCTCCCCAGGAAAAATGTAGCAATAAAGATGTATTTTTTTAAAAAAGATTACAGTACAAAGGTACATTTGAGAAGTAGCTTCAATGGTTTCCAAGCCAGGTTTTAAGCAATATTCTGCAAGTAACATTTCACCCAGAGAAAAGGTTAATATTAAAAGTAGGTGATAATCCTTTAAGTATAGACTGTATCAGAAAAGGAAAAATACTCAAGTGCTCCTATATATATACACTTGGAAGCAACAGCAGCACCGGCAAGTCATTGCATCTCTATAGGCCAGTTCATTCACCAATAAAACAAAGAGATTTCCCCATCACCATTATTCCAAAATGAAAATGTCTTCACATGGCATCGTTCCACTCAGCATTGCTAAGAACAGAAAAAATGTTTAAGTTTGCATACTGAGTCAAGTCTTCAAAAGAGTAATTACAATGAATTGCTTACCTATCTTTGCTTCTGGATATGGAACTCCTTGAGGATCAGAATAGAAAGCTTCCAGCTCAAAAGGCCCACTTCTCAAGAAGGTGAGAACTTTGGAGAAAGGCGCAGCATGGTTTCTACTGAACACTTCATGGACGCTAAGGGGAAACAAAGGCATTCAGCTCAAGTGTTCAAGCTCACTATGCTACGCAAACAGCATAAACACGTTCTAAGAGCGGTATCAATCCCATCTCACCATTTATAACTCAAAATGAGAGAAATATTTTGGTAAGTCTGGTTGTTGAAAGATCCCAGTTAAGCAAACACTCTACCATGAAACTCATTTGTTAATTTTCCTTATATTAAAATAAAGTATCTGAAAGTTATTTTCTCCTACATACCCTTCGGCATCTTCTGAATCGTGACTCCAGACCAGAGATATTGGAAAAGGAACTGCATCAGTGACGGAAAATTCTCTAACTTTAAATGCTGGGGAAAGGATTGCACACTTTAAAAAAAAAAAAAAAAAGAAAGAAAAAAATTATCATGAGCACATGAAAAATTTCACTCAGCTTTTAATATAAAAATCAATTCAAGCCCGCCTGCCACAACTAAGGAGCTGGCGAGGCACAACTAAGGAGCCCGCCTGCCGCAACTAACACCTGGTGCAACCAAATAAATAAATATTAAAAAAGAAAAAAATCAATTCAAACAGGACGGGTAGGTTTAAATTCAAATTCGAAATTGCTTACAGTGTATGTGTCTTAAGCGTAAGTGATTTATCATCTAAATACTATGGCAATCACTAGATATAAAGATAAACAGTACAATGAATCTTAGGCTAGCAACTGTTAATTAGTAACAAGTTTCACAGGGGCTGAGGAAAAAACACTGGTCTTTCCAGAAATGCCCTGCTGATAGCAATTCTAATTACAGCTGTATCACTTTTGAATGTGTACATACATCCAAACAGCTCTGTCCACATTGCCTTTCAAATGTCTAAGACTGAAAAAAGGTAAAACCAAAATGTTCCTATTTTCAAGTAATTTTAGGAATGAAGGAAGCGATGGTCAATTCAAATTTAGGGTAGACAACACCCAACAGACCAACTGGTGGATTTAGACTTGTCACATAAGAATGACTAAATAGATGACTAAACTAAAAGTCAATAAATCTCTGACTCTGTCAATAGCACAGGATTCTTCAAAAGAGAAGCCAAAATAAGCTCTACTTCTAAAGAAACTGTAAACTTCCAAAGTTCTGGGGAATTAGAGTTAGTGAAGGAGGCACACTCCATTGTCAAGAAAGAAGCAAAAACAAAAACCCCACAAAACATGAAGAATCTTGATGATGCAATGGATTACAGGCAATAGTCAGCATCTATATGTTCTTTTTTAAAAGTTTTACACGGTAGTCAGTCTAAATACTTTTCTGTAAAGAATCTACTGCTTTATATTTTTAAAAAACTGTGCTAACTAGATCAAATTTAAACAAATTAACTTAAAACTTTAGTTAAAACTACTCAGATTTGACTATAATATCCTAAGTATAAACCAATACTAATTTTTTTTTATCAGTAACTTCTAGATTTTGTGCTTTTACTTTGCCAAACTTCATGCCTCTGAGCTGCCTCCTTATTTGATAAGCTACCATCAGTTTGGAGGGGGATCAGCTATTTCATCAAACCACCTGTTAGCTAATACCCTTAACCCTGCAAACTTTCCCCAAATCAATTCCTTACTGCACCAGATTGCTGCTCCCCTTCCCTCCTCGGTGCTCTGTAACAACCGTCACCACCACACAGCTACTTCGCGCTCTGCAGCTGTGTGTTCTACGATCCCCTCAGAATCATGCCTGTTCCTAATCCCCAGTTTAAGAAACACTAGCTCTGTAGTTCTTTTAATCTTAAACTTCCTAAATCTTCCAATACTTGAAGCAGATCCTGCGTCTCCACGGCCGCACTGATTTATGGAAACGTAAGTAAGCCCCGTGTGGTGTGTAACCGGCCACTGGGCTCTGCTTTCTCTGCGACCTCACCTCGATGAAGTAAAGCAGAAACAGTTCAAGGAAGGAGCCCCCAGGGGGAGAAGGGCTGAGAAGGCAGTACCTGTAGTGCACACCCTCTGGCCACTGCTTCATCTGCGTTGAGCGTCGTGCTCGTATCTTTTCCAAAGAATTTGGCAATTTTTTCTTTCACGGCTGGGATTCGTGTAGCGCCTCCAACTACCTCCACAGCGCTCACGTCTTCTACTTTGAGCTGAGTTTGTTCCAGCAATGAATAAAGGGGAACTTCTATCTTTTGCAGGAGCTCAGCACAGAGTTCTTCAAACTGTGCCCTTGGCAATTAAGAGGAAAACTTTAGAAATCTTTAGAAAACTTATCTTAAGGTCAATAGCCTGTCCTATTTTTTTAAAAAATAAGTCTTATCAACCCAACATTTTTTTTTTCCCTCAGACACCCTGAATTCCACATGGGCCAAGTTCAACCATACTGTAATTTGTAACTTTGCTTTTTCAAAAAATATACAAAACAGATGCAGAAAGGGCATGAGGAGAAAATCAATTCGACAGGTATTACTAGAAGAAATCATTTCTATATTAAGATTTCCATTTTATTCCTTAATGTTTTAGGTGATCCTGTTTTCATTACTTTGAATATTTCCATTCTCTTCAAAATATTTCTGCAAAATATTCTGTGAAACCATTATTGAATTACTGGCCCAGAAATACTAAAAAGTGAACAATACCCAAAAGACTTCACTACGAGGGCACTGAGCACAGATCTTCCTAAAAACCCTCTTTGCAGAAGCAACCCTAGCTCTAATGACGTTGACAGTCTTTCCAGCAGGTACGGTACAATCCTGAAATGTGGGCCAAGACTCACAACACCACGGCTAGAACTGACACGCGGACTACAGTTTCAGCAAGAAGTTCCTTCTTTAATCTGTCAGAATTCAAGACGCACCTGTTCATCTTTCCCGAAACATCTATGTCATTCATAAAGCACTCGATATTCAGTGGTAGGTCCGTGCTGTTAGAGCTCATTAGCTTTTTCAATTTTTCACACTCCTGATACAGACGAAGCAGTGCTCGAATTTTGGATTTTGCATCCAACTTGTACTTAGCTTTAAATTCTGCACAAAAATGTTCCACTAACTTTGCATCAAAGTTTTTTCCTCCTAAGAAAGGATCAAAAGCTGTTCCCAGTACCTAATTTAGTTAAAACAACAAATAATCCGGTTATTTCAATCATATTTGTAACTAGAATCTTAAATATCGCTATTCAAACCACCAAAGACTCCTAGGCTCAAAATTTCTATTTAAACTACAACATGAAATCCAAGTCAGTCAGGAGACATGTAACTACAAAATCCAAACGATATGTCAAGTCTCTAAGATATCTTTCATTTTAATGATTACATAGAAGATAACCTTAAAAAGCTTTTCTTTCCTAAGGAAGAACAATTACAGAGTACGCTAAAATGATTACATCATCTTTACGGAGGATCAACCTTAGGAACAACTCTTAGTTAATATCTTTACCCAAAACTCTTCATTACCTAGAAGAGCACAATCCAGAAGCTCAGTAGCCTAAAGTAATGACAATTGTCACACATTTAACATTTGGGTCACTTAGTTCCGATTTATGACTTTACCTTCAATTTTCCCTTGTTAAAGGCACAGGCAGACACTTGAAAAGCTGAATGTCCCATATCAACAAAAACCACTACTCGAGGTTTCTCATCCAGGCCTGGGAGATCCTGCTTATAAATTCCATAATTCAAAGCAACTAAAAAAAAATTAGTATGTTTCAATTCTTTGGTTCACATTTTCTTAGGAATTTCATTGTTACCAATATAATCACATGCAGGAAACCTGACCGTACTTCCATTAATTAAAGGTGAACGTATTTCTTTTACATCTGACTTCATACTTTGTCCCTTTCTGATTTTAGAACCATGTTCTATCACTTTTAAATATATGGAGAGATGTGACAGAGAAGACATACGTAATGCAAAAACAATGGCATGTAAACCACATGTAACCACACACAAACAATATCAGACTCATTACATAATACTTACATTTTAACCACAACCTGCTAGGAGACTGCTTATCCAAAAAAATTAAGAATTTAATATATAACTACAGCAACTGCAGTTCCTACCAATTAGATTCAAGGCAAATAACTGATCTATCTTAAGTAGTCTGTGTTAGCTTTTTCTGAATTTTGAAACCACTGTATTTCTAAATATGTATACTTAAGAACACACCTTGTCAATACTTTAAGAGTTCTTAAAACATCTATTAAAAACATACTAAACAAAGTCTTATTTGCTTTGCCTGAATACACTACATTGTAACTGACTTTGAGTCCATCTGTAATCACAAGAAACTGATACAAGGTCTAAGAGGAGATAAGTGAGTGCTTTGCTCCCCACTATGTCCATTCCTACCAAGGTGCCTGGCAAATGGTACAGCTTAAATCAATATCTGATATAAGATGAATGATCAACTCCTAACCACATACAATCGGGAAGCATATGAGGGAAAAAAAATTTAAGCTAAATCAATAGTCAAGGTAGTTGTAAAAGCCAAAATCATGAGGTTTTGGGAAAACTTGTTTCTTAACTATAAAAACAATATAAGGAAATAAAAAACTAAATCCAATACAACTAATTTAAAGGATTAAAAAATTTATATACAAGAATTTCCTAATGAAAACAGATTCATATATTTGACAAAGTCCCAACTTCTCATTAAAACAAGCATCTGAAAGGCTAGAATTTTTGCTTTCAAACCTAACACATGTTTTTTAATAGGCTGTGTTTCTACACCTACATGAAAGTGTTTGATAACAGGACCTGGTGTGTCTTAACTTTAGTTTCGAAAGTATATTAACTTCTGCACAAGAACAGTTTTTTTTTTACCAGCTGTCATGTCATTCATGAGTTTCAAGCAGTTTAAGCCAACAATTTGTGCAGCATCTAAGACAGATCGCCTCTCAGCATCTGTGAAGAAAGAAGGGACCTACAAACAAGAAGGGAAAGAATTTTAACTTACCTAGAACACACAAAAAAAACATACAAATCCCTCACAACCATCTGTAATCAATTCACAACAGTCCAGCTACGTAAGTGCCTAGCCAAGTCACAAAACAGGAAAAGAATGGCAAGTTCTTTAACTTTCAGAAACAGTAACTACTTTTGAAAAGACTGCCCTAAAATTATAAGTATCAAATTTATTATAACCAAATTTTAACCTGAAATAAAAACTAATCAGGAGTATTCATAAGACATATTAACAGTTACTTAAATCTAATAGAAAGCTTTAAATTTAAGGGGATGAAATACTATTTCCCAACGAGTCTTAAATTTCTACAGGCATTTGGAAATTATTCTGCTATGCCAACATTAAATGTAATTAAACTATAAACCCTACAGGAACTTAAAGATAATACAGCTAATTCTAGCCTCTGCCCTTTAGGTTTGCTGTTCGTTGGTTTTAAGCATTAATCGTTGGGATACCTTCTAATTCAGTAAACCTGTTAAGATTACAAAAATGAAACTTTTTGTCAAAGCCTGTTGATTTTTCTAACAGGAAGAAGAACAAAAACAGCTCAAGGGATAAAGTTTCTTACGGTGTTGTCTTCTAGCTAGATGAATTCTTTTGATTGCTTTCTAGGACAGCACTTTAACTAGCACATTCTTCCAGAAGAGCATCTAACAATACATTCATATAATCACTTAACTGGAAAGTACCTAAGAGAAAACTTGGTACAGTGGCTTTTGCATTTTCTCCCCAAGTTACCTATAAATGCTTCAGAAAGAGTGACAAGAGCAAAGGTGGGTCTCTGCTCACCTTTCAAATCAGAACGCTTTCAGTTTTCCATATTAGGTTATTTAAAGGGGGGTGGGAGAGGAAGGAAGGACCACTGACTTATAACTTAGTTCTTTAATTTTACCAGAGATTAACAGCATTTCTCCAAGCAATACCCAAACATTTCTTTAGTAGAACACCTTCTGTCTTGCAAGAGAAATTTCAGCCTTTCTGCCTCTCTTCTTGCATATCCCAGGATGCACTGCCATAAAGGCTTCTGCCATAAAAGCCTTCTTTCACTAGGTCTGGACAGGCCACCCCGCCAAATAAAGATGACTTTTCCCCATAGCACAAATTCTCCACAGAGACAATAATAACGTTGTAGAGGGTGAAAATTGGTACATAAGGGCAAAAAAATATTTAGCTAGTTACAATGGCTTGTGGCTGTCTAAAGGGCCACAGTACAGAAACAGATATACACTACATCTGTACTACTAAACTTTCATGTGGGAGAGGTGATTAGGTATAAAATGTATGTAAAGGATCCTTGGGGCAGGGGAAGTGACACCCTGTCCTATACAGTCAGTATCGCCTGGCTGCAATCTCCAGCTCGAGGTAACAGCTGTTCTGAGACATAGGCTAGGTAGAAAAGAGAGATAGTGGGAGAGATTAGAGTAGCTCTCTTAATTAACTTTAACTACTCAGAAGAGAAAAAAAGAGAACTAAGTCTTCAAAGGAAGAAGGAAGGCCTCTCTTTTCCTTGTTTCTCTAACCTCAATAACTAACACCTAATCTTATTTTAATGTATACACTTTCCCCCAGATCAAACCTTTACCTATAAATCAATTAACATCATATTTCCTAATCCCTTACATAAACGAGGGAGTGTTAATAAACCTTAATTTATGTAAAAAAAAAAAAATGACCTTTGTCCATTGCAAATACTCCTTAGTAACCTAATTATCAACTGTCCATTGAAAGTAGTGGGCTTGCCAATGCTAAAAAAGAAACCTAGGTTTTGTCACTACTGGTAGGTTACATTTTAAAACTACCTATCACCGAGAACCAACTCACTGGTTCTCATGTGTGGATAAAATTCTGAAAAGCTCTCGTTTAAGTATACAATTGTCTCTCAATACATCAACTAACTTTAGAATATCCTCCAATTCAACCAATCAGTCTGTATTTTCAAAAAGCCTGACAGGAGATTTTGACATGTACCACCACTCAAAAACCTTTGCAACTTCTGGCTAAAATTACCACTCAAACCTACCATGCAATGCTGCTGAACACCATGGTATAGAGTGCAGCAGGATTCTGATCTCTAGGAGTAGGACAGCTTTCACACATTCAATACTAAAAAGTAACATGAAAAAGGCAAATTAAACACATTGCCCTGCTGAACTCTACTTACTGAAATAACACAATCTGTTACTGGCTTCTTGAGGTTGTTTTCAGCCGTTTCCTTTAACTTCGTCAACAGCATGGCTGTTATCTGTTCCACACTAAACAGATGCTCTTCATCCATGTACATTACCTGTATTGAGGAAAGAAATGCTTTAAACACTGTAGTCCTAAAAGTTACATGCCAATAATATTAACTTACAAACATTATCACTCATTCTCTTCCAGAAAACCTTTACTGTTGTAACTGTTTAGAAAAGAAGAAGGAAAGGAAAGGTAAAAGGAAGAGAAAAAGGGAAAGGAAAGCAAAGCAAAGAAAAAAAGGAAGAAAGATTTTTCCCCAGAGATGAAGAGAAAAAAAGCTGGGGCAGATTTTTCCCCTATCCAAAGTACTAGTCAAAGTATTATAGAAGATAGTAAATTTCCACTCTAACTGAAGAGATGAATCACTGGGATAAATATTATTTTGCGCAGATCATAAGACAAGAATGCCTCTGTAGTTTAAAAAAAGATTTCTGGTTGTATTACACTATAGCTCTCCAAACAACTGCAAATGAGCTGTACTGGAACAGACTTTTGTTTGATATGACAACACAATTTAGATTTCTTTAAACACCACGAATTCTAAATTTTATAATTGTCAAGATGTTATGAAAAACACAAATTAAGTTACAGCAGTATATACCATTTGAATAATTTTCAAGGATGATTTAAACATAAACCTACAGTTTAAGAGAGACTAGATAAAAAATAAAAGACCACCTTCTCCAAATAAGGAAACTGAGTTAAATATTTATTATGAATTAAGTACTTTTCTCTGTAGATGAATTAAACAGTTTCCTAGTAAGGAATCTAAGGTTGCTCGATTATATTACCTTTATTCCAACTCCACCATTTTTCATTGGAACCAGATCATAACTTAAGTTTTCTTTCTCCTTTTGAATGAAGGGGTCATTGAATGCTCGGCCATGAAACCTCTTGAAATTAAACACTGTATTGTTTGCATGAGTGATTTGCTGCAAAAAAAAAAAAAAAACTGAGATTTAACTTTTTTTCTAATTTCAACACCTATTAGTACTTACAGCAATTAAAAAGAAAGTCACCTGTACAACTCAAATCATAGGGATATAAGTAACCTTCCCCAGAGCCCTGACTTTCTCCATCAATGAATGGACTTTATTCTTTCTCCTTTTCCTATAGAAATGCCAGGAGAGACGCAGTGAGAGGGATACACACAGGCTTCGAAGTCTGCAAGATAAACTCAGATAATGAAACTATCCCTGGAGCTCTGAACAAACCCCAAAAACTGTATGTATCACTTTATTTCATTCCTTTTCTCCCACTACAGTTGTTTTATACCTAATGAATAAATGAAAAAGGATATCTAGAAGCACTATAGTCTGGTCACGTTTTTTTTAAAAAGGAGTTAATTGTTACAGTAGTCTATTTGTTGAGTCGCTAAGTGGCCAGGATAAGTACTTTGTGCCACAAAATATATTGATTGCTACTTTTCCTATCAATAGCGTGGAATGTTAATTATCTATACCAAAAAGCAGAAAATGCAAGGATAATTCAAAAAGTTTCTACATGAGGTAATGCTTTCAACTGCACGTACATATTTTTGATGATTAGGCTCTGGATATACAAGTCCCACTTCATAGCATATTTCACTCAAAGATGTCAGCAGTGGGAACCTTATTTAAAACACAAAAATAATTAAAGGATGAAAAACAAAGACTTCTAAAGTTATTAGTTTGAAATACCAAAACAGTTTACTGTTTACTTCTTTCTCTGACCTTCTTTTAAAGAGAAAAATATAGCTTGGCAACACTAGTTTTCAAATAATATGGAATATGGAATATTTCAAACAATGTTTAAGTACTAAAATTCCTTGCGATTCTAAAACCGAGATGACGTATGTCTAGTAATCTACAGGCTAGATCTAAGCCTCAATAGATTTTCCTCACATAACCACAAAAGTGCAGTGGGATCTCAGGTCCGGGACATCAGTCTTCTGAATGGCCACATCTGGGGAGGCTGTTACTTCACTAGCGTCCCTCCCCTTTGAGTAGGTTACTTTGAGTGGGCACGCCCATTTCTCCTCCCTGCTTGGTTTTTCTGCTCTTTTGTTCCTCTCTTCCAACTAGCCATAATATAGTACTCCAAGGTTTAGAGTTTTCTTTTTTAGCAATACTATTTTCTGTATTAAGAGAATTTTTTCAACTTTTTATTAAACTAAATAAATCAACATGTAACATCGTGTAAGTTGAAGGTGTACAGTGTATGTTACTTTGATACGTTTACATATTGTAACAGGTCTGCTTTCAGTCCCTTTCTTAAAAGCCTCTCACAAAAGGGATTTTTGTATTTCATATTTATTTTTTTTCTCCCCAATCCCCAAAGTTCAAGTTATAATGTGAGTCCTAAAGGGAGCCACATAGGTAAATTTTCAAGTCCCATTAATACATAAAATTAATTCCAATAACTTATTTAGCCTAATTTATCTAAAATATTGTCATTTCAACATGTACTTGATGTAAAAAATTGATGAGATTGTTTATCTTTTTATTTCATTTTAAGCCTTCAAAATCACATATATTTTATACTTCACATTTTAATTCAGATTAGGCACATTTCAAGTGCTCAAGAGCCACATGTAGTAGCTACTCTACAGGACAGCACAGGCCTAGACAAGTTCTCCTCGTACTACCTTAATTATTCAGTAACCTGAAAACGCTTTTAAACACGTAGCTTCTTAGAAGTTCCTTCTATAAAAGGAATCTTTAACTCTTAAATGAGTATCATGAGAAACTTCACATGAAAGAACTTCATGTGTCTCATTTTTAAGTTTTAAAAATTAGATACATTAGAAGGTAGGAAAGTTATTAAAAATTAAGGTTGGAAATTAGGAAGTTAAAGATCTTATTCAATAAAACAAAAGGAAGAGAACAGAAAAAAAAAATAAGTATCTACGGGCTCTTAAGGAATATCTGCATTACAATTCTAAAACTCAAAAATAGATAGGCTTAGGTATTTCATATTTTTGTATGTCTCTGAGATTCTACTTTTAAAACTTCTCTCTTAAAAAATGATCAGAATCCTCTTCAAGAACATACCTGATTTTTGGCTGCAACTCCAATTGTTCTGTTTTTTGATCCAAATGATATGACTGATCTAGAAGAAATTTAAAAAAACATGTTTTACAAATGTTAAAAAGCATAAATGTGGACGTTTTTAACTGACAAGAGGAAAATTCTAACATAAATTTCCTACCCAAAAAAAGGAAAAAAAAATATCCTACCCATTCTTGGGGAAGGGGGCACAGTACAGCACAATTTTGGACTCCAAAGCTTTGGTCAGCTACTCTAAGAGGGCCTGCTTAACTGCTCCTCTGAGAATCCAATCCAGGGGGCAGCCGCACCCCACCCTGGCCCCCACTCCCGTCTGCTCAAGGCTCAGAGGACGTTTTCCAGTGCTGCAAGCACCAGCCTAATTCTCCAGGCCCCAATTACTAGCAAGCTGACATTAACTCTGAAAATGCTTTGACTAGTTAGAGTATGACTAACATGGTCCTAGCCACGATTAACAAAAGAGGGTGTGACTACTTCGCAGTTACCAACTGCATACAAATCTAAACGTCACTATCATACCTATTGCTGTCCTGATATACCATCTGACTCTTTATGATCAAAGGTTTTTAAATAAATGGAAACAAGTGGGCCTAAGTTATGCTTCTGGAGTTTAAAAGCACAAAAGAGGGTCCTATACAGAAGACTCTACTTGAGGAAGCCAAGTAAAAATGATGCCAAGCAAGTACCACAACAGAACCAAGTATAAATGCTGAGCAAAAGGACTGAATAATCAGTTACATGTTAAGTCAGCTCTGAAGAGATGAAGTGACTTGTAACTGTTAAAGAGCCTTCTGAGCAATGGAAATAGAATGGTAGCACAGAGCAGAGAGAAGCACAATAAAGTCTTGTCAGAAGGATGGAAGTGAATTAGGTTTTAGATTACAGGGCAGGTAGGAATAATGGGGTGATATGAGCAAAATGGGAATACACTGAAGGCATTAAATATCAAGCTGAATCAAATTTAAACTTGCTATAACAGAGACATCTTAGACCTAGATTATCTGAGCAGGTGCTAACTAGCATCTTAACAGCCAGAGAACTGTTGGAGCAAAGGCTAGAGCTTTAAAATACATTCCGAAAACACAGAGTATCACTCCGAGCTCATAGTAAACACACAGTTGCGGAACGAATTTACTCGTTTTCCAAGAAGAGAATCAAATTAATTACACTAAACAGAAATTAATAGTAGCCAATGCAGTTGAGTCAAACATCTATTATATAAAAAATATTAAGGGAAACTCCAGTACTGCCCTTGGTTTACATTTTTGAGACACACCTGTCATCTTCAGTTTCACAGTGGTCACTATAGCCACATACATAATTTTTCTGTACTCTCCCTTCAACAACTCTTCTTCCTTTTACTGGACCAAAGAGAACAAAGATGTAAACTGCACCTAAGCATGAAAACCTGAGATACTATCTTCTTCCTTACCATACTCCAATCAGAGCCCTTTGCACAGCTAAACTAAAAGACTAGCTTTATATAGAGGTTGACGCACGAGATGCTCAGTGAATAGCAGTCTTCCCAATGCTACCGATACTGTCAATGTTTGGTTATCTTCTCACTTTCGTTCACTTTCATAAATGTTCATCTGCACTCAAATAGTGATATAAGCCCAGTCATTTCACCTTTGGGCTCGATGTTTCATTCCATGATTTTTATCTTGGGATTAAGGCACTTAAAAATAAATACCTACACCATTTTCCCTGAGAAGTAAGCAGTTGTTTTTATCAATGTACATGCAGGCATGTTTGCATACAATATATTCAGAAATTGACTCACCTCCAAAAAAGTTGCTTTTTAAAATGTTACCCTTTGCCCACCCCATGCTGCTGTAGAATATACCATTTAATTCAGTGACAACATCCATCCTCTAGAGGAGTTCTACCAAAGTGTGCAATTTTTCTTTTCTCTCCTCATTTAAGCCATTCAAAATTAAAGAAATTAGAACACGATTTAGGATTCCTCTTTAATGGCTTTCATAAAACGAGCAAAAAGGCCGTTTACATCTTTCACAAATGATCCAAAGTGAGCAAGAAAAGGTAGATTCATCATCAAAGGAGTGATTCTGTGGTCGCTAACAACAATCCGCCCGCTCCCCGCACAAGAAGCAGCATACGCGCTCTGGAAGCTTCCAGCTCATTCCGAGATTCACAATGCGGAAGAAAAAGCTCGGCAGCCCCAGCTCCGCGGTGCGCAAAGACATGCTCGGAGGGAGGGGGACGAGCTGGGGGCGGCTCAGCCAGCTCAGAGAAGCCGGGTGGGGAAACGGGGGCGGCCGCGCAAGGAGCTGGCTGAAGCTTCTTGCCAAGAAAAGGGAGAGAAGTCTCGGGCTTGGCCGCAGACCGGCCCCCAGGACGGAGCCCGCCAGAAGGGACGACCCCGGGGGACTCGACTCGCGGGCTTCTCTTGGCCCCTCGAATCCCGGAGACCCCCTCTATCCGATTCGTGGCAGCAAGCCCCCTCCCCTACCCGGCGGCCGGGCCGCCGGCATCCCGACCCCACGGAGGGGCGCACCGCTCCCCACATCTCCCTTCCTTCGCCCCGGCGCTCCGCGGCCAGCCGCAAGCCTGGGGTCCCCGGGATCCGCAGCCCCCGCCGGCTTGCTGCCCTCGCCCCAGAACCTCCCCCCAGCGCCCCCGCAGGCTCCCACTTACGGGGTGCACCGGTCGCTGAACTCGTTGGCGATGGTCTCGATGCCCCCGGCCCGGGCCACCGCTATGTAGCAGCTCTGCGAGCCCACGTCCAGCCCCACCACCGACATGGCCGGCTCTCGGTCCGCCTCCGCTTCGGGTCGGTCTGAGTCTGGGTCTGTGTCCTCCGGCCGCCTCTTCCTGCCCCGGCCGCGCGCGGCTCCCGCGGGGTCCGGTCCTGTCACGCGGACGGACACACAGACGGTCTGCCGGTCTGGCGCCGCCGGTTTCCCGGGGACAGTGGAGGCTCGCAGAGGAGTAACCACGGGAGAAAGCTGCGCTCGATCTCCGCAGATCGTTCCGCAGTTCGGGCTGCCTGCCTGGATCTTCAGCCGCTCGCTCACCGGCGCGCCGCCGAACTACCGACCCGAAAGAGAAGGTCCCAGCGTCTCAGCCTTATGTATCGTACTGATCGGAACTTTCCAGAATCTGCGGCATTTACTCACCGGCGCCTCCACCGGCCCCTCCACGTGCCACTTCCGCTTCCTTCTTCTCGAGCCTTCTCGAAAGATTCCACCCAATGGGTGGCTGGTCCCTCTGGGGACGGCCGCCGTTGCCATGGCAGCAGGACAGCCCTTCCGACGCTATTGGCTCAAGCTGGGCAAGCTGACACGCCTACGCCCCGCCCGCCCTAGCCTGAGGCTCTTTGCTGTCTTAATAAAACGGGCAACGAAGAATGACTCGAAAAATCGTAATCTTCGTTATTTATTAGTGGGCGATGGTATCTGACCCTTAGACTCGAAGGAGAAGCTGGGCGGGCGGAGACACACCCCCCTCCTGCAGAGACCCGAGACCCCCGGACTCCAGAGAGGTCGGCCCGCTGTCAGGAGAGCGTGTCGGGAACCGTAGTTCGACTGGGAGACCGTGTCGCCTTGCATGCTGGGATGTGTAGTCCCGGTCGCAGTGCGGGCTGGGAGCCGGCTTTGTCTTGGGGGACTCGCGGGAGAGGGGGAGCTTCCCTTTATCGCTTTTCGCTCGTTTTCCAGCTACAGCGTTATTTTGTTTGCCTGCTTGTTGGGTATTCGCTTCTATTATTGTCTAGATTACCCCACGGCTGGTGAATTATGAATTAGAAAAAGGAGTTTACGTTTCAACTTCTAGTAACAAGCGTAAGGGTTTGTGTTAAATATTCTTGTATTCATCAGCGGCAGGATATTCTTTTGTGGAATAAAATGTCAGGGTTCTGTGGGTTTTGGTTTTTTTAAGCGAATTTTAGGTGTGGCGTAATTTGGAAAGCTCTCTGTGGTATCACTTTCTGTTTATTTTTGATACAGCTGACTTGAACGGACCTTGTTCTGCCCCGCCACTCCCGAGTCATAAATTATAAGTTTTGCTTCTTGCTTGATCAGAGTCAGCTTTTGTTTCTTTCCCTGAAAAGCGATATCCCTATTAACTTATTTTCAGTAATGAGATGAGCATAAAAAGAAAAAAAAAGGGGGGGGGAACTCTGCTGGTATTGTCAGGTCTTTTCTACCCTTCAGTGTCCTTTTAAGTTTGCTCCTTGCTGACGCTCCCTCAGGGACGTAGGAATACATTTGAAATCCGTAGGAATTTCGACCTGAAGTTAGAAAAATTAAGAGTATGGCAGTCCTTAGGAGGTTAAATCAGAGACAAGGCTAAAAGGCCAGGTTTATGTTGCATACAAAATCAATTGTATGTTTGACCCGGCAGTTAGACAAAAGGTACTTAATCCTTACGTGCTTCAGTTAACTCACCTTTAAGGTGGAGAGAATTTAATAAAATAGTCTCTAAAGGTGACTGTATTCATAAATTTGAAAATATAGTTAGCTATAATTATTTTTGGTTTGCTTTACAAAAACTTCTTGACTCCCCCACCCTCATTTTTTTTTTGGCATATGAAAACCTTATATTAAAATCCATGAAAGCATAGCATTTTTGAACAGAAATAGAACTTAGAGATTTTTTGGTCTGCTTCCCACATTTTTATAGGAAGCTTGTGCAGAAAGGAGAAAGGAACAGTTCTAGGTCTTTGGAGCCAGACAGATTTGGATCAGATTCAAATCCTGGGGCAATACTGATATGCTTTATAGTACAGCTTGTGAGAGCCCCTGGAGTTCGACTTCATGGGCTTGAATCTTGGCTATGTATACTTCTTATTAATTGGCCAGCTTTGTGACCTTGAGATAATTACCAAGCCTTCCTGTGTGCCACCTCACAGGATATGTGTAATGACTGAAGGGCTATGTAAAGCACTAAACATGCGTCATTATTATCTGATATCCGTTTAATATTCTTTGAATTCTTCCTGGGGCTTCAGTTTCAACATGGGTAAAATGGACATATACCTATCTTGTTGGGAGTTTGGAAGGATTAGATACAAATAAAACATCTAGTTTGGTAATAGATATTCAGTAAGTTGTAGTCATAGTAGTAGTAATACTAGTCAAGAAAAGCCAGTACCAGAACTTTTAGCTCAACTTGTACTGTTGTGGATGCCGATTTTGTGTAGCCCCCTTTTATATTTAATCAGTCCACTTTAACTATTTATTTACTGGAACAGGTGAATGAGTACGGGCAATATGAACTACCACATTTATTATCTAATAATGCATTTATGATGTTCTTAGAATCCTTGTCATTTTTATTATTTTATTACATTTTATTTGTTTTGATTTATTACGTTTTTAATATATACACAATTTCTCATACTATTTCTACCACAGTGTCAGAAATTTTAGAATAAAACCAGATAAAAGTCATCCCAACCAATTGCTATCTTGTTGTAGATCCAGAAGTAAACAGGGAATTAAGGTGACTTTATCCTAAGTCTGCTAGCAGCTACCATTGCAGTTATTGGGTTTTTTCCCCATATTTGTCTTAGAGAACAAAGAGGGTTCTCAAACCTGGAAGCAGAGACAGCTCCCGAAGAACAACAACAAAAAGACAAAATATGCAAATGTAAAAGAAAAAAGCTCAAATAAAAATGCCTCTTAGAGGGGCTTCCCTGGTGGCGCAGTGGTTGAGAGTCTGCCTGCCAATGCAGGGGACACGGGTTCGAGCCCCGGTCTGGGAAGATCCCACATGCCGCGGAGCAACTAAGCCCGTGCGCCACAACTACTGAGCCTGCGCGTCTGGAGCCTGTGCTCCGCAACAAGAGAGGCCGCGATAGTGAGAGGCCCGCGCACCGCGTTGAAGAGTGGCCCCCACTTGCCGCAACTGGAGGAAGCCCTGGCACAGAAACCAAGACCCAGCACAGCCATAGGTAAATAAATAAATAAAATATTAAAAAAAAAAAATGCCTCTTAGAGAATGTGCAGTAGATGTGAAGAGCTGTGACAGGCGCTTCCTTGGAAGGAAGGAAGTGATGGGCAAAGAGTGGCTATATAGATAGACTAATATACATGAAAGTGCTTATTACCGTCAACTTCTGGTGTGAGTCAGTATTCTTGTGGTATTCTTGTGGGCTCCTCTGTATTCAGCATGGTGCCGGGTGCTGGAGGTTACAGAAGGAGTTCAAACTTGTTCTAAATCAGGGTGCCTTTTGTACAGCTTGTCTGTAATGCCAGTACGTCTGAATGCCCAGATATCTGAAATCTTGTCCATTGCAGCCTCTTTCAGTGTTTTCTTTCTAAAGTTTTTTTTTTCCTTCTCATATATTAACTTGAAATTTATTCTTTAAAAATTAATTGGTACTGGGACTTCCCTGGTGGTCCAGTGGGTAAGACTCTGAGCTCCCAATGCAGGGGCTCTGGGTTCGATCCCTGGTCAGGGAACTAGATCCTGCATGCATGCCGCAACTAAGAAGTCCGCATGCCTCAACTAAGACCCGGCACAGCCAAAATCAATCAATAAATATTTTTTAAAAAAATTTAATTGGTACCCATAAAATCTATTTTGTCTTGTTTTTAAGTTATATTAGAAAGAATGATCACCTAAAAATAGTAATACATGGAAAAATCCTGAAGGAAACAAAGACTATATGTTTTTTTTCTTTTAACCTACAAAGGATCATAATATTTTACAACAACTGTGGTTAACAAAAACTCAGATTATAGGATTAATGTTCATATCTGCCCCTCCAAGCTCACTGAGAACTACTTTCCCCCTGGAGCACCATGGCCTTTTATCCTACCTCAAGGCTTCTGTGCTTGTCTGGCCTGTCTAGAAAGCTCTTCCTCAGGCTCTTGGCTAGGGCAGCTCCTTCTCATCCTTCAAGGCTCAGTGTAAATCTCGTCTCCCACAGAGGAAGATTCTGAATGCCAGCCAATAAGCACATCACCCTTCCTGAAGGAATACCCAGTGTTTGTTTAGTTATTAAGGTGAACCTGGCGCCAAGGGTGGTCACTGATTGGCTTGAGCCAATCAGCACATTCATTTCCCTTGACCACAGTCATTGGTTCAGGGGTGGGCCCGTGACCTACTCAGCCCAACCAGGGGACTCTGTGTACCATCACGTAGAAAGCAGGGACGGGAGCCTTACCTCTCTACCCCTCTCCATCTCCATGCCCTCCACCTCCTCCTGTTTCCTCCAGGCAAGGTCTTGTGAGGTTATGACTATTACAACGCCCTCACTACAGACCTGAAAAGGAAGCTGGCATACGGAGTTGGATAGAAGTTGGAGCCAGTGGCATAAGCCAACCCTGAAACCCACCCTACCTCTGGATTTAAATTGTGTGAACCATACGTTTCCTTACTGCTTAGGCCAGCTTGAGTTGGGAGTTTGTTAGTTGCTGACAAAAACATCCTAATTTCCTCTGCAAGGTAGGTCTTCCTTGGCTCTATTATCCGAAGCATCTCCTGGTTACCCAGTTACCCTGTATTGTTAATCCGTTTATTTCTTTTCCAATATATACCACAAACTGCAGTTACTTATTTATTTATGTATGCATTAACTTATTTTTTTCTCTTTCAGTTGTATGGTTCAGGAAGGCAGTGACCTTATAAACTTATTAGGAAAAAGGGACATGTATCAGCTTTCCTCTAATACAGGGTTTTTCAACTGTTGACATATTAGGGCAGGTAGTTCTTGGTTGTGTGGGGACTGTCCTGTGCATTGCAGGATGTTTAGCAGCAGCCCAGGCCTCTACCCACTAGATACCAGTAGCAGCACCCCTCGCCCCCAAAGTTGTCCCCGATTGAGAACCATAGCTGTAAGATTTTATTTAAGCTTCACTGGAACAAAAAAGGTATAGTCTTAGGACATGTTTTTGAGAGAAAAAGTATGTTTGATTTCTGAACCACAGAGACTAAGATGGGAAGAACGATGGCCTCATTATGAATGAGTCAGGCAACGCCAGCCTGTATTTGGTCCAATAGGTGCAGAGGGGTAGGACGCCTCCCGTTTAGCTACAGGACATGCTTGTTGTGAAAATGTGCCCTACCCGCTCCAAGGAGTTCATTTTGACTGTGGTTGAGAAGTATTTTTGTGATTATAAACTATTTCCCTCAGACAAGTATGCATAACTCACCACTTTTCTTTGGCTTAGTTTCCTTGCTTGTGAAATAGTAATTTGAATGCCTGCACAGTTACTGAAAATTATTAAATAATTCTTACATTTATGGTTACCTTAACCATTCTGTTTTAGTAGAAAAAAGAAAGAAATTTAGTGCTTGGATAACCAGGATCATTGCTGCCTTACATACCATTCTGATTTTTCACCCTGAAAACTAAATTCACATGCTATAAATAGATCCCTCTTTTCCTCTTCTCTTTGTTTCTTCAGCACATGGGAGAAAAAGCAAAGGGACAAAGAGGATCCTATGTCTTCTCTATTCTGAACTATAATGGGGTAAGTTCAAAGTTCTTACACTTAAAGATGAGTCATTTCAGTACAGACTATTTGGATTTGCCCTGTTGAAAGGAAGCATCTTCCTTTCAGAGAGGAAATAACCACCAAAGTGTTGGTTTTTTTTTTTTTTTTTTTTGAACCAGATAGACTCTGAGACCAGGATGTGTCTGAGCTCCAGAGATGTTAGCATTTATGATGGATGCCTTTGGTGGGTGGCACATCAGGTTCTTGGAACCGAGGGTGTATTCAGTTCCTCCAACAAATTAATAATCCACTCGGGAGGGTGGGAGTGGTAGAATGAATAACATTTTCAGGCTGTGTTTTTATTGGACAAGTGGGAGTTCTTACATCATTTGTGCCAAGTGAAATGAAATCCCTTCTTCGACACTTGGGGAGAGCTGGCTACCTGATTGCAAAGTGAAATCTTGGCAAGAATGGATAGAATCACAAAGAGTCAGTTGTCTCGTGGTGAACAACTAGAATAATGTGGGAAAGAGAGAGACGTGAGACCTGAGAGTCATGCAAATTCAAGTTACTTTAATTCCCCAACACAAAGGAGAAACAGCAAAAAAGGGTATTTCTTGCCAATTCTGAAAGACAAGGCACTCCAAAATAATTGCACATGACTTCCAACTGCTTTCTACATCAGCAAGCATAAGGCTTAAGGTATGTTCGAAGGAATGAGTAAAGCATTGAAGAAGATGTATCCCTCTAACCTCCTAGAGAGGGGAAAACACAGTTACTGTTGGGAAGCTGATATTGCCGACTAACGACCCTGAAACCAGATATTTAAATTCTGAAATGTTCAGTCTTTTTCCTGAGGAAGTTTGTAAACTTATTTTTCTTTCTTTCTTTCTTTTTTTTTTTTTGGTCATGCTGCATGGCTTGAGGGATTTCAGTTCCCTGACCAGGGATTGAACCCCTGCCCTCAGCAGTGAAAGCACTGAGTCCTAACCACTGGACCGCCAGGGAACTCCCTGTAAATTGTTTTTTTTCATTTTAAAGAAAGTACACTCCACAAATATGTTATTGCACTTTAGTTTATGCTTGCAAAGCCTCTCTTCTGAGGAGTTCACAATTTATCAACTCTTTTCATTTTTTGACTATATAAATTCTTCCCCTTCACCAACTGAAGAATGTCACTCGCCATCCAGCTCTACAAGGATTAAGTCATTAGCCGCTGCTGACATTGACCTTCAACACACCTTGAAAGGAGTTGACAGAGGTCAGGATGAGGCAGTCTGTGCTCTGGGAGAGCTGGCGGAACAGGCCTTTAGAAAGATATTTTCAGGAGAAAAGTTTATGAACCCAATTTCTTATATCTTCCCATACTTAGAAAACACTAAAAGCATTAAGATTTTTGTGCCTTGTGGCCAGCAGTAACCTTGTACCAAGATGTGTGCTTGATTGCACCTGTCCCTTCTCCAAAATCACAGGAGCAGGACCCCAGGGTCCTCCCCACCTCCCCCCATGTCCTCCGCCTGCCTTTTGTCTGTGGAAAATCTTTAGCCAAAGAATAAGTTTAATCAGAGAAGTGAGAAAGTGCAGAAACAAAGGGAAACAGTCCAACAAGACTAAATAATAATTGTTTAGTCATTAAGCATAGTCTAGGACCTTTAGTTCCTCTTCAAGGGCTATAAATCTAAGCCCTATCCTGTGAGCTGTCTTATGGATACTGAAACCCCCAGGTGGAAGAAGTTAACTACCTGATGACCAGGCTGTAGCCATGACAGAAGCTGCCACAATTCTGAGGACTGGCCTCAAAGAAATGGGAACAAACTGACCCTGGAACTAAAGACTAACTGCATTTAAAACAATCGAGATGACGCTGGTCAGACCACTGCATGACTGACTTCAAGATGCCTGTCAGAGCTGGCTGTGACTGTGCTGTTTCTCCAGGTAGCCCCCTCCCTCCATGTATACAGCTCTTGCCCCCTGATTGTCTGTGAGGGGAATTGGCCTTTGTATAGGAGTCCGCCCTCCCTCCCTCCCTCCCTCCCCACCCCAGTCCCGGTTGCTGACCTCCAAAATAAAGCAAACTTCCCTTTCCACCAACCTTGCCTAGTTACTGGCTTTTGAGCAGCAATCAGCCAGAACCCCACTTTCGGTAACATGCTGACCTCCTCCCTTACCTCTTGGGAGCCGTTCCTCAGAGCTCTCTGAAAGACTGTCTCCCCGGCTATTGTCCTCAGTAAGTCCCCAGATGAAACTGAAACTCACAGCTATCAGGTTGTGCATTTTTATTTCAGTTGACACCTTTGTCTCTGAAGGGAGGGAACAGGGTCAGCCCAAGACAAAAAGTCAGGAAAGTCTGTCTTTAGCTCCTGACACCGGCCTCTCTATACCTGTCTCCAGCCTCCTCATTTACTATTAGTTGCGTCTCCTAACTGTCCCGGAATGTAGATCCCTGATCACCCACTGCCAAGGTTCTTAAGCCCTGCACGCATGTTCTGTTCCTGTCCAATTTCTTCTTGGCCTTCCAAGGGCTGAGGGGCCTAACGAGCAAAAGGCATCCCCGGTCCTGTCTTACATCATCATCAACTGTAAAAAAGTGCCCTTCTCTCCTGGAACAAACCACAGCAGACCATTTTCCCCTCTGTCCCTGCACTGGCCTTGCTTGGTCTTCCAACAGTGAGGACACGTCCTAAGGAGGAGCAGAACCGATCTAGGCTCGTTACCACTGGGGCAGCGATGAAAGAAAAGGACTTTTTTGTTTCCTGAGAGTACGGAAGCCCCACTTTCACTACTGTGACCTATGACATGTCCTTGAGGATGGCATTTGTCCTTCAACAGAATCAGAACTCTTCCCTGGGCAGAGTAAAGTGTGTCTGTTTGCAAGGGAATGACGGGGTGCTTGGCAGGAAGGGGGGAGGGGGGACCCCAGTACTGAACCCTTCCGGGAACGGTTCCAAGTACCTCGTTGACTTTTTTCAGTAGCAGTGGGGCTCCAGGAAATTAATCATGCGTGATACCATAAAACCAATACGGCCAGACCTTTGTGCTTTTAAACATGTCCTTACAGATTACATAATGAAAATGCCTGTTAGCCTTCAGCTTGACGTGATTTTTCCTAATTAGTCAACTCTGCACGCTTGGCTTCACCTACAACGGATGAGCACCTTCGGCACGCAAGGCCTTCGCTTTGACTGGAGACGTGGTGAGGACCGGCCCGAGGCCCTGCCCTCAGGAAGCTGAAGGGGAAGCAGCTCTTAGGACAAGGTTCGGGGCCGGCTGGCCGGGCTGTGGATCCGGTGTTGCAGTGAGAGTTTCAAGACAGCACACTAGGCTCTGTGTCTGGAGTCAGATGGATCTGGGCGTAAGTCCTGGCCCACAACCTCTCGTGGGCGTGTTTCTTAACCTCTGTGAAATCGTACCTGTAATGTGGATAGGAAACCTACCACGTTGTGGCTTTGCGGAGACCAATTAAATAATACAACGTAAGCAAGGTGCCTGCCATAAGAACGGAGCACGATGAACAGCAGCTGCGGTTGTTATTGCCTGATGACTTGACCTCCTGCTCACCAGAGACACCGCCACACTTCCTTCCCCTCATAATCCTCTCCCAGCACGACAACACGCAACGGCTTACCCTTCCTCGTCTTTCGCAGGGTGCCGCTTCTGTGGCATCGCTGCTCAGACGATCGACAGTCACAGATTTCAAAAAGTTCGGTAGATCTGTGTTAATATCTTTGCGGATCATTCAAAATCAGAGAATCAAATTTTAGCATGGAGATTTAAATGCCTTCTTTCTGCTGTGAGAGAGTCTTGAGAAGATTCTGAATGCCATAGATTTTAACTTTGTCAGTGTCCTGGAAAGATTAACTTTATTTTTTTTTAAACCTTTATTTCAATTACATGGTTCTTAAAGCCCTTTCCCCAGTGTTATTTTATAACACATTACATTTCTGCTTAGCAGATCGCTCTAGTGACACTGGCACATTTTCTAAAGGAATGTTACAATACCACTCACTGCAAGGGCTAGTCAGCTGCTCTTGTTCAGTGCGGGAAGTTTCCCCAAGTCTAGCCATTCATCCATTCATCCATTCATCCGACAAATATTTGTGGAATTCCTTCCATAAAGAGCCATTATGTAAGAGTGTTACAGTTGATTCAAAGATTCATTATCAACAAAAAATGTTTGCCTACCTGCTGGGGTGAGGGATGCAGGGAGATATAAGTGAAAGGCCACAGGGAGGTGTAGGTGAAACCAAGGACTTAGGGACCAGAGAGAGCTATGCCCAAACCTCACTCTCTAACCGTGTGACTCTAGGAAGCAGCTTAAGCTCTCTGAGCCTCAACATCTTCATTTTCAGAAGGTGGATCCACCATCAGTCATTCAACAAACATGTCCACTGTGTGCTAGGTACATCTCCTTGTTAAATTCATTTACTTATGCTCTCCTGTTAAATACCACCGTGCTCTAAGACATCTAGCCAGTAGATCCTCAACAAATGCTATTTTATGTTCTCCTGTCCTTCTAACTTATATATTCATTTACTAAACTTTGGGGACTTCCCTGGTGGTCCAGGGGCTAAGACTCCGGGCTCCCAATGCAGGGGCCCCGGGTTCAATCCCTGGTCAGGGAACTAGATCCCACATGCATGCCGCAACTAAGAGTTCTCATGCTGCAACTAAAAAATTCCTGCGTGCCGCAACCAAGACCAAGCACAGCCAAATAAATAAATATTTTAAAAAGTAAATGAATAAATAAGTAAATTTTGAACCAAGCCCAGTGCTAGGAAGCAAAAAGAGATAAAGACCACACCTCAAGCTTCCCACTCTAGTTGGGGACGCAACCCCTAAACAGATAATTATCCAGGAATCACTGTAATGACAGCGCTGTGCATGGAACATCATTGGAACGTTACTGTTGGAACAATAATTGGAAAAGAAGTGAGACCCTAGCCCAGCCTGGGGCAAGGGTGTGGGAGGGGGAATAAGTTGTTGACCCCTGAGCTGAGGTGGGCAGCTGGAGGAAGGGTCCCCCATCTCAGGTCCAAATGTGCAGATGCACAGGAGGTGCTGATAGCTGTGAGGACAAGCAGGTTTCTGAAATAAGAAACGGACAACAATGATGTAAAAACGTAAGCACATCAGAGTGAACACATACTGTGTGTTTCCAGACTGCCTCTGAGTATGAAACTGTAAGCGTTCCAAGTCATAGCACTGGCTCTCCAGGAAATTGATCTGCGCAAGTAAAACCCATATGCCCAAATCTTTGTGTTTTTGTTTTTAATTTTTTAATTAATTAATTAATTTTCTGGCCGCACCGCGTGACATGTGGGATCTTAGTTCCCCGGCCGGGAAGGAACCCGCGCCCCCTGCAGTGGAAGCATGGACTGCCAGGGAAGTCCCTTTGTGTTTCTAATATGTCCTCACAAATTACATAATGGAAATACCTATCCGCTTGACTTTTTTTTTTTTTCCCCAATTTGCACTTTCCTCATTTGGAGTAATTTGGATGAACCCAGTTCACCTGACTGGGGCTTTTAAAAAAGCGTGATGGAGTCACGTGGTTGGTGAAACCTTCTAATAATATCAAGATGGTGCTTCGTGTCCTGACTGGAGGAGGGTGACCCGCTGCCCTCCTGGCTCGAGCCACTCACTATACCCCTGACCCAAACCCAACGGCCACCCGGAACAGGACCAGTGAGGGGATTCAGTGGGCTTACAGCAGACACAGCGTGACCACAGCCAGGAGAGCAGGTGAGCCATGGGAAAAAACCTCTGTTGAAACATTTGTGGGTTAAGAGCAAACCCGAGTGTATCTGAGACCAGAGGAGTCGAAGTGTAAATAAATTGTAGAAATGAGGATGCTTATGCAGAGAGCAGGAATCCTAGAAACGTGAATTTATTCTCTTTGCCGCCCAGGGGAGCCAGAGATTCATGAAAATCTTACACAAAGCTGCCTAAGTTAAGAGCCAGGGACGAGAAATGTAGTATTTCAGTTTGGGCTTTTGCAACTTCAGGCAACAAGCAGACAACCAACCAACAAAAAAGAACAAAAAAGGAGAATGTATTGATTCACGTAACTTGAAAGTTTTGAGGTGCATCTGATTTGGGCTCAGCCATATCCAGGGGCCCAGGTGGGCTCATCACGACTTGCCGCAACTTTCTTTATCCACCTCTCATGTGAGCTTTGCCCCCGCGATGCTTTCCTTCCATCGTGGGCCTTGCTCAGGTGGGGGCAAAGCCAGGCCCAGCTCCAGCTTGACGTAGTACTTACCCCTGGGAGGAGGAGAGGGGGTGAGCGTCAGACACGTTTTCCAGAGAACCTCCCAGGTCTCGCGGAGCCGGGTGCTTTGTATTTCATCCTCGTTTTACAAATAAGACTCAGCTGGATTAAGTGATTCCCCGAACTGTGAAGCAATTAAGTGGTGGAGCCGGGTGTTAAACACGGAAGCCTGTGCTTGCTCAGTAGGGGCGGGGGAGTGATGGGGACGGTCCTGGAGGCTTTGGCTGGCAGGGTGGAGGGCGAGAGGGGTGGACATGGGTGCAGGTGGGTGTGAGGAAACAGAACGTGCTTTTAGGTCATTCTTCCCTTTCTTCAAGCACAGCCTAAGTCATAACATCCCCAACAGGTGAGTCCCAAAGACTGGGACAGAATTTTCACTCCATTAGGGGCGCAGGGCAGTCTGCGGGGATGGAGTGGGGAGGCTTCAAGAGGGTTGGCGGGGACAGTACTCCTGTGGGAGCCCGCACGGGGCGGGGCCCAGCCCTCCCCTGGGGAAGGGGCACGAAGGGTCCGCCGGCTGCTCTCAGGCGGTGAGGCTGGCCCAGGAAGTCCTCTTACCCGCTGCAGCCCCGCAGCCTCGAGGCTCCCATTTCCCTGTTAGTTGGGACCGAGCTGCTGAATCTGGTCTGTGTGGAGGGGGACACTGCCTTGAGTCCAGAGGGGTGGGAACAGCCCACAGAGATGACACCCGAGGCCAGTGGGGGCAGAGTAGGGGGCCGACCGGAAGGACGGGAATTAACTGTGCGTAGAGTGACTGAACTGCGATCTAGAGGTCTCTAGAAAACAAGGGTTTCTCAGCAAGCAAAGCTGACGCTCCAGCTTCTCCTTGAATGGTCGAGAATGTTCAGGAGAACGCTAGGTCATGGGAAATGAGGTAATGTCCAGAGCACAGGTGACCTGGAGACAGATGAAAGCCGAAGCCCGAGGAAGCCACGCCTCGCTCTCGAAAATTTAATCCATCTGTGACTTGACTCTAGTTATTGTAAGAGCACAGCCCAAGCCTTACAGTAACTGGTTTTATGCGCTTTGGATTTCTTTGCTTTCTTTGATTTTACCTAAGAATTTTAAAATATTATATTTTGTTTTAGTTGGGAGGAAGGAAGGAAGGGAGGGAGGGAGGAAGGAAGGAAGAAACAAAGAAACAAAGAAAGAAAGAGAAAACAATCACACACACACACAAAGACTTTCGTGAGCTGTGTTAGGGTTGATGATATTTGGATGGTGCCCAGGTCCCGTCTCACCATAGTCACCTCCTTAGTTTCTGTAGAGACAAGATCAGGCAAAGGGAACCCCATTGCTGTGAGGCTTTTGCTTCAAACCCCAGTGTAGAAATCTATTGGTAGTGAAGGAGATCCTTTTGCTTCGGGTACCAGCAGACCTGAGGGGCAGCCTGGGCTTTTCCCACCCACCGGATCCACACATATTTACTGCTCTGATAACCATTCAACAAACATTCATTGAGTGTCTACTACATGCCAGACACTGTTCTAGGCACTTAGTCTTTAGCAGTAAAGAACACACAGAAATCCTTACCCTCATGTAGCTTACATTCTAAGATAGGGAGACTGACAGAAAAATGACAGCTGTGGTAAGCACCATGAAGAAAACTAAAGCAGAGTAAGGAGCGAATGGGTAGTACAGGGTAATGTGTGTGTGTGTGTGTGTGTGTGCGTGCGTGCGTGCGCGCATGTGTATGCAATCCTACTTTAAATAGGATGGTAACAACTGAGCAGAGACCTGAAGGAAAGAGGGAGTGACATACAAATATCTGGGGAAGGGGTTCTGAGCAAAGGGAACAACACATGCAAAGGCCCTGGGGTAGAAGCCTGGTTGGCAGGTTCAGTGAGTAGCAAGGAGGCCAGTGTGCCCTGAAGGGAGTGGCAGAGGCAAGAGTGACAGGCAAGGGGGTCAGAGAGGCATTTGGGATCATCTACGACCATCTGAGGCCTCATAGGCCAAAATAAGATCTTTTATTTGCCCCTGAATGACATGTGAAGCCATTGGAGAGTTTGAGTAGAGAAGTGACATGAGACTCATGGCTCTCACAGGATCACTCAAGGCGCTGCACGGGGTCCAGAGCAACATTGTTTAATAGAAATATAACATGAGCCACAAACGCAAGTCATATACGTAATTAGAAGTTTTTTTCTAGTAGCCACCTTAACAAGTAAAAAGAAACAGGTGGAAATATTTTAATATATTGAATCTAATATACCTAATTTATTAAGAGCACAACCTGTGATCAATATAAAATGATTGAGCTCATTAATACATTTTTTATCTACTAAATCTTCAAAACCTGTTGTATATTTCACTCTTACAGCATCTCTTACTTTAGAAGAGTCACATTTCAAGTGCTTAATAGCCCTTCCTGGCTTGTGGTTATCCTGGGTAGCACAGGTCTACACTGCAGGGGGCGAGGGTGGAAACAGGGTCACCAGGTCGGATGTTCTTGAGATGGTGCAGATGAGAGAGAATGGTGAGGAAAGATGAGGCTGGGGGCAAAAGCACCCCGGG
Source organism: Balaenoptera physalus (assembly GCF_965194825.1). Lineage (NCBI taxonomy): Eukaryota > Metazoa > Chordata > Mammalia > Artiodactyla > Balaenopteridae > Balaenoptera > Balaenoptera physalus. The sequence goes on along the minus strand of NC_138899.1, from coordinate 73,908,760 downwards.
GATGAGCGATCCAGAGAAATAATAGCTGCTCCCTAAGGCAGAGGTAGAACTCGCTCAATCTCCCACCCCTGCTCGCTGTAGGGAGAAGGAGGAACCGTGCTGGGAACAACTCCAGGCCTCACACAGGGCCTCACATTGCAGGAGGGGACTCCAAAAGTAGACTTTCGGCTCTGGCTGGGCATTGTAATCCCATTCTTGTGACACTCCAGCACCAGGAAAGCCCCACCATCTCTAGATCCCCAGGTTATTATGGAGACTTGACCGTCTTATCAGCGCTCTTCCACAGTGTGCCCTGGGGTGGGGAGTGGGCGGAAACTCTATTTTCCCTTTGAGGCCTGAATTTCCTGATTTGTGTTCTTGGCTTGTTAATCTCAAATGCATTCGATAGTCAGGTTGGGTCAACCATATTTCTTTCTTTTTTTTCTGTTCGGAATGTGTATTTATTTATTTATTTTTCCTTTTCTTTTTTTAAAAAAATAATTTTTATTGGAGTATAGTTGATTTACAATGTTCTGTCAGTTTCAGGTATACAGCAAAGTGAATCAGTTATACATATACATATATCCGCTCTGTTTTAGATCCTTTTCCCATCTAGGCCATTACAGAGTATGGAGTAGAGTTCCCTGTGTTATACAGTAGGTCCTTATTAGTTATCTATTTTATGTATAGTAGTGTGTATGTGTCAGTCCCAGTCTCCCAATTATTCCCACTCTCCCCTTACCTCCCGGTAACAAGTTTGTTTTCTACATCTGTAACTCTGTCTCTGTTTTGTAGATAAGTTAATTTGTACCCTTTTTTAAGATTCCACATATAAACAACATCATATAATATTTGTCTTTCTCTAACTTATTTTACGCAGTATGACAATCTCTAGGTCCATCCATGTTGCTGCAAATGGCATTATTTTGTTCTTTTTTATGGCTAATATTCCATTCTATATATGCACCACATCTTTATCCATTCCTCGGTTGATGGACATTTAGGTTGCTTCCACGTCTTGGTTATTGTAAATAGTGCTGCAATGAACATTGGGGTGCATGTATCTTTCCAAATTATGTTTTTTTCCAGATACATGCCCAGGAGTGGGATTGCTGGATCACATGGTAGCTAACCATATTTCTATTGCTCTCCAGAGAGAAGGTTAGGGGACAATCCTGGGTGCCCCTTCTAGCACCAAAGTATGACTTTCATGGGTCTTAGGCGCTTTTGTCTTCATGAGCCCTTTTTCCCATAAAAAATAAAAACTATATTTTACTAACCCATTGGTAAAAAGATGAATCAATTAATATTATATATTAAAACATTTTCTTTGACCTAAAGTTATTTTTTTCTTCTGATTTTAAAAGAACATAAAACATTGTCCTGGGCCGCTAGAAGAACTGTGGGCCCCAGACACCGTGCGTCTGTGCCCAGCGGGGGAGTTGACCCTGGGCCCTTCACAGAATTCTCCTCCCCATCCTCCTCCCCCTTCCCTCCCACAGGAATCGATAGGGCGTTTGCGTCCCCCAAGACCTTTATGATGTGACCTCTAAGCTGGCTCAAGGCAAGGCATTCGTTGCTCTACCCGGGGTCACACTCAACGACAGGCTGAGAACTCATCAGTAATTGATTTCCATGCCCAACTGGGTTTCCCTCAGTTTTACACAGTGAGCATCAGGTGTGAACCCAGCCTAGATAACTCAGGGCTAGTATCCAAAATAACTCAAATTTTGCATCCACATATAACACTTTAACCCCTTCATTTTTTTTTCCCACAGAGAAATTAAAGTTGAAGGGACAAATAAAAGATGTATTTTATTTTTCTTTTTCCCCTATTCTTCAAAATCTGGCCAGAGCAGTCACAGGTGCTTGGTGGATTCTGGATTCTTTTTTTTTTTTTTTTTTTTTATAAATTTATTTATTTATTTTTGGCTGTGTTGGGTCTTCGTTTCTGTGCGAGGGCTTTCTCTAGTTGCGGCAAGCGGGGGCTACTCTTCATTGCGGTGCATGGGCCTTTCACTGTCGCGGCCTCTCTTGTTGTGGGGCACAGGCTCCAGACGCGCAGGCTCAGTAATTGTGGCTCACGGGCCTAGTTGCTCCGCGGCATGTGGGATCTTCCCAGACCAGGGCTCGAACCCGCGTCCCCTGCATTGGCAGTCAGATTCGCAACCACTGCGCCACCAGGGAAGCCCCTGGATTCTTTATTCAATTGCTCAGCCTTGGCCACCTTCGACTGATGTAACCTCTTCAGTACCTCCCATGGGTGTCACTGGGGGGTGGTCACCTGTAGTTTGGTTCTCCTCCTTCCAGGTACCTTGTGGGGTAATACTTTCCCTTTCAATTTGGACATGGCCACGTGACCTATTTTGGTCAACAGAATGGGAGCAGCAGTGTCATGTGTTACCTCTTGGTGAAAGGCTTTAGGACAGTGTGTGTACGTGAGCACGTTCTCTTTCCCTGCCCTGGGTCCACCGTGTGGCAGAGCTGGGGTGAAGACGTGTGTCTCTGAGTGAGGACACCAGAGGGCGGGCAGCACGCCCTGATGTGGATGTGTGTTGTGCACAAAAATCGGCCTGTATTTGTTTCTTGTGGGGGTTCTTTTTATTTGACAGTGAAGCAAATCTGAGGCTAGAACACTTCCATAGCTGTATTTCTCCATTTCCAGGTCTCTTTTGTGTCTCTCTTTTTTCTAAAGCTCTCTGAGGTCAGTATAAAACATAAGAATGTAACATCCTGGTTACACGCTGTAGTATGGTTCAACCATGTTCAGTGTTCTGCTTGTGGTAACGTTTCCTAGAAATGTTGACACATCCCCTCCCTCATGTGTGGCTTCGCAACTTACTTTGCCCAAAGAGATGCGAACAAAAATGATGTGTGTTTTGTTGTATTTTTTGCCCTTTTGGTATAACTGCCAAGGTCCCAGGCATAGGCTGCTCTGTCATCTTGGGTCCTAGAATCAGAATGATGTGGAGTAGAAGTTCAGCTGACCCTTGATAGACACTTAGTATGAGAGAGAAATAAATCTTTATTATGTAAGCCTCTGAGAGTTTGGGGGTCATTTGTTACTTCAGTATAGCACAGCCTAACCTGACAGATACGTAACCTCAAACCCATGAAATTTCAAAATCACCAGTAAATCATAGAACTGAATATTACCATTATTGGAGAAGAGGAATTTTCAGACCTTCTCATTTTCAGCCTCCCTCCCCATAGTGGATGGAATATTTTAACCCATATTTATCCTTACTCTCAAGCACCGTAGTGCTTCTGCAGAAGGAGAACTTGATGATCTGAATGATTAGAATTCAAGACAATTGCTAGTTTTGCTAGTGAGCTGTGTTTTGCTAGTGAGCTGTGTTTGCTAGTGAGTTTTGCTAGTGAGCTGTGTTGTTGGTCTTAAAAGTCTAGACTGACAAGACCTACTCCTTTTTTTAATGTTCTGCCTTCTCAGGGCCCTGCTTGTCATTTCTCACCATTTGATTGCCTGGGCAAGTGGATTTGTTCTGCTCTACCGACCCAGGCACCTTAGACTTGGAAGGGAAGGATTGGAAGCAAAAGGCTTCTCTTAGCCTCCTGGCCTCAACCATATTCAGCCATATGCACCCAGCCTAACTCCAGCTCAGCAGTAGAGGTTGTCGTTCTAGCAGTTCTTCGGCTACTGTTTCTTGGGTGTAGGACACTTAGGAATAAATCCCAAGGGGGAAGGATGAAGGAGTGGTCTATTACCCTAAATGCCACCTCAACCCCTAAGCAGCTCCTTTAATAACATATACAATCTACTGTTAATTTCCTTATCTGTAGGGTTTCCCAAACAAAAGCAGCATTCCTGATAGCTCACCCATATTATTGTTTCCAAATACCCCTTAACAGAAACGTAATGCTGTCTTGAGGGAGAAATAAACAGAGAACAAAATAAAGAGTACGTGCTCAGTTAAGACTCTTTATGGACCTATTTCAAGTTAGCTTTTCCTAAAAAAGAAAATATTAAAGGGGATGTTTTGGAGGTTTATTTGCAGGATGCTGGGAAATGATGCTCTAGAACTTCATGCAGAATCAACACTCCCCAGGCCCCTCCCCTCCAGGCAGGTGCACTCAGGCTCTCCTCAGAGAACTCACACAATTATTAACACGTTAATACACTGTTGCCTGATTAGCTTGGCCATCAGCACTATAATTTAAACAACTAGAATGAACATCATGAAGGACCACAACATAAGAGTAGTTTTTAAAGATTCTATTTTTTAACAAGCGTTCACTCTCAGATAATTCTCATAAGAAAAAGCACTAAGGGACTTCTCCGGTGGTCCAGTGGGTAAGACTCTGCGCTTCCAATGCAGGCAGCCTGGGTTCAATCCCTGGCGGGGAACTTGATCCTGCATACCACAGCTAAGAAGTCCAAATGCCACAACTAAAAGATCCCTCATGCTGCAACGAGGATCTTGAGTGCCGCAACTAAGACCCAGTGCAGCCAAAATAAATAAATAAATAAATATTAAAGGAAAAAAAAAAAAAAGGAAGAAAAGTTTGAGCCTTGAATGCCCAAACTGAATAGAATTTTCAGAAATGGGAATTGTGACTATTTAAAGTATATTCCTAGTTTTTTTTTTTTTTTTTTTTTTTCTTCGACTCAAAACTTGTGTGAATAGCTGGGCTTTTGGCTTGTTTGGGGAGAATTTCACATTTGCAAATTAATGACCCAGTCCTAGCTGAGATGGTAATGTCCAGATACTTCATTTCCAAACAAACTCAGATCTAGAATTTTTAATAGCCCAGGCCTGGGATTGGATTGTGTTCATTTGTGCCCTAAGGCGTACATCCGAGACTGACAGGAGAAAACCCAACTGAGCAGGAGTGCTGGGACAGTTTGAGTGAAGGAGAGCAATTTGCTTGAGTTTTAAACTGCATTTTTTCCGTAAGTCATTTAATGCACCAACTTCTACAATCAGCCATTACTGAGAAATTATGGGAACCTTGAAGTATTTATAAACAACGATTTCTAATGTTATATAAGTGAATTCAACAGATATTTTATAAGCACCTACTTTGTGTCAGGCACTGTGTAGATACGCAGGCAAATTAGACAGGGTATTGAAACAGAATTATAATAGGTTGTGAGAGATGATATGAATATGATAGAATTATGCCCAAAGGGTGTGGTCCCAGGGATGGGGGTGGAGAGGGACAGGAAAGAAGTATTAGAACTTGTCTGCATATTTTTTATCTCACACTTTAAATTTTTCTATTTTTGTATTTTTTAGATAGGCATCATTGGTCCAGTGGCACACATATAATTTATAAACAGACATAGGTAGCTGTGGTGTATAATTGGTCGTTCAGAGAACACTGCTAAATGAGACCAGAAACAGGAATTGATGGAGGTGTGATCTGAGGTGTGGAGGACTCAGAATAACTTGCCCTGATAAGCAGTACTTGATCTGAATTCCCCGGGAAGCTGTGATTTTGCCAGGCAGAAAAGTGGAGGGAGCATGTTAGAAGAAGAATATCGCAGTGTCTTTCACATGTGTGAAAGAATGTGACACTTTAACCACATGTGGGGAGGCGGGAGGGAGCCCTGCGTCCGTGTTGGGATCGGCAAGGGGAGGGAGAGGCGGACCAGCTGGTGGAAAGGTCGAGACCAGGGTGTGAAGGACTTTGTTTGCCAAGCTCTTGGCCCTGTGTTTTACCCCGTGTGAAGGACTGGAGGGGAGGAAAGAGAAGGACGGCTGATCAGACCTTCCCACTGCCCCACTGGACCAATCTGTGGGCTCCTCTTCCTAGTTGTGATGCTGAGTGGGTCTACCTCTGCAGGAGGAAGAAGGAATGAGAATCAAAAAACTCTCCTGCCTCACCGAACCTCTAAAATGTAGCCCCGAGCAGGAGAGGGCCTCAGATTTTTAACTCTTGGACCATAGTGGTCCTCCAGCAGTCCATAGCCAAATCCATACTGTTGGTGAGCACAGAGTTGGTCTCAGACATGGGGTTAGATAAGCATCGTCTTTGTACTGACTGTCTTTTCCACTCCTAATAACATGTTATTCCTATTACTAGATACCTGTCTGAAATCACAAATAACCAAATTGTGAAACCAAATGCCCTCTTGAACAGTCTGCAGTACTTAATATTGTTGGCAACATTTTTGTACTAGTTCTGGGTCTTAGTTGCAAGTAGCAGAAATTGCTCAGGCTGATTTAAGGAGAAAAGGAACAGAAAGGTACTGGGTAGCTCAAATAATCTGGGGGGATTGGGGAGTGGACATGGCAGAGGGGCAGGGAACCAGGCCTGAAGGCCAGGAAACCAAGAATAAGTCCCTAAATCCTGCTGGAGATTGATCCATGGACTCTGCCGCTGGCCCTGGGCGTTGCTGCTTACACTGTTGGTGGCACCGACACTGGATGACCTGTTGCTGCTGCCGCCTTTCACTGCAGTGTCCGCTGCAGCATCCCTAGCCACCTGTTCAGAGGCTGGGACGTGAGTGTCTGATCGGCAGGGTCAAGGTTATGCCCCCACTTCCTCCCTAGCTGCAAGGGAGGCTGGGAAAGTGATGAGGCTTTCCTCAGTAAGGTGAGGAATTCCCTCAACGTAGCAAAGGGCTGAGATGCTGGAGAGTCAAAAGGACTTCCCTGGCGGTCCAGTGGTTAGGACTCCACGCTCTCACTGCTGAGGGCCCGGGTTCAGTCCCTGGCCAGGGAACTAAGATCCCATAAGCTGCAAGGTGCAGCCAAAACAAAAACAGGAAAGCTCCACATTCACTTTCTACCTCCTTCTGAAATGCCTGGTCTGGCTCCCCCCAACCTGTCTGAGTGCTTTGTCACTGCTTCTTTTCCTTCCCTTGACCCTTAAATGAGGACAGCCTCTGTGATATCATGAAAACGTATTTGGTCTTCTCTTTGGCTCCTGGCACAGAGCTCCTAAAACCCTTGGAACTTCCTAAGTGATAAGGGTGATAGGAGTTTCTTTCCTTCTGATGAAGTGACTCTCGGTGGGCCCCTAGATACTTCAGGGTGGGGCTGGTTGCCAGAAAGACCAAGCCTTGATTAGAAGCTTGGAGCTTTCAGCTCCCCTCACCCCCGTCACTCCCAGCCTCCAGGGAAGAGAGAGATTGAGGCTAGAGGCTGGAGATTGAGTTAATCACCAAGGACCAATTCTTTAATCAATCATGCCTATGTAATGAAACCTCCATAAAAACCCGTAAATGATGGCATTCGGAGTGCTTTCAGGTTGGCCAGTACTTCCATATGCCTGGGGGGCAGTGCACCCCAATTCACTGGGGGCAGAAGCTCCTGTGCTTGGGACCCTTTTGGATGTTGCCCAAATTACCTCTCCTTCTGGTTGTTCATATACATCTTTTGTAATAAACTGATAACCCTAAGGTGACTTCCTCAGTTCTGTGAGCTGTTCTAGGAAATCACTGAACCTGAAGAAAAAGTGGTGGGAACCCCACATTTTTAGCCCCTCGGTCAGAAGTATGGGTGATGCGGGCTTGCAACTGGCATCTGAAATGGGGCAGTCTGTGGGACTGAGGCTTTTAACTTGTGGGATCTGACACCAAGTCCAGGTAGATAGTGTCAGAATTGAATCACTGGACACCCAGCTGGTGTCAGAGAGTTGGAGATGGGGTGTTGGAAAAGTATTTGGCGTCAAGAGGAAAAAACCTAACAGCCCTCAGGATGGTGCCCCTAACTTGGTGTTCTACCATTTCCCACTCTCTTTGCTCTTAATGACTCCTGTGAAATTTTTTTCCAATTCTTTTCTGGGTCACTTCAAATCTGTACTTCAGTCACTGACCCTTTTCTTGGTTTCATTCTTCGTGTCTATCTGCCTACTGAATGTTTCTATTTAGCTGGCCCACCTTCACCTCGAATGCAATTTGTCTAATACAGAAAACAGAAACACTTAACATGCCCTTTTCCCTCACTTCTCTGACCATGGTACTTGGCCACTCAGATTCCAAATTCAGAATCACGCTTGATTCCTTCTGGTTAAACCTCAGTCTTTTCGATTTATCCTTCACGATGACTCCTACATTCCCTTTCTTTTCCTAATTCTGCAGCCACGGCTCTAGTTCAGCTCCTATCGACTTATGCCTGGACCATCACAACAGTCTTCAAACCACCTCACTGTCGTCTGTCTACACTCTGGTGCATCCGGATTCTCCCTCCAGAGCCTTCTTTGATGAGAGTCAGTCTCTCAGCAACACAAAGGGTCACTACTGACTATCAAAGAAAGCACAGCTTTGTAAGCTTGCCATTCAAGGCCTCAACCATCTTGCCTCAACTTCCTTCCTCTGTGCTAGCTTCATATATTCTGTGATTTAACCTCAAACATTTAAGCAGACTGAAGGATGCTACCTTGAAGGAATCATAGAAAGAAGAATATGTTGATTCCAAACATTGAGAGGTCCTTTAAATTCTGTGCCTGCCATGTTCTCTTCTCTTCCAACACCACTGCCCCACTTTAATTTCTCCCTATTCTCAACCAACCCCTGGGTGCTTCAGTGAGTCACGGCAGCTTCCCTGAACAGAGGCATAAATGGATCTCAAGATTTGGGGTCTCCTTTCTTCTCCTTCCCTTCTGTCCTTCCCAAAGTAGATGTCAGTGTACAAAGCAGGGAAACACCAAACCAGGACTTACCTCCTCTCAAAAGCCAAAGAATATGACAGTTTAATTTAAGCCAGAGATTCCAACATCCACTTGACTTAAAGCTAGTAAAATGTTATTTCTGAAAATTGTGTTTCAACTGTGGGAGACATTATCATGCCACAGCTATTTTATTGTTATTGAAGTCAAGGAATTATAAAGGAAGTATATTTTTAGAAGAAAAGAGACATAAATCACATTTTGGTTCTAGCATTTTCAATTAAATAATGTCCGTACCGCTAAGCCTAACCTGTCTCTCGTGGATTAATGAGATGTCCTCAGGGCCCTGTGGCCTCCTTCCCTGGGCCTGGTCAGGTGCCCCCTCCCCTCTCAGGGACTTGTGTCCTCACCAGGGCCAGTGCTCACTCCTGGGCTTGCTACTGTCCCCTGCAGACAGCTTTCCTGTCTTCTCACCCTGAAGTCATCTGTGTGCTAGAAGACAGTTCCTGATGTGATGAACTGTGGTCACACTGTCTATGCGCCTTCCTGCAAGTATTTCTCTTACTTCACTGACTTTATGTCTTTACATCATTTTCCCCCTTTTTCCATTTCTACCAGTTTGGGTCCTTCCCCCATTTCATGACCTCTATTCAAATCCCACCTTCTCCCTGAAACCATCCTTGATTATCCAAGCCAGAGTTTTCTTCCTCCCAAGAACACTCATAACTGCTCAATTCGTCTAGATTTCTCCTCTAACGGCCTTGTGTGCGATTATTTGTGTGGTTACCTGGTACATAGTGAGGAGCCGTACACAGGTAAGGTGACATACTTGTCGTCTCGTCTTTTCTTTCCAGATATTTTGTGAGTTTCTGAAGGGGAGAGGCTAAGTTCTAAAAACTGAACCCTTAGATTCCACCTATAAGTGATGTCATATGATATTTGTCTTTCTCTGTCTGACTCACTTCATGTAGTATGATCATCTCTAGGTCCATCTATGTTGCTGCAAAGGGTATTATTTCATCCTTTTTTATGGCTGAATAATATATTTTATATACATATATCGCCAAAAAAAAGGGATACATAGAGTTCCCTGGTGGCCTAGTGGTTAGGATGCTGGGCTTTCACTGCCATGGCCCAGGTTTGATTCCCTGGTTGGGGAACTGAGATCCTGCAAGTTGTGCAGTGCAGCCAAAAAAAAAAAAAAAAAAAAAAGAAACTTACTTAAAAACAGAAATAGACCCACAGACATAGAAAACAAACTATACATAAAATAGATAACCAACGAGGACCTACTGTATAGCACAGGGAACTATACTCAATATTGCAATATTCTGTAATAGCCTATAAGGGAAAAGAACCTGAAAAAGAATATATATATTCAAATATATATACACACACACACGTATGAATCATTGTGCTGAACATCTGAAACTAACACGGCATTGTAAATCAACTATTCTCCAATAAAATTAAAAAAATGAAACGAAAGCCTTGAACCTTGTTGGTGCCCCCTCACACCACCTGGCGTCGCATCCTCAGAGCAGATGCTGGGATGTTACAGGACAGAGGTGCAGAGCAAGGATAGGTGGTGTGTGGCACCAGGCTCAGCAGTACCCAGCTCTCCTCTCATCTGGCTACGAGGACTGCACCCTCCCCAGCCTGCAGTGAAACCTGCGCAGGGGGGTGACTGTCGCAGAAGCATTTGTCTGCTGGCACGCATGCTCCCACTGCAATGATGGCCGTGAAAGGGAACTTGAGCTGAGATGGCAGCTAGCCCGGAGGTCACCCACGGTGCAGAACAGCTGGCCTGGAGGCGCTTCCAGGCCAGCAGCAGACCTGGCAGGATCAAGAAAGCCTTGGTAGCTTTAAGCCACTGAAATTTTCAAGTTGTTTGTTACCATAGCATAACGTTGCCCATCTGACTGATATTTGTTATTTTAAATCCTTAGTGATTAGGAGTATAAATAGGTAATTGAGAGGCAAAGTGGGATTCTTGGAAATTTGGCACCTTAAATGCAACAAATCTAAACCAAAATGGGGAGCAATTCAGGGTAAGAAGGAGCATTTTGGAGCCAGACTGACCAGGGATTGAGTCCTGGCTCCTACAGTTTACAAGTTATATGTCCTGAACTGGCAGTTTGCAAGCTTTTTGGTCTTAGGACCCCTTTGCGCTCTTAAAAATTATTGAGGACCCCAAAGAACTTTCGTTTACGTGGGTCATGTCTCAATATTTGTTGTACAATATTAGATATAAGACCAAAGATTTTTAACAGTGATTTATCAATTCATTAAAAATAACTATACTTAACCTATCACATGTTAATATATTTTTATGAGAAATAACTATATATTCCCCCCCAAATTAGAAGACTGTCATTAATTTACATTCTTGTAAATTTTTTTTAATAAATTTTTAAAAAATCTATTTATTTTATTTATTTATTTTTGGCTGCGTTGGGTCTTCGTTGCTGTGGGCAGGCTTTCTCTAGTTGTGGCAAGCAGGGGCTACTGTTTGTTGTGGCACGCAGGCTTCTCATTGCCATGGCTTCTCTTGTTGCAGAGCACGGGCTCTAGGATCAGGCTTCAGTAGTTGTGGCACGCGGGCTCAGTAGTTGTGGCTTGCAGGCTCTAGAGCGCATGCTCAGTAGTTGTGGCGCATGGGCTTAGTTCCTCCATGGCATGTGGGATCTTCTCGGACCAGGGCTCGAACCCGTGTCCCCTGCATTGGCAGGCGGATTCTTAACCACTGCACCACCAGGGAAGCCCCCATTCTTGTAAATTCTTTAATATCTTGTTTAATAGAAGATGGATTCTTATATTTGTTTCTTCATTTTATCTGTTGGGATATATTGTTTTGGATGAAGTAAATGAAGAAAATCCAGCTTCACAGATACACAATTGGAAAATGGAAGGGTTTTCAATAATCCTTCCATAAAATTGTGGGCATTCTTGGATATTACACCAAAATTTGAGACAATCAGGAGTTTATTAAAGGTTAGTTGTAACATGAATCTGAAGCCCTATCAGTGAACTTCTGTACGAGGTTACATTAAAACCCATTGGTCTGTCTTTTACTTTGAATGGAACTTTTAAAAAGCCCATTCATGAGTTTGTGACATCTTACATAAGTTGTTTGGAAAATATTGTTTCCCAGAAGTTGCAGGACTTCCAAACGTTGACTCATGTTGTTATACAGTATCAAAAAATCACATTTATTAACACCGTCATTGACACTGAAAAGTCTTCACGGATGGGGAGGCTATGAAGCTCATGGGAGCAGAAACAAGTTGTCCAAAAGTCAAGTCTCACGTCAAAGCTTGAATCTTATAGTTGTCACAAGTAACATCAGTTGTTTTCCTCGAAGTGGCAGGCTCACTTTATTTTTGAGAACATGTTTGCCCAGTCCCTAAGGCTGAATAACCATAGTTTACCTGTCAGTCTATCAACTAAAAACCATGTTCTGTGAAAAAAGCAACTAGTTTAGCTTGCAACTTGAGCAATCACACAGGTGCTTTTCCTTGAGACAACATCCTAGTTTGATGTACAGCAGGAGTACTTTAATGTTATGCCTCAGTTTGCCCCACAAAATGTTAAAAAGATGTGTGCTCAAAGGTGTAGTTTAATAAAATTATTAATTTATTCCGCTTTAGCAAGGATCCTCTTAAGTGAACTCGGCTTTTTTTTGTTGTTGTTGTCACTGCCTTGATTAGCGCTAAGGCAATAATACTTTTTCCCATGAATGCTTTTGCACCACTGGTGGGAATTCAACACAGAAAAAACCCCCAAGTAATGTTGTAGTATTTAGTACTGTTATAAAAAGTTTTGACTTGTGAACCTGGGTACCTGAAGGAGTCTTAGGGACCTCTGAGAGGATCACGGACCACACGTGAGAATTGCTGTCCTCATGTAAGCCACCTGACCTCTCTAAAATAGGAATAAAGCTGTTTTGAGAACTAAGTAAAATATTATTGAAGAAGAAATAATGCATGGAGAGCACTTAGTATCGTGCCTGGTATACAATAAGTTTGTTAAATGTTTGCTACTACTATTAGTCTATTGATACTGTGAGGGTATAGCTACCATTTACAGTAGTAGTCATGATGATACTCTATTATTTTTCTCCATAAACTCATTCCTTTGGCAGATCTCCGTTTTAGTTAATGGCTCCATCTGTCTCCTTCTGTGGTCCCTTTCTTCACTCCAGCCAATATCTACTCACTCACAAGTACTGTTGATGTGACCTCTGTCACACCTTCACAATGGTCCCTTTTCTCCCGTTCCTGCTGCTACCACCCTGCTTACAGAGTGTGATTTGGTGGAAAGAAATTTCCATTAAAGGCAGTTCTGGCTGTTGGTATTTGACCTGCCTGAGACTCAGTTTACTAATCTGTAAAGTGGGAAAAACAATAGTCCTTTTATATATTTTTTAGTGAGGGTTAAATGAAATAATATATTTGAAAGTAACTGGCAGAGTGTCTACCTATGGCAAATGTTCAGTGCACGTTAGCACATTTTAACAATACAGTATAAATTCTTCAAATTCATGAGCATGGATATCTTTCCATTTATTTGTCTTTTTCTTTCATTTATGTCTTGAAGTTTTCAGTGTACAGGTTTTTCACCTCCTTGGTTAATTTATTCCTAGGTATTTTATTCTTTTTGATGCAATTGTAAACGGGATTGTTTTCTTAATTTCTCTTTCTGATGTTCATTATTAGTATACAGAAATGCAACAGATTTTTGTGTATTGATTTTTTATTTTTTACTGAATTCCTTTATTAGTTCTAACAGTTTTCTGATGAAATCTTTAGGGTTTTCTGTATATCATATCATGTTATCTGCAAATAGCACAGATCCCACTACTGTTGGTGGGAATGTAAATTGGTAAAGCCACTATGGAAAGTAGGAAGGAGTTTCTTCAAAAAATTAAAAATAGAACTACCAGATCCAGCAATTTCACTTCTGGGTATTTATCTGATGAAAACAAAAACACTAATTTGAAAAGATATGCACCCCATATTCACTGCAGAATTATTTACAATAGCCAAAAGATGGAAATGACCTAAGTGTCCATTGTTGGATGGATAAGGAAATTGTGGTCTATATTTGGTGGGGTATTTTTGAGCTATAAAAAAGAACGGAATCTTGCCATTTGTGACAACATGGATAAACCTCAAGAACTTATGCTAAGCTTATGCTAAGAGTTATGCTAAGTGAACTCAGACAGAGGAAGACAGATGCTGTATGATCTCTCTTATATGTGGGAGTTAATATATACACACACCAAGCTCATTGGTGGTTACCAGAGGTAGGGGGAGTAGAGGATGAGAGAAATGGATGAATTTTTTTAAGTTTAAATAAATTGAATTTTAAAAATGGATCATAGAGGGGAAATAAAATATACTTAAATTGCAAAAAAAAAGAGTTAGATGCAGACACTTCCTATTGCTCGTGTTGATAAGCCTATCAGGAGCAATTCCTGATCTCTACTCAGAAGGGAGGCTATGTGATTCTAGAAAGGAGAACAAAAGAGCCAAGTGGATAATCTATTTCTGATCAGAAGTTTCTAGGAGATAGCTTTTTTTGGTAGAGAAGACTTTACACCTTTTTCTATCTTAAAAAAAAAACCCCAAAAACAGAATGGCAACAGCGTCAGATTTCTGGGCTTGTCCTGGGGGCCTGCCGAGATGGTAACCTCTGTTGTATTTCCTGGATCTTGGTTCAGGGCTGATAGTCTGTAGGAATCCCACGGTTAAGCCTCTTATGGTAAAAATTGTGGTTCCGCTTATAATCTTGGAAGAGCTTTGGAAGCAAAGGGAGACAAGCTCCTCCAGGGCGTGGGAGAGACCCCCATGTGAATTGTCATTGGAGAGTTCCTCCTGAGCGCCTGCTGCAGAAGAGGCTGTGGCCAGTGGGTCTACTCCAAGCCATGCAGGGTTTTGCTGTCTCTTCTCCCGTAGGGGATGAAGATTCCCTTGCTTCCCTAAGGGTTAAAGCCTCAGGCGAAGTGACTGGTTTCTCTCCCATGACCAGGCAGGTGTGCACCGACTCTGGGGGTATGGGGCATGGTTAGCAGATGGTTAAATCATGGGTCTGATTATCACAAAGACCCAGTTTTAGACATTCTAGTCCTCTGTCAGACGCCAGGCCGGATTCTAGGTTTGGAAAATAACCCCCAAGGGCACTCATAGTTCATAAGGCCACTTTTCAGTGTGCAGAGAGAATGGCCTTCCTGACGCCGTGTAAGAGGGCCCTGAGAATGGAGAGTTGGAATCTGTCCCTTGGTCTTTGCTGATTCAGGACAGGATGCCCAGTCATGGGACAGAGGCAGCCAGCTGGGCGGGGCTGGGCAAGAAGCCTGTGCCCTTATTGCCACTCCCCAACCCACCAGACAACTTTGAGTTTTGCTTTGTGCATGTGTGCCTCTGCCTGGGATGCCTTTCCTCTTTTTCTCAGCCTGGGAACCTCCTATTTCCCCTTTAAGACCCTGCCCTAAAGTCACTTCTGCTTTTCTGACCAAATCCCAAGGCACTGATAGATTCTGTTTTCGCCTCTGTATGTTCCAAAGTGTTTCCACCTGTGCTATAGCATAAAGTTGCAGCAGGAACATTACTTCTGATACTTCTGAACGTTTCTATCTCCCTCACTGGACTGTTGAGTTCTTGTGCCCAGGGCCACGCATTATGCTTCTCTGTATCTGCCCCAGAGCCTAGCAATGGGCGTGCCAGCTAGAAGGCGTTCAGCGTCAGCTGAATAAATGAATGTAGTCCAGTCTTTTGGGCCTATAGTTATTATGAGATCAGAAACCATCTGTTTGGAACATACTAGATTATTTGGCTATCTATGGTTTTCTGCATATATCTTTATGTTCTCCTTTAGTATTTAGAAAATTCTTTTAAAAATTACCGGTCTGTTTTTTTTTTTTTTTTTTGGCTGCGCTGCGAGGCATGTGGGATCTCAGTTCCCTGACCAGGCATCAAACCCGTGCCCCCCTCAAAATTACCAGTCTGTTTTAATCATGATGCAATAGGGCCCCCCCAAAAGAGATGACACCCTGTTCTACCCCTGCACAGGGGAAGGGCATACTTTTGAGGGCCAGTGTGGGGACGGCATCTGGAATTCAGGTGAGTGAAACCCACGAAGGCAGAGCTGTGACCTGCCCTTTTTTCATATCACAGTCTTACAGTGCGTGAGATTAATTGTTCTCTGTTGAAAGGCATCCCCTTACAGTTGGTGTTTCAGGTGCTGAGGCAGGCCATGCATCACCAGGAATGTTAGTGTCCCCGCGAGCACGTCTGGTTCCAGGAAACTCTCAACCTGTAATCGGGAGGGCGCACTCCCAGCAAGTCCATTTATCACATGATTAGAGTAAGTGAAAGGTAATCCTTTCTAAAATGTGAGTTATGGAGCTTTGTGATGTGCCATTTATCTGTGTCTGCTGTGGGAAGGAAGAACACTGGGGCAAGTTTATGACTTAGACGGTGCTCTCGGCTGTATTTAGGGCTGTTTCCCACACCTTTACTCCACATGATGAATTTGGATGAAAATTTTGATTAAGCACCTAGAGTTGCTTGTTACCAAACATGGAGTAGGTATGTGAACACATACCCGGTAAGTAAGCTGCTTAATTTCTAGGCTTCTGTGTCTGTTTAAACACCTTGGTTTAATGTTTAATATCTAATATACGTGAGGAATATTTTCTTGGAAGAAAGCTAAACAGCTTTGGAAATTGGAAAACTTCTAGAACTCTAAACCAAGCAGGTGGCTTTTAAAGAAGGATAGAAGGGATCAATGCAGTCAACCATAAATTTGCAAACCTTCACTAAAAAAGGCACTAAAAAGGAAGGCACTTCACTAAAAAGGAAGCAGTCTTACATTTCTTTTCCCTCCCAGATAAATGGTGTTGACGTGGAGCCACAAACGTTGGCTGAATGGAACAAATGGCACTATTTGCATTCACATAAAATGGAAAACACACAAAATACTCAGTTCCCAGTTTTAAGATGGCAACATAAACCAGAGAGAGAAAACCCTTTGTCTCCAGACTTCCTTTTAAAAAACTTGTAGCAGCTGTTGTAAGGACAGATGACCATACTGGCCTCGTGCATTCAAGGTTAAACCTCCCAGTGAGCATTCATGTTTATTAGTCTCAAGACAGCAAACATTCATTCAGCACCTGTTTCTCTATATTCCCCACATCTTACTGGTATCCCTAGGGCCTGGCACTGGTCTTCATGCAATGTTTAGCAAGTGGGTGAACATTGCATGTTCATGTGGAAGATGCTGGTGTTCACGGGGTGCCTGGCACACTCCCGGGCACAGAGCGGGCATCCAAAAAATATGACAAAGTATGAATGAAAACATTGATGTGACCTTCAGGAGGTCACAGTCTAAACTCAGGTGAGCATGGCCACTTGGTCCTGCCTCCTTCCTGGGAGACAGAAGTGAGTCAAGGCTTGGGGGAGGCAGAGCGGGTGCAGGACCCTCAGAGGGGGCTGCAGTTCTTCCTCTGTAATTGCTTCCTTTTAGGCCACCATCTTCCCGGCTGGGGAGGGACAGTCACCTGGGGACAAGAGGGACTTTCCAAAGGAGGTTTCTGTGGTCCCTCCACTCTTCTGCATTCTAATGTAATTTATTTTCTATCGGACTTTTGAATAAAAGTCCCTCCCTCTTCCATTATGGTGAACACTTAAAATTACATTTATACAGAATTACGTTTACATAAATTTCTATTAAAAGCCAAATTCCAGGCCTAAGCTATTGGCCAAATTCCATTAAAAAAAGAATATGAAGTAAATTAGTTGAGCTGATTAAAAGCACCTTCATCAAAGTTGAACATTGGTGCCAACGATGTTGAGTTGAATTATTGATTTTTTTTACAGAGCAGATGGTTAATTAGCAGGGAAGAAAAGTGATTCTCTTTCCCCTCCTCTGCCGCCCATCCCTCCCCGCTTCACTCTGGGGATAAGAAGGGGCACCAGTGACTTACTGGCGACCAAGGAAAGGGAGGTGATGGAGTAAGAGGGGAGGGCACGAAGGCAAAGGATGGGGTCTAGGTGAGGGAGAGGAAGGAAAAGTAGGGGTGGAGACCGCAGGGAGCAGAAGTCAGATGCCTGGAAGGAGGGCGCTGTCCCCGCGGAGGAGCGGCCACCTCTACCCGCACCCCGGCCGCGTACCCCATCCCCGGCCGCGAGCCAGGCGGGCGCGGGAAGGGCGCTCCCGATACCGGCCGCCAGAGGGCGCGTCCGGAGCCGGCGCGGAGCTGGGGGAGGGAAGAGGGGAGCCGGCGGAGGAGGGTCAGCCGCGGCGGCAGGGGCGGCGGCGGCAGCGGCGCAGCTCCGTTCCCTGCGCGTCTCTCGTCCCCGCGTCCGGACAGGGCGCGCAGCCCCGCCACTGGGATGCGGCCGCCTGCCCGCCGCGGCCGCCGCCTGGCGCTCCCGGCACTGCTCTCGCTGCTCACCTGCTCCCTGGGTAAGTAGCGGGCGGCCCGGGCGCGCACGGGAGAGGCGCGGGCTCCCCGGGAGCAGCCGCCCGCGCCCCGCGTCCGCGCCGAGGGAGACGCCGGGCGGCCCAGCCCTGCCCCGCGGGCGCCCGCGCCCCGCCGCGCTTGCGGCAGCGCCCTCTCGCGGCGCCCCGGCCGGACTCGGCTCCCCCGGACCCTGGGACCCCGGGGCGCGCCTTCCCGGCCCCTTTCGGCTCGCGGGGTCCCGCCGCCGCCGCGGCCCGACTCGCGTCTTCCCGCTTCCTTCCGCTGCGAGCCGGCGGCCGGCCGGCCCGCGAGGACGCGGCGCCCACCCCCACAGGAAGCGCGGAGTGAACGCAACTGCGAGAAACTTTGGATGGAGGGAAGCGGCGGCCGCGGGCCCGCCCCCTTGCCTTCCGCCCGCGCCCCGCCGGCCCCCCCGCGCCCCGCCGGCCCCCCGCGCGCCCGGCGCTGGCGGCAGAGGCTGGAGGCGGCCGGGCTCCGTGGCCCGGGCCCCCGCGCGCTCCGCTCCGCTCCGCCCGGCCCGCGAGGGCGACCGGCGGTGCCCCCGGGGCTTCCTGAGCGGTCTCGCGGACCTGCCCTGGCTCCCTAGGCTGGGATGCCCACCGGGCACCAGCCTCTTCTACGGATTCCTTGACCAGGAAGGGAGGACCGGTGTCCGGCTGGGCCTCCGTGTATCGGTCGTGCCTCTGGGGAGGCCGTGGGGAAGCCTTCCCGAATCTTGCGTCTTCATGGGGGAAAATTAGAGAACACTTCTGTAAACATCAGAAGTGCTTGTCTGCTGCTGCTGTAATGCCCCTTCCCTTTTTTCTTCCATGCTCCTCACAAGAGCGTGCTCCCCCCTTTATCATAAAATAATGTGATGAAAGTTTTTTAAAAAAAATCATTGCAATTGACTTTCATGATGAGATGTGTTCAAGCTTGGAGGAAAAA
This sequence comes from Balaenoptera physalus, assembly GCF_965194825.1. Lineage (NCBI taxonomy): Eukaryota > Metazoa > Chordata > Mammalia > Artiodactyla > Balaenopteridae > Balaenoptera > Balaenoptera physalus. Next base: position 73,889,787 of record NC_138899.1, on the reverse strand, counting down.
TTATTCCTTTTCAGTGTTCTCAGGGTTGTTGTCTTCTACCCCAGACTTTTGTGTTTCCAGCCTGTTAAGAGGCAGTAATTTCAGATTTTTAGAAATGGCAGACCGGTGCAATTTAGGAAAAGACATAGCGTCATCGTACACTGCTGTTTTGGTAGCCCACCGGACAGCCGTTTTGATTTGGACTTAAATTCTCTGAATAAGGACCTCAATCCGTGTACCCCTGGCATGTCTATAGGAGCTCAGTAAGTGTGGGAAAATCGAGTGAGATTAACTGGTAATTGTTCAGATGCGTGATTAAGTAAGTAACAATGTAATTAAAAATGTTTGGGCACCTTGGGCAGAGAAGGCTATAACTGACGGTGGGGAGCAACTGAACTTGGTGGGGATCTGCTTTAGTGGAAGGAAGAGTGCATTGCTTGGGAGGGGGGCGGGCAGCCCTGGGAGAAGGGGAGGCTGGAGGGGTGGGACCGGGGCTAGGGGACTCCTGGCTGCATGAGTTGGCCTGCTGCCTAGACGTTTTGCAACTCACCAAATGGGGTGGGTGGTAACTGAAATTGGCATTCTATTTATAGCCCTGCACTTTGTAAGATGTACTGGGGATATACATGTATATAATATATTCACTATACAGGCTGAAGTGCACACTTGTGTTGCTATGTGTATCTATTTTTCACTGCACGTAAGGGAATATCTGCACTGTCTACACTTGGTGTAAGGGAGTATCTGCACTGTCCACACTTGGTAATACATTAAAGGATGTAAAGAATGAACTAAAATGTCCACATATTTTTAGAGATGTCTATTAGCCTTGTGAAGTTGTCAGATAAGCACGATAAGTAAAACATAAAACCTATTAAGAGTTCCCCAGGAGACATTTGGCTTTGTGAACTAGCTTTCATGGGTTGGTACAGAGAGGAAGCTGTATTCTTCCAGGTCTGAAGTAAATCTTGAGTTCCTTTTATTGAGCTCTGCTTTGATGTAGTGGAGGGGCACCAAGAAATAAAAAGCTGTGGTACCCAGTCTTTGTATATCTTGAAATCGGGGTTCTTGGACTCTTGCTGAAATAGAGAACATGATGGGAGTTCCAAGGCATGTGAACAATCCAGACAGAGTAAAGATACCTTAAATATTACCTTATAAGGGCGGGGTGGGGGCTGACTGTATATATTTAGTTTTCCCACAAATTGTAGTATATTCATTTGAGCTTTTAGAGAAAAGTCAATATAGAACATTTATTTTAAACCCATATGGTTATACAGACAAAATCCACTGCAACTTCAGTTCTGAAGTCCAAAGCTAGTACTAGACTCAGACTTATTCATGCCTCTAGGTCAGCCACTGTGTGGCTTCTCATTGCCTTGAGTCTCAGTTTTCTCACATAAAACAGGAGGCATAGACTAGATAAAATACTAGAACTTTGCCATCTCTTGCAGTTTTAACTGATTCTGTTGTAGCAGAATCTGCTATCTGCTACTCCAAAACCCCTAGTTCCTTCTTTTCCTGGATGAAAAACCTCTTAGATAATCAGCACTGTTATGGACTGAGTTGTGTCTTTCAAATGCCTATGTTGAAGCCTTGATCCCAAATACGACTGTATTTGGAGAGGTGCCTTTAAGGAGGTAATTAAGGTTAAAAGAGGCCATAAGGGTAGGGCCCTAATCCAATAGGACTGGCGTCCTTATAAGAAGAGGAAGAGATGCCAGACAGGCTCAGAGAGAAAAGGCTGTATGAGGACACAGTGAGAAGACATCCATCTAAAAGCCAAGGAGAGAAGTCTCAGCAGAAACCAACCCTGCTGGCACCTTGATCTTGGACTTCTAGCCTCTAGAACTGTGAGAAATGAATTTCTGTTGTTTAAGCCCCCCAGTCTATGGTTTCTATTATGGCAGCCCTAGCAGACTAATAATACAGGGGTAAGGGGAAGGGTGTAGGAGTGGTAGTGGTGGTGGCAGTGTGTCTAGTGGACAACATTTTTCAGTGGCCCTTGCAAACAGCGGTAGCCAGTGAGCTATCTGTAGAGCTCTTTGGGTGCGTCTCTTGGTAAAGCTTATTAAAGGTGGCTGACCCAGCTGAGATGCAGGTCCTCTACCATTGTTTCCTCCTCCTTCCCATGGCCTATTATGTGACTCTAATGGCTGGAGCTACAGTGGCCATCTTGTGACCACGAGGTGACCTTGAAGACAGAAGCCAATAGTAAGGATGGTAGTAAGGATGGTAGAGCAGAAAGGATGGCACCACCTGGGTGCAAGGTGGATGTGGAGTGCTGTGCCAGGCCAGCATTGCCTATTTCCATACTTGTATTGCATGAAAGAAAAAAATCTGCCTTGTTTAAGCCTTAGTTGTTGGTGGGGGGGGGGGCGTTTATTACATGCAGCCAAACCTAATTCTAATTGATAACATCTGTGAAGAAGCGTATTTGAACCAGTGGTAAAATGATAGATGTTAACGTTTGTCTTTCGTATCCCTGTGTCTACTCTGAGTCGGGATTATATTTCTTAGCGCCTGCCAAAATTAGGGGTGATTTTTCATTCTGAGACAGGTCTTGCTCAGATTCTTTTCATTGCAGTAAGTCAGACATTTTAGGACCCTAAGAGTCACACCTGGCTCCAGGTTGGTTTGTGTTTTTTTTATTTTGGATTTTTAAGCCTTCCGTTTATTTCCTCAGCAGTACTCAGATGTTACTGGCACAGATTTTAACCGTCTGGATGGATTCTCTTTTGTCCAGGTGGTCCAGGACCCCCAAGCTGGCATGGCCCCCTTGCTCATGGACTTGACCCAAGGGAGTTGGCCTGTGGCCAGTAGTCAGGCTGGGGGTGGGGGGGCGGGTGGTGGAAGGGGAGGGAGGAAGAGCAGCTGTTTCTCATGGGGGTGGGGGAGGGGAGGAGATGTCCAGACCCTCTTGTTAACTACCTCTGAGGAAAACACTGTGGGCCCAGTACTTGAGCAAGTGGTAATTACTGATCTCATTTGGACCATTAAGGGCCAGGTGTTTTGCTTTCATTAGAAACATTATACAGCAAGCCTAATTTGCAAATGTTACACGTTTTGCTTCCTTGTAGCATTACAGGTAGTCCATCTTGGTGTTGAGCAGATTCTTGCTGAAGAACAATATACAGGAGTGCTAATTCCATCTTTCCAAATATAAAGGAAAAATGATGGTGGGTGTCAGGGGTTTATCAGACCTCTTAGTGATTGAGAGTCTCTCTTAATGTCACATTTCAACCGTCTGATCACTAAGCTCCTTCCAAAGAAAACAGATTCAGTGTAGGTGCTGATTTGAACTACGAGAACGTGTTAATAACTTAAATAGTATTAAAAGGAAGAGCTGTACTCACAGTTTCTTCATCTATTCCGGAAGGGTCGAGTACTGTCTACTATGTGTCAAGCCCTGGGGTTGACAGGGCAGGAAGGAGACCGATCTAGTCTGTCCCTACCCTTGTGGAGCTTGCAGTCTTGAAGGGGACATTGAACACGAACTGCACCAGGAGCAGGATTGCAGCCTGCCCGGTGCTGTGGTGACGGCGTACAGGGCTCTGTGCTAAGTGTTGCAGGGACAGTTGTGGCTTTTTACCTGGAGTCTGGAGCAGTGGTTGCCAACAGGGGGCCATCTTGCCCCCCAGGGAGCGCTTGTAGGTGGCTGTCACAGGGGCTGGTTTGGCAGGAGTGCTGCTGAGTGGTCTGCAGTGCACGGGACAGCTCCCACCCCAAAAGAGTCGATTATCTGGTCAAAGCGTCAATGGTGCCGGGCTGAGAAACCTTGGAGTTTTTTTTTCTTTTTTTTTTTTTGCCACATCGTGCGGCTTGTGGGAACTGAGATCCCAGACCAGGGATGGAACCCAGAGGGCCCAACATTGAAAGCCCGGACTCCTAACCACTAGGCCACCAGGGAACGCTGGAGTTTCTCAAGGAAGGACATCAGAGCTCAGACCCAAAGGGGAAGCAGAGGTCAGGTACCTGGAGGGAGGGAGGGAGGAAGGAGGGGAGCACGCCCGCCCGCAGGGGCAGAGCTGTGCTGGAGGAAGCTGGTGGAGAAAGGACAGGGCTGGAGAGGGGAGGGGCTGGACAGTCAGTCGGGGCCGCTTATGCAGGGCTGTGAAGGCTGGGGGAGGAATTCTGGACTTTGTCCTTAGAGTGGTAGGGGGTATTGCAGGGTTGTCTTAGGAGAGTGATAGTGATTTGACTTGCATTTTAACAAGCTCACGCTCGTTAGAACAGGGATGGGAGGGGCCAGTGTGGACGTGAGGGGCTGGTGAGGAGGCCACGTGAGAGCTGATTAAGAATCTGAGGCGCGGTGGTTGACTGGTCCAGTGGGCTGAGAGGAGGGTCAAGGATGTCATAGGTTCTTGCTCTGAGCTGTAGGTGGAGAGCGCCTCCATTTACTGATACAGGCACTGATGGAGAGGGACCAGATTTAATCAAAAGAAAAATTTTTTTATTGTAGTTAAATATATACAACATAAAATGAATCATTTGAACCATTTTTAAGTGTACAGTTCTGTGGCATTAAGTACCCAGATGGTTTTCTAAAATTTAATTTTAAGGGGAGGTGAGGATGATGAGTTCCATTTGGACAAGTTGAGTTTGGGGGTGCATGTGAGATGCTTAGGTACCATGTCTGGTGGGCAGTTAGATCTGCCGGTCCGGAACTCAGAGGAGAGGTCAGCTCAAGAGAGATTAGGGGGAAATTTGAGTTTTGGTTTTTTTTTTTTCTTTTTTAAAGAAGAGAGCCTTGATTGACAACATAAATTTATTTAAACGTTTACTCAAAATGTATGTGTACTGAAGATTTGGAAGAAGTTGGGGAAGCAAACAGTCTATCTGTAAAGCTGATACGATGTAAAGCTGTAGGTTTAGACAAAACAAATGAGTTAAAGTACCATCAAATAAGATTTGAATGCATCTCAAGTATAGCAATGCTGGTCTCTCCGAGGGATACGACTTGCTTCCACTCATAAAGGAATATTTTATGATCTGAAAAGGTGATATGTTTTGGTTTATGTCATTGCTTCCCATAAGAAGCTTAAGGCTCTTTGCACATCACGCTGAATTTATCTTCTCCAGATCCTCGAGGGTGGATATGCAGGAGCTTGTTTTTCATTTATGGAATGAAGGAGGTAAAGGAAGATAAATGGCCAGAGCCTGTTTGGGGAAAAGCCTCGTTCCGTTCCCTTGAGTGCCAGTCTCCCTGACCATCCCAGGGCGTGTCAGACTTAAGCACATACGGGAACACCTCAGGGTCTTAAAGAGTCCCCTTTGTTAAGGTCCCCTTTGTTAAAATGCAGATTTCTGGGTCCCAGCCTGAGAATTTTCTGATTCAAGAGAGCCAAAATGAGGCCCCATGGATCTGCATCTTTAATAAGGGGCCAGGTGAGTTGTGTGTGCTGGCAGGCGCAGAGCCCTTCTCAGGCCCCCCTGGCCCAGGTGTAAACTGGGACTGTTACTGGGTGATTTTCCTGCACGTCTGTAGAATGTAAAGGTGATTGCTGGTTGCTTTGTCTTTGAGATGAAGTAAGGAGCTGTTCTGGAGAGAGCAAAGTGTGGAACTGAGGCCTGATATTCGGCAGTCAGGTGTTCTGTCTCTTTGGAAAGGGAACTAGAAACCCCAGAGCTCGAACTAAGAAGTCTTTCTCTGGTTCCGGCATCGTTTGGCAGATTTATAGACGCTACTGGAGGGGCTGTAGTGCGTGGGGCATGAGTCTCAAAAACAGGAGCAGTACGTTGTTGGAGCAGAGATTTCTGGATAATAGACAGGTGAGTTCCCAGAGGCGCTAGAACACCTCAGGCTGTGGATGCCACGGATTCAGTGGCACCAACGGGGGTGCTTTTTGGGACCGACTTTTTATGTTATAAAATTAAGATACCAAAAGCCAGGCATAAATGAGCCTGACAGTTGACTGCTGAGTAGACTGTAGCAGTGTAAAGGAATTGTACGGAGCGCCCATTTCCTCGTGTTTGTGTGTTTGCTCTCCCGGAGCCCTTCTGTGTGTTCTGGAGTGGGCTGTGTGGTCACGATTCTTCGGCCCCTCACCCATGACTCAGCCTGTGGAACGTGCTTATGACTCTCTCCCCAAGCTCTGTGTGAGTTAGAATTTTCTTGTGTTCAGATCCTGAGTGGCATATGGGTTTTCGTATCATCTGTTTAAATGAGATACGAATCAAAGAAGCCAAAGATCTTTTCCTTCCTAAAATACATGGTTATTTCCTGTTTCTTCTTTTTCCTCCCATTTAGTGTCCTTCCTGCGCGTATGCTTACCCTCTGGCACGTAGAATATATTGGTCCTGGCAAACGTCGTTTCCAAGTGAGGGAAGATCTGTGTTCCAAACTCCACTTTCCCACTGACTTCTGTGAGGAAACAGGGGACGTGTTTGGAGCGAGAGCAAGTGTGGGCAGCCGTGGGCTCGGGCGAGGAGGAATGTCAGGTCTGTGTGCTCCCTGCCACAAGGGGCTGCGCCTCTCGTTGCTTCTCCCAACTGGCTGCGTCCTTTGTAAGTGAACCCGTGGAACACCGCAAAGGGGTTCCCAACACGAAATGCCGTCCAGCTCTCCACCTGCTGTGCTGGCAGAATTGCGCTGGCGTTGTCCCCAGGGCGGCAGATCTCTTTCCCTGAGAGTTTGCTGTTGGTACCCGGCACCTGAGCAAACGGCTCAGCTGCAGCTCTTCCCGCAGGCCAGGCCCGGCCCTGGACGTGTACGAGCACTGCCTTAGTCCTCCCTGGTTTAAGTTCCCGCTGTACAGGGGGGGAGGCGGACGCGCCCAGAGGCCTCGTTGCTGAGCTGCTCAGCGGCGGGTTGGATGGCACGTGGTGTGTGAGTTAGGCTCCGCGTGTGACCCGGGGGCTGCGCTCGTCCGCGTGGTCACGGGGTCCCGCGATGCGGCGTCTTCCCGCGTTCTGTGGAGCTCTCAGGAGAGGGACACCTTGGAGGCGCCTTACACGCCTGCCTCCTCCTCTCTGCCTGGCCATGCCTTTTTGTCTCCTTTGCAGTTCTGTCCCTGAGATATCGGGGCTCCCCTGCCCCCGTCTTCCCCGTCCAGCCTTGCGCCCTCAGTTCCCTCGCGCGTGGACACACTGAGCGCCTCTGCGCCGAGCGGCTCACCGGGGCCCAGGCTGCCGTGGGGTGTGTCCGCTTGAATGCCCGGCAGCACCTCGGGAGACTGGGAACCAGACTGAGTTTTCCCACAATCCGCTCACCGCTCGTTATACTCTAGCGTGTGACGGGCACCCCAGTCTACCCGCCCCTCGGGTCTGAAACCCGGAGTCATCTGCACTCGTCCTCTGCCCGCTCCTTCCCTGCCCTCATCCACCTGCAGGGTCCTTCTCAAGGCCTGGAGACTCTGCCTCTTCAGTGTCTCCAGCTCCACTCTCGCTCCCCACGCCGCTCTGCCCAGGCGCCGCCTCGTCTTAAGTCAGTCCCTGACCTCCCATTGCCTGGCCCCGTTACCCTCCCAGCTGGCATGCGCATGTGTCTTTCTTTGTCCCTCCACAGCCCACCCCACACGCTGCCTCTGGAAGCTTGTCTAGGGCACACATTTCCACATGGCACTCCCCTCCTTAAAAGTCTCCCAAAGCTTTTAATGGCACTCAGAACAAAACCAGACTCCCTAGCACTAACCCCCTTCCCGTGTGGCCCTGTCACGCTGCCTCTGGAAGCTTGTCTAGGGCACACATTTCCACATGGCACTCCCCTCCTTAAAAGTCTCCCAAAGCTTTTAATGGCACTCAGAACAAAACCAGACTCCCTAGCACTAACCCCCTTCCCGTGTGGCCCTGTCATCCCCAGCCTCACCTCTGGCCCCAGTCACACCCTCCCCCCGGGGTGTCCACGCCCGGGTCGCTCCCCTCCCCCCGGCTGTCCACGCCAGGGTCGCTCCCCTCCCCCCGGCTGTCCACGCCGGGTCGCTCCCCTCCCCCCGGCTGTCCACGCCCAGGTCGCTCCCCTCCCCCCGGCTGTCCACGCCCGGGTCGCTCCCCTCCCCCCGGCTGTCCATGGTCTGGGCACACTGGGCTGTTTAATGTGCTTTGTGTGCAGAAGCCTGTTTCCAGGCCTCCTCCTCTGTACTTGAAGTCTCTGCTGTCTGGAGTTTACGTGCTCAGGCCCCGCGTTGAGCTTGCTGCCCTGCTTGGTGTTTTGCCCTCCCTCTTCAGGGGCTCCCTTGGAGGTGCCACTAGAACAGCTGCCATCAGAGGGTGCCCATCTGCACTTGGTCATTGGTGAAGGGACTCATCTGTCACGTGAGACCATCAGCTCCTTGGGGAGCTGCTTATTCATCTTCACCGGCTCCCGGCATGACGTGTGGCCCGTAATACATGCAGCCACTCTTTGATTTTCTGGTGAACAAACAATAGCATAGATTAATAACGATAGTGACGGTAGCTGCTCGCCCAGAGCCCTCAGCGTGTGCCAGGCCCTGTTCTAGGCCCGTTCCATGGGCTCCACCACTGGATCCTCAGCCGCCAGCGGCTGGCTCTGCCCTCTGTCCTCAGCCCTGCGTAGTGACGGGCCCTCCATCCTGTGGTTGGGTGCCCCCTCCTCCCCCCGACATGTCCACAACCCTGGAGACAGTGGACTTGTCAGAGGAGGATGAGGAAAGCAGGTCCTGCCCCAGTTCCTGGACCAAGCACGTTTGTTTCTGTTTCCTCTGCTGCCAGGGATTATCTTCAAAGCAGGTAGTTGGAACAAAGTAAATTGGCTGCAGGCCTTGCATCCTGGAGCTTCAGGCCCCTTCGGAGGAGCTGCGATTAAACCTGGAAGCCCTGGGGAGCCCGAGCCGCTGGGGCAAGGCTGTGCCACTGAAACCTGTTCAGTGAAGTAGGTCGCAGAGAAGAACGGACCAGGGGGAGGCCCGAGCTAGGGGGCTCCAGCCGCGGGCTCCCAGGGGTGCAGTGAGCTCTGACCTGTCCGGCCCGGCTCAGATCCCTCCCTCCCGGCTTGTGTGGAGGACCCACGACCACCCGGCCCCATGGCGGTCGATCGTTTGTTTCCTCTTCCAGCAGGGCTACCGCCAGCACCTCCTGAGCCTTTAGTCTATGCTGAGCCCTCGCTGGACACTTTCCGCCTCGTCTCACTTCATCCCGGCAGCTCTCCTCTGAGGAGGTCATTGAACGTCTTACTGCTTTCGGTTTTTGGTGTTTAATTTGGTTTCTCTGATAAATGTTACCGGGAGAGCTTGGGAGGGTAAGTCCGGCACAGGAACGAAACAGGCGTTAGGAGGCGCAATCGCCTTCCTGCCTGGGCTGGTCCTGCTGCCTCCCTCCCTCCCTCCCAGGAACAGAAGACAGTAGGTTAGTGTTGCTTAAATCACTGCAATTAATTCCTCTCCCATTTTCTCTCACTCGAGGGCTAGGCTGGCCTATAAATCTGAGGCCCAGGTTAGCTGTACAATTTGATTTATCACTCGGGATAGGTGTGCTAATGCACATTAGCTGGCTTGAATCATTTAAAGTTATCGTGAGAAAGGTCTTATTTCTGTTGCCTGCCCTGATTTGCACTTTAAATATAGTTCCCTGTAGCAACTCACAGGAATTCATGTTGAAAATAGAAAAGGGAAAATTACTTTTAAACAGCAGTTTGGCATAGAAGAGCATGATTTACTTTGGAATATTTCTCCAACTGCGCATTAAGGCCAAGCTTTCAAGAATATTTTTTTTCCCCACTGAACCTGGAAATTATGAAGCCAGACAGCAAACACTGAGCCTCAGGGGGCCACCCCTCCCCCCCGGGCCCCCCCCCCCTGCTATGTGAGATACCTACTCTGTGCTCTTGTTAGGGTTTTTGAAGGTGACAGGTCCTTTCTTACCTCACTTGCTAATTTTTCTCACTTTCCTCCTCTATCAGCACCATTTCTCCTTCATTTCCACGAACTGCAAAAGCTGGCATTTTGTTGGTAGGAATTCTGTAAATGATTCATTATTTTAAATTTGGATTTGTTAATGGCGTAGCATATTCTGTGCCTTCAAACTGCATTTGGTTCCTTGATGATTTCTTTTGTTTTATTTAGATTATGGAAATGCAAAGATAAAACCAGCTAGTATTTTTTTGTAATATTCATCTAATGGGGATTATCTTGCCATATTATGATTTGCTCTTATGCCTGAAAGTAACGGCATTTCTTATGTTATCGCTTTAAATATTGTATAATTTATTTCTATCGTGGGAAAAAGGAGTTCTTAGTTTCACAGCAGAGTGATAGGGATAAATATGTTTTGTTTCCTTTTTTTTAGAAGGATATTTTACCATTAGGCCGATGTATTTTTGGGGAGAACTAAAATCTAGTTTACCCTTCCCTCAGTGCAGCCTTGTCTGAATAAAATTATGGTGTCTTTATTCCATAGAGACAGGGAGGATTTGTGGAATTCACTTGACTTACGGGGAACATCTTTCCTCTCTGTAATTCCTACTTTAAACTGTAACACTGTCAACTAATATTAGTTGCTTATTTATGAAAGGTGATGTGTTAGTAGTATTTAGAACCAACACCAACTAGACAGTTTTTCTTCAGTACAGAGTCTGTGTTCTGAAGGGCAGGGGCTTTTGTGTTGACATATTCTTCTTCTTCACATAGCTACCTGGCCTGGCAAAAAAGTGAGGTAAGACTAACCCTGGTTATTAGCTGAGGGGTCACTGAACTTGTTAAATTGGGAAGGTTATTTTTCTTGATAAAAGAGGAAATTCTGGGGGCTTCCCTGGTGGCTCAGTGGTTGAGAGTCTGCCTGCCAATGCAGGGGACACGGGTTCGAGCCCTGGTCTGGGAAGATCCCACATGCCACGGAGCAACTAGGCCCGTGAGCCACAACTACTGAGCCTGCGCGTCTGGAGCCTGTGCTCCGCAACAAGAGAGGCCGCGACAGTGAGAGGCCCGCGCACCGTGATGAAGAGAGGCCCCCGCTCGCCGCAACTGGAGAAAGCCCTCGCACAGAAACGAAGACCCAACACAGCCAAAAATAATAAATAAAAAAAAAAAAAAAAAAAAAAAAGCTGACGCAGCCACAGATAAAATAAAAATAAAAATAAATTAAAAAAAAAAAAAAAAAGAGGAAATTCTTACCCAGAGAGCTTTGACTGTCTATGTTTGGAATAAGGCATCGATGGGTTTGGGGAAGATGGATTTTTGAGTCTCAGGTCCTGCATTAGATTGACCTCAGTTTTTATATCCCGCAAGTTGCTACGGTGTTCTGTTTTCTGGAATTCTGTGATGCTGGGTGGTGTTGATGTGTTGCAACCTCCCTGTATGATGTTTATTAATAATTCTATTTTTGAGATCTTCTTGAGGGTTTTAAATGTGCATGCTAGTTTAGAGATAAACAAAACCAAAATATTAAATACCCAGAAGCAGAATTTAAATGGTGTTTGAGGTTAAATCTCTCCTCTCTTCTTAGAACTTAACGAATGATTTGGGCTCTGCATTTGCTTTGGCGCGTGTGTGTGCGTAAAAAGTGAGAAAGCAGATCATACCCTAGTGAACATAAATTAAATGGGGGCACTAAGCTCCTTTGTTCTGCTGGGTTGGCAATGTTCGTTGTAAGGAGGAGACAGCCCTTAAGTGACGGATTGGGAAGACTTGCATTCATTCGTTCAGTCACTCATGTGGATAAATATTTATTGACCTTCTGTGTGCTGGCTGTGTTCTAGATTTGGGGGCAAACAGTACATAAAACCACATTCCTAAAGAAAAAAACCCCATATTCCTGCCTTCATGGAGCTTACATTAAACTAATATATAAGACAAGCAGTAAACAAATAAGTATATATTACATCAGTGGTGGTAAGTGCTCTGGAGGAGAATAAAGCAGAGGGAAGGGCGGGGGCAGTGGTGGGCTTTACTCACGGGAGCCACATACAACACCTGTTGGCATCTCAGATCCCCCAGAGAGGTTCATTTGGATTTCACCCTGCCTTCTGAAATGTCATCCTGGAAGTGGGAATGATTAAACCACGTTAGTCGTTTGCTTCTTAGCGTGAATATGTGTTAGATTATTTCCTTTGAGCAAATGTTGGTTGAGAGAGAATTTGAGGTAGCGGATGTCTGGGGATAGATAGGGTGGGAGGGGTCAGAGGTTCGGGATGGGTGGCGTTATCTCCTGCTTCTGAGTGGGACCTCCTGCTGCCCAGGGACCACCCCCCAACCCCCATGGTCCTGGCACTGCACTACTGCTCCTTGGAATTGCCTGGCCAGCCCTTCAGTACCTTCTTGCTCCATGGCATGGCTCGTTTTTTTCCTGGGAATGCTAATTGGAGAAAGCAAACTCTACGAAATGCTTTCCTCTTAGCTTTTCAGGAGAAGTGCACTGTAAAATTAAGGCATTATTCTTTGTCTGGTTAACCTTCCTGACTGTTTGGTTTATCATTTTGCTTTCTATTTTCCACATGTTACTGTCAGGTTACTATTATTATTTTTAATGTGGAGCCTGGATGCGTCTCTAGGGATATCTTTGTCTGTTTACGCGCTCCGACTCACAACATTAAATCATTCTAAATGGGGAATGATTCTAATTCCTCTCGCTCCCCTGGCCCCGTGGCTTCAGCAGGGTTCTGGTAACTCTCCCCGCGTGCAGCGCGCTGTTGACCCGAAACCGCCGAGGCGGAAAGCTTGCCCCAGATTTAGCTCTGCGGCCCACCAGGCTCTGGCAGGGGTGTGAGAGTAGAAATGTGTACTTCTTCCTGCTCGATTCTCAGCAATTCCGCTTTGCTTCAGGAGGTACCAGAATCCAGGTTTCTAAGAAGTCGTATTCCGTATGCATCTATCTTGTGGTTTATAGCTACAGACACGAGTGGTATACTCAGATCGTAACTCCTTCGATGTAGCATTTCCTTAGCTGGTAACCTAAGCATGTTGCCTTCACACTGATGGAAAATCTTAAGTCTGGAGAAAGGCAGCCTGCGGTACTAGTTTGTAGCAATTGCAGGTGCTTTTAAAAATGAGCAAAATTGATCATGTTAAAGTATGATTTTTTTCCCCATTTCAAGTAAAACTGTTGAATATGAGAATGAATCCTTATTGCTGATTTTAATGTAAAAATGTTTCTCTTTTTTTCCAGCTTTTGCTTTGGTTTCTAAAGATGTGAAGAAGGAAGTCAAACAGTCTAAGGTACTAATTGTAAAGTCAGATCTATTCCTCCTATCTGAGATTTGTCTGTATTTTCTTTAATAGGAGCTGTAATGATTTCATCTTTCAATGAATTAATGAAATGTTGGTTAACATAGATTTTTGAACCCACAGCAGCAACTTACAGATAGGCTTGCTTGAAAAAAAAAAATCCTTTATAGTTAAGGCAGATCCACTTGGTTTTAAATTTCATTTTAAGAAAAAAGGTGCTTGGTTACGAAGCTAGACATTTTAGAAGTCTTGCTTGGATACCGTAGTTTTCTCCAGTCTTACTGCGTCTTAACCTTGGCCTTAATTTTCCCAGCCTGTGAAAGGATTATGCTGTGTCAGGGTCACAAGAGCCTGAGTGTCCCTCACCTTGAAGGTGGCACCGTCTGAGAGGGCATCCTGGGGACTGGTCAAGAGACCCCCAAAGGTGACTGCCAGGCTCCTTGCACAGTCAGAACCCGAAACCAAGACGTGGGGGACCCATGGAGAGGGGATAGCACTTTTCCAAATCTCAGAGCTGCTCCTTTTCCATCATTGGTCGCATTCAAGAACTGCGTCTAAATTTTACCACTTGGGGTTGCGTTAGATCAGTTTAGTATATGAGAAAGAGAATGTTTTAAAAATATGAGTTGTTTTTGTCACATTAATTAAGGCTCAGTTGGCTATTTTTTTACCTCACAATTTAGTATAAAAGCATTTTTAAATAGAATGTTTCTTTTGCCAATGGAGTATGATTGTTCTAACTATACCATGGGATCCCTAAATGCGAATAATAATTCCTTACAGTTTTAAGATTCTTTGTGATTAATAAAGCATTTTCAGACATTTCATTTAATTTGATTTTCTCAGTGATCATGTTATTGCTAAGCAAAGCAGACATTCCCATGGAGAGCAGAGAAAATTTACCCTTGGAGAAGTTAAGTGATTTGATCAAGGTCACATGGCTATTAAAAGGTGAAGTCAGAATCCAAATTTTCAGACTCCTTGAATTTTTCACACTGCAATTTTGTATTACATTGTCACGTGCATTGTCACGTGTGTGTTTGGCAATAATAAGGCTTGTTTATAATGAACTTAAGGGTTATTAATAGGGAATTAAAATTTTGTGTAATAAATTTAGAAATTATAGCCCATTCTTTCAAATGGAGGTTTTTGCTAATCTTTTCAAAAGAGGAAATATATATATATTTGGCCTTAAATGCATATATAAATAGAGATAGAGATAAGGTGAGTCCTATATCTTAGTGTCATCTTTCATGCAAAAGTATTAAAGCCATTGACAAAAGGCCGTTAACCCCATCTGTGCTTAGGCTGCAGAGCCGAAAAGCCATTAATCCCATGAGGAGCGGCAGTGATAAAATGTCTACTGTAGGGGCTTCCCTTGTGGCGCAGTGGTTGAGAATCTGCCTGCCAATGCAGGGGACACGGGTTCGAGCCCTGGTCTGGGAAGATCCCACATGCCACAGAGCAACTGGGCCCGTGTGCCACAACTACTGAGCCTGCGCGTCTGGAGCCTGTGCTCCGCAACAAGAGAGGCCACGATAGTGAGAGGCCCGCGCACCGCGATGAAGAGTGGCCCCCACTCGCCACAACTGGAGAAAGCCCTCACACAGAAACGAAGACCCAACACAGCCAAAAATAAAAATAATAAATAAATAATAAATAAAAAATTTTTAAAAAATTTAAAAAAAAATGTCTACTGTAGCCCATACCCAAGGCTGGGAGATGGAGGAGAATCAATTTGTCCAAGGTCATCTGTCGATGAACCTGAGATAGGAGTTAAGGCTTTTACCAATAACCGCGTTAATCCGGGATTATCATTAGTCTATCACTCTTAGCAGAACCGATTGGGATCTGACACCGCTGCCCAGAAGGCCGCCTTCCGTCCTGCTCACCGCACTGCTCGCTTTGGTCGAGGGCTCTGGTTCCCTAGAACTAGGCCAGCCCTGCTCAGGGCTGGGGTCCTTCCCCAGACCGCTCAGATTCGCTGGTTGGCAGCTGGCGGCTTCCTACCAGAATCCCGAGGCTGCGGGTGCCCTGTCATCCTGCCCGGGGCTTGACCTCTGGCCCAGGCTCCCCTCCTGGGCTCCTGGCCCCTGGCTCTGTCAGATTCTCACCCACCCCAGCTTTCCGCGGAGCCTGCCCTCGCAGGTTCGGGCTCAGGCTGCTACCTCAGCCAAGCCACCAAACTGTCTCCCAGTTGCAGTTTTGCCCGGCCTTACATTCTGTGCTGGCTTGTGATCCTGGACCCTGTGGGACGTAGGCTTAGAGCCGGGCTCTGGAGCCAAACTGCTGTGGTTCACGGCCCTTCTACAACCCTGAACCCCTGCGGGACTCACCAGACCTCACTGTGTCCATCCTCCTCGTCTGTAAGACGGGGTAACAGGACTGCCCTCAAAAAGCGGTTTTGAAGATGAAGTGGGTGTGTGTCCACCACCTAGAGCAGTGCCATTCCCTGTTTCCATGCTGACCTGCTGTAACAGCAAGGAATGTCTTATGCAGCCTTTCAAGAGGTACGCACACAGATCAAAGTAACAGAGGAACCGCAGACCTTACTGCTTTTCTCAGTTAAATTTCTTTTATGGCGGTCGTTGACTTCATATGAAGCGGATGATGAGGACGATAAAAAAGAGTAGGAGTTAATAATTACTGAGCATTTGCTTTGGGCAGACATTACGTCATCTGACGAAACCCTCACAACAACCCTGGCAAGTAGGTCTTGTAATTGGGATTCCTATTTCACTGAAACCGAGCCCTGAACTAGTGCATGGTAGAGGCAGAATTAGAGCACGGGCCCAGCTTACAACTGAGTGTAATGATGACCACATCTGAATCAGATGAATGATTCATTCATGAAATGATTCATTTCATTCATCAAATGAATGATTCATTCATTTTATTTGAGATCTAGGGGGTGGTGATTGTTTGCAACCGTGTAGAAGATGCCAGTTTACGTCTCTTTCTTCTTAAAAGATTTCATAACAAATTCTTTGAGGTTGTTTTATTTTCTTTTAATGAAGGATTTATAAACTAAGCATCGCATATATGGATTGCAAGTGTTGAAATCTATTGTGCCTTAAAAATAAAACCTGCACGGAAGGGTGACTTGGATTTGTCTTTTCCTGGCTAGGGTAGGAGCTGTCTGTGGGTTAGATGCCCTGGTAGCAAATGTCGTTCCTGTCTGAGTAGCAATTCCATTGACTTAGAAAACTTTGACATTGAGCACATTTTGATGGATATTGATGTCAGTGTCAGAAACATGCGGCAGCAGAGATAATAAAACAAACCATGTGTTTCTTCTTAGGAAGAACTAAGCCTTTTCACGAGGGAAGCTGGAGACAGAATTTTAAATGTTCTGTCAATTCGTTCATTTAGTCTAATTTTCTTTCTCAAAGGGGAAATTACTGAAGACCATTCTGGTTCCGTTTCAGTTCACCTAATTCAAGTATTTCTTGGATATTTTATTTTTACAGTTTACAAATTGAGCCATTTGAAATGGCTAATCATGTCCTAGCTATTGTGTCAGGCAGTCGGAGCTGCAGGGCTTAATAACAAATAGAAAGCTGTGGAATTTTGGTTGATTTTCTTTGGTTTTACCAAGGCATCTGGTAGAAAGTCCAATTCCTGTTCCAGCTTGTTTACTCTGGAATCACTGAGTTCAGGATATTTCTTGTGTTCTACTTCTGGATAAAGGTGACTTTTGTTGTAGGTATTACTCTTAGTGTACTCTCAAAATATATTTCCATCTAATGACACATATTTTCTGAAGAACGCCTCTGGAGGAGGACCGGACATGTGTTATCAGTGGGTGTAAGGAAGGAATGCTGGAAAGGAGAGAGAGACCTGGATTTTAATCCTGGCTCTGTGGCTGGAATGGCTGTTGGATGTTGGGCAAATCCTGTATCTTTCTGAGCCTCCCTTACTTGCAAAGGGGGAGTGTTGGATTGGATCATCTCCTGTGCTATTTTTTAAAAATTGTGGTAAAATACACATAACATAAAATTTACCATTTTAACCATTTTTAAGTGTACAGTTCAGTAGTGTTAAGTATATTCATACTGTTGCACAAGGAGTCTCCAGAACTCTTTTCATCCTGCAAAACTGAACCTCTGCACCCAGTAAGCCACAATTCTCCATCCCCCTCCCCCAGCCCCCCACCACCCTGCTTTCCATCTCTGTGAATTCAGTGGTCCTAGGTACCTCATGTAAGTGGAGTCATACAGTCTCTGTCTTTTTATAACCGTCCTATTTCACTTAGCATAATGTGCTCGAGGTTCATCCATATCGTAGCAGGTGTCAGAATTCCCTTCCTTTCTAAGGCCGTTGTATGGAGGGACCACATTTTCTTCATCCATTCCAGTGCTATTTTTAAATCTAAAATCTCCAATTTTCCATTATCCTCATCTGGCAGCCAAAGCCGTGGCCTGGCAAGGAGAAGGCAGCCTGGCCCAAGGGGAAGCCGAGGGTTCCCTTCCCAAGCGCAGGCCATGGTCCTGGCCAGAGGGGCAGTGAGTCCACACGCGCTAACCTAGGACGATAGCCTGGCTCTGCTTCAGCACGTGTAGGGAAGTGGCTTGAGCTTTCCAGTCTTCTTTAGTGGCTCTTCTGAAAAGAGCTTTATCAGGATTAGGTAAAGTGTCACTTGATCCCGAGGTACAGCGAATCAGGACGTAACTCTGAGGTTCTTCTCGACTCGGTGGTATTTCTGTTCTTGAGACAAAGATAATTTCAGAATATGCTACCAGAGGTGGCCGCTCCCCTGTGTCCCTCTCCTCCATCGGCTGTCACGGTCCCTCCTGCATCCTGAGAGGACACGCCTCTGTGGCAGCGTCTTGGCTTTTAAGCTGTTCCAGTTTTGTTGATAAAGGCTCACAACTGCATTTCTTGTTGCAGTCTGTGAAGAAAACGGAGGGGTATTTGCCACCGTCCATTTGTCATAATTATAGCATGTGGCAGTTGCAAATGGAAAGGAGCAGTTAGAGAGAAAATTCCTTCTGCCAGAGAAGACAATGAAAGTGGCAGATTTAGCTGCCGGCACTCTGTGCTTTGTCAGAGAAGCCTTTGAAGAGCTCCTCCCCTGATTTACCCATGATCAGGATCAGGTACTTCTGTGCTCATGTGCCCACGTCCAGATTTCTGCGTCTGCAGCTCTGCAGCTCTGAGACGTCCCTTCTGTGCTCATGAAATCTCATGAGCCCGAGGCTGACCCCCTCCACGGTCCTGCTCAGGCCCTCAGGGCTGCTTCTCAGGTAGGAGAGAACACGGTGGTGTCATTCTTTTTTCTGTTTTTTTTTAGATACACCACGCAAGCACAATATTTATTTATTTATTTTCTGGCTGCGCTGAATCTTCGTTGCGGCGCCTGGGGTTCTCTAGTTGTGGCGCACGGGCTCAGTAGTTGAGGTGTGCAGGCTTAGTTGCCCCGCGGCATGTGGGATCTTAGTTCCCCGACCAGGGATCGAACCCACGTCCCCTGCACTGGAAGGAGGATTCTTAACCACTGGACCACCAGGGAAGTCCTGGTGGTGTCATTCTTGAGGGCAGTACATCTGAGCCCCCAAAATGTTAAATATGATAATTAGTAGAGCTCATTTACCCGAGGAACACACAACTAGAATCGGTACTATCTCTGATATGTTTGTAACGCTTAGCATTTACAGGTTTTTAAAATTAACCCTCCCAAGAGCATCATGAACCATCTTACTCTGGAAGAGCGAGCCTCACCTCAATTCAGTGACTTGCTCAGGATCACATAAGAGAGGAACGGCCCCATAGGAATCTTCTGCTGTGATGCAGAAGTATTGATACATTGTTGCTGCTTTCCCCCGCCCCCTTAATTTTGGTCTCTTTCTTTAGGGAAGCATTTCCAAGCTCTCATTTTCAATGTCTACCCCCAAATGTTAATATGTACCATACATATTTATTTGGTGTATTGCTAGTTTTGTTATGTGACGAGATTTATCTTTTTCTCTTTTATTTAAAATACAGAATTTGGAGAAAAGTGGTATATCAGAGAAAAATGACATAGGTGAGTAATGATTTCTTTTTTAACTTAAGAGTATGTATCCAGCTGTATTTCTTGTAAATTATATTTCAGTGAAGTGAATTTTTCTTTCTGATTTTATTTATGGGATAAATATTGTTGTCCAAACAGTCCGTCTTTGGCTCAGCCTGGTGTTTACCCTCATGAAGACACAGGGAGAACACTTTTCAGATTGACATATTGGAAGTAACAGCTAATATGCTGGATTTAATTCCCTCGGCCACAGTTTACTGACTTGCCAATAAGGACAGATTCCCATGCCAGGGGGGCCACTGTGAGGGTGCAGAGGCGAACGAGACAGAGGCTGTTCTTCGGGTTGCACACTTCGCGGGATGAAGGGTCAGCCGTGGCCTTTGCTCACGTGCCCTCCACTTGGAGCCGGTCGCCACTGCTGACCTTCAGGCAGCACGCCCGTCCCCTTCGGGTCAGCTTGGCAGCCGCGTCTTCTGTTGAACCATGGGGCGAGGCCACTCCTGGCTGCCTCGCAGACACACCGTACCCGCCTCACAGCCCATCAGCACCCGTGTCCGCACTCCCTTTTACACACATCTTTCTCCCCCCATATATTGTGAGCATCTTCAGGGGTGTGACCATGAGTTCTGATTCGGATTCCGTGGGCAGCGGGCCCCAGGGTGTTGATGGCAGGGCAGGGCCGCGCCTCTGTGTGTTGGGTCTCTTCCCAGAGGGTGTGAACTTGATCATTGTCAGTCATCCCAGGGTGGGCCGTGGAGACCTGGGAGGTGGGCCTTTGGAGGGGGGAAAGGGACGCTTTCCTTCCTAGGCCCTCCTTGCCTGGGCCTGGGTTCTGAGGCATCTAGAAGGCAGGAGAGGCCCCCCTCCGGGTGGCAGGGTAGGATGGCCTGTGCTGGGCCCAGTGTGCGGGGACCACACGGGGTGGGCTGGGGTCTTCGGATCTGAGAGCAGCCGTGTTTAAGGAGCCACAGGGGTTCATTGCTCTGCCTTCCCTGCATAACAACACCCTGTGTGGCCGAGCCACTCCTCACGGGAGGAGACTTAAAATCCTCAGAGATTTTACCTCTGCGGCCAACCCTTGTGCGTTTGGGCATTTGGCTGTGTGTTTATGTTGTGGGAGCTGGTGGGCCTCTTCGTAGTAAGTGGTTCTTAAATGAACAATGGCCCTGGTCTGGAATGTGGTCTTGAACGTACCTGGGGAGCTGCCTGAGCAAGTGAATCTACAGTCTCCAAGTTGCAAATGGCAGATCCAGTGATACTGAACTTCGTATCAGTTCATCTGAAAAACGACTCAGGGAGCTTACTTGCTCCAGTCTTAACGTCAGTCTACAGGACCGGGGTGGCGATGGGGCTACTAAAGCAGCCATCCCAGCAGAATCAGTGCCTGGATCCTGGTCTCACAGTGCTCAGGGCTGGGTGACCGACTCCAAGCGTGGGGCAGTCTTTTTTCCTCTTTTGACTCATTGCCTAATCAATACATTCACTGGTGACCATTGTTCTCACCAAGTATGACATCACTTGAGTGGCTCTTCGTGTGTGTGTGTGTGTGTGTGTGTGTGTGTGTGTCCATCCCCCAGCCTGAAGTCCCAGGCACTTGTTATGCAGCTTTTGTCAGAAGACCATCACATTGATTTCTCATCAGAAAAACACCAGCATGAGATAATTTTTGACCGGGAGAGATTAGTACTTAGTGGAATGGTTGGTGCGTGGTATATACTCAGAAATGGGAGAATTAGAGAAGCTTTGATTGCTTTTTCTTTTTTTGAATTTTTGAATTGTATTTTATTTATTTTTTTGTACAGCAGGTTCTTATTAGTTATCCATTTTATACATATTAGTGTATATATGTCAATTCCAATCTACCAATTCATCCCACCCCCCCACCCCCACTGCTTTCCCCCCTTGGTGTCCATACGTTTCTTCTCTACATCTGTGTCTCAATTTCTGCCCTGAAAACTGGCTTATCTGTACCATTTTTCTAGGTTCCACATATATGCGTTAATATACGATATTTGTTTTTCTCTTTCTGACTTACTTCACTCTGTATGACAGTCTCTAGATCCATCCATATCTCTACAAATGACTCAATTTCATTCCTTTTTATGGCTGAGTAATATTCCATTGTATATATGTACCACATCTTCTTTATCTATTCATCTGTTGATGGGCATTTATGTTGCTTCTATGACCTGGCTATTGTAAATAGTGCTGCAGTGAACATTGGGGTGCATGTGTCTTTTTGAATTATGGTTTTCTCAGGGTATATGCCCAGTAGTGGGATTGCTGGGTTATATGGTACTTCTATTTTTAGTTTTCTAAGGAACTTCCATACTGTTCTCCATAGTGGCTGTATCAATTTATCTTCCCACCAGCAGTGCAAGAGGGTTCCCTTTTCTCCACACCCTCTCCAGCATTTGTTGTTTGTAGATTTTCTGATGATGCCCATTCTAACTGGTGTGAGGTGATACCTCATTGTAGTTTTGATCTGCATTTCTCTAATGGTTAGTGATGTTGAGCAGCTTTTCATGTGCTTCTTGGCCATCTGTATGTCTTCTTTGGAGAAATGTCTATTTAAGTCTTCTGCCCATTTTTGGATTGGGTTATTAGTTTTTTTAATATTGAGCTGCATGAGCTGTTTATATATTTTGGAGATTAATCCTTTGCCCGTTGGTTCGTTTGCAAATACTTTCTTCCATTCTGAGGGTTGTCTTTTCATCTTGTTTGTAGTTTCCTTTGCTGTGCAAAAGCTTTGAAGTTTCATTAGGTCCCATTTGTTTATTTTTGTTTTTATTTCCATTACTCTAGGAGGTGGATCAAAAAAGATCTTGCTGTGATTTATGTCAAAGAGTGTCTTCCTATGTTTTCCTCTAAGAGTTTTATAGTATCCGGTCTTACATTTAGGTCTCTAATCCATTTTGAGTTTATTTTTGTGTATGGTGTTAGGGAGTGTTCTAATTTCATTCTTTGACATGTAGCTGTCCAGTTTCCCCGGCACCACTTATTGAAGAGACTGTCTTTTCTCCATTGTATATCCTTGCCTCCTTTGTCATAGATTAGTTGAGCATAGGTGCGTGGGTTTATCTCTGGGCTTTCTATCCTGTGCCATTGATCTATATTTCTGGTTTTGTGCCAGTACCATACTGTCTTGATTACTGTAGCTTTGTAGTATAGTCTGAAGTCAGGGAATCTGATTCCCCCACCTCCGTTTTTTTCCCTCAAGATTGCTTTGGCTCTTCAGGGTCTTTTGTGTCTCCATACAAATTTTAAGATTTTTTTTTCTAGTTCTGTAAAAAACGCCATTGGTAATTTGATAGAGATTGCATTGAACCTGGAGATTGCATTGGGTAGTATAGTCATTTTCACAATATTGATTCTTTCAATCCAAGAACATGGTATATCTCTCCGTCTGTTTGTATCATCTCTAATTTCTTTCATCAGTGTCTTATAGTTTTCTGAGTACAGGTCTTTTGTCTCCCTAGGTAGGTTTAGTTCTAGGTATTTTATTCTTTTTGTTGCAGTGGTAAATGGGAGCGTTTCCTTAATTTCTCTTTCAGATTTTTCATCATTAGTGTGTAGGAATGCAAGAGATTTCTGTGCATTAATGTTGTATCCTGCAACTTTACCAAATTCATTGATTAGCTCTAGTGGTTTTCTGGTGGCATCTTTAGAATTCTTTATGTATAGTATCATGTCATCTGCAAACACTGACAACTTTACTTCTTCTTTTCCGATTTGTATTCCTTTTATTTCCTTTTCTTCTCTGGTTGCCATGGCTAGGACTTCCAAAACTGTGTTGAATAATAGTGATGAGAGTGGACATCCTTGTCTTGCTCCTGATCTTAGAGGAAATGCTTTCAGTTTTTCACCACTGAGAATGATGTTTGCTGTGGGTTTGTCATATATGGCCTTTTTTATGTTGAGGTAGGTTCCCTCTATGCGCACTTTCTGGAGAGTTTTTATCATAAATGGGTGTTGAATTTTGTCAAAAGCTTTCTCTGCATCTATTGAGATGATCATATGGTTTTTCTTCTTCAATTTGTTAATATGGTGTATCACATTGATTGATTTGCGTATATTGAAGAATCCTTGCATCCCTGGGATAAATCCCACTTGATCGTGGTGTATGATCCTTTTAATGTGTTGTTGGATTCGGTTTGCTAGTATTTTGTTGAGGATTTTTGTATCTATATTCATCAGTGATATTGGTCTGTAATTTTCTTTTTTTGTAGTCTCTTTGTCTGGTTTTGGTATCAGGGTGATGGTGGCCTCATAAAATGAGTTTGGGAGTGTTCCTTCCTCTGCAGTTTTTTGGAAGAGTTTGAGAAGGATGGGTGTTAGCTCTTCTCTAAATGTTTGATAGAATTCACCTGTGAAGCCATCTGGTTCTGGACTTTTGTTTGTTGGAAGATTTTTAATCATAGTTTCAACTTCATTCCTTGTGATTGGTCTGTTCATACTTTCTGTTTCTTCCTGGTTCAGTCTTGGAAGCTTGTACCTTTCTAAGAATTTGTCCATTTCTTCCAGGTTGTCCATTTTATTGGCATAGAGTTGCTTGTAGTAGTCTCTTAGGATGCTTTGTATTTCTGCAGTGTCCGTTGTAACTTCTCCTTTTTCATTTCTAATTTTATTGATTTGTGTCCTCCCTCTTTTTCTTGATGAGTCTGGTTAATGGTTTATCAATTTTGTTTATCTTCTCAAAGAACCAGGTTTTAGTTTTATTGATCTTTGCTATTGTTTTCTTTGTTTCTGTTTCATTTATTTCTGCTCTGATCTTTATGATTTCTTTCCTTCTACTAACTTTGGTTTTTGTTTGTTCTTTCTCTCGTTCCTCTAG
Source organism: Balaenoptera physalus (assembly GCF_965194825.1). NCBI lineage: Eukaryota > Metazoa > Chordata > Mammalia > Artiodactyla > Balaenopteridae > Balaenoptera > Balaenoptera physalus. Next base: position 73,865,846 of record NC_138899.1, on the reverse strand, counting down.
GTGTAAGGTTAGATTGTTTATTTGAGATGTTTGTTGTTTCTTGAGGTAGGATTGTATTGCTATAAACTTCCCTCTTAGAACTGCTTTTACTGCATCCCATAGGTTTTTGGATCATTGTGTTTTCATTGTCATTTGTCTCTAGGTATTTTTTGATTTCCTCTTTGATTTCTTCAGTGATCTCTTGGTTTTTTAGTAACGTATTGTTGAGCCCCCATGTGTTTGTCTTTTTTACATTTTTTTTCCCTGTAATTGATTTCTTATAGTGTTGCGGTCAGAAAAGATGCTTGATATGATTTCCGTTTTCTTAAATTTACTGAGGCTTGATTTGTGACCCAAGATATGATCTATCCTAGAGAATGTTCCGTGCGCCCTGAGAAGAAAGTGTAATCTGCTGTTTTTGGGTGGAATGTCCTGTAAATATCAATTAAATCTATCTGGTCTGTTGTGTCATTTAAAGCTTGTGTTTCCTTATTAATTTTCTGTTTGGATGATCTGTCCACTGGTGTACGTGAGGTGTTAAAGTCGCCCACTATTATTGTGTTCCTGTCGATTTCCTCTTTTATAGCTGTTAGCAGTTGCCTTATGTATTGACATGCTCCTATGTTGGGTGCATATATATTTATAATTGTTCTATCTTCTTCTTGGATTGATCCTTTGATCATTATGTAGTGTCCTTCCTTGTCTCTTGTAACATTCTTTATTTTAAAGTCTATTTTATCTGATATGAGTATTGCTACTCCAGCTTTCTTTTGATTTCCATTTGCATGGAATATCTTTTTCCATCCCCTCACTTTCAGTCTGTATGTGTCCCTAGGTCTGAAGTGGGTCTCTTGTAGACAGCATATAGATGGATCTTGTTTTTGTATCCATTCAGTGAGCCTGTATCTTTTGGTTGGAGCATTTAATCCATTCACGTCTAAGGTAGTTATCGATATGTATGTTCCTGTTACCATTTTCTTAATTGTTTTGGGTTTGTTTTTGTAGGTCCTTTTCTTCTCTTGTGTTTCCCACTTAGAGAAGTTCCTTTAGCATTTGTTGTAGAGCTGGTTTGGTGGTGCTGAATTCTCTTAGCTTTTGCTCGTCTGTAAAGCTTTTGATTTCTCCATCAAATCTGAATGAGATCCTTGCTGGGTAGAGTTGGGTAGAGTAATCTTGGTTGTCGGTTCTTCCCTTTCATCACCTTAAATATATCATGCCACTCCCTTCTGGCTTGTAGAGTTTCTGCTGAGAATTCAGCTGTTAACCTTACTGGAGTTCCCTTGTATGTTATTTGTTGTTTTTCCCTTGCTGCTTTCAATAATTTTTCTTTGTCTTTAATTTTTGCCAGTTTGATTACTATGTGTCTCAGTGTGTTTCTCCTTGGGTTTATCCTGTATGGGACTCTCTTCACTTCCTGGACTTGGGTGGCTATTTCCTTTCCCATGTTAGGGAAGTTTTTGACTATAATCTCTTTAAATATTTTCTCGGGTCCTTTCTCTCTCTCTTCTCCATCTGGGACCCCTATAATGCGAATGTTGTTGCGTTTAATGTTGTCCTAGAGGTCTCTTAGGCTGTCTTCATTTCTTTTCATTCTTTTTTGTTTATTCTTGTCTGCAGCAGTGAATTCCATCATTCTATCTTCCAGGTCACTTATCCGTTCTTCTGCCTCAATTATTCTGCTGTTGTTTCCTTCTAATATATTTTTCATTTCAGTTATTGTATTGTTCATCTCTGTTTGTTCATTCTTTAATTCTTTTAGGTCTTTGTTAAACATTGGTTGCATCTTCTCGATCTTTGCCTCCATTCTTTTCCTGAGGTCCTGGATCATCTTCACTATCATTATTCTGAATTCTTTTTCTGGAATGTTGCCTGTCTCCACTTCATTTAGTTGTTTTTCTGGGGTTTTATCTTTTTCCTTCATCTGGTACATAACCCTCTGCCTTTTCATCTTGTCTATCTGTGAATGTGGTTTTTGTTCCACAGGCTGCAGGATTGTAGCTCTTCTTGCTTCTGCTGTCTGTCCTCTGGTGGATGAGGCTATCTAAGAGGCTTGTGCAAGTTTCCTGATGGGAGGGACTGGTGGTGGGTAGAGCTGACTGTTGCTCTGGTGGGCACAGCTCAGTAAAACTTTATCCGCTTGTCTGCCTATGGGTGGGGCTGGGTTTCCTCCCTGTTGGTTGTTTGGCCTGAGGTGACCCAACACTGGAGCCTACCCAGGCTCTTTGGTGGGGCTAATGGCGGACTCTGGGAGGGCTCACGCCAAGGAGTGCGTCCCAGAACTTCTGCTGCCAGTGTCCTTGTCCTCACGGTGAGACAGAGCCACGCCACACCTCGGCAGGAGACCCTCCAGCACTAGCAGTATGTCTGATTCAGTCTCCTATGGGATCACTGCTCCTTCTCATGAGTCCCGATGCGCACACTACTTTGTGTGTGCCCTCCAAGAGTGGAGTCTCTGTTTCCCCCAGTCCTGTCGAAGTCCTGCAATCAAATTCCGCCAGCCTTCAAAGTCTGATTCTCTGGGAATTCCTCCTCCCGTTTCTGGACCCCCCAGGTTGGGAAGCCTGATGTGGGGCTCAGAACCTTCACTCCAGTGGGTGGACTTCTGTGGTGTAAGTGTTCTCCAGTTTGTGAGTCACCCACTCAGCAGTTACGGGATTTGATTTTATTGTGATTGCGCCCCTCCTACCATCTCATTGTGGCTTCTCCTTTGTCTTTGGATGTGGGGTATCTTTTTTGGTGAGTTCCAGTGTAATCCTGTCGATGATTGTTCAGCAGTTAGTTGTGATTCCAGTGCTCTCACAAGAGGGAGTGAGAGCACGTCCTTCTACTCTGCCATCTTGAACCAATGACTGGTGGCGCGGTGGTTAAGAATCTGCCTGCCAATGCAGGGCACATGGGTTCGAGCCCTGGCCCCGGAAGATCCCACATGCCATGGAGCAACTAAGCCCGTGCGCCACAACTACTGAGCCCATGTGCCGCAACTACTGAAGCCTGTGTGCCCAGAGCCTGCACTGCACAACAAAAGCCACCACAATGGGAAGCCCGCGCACGGCAATGAAGAGAAGCCCCTGCTTGCTGCAACCAGAGATAGCCTATGCACAGAAACGAAGACCCAACACAGCCAAAAATAAATAATTTATAAAAAAGAAAAAAAGAAAAAGAAAAGGATAGCTTTATTGCTCTGCCAGCAAAGGGAGACACACCGGGCTTCTGCCTCAAAGAACTGTGTGTCCCCACCTTTGATTGCTTTCCCCTTCACAGAAGAGTTAATCCTCCTACAGGGCTCCCTCTGCAGACATCTCCGGTCCTGTTTCCTGGAAGTTCTACAGCTACCGAAGGCTTTAGCACCGAGTGGGTCCTCGCTGTATCCTTGACTATCTTCCCTTCTCGCCCGTCACACTCATCATTATTGTCAGGCACTTAGTGTGTGACCCATTTATCACGCATTCCTGGAGGAGAAACAATGACAATCTGTCTTGAGTTGTGACAGTGTTTGCTAAAGGCAAATTGAAGTGGGTTTAGGGAAGTATCAGCAAAGGGATTGGGAAATAGCGGAATCGTCTAATTTGGTTCCACTGACCGGGCAGTGAGAGCTTAAGAGTCACGTGGTTGAACGGCATGAGCAGAGAAGACAACCCGGATATCTAGACTCGGCCAGAATGCGATGCAGTCCAGGAGGCCTTAGGATGTATGTCAGGAAATATTTCTTGGTGCCGATATAAAGAACAGCAGGAATTTAAGAACCAAACTGTACTATGCTGGTTCTTTTCTGGAATAGGGGTAGGGCTGAATGTGATCGTCGTTCATTGTGTCAGGGTTGTAGGACCTGGGTACACCTTTCCGCTTTTGCCTCATACAGGTAACTCCAGCACATGCATTCCGTTCCTTACCTCACCGTACAGCCTCCCCTAACTGTAATACTTTCAGGGCCCAACACTCCATTTGCTGTCCCAAACCTTCACTGCTCTCTCTGTTGGAAAAGTCGTCCCTGGGTGTCCCCAGGACTTGGTGTCCTCATCACATCCTCTGGGGAGGCCCTGCTCTCTGGGGTCCCAGAGCGCTCTGGGGCCCTTCCGCAGTTTGAAAGCTGTTCATCTATAGACCTGGCCTCTTTGCGTGGCACGTAAATCCTTCCTGACCTGATCTGGCTAACGCAGCCTTCCTCTCTAACTTGATCACTGACTGTTCCCTTCATCCTTTTCTCAGAAATGCCCAATAAACTCCCTGGTCACCTCTCAGGGCTGCTCCCAAGATAAGGTAGACTGTGGGCTCTGTGATAACTCTCTTCTTTCTTCCACTGATCTGCTACCTTCTGTGCCTGAGTCTGTAGGAAACTGTTTTATTTTTTTTTACTTTTTAAATGTTTATTTCATTTTTATTTTTTTATTTTAATTTTTAATTTTAATATTTTTTTGGTCGCACTGTGCGCATGTGGGATCTTAGTTCCCCGACTAGGGATTGAACCCGTGCCCCCTGCAGTGGAAGTGCGGAGTCTTAACCACTGGACCACCAGGGAAGTCCCACTGCTGCGTTTTAGAGGAAACTCAGGAAACACCCCTCCCTAGAAGCTCTCCCTGCACTGGCTCTCCTCCTCTGTGCCCCCAGGGTCCCCACTTGGCTCTGCAGTGACACCCACGGCCTTGTGCTGTGATGGCGTCTTCTGAGCTAGACTCCCGTGCTGGGGTCACGCTTGCTCCTTTGTGTATCCTGGATCCTCGTGCTTAGGAGAGGCTTGGAGATGTTTGCTGAATGAGTGCACACAGCATGCGAGATCCAAGCACGTGATAAAGGAAGGGGATGATCTCTCAGGAGCAGAGGAAACAGCACAGGACCCAGATAGGAAAAGGGGAAGAATTCACGTTTTTTCTTCTCCCCAAGCCTCGTCCCCACACCAAAGAGCTGCTTCTGTGCCAACAGTGGGAACTTTGCTGACCTGGTAGAGGAGGTGGTAGGATTTGATTCCTGCAGGGTTAACCTTTTGACAGATGGAGCTGCTCTTTTTTTTTTTTTAACTTAAAAAAAATATTTATTTATTTATTTAATTTATTTTTTTGGCTGCGTTGGGTCTTCATGGCTGCGTGCGGGCTTTCTCTAGTTGTGGCGAGGCGGGGCTACTCTTCGCTGCGGTGCACGGGCTCTAGGTGCACAGGCTTGAGTAGTTGTGGCACACGGGCTCAGTAGTTGTGGCTCGCGGGCTTTAGAGCGCAGGCTCAGTAGTTGCGGCGCACGGGCTTAGTTGCTCCGCGGCATGTAGGATCTTCCCGGACCAGGGCTCGAACCTGTGTCCCCTGCATTGGCAGGAGGATTCTTAACCACTGCGCCACCAGGGAAGTCGGAGCTGCTCTTTTAAAAAAATGTATTATGAATTATTTTGAACATACAGGAAGCTACAAAGAGTAACATTGTGTATCTACCACTCAGATTAAGAAATAAAATATTCCTAACACAGCTGTAGCATTTAAACCATTATCTTGATTTGGTGTTCATCATTCTCCTGTGGTCTTTTATACTTTCCCATCATATTTGATATGTATACATGCATATATATGGTACATATCCATTTTTTATATATTTGTGTTTATATTTTTGTAAAGCATTGATTTATACTGTGTGGTTATTCCCTCGTGCCTTGCGTTTTCAGCGTTCTGTCTGTAGGGTTCATCTCCAGTGTCCATCTGGCTTGATCCATGAAGTGTCAGTTGATCTTTATTGCTGTGTAGTAGTCCAATTTGTGTATCCTGTTAGTGGGTATCTGGTTTGCTTCTGAGTTTTTCTTTTTACACAGTGCTGCTGTGAGCACTCTTGTTACATACCCTTGTACACGCACTGAGAGTTTGTCAAGGATGACTAATAAGGGTGGAGTTTCTGGGTCATTGCACATGTGCATCTTCAACTTTATTAAACTTTGCAAAAATTATTCTCAGGCTTAATGACTACAGTCTTAAAGAAATAAATCTTTTTCATTTCGGTAAGTCAGTTACGTTAATGTTTCAGATGTAGTGGATCGAAGGTTACATTTCAGTTGAAGTAGAAGATACCCGTTTGAGCCTTTTCTGTGTGCCTGATTTATAGAGCCAAGAAGCTGATTTAAAACAGAGATTAGGGGCTTCCCTGGTGGCGCAGTGGTTGAGAATCTGCCTGCCAATGCAGGGGACACGGGTTCGAGCCCTGGTCTGGGAAGATCCCACATGCCACGGAGCAACTGGGCCTGTGAGCCACAATTACTGAGCCTGCGCGTCTGGAGCCTGTGCTCCACAACAAGAGAGGCCGCGACAGTGAGAGGCCCGCGCACCGCGATGAAGAGTGGTCCCCACTTGCCGCAACTAGAGAAAGCCCTCGCACAGAAACGAAGACTCAACACAGTCATAAATAAATAAATAAATAAAAGAACGTGAATTTCTTTAAAAAAAAAAAAAAAACAGAGATTAGTATGTGGAAGGTTCATATTTATATAAAGTCCTACAAAGAAAGAATGAGGTCATATTCAGCAGGTCCTTCAGCATTTCCTTTTAAATTTTTTGTTGAGTTTTAACCAGAGAGCATTTTGGATTATTTTTAGGATCTGGACTGCTCACTGTGGAGCTATTTGTTGTATGAATATTTGAGTGAATAAACGAATGGAACTATAGAACTGAACATGAGAATGATAAAATATAATGGAATAAATTAAAACCAAGTTAGCGTCCCTGAGTCGAGGGGTTAAAGTGAAAAGCTCCTGGTGGGCGGAGGGTCCTCACATTCATTTACTGTCAGCCTGCTGGAGGCTACAGTTTTTAAAATTTTAATTTTTAAAAAAAATTTTATTTTATATTGGAGTATAGTTGATTAACAGTGTTGTGTTAGTTTCAGGTGTACAGCAAAGTGACTTAGTTATACGTATACATATATCTATTCTTTTTCAAATTCTTTTCCCGTTTACAGAGAAAATTCTTTTCTCTGTTTCCCAACAGAGTTCCCTGTGCTGTACAGTACTCCTTGTTGGGTATCCATTTTAAATATAGCAGCATGTACATGTCAACCCCAAACTCCTAGTCTATCCCTCCCCCCGACCCTCCGCCCCCCGGTAACCAGGGGTTCATTCTCTAAGTCTGCATCTATTTCCGTTTTGTAAATAAGTTCAGTTGTATTTTGTTTTATTAGATTCCACATATAAGTGATATCATATATTTGTCTTTCTCTGTCTGACTTACTTCACTTAGTATGATCATCTCCAGGTCCATCCATGTTGCTTGGAGGCTAAAAGTTTATGTGACATCTGCCTTCGGCCAACACCCCTGTCTGGTGGCAGGGTTCTGACACAACGGCAGTTTCTTTTCTTTATCACGAGCTCAGAACCTGGGCAGGCCTGATGTGCTTCCCTGGTGCGGGGCCTGAGAAGCCCCCTCTGCGGCGAGACCTCTGTGGTCTCCCCTGGTCTGGACCCTGTCAAGACACCGGCTGCCCTGAAGCCAGTCTTAGCTGGCGGCAAATATGGCCAGTGTTGCTGTCAGGCTTTTATGCAGCCCTTCCTGCCACAGCCCTGCTGTGTGGAATCGTGGCTGTTTTCCTGGAGATAACACTGCATCCTGGCCAGGTGCCTTGTGAGGTCATTGCTGAGTGTCACCTTGAAGGGCTGTCCAGAAGATGCTTGAGGTAGAGTGTTAGCTTGCTAGGGCTGCTGAAACAAAGTGCCACAAACCGTGTGGCTTCAACAGAAGTTTGTCTCCCGGTTCTGGAGGCTGGGGTGGTTTCCCCTGAGGCCCCCTTCCTTGGCTTGCAGGTGGCCGTCCTCTCCCTGTGTCTTCACAGCATCTTCCCTCTGTGTGTCTCTTGCCCAGATTTCCTCTTTTTATAAAGATGCCAAGTATTGTATATCGGATTAGGACCTATACTAATAACCTCGCTTTAACTTGATCACCTCTGTAAAGACCCAATTCCAAATAAGGTCACGTTGTGAGGTACTGGGGGTGAGGACTTCAGCACATGAAGTTTGGGGGACACAATGCAGCCCCTAACAGGTAGACACACTGTAGGATTATGTGTGAATTGTTAAAAGGCTTCTTGCAAACATTGGATTTTCAGTGACTAGGGAAGTGAGTGTTCTTTCCCACATTAACATTTGCTTACTTTCTGACAGATGCAGGAGCAAACACAGTTTGCTACCACGGACTTGGTCTAGTACAGCGAGCTTATTTACTTGCTAACTTCTAGGAAGGAAGTTGCAGAGATCAGTTTAAAAAGGGAGATTTTGTTATTAGAATTACATATAAATTGATTTTTTTTCCTAAGAGTTTATTGCCTGAAGGCTTGCCTTGTGGTTGTTTTTTTTGACTTGTTTTCAAGTTTATTTCAGTCGTTGTTAAAAAAATACCTGAAAACTTTTTGTTATTGTTGTTCTAGATTTAAAAGGAATTGCATTTGTCATCCAGAGTCAAAGTAATTCTTTTCATGCAAAGAAAGCAGAACAGTTAAAACAAAGCATCTTAAAGCAAGCTGCAGATCTTACACAGGTATGTGGAGATGACTTGGAGTGTCAGATAATTACTTATTTCTGGATTCATGTATGTTTTCCAAAGCTCTTGGTCCATAGGTGATCAATTTTATTGAGATAAAATACCTCTTTTTCATTTTGCGGGCTTAATATGGACTATACTGTTTAAAATGCTCTAGTTAATTTCTAATGCTCAAAGCATTGTATTCTAAATTATTATATATATATTTTAAGAGAATTATATAAATGTATAGGACTATCATGGTTTCATCATAAAGTATGATAGAAAAAAGTGGAAGAAATAACTTTTTAAAGGCAGAGCTTAAAATAGCAAAGATAATTAATGTTCAAAATTTTGGTAACAAGTTCTAAGGCAATTTTTATGTTGAAATAACACTTTCATTAACCTTAGTGCGGTGCTTCTTCTGTGAGTTTCTTAATCCGTTTTTTAATTGGATCTTATTAATTGAACTTTTGATTTGATTTATAATGTAATATCCAAGAAGGATTATGGAGAGAAAGATTGACACGTCCAGGTACACTTTAATGACGTTTAAAATAGGCGTGAACCGAGTTTAAATCTGTTCTGAATGATGCTGGAGGTTTGGGGCAAAGGAAGATCTACCTTCTTGTGCTGCCATATAGGAGCTTTCTTCTTTAGCCAAGCAAAGAAATTCCCCCCAGCCCGCTCCACTATATGGCTGTGGCCTTCAAGACAGAAGTGCTGTCTGGAGGTAAAAGCCATCAAGAGCTCTCTGACAAGAGACGTGTGTGTTTGACAGACAGCTTCTTTCTGTTGGTGGGAGCTGGGAAATAAAGGGTTGGAAATATCAATGGAAAAATGAACAACTGTAATGGTATCCAAGGTTAAAGGCACTGCTGACAGAAAGGCTTACTGTGCTTAATCTTTAAATGCTTTACGTATGAAATTCATCCCCCCTCCCCACGTCCCCGCAAGGACAGACCCTTGGCTCCTCTACTTGGAGCGTCATACCTTCTCAAGGGAGAGGAAAGTGTTGCAGCCTCTAGACAGGTGGTTGGTTTTTTTTTTTTTTTTTTTTTTTTTGGATACTTGGGGATAGGAGCAGCTTGATGAGTTTAAAGTTCCCCTTTGTCTGGAAACCCAACTTTGGAGATTTTCTTCTACTAAACCTTTTCAGATTCCATCAGAGAGGAAGTCCTGCAGCAACCCTGACAGGCTGGGATTCCTCCGTGGGCTCTGGTAGAGGCCTCTGCTGGGGTTGGGGAGCAGGGGCCCACATAGTCCCTCAGTGGGGTCCAGGTGAGCATCCATGGAATTTAGCTCAGTTGGGCCTTGGCTGTTACCCAAAACTGTGAATCAGTGATGATGTCAGGACAGAGTTGTGTATCGTTTGAATTCATATATGAATTAAGGGCACATATATCTCTGTACCTTGTTCTCAGAAATACCTTCCCTTTTGTAGAGGCAGATTCATGTGTGTTTTATTTATTTATTTTTAAAATAAATTTATTTATTTTTTGGTTGCGTTGGGTCTTTGTTGCTGTGCACAGGCTTTCTCTAGTTGTGGCGAGCGGGGGCTACTCTTCGTTGCGGTGCGTGGGCTTCTCATTGCGGTGGCTTCTCTTGTTGTGGCGCACAGGCTCCAGGTGCATGGGCTTCAGTAGTTGTGGCACAAGGGCTCAGTAGTTGTGGCTCATGGGCTCTAGAGCGCAGGCTCAGTAGTTGTGGTGCATGGGCTTAGTTGCTCTGTGGCATGTGGGATCTTCCCGGACCAGGGCTCGAACCCGTGTCCCCTGCATTGGCAGGTGGATTCTCAACCACTGCGCCACCAGGGAAGCCCTCACATGTGTTTCAGATTATTTATCTTCCCCATTTAATTCATACTGACAGACCTTGCTGTTAATGTGGGTGACTACATACTTTGCCAGCCAAGGCCAGTTGATTGAGTATACCCCCAGTACTTCCTCTACTATTTGTCAGCTCCTTTTTTGTTGTTTTTTAATTGTGTGGGTTTTTTTTTTTTGGCCTTTTTTGTGCAAATGGGTGCACATCACTGGCTCCCTACCTGCCTTTCCCCCTTCCCTCTTCTGGGAAGAGTAGCTTCCAGGGAACCAGGGGCAGGACAGTGCTCCCAGGACTTGGTTCACAGTGGGGAAAAGGCATGGGGTACCTTTTGGTGGGAAGCAATATAGATTATAAAATGTTCCTCCTTCTTTTCTGCCCTGTAGGCGGAAGGTGCCGCTAGCGGCTGGGAATGCCCGCTTCTTCGGGAGGCCTGGGGCTCTTTAGAGGATCGGGCCTGGGATGCAGGACCACTGGGTACTTAAAACTGGCAGTAGACTCTGGGGAGGATGGTTACAGGGTCCCATCTAAGCTGCGCTTGGTCGTCATGTTTAGTGGTGGAGGCCAGGTGGCTGCAGCTGATAGGGTGTGGATCCAGTGGAGCCATGGGAACCCCCTTAAGCTTTTGCCAAGACGGTCTCACCAGAGCTTGTAAACTAGAGTCCGCGTCTCTGATACCAGCTTCATTTCCCACCACTCATCCCCTTGCATTTTTTTGCTAATAGTTTCGAACTCCTCGTGGTTCCTGGGGTCATTTGAGATGCCAAGCCTCTGTTCCCTTGCACAGGATGACCTTCATTTTGACAAGCTCCTGGGTCCCAGTGAAGCCTTTCTGTGCAGCGTCTTGACCTGCAGGGACAAATCACTTCCTCCTTGGTTCCACTTTTATTGTATACTTTTCACTTTGTACTATTTTTATTTGTTACATCTCTGTCTCTTTTATAAATTTCGAGAGCAGAGAGTGTGTCTTACTAGTTTTTGATGCCTCAGAACCAAGCACAGAGCTTTCCATGTACTGAACCTGGTCCTCAGTGAATGTTCATTAAACTGAGTCCCTGAAATTCATTATCTAATTTTTCCTTACTCTCTTTTCTGTTGTAATAGAAGTTTCCTTTTATTTCTCTTATAGTATGGTCACTTTTTTTTTTTTAATTGGAGTATAGTTAATTTACAATGTTGTGTTAGTTTCAGGTGTACAGCAAAGTGATTCAGTTTTATATGTGTGTGTGTGTGTGTGTGTGTATATATATACTCTTTCTCAGATTCTTTTCCATTTTCGCTTATTATACAAAAGTAGGTCTTTGTTGTTTATCTATTTTATATATACTAGTGTGTATATGTTAATCCCAAACTCCTGATTTATCCCTCCCTTCTCCTTTCTGCTTTGGTAATCATAAGTTTGTTTTCTGTGTCTGTGAATCTGTTTCTGTTTTGTAAATAAGTTTGTGTGTATCATTTTTTTTACATTCCACATACAAGTGATAGCATATGATATTTGTCTTTCTCTGTTTGACTTCACTTAGTATGATAAATTCTAGGTCCATCCATGTCGCTGCAAATGGCAATATTTCATTCTTTTGAGTAGTATTCCATTGTATATATGTACCACGTCTTCTAATCCATTCATCTGTTGATGGACACTTAGGTTGCATCCATATCTTGGCTATTGTAAATAGTGCTGCTATGAACACTTTTGTGTACACACACACAAACACACACATACCCTGTATGAAGTCACAGGTTCTTTGAAGGCAAGTGCTGTGGCTTGTTCTGTTTTTGATCCCTCCATAGCACCTTCAGCATAGTGGGTATTCAACATCGGACAGTTGAAATGAATCCAGGATAAATTGAACAAATGCAAACTAAACATTATTTTAAGTAAATTATTTTATCTATTAAAAATTTTTTTTGTTAATTTTTAAATTGATAAGGGCCAACCCCTCTCATATTAAATATAACTACTATTTTACTTCTCCCAGGGAAGCCACAGAGTTTAGGGAGAAGAGTAGACTAAAACACTGAGCATGAGTTGATGCTTGGAAAGTATGATCTCATGATTAAGTGAATGACAGTATGGGAAAGCAGCAGAAAGCTCACTGACTGCTCTCACACACACAGTATAGCAATGACTAAGGGGAAGCAGGGGCAGGCTCTGTCCCCCATCACAGAAGCGGAAATGGCTCATAACTCCTTTCTTGGCTTCCCCTGTATCCGGGGAGCAGAAAACCATCAGGCACACTTGCCCCCGAGTCTGTACTGGGACTGGGAATGGTCCAGGAGTAATGCTCTCTGGGATGTGGCTGTGATAAATGCGGGTTCTCGGGCCTGAAATGACGGGGGTGCTAGTGGCCATGACAGGTGACCAGTGCTGGTGGGGTTGGTGGCAGAAGCCAAGCTGCACTGGCTGTGACAGAACTCCTATCACCCCCCCCACCCCCCCTCCCCCGCTGGCTTCTGCGTTAGGACTGGGAGTGTTGATCCATTCACACAGTGTAAGTTTCTCCTCCAAATTCTAATTTTGAAACATTTCCAATTAGGAGGAAATTGAAAGAATACATCAAAAACCATGTATCTTTCTTCAGAGTCAACAATGTTTCAACATTTTCCATCTTTGTGTGCACGAACCCTCTCCACACACATAAACAGATTTGTTGAACCATCTGAACCTAAGTTGCCCACATCATGACCCTTCACATCTAAATACTTCAGCACGTGTCCCCTAAGAGGAAGCACATTCTCTAAGTCCATGATTCCCTTGCCCCTCTTAAGAAAATTAAAAACAATTCTTTAATATCATCTAATAGCTGCCCCTTATTGAAGATTCTACAATTCCTAAAAATACTTTGTCTTTCCATTTCTTTAATATTACAAGAGTCACTCCCTTTTCCAGCCATTTTCTGTATGTGATGCATTTGAAAAATACTTTGTTTCAGATTCTTTTAAGAAGTTCCTTTTCTGCTCAAACTAGCCCCAGTCTCTTCCTGTTACAAATCTGGTCTGGTCCACACAACTCTCCTTCCTGAAGGAGCACATCCACGTGCACAGGAAGGTGACTTTCCCACGTGCTCAGAAAAGAGTAGTGATTCCGAGAATGGGCTATGAAGTCAGAGGGTCTGGGTTGGAATTGAGCCCCGTCACTAGCTGGGTCAGGGCAAATTACTTAACCACCGTGAGGGTCAGCTTCCCAAACTATTATTACTGAGTACTGCCCAAATTATTACGTGAAAACACGTAATAGTAATAATAGTCTCTACTGAGTAGAGTTGTTGGGAGGATTAAGTGAGTTCATGAGTGTAAAGGGCTTAGAATCATTGTCTGGATACACTGGAAATGCCGTGCAAAGGCTCTCTTTAAAGATGCAACCTCTTCCTGGTAAGTCCTCCCAATTCCTCCCTCTGTAGGTCATTAGTTTCCTAAGAAAATAGCCCCTGATGGAAGACATTACAGGCATACTTCATTTTATCGTGCTTTACAGATACTGCTTTTTTTTTTTTTTTTTTAACAAATTGAAGGTTTGCGGCAACCTTGCATGGAGCAAGTCTACCGGCATCAATTTTCCAACAGCATTTGTTCACTTCCTGTCTCTGTGTCACATGTTGGTAATTCTTGAAATATTTCAACTTTTTAAAATTATTATTGTATTTCTTATGGTGATCTGTGATCAATGATTTTTTGATGTTACTATTGTAATTGATTTGGCATTTTTTTTTAGCAATAAAGTATTTTTAAAATTAAAAAAACAAACAATGACTAAGGAAGGTGGTGATTGACTTCCCCCGCAAACAGTCCATCTTGGGGGAGGCAGGGGGAGGCAGCTCTGGCCTGGTTTCCTTCTGTCTCGTTACTTTGCCGTAAGCTGAGGAGCCTGGTCTTCATCTACGTTGTTGAAGCGGGCTCACCACCCTCACGGCTGCATGCTGCTGTGTGGAGGACAGGCAGCTTCCTTTTAAGGATATAGCCTTGAAGTTGTACACACGCAATATTAGCAACTGTGTTTTCATGGATGCATGATTCTCAACTCTCAAAACTTAGAAAACAGTTCTATTTCTCTAAAGCGTTGAACTTTTCTAGCAGTTTATTCTGTGCTTCTGTTTAGTTTCAGTATGCTTCTACTTAATTTGTATTGTCCTTTGCATTTACAGTTTGCCATTTAGACCACCTGTTTAGCTGGTGACTTAGATTGCCACTAGGTGGCAATATTGGTTTTACAATTAAAGACACCTAATTAAGCAGTATCATCAAGCAAACCCCTCTCCCACAGCATCTAATCTCCGTGATAATAAATGGAGTCTAGACTAAAGCAATTGGAAACCTCCCTTTAATTATCAGATAGTCTGTTTTTCTTATTCTGAAATTCTTTCCTAGCATGGAAGCCAGCTATGAGTACTGAAGTAGTTATGACAGAACTTCGTTTTAGCACTTGGATTTAATTTGCTCACAAGATCCAGGGTGTACTGTTACGACTTAGGTAATTTCGTATTTGGGTTAACAAGTCTTTTGGTAGTTGAAATGGCTGGAAAGATTTTACAGTCTGCAACTGTACATGATACTGGTTCCTTTTTTTCTCTTTGTAGAGTTCTTTATGTTACGTATGTGATTTAAAGTTGAATTTATTCCATGAATAGCATCTTGGAGATCCACAGATTGTCAAAAGCTCACACCGGGTCTGTAGACAATACCTGGGGCCATGATGAGCTACGCTGACCTAGAACTACATGAAAACAGAGAAAGAAGATTAACTGCAGAGAATTAAGTGCTGAGATGCACAAACTATAGGGCAGCAAAGTCACTTGGAGAGGAAGGTAATGGCTCCCTAGTTGCAAACGTGACTGGAACTTGTTTTAAGAAACTGACGTATTCTTGAAAAAGAATCGACAGCCTCGTCATCAGCTGGGGAAGACGAGGACGGCCAAATCCGGGGCAGAGGTGTCAGGGCATCCCCAGCGCTGTGGCAGGAGCCGGCTGGCTTCTCTGAGGGGTCAGCCCCATGGTTTGCCGGGTACGCACTGTGCCTCTAATGGGACAGGATGTCACCTGCGACCTGAATCATGAAGTCTTCAGGTTGCAGGTTTGGTTTTCTCCACCGATTTGCCCACCACGAGCATTCACCACAGTTGCTTAGTGAGGGAGGGATCAGCCATAAGTTTTATCATCTGAATATTTATCTGATAGTCCAAAATATCTCTTCCACACCACCAGCTGTCTAGCACTGCTGTTTATTTATTCATTACTCCTGTCGGGTTGCACTTGACTACGAAATCTGCCAAAAATTAAGGTGCAAAAATTTAATGGTTTCTGCACTTAGGCATCTGCTTCTAGCTGTTCTCTTTTGCTTTGGCAAGTCATTGCCTACGCCTGTTTTGCCTCAAGGTGCTAAAATGTGGTCTTATTGAAAACACAAATGTTTTTCATTCTTCACGTGTGAGTATAGAAAGAGGAGCCTAAGCGAACTTTCTATCTGAAACATAACACTGTACTCGGAGCTGTTACCAGAGTGGTGAAGCTGTTTCCCTTGTTTTCTGAAACCATCTGGGTCATTGTGAGTTGTCACTCCCATTTCCAGGTTTGATGCTTATAATGCAGTTCGTAATGGTTTTGAAGTCTATAATGATATAGTTCTTCTAGTCAGGAAGCTAGCAGACTTTACCAAGTGCTTCCTATGTACAGAGAACCATTCTGGATTGCTGTGGAGCAGAGTTAGAGAGGAATTAGGAAAGATACTCTAGTTCTTTGAATTACTTACAAGATAGATGGTAACGATCTCATAATAGAAATGACTGTATCGTTAAGTAGAAATTAGAAATCCAAAATAAGCCTATTAAAATGTCTATTCAACAAATATTAATTGCACATCTGTAGCTAATTAGGTACTTTTGAACGTAACAGGACATCTCTAGACAGTCCATGGGGCCCTTGAGAAAGACGATGGTCACGAAGCTGTTTAGGAAGTAGAGCGATATGTAAACAGCACATGAAGGAAGACTTTTATCAGATCAGATAGGAGAGACAGGAAATTAGCTGGAGGGATGTTGGTTTGGAACAGGGAACCAGATCTGGAAGACGAAGACATGAATCATCAGGAAGGTTTGCTTTTGGGATGCTAGGGGACCTAGGATTTGTTCAGGGGGATGAGGAAAGCATGTTTTAGCAGGAATAGTGATCTTTTTAGATCAAAATGGATGGAAATTAGAGCTGGTAATGTGGTTGACCAGTACAGGGTTCCTAAATGTACATCTACAGATAGAAGAATGCAGATTTGGAAGAAGTGCTACCTTTTTTCCGGAGTGTTTTCTCCCTGCATTACAGGTAGAAGGGTAATGTGAACTTATAAAGATTGACTATTCAAAGAGGTGCATGAACAAAAGCCAGGTGGAGGTAAGGCTAACAGAAACCCATATGGAGAGTTTGTGTGACAATCTCTGAATTAATCAGGCACTTGAGCGTGTTTTGTTTTAAACACCTATTATGTGCATGGCATCTGTGTGTCAATTGCGATTTGACTTCTGCTTTTTGAACTTGAAAAAAATTCCTTCTTGGGTGAATGTCCGTGTGAAAATTCTTTTTTTTTTTTTTTTTTGTTACATGAAATGGGCACAGACAGCTCAGTCTCTGGCGAAGACTCTGTTGGAGAAACTTGAGTTTATGTTGTGATGGAGAGGCTGTCAAATGAGAGTTTTTTTCCCCTTCTGGGACCTGGGATCCGGTAACCAAGGCTGATCCTAGATTGACATAATTTTTACTGCACCTTCAGAAATGTATCAACACTAGCTTAAAATTATAGAAACCATTAATGTTCACCAAAGGAATTTCAAAATAAGATTAAATTGGAAGCAATAAAGGAGAGAGGAGAAAGCATCATTGTGTTTTTTTAAAACTAGGTTCTAGTGACATAAAAACTCATGCACATTTTGAAGACTCTGAAGTATGACCTTAGCACAAGGCACAGGTCATGTATGGTTGGGGAATCACTTTGAATGGGAGACAGGGAATAAGTCCCTGTAGGAGTGACTACTCAGAGAGAGGGGACAGGCTGAAGTTAGAATGAAGGCAGGACCTGAGGGAGGGGCAGAACCACGGATAAGTTAT
This sequence comes from Balaenoptera physalus, assembly GCF_965194825.1. NCBI lineage: Eukaryota > Metazoa > Chordata > Mammalia > Artiodactyla > Balaenopteridae > Balaenoptera > Balaenoptera physalus. The sequence goes on along the minus strand of NC_138899.1, from coordinate 73,848,486 downwards.
GGATGCTTTTTTTTTTTTTTTAACATCTCTATTGGAGTATAACTGCTTTACAATGGTGTGTTAGTTTCTGTTGTATAACAAAGTGAATCAGCTATATGTATACATATATCCCCATATCCCCTCCCTCTTGTGTCTCCCTCCCACCCTCCCTATCCCACCCCTCTAGGTGGACACAAAGCACCGAGCTGATCTCCCTGTGCTATGCGGCTGCTTCCCACTAGCTATCTATCTTACATTTGGTAGTGTATATATGTCAGTGCTACTCTCTCACTTCGTCCCAGCTTACCCTTCCCCCTTCCTGTGTCCTCAAGTCCATTCTCTACGTCTACGTATGGACCCATTTTTAAGGCATTCTCCAAATACAGAAAAGAAAATTCAGAGGTGGGTTAGGCTTATAAGGTTTTCTTTTTGGGGGGGGGGGTATGGTGCCCCTGTACATTTCATTTTATGGCGATACTGGATTACATTTTCTGTTTTAGGCCAAAAGGGGCCAGACTAGCTGCCTAGAAACCTCCATACTCTGCTTTCCCACAGCTAAATAGCTTCTGAAGAGAACAGACACTTCCAATTTTGTTGCCTTCTTTTGTGGTATGAACTTTATTTAAAAGCTGGCAGAATCACAACCTTACAGATAAATGATTCTTTCTGCTTATTCACAGAAAGTTTTGGAAATCACTGTTTTCTCAAGAAGAGTTAGGTCTTGGCCCATTAGTTTAAAAAACCTCATTTCCATGCGATAAGCCAGGAAAGCTGGGAGCAAAGCCTTTCATAGATTAGCATGAAGAAGCTTGAGAAAATGGCCTTGTGTTTTCTAGTTTTAGACTTTTTTTTATTGTCAAGGAGACAACGTGAGGTGCTTCATTAAAACGTTAGCCGTGAGAGTCGAGTCGCTTTCACAAAACTTTCCTTTTTAGGGGAGAGCAATTGGATGCTTAATTACTTAGTGAAATTTTGTTTTTTGTTGTAATCGGTAGGTGTTAAGTAATCACATTAAGTTGTTTATTAAAGTGGAGTTCTTACTACGTTGCTGTTGAGTAAGAATTTATGCATCCATTTACCAAATCTTTGTGGAATATTTGCTTAGGCAAGGGCCTGGGCAAGATGCTCCAGGAGAAAACAGAGCAGTGAGACCGAGTGCACTTCCTCAGCTGTAATGAATTCTTCACACCATGTGAACGTGGGTCTCTGTTTGGCGCCCAGCATTTGGACACCTTCCCTTACTGGAGATTTCTACCTGGTGTGAATCTAGTGGGAGTGGGCTTGGCCCACTCAGGACATCAGAGGCCAGACTCGGGGTCTCCCCAGCTCATGGAGGGTGGCCAGCTGGCTGTTGCCGTGCAGGACTCTGAGTCTGGAGCTAGGGACCCATACAAGTGGTTTATTTATTTATTTACTTACTTACTTTATTTATTTATACTTGGTTGTACGGGGTCTTAGTTGTGGCAGGTGGGCTCCATAGTTGCGGCTTGCCAGCTCCTTAGTTGTGGCATGCAAACTCTTAGTTGCGGCATGCATGTGGGATCTTAGTTCCGTGACCAGGGATCGAACTCGGGCCCCCTGCATGGGGAGCGCGGAGTCTTAACCACTGTGCCACCGGGGAAGTCCCAAGTGGTCGCTTTAGCTCTCACTCTCCTGGTGGTGACATCGGTGCCCAGGGGACCAAGTGAGGTGGCCGTGCATGCGTGCACGTGTTGGAGGAGGGCCAGTGCTCTGGGGCGGGTGATGCCCTGCAGGGCGACCCTATCCCGGTGAGTCACCGTGGAGGGGGGCCCTGCCTGTGCCACCCCCTGGGAGGCTTGTGCTGGGGGCGGGGCCCTGCACGTCACTTCCTGCAGCCACACGAGCGCACCCACCGTGAGAGCCCAGGCCAGGCCGCAGCCCGCCCGCCCTGCCGGGAAAGGTCGGCGGAGGCTTTGTCATGACATTTGAACTGAGCCTTGAAGAAACAGGAAGAGTTTGCCGGGGCGACTGTGAGGGCCCTCACTGATGGAGAGAGTAAATCTTGGGTCTCGCAGGACGTTGGCAAAGGGGTCAGCTACTCTGTGAGCTACTACCATGAGTTCACATTTGGGGAGGTGGGCTCGGAGGCACTAGTGACACACCTAATACGCGGCGCCAGGGTCTGCAGTAGAGACCCCGGAGGAGGGTCGGAAACCATAGCAGTGACCACAGCTGACGTTCACCGAGCGCTCACCGTCACCGGTACTTTACCTCGCGCTCATGTCAGTACGCTGTGCCGCCTTCAGGCGTCAGCTCATCTAAGTCTATGAAGTGGTTTCTGTAATTCTCCCCATTTGCAGAGAGGAAACGGGCTTAGAGGGATTGAGCGACTTGCCCAGGCTCACATCACTAACGAGCAGTGCGGCCAGGCCTGCGTCTCAGTTCTGATCTGCCTGCTGACACACAGGTGGGGCCTTAATCACGGGGCCAGGCGGCAGATCGCTGCGACTGCTGTGTGCACGTAATTCCACGCCAGTTCGTAAACAGTGGTCCGTGCCCTCTCTCACCTTACCTGGCTTTTTTTTAAATACCATTTATCCTTGGCATTATATTCTAGATATATTTGCTTATTGCCTGTATCCTTCATTAGAACTTGAGATCCAAGAGGTCAGATCCAAGACTCTACCCGGTCTCTTCACAGCTGTTTACTATGTTCCTAGAACAGCGCCTGGCACATAGTAGTTGCTCAACAAATATTGTACAATCATAATAATATTAATAACCATCACATGCAAGCTTGTGCCAAGTGCTTGGCGTGTATTAACTCACTTGATCCCCAGGACTGTTGTGACCCCCATGTTAGAGATAACAGACCACAGGCAGGTCTGGGAACTTGCTCGAGGCTGCAGGGCTCAGAAGAGCTGCAGCGAGCACTTTGGCTCCAGAAATCAGGTCCCTACGTGCTAAGCTTTATTGCCTTTCATGAACGAGTGAATGATTAGTTAAAACAGAGTTATGTGAGCTATAAAAATGTACATAGTAATGCATTTCAAAGTAAATATTTAATAAAAAGAAATTATATCAATGATGAGGTAATATTTTTCTCTTGTTAGGAAATGACAGGTTTCTGGGGAAAAAATATATTTTAACGTAGGCTCAGATTCCTGGAATGTTTGTTATTATGGCATCACTGTAATCTCCTGGTCCACATGTGAATCCTGGGTTTTTAAAGGCTAGTAAATGTGTCTGATACATGTTCCAAACAGGATATTTATATCCTGATAAGATAGACCTACTTCTTATGGAAGAAATAACAATAAACAGATGTTAATTTTTGTCATGATTTATTTGTTGGTCTAAAACCTCAGTTCAGTGCCTAAGAACTATGTAATAGTTGGAATTTGGAAATACAGTTGAACTGGAATCAGTCTTAAAAGCAGGATTCAGTCCTTTAGAACTTTGCCTAATACTGAACAAATATCTTGGGTTTTGCTTTCTGATTTAGTACTTGGTCTGAATAATGAGACCAAATTAGACCATAAACTTATGTACTTCAGGTATGGACAAGTAACAAATATTGGGAAATAGTCTGTTGACAAGGGAAGAGGCCAGCATCATGGAGTTAAATTAGTTGAACTTTCTCCGACAGAGGCAGAAAGACTAAAGTGGTTCAAAACCAAATTTGCCTAATAAAGTTATTATGACATTTAAAATATTAATCTGCCTTGATCCATGTTCAAATGTTGGCTTTTTCATTCATACTATTTCTAGATATAAATTTTTAATGATTTCTGCCTCCATATCAAGAATAATGGGTTTTTCTCCATTCTCAAAGCATTTTTAGAATGCTCCAGCTATGAAATCAAAACCCTTTTCCCAAATTGAAGATGATGAATATGTATGAGAACCAGGTAATGAAGTAGAGTGTTGGTTTTGAATTTGTTGGTTTCTCAATAATTATTAATGGCATTAAAATATGAATATGCCTTGATAAAAAATGTTCAAAGGAAGTACTGCCTGAAGGTCCAGTAGGCTTTCTGACTTCAAAATGCTTATTAGGATAGCAGTAGATGCCAGTGATGGAAATAAAGGTAGATTTTGGTTCAACAAGACAAATAGTGTTAACGTAAGATGTTTAAATTACTGTGATCAACTTTTTCTTTTTTCCTTTTCTGTCATTTACTCATATTTGATTATTTGTATTTTTAGTCCCTTTATGCTTGCCTCTGTTATGGTGTTATCTCATTTTTGATAGAATTTTACCTTCAACTTTTAGGTTTGAAACAGTTTCATGGTTTGGTGAATAGGCATCATTTAGATTGCTGACAGGCATGACTGCCTTTGTTATAGCTTTTAGCTTTTATTCCAAAGGGCTCTGTTGATAGAACACTTTCTTACTTTTTCCTTGATTTTTCGTTTGAAAACTCTTCCTTATTCATCCCTGCAATTACATACTAAAAGACTCTCTTTTCATCTAAAAATGCTGTCAGGTGGTGATGTGGCATCTTTAAGGAGGTTTAAGTCTTGTGGATAGAACAGACAGTAGATATAAAGAACATAAATATTACAATCCCGAGTGGTAAGAACTGATATAAGATCATTTGATGGAAAATTTTATTGTGACCTTTTAAATTATTTTATCTTAGAGGTGCCAATACATATGAGTATGTGTGTATCTAAGTCTGGGTCTGTGTGTGTGTATTCACACACAGAATATATACACACAGACACACAAACATACATGCATATATATATATGCACACATATATATAAAACAAGAATAAAAGCTCTTGGTCCTTTTTGAGGATTAGTAGACAAAAGTTTATAAGTAGAATAGCTTTGGCTTAATCAAGAGTTAATCAAGACCAGGTTTCTGAGTATCAGGGGAGGACCTATTTTATATTTTTGAGACAAAGGTATTCACACATACTTGGAGATAGTTATCAACATAGCATACTAGTTTTTGAAATGTTTCTATTTGGAGATACAGGGGTACAGAAAACTTGACTGCCATTTTTGTGTTCACCAACTGAAGCAAATACAAAATCCAGGCATGTGATTTAGTAAACAGAAAGTAATGGAGATAGGAAAGATTGTAACCCACTAGTAATCCAGAGAGTTTATTTTAGTCTAGAATATAACTCCTCCTTTGTGCTGACTAAACCTTTGCCTGCTGCAAATTGTCATGACAGAAGGTATTTGTAGGCCTGCCTCTGCACCTCTGCCAGGAAAGTGCCCTCACAGCCTTTCTGCAGAGGTTACCTGTCTGGGTGTAATACTTGTTGACATCACTTGTATAGTTCCTAAAACTCGGAAGGGTGGTTCTTAATTGGTGACCACATTTTCGTATTTATTTTTGCTCAAAACAATTTTTTATTTAAAATATATTTTAAAGCATATATGTAATAATTTCATCCTTCTGACCCAAATATTTTCATTTTTCTGGCTCCTTTCCAGTCTCTATTCATCTGTGATTTTGTTTTACATGGTTGGAATTATGTGTTTTAACATTTGACAGAAAGACATTCCCATTGTCATAATGTCTTCATTATTATAATTTAAGTTGCTATATAATAGCTCATTTGCAACTTATTTTCTTGTAAGACTTCTTTTAGTGTTTGCTGTGTTTCTTTTCTAGCTAGTTCATATTAGCGTGCTCCCATAATTATTTGAAAGTTTTATGCAAATATTAATGTTACTAGTTTTCTTCACACACGATTTTTGCTCTTATATAATCCTCATGAATATGTATGTGTGTGATATATATGTATGTGTATATATGTATATATGCCATATGTATGTACAAGCATATAGCTTTATATGCATGTATATGTATAGACATGTATATATATATGGCATATATATGTATGTGTATACTGCATATAGCTAATATATGTGTGTATATATATATACACATATACATATAGCAGTTTTTGAAAAGACAATGAAAATTACTTCATTATTCAGAATCAACAGTAGGAAAGCCCAGATTACATTGGGGAGCTGCTAATTCAACCTTTAGGAGTTTGCTTTTTCTCTCTGATGTGCCATATTGTTAGTGTGATTTAACCTTTGATTACTGTTTTTACGTTTCATATTTGTACACGGCAGTTAAAAAAATACTGCATGTGATGAAGAAGTGAGGCTTAT